>NC_140593.1:1121783464-1123009298 GCF_964204655.1 Triturus cristatus
CTCAGACCTGCCATTGTAGCCGGTGTGCATTTTTTAAACCATTTTGACCTGGCAAAATAAACCTTTTACCACGCCCAAACCTTCTTTTTTAATACATATAAGTCACCCCTAAGGTAGGCCCTGGCCAGCACCAAGGGCAGGGTGCAATGTATTCAAAATGTTGGGCATGAACTTTTCAAGTTTTACATGTCTTGGTGGTGAAAAACTCTTGAATTCGTTTTTCGCTACTGCAAGGCCAATCTCTTCAATGGGATAATATTGGAGTTGCCATTATTACATTTTATAAGTGTAATTTCCAAATGGGAAGAGATAACCAGTTCTTGTTTGGTGTCTCTGGAATCCTACTTTAAAATCCTTAATTTTGGTGCAATTGGATTTTAAATTCCAATTCTGAAAATGCTACTTATAGATATGGGGCATATTTTTGCCTTAAGCATTTGGTGCCTGCAACCTGTCTCTGGGTCACATGACTAGGTGTAGGTGACAGTTGGGCTCTGTAAATTCCTCCTAGACAGCCACCCTCAATGGGAGCTTAGGTGTCAGTGGATGGGCCAACACTGGCAGCAAGGGGAGGGAGGAGCTGGGCCCAGCCCCCCTTTCAGTTGAACATGCTGTGCCCTGTCTCGACACAAAGGGCTGCATACCCCCTATAGTTAGTCTGGAGCCAGGGAAGGCAGGGTATTTGTGCACTCCAAGGCATGCCTCTAAAAGTTTCTCCCCACTTCAATGGCACAACTGTGTATAAAAGAAGGATCTCAGACATCAACTCTTCAGTACACTTCTGGATTTGTGGATACTCAGCTAGGAAGGAGGACTGCTGTGCTGCTACAAGGACTGCCACTCTGCCGGACTGCTGCTCTAAAGGAACTGCTAACCTTCTGTGCTGACCTGATACTAGGCCTGGGCAAAAATTTCGTTCCGTTCGCGGAAATTGCGATATTTTGACATTTTTGCGTTCCGCGGAGAGCGCGAAAATGTCAAAAATTCCGGTTTCCGCAGCTTGGCGATAATTTGTTTCTTGCTCGCGCTGTAAAATGATACATTCTCGCGCGCGCGCGATCGCCTTACCTGAATCCCTGCGTTCGCCGACAAGTTTTCTTGATCCGGTCGCGTTCTCCATGAGATGTTGTATTGTTTTTAGCCATTTGCGCTGTCTCGCGACAGTTCGCGCCCGCAGTGACGTCATGCGTCGCGCGATCACGTCTTTCTTCTCGCGATCATGCACCGCGAGAACAACTCAAAACAAGATGGCCGCGCCCGCAAGCAGCCACATGGGTAAGTTGGCGACCCGCAACCATGCAGAAAATCGCGCGAACATGCCGGAAAAAAACTTCCGCATCTTCGCGATATTTCTGCTTGTTTGCGATAATTTTAAACATTCTCGCGATAATTTGCGAAGGTTAATTCCGCAAATTCCGCCCACCCCTACCTGATACCTGCTGCCCTCTTGCCTGGCAGAGAACTGGACCTGCAACCACATCTTGAACCTAGGACTCCAGAGTGACTCAAAGGGCTAGTCTGCTGGCCTCCTGAACTGCCCTATTAACACTGAAATTCAGTGTGAGCCAGTGACAGCACATCTCTTTACACAGTAATTATCTCTCGTATGTGGAGTACCACCACCGCGAAGCTCCAGCCCACCCATATGCGATACTAGGGCTGCTCTTCGTGCCACACTGATGTCCGCCCATGCTGCTCTCCTTGCTCCCTGCAACCCTCTCCAATGCGAGCAGGACACTTCACACAAAACTTGAGATGGTAAAGCTTCAGCTACACTAATCTGGGACTGTATCCAATTTGCTCTTCATCGCGGTCGGCCTGAACTTTTGACTTTGACCTGGTCCAGCACGACCAGATAGCAGCAGTTGGCACTTAATTCTTTACGCGCTATTTTTCAGTTTACTCTTTAAAAATGTATACCTCTAGTTCTACTGATTGGATTTTTGTTGTTTTGGTCTTGTTTAATTTATTAAATTCAGCTATGTTTTTCTAACCTGCTGTGGGACCTTTTCGTGTCCTGTTTTCACTGATTTACTGTTTGAAGTGTTATACAAATACTTTACACACTGCCCCTAAGTAAAACGTGACTGCTCAGGGCCAAGCAGCCACGGGATCGAGCACAGGTTTAATTGGGGTTTGCTTGTGACTTTTTTTTTTTTTTGAATTGTGGTTGCTGCTTGCCTAGGGCTCACATGCCCGTCAATCACTAACCTAAATTCTAACAGCAGCTTATCAGGAATATGAGTTACTGTCAGCATTAACAACCCTTAAAGCATAGTCATTAAATTTTTTTGAATAAAGCATTGCCTAAAGTCATGGTGAATAATTAATTTAAAAAAAACATCATTAAACCATCATGAAGAACACTTTTCAATAAAGCGTTGTTCAAATCCTTATGACAACCATCTTTGAATAAAGCATTTTCCAACATCTATCATGTCTCTATGTCTTCTTTAACACACTTAAGATCACAGATCTTGCAGCCATGAGCTCAGCCCCTATAGGGTATTGCATTCCCAGCTGTAGGATTTCAGCCGAGGGAGTGCTTGAGAACAACCAGGGATCCCAGGGTGGTCTTCTTTGATGCACAAGACTTAGAATCAGTACATTGTGAAAATGCCTTTGGGCCTCCTTGGGGGGAGTTGTGAAGCTCCTGCCACTGCCTCACTCTCCTTTTCTTTTATCGGTGTTGGCCCCACTATCTTAGAGCTGGTGAAAAGTATTTTTGTTAATTTCTGTCCTGCAGTGCATTAGGGGGTGCTCTCTCCAGGAGTGTGAATAATAATGAGCGGCTCCTCTTGCTTGTTGTGGCCTTCTGTGTCCCCTTTCCTTTCTGCTTTCTCTTTCATGGGGAGGTGTCTGGTCCCACCCGAGCACCCCAGCCAGCCTCCAAGTGTTGGGTGAATCCCAGGGAGCCCACCCCTGGTTGCCCTGCCGGGCCCCCGTGCGGGCAGCACTTCCTCATGCTGTCGTGGGAGACAGCAGTTCTCTTTCCCGGCCTGCTCCTGAGGGGAGGGCGCTTCATCTGGCGGTGGCCATCCCCTCCTCCCAGACACAGGCACAGAGTTTCGGGCAGGCCCACCATCGATAGGGGAGCATGGTGGCACCCCCATGTTCCTTGGCTCGCCAGGGACCCGTAGTTGGGGATCCCAGGCTCTGTTTTTCTCTCCCTATCGTATTGGAGCACAACAGCACTTTCCCATCCTCTTGGCCCATAGTGGACCTGGGGTCGGGGGTCTGGGCTCCAAATCCATGAATTGGCCTGGGAGTTGGAATCCTCAGGCTCTCTTAACTCTGGGGAGGGGGCCTCACGCACACCCTTCCTAACATTTAAAAATTAAAACGAGGGGCAGGGGTTCACAGGACAAATTCTTCTACTGCTCATATCTCAGGCCCTGTTTGGCTGTTTTGCTCCTTACTGGGCTCATTTTGCTCCTGGTGACGAGCCCTAGCCACCCTCAGGCATCCTCGACTCTAAGGGGGTGAACTTTGCAGACAGCTGATTCCACGAGCTCCCTGCACCAGCATCCCTTCACTTTCTCCTCTGTTCCTTCTCTCCTACTTGGCGCAGAAGTAGGGGTGGGCAGAATTTGCATAATCGCGTTACGCAAATCTCAGCGAAACAGTAAAAAATCTCCGCGAACATGCAGAAATTCCGCGAACATGCAGAATTGCTTGCTCGCGATGCTTTTTTCCTGTTCACAGTTGCTGTTTGCATGCTCGGGGAGAAATATCTCGTGAACACGCATTTTGAGAACGCGAACAAGAAAAAATTTCGCGAAGTCGCGGAAAGCAGAATTTTGGACAATTTCGCCTTCTCCGCGGAACGCGAAATTACCGAAATTCCGCAAATTCCGCGAGCGGAACGGAATTTACCGCCCAGGCCTACGCAGAAGTCCAGTTCTTTGCCCAACTAGTTCTTAGGGGGTTTAAGGGGACCAGCTTCCCTGTGCCTCGGGAGAGCTCCACTGGTCTTGGGGTCAACTGTAGTCCTTACTCCAGATGGATATCAGGGGGTTCTTCCTTCCAGTTGTCCATGGCTGCTGCCTCCAGTCCCAGTGTACAGCAAAAAGCACAACCAAGGGAGAGCTCTCCCCCTTGTGCAAGACCTTTTAATTGGGGGTGAAACGTTCTAGAAGTCAGGCTTCTCTGGCCTGGGATCTGATTTTGAGCTGAGCCAGTCTAATATGACAATCGTGGATGACCCATAAGCTGTACAGCGGAGCGCAAGTGGCGGAGACAGCTGATCATTCTGTTAGAGGCGCAAATTATGATGTTAGAGCGTCGAACTTGAGGTGAGGATGGGGTCGCTGCAAGTCAGCAGCTGCACCTGACTCAGCAACAATACCAAATTGAGCTGATGGACGAGGCGCAGGGAGCACGGCTTGCTATACAGGGTAGAATTTACCAATGGGGTGACAAGTCTGGGAGACTCCTCAACAGGCTGTGCCAACAGGCGCAAGCATGCGCTCCACTTAGGTGAATTTGTGATTCCGATAATGTACTAGTGACAGACACTGCGACACTTGCTGATAACTTTGCGGCCTCTTACCAGTCCCTGTACACACCCTGCTTGAGGCCTCCGCGATCGAGCACTTCTTTGATGACATTCCTCCGAAGGCCCTCTCCGAGGAGGCCCCGAGGTCCCTCAAGGCCCCCTGACACTGGAGGAACTAACCGCTGCACTGGCTGACCTTCGCACTGGGAAGGCTCCTGGCCCCAATGGTTTCCCCAGTGATTTTTACAAAGCCTACACGGCCCAGTTAGTCCCCCACTATTTAGCAGCTGTACAAGGGCCAGCCCAAACCGCACGCATGCCCCCAGACTGGAAACACGCAGAAATTGTTGTGTTCCAGAAACCAGGTCGACCCCCGGAGCTCCATGCCTCCTATCAGCCAATCTCCCTTCTAAATGTAGAGGCGAAGCTCCTCGCCAAACAGCTCGCCACGAGACTCCTGGCTCATCTTCCTGACCTGATCCACCCGGACAAGGAGGGATTCATGCGAGCCACACGCCATAACATATGTCAAGTCCACAATGCGATTGCTGCTGTGGATCGTCTTCATCGCCCAGCGGCCCTAATGCTAGCCGACATCGACAGAGCGTTTGGCTCAGTCAGTTGGACCTACTTATTCATACTTCTGGAACGTCTGAATTTCGGCCCCAAATTTATATCATACATACGAATGTTATACCAGGGACTGACTACATCAGTGCGTATAGCAGGAAGCGTGTCTCCTCCCTTCCCAAGTGGCCGGGGCACCAGGCAGGGTTGCCCGTTGTCTCCATTATTGTTCGCCCTAGCCATTGAGTGGCTTGCGACCTGGGTTCACCTAGATACCCAGATTTGGAGCTTTGAGTGGTCCGCCGAAATTTCAGATCGAATAGCCCTGTAAGCGGATGATGTACTCTTCTTCATGACGCCATTCGTCAATCTATAAGATGATATCTCTCCCACAGTTCCTATATCGACTACAGAAACATCCCTACCCCCTTCCACAGATATGGTTCAGACAGTTTAATTCCATGTTAAGTGGGTTCCTGTGGGGGGTGGCGGTCAGACTGGCTCTTCGCACCTGCTTTCTCTCCACCTATCGTGGGGCATTGCGGCTGCTGGCATACAGTCGTACTATACAGCCTCTCACCTGTAAGTACTAAATGACTGGTGGTATGGCTCAAGAGATGAACCATCGTATGCCATGGAGAGATGGCTGCTAGGGGACCCCTTGCTATACAAATATGTATACGGATGTCCGAATATTCAGGCTCTTCCCCCAGCCACTAAAGTGGTGTTGACAACATAGCGACAGTCCCTTTGCCATATAGGCAGGATGAACCTTCTCACACGTGAAGCTCAGCTATGGTGTAACCGCCTCCTTCCACATTTGCAACACTTACAGGGCTTCCAAGGCTGGGACCGGATTGGGATTTCTTCTCTGGGGGATGTCCTCCAAGGCCCCATTCTCAAATCCTTTTCAGAACTACAAGAAGTATTTTCCATACCACGCCCCAATTTTACAAACATTTACAATTCTGTCATGCCCTTGTGCCCTATCTTAGAAACCTCACGGTCCTCCCTGAATTTAGCCAACTGGTAGGGAAACTCCTCATGGGAGACCTAGAGGACCATTAAATCTCCAAAAGATATCAGACACTAGTCATCCATAGCGCCTCCACATTGGAGACACTGAGAGAAACCTGGCAAGTCGACGTAGGTCCCATTGACAACAATGATTGGAGAGAGGCCCTAGAGTCCCCCGGGGGGGGGTCGCAGTCTCCTCGCACTTGCATCTGATCCAGCTAAAATACCTACACAGAACAAATTACACATGTCTGAGGCTTTGGAAGGCTGGGCTTATAGCCTCCCCAGTGTGCCTACGCAGTGGCACAGAAGAAGCCACATTCCTACACACAGTATGTACATGTACAGCCCTAGACAGCTTTTGGAAAGGAGTATTTACATGTCTGGCTGAGGTGCTTAGGTGGACCCTGCATAGTACATCACGGCTCTTGTTTTTACATATCTCTGAGGATATCGGGGGTAACAGGTACACATGCCACCTGCTGTTTATGAGCCTGACCTTAGCTAAACGAGACATAGCTCGCTCATGGAAAGCAGAATCCCCACCCTTGCTGGGTGTTTGGAAGAGAGGATTAGATTTCTGTATGGACCGGAGGAGCCTGAGTTTAGGGCTCGGGGGTGCCCTCAAAAACATGTACGCATTTGCCAGCACTGGGCAGATTACAGAGGTATTGTCTTGGCCCCACTGACACCACAGCCCACATCGTCAGATTTAGCCATGCTGCTCCACAGCTAACATATAGATTATGCTTATGGCCAACAAGTTGATGACAGGGATTGATCACCAGGGTAGCGACTCAGGGACACTGTCAACTTTCCGCGAGATTGCTTCTTTTCTATTCTTTCCATCGCAGCATGTTTATTGTTAAGTTACAAAATGCTATATTGAATACTTATGCCAATACTTTATCTCAGCATGTTAATGTATAGTATGGCTCTTCGAGCACAATGTTGGCAAAATCCGATAAAGTATGTTCTTAAAAAAAAACAAAAGGGTATCAAAAAGCAAAAAATCCAGGTGGAATAAATGGGCAGAACCCATTGCCTTACAAATCTCAATTTACAAGATCCACCATGCGAAATTAACATTCTCCACTACCCTTGGTCTGCACCTTAAACAGTCGTCTCTCTGCAGTTTTTCTAAATCGAAAGCCTTTCTTCAGTCCAAATTTAAGAAGCAGTTTTCACTACATTTGGATGCCAAAACTAGTGTGCAGGTTGACCTAGGGGCAGCTCCGTCACTATGGCGGAGGAGCGTCGCCCCACTGCTTTTAAGCAGTATGAAGGAGAGAAACATACAGTCGCGGCCCGTGGAGGGTGTTCCGTGGGGCGGAAAGGCGGGGCGGGGGAGGGGCAGGGAGGGGAGTTCTAAAAACCGGAATATGGATAATTGCAGGTAAGTAAACAATTAAATAAATAAAACGAATTTCGTAGCGCGCGCTGCATTGCATTTTGTGATGCAGGTCGCGCAAAGAAATTCGTTTTTATTTATTTAATCGTTTACTTACCTGCAATTATCCATATTCCGGTTTTTAGAACCCCCCCCACCCTGCCCCTCACCCACCCCGCCCCTCCCCCACCCCACCTTTCCACCCCACGGAACTCCCTCCACGGGCTGCGGCTGGAAACATAAAGTAATAATAACTTTAAGTTATTATCATTTTATGCTTCCTGACATGACCTGCTGCTTTGCGGCAGGCGGGTGGGCGGGTCAGCTCTGCTCTCTGAGCAGGGCAGGGGAGGAGAGGTTTGCCCACTCCAGAGTGCGCAGTGACTGTTTGGTCGGCCCTCTCAGGCCCCCCAAACCAGTCATGCACATGTCCCTGTTCTCCATGCAGGCTGCATTACAGCCTGCATGGGGAACATGCCCACCGCTCCAGCCCCTGGCTGAGCGCTGTGTCACGGCGCTCAGACCAATCACAACGCTCCATTGGAGCATTTTGATTGGCTTTGGGGTGGGAGACTGGCTGCCTGCTTCCTGTTCCAGTCAGAGGCAGGAGAGCAGGAGCACAGAAGACGCGGGACCCAGCCTTGAGGTAAGTTGAGATTTTCTTTTTTATTATTTCGGCCCCCCCTGCCCATGCGACACCACCGGTGACCCCCCCCCCCCCCCCGCGAACCCTCACCGTGAAACCCGCCCTGCCTCCCAACCCGCGAACCATGCCGGCCGCCGCTGTCCAGTTGTCAGATCCTCTGCCCCGAAGGGTTAAACAAGCTGAGTGAGATACAAATTATATATATATCCGACCTTTGTCATATACAGTCTTCAACATCTAATCCTCAAACCTCAACCTTAGTGGACTTTAAGACATGGACCCAAAGATGTTCACTCTGCTGCAATCCAGGCCTCAATCAGCCTCATTTGACACTCTCAGAGCACTCAGTCACTCAAGTTGAGTGTCCATCATGTTCAATGAGTATCTTCACTCCATATTTAGATTACCATCCATCCTCATAACCTGTCAGAAAACCCATGAAAAGCAGTTGGTGCCTGAGATCAGCACAAGTCAGTGTCGGGAACAGAAAAAACAATGACTTCATGGGAATGGAGAGTCCTTGAGCAATACTATATTGTGGTGCTTCCCATGTAACACTTTTGTCATGTAAAGTCATTGGTTTGAATGTCTTGAAAATTTGTGTTGTGATCTCCTAAGTTATCATCAGTTTTCATACTCTGAATGGCACTTATGCTAACTTAAGTTTTCCATTTGTTTTTCAGTGCACGTTGTACACCGCTAACGGTAAGTACGCTTAGAGTTCTACTCAATCCTACTACAAGCTTAAACTTTTTTAAAGTTTTCACATTGACAGTAAGTGTGAGTGTGTCCACTAGCTGTGAAATCTCTCCTTCTCAAACACTTGCTGTGGTCAATGTCTTACAAACAGTAGATCTATGGCCTCCCTGTCCTACAGTGGGAGATTTCACTAAATATGGCAAACTGTGCCCAATACCAGGTACATTTAACATGACCATTGCTGTGCTTAATCAACTACAGCTCACCTTCATAGACCAATTCAGGACACACTTAAATGCTATTCAGAGGGAACACTGCTTAGGCGCTTTTAAGTGGAGAGGTTACCCCCAACCACTAGATTGAGATATTTTAGGTGTCCCATCCCTTATGGACGTACAAAGAAAGGGGAAATACTTTTCGACTGACAGGAGGCAGGCGTGTGGGTTATACGAAGAGGCCAACAGTAGTTTGTCAGAGATCGAAAGCTTTGTAATCTAATAGGTTTGAAAAAAAAGTAGTTTGACAATTGATTTAAAAAGACACTCCGAAAAAAATGACAATTTGCTGACCTTTTTTGAGTAACACAAATGAAAAAAACCTGTGATGTTTCACTTATTTTGCTGACATTTTCCACAAAACTTCCATTTGTAGGGATGTTTTTATTTAGAATTCGTTTCCTGACATTTTTTTTTAAATACAATTCATCAACGTCGAGAAGTTCTTTTTTCCCCATGACTAATTATAAAGTCACGGAGTCAGTGTAGGTAGAAAGATGGTGGCACATGATTTACAAAGTTCACCTTTTATCTACTTACTCGAGTCTGGCCAATTTCTTTTTTTTTTATTTTTTTTATTTTTGTAGAGCAGAGCAGGAAGACATTCCAACATTATATAATATAATTGATCGTCAGGAGTAAAAATCGACAATTTACCAATAATATACACTTTTATTCATTTGTCAACTTGAACCCATATAAAATAAATAGTCATACCAATTAATCAAAATACTTTAAATGACAACGGGAGTCTGACAGGACCATATAATGATTTAAAAATACCACATAATCGTGCTACAAGAAACAAAAAAAATTCTAAAGTGCTGAAGTGCTATAAATACAAATTGCCTCCTGATGAGCATAGTTACAAATACTGTTTACATTATTACATCCTCAGGATCACCACTAATTGATAACCTTATTCGCTGCTACCCATGATCATAGAGTGTTAGCGAGCAAGCAACAAAATAGATCCATACACGAGTGTTGAAAGCCTTATACCTATGCTAAAAATGGCAACATTAAAGTGCGATCGTACCTTCTCTTAAATATAGGGACATAAAGTGCAATGTGCTAAGGTGCTAGGTTTCTATCATTGTTTCCTAATTATAAAAAAAACTTCCAAACAACTGTGAACTTTTTTTTAAAATGGCGACATTAAAGTGCAATCGTACCTTCCCTTAAATATAGGAACATAAAGTGCAGTATGCATAGTTACCAACACTGTTTACATTATTACATCCTCAGGATCATCACTAATTGAAAACCTTATTCGCTTCTACCCATGATCATCGAGTGCTAGCGAGCAAGCAACAAAATAGATCCATTAACAAGTGTTGAAAACCTTATACCTATGTTAAAAAACGGCGACATTAAAGTGCAATCGTACCTTCCCTTAAATATAGGGACATAAAGTGCAGTGTGCTAAGGTGCTAGGTTTCTAGAGTCTGGGAAATTTCTTGCTGGTAATCTCGCAAATTTCAGTCGCTTTTTATATAATTCATCAATGCAAAAACAGACAATTCAGGTAGCCCGGACCGGCCCGCAAAACACGACTATATATATATATATATATATATATATATATATATATATATATATATATATATATATATATATATAAAGCTGCGGACATCACTGGCCCCCATCTCGGCAGTTGTGCACACGTGGCAGCCCAATACTATCCAAACCACACGTGTAAATTATAGAATAAAGGGCGCACTCCAAAGTTTAATGTGCAAGCTTGATTAATTTCATTAAATTCATAAACTAGCCTCACTTTATGGATTTGATGGAATAAATCGATTTTGCAGATTAAACTTCGGAGTAGGCACTGTCTTCTATAATTAGACACGTCGTTTGTGTGTGTGCCCTCATACACACACACACGCACACGAATAAATATAATTTTATTTCGGTGGCAAAGATAACGCTTCCAAACTCAGAGGATCTTGTTCACATAAAACCGATGTTTAAAAGGTGCACGTTTTATGCAAATGCATAAAAACATCACCAATGGACTTTCAAAACACATGCCAAACAGAGCATAATGATATAGATAGGTAAACGATATTATTTTCTACAAAAATAGATGAAAGGTGTCTCACCTGGCAATAACCCCAATCCTGCATAATGATGTGGATAGATAAAAATCCACTGATAAATTCATGGTTACAATATTAAAAAACTGTTCGACAGAGTGTTACATTCCTTCGTAAATTAAAGTTCCATATCTATGTGTTTTGTTACATATCCAAAATGTTTATCATTTTATTTCCTAAAATACACCATATAACTCTAGAAATATAGTTCTATAATCCAACAGAATGCTTCCAAATAAATTGTGTAGTCAGATAGGCGTCCCCAAAATATTACACAAAGTGTTCAGAGCAAATTATCAACAAACTAGCCATACTTATATAGCTATATATGCGGAAATCTAATATTATCTACTCGCCAGTAGATAGTTATCGTTAGGACCCTGTTTCCATAGGAAATCCGCAACATTCTATTTGGAATAACTTTGGCGCCGGTCGATGAATCCTCGCGAAATTTTCCAAATAGGTGGGGCGCTACGCTCCGCTCCTACCCTGAAAGTCTCGGGGGGATTCGTCAAGCAGGGGCTGAGATAAAAGGGGGGTCCCAAAACGCGTTTTTCCCATGCATTTTTCCATAGGACCTTTAGACACAGCTACAGCCCGAACGGCTGAACAGAGTTACTTGAAATTTGGCAGAGAGGTAGTCCTCAGGTCAAGGAAGTGCCTTTTGTAGGTCTGGTGTAAATCTGTTCAGTAGTTCCTGAGAAAATAGCATTTAAATCAATATATATATCTGAGCCAGCTTACGGTGCGCTTACCGTGCGCTTACGGTAAGCTTACCGTACGCGTACGGTGCCGTGCGCGAGCGCGATTCTGATTGGCTGTTAGATCTTAGTAAACATTCGAATCGTTCGAAACCAGGAAGCGGCGGCCGCCATTTTCTCTCTCGCACTCTGAGGGGGGGAGGAAAAACAAAGGCAAAAAACATGTAAAGGGACTGTTTAGACAGCTCCTAACCACCTAGCCTTGATTAATGTGTCCCCAAAGATCCCCCAAGGCCAAAAATACTTTTTTTTTTTTTTTACGAAAAATCGCCGATTACGCGTACGGTAAAAAAAAAAAAAAAAAAAAAAAATTATCCACACTCTCCCCACCCCGTGTGCAAATGGAGCCCGAAGTGCACCATTTGTACATGGCATATGGGTCCAAAAAAAATGTAAAAGCTTACCTTTCACAACGAAGCGCATATTATGTCCTCCATGTGCGCACGGTGCGCGAAGCGCATCGTGCGTACATGGCCCATCCACGGCACTAACTGGGTAAAGTGGGCGCGCGGTGCGCGAAGCGCACCGCGTGCTCACTGTGCGCGCACGGTGCGCGAAGCGCACCGTGCGCGCACGGAACGAACTGCGTTAAGTGGGCGCGCACGCCACGAATGGGGTAAAGTAACTTAGCATTTAAAAAACCGTACAAATTCACTGAAAAAACCATAGGTTTCACACACGTTATAGTTAGGAATTAGCATTTAAAAAACCTTGCAAATTCAGTGAAAAAACCATAGGTTTCACACATGTTATAGTTAGCTGGACATTTTACTGATAAAAAACCAATGCAATTCCCCCGTTATAGTTAGTGCAGGCAACTATAACTCACGCGACCGCAATCCTCTGCTGATGACATATGTGTCTTTATGAAAAAATATATTTGTAATATATGTATAGCTAAAATTTAATGGAAGAAGACATGGGCAAATAATTGTCTAAATACAGTATTAGCATCAGCAGAGGATTGCGGTCGCGTGAGTTATAGTTGCCTGCACTAACTATAACGGGGGAATTTCATTGGTTTTTTATCAGTAAAATGTCCAGCTAACTATAACATGTGTGAAACCTATGGTTTTTTCACTGAATATATATATATACATATATATATACATATATATATATATAGTCTAAGCACATCAAAAAATGCTTTTCCTATGGAAACTAGGTTCTATCTGTAACTATCTACTGTCGACCGTCAGTAGATAATATATATTTTATATGTATTTTTTTGGGTCAGTTGCTGACTTGGTGTAGACAGGAAGTGGAGTGCCATTGATCGGTTTGAAAATGCCAGCACTTTCTGAAGCCCTGTGTACCTCTGATGGTTGTTAAAAGATCAGTATAAGGAGCTTGTGATATACTTTTGACGCCAGTGCAAGATTTGTGTTTGACACTTTTCTTCTGTTTTTCCCATTCCAGGCACAGCACTATGTAATGGTTTCGTCGACAGGTAAGAATTTATTACGGCAAAGTTATTTTTAATAATTTTAGCCAACCTACCGTTAAAATACCACAAGACCAATGGACACATCAACGTCCCTCACCACTACTAAAACTTGTGGAAACGTTTATAGAGCTTCAAGGCGAAAAATGTTTGAACAGCACAAACAAATTAACTTAGGAAGCTGATGGACCCTATATCTTCTCACTTCAAATGGCCAGTGTAAAAAAATGAACGGGCAAGCCAAGCAATGCTTTATTTGAGACAGTGGTTTCCGGTGCTCGGCACCTGCACTTAAATGTGTGAACACCTGTGCTTTAAACAGTCTGCCACAAGGTGGGGATGTGTGGCTAATTTCGAGATGGCCATTAAAACAGGTCATTTTTACTACAATATACATAAAAAATGACAATTACCTGTCACCCAAGCCATTCTTACGGCTTTGAAGGCCTGAAATAGTCTGAATTGTCACACTTGTACGAGTGTAAGGGTTAGTAGTTGTGTTGTTAGTATCATTGGCAGCATGGTAAAAGATGCAGTGGCCTCCTGACGACAGCCCTGGCACTTATTTTTTTACAAAGTAAGCACTGGTGCCAAGCAAAAGATGTATAGTACTCTGCTGGGTAAGGAGCTGGAAATGGCTCACCTAATGAAGGGCCAACAACCACACTTAGACACCCCCCCCCCGCCGCAGGCTTATTTATAAGTAGAGTCGGTGCAGGTGGTGCAGCCTTTCAAAATTTTGGGGTTGAAAATGTTGCGACAATTTCCTTTAGGGAATATTAACTGAATACACCTTGTATCATGCTCTGCAAAATGTGACAACATTTTAAAGAAACTATTATCAGAGGTGTGATTACATCATGTTCTTGCAGCTTTTCCCTTATTAAACAAAAAAAGCTAGATTTAGAACCTCAGCGCTGCTCTTCTTCAGGTGTTCAAGCTACAGGTTCACAAGAGTTAGGGCTGGATTACGAGTCTGGCGGTCCTGCGGCAATGCCTTTCTAAGACATACATGGATGCCTTTGAAAGGCACCGCCTCAGGGCCGCCACGCCGCCCGCCAGACCACAATAAACTTGTAATCTGGCAGGCGGTGGCCCTGTTTGGCGGTTTTGGCAGTTCTGGCGGAGGTGAGACTGCCAAACTCGTAATCGGGCCCTAAGTCCAGATGGCGGTTGGGTGTTGCTTTGGAAGACAGATGCTTGTCAATCATAAATGACGCCCAGCTGCTGCGATAAAGTGTTTTTACAGACATTTCATCATTTGCCTTCTTTTTCCTTTTAGTAATGGCCTAGCGGGTCAGTTGGCAGGTGTATTCAGCGAAAGTGAAGCCTGTACGCACTCCATCAAAGACTACGCTTGTGTCACAGTGAGTACCGCCCACAACTATCACTGCTCCTCACAACAATGAACCTATTGAATGCTGCTGCACTTGGTGTACTTTCTGGTGGAGAGTAGATTGACATTTTGGATAAAATACTCCAGTAGAGCATTTTGGCCTCTCTGAATTCCAAGAAATGATCTGATAAGAAGGGGTGGAGGCAAATTTCAGCACTTAAAGTTCTCCTTTGTTGTCAACAAAATGCCCACAGTCAACTAAGAGTCCATCCATCTAAGGCCTAACTGGTGGATTCATGACAACCTTTTTAAAAGAATCGAGTGAACACCATTGGAAGGACTCAGCACCTCAGGTTCTACGAAGGCGCTGACTATCTTTTCAAAGTACAAGTAAAAATTCCAGACACTGATCCTTACGAACATTGAAGATGAGAATATTGAATTTAGCTCTGCACCTCGCACTGATCCCCCCTGTCAAATAACCGTAGATATAAATGAATGGAATTGCTACTTTTTGGCATCTGCCGTTCAAGCCTCATATTTCGAGATTAAAGTTTCCTCTTTATCACCTTGCCTGTGCTTGCTCATAGAGTAGCCAGAGAATGTAACAGAACGTGTCAATCATCACTCCTTCAAGAGGATATGGCCTAGCGGCTACTGCGATCTACCTCGGAGCTGGGGAACCAGGTTCGAGTATCGGCAACGACATTCAACCAGCATCCTGTGATTCAGGGCAAATCACTTAATCTCTCGTGCCTTCCAAAACAAGCATGTGCAATGCAATCGGTCTCGCCTTTGGGACCTTATATGTATTTAGCTATGCAACAAATTAGCCTGGGTGCTGAAACATCTACTGTTCTTTACCATTGAGCGAAAGTAAGCACCAAACTGCGTGACACGCCAGGTATGGGTACACATGGAGTCAGATATTGCCTTTCAGCAGAAAATAGTATAATCCAAAGCTCTGTTTTTAATATAAAACCAGGGCCTTCGGTGGCCATATCACTGAAAATACAAGATTTGGAAAAAAATATTATTGTCTACGGGTGCTCGTGGAAGGCAATTACTACGGACTAGAATCTAGAGAATGCTAAAGTGATTCTGGTATTTTACTGACCTCTGCTGGTCGTTTTCTATCAAGAAAGTTAAATAGAGGCAGTTGAACAAAACAAAAAAGTCCCTAATCGGAAGCAGACAAGTCCTAGGGCTGATCTCCAGAGCCCACAAAGTACATAAACATATAAGTATATAATAAGTATATACAAGAGGTCTTGAATGGTCGACCTAAAACAAATGAATGTGCCCTTGTGTAAGGTGACTGGTGCTCATGTAATGCAATGTGGTACCGGACACCTTTGGGTCGAGTTTGCGCTATATAAAAACCTGTTAAAAAAAAAAACGCTCCATGTGTGCATCTCATTTAAACAAAGGGGACATTTTTGGGCAAATAATATGGGTTGTAATTCGGGTGGGTGCAACCCCTTAGGACTTCCCTTCCACACTCTTTGTGAAATGCAATTGTAAATTGATACTTGTATAGCGCACTACTCACCCGCAAGGGTCTCAAGGCACTTGTATGAATACCGCTGTGGAACCCATCCTGGCTTTCCCTGTGAGGTGTCCACTCCTGGGCACCCTCAAGGTGGAGGCCAGGCATCTTTAGCGTTGTGGGTGCCGTTGTGGAGATTGAGCAAGCTATTGCCCAGAGTTGCACTCCATGATTGAAATAGGCACCGAGGCGAGAATTATCAGGTCCGTGGAATTTTTGAGCCCAAGACCCACCGAGGCTGGGAATTGAACCCTGGTCCCGGGCCAGACCTCTGCATCAGGGTCTGCCGCTCTAACCATTGAGCCACACTTCTCCACGTTGAAAACTTTACAAATGTGCTGCTAGTTTTAGCCACGAAGAACGGTGATGGAAAAATGAGCCACACGCCATTTATTTTGCAACACTATTTGTCATTCAACCCAATTGCTCGTACACTTTGCCTGCAAAAGGGCATATGCCAGAAAACTTTACTATGAATAAATGAAAAAACCAGAGGAAAGCATTACAATTTCAGAGTTCAGAATCCAAACTTCAAAAAATGTCAAGGGCAGAAAAAAAAATCTGTCTATCACTACTTCCAAGTCAGTTCACAGCAAAGTCCAGAACATTTTAAACGAAATGTAATTGAAAGAAACCAAATAATGTTTCAAGTAAACAACAAAATATCTAAGTCAAAGAAATGATATCTGATCTTTTCAGGATTAGTACTGACTCACAGACAAATGTCATTGGTGGAACAAGCTTTTGAAATAGTATTTAAACACCTAACAGCGCCTGAGAAATCACCCTTGATGTAAATAAACATAGACACCAATTAACTGTCTGGGGCTATCTATGGTTTAATTAACATGACATATTGTGGGCATATATTTTAACAAGAAAAGGATTCTCTCTTGCTCCTTTTAGAAGGTCCCACCCTTTACCTCACTCCAGCTCTACTTCTCTTTATCTAACCTCCTTTGCTTTCTCTCAGAGACCCCCTTGGTAGAACCACAGTAGAAGGAATGAAGAGGGGATCTCTCTACTGAGGGAGCAGTGCTCATAGATGCAGGTTTCAGTGGAAGCAAAGGAGTAGGCAAACATTTTGAATGCCCCCCCCTTTTGACTCGTACTGATAATGACACCAACGATTAGGTGCAACCCTACCCAGAAGAATCATTCCCCTTGCATCTATCCACCCAACCATTCACTCTTCCTTTCAACTTTGCCTACATCCTTTCATTTTCCCATCCATTATTTAATCTTTACACCATCCATTCATCCTTTCAGCCTTTTAGCCATTGATGTCTTGCCACCCACCATCTTTTTTTTTTACAATTCCTTAATTTCACCCTTCCCTCCATCTTTCCTTCTCGCCTTTCACTTTTCCTTCCACCTTTCCTTTCACATGTCTTTTTCTCTACCTTTCGTTCGTTCACTCTTCCATACTTATCATCTTCTTTCTTGTGCCTTACTAATTAACCCTCTTTCTTTTATTTCATTTTCTTCTCACCTTTCTCTCTCACTTGATTTTTCCATTTGTCTCTCAATTGTCCCCATTATAATTAATTTTCCTCCTCCATCTCCTTTACTGCACTTACCTCATTTGTCAATGTTTGCCTCAAACCCCTCCGCTGTACAAAACTGCGTTCTTATGAGCTACTTTGTTGGCAGACGGACGAGGGCCCTAAAGAATTAACAAACATTTGTTTGTTTGTAACAAACATAGTGGGGCCCGGCTTACTAGCCCACTAGGCCCTGGGGCAACGGCAGCTACAGATGATAAAGTGGGGATTCACTATGCCGCTGAGTAAAATAATCTAGGTCCAGCCGCTCTACACACTGGAGGTACAATACTTTATGGTCAACCCAATTTAAGACACTATGGAAGATAAGTCGATATTCTTATTGGAAGTGAAATAGGGGAAAAGGAAGAAGTAAGAAAACCAGCAACCTGTTGGGGCCTCTCTGTAAGCGTGGACTTGCAGATCCATTTATTTACTGGTTCATCGCAATGGCCATCACACTCTCTGGAGAGTTGAACTACAATGTACATAACTATGGGGCTTACCCCAGTCATTCTGAGAAACACAGGCGCCTCAATGAGCCAGCACAAGTAAACTGTGGTATGAAGGCTGAGGTCTGGACATAGGACGTCAGATATCTGGCTGGCCATGTGAATCTTCTTCGTTGGAAGTAATTAGCTGTTCATTCTCTTCCCGCTTCTTTATCCACACATTTTCACAGGCTTTAGGAAGAAAAGTGGGATGTCCTTAAGGTTTTCTAATTCATTATCATGTTTTAGTTGAGCAAAAGCATAACATCGCCCAGAACTGGCAGTTGAGAAGTAGCCTATGTGACCGACCTCTACACGCCTTGTCCAGAGAGCTCCCATTGTGAGACTAAGCCACTTTGAAGACATGGTGACACTCCCACAAATCCATGTACAGACAATTCCGCAAATAAGCCACCCATTAATTAAAATAATAAGCCCCAGTAGACTCCATCCTCTCTGCCAACAAAATTGACCCTGCAAACGCAAACCCTTCTGAAGCTCAAAATCCATATGCAGTTCAACATCCATATGTAGTTCAAAATCCATATGCAGTTCAAAATCCATATGCAATTCAAAATCCATATGCAGTTCAAAATCCATATGCAATTCAAAATCCATATGCAGTTCAAAATCCATATGTAGTTCAAAATCCATATGCAGTTCAAAATCCATATGCAGTTTCCCGGATCAGGGACCTGGACTTTGAGACCTACACTCTTGTCCAAATGAATCCCCCAAATAAACTGTAGCAGAGCCACTATTATCCCCCAAGGCACCACCTCTTCAACTGGGGAACAACCAAAATGCTTCAGATCATCTTGTTGCCCTGTATCAAGGCTTCTCAACCTTCACCTCCATGCTCTGGGACTGAAGGAGTTGCTCTGCACTGTCTACCATTATGTGCTTCCAAGGCATGTGGCGGGAACTTGAGTAGAATCTCCTTGTACTGACAGTCAGTCTTTGTTGTTCAGTAAACAGTGTCTGATGGTTCTTTCTGTTTGTTTCAGCCCTCGGTTCCACCCAACATAGTGGCTGCTGCTCTCAAATGTGCCATCACAGACCCTGCATCTGATGGGAATCCAGCATACGCCATCCTGCTCTTCAACAAGCTCTCTCTAGACGATTTCAGGGTCGCTTTGAATGTGCTGGACACACAGGTACAGTATTCACGACATGGCACACAAATGACTGTCTTTCGACTCAGCAATATCCCCATATAGACTCAACTGCTCAACCAGCAACCATGCATAGAAGAATTTCCAGGTCAAAGGTTAGCTGGGCTTCAAGTGTGCGAGAGAGGAGGACTCTGGCAGACACCAGTTAACCGGTCTGAGTTACCTCTGGGGATGTGGGGTCTGAGGTATTGCGGGAAGGCAGAGGGGGATTGACATATTTAGGCTTATATATACAAGGACACTGAGAGTAGAGAATTAGAAATAGAATTGTATAACCAGCTCTTGAAATAGAAATGTCAAGAGCTGGTTATAAAGAGGGCTTCCTTGCCACAGTAAGCTCACCTTTGACCCCTCTGCATTCAGAATATGCTCATTTGTCATCCACGAAATATATTTAACATCATATTTTAAGGGGGAGGAGCCAAGATGGCGACCGGAGCAGACGCTTGAGCGCCCGGCTCCGTCGGCCCTTGGCCCCGGACTATTATCCTGATTCCTATCCTTGCCGATTCTCGAGGTGAAACGTGTACGACGACGCGCTGTCCACGCCGCCACTTCCCCGAAGTCTCAGCCCGCCCGGATGCCGGAGTTTTTGGTGCTTTTGTTCTCCACCCTGGACCCCTGCTCCATTGTGGCCTTTGCCGGCCCCCAGGAAGCTCCGCAGTCCCCGGACCCGCTAGCGCAAATCCGAGCCCCGCGGTCCCGACCTCACCTAACACCACGGACTGTCGCCAGATGAGCCTGGGGAGGGACGGCCAGACACCTCCTGCACCCTGCGCCTGAAGGGCTGGGGCTGTAGGGTAAGCCCCGGTGAGGCGAGTCTCCTGCCCCGATCTGTGGACCGCGCTGTGGGAGGCTGCTGACCCCCTTCTTCTATTGCCTAGTCGGCTGCAAAGAGAACCCGAGGGAAGGGAGGCGAATGTTGGCTTTTCCAGTTGCGGTGCAGACCTGAGGGGAACTGACTCCTTGCTACGACCCCCCCCCCTGGCCATTGTGCCGTCCGGCGGTAAAACATGGCGTTGTTTGCCTGCTCGCGGCTGGGGGGTGATACTCCGGTCTTGCCCGCTGCCCGCTTCGCCCTCCCTCCACCAGACACCAGCTCCACAGTGCCGTCCCGGATTGCTGCCGATGTGGGGGTGCAGCTCCCGCTGACATGCGGCTCCGTACTGGCCGTCCTGCGGGACTTTCGTTTACAAATGTTTGCTCGCTTTCAGGCGCTAAGTGAGCAGTTTGACTCCCTGTTGTCGGCTGCGGGCCGTGAGCGCTCCGTCTGTCATCAACACGGCGTGGGTCCGCCAGTGCTTTAGTCCTCTTGCGGGGACGCAACGGCTGTGTGTGATCGTGCTACACTGGTGCCTGCATCTGGCTTTCCCGGCACCCAGGATCAATTGCTCTTCAGCTTAACAGCGGATACTTTGTTTCCCCGTTCATTGCTGCCTGCTTCATTGTTGCCTGCCCCACCGCGTCTGCAAGAGTATCCAGCTGAGCAACACCTAACATCCTCGAGGAATCGTTCACGGTGGCCTACTGCTTCTTTTCTGTGGAACTCCTGTACTTTACATGCCATGTCTGGACTTTATGTGGTGCACAAAGGGACCTCTACAGATGGTCGGCGGCCATTTTGGGATTCTACTTCACCATCTTCTCCCAAACGGCCATATTGTCTTTGTCTGCACGGGCTGCGGGGCCTTCATGTAGGGGCTGGCTTAATCTCAAGCCCGCGATCGGGCCAGGGCTAGACTGATTAATATCGCCATGGTTTCACGGAGGGGCTGGACTGGGACTGGAACTGTATGTGTACTTTGTGCGCATTCGTCGCGATTCGTCTTTCTTCATCTAAATTGTTGTGACAATTCATTTTCACACGACCGCTTTTGGGGTAGTGGGTTCTCAGTGTGTGGAAGCCAAAGATGGCCGATGGTTCAGGGCGCTCTGATGATACGTAGGCTCCTCCCCACCTTCTTCTTTTTGGGAGTTTAGATTAGAATAGTCCTATTCTTTTCTCACCCCCTTTAACATAGGTGTATTGTTTTCTTATCTTTCTTTACTTTATTCTTACTCTCTTTCTTGTCTATATTTCGGGTTTATTGGGCGACAGGCACTATGCTGGGGGGGGGGAAGGCCGTAGCCTCCGCATTGGTGTAGGGTGGGGGGGTAACTTACTGTTTCTAATTAGTTCTATGGGCCTTTTTTCTCTTTATGTTTCTGCGCTATACTTGTTTCGATTCTGGGTCCGGGTGGGGGGTTGACTGAGTGGGGGCGGCACTGGAGGGGTGCGTAATTGCTCATGTGACTATCCTGTTATATAACTGCATTGCCTCACTGCCTGTGATTTTACTTCCATTGCTGCTTTAATGATGCTGCTGCTCTCCTGTGTGGTGAAGATAGCGTGCGGACTCGAATCTCCTTGGTTCTTATTCTTCACTGACTATTTCCCTGATAAACTTATTTTGAAAACTTTAAAATTAACCTTCACTTCTCCTTTCCCTGGGGTCAAGGATCTCTCCAGTGTATGTGTCATAAATCATCGCTAACCTTGACCGTTGAAGCACAGGGGCCGTAATGTTTGTATCAGTGCTTAACCGTATCGTGGCCGGCCTGAAGGTTGTAGGCCCGTATTTGTTCTTTTAATATGCACGAATAAAGGTTTTTAAAAAAAATAAATAAAAAAAAAAAAACATCATATTTTAAGACAGTGTTATTGCATGGGCAGTCAACAGCTTGCAGAAATAATTCTTTTGTCAGACTAGCTCTTGTTTTTGGTGGCTAGTTTCTAATATAAGTGCACATATGATTTTCACAAGACAGTGATGCACAGTGTGTCGCCATGCTGTGCGTTTCATTAACGTCACTGCAGCGTCACCAATCTGCGAGGACCTTCTTAAAAAAAAGTGTTTTCTCTGCCACATTGGACCATAGAAAGCTCCTGCAGATCATTTGCATTTTATGCAAATGATAAAATATAGTTTGCAAAGACGTGCCATGAAGTCGACATTTAGAGGATACTGCAATGCGATCATTCAATCATTGAAATGCTCCAGCAGTGTACGATTGGCAGGCGGATCATCGAAAGCACCCTGGCTCCCAGGTGTACCTAGAACTTAAAACGTATTTTTTGCATCCTTGGTTCAGTGGTGGAAGTGGGCAGCACCAGACGTGCTGCTAACCAGTACCCTCTAGGAAAGATTTGGGCCTCAGCACTTATTTTTCACAATTGCAGCTCTTTACATAAATAATTGATATAAATTGCGAAATCAGCATATTTACGATTAATACCACAACCTGGGTAAAAACTGTATGTAGCGCTGTGGATGAGGTAACATACAGAGGGGAAACAACCTTTATAACGCGGCTGTTACACCGCGATACCTTTACAACACGGTTGTTACCACGACCGCGTTGTTAGTGCGCGATGCATTTACATCGCAAGTCATTACAACGAATTCCCCTAGGGAGCGCTGAGGTATTGGAAATTAATTCCAACACCTTATCTACTGCTGCGCAAACTGGAGTAGGAATAGTAAATAATACTATTCCTAAGTCCAGCGCGCCCCCTAGTGGAAGTCGTTGTAAAGACTTGCGATTTAAATGCATTGCGTGCTAACAACGCGGTTGTTGTAAAGACTGCGTTGTAATAGCACGCGATGTAATACTTCACGTAGTAAAGTACTATATTCCATACAGAGACTCGTGCTCTACACAATAAGTGCAAACATACGTAGAGAGTGAACACATGTGTTAAGCTGAGGCGTAACTCACGCCGACAGTCAGGACTGGTCGTAGCAGGCACTGGGCATTATCACGGAGGGCCGGAAGGGTGGGGGCCGGGTTTGGGGGTCGGTTTTGTAGCAGCGCTGCAGTTTTGGCCCCCTGCACCAAAAGCAGCAGCAGTGTTTCCCACCAGCTCCTCCCCCTCCCTCGCTTCACCGATACCTGTCTGTGCACCGTGCATCCTTCACTGAATGAGTAAAGTCCTTGAAACACTTGTGGCTGGCAGTATTAGCAGCAGTGAGTACTTTGCAACATGAAGATTTCATAACAAACCTTAAAGCACAGCCTTCTGCTCCTTACAGCTTTCTGGCGCCCACATCACTCCCCAAGGCAGGGACATGATGATGAAGGCAGCATGGCAGAGGCTACAAGAGGAGAATTCCTTCTCCAACTCAGGATTCCTGTCCATCTGGTTCCAGGAAAGACTGCATTTATACATGCCTGCCATCAACGAGAACATACTCAACTGCATGGCAACTCTGACGTGTGATGGGCTGCAGACCATGTAAGTAGACCGCGCCAGCATCAATCCTAGTAGGTCAGGGTCCATCAGAAAGGCATGCTCTGTAATCAATGCAATCATCTGGCATTGTAAGAACCACTATGGAGCAGCCATGGTCCGTGCAGGTAACAGTGGTGGGGCCGGCTAAGGAGGGGTTGTGAGGGACGAATCAGAGGGGAAATTAATTATTTATTTAGATTTCCCTCTGCATCGCCCCTCGAAATCCCCCCTTACCTGGCCCCACCACCCTTCCCGGACCGCGGCTGCTATGGAGTCCATATGTTATGTTATTCAGTGGATATCTTGTCTCATCAACATCCTAATTGATGTCTACTCCCACAATCCCCACTCAGCAGCTTACCTCTCCATTACCTTCACACGTCCCTCAGATGAAAATGACTTTTTACAGCTCTGTCCTCGTGAAACATGCTTATTTTTAGGTTTACTTCATTGCATCTGAGAAGGCAGCTCCACCATTCAATGGCGGCATTACTGACCAGTTGTCCTCTGTGTAATTCCCAAAGCCAGAGTCCATGTTCAGGACTTACCTCGCTATTCCACACCACGCCCTGTCGAAATAGACTGGAAGGCGTGTTTTGTGCTAACAAAAATGGTCCAAAATTCCAGGTCATGTCATATCGCGGAATTTTGTGTAAGTTTTTACATTTTAAGTAATTTTCGCTAATGGAATTACACAAATTTCGCCCAGGCCTATGATACGGCGGAATTCTGGCGCCTTCAATGTGGGACTCATCTTTAGGGAGCAGAAAGGCTGCATCTTGGCAAATATACTGAAGGGTTGCATGTTGAAATACCGACTTCAGAACCATAATCTGGCCAAAAGATTGGGGACTTAAATATCAAGAAGGTAAGTGCATATAGGTGCAGTTAACCCCTCGACTGGTAAGGACGAGATGGTCTCAGCACCATCGGAGCTGGCTGTGCTGAGGACGAGACCGTCTCGTCCTTAGCACGTACGTGGATACATAAAGTGAAGCCACATACATTTACCTTGTCAATATTCTGGTCTTCAATATTTTTCCCATGATATTCTGGTAGCGCAATGTTCTCGCGTCGATAATAAGGTAGAACATCATATTGACGAGGTCAGGAGCGGAAGATTTACGACTTTCCTATATTGCTACAGGGTGCAGACTCTGGATAACGTGTACGATGAGCTGGAGAACACCACCGTGCTGATGGTGGTTGGATGGATCCAGAGAACCCTTGCTGCGCATGGTAAGTGGGGCATCGGAAAAGAGGGATGCAAACCTTCCAATGTCGAACGAAACCCCGGCTCTTACAAGAGACAGCCATAGCAGCACGAAAGCAAGGGGGGACCCGGAGGTCAAATGAGTTATTTGTAAATCTGTTTTTACCTTTGGATTGGATTGCCCGTTGCTTTTACCATACAGGGCTAACCCTAACCCTTACCCTTATGGTGACTATTACCATTAGTCCATCACCTTCACCACCCCCCCCACCCGTCACTTTTATCCTCTCTCTAACGCTAACTGTTACCCTCAACCTCACCCTCTCTCTTCTCTTAATGAAACCCAGTGCTTTAAATGGGCCGGTACTCACCGGTACTGAGTACCGGCACTTCTGAATTGTCTGGCCGTCAGTACCGGCACTTTTCTTAGGTGAGGGAGAGTACCGGTACCCTCATTGAGAGCACAGCAGGCTCAGGTTACTTATTTCCTCAGGGCAGATGCCGCCCTGCTTCCGAGGAGCTCACAAGTCACTGAGCCCCTCAGTGGCCTTTTGCACAATCGCTGCTGGAGATTCCAGCAGCTCTTACTTGAATGCCCCCAGACTGCAGGGGGTTGAGAGGGCGTGCCTTGCGTCATGCTGTGATCAGCAGGACAGGGTCTAGACAGACCCTGCACTGTTGATCAGGTGCGCAATGGTTATTAGGCTTAAAGTGCTTAATGCCCCGCCACCCCCTTCCTCCATCATGAGTGTGAAATGGGCTGGGGCTGCCAGTCAGTAATCCTGTCCCATTTAAGGAACTGTCTGTACTGGCCGTACTAAAGTGAGCGGCAGCGACAGACAATCCTCTACCTTACCCAAGGCCGTTTTCTTTCTCCATCTTTTTGTTCAGCACAGAGGTTGCTTTCCTTTGTGTGCCCCTCTGTTGAAGCAGGAAACGAAGATGTAAAGTGGATAAATGATGTTTACTAAACGCATTTCTCATGCGTTTTGATATGTGCTATAACTGGTACAGTGGTCATTATGTAACATCATATCTTGCCCCTAGCCCCGCCCATTTGCCACACCTCTAACTAATTTTAATGAGTACCTGCACTTATTTTTTCCCATTTAAAGCACTGATGAAACCTAACTTATAATATTATTCTTTACCTTCCACTAACCCTTTACCTAACATTCCCATCTTCTTGTGTGTGTGTGCATGTGTGCGGAGTTTGTGTGTGTGTGTGTGGGCATGTATAATTCACGCTGTGGGGACTGACTCGATCCTTATAGCGTGGATTAACCTTGTCAAATGTCAGAATCAGACAAACACTATGGGGCAGATTTACAAGCGCCTTGCGCCACTTTTGCGTCACTTTTCCCATCTTAAAAGTGACGCAAAAGTGGCGCAAGGGCCTTGTAAAGCTGCCCCTATCTTTGTGAGGACCGGTGCGTTGTGAGGACCCTTCCCGTAGTGTGTTTAGGTACTTTTGAGCAAGTGTATCAAAAAAGTGAAAGTGCAGTTAGATTTGCCTCGGTCCGCTTTATAACCTACCCTACTATCAAAGCGCGCGTGGAGTTAGAATAGTAATTTGGCCGGTCCTCATAATAATAGGTATGTTATTGGTGGGCGGTGGGGTTTATTGGGGAGGGCGTGTGTGTGTTTGTTTTTAAACACTTGATCACAAGGTCAAAAATACCTTATGCATCGAAGCTGTCAGGGAATTTATTGTTAAAAAGAAAGTTTTGCAACACATTCAAATGTTGAGAAAGTGCAGACATAAAGTGTCTGAGGCGGCTGACTGCATCCGGTTTGTTTCCCTTCAGGTGGTTGTCCCAGGGAGAGCATGGCAGAATGGATTTCCGCCTATTGGAAAGATTTTAGTAACGTCACATCAATATCCGTGTTTATGCAGTCCTGGAGCGGGTTCAATGCGGTAAGCCTTTTTATCCACATAAAGAGCGTAAAGTCATTAGGGTGTATTCAACTTTGGGTACTTTTAGCCAACAGATTTTTAGCACAGCCGCTGCCTGCAGAAATGAGTCTGAAGTAGGTTTATATTCGTGTTTGTCAAATGTGGGTTGGCTAAACATGTGAAATGGATGACTGCCCTCTTGGACCCACGCTGGACACCTCTAACATAGCTGATCCTAATGAGACCCTTACATTGTAACATACAAAAATAGACAGGCTTGGAGAGGAAGGGAGAGGTATAAGGCGGCGAGAGAGCGTGTGATGAGGGGGAGAGGAAGACAGACAGAGAAAGAAATGGAGGCTGAGGAACACCAGAGATAGAAATCTATATAAAAAGAGAGAGGCAACGAGAGAAAGAGATGGGGAAAGACAAATGGAGAGGTCGATCTATAGGAACAATACGACACAGAACGAGAGAAGTAAAAATAAAGGACACAGAACAGAAAAAGAGAAAGATAGTTATAGATCATTTCACAAACCAAAGAAAATGTCCTATTACATGGCTGCTCGAATGTGAGAACAGACTCATAAATAGACTTCTTACCCACGGAGAGAAATGTATACATCCCGGAGAACGATACGCCTGACCAAATCACCACAAACATACAGGGATTCAGCCTTAAACCTCAAACAAACATACGTGAGGAAGAAACTATGGGGCAGATTTACAAGCCCCTTGCGCCGCTGGTGCGACACTTTTAACAAAGGAAAAAGTGACGTACCGGCAGCGCAAGGGGCTTGTAAATAAGCCCCTATATGTATGCCAAGCAGGCAGACGAGGGCCTCATTTATGAGAAGTGACGCATCGCTGCGTGAAAGCAGCGATGCGTCACTTCTCAGTGTGCCCTCCTTGCGACATGCTTGATGCGTCATATTTACAGTATGACGCATCATGTTGCAAGGAGTTACAGATACATCAGTATTTCTGACGTATCTGTAGGCGCAAAAGTGACGCATAGCTGGAGTGTGTCACAGAAGTGACGCAACTCCAGCAATGTGTTCTTTCACATATGGGGTAAGCCCCATGTGAAAGGGCCTGCGTCAGTCTTACGCCTGCTGTGAGGCAGGTGTAAGATATTGACGCATCTGCACCCTAGAAGTGGCGCAGTGAAATCTCATAGATTCCACTGCGTCACTTCTACGATGTATCCTTACGTGGGAACGCCCACCCTGCATACATTATACCTGACGCAGGTATAATGTAGCGCTGGGATTTACAAAGTGACGCATCTAATTAGATGCGTCAATTTGTAAATATGGTGTAACAAGGCTAATTTTTTACGCCGCTGGTGCGTCACAAAAAGTGACGCAGTGGCGGCGCAAAAGTGACGCAAGGGCTCATAAATAAGCCCCTCGGTTCTCACTGACATCACCAGAGACGCCACAGGCTCGTTGTCTGTGAATGCCACAGCAACCTCATCTAGACATCCCTTCCACTTAGACATCAATGTGATTGAGTGCGACCACTAACAGACCAACACACATCTTGTTGACCCATTCACCAGCGACCCACTGACACACGTGTCCAACCACAACCAACCCATCCACCGTCAGGAGAGGTCTGCCGAACTCTCACCAATACCGTAGTATTATATTCCAAATGTGATCTGCAGCCGCTTCTATGATAAAATTCATTTTGTCACTAGCTTTCTAGGAAAAAATCAAAAGGTGTCACTTCCGGTTTCATAAGCTGGCCCATAACTCTCTGTTGATGTCCACATTGTACACACATGGTGGTGGTAATAGGGTGGGAAGGGCGTGCCTGTGACGTTGCCTACGTGGAGTTGGTGGCTTCATCTGCAAGTCGGTGTGGCTGAGGCTTGTTCTTAGCTCATGTTTTCACAGGGAATAGTTGTCATTCGTGCTATGACGATAATCACAATATACATTTCTGTGCATCTTCCTCCAGTCTGCCGCCTTGGACGTCCTGGATTCTGAACAGCTTGCAGAGTACGCGGTGACGTCAGGGGCACTGATGTCTGAGTCCAGCAGCGTGGCCATCATATCGACCTTGAACAATCGAGATGCCGGATCTTTGCTGTCCTTCCTGGACTTCGTTCAGGCGCATAGTCCCTCGCTACAGTTCAACAGTCACGTGATGCACTCCCTGCTAAGCATTACTCTGAGGAAAGTCACCATCAGCTTCCCAGATGTCTGTGTGACCACCTTGAAAAAGCTGTTCCAAGTGCACCTGAGGTTCCTCTTGGTGGTCATTGACAAACCAATGTTGGACCTCATTCCAAGGTTCATCGGGTGCAGTGACTACCACGACATGTGAGTATGAAGTAAGGATGTCTGCACCTTTCAGCCAAAAACCACGGAAGGAAACAGTCAGCTGAGTGAATGGCTCCCGCTGAAAGGGTCCATCAAGGGATGGGTGACATTACTCTCTTGGCACAAAGATAATTGCTTGATGGTTTTCCACCAATATACCCCTGAGAGGTTCCTTATTGACCTGACATGTTCAGAAGTCTTACAGAAGGAAAATTAGTTTTACAAATCAAAATTTCCACAAAATGCTTCATTGTTGTTCCCAATAAAATGAAACCTGTAGGAGAAGGATGGGTCTCTAATAACTTTTTGAAGCTACCTGTCTACCTGTAGGAGAAGGATGGGTCTCTAATGCTTGTTTGAAGCTACCTGTCTACCTGTAGAAGGATGGGTCTCTAATGCTTGTTTGAAGCTACCTGTCTACCTGTAGGAGAAGGATGGGTCTCTAATAACTTTTTGAAGCTACCTGTCTACCTGTAGGAGAAGGATGGGTCTCTAATGCTTGTTTGAAGCTACCTGTCTACCTGTAGAAGGATGGGTCTCTAATGCTTGTTTGAAGCTACCTGTCTACCTGTAGGAGAAGGATGGGTCTCTAATATCTCTTTGAAGCTACCCGTCTACCTGTAGGAGAAGGATGGGTCTCTAATGTTTGTTTGAAGCTACCCATCTACCTGTAGGAGTAGGATGGGTCTCTAATGTTTGTTGGAAGCTACCCGTCTACCTGTAGGAAAAGGACGGGTCTCTAATGTTTGTTTGAAGCTACCCTTCTACCTGTAGGAGAAGGATGGGTCTCTAATGTTTGTTTGAAGCTACCCATCTACCTGTAGGAGGATGGGTCTCTAATGTTTGTTTGAAACTACCTGTAGGAGAAGAATGGGTCTCTAATGTTTGTTTGAAGCTACCTGTCTACGTGTAGGAGAAGGATGGGTTCTGTAATGTTTGTTTGAAGCTACCTGTCTACTTGTAGGAGAAGGATGGGTCTCTAATATCTGTTTGAAGCTACCAGTCTACCTGTAGGAGAAGGATGGGTCTCTAATGTTTGTTTGAAGCTACCTGTTAACCTGTAGGAGACGGATGGAACCTAATATTTGTTTGAAGATACCCGTCTACCTGTAGGAGAAGGATGGGTCTCTAATGTTTGTTTGAAGCTACCTGTCTACCTGTAGGAGGAGGATGGGTCTCTAATGTTTGTTTGAAGCTACCTGTAGGAGAAGGATGGGTCTCTAATGTTTGTTTGAAACTACCTGTCTACTTGTAGGAGAAGGATGGGTCTCTAATATCTGTTTGAAGCTACCAGTCTACCTGTGGGAGAAGGATGGGTCTCTAATGTTTGTTTGAAGCTACCTGCTAACCTGTAGGAGAAGGATGGAACCTAATATTTGTTTGAAGATACTCGTCTACCTGTAGGAGAAGGATGGGTCTTTAATGTTTGTTTGAAGCTCCCTGTCTACCTGTAGGAGAAAGATGGGTCTCTAATGTTTGTTTGAAAATACCTGTCTACTTGTAGGAGAAGGATGGGTCTCTAATGTTTGTTTGAAACTACCTGTCTACCTGTAGTAGAAGGATGGGTCTCTAATGTTTGTTTGAAGCTACCTGTCTACCTGTAGTAGAAGGATGGGTCTCTAATGTTTGTTTGAAGCTACCTGTCTACCTGTAGGAGACAGATGGTCTCTAATGTTTGTTTGAAGCTACCTGTCTACCTGTAGGAGAAAGATGGGTCTCTAATGTTTGTTTGAAAATACCTGTCTACTTGTAGGAGAAGGATAGGTCTCTAATGTTTATTTGAAGCTACCTGTCTACCTGTAGTAGAAGGATGGGTCTCTAATGTTTATTTGAAGCTACCTGTCTACCTGTAGGAGAAAGATGGTCTCTAATGTTTATTTGAAATTACCTGTCTACCTGTAGGAGAAGGATGGGTCTCTAATGTCAGTTTGAAGCTACCTGTCTACCTGTAGGAGAAGGATGGTCTCTAATGTTTGTTTGAAGCTACCTGTCTACCTGTAGGAGAAAGATGGGTCTCTTATATTTAGTTGAAGCTACCCTTCTAACTGTAGGAGAAGGATGGGTCTCTAATATTTGTTTGAAACTACCCGTCTACCTGTAGGAGGAGGATGGGTCTCTAATGTTTGCTTGAAGCTACCTGTAGGAGAAGGATGGGTCTCTAATGTTTGTTTGAAGCTACATGTCTACTTGTAGGAGAAGGATGGTCTCTAATGTCTGTTTGAAGCTACCTGTCTGACTGTAGGAGAAAGATAGGTCTCTAATGTTTGTTTGAAGCTACCCGTCTACCTGTAGAAGGATTGGTCTCTAATGTCTGTTTGAAGCTACCTGTCTACCCGTAGGAGAAAGATGGGTCCCTAATGCTTGTTTGAAGCTACCTGTCTACCTGTAGGAGAAGGATGGGTCTCTAATGCTTGTTTGAAGCTACCCGTCTACCTGTAGGAGAAGGATGGGTCTCTCTATTTGTTTGAAGCTACCCGTCTACCTGTAGGAGAAGGATGGGTCCCTTATATTTGTTTGAAGCTACCCGTCTACCTGTAGGTTCTCTTGTAAAGTTGGTCTTTGCTGACACTGTAGTTGTTCCTAAACACAAGTAATATCGATTCATTTCAGCTCAGATTCCTCTTATAAGTCTACCTTGCCTGTATGCATTAACAATGTCTTAAGGTTTTCCCATATAGGGTTTCTTTGTATACATCTCGGGGCAGATTTACAAGCCCCATGAGTCATATTTGCGCCACCGTTGCGTCCGTTTTTGTGACTAAGCGGCGGCGTAAAAATGCGGCCCATTTACCACGTGATGCATCTAAGGAGATGCGTCACCTTGTAAAACCCTGCGTCACATTATACCTGCATCAGGTATAATGTATGCAGGTTGGGCGTTCCCACGCAGGAAAGCCACATAGAAGGGAAGCAGTGAAATCTACAAAGTTTCACGGCGCCACTTCTAGGACGTCACTGCTTCAAAACCTTACACCTGCTAGAAGCAGGCGTAAGGAGTGACGCAGTACAATGAGGATAGGCCTCCCCATGCATTGCTGAAGTTGCGTTGTGCTTGCGGCACAATTACAGCAAAGCGTGACTTTTGCGTCCACAGATGCATCAGAATTTCCGATGTATCTGTCAATACTTGCGCCATATTTTAAATAAGGCGCATCCATGGTGGCGCAAGGGTTTCTCAGGGTGGCGCAGGGAAATTGATGCATCTCTCCAGATGCGTCACTTTCTTGTAAATCTGGCCCCTTGTTTGCGGAAAAATGCTGCTCATTTATAAAAGGGTAATAGATAACTCAAAAAAGGCAACACTGAATTAATGATTGTAAGAAGCCTTTGCAGTGTAATGTTAGATAAAGGTGTACGTTTCTGGGGTCAGTGAGTACCCTCAAGGGTTCATATGTCCTCTGGAAAACAACAATACGCAGAGGAAAATGCTCTCATTAAACTTTTTTTTTTTTTACAATATAGGAGATAGTTTTTATTATGTTAAGACCTCTTCGTGTGTACCCCAACCGGTGTTAATCCCCTTTCTCAGCGTGAAAACAGATTTACGCCTGTTGAGTAAGCTACTAACGGATGTGACTGCAGAGCAGGCATGAATGCGTAATGCTAGTTCATGGCGTATGGGCGCATATGTAAAATGCAGGGAGGGGGTTTTTGAACACAGGCGCTCATCCGCCATTTTTGTTTCTGGACAGAGCAAATGGACTGGATGCGGTGTTCGCTCAATTAAATGATTCTCAGAAAATGGCGGTTCTCGACTACAAAATAGAATATCTGGCCAACCAGACTCTGAAAGACGGTAAGGTTATTTCTGTATTGATGATAGGTCACGAGATAGTTTGGTGGTACTAGAAGCTGCACGTTTGTGTTACTTTTGTATTCATTTGATTGGACAAGATTCTGTTTTACACCTGAGGTGTGCGAAGTTGGTGAGGTTGTTCTCTGACAACTTCATGATTCTTTTTAAAGTTCACCAGTTTCGCCAACTTTAAGAAGTGGACGAAGTTTAAAAAAAAAAAATGCGGGTTAAAAATCCAACATGCTGTCGGTTCTGCAAGGAGGAAATCCATGCAAAATGACACTTTTAAAGAGAAAAAGAAGTTTTATTGGAAAAATGCCTTGCAAGGAATTACACCGACAAGCAAAGTTGACAGAAAATGGTGATTTTTTAAGAGCGATTTCTTCCAGAACCTTTTCGGATGCAGACCTTGCTTTAACTTTTATTCTTCTAACCACCTGTTTTACAAAACGTTTCACACTTTGTGAAATTCACAAAGATTTCAAAGATTCCAAAAGCTCAAATGAGTTGCGAAGTACAAACTTTGCACAACACTAGTAGAATGGAAACATGCTTTTTCAGCAGATCTTGTGAACATACAACAGGAGAGCATGATTGCCCCTGTTTTGGGGGGATTTTCCTGGTTTCAGTGTTTCATCACGTGACATACCTTCCTAAGCCAATCACCGCTGCAGCATGTCATGGGATGCTGAGTTGATATGATGCCGGTTTTGTCAGAAGTGCTTTCGATCGTTTGTCAGCACCACTGCGGTCCAGTGACGGCAAACAAAATCTAAGTTTTTGCAGAAGAGTAGCTATAATGGAGCAGGTGCAGTGGCACCAGGGTGCTGGTGACCGAGGGGCCCGCTGCAGCTCAGTTATGGCTGGTTTCACAACCTGACAAGCAGGCAGGGAAACCGATTTTTATTGCTTATTTTCGGGCGCATGGCAACAGTGCTTAATCTGAGCCGGTGGTTTCCAGTGCTAGGCACCTGCACTTAATTGTCAACACTGGCACTTATGACAGTTGCCAGATGGTGGCGCTGTTTGTATAATTTAGAGATGAGCAAAACAGCAATTGTTTATTGATGCAGTATACATCAAAAACAACTAATACGTGCTGCCAATGCCATTTTTATAGCTTTGGGGCCCTGGAATAGTCTGAATTGTCACACTTGTGACAGTGTGGTGGTTAGTAGTTGTGTAGGTACTGTCACTGGCAACACTGGCAGTGGCAATGGGTGATGCAAGCTGCGGAGGCCTCCTGACAGGAGCCCTGGCACTTATTTCTTTTTTACAAATTAAGCACTGCAAGGCACCCATGTTATACCACTGACTTTTTGTGAGCAGGCAGCCGCACATCAACACCGTCGCAACAATCGAAGTTCCTCCCCCATCAACCATTGTGCAATGATTGCACGACCAACCAACAGAGCCGTTACAAATCCATGCATTCTAGAGCTCCCACAAGGATTGTTGTATGCCGCATTTATTGCAGCTTTTGTTGGTCCTACTAAGGACAAGAAATCAAAGGAAAAAAACACTGACCTCAACAATGGTTAGGAAGTGTTTACTGGTCAAGAGTAGAGAGGAAAATAAGAGAGCGGCAGGACCGTGCTGTATTGTGGGTGTTTTTGGAGAGGAGGCCAAAGTGGAAGCGTAAGAGGTAAAGCAGAGGGGAGTTTGATCCGGCTTCTACGTGTCACACAAGTTGAGTAATGGAAAAGGCTACTCTGCCCAATACCCTGCTTCTGGCACAGAAGAAGACATTCATTGTTTGAATGATGGAATGTTCGGGGGTTCCCAGTGGACCTCAGCATCCTCCAAGAAGGTCTTTAAGTTCACCTTGTTCGTCTGCCTATCCTGACATCATCTGCATTCAAGGCCCTTCCCCTCGACTTCAGACATATGTGTCTCCAGCTGAGTCTAGAAGAAGATGGTTGGCCAACATTACCTCCTCCTCACCTCCTCACCCCCTCCACTGCAGATGAGTGAGATATGGATGCCTCATGCACAAAATGAGGGATGGACATAGACAAATTACAGGGCCTCTATGTCAGTGAAAGCACCAGGATGGTGTGCTACTAGCCATTGAACTTATGTTCTATTTGTAGACAATTTTTACCTGTTTTGGTACATAAAACTGTATTTTTTTTTTTTATTGCAGTAGATTTTTTTAAAACAGCATATGACATTTAAACGTATAACATATTGCATACATAAAACATATAACATGTACTCTGCATCGCTTGTTGTTACAGGGCAGCCCCCATTGACTGTGTTAATTGTAGTTCAGTTTGCCTATTTTGGCTGCCCCCCAACCACTGTCCTCGTATGGGTCAGAGAAAGCAAAGAGAGGGGCAGGGAGAGGGACCAGAGCGGAGAGAGAGAAGAGATATCGCATATAGGGAGAATTAGCCTACTCGCTATTGTCTAATGAGGGTTGCTTTTTTTAACACACAGGGAGTGCCTGCACCATTATGTATGAGACCAGTACAAAGTGGTTGGATAATAATCTAGGACCATACAGCTTTCTCCTTTCGTTTGAACAGATTCTGGCTATCAACCACAACTTCATTGGGGTAAGTCATGCTTGGAAATTTGGTGTTGAACTCTTGCGGCTGATTACCAACTCGTATTTGTGGCCATGCTGCTTCCTCCTGTTGTATGCAAAAGACTGAGGCGTTGAACCAAGCGCCTGTGTGTATATGTGCGCAACCCGGATTTATAACATAAGCAAGGATCCCACCCTCCATCGCATGCATTGGACACAGGACTTTTGGAGCCCTTCATTTTTGCTTGTTTTTTAAATAGATATATATTAATGTGTACTATTATATAGTTTTAGGGTCTCGGTTATATTTACAGCATGTACTTGTGCCACCCATACATCGAGACCTGGAGATGTTAAAATAAAGCTTTCCTGGCTGTGGGGAATAGAAAAGGATATATATCTATATCTATCTATATATATATGTATATATATATATATATATATATGAATCATGTAATGTCCTAGGTTGGGGGACGGCGCTCTTTGGTCGGGGAGGTGCGTAGTACAACCGGTAGGACAACCGGTATAAACAAGAAGCAAGAGACCTCTGAGCCCAGAGGTCAGGAGTACACGCACTCAAGCGGAATCCAATGGTTTAGTTTGCAGTTCGTTTTAATCCAAAACAAAGTTCATCAGCACAGCCAACAACAACACTGGCCCAACGCGTTTCGGTTCTCACTCGAACCTTGATCATGGGTGATCAAGGTTTGAGTGAGAACCGAAAGGTCCTATGGAAAAATGCATGGGAAAAACGCGTTTTGGGACCCCCCTTTTATCTCAGCCCCCGCTTGACGAATCCCCCCGAGACTTTCAGGGTAGGAGCGGAGCGTAGCGCCCCACCTATTTTGAAAAATTCGCGAGGATTCGTCGACCGGCGCCAAAGTTATTCAAAATAGAATGTTGCGGATTTCCTATGGTAAGAGGGTCCTAACTATAACTACCTACTGGCGACCGCCAGTAGGTAATATATATATATATATATATATATATATATATATATATATATATATATATATATATATATATATATATATATATATATTAACACCCTGCAAACAGGCACCAACACCGTGAAGAATTATGGCACAGACGGCGATTTATTTCAAAATCAGGTCAGACGCGTTTCGGCGGTGAAACCGCCTTGCTCACTGCATGAAATGTTCTGTCAGTGTCAACCAAACAAATACCTCCACCATTTACCTGTGGTTGCCAAGACAACCAGTACATGTCATAGACATAGAAGTTTTTACACCGTGACTTGGCATATATATTATAACAAATCCAACACTACTCCACAGAGAATAGGGCACGCACACAAATTGCACTGAGATATATATATATATATGCCTTAAATATTGATATCAGCACATGACATAGAAGGATACCACAAATCAACTATATATATATATATATATATATATATATATATATATATATATATATATATATATACATAGTGTAATATACTTTTTATCGCCATTGTCGAAGAAGTGCAGGGAGGGACCCACAAAGTCTGAATAGCCTGAATAAGGGTAGTGGACGAGCCCCCCCTCTGTAAAGTTGGAAAGGATTCAATGAACAAGAGGATCGCGCCACTTTGCCAAGAGCATCCATTCCACACAAAATGCATTTTTGTCCAGACTTTAATCCATCCCAGGTAGATTCTCCTGCAGTCCGAGGTGGCCCGTCCATGTAGTTATACAAGAACTCAAGTTAAGTGGGGCACCAATTTCAAAGGGCAAAAAAAAAAAATGACATAAAAATATTGAGGGGCGTATTGTATGGTTAACATAATGTGCCTTTTAAAGGTAGGTAATCTAGGAACTTACCTGCCTGCATGGCCACTGGATGGGGTAGTGAGAGGAATAGGTCCCTGTGCTGCAAGGTCTCTGGTGTAGCCACAGCTCCCACTTCTGGATCTTTACGGGGAGGAGAGGCAGTTCTGACCACAAATGAAATCATTTGAGTGCTAAAAACAGGTTGATGAAGCACAGACGGGTTATGTTTGATTCTCTCTTTTCCTAGTTTGAAGCTGCATCATTGCTCAGTGGTGAGCAGCTGGCTGAGCTTGTGGTGCAGTCGGGTCTTCTGGGTAATGCCTCGGTACAGGATGCTGAGAGGAAAGTCGATATAGTACTGGAGAATTTTAATGACACCTTTGAGGAGTTTACCTCATTCATGGTCGAGCTCCACGTCCAAACCATGCAGGTAAGAACCAACACCTTCAAAGTTCCTTCATCCCCTGCAAAAACTCGTTCCTAGGCAGGACAGAATTCATCATTCCTTACAAATGTGGTCCTGCTGTGAAAGCAACAACTTGGCTTTAAAACCAGAATCCTGATAATGAAGCTAAAATCCTTCCTGTTTCAGGGTCTACCCTTAGTTGGAGGAAAAAGATTTACGGGCCTTATTTAGAGTTTGTAGATGATACACCCCATCACAGACATGGTGGATATCCCGTCCGCTGTATTACATTATAGCTGATGGCCCGTCCTTGAAACGCTGAATAAGGTCCTAAGACCAAAGAAATAAAGTTATTGGCCTGTGATCACACACACAGGTCTACAGCTGAAAGTGGGATAGTTGTGCCTGTCTACTAGCTTGAGATCGTACATACATCTTAGATCCTTGACCATATCTCCACACATGGTGCGTATAGTCGAGGCAGGGTTGCATGAACGAACTTGTCAGTGCTGCAGGCACATCTGGACTTGTACCTGGTGGATAAATGCAAGTAATTGCTACCCAGTGAAGTCAAACCTTTTGATGGACTCTGTAAAGTTACAATGAACAGCCGTCTTCAGGCTAAACAAAGAGAGATATACTTTGAGTCTAGCATTCTGCTGGTGGCCCCTTGACCTGAATCACATGGACCAAGGTAGTGAGACGAAAGTAGATGCTCTTCTGACTCGACTCTCTCTCTCGATGTTCTTTGTCCCTCCAGGCAAATATCAATGTCATTGCGATTGAAAGTATCAGGTGCAAGATGATGAAGGCCATGTGGGGGGAACTAGCCCCCCACTTTGGTTCATTTGCCGACAGTGATTACGGGACCTGGATTGGGCAACGACTCAAATTGTTCACTCCCTGCATCACCACACACGACATCTATAAACTTCCCTCCACGGTGAACTGCACAACATTCCATGCCATGTGAGTATTGCTCTTTTTGTGAACGAACATGAGGGCTTGTGACTATGTCTGTGCACAAGAGGTATTCCTGTGCCAGTGGTGTTAAAAGACCTTCTGTTTATTTGCTGATGAACGCATTGCTCTATTATCTCTGTGTACGGATGGTGGGAGTCTAGAATGTCGAGTAGGGTACATGGATCGAGGTTAGTATTGTAGCCAAAATATCAGGACACAAAACTGTCGAAAGTTAAGTGCATATACAGGAGCACAGATTAACAATTCTTAACTTCACATCTACTTACTTTGAAGATATATAGTGTCATGGTACATATATGTACAGGTAGGTATAAAAATTCTATGCATACCTACCTGTCGACAGCTGTGGTCCGGGTAGGGAACAGCGGTGGGGCGGAGTAAGGGGGGATTTCCAGGGACGATGCAGAGAGAAAATTAAAAAAATAATTAATTTTCCCTCGGAATCGTCCCTTGAAATCCCCCCTTACTCGCCCCCATAGCCCCTCCATTGTTACCTGTACGGACCGCGGCTGCCTGTCAATAGTTTTGACCTCAATAATATGGTATGGTATTAGGGTACAACGATATTTCCTGCACAATATCCAGGACCCACACCAGTGCAGATGTGAACTTGTTCACTCTGTGCTTATGCAACAGACCGATAGGATGTGCAAAGGGTATGTGCATTTGTGTGTGTGTGCATGCATGCATGTGAGCGTGCTCTGCTGACTCTTTGAGTTTTTTGCCTCTTGACCTGTGTGAATCTGCACATTTGAGTAAGAGATGGATTGGCCAAAAACAGAGACTTGCTGGTGATGCAGGCAGAAAGGCTGAACGTTATGCAGTTAACTAGTGTGCTGCTGCTCGGAATTGGTGCGCTATTCTCTGACACAGGTTTTTTGTCTTCTATTTTAGCATGCACAGTTTTAATGCTGCTTTTCAACATATGAACAGTGGCACTCAACGTGTTGTAGCTAAATGGATTTATGATTACCTGAACGTCACACGTAAGTGATTTCTATCAGCCTGTAATGTGTTTTCCTTGTTCTATAAGACTTGATGCAAGTTTTGTGTTTAGTCTCTCTGTCGCATTCCATCTCTCTCTTTTCTCTCTCTCTGCCTCTTTTGCTTTCATGTTTGCTCTCTCTGTCACTTACTTTCTCTGCCTCTCAGTCTTTTTCTTTCTTTAGGTCCTCTACCCTGCTTTCAATTTCACCTTCTTTCTCTATATTTCACCTTTCAGTTTCTGCCCATTACTGTCCCCCTCTCTCTCTGCCCTTCCATTTCTTTCTAATTCCAACCCGTTCCCTCTCTCAAGTTCTCTCTCACTCACTCACTCACTCACTCACTCACTCACTCACTCACTCACTCACTCACTCACTCACTCACTCACTCACTCACTCACTCACTCAATCCCTTTTTCATTCTTTGAGGCTCTCTCTAGCACTCCTTTCTTCTCTGATACCACATCTCTCTGTCTGGTTTTGATCAATAAGTTAATGCTGCTTGAATATCAGTAAACCGTTTGATATCACATTTATCACCTACCATTCACCAGGCTCTCTTCTTCCAATAGTCATTCAATAGGCTCTGTTCTCCAGATAGTCATTCACCAGGCTCTCTTCTCCAGATAGTAATTCGCCAGGATCTCTTCTTCAGATAGTTATTCACCAGGCTCTCTTCTTCATATATCATTCACCAGACTGTCTTCTTCAGATAATCATTCACCAGGCTCTCTTCTCCATATAGTGATTCACCAGGCTCTCTTCTCCATATAGTGATTCACCAGGCTCTCTTATTCAGATAGTCATTCACCAGGCTCTGTTCTCCAGATAGTCATTCACCAGTCTCTCTTCTTCAGATCGTCATTCACCAGGCTCTCTTCTTCATATATCATTCACCAGACTCTCTTCCCGCGATAATCATTCACCAGGCTCTCTTCTCCATATAGTCATTCCACAGGCTCTATTCTCCATATAGTCATTCACAAGGTTCTCTTCTTCAGATAGTCATTCAATGGGCTTTCTTCTATAGATAGTCTTTCACCAGGCTCTCGTCTTCAGAGAGTCATTGCCCAGGCTCTCTTCTGCAGAGAGTCATTCTCCAGACTCTCTTCTTTAGATAGTCTTTCACCAGGCTCTCGTCTTCAGAGAGTCATTGACCATGCTCTCTTCTGCAGAGAGTCATTCACCAGACTCTCTTCTTCAGACAGTCATCCACCAGGTTCTCTTCTTCAGATAGTCATTCGCCAGGCTCTCTTCTTCAGATAGTCATTCACCAGGTTCTCTTCTTCAGATAGTCATTCGCCAGGCTCTCTTCTTCAGATAGTCATTCACCAGGCTCTCTTCTTCAGATAGTCATTCACCAGGCTCTCTTCTTCATATATCATTCACCTGGCTCTCTTCTTCAGATAGTCATTCACCAGGCTCTTCAGATAGTCTTTCACCATGCTCTCTTCTTCAGATAGTCATTCACTAGGCTCTCTTCTTCAGATACTCATTCTTCAGGTTAGTATTCCTCAAGTTTGCCAGAAACTCTTTTCGATACAGCTGTTTGAAAATATCTGATTTCTGACTGAGAACAATGTATTGAATCGTTTTACCCTGGTATTAAAATGCTGTGTGTTTGTGCTCTAACCCCTGACATCACAGTGTAGCTTTGGTGTACATTTCAGTTGACCAGTTACAAATACTGTCCATGGATCCAGTCACAACGTCCAGGATTTTGGACATTGAACTATACATGCATCCAGAAGGGAAAACATGAAATCATAATGGTGTAATCAAAAGAAGAACTAAATTCCACTCACAACATTAGTTATTAGTATTTGGTTGCAAAATGGACCTGAAGTTATATATGAATTTATCCATAGCCGTATATAGGGGTCTAAAAACCTTATTCATACCAGCACCTCGATCCATTATCGAACATTTGTAAATGGGCAACAGGAAGTTACATCTATTGTCCTCATTATGAATGGACCAGTAATTGAAGTGACATTTATCACCCCATCATAAGGTCCGACTCAGCTTAGCCGGAATTTATCGGTTGAGATGAATACCACTCAATTACAAGTTTTTGGCCACTAGCAATAGGATTTGGGGGCTTACCGGACATTTTTTCACCCAATCAGTATTCAAAGGTTTGACATGCCGATTTCCTCACCAAACTCATAATTGCTGTACGTGCATTAACAGGAGTTACCACACTTTTCGCAATTAGCCGGTAATCTCTCGTTGTTCATAAAGCCCACCTTACCTTTCGTCAGACAGGTTCTAGTGGGTTATGTAAACAATGCCCAAGATGGCTGACATTGTATCTGCAGCGTGTTCTAATCTGAGTGTGTGAATTTCCAGGGTTGTGCCTCTCTACAAATTTACCACTCTCTAGGAAACTGATTGGAATCAGAATGTGTAAAAAGAAGATAGGTGTTTTTCCTGAAAAGTCTTCAGTGTTAGCAGTGTAGTCCGCAGGCATGTGTATGTCATGCGTCTGTGATATAGCCAGGACCACTGGAATTATGCGGCAGAAGAGAACTAAATTATGCTGTAGAGGGTGTGTAACTTATGCTGCAAAAAAGGCAAATTATGCGGATTAATGAGGCACATAATGTGATACTATCACTTCATTATTTTAGCATTTTTAAACTTGTCAACACTGTCTGGGCATTGGTTGCACCTCAGTAGTACCAGTTGAACACCAAAAATAGCAATGAGCAACACAAATTTTAGCGCTCAACATTTGCAAGGGGCCTTTCACTGTTGAAATCTGCAGAATATGCAGCACATAATAGATTATGTGGCAAATGGGGTAATTCTATATTTATATAAAAAAACAGTGCAGCCGTAAAATTGCATAATTCCTGTGGCCCTGGATACAGCGGATAAATTATCTACAAGCACATTCTCAAAAATGTTACAAATCTGCTTAGAAGCCTGGTATTGTATGACTGCCTATAATTGCAGGTAGTTTGTACTAAGTATTTGGAGCCAGGTAGCATTATAACCCACCACAAGATAGACACTGCAGTGTTAAACACACAAATGTAGTGGTGATGCACATTTACTAGCATACCCTCAGAGGCATGCGGCACAACTCTACCACAAGAAGTAGATGAAGGCAGGAATGAATCTAAGAAACTTCGGGTCATTAAGCCCTCAGCACTGCATCTATTGGTCCACCCAGAGCCCTTCAGCATGCCACCTCTCTGCAATCTCATCAACTCACATGCTTCAGTTTGCCCACTGGTGATCATTGAAAATGACCAAAACATATGGCACCTCAGATGTATGTGTGCTTCTAAAGAGAAACCTGGACTGTACAGTAGTGTGAGATCTTCAAAGATCCAGAATGGAAAAACCCTCCTTAATTGATCCAGCCATCCAGTTGTACTGATTTCCATGTACTGTATGACTTTCACTTCTGTCCATTAGGTGCCCGTCAAGCTCGTAGAAGAGTAAGATATTGGGATTTAATATTGCACATTGAACGGGTTGTTCCTCAAACTGATTACACTTCCTTATTTCAGAATGCCCGAGCGACAATTGGCTGACCGACAATTTTGGGGACTTCAGTGTGGCTGTTACAGTACAGGAGATAATGTGCCTGAATCCAAGTTTTGATTTGGTAAGAACCCCTTGAGAGATATTGGGAAAATACTTGACAGTGAGATTCAAAGTGAAGTGTCTTTGAGGATAATACAGGTGTGGTATTTGGGGCAGAAGTACATAAAGGAGAATTTGTGATCCACATGGGGTCAGAAGACCATAAAAGATGATGGAGAGCTAAAGGTGAGGATGCTGAATGACTTAAAGATGTCTATCAGTGAGATACCTCAGTCATGAGATTGTGTTACCAATGCATTAAACACACACAGTTATGCCAAAGAAATGGCACGTACCGCAAGATACATTTTATAGTCCCTCATTCTCACTAGTGTTGGCCAACCACATTGGTCATTCCACACCTGAAATCACCCATATCATGGTCTTCAGTACTTCTATGACTCGGAATTACTGCACTATTACAAGTTTACCCCCAAGGAATTGTAAATAACTGTGGGAATTGTATTTGCACACCTAGTGTTGTATGTTTTTTCCTCATTCTACTGGGATTTCTCTGCACACATTTCACTAGGTTTTTCCTTGTGAAACCAATGCAGGGAAAGGGATTCAACAGAGTGGTTCTCCCGCAAATCTGAATTCTCGATTGGGGCGGAATTCCGTTTTCCACCTGAATCAGGATTACCCAGAAACTGAGCATCAGACCCATAATATTTTTCCCTGTTGACCAAAACTTAACTGAATCTCTAAATATGCAAAGAAAGGGTGGGGAGAACATTGCTAAAACAGAGCAAATAAAGTAGAGGGAGAGAAACATGATACCAGGATACTGAGCGATCACTGAAGTCTATTACAAACAATACTTTTCAGTAGTCTTCAAAGGGTACCTTATAAAGCTTGACATTTGCCCAGCTGTCACTTATACAACACAGAGGATCATGAATGAAACAAATATCTGACTAGTGACCAGTGTAGCACTTAGGCGTGACTGTAGTGTACTTGCAACATCACAGTCTGCTCTTAATTTTCCCACTTTGTTTTTTATCAACAGTAAAATTCTAAGCTACTTTGAGAAAGTCAACACTGAATGACTATTGATTTATCTAATCAGTGCAGGATTTGTGCCCTGATCATGACACAGCTATTTTGTAATAGCAGAAAGTGGCTTAAAGCCACTTCCAAATGAATTAGGCACTAAACAGTTTTATCCCCCATCTGATGTAGGCTTAGAACAACATCTCATAGCTGAAACTCTGTGGCTCTTGACATTCAATGCAGCCATTCGTACTGCAATAGGAGCCATGTCGTCTGTGTCACTCTACACCTAGTTGAATCCGTTGTCTACAGTAGCGTAGTAGTGGGGAGGCGTTCTGCTCAGGCTGCGCGAGTCTCGGGGACAGTTTACCTGCTGCCACCTTCCCCCGCACTTCGCTCTTACCTGCGGCTGTCGTGGGGTCGCAAATGCAGGGATCACCACGGGCGGCAAAAGGTCTAGTTATACTACTGATTGTCGATGACTTGTCTGCAGACTTCCTTAACCCGTTCCATGCTGCGGATGTCCCGGCCCACTCATTAATTCTCCAGCACCGTGGCGGAATTCGCGCCGTGGTCAAGGTGTTAACTGATGCAATGCTGCTGAGTAACATCTCCTAATAGCGGCACACTTACATCTTTAAACAATAATTATCAGTGTTGAACTGGCCTGCTGTGCACTCTCACACTGTCAGATGGGCCGGTTAAAATGGGCCAGTGTGCAGGTGTGTTTTCTTGGGCCAGTGGGCTTTGGTGGGACCAAAGAAACCAGCCCTTCTGGCAGTGCCAGAGTGCCCGATAGGACAGTCCTACATTGATAATTAGTAAGAGAAAGTTAAGCTTAGATGTGGGAAACCTATCTGAGTATGTGATAGAGCAATTCAATGAAGAGAGCAAACGCTCACAAGAGCTTCTGAGTACCATGGTTTTCACCAGTATGTTACATCAGAAGGACAGTTTGCCCATCTTAAATTGAGCTAATTCTATGCTGTGCCCTTTGGTTCCTCTGTCAAGGACTTAATTTAGCATGGACCAAACCTCATGGAGAAGCATTGGTCGTCACAAAGAATTCTTTAGTTGCATCAAGAGTTTCTTAAACATGAGATGTTGTGTCTAGAACAGAGTGGGGTGTGAGGTCTGGTTGAGAACAGATCACAGAAACCAGGATATGGCGGGAAGTGAGAGATCATGCAACTAGGTCCACGGTAGACAACCAATAGATCGCCCTGTGAACTTATAACATCCCAACTTGCATTCAATATCCTTATCAGAAAGAAAACAAAACAGAGTATTCTAATTAAATCATCAATCATCCATTCCAAAAATCAATTTCTCATTTCTTCAATGTAACAGCATAAATCTTTGGGGGCAATATAGAGGTGGGTGGATGCGGGATTGCCACCAAGCATTTTCGGATGTCACATCTGCCCACACTCTAAAGTTCCCAACAATTTTTGGCAGATGACCTGCATCCACCAAACTCTGATTAGAGAATCTTAGTTAAAATCGTGGTTCTAATTTTATAATTACAAAAAAGGCAGTTAAAACACTTGACACAGGCATACCTTGAGATACATCCCACCCTCAGGAAAAATCAGCATTTTAATTGAGACATGATTTAACAAATACCATATTGTAGTTGGGAGACATAACTGCGAAAACCCAAAAGTAGCAAGCTAAACCATGCACTGGTATTTTTCTGCCTAATGTCACATAAGCACATAATTTGAGTAACTGGGGAAAAATAGAACTACAGAAATTCCTAATTAAACAATGAAGCTTAGTTTAGAACCATAAGTCTTTAAAACCTAAGTTCTGCATGTTCATTGCACAACTGTGCCTATCACACACATTCTGCAAGTATTGCATGTTTGCTGCCAAGATTGGTCTATTTGACCTCAATATTATTAGAGTAAAATTGAAGCAGATTATGGCTGATTTCTGAATCTGATTTTCTGTTTGCAGCTGGGTGAAGTGGACAATCTTACTCCAGAGCAAAATGGCTATGCCGCCTTAGTGATACCCAATGCCCTGGAATCAGTGACCGTAATGAGCACAATCTTGGATGCAGTGACGAATCAGTCAACACAGGAGCAAGTCATCAGCAGCCTCGGTGTATTCTGGGATTCCTTCACCGATGGTTATAAACAGGTAAGAACAATTATATTTTAATACAGGAAAAATTCTGGACAAATTGTCAGAATTCAGATTCTAGTGGAAGAGACGGGCATTAGGTAATGTCTGCACCAAGAGACACATAGTGGCTATGATTATCAGGGAATATCTATTTTACCGGTAAATGTTTTATATACAAAAAAAATCAAATGCCTTTCCGAATGTTTAAAAAAGTAATTTTTATTCACATTATCAGAAAGTGCATTGAAATTGAAATATGGGGTGCTTACCTGTGAATATGTAGTGGAAATGGTACATTAACCTGTAACATTTGTATGCTTGTCAGTTTTGGTCTTGAGCTCTTCTTTTACTCTTAGGGGCATATTCTCAAGCCCCCATCACCACCACAACGTCACTATCATTGACGTTGTTGTGGCGATAGGGGCTTAGCCCTATTCACAAAGCAGCGTTAAGCCACGTTAAGTGGCTTAACGCTGCCTTGTGTGCCTTGTTAAGCCACGTTAAGTGGCTTAACGCTGCCTTGTGAATAGGGCCCCCTTCACGCTGTTTGTAGCGTGAAAGGGGCGTGCAGTGGGTGTTGCAGTGGGCGTTTCACCGCAACACCCATTGAGTTTGAGTCTACCTGCTATTCACAAGGGCAGCGTAAATAGGAGGTAGCGCCAAACTGAAGACCAAGAAAAATCTGGTCTTAAGGTGGCGAAACGAGGAGAAATGCTTTATTTCTCCTCGTTTTTGCTTTTTCCATGTGTGCTGCCTTGTGCAGCACACATGGAAAAAGCAATATGCCATGGTTTGTTTATGTACAGAAAGGTGTTCCTTCCTGTACATAAACAAACCTTTTTTTAAATGCCGTTTTGTAACCTACATGTGTGCTGCATAAAGCAGTACACATGTAAGTTACAAACTGGCATTTAAGGTTTATTTGTGTGCAGGAAGGGACCCTTTCCTGTACATAAACAAACCTCCCTGCTTGCAGACACGCTTGCACTCTGGTGGAAGGGTGCCTGCGTTGGTGCTAAGTTGTGAAACTTAGCGCCATCGCAGGGGGAAACGCGAGGCTGCACCATATCCTTGAGAATAGGGTGTAGCCTCGCGTTTCCGAAGTGGCGGAGAGATGCGTTAAGCCAAGTAGGCTAACGCCTCGCTCCACCACTTCCTTGAGAATATGGCCCTTAGTTTCAAGTCACACATAGAAATATATTTTGTGACGCCCTAACCACTCAGAAAACTGCCTTCTTGAGGGGCAAGACAATGTGGTTAGGTCATCCAGTGCATTTTCTATAGAAATATAGAACTGTGACTTGTGTCCCACACATGCACAGTGTTAAACACACCATACAATCAGTTGTGACTATGAGTGTAGATGCTTGAACACAATGAATGTCCCTTTTAGGGCGCTGTTCAGTGATGAGCTGGATAATCAAGGAGCAGGAAGGACTGTATGTTTCCACTTTGGCCTCCACTATATCTACTTCCACCTTTATCGCTGCCAGCAAATCTACTACTTTCATCAAGAAATATTTATATTTATTTTACTACTACCTCGGCCCTACTACATACTAAAAATAATATTGTTTTTTTGTAATTATGGTTAAAAGTTTAACTTTATGTTATTAAAAAAAATGTTTTCAAAACCTATCCATGATCCTTACTTACTTTTGATTCATTTTAATTTATTTTATTTATTATTCTAAATCCACCCCTATTTCCATTTTAATACCAATTATATATATAGTTATTTATTTTAGAAGTAATATGTTCTTTTTTCTATTCCTAAACCCAATACTAACCCAAACTATAAATTTCTTTTTCTTTAATTTATTAAATGTCTTTATATTTTCCCTTATAAACTTTAATCAAAAATCATATATGTAAATTATATTTCTTAGAGGGAACCTTCCTCACTAACCTCCTGTTTATATTTGCATTAGTTTACTTTCTATGTTTTTTAATGTATTTTTTTACTTTTTTATTAAGCTTTACCTTTTCTAGTGCTATTTCGCAATTCATTTTTTATTAATTTCAGGTAAAGTAAAAATAAAAATGTATTAGCTATACCCGGTTTATGTGAGGGACCCTACATCCGAACTCCCAATTCATTTTTATTTCAATTTTATTACATGATTTCATTAAGGACATTTATTTATTTTAATTTAATTTGTTATGATCGTTACCTCTAATTTAATGATGTTGCTTATCTCTGTTGATGTAATGGTCTTCAATATAGTGGTCAGCAATGTAGTGGCTACGTCGATGTATTGGAGTCGATGTAGTAGTTGGTACATATAATGAACACCAGATAGTCGGGCTGTATTATGAGGAAGCAATGACTAATGGTTCACCTTGCCCACTGTAGTACGAAAGCGCACATACAGATACATTCTAATTATTGAAACAATGTTTATGCAGCTGAAAGGCCAAGCACTTTAGCCAAAGTTGATTAAATTTTAATTCTGCAGTTATTACAAACTTTCTTCCTTTCATCTTCTCAGGTGGCTACTTCTCAAACTCCCTAAAAAGAAAGCAGGGCACACCATAGTACCACTTTCCAAAGCTTCCAAACACCTTTTATTTTGGAGTGCATAAGCAAAGTTCCTATGAGTTTAGTAATTATTAAGATGCCCATCTTACATGATTTGACAAAGGTAAATGTGGTCATAATCAAAATGACCTTTCTGATATCTGCCTGGAGTTTACAAAAGAATTCCTGGGACCGTATTACAATAAAGGCGTTTGCACCCGTTTTGCGTGCCCCGGGGCACTTTGGTATTATAGAAGGCATGGCTTGGCAGTTCGGGCTGGACTATTCCCATGAGGCACAGGGTCAGACTGATTTGCATATGGCCATTTCTGAACTGGGGTGGCAGAGTGGGCTAAAGAACGGTGATGGATCAAACCCAGATCTGTTGACTGGGTGTGAGTGTTTGATTGGTTCTGATGCTCCGTCCATCACCACCCCCTTTTGTACCGCTTTGTTTGCCATAAGTTGGCAGGGTATGCTCAGACTTGAGTCTCTTGTTCACTTTGGCACTGGATTCAAGCAAGCCTGGCTAAAGACGGCTGAAATGCCAGAAACCGGTCCTAGGAAGCTTGTTACCCTGTAAAATTGCAGGCGAGTGCCGCCTGCATTATGAAAACACGGAGCAGCTGCTTCGTGTTTTCACAAGAAAGCGCTGCCCTGGGGTCAGCGCGAGTTTGCGGCTGCCCTGCGGGTAGCGCATTCTTCATAATTGGGCGCATTGTGATTGTTTGCACCCATCGCACCTTTTGAACGATGCGCCGGGCGCAAACAATCACAATGCATAATATGACTCCTGGTGGGCATAAAGTAATTTACTACTGATTTCTCCAGCACAAGTGCAGAGAAATGTGCAGTGGTAAATCCTTTTCAGGGGGGTGTGAAATGGGCGTTCTAAGGCGAAGTTTGCATTGAAAGTTTATGAAAGTCCACAGAGACATGATTTTTGAGGTATTCGCAAACTCATTGCAACACCTTTGCACCCTGAAAATGATTGGAGATTTAAGAGCTGGTGCAATCCCCTTTGCAGTATGGGAAGGAGAATGGATCGCCCCCAGACTTGCTGGTGATGTAGGGGAAGGGCTTTCGCCATGGAATTCTTTTTTTCCATTTGTCAAAAAATGTTTCTCCATCAGAGAAGTAAAATGCTTTTGTACAGGAGGCTCCCTTTCATGCATTTGTACAGGAGGCTCCCTTTCACACTTTTGTACCGGAGGCTCCCTTTCACGCATTTGTACAGGAGGCTCCCTTTCACGCATTTGTACAGAAGGCTCACTGTGTCGCAGGCTCCCTTTCATGCATTTGTACAGGAGCCTCACTTTCACACATTTGTACAGGAGGCTCACTTTCACGCATTTGTACACGAGGCTCCCTTTCACGCATTTGTACAGGAGGCTCACTTTCACGCATTTGTATAGGAGCCTCCCTTTAATGTATTTGTACAGGAGGCTCCCTTTCATGCATTTGTACAGGAGGCTCCCTTTCACACTTTTGTACAGGAGGCTCCCTTTCACGCATTTGTACAGGAGGCTCCCTTTCACGCATTTGTACAGGAGGCTCACTTTCACGCATTTGTATAGGAGCCTCCCTTTAATGTATTTGTACAGGAGGCTCCCTTTCATGCATTTGTACAGGAGGCTCCCTTTCACACTTTTGTACAGGAGGCTCCCTTTCACGCATTTGTACAGGAGGCTCCCTTTCACGCATTTGTACAGAAGGCTCACTGTGTCGCAGGCTCCCTTTCATGCATTTGTACAGGAGCCTCACTTTCACGCATTTGTACAGGAGGCTCACTTTCACGCATTTGTACACGAGGCTCCCTTTCACGCATTTCTACAGGAGGCTCACTTTCACGCATTTTTTATAGGAGCCTCCCTTTCACGTATTTGTACAAGAGGCTCCCTTTCACGCATTTGTACAGGAGGCTCCTTTTCACACATTTGTACAGGAGGCTCCCTTTCACGCATTTGTACAGGAGGCTCCCTTTCACGCATTTGTACAGAAGGCTCCCTGTGTCGCAGGCTCCCTTTCATGCATTTGTACAGGAGCCTCACTTTCACACATTTGTACAGGAGGCTCACTTTCATGCATTTGTACAGGAGGCTCCCTTTCACACATTTGTACAGGAGGCTCACTTTCACGCATTTGTATAGGAGCCTCCCTCTCACATATTTGTACAGGAGGCTCCCTTTCACGCATTTGTACAGAAGGCTCCCTTTCACGCATTTTTACAGGAGGCTCACTTTCACGCATTTGTATAGGTGGCTCCCTTTCACACATTTGTACAGGAGGCTCCCTTTCGTGCTTTTATACAGTAGACTCCCTTTCACACATTTGTACAGGAGGCTCGCTTTCAAGCATTTCTACAGGAGGCTCCCTTTCGTGCTTTTATACAGTAGGCTCCCTTTCACACATTTGTACAGGAGGCTCGCTTTCAAGCATTTGTACAGGAGGCTCCCTTTCATGCTTTTATACAGTAGGCTCCCTTTCACACATTTGTACAGGAGGCTCGCTTTCAAGCATTTGTACAGGAGGCTCCCTTTCATGCTTTTATACAGTAGGCTCCCTTTCACACATTTGTACAGGAGGCTCCCTTTCAAGCATTTGTACAGGAGGCTCCCTTTCGTGCTTTTATACAGTAGGCTCCCTTTGACACATTTTTACAGGAGGCTCCCTTTCACACATTTGTACAGGAGGCTCTCTTTCACACATTTGTACAGGAGGCTCCCTTTCGTGCTTTCATACAGTAGGCTCCCTTTCACACATTTGTACAGGAGGCTCCCTTTCAAGCATTTGTACAGGAAGCTCCCTTTCGTGCTTTTATACAGTAGGCTCCCTTTCACACATTTGTACAGGAGGCTCGCTTTCAAGCATTTGTACAGGAGGCTCCCTTTCGTGCTTTTATACAGTAGGCTCCCTTTCACACATTTGTACAGGGGGCTCCCTTTCACGCCTTTGTACAGGAGGCTCCCTTTCACACATTTGTACAGGAGGCTCACTGTCACGCATTTGTACAGGAAGCTCCCTTTCACACATTTGTACAGGAGGCTCACTTTCACGCATTTGTATATGAGGCTCCCTTTCACACATTTGTACAGGAGGCTCCCTTTCACGCATTTGTACAGGGGGCTCCCTTTCACGCCTTTGTACAGGAGGCTCCCTTTCACGCATTTGTACAGAAGGCTCCCTGTGTCGCAGGCTCCCTTTCACACATTTGTACAGGAGGCTCGCTTTCAAGCATTTGTACAGGAGGCTCCCTTTCATGCTTTTATACAGTAGGCTCCCTTTCACACATTTGTACAGGAGGCTCGCTTTCAAGCATTTGTACAGGAGGCTCCCTTTCATGCTTTTATACAGTAGGCTCCCTTTCACACATTTGTACAGGAGGCTCCCTTTCAAGCATTTGTACAGGAGGCTCCCTTTCGTGCTTTTATACAGTAGGCTCCCTTTCACACATTTGTACAGGAGGCTCCCTTTCACACATTTGTACAGGAGGCTCTCTTTCACACATTTGTACAGGAGGCTCCCTTTCGTGCTTTCATACAGTAGGCTCCCTTTCACACATTTGTACAGGAGGCTCCCTTTCAAGCATTTGTACAGGAAGCTCCCTTTCGTGCTTTTATACAGTAGGCTCCCTTTCACACATTTGTACAGGAGGCTCGCTTTCAAGCATTTGTACAGGAGGCTCCCTTTCGTGCTTTTATACAGTAGGCTCCCTTTCATGCATTTGTGCAGTAGACTCACTTTCACACATTTGTACAGGGGGCTCCCTTTCACGCCTTTGTACAGGAGGCTCCCTTTCACACATTTGTACAGGAGGCTCACTGTCACGCATTTGTACAGGAAGCTCCCTTTCACACATTTGTACAGGAGGCTCACTTTCACGCATTTGTATATGAGGCTCCCTTTCACACATTTGTACAGGAGGCTCCCTTTCACGCATTTGTACAGGGGGCTCCCTTTCACGCCTTTGTACAGGAGGCTCCCTTTCACACATTTGTACAGGAGGCTCACTGTCACGCATTTGTACAGGAAGCTCCCTTTCACACATTTGTACAGGAGGCTCACTTTCACGCATTTGTATATGAGGCTCCCTTTCACACATTTGTACAGGAGGCTCCCTTTCACGCATTTGTACAGGGGGCTCCCTTTCACGCCTTTGTACAGGAGGCTCCCTTTCACGCATTTGTACAGAAGGCTCCCTGTGTCGCAGGCTCCCTTTCACACATTTGTACAGGGGGCTCCCTTTCACGCCTTTGTACAGGAGGCTCCCTTTCACGCATTTGTACAGGAGGCTCACTGTCACGCATTTGTACAGGAAGCTCCCTTTCACACATTTGTACAGGAGGCTCACTGTCACGCATTTGTGCAGTAGACTCACTTTCACACATTTGTACAGGGGGCTCCCTTTCACGCCTTTGTACAGGAGGCTCCCTTTCACACATTTGTACAGGAGGCTCACTGTCACGCATTTGTACAGGAAGCTCCCTTTCACACATTTGTACAGGAGGCTCACTGTCACGCATTTGTACAGGAAGCTCCCTTTCACACATTTGTACAGGAGGCTCACTTTCACGCATTTGTATATGAGGCTCCCTTTCACACATTTGTACAGGAGGCTCCCTTTCACGCATTTGTACAGGGGGCTCCCTTTCACGCCTTTGTACAGGAGGCTCCCTTTCACGCATTTGTACAGAAGGCTCCCTGTGTCGCAGGCTCCCTTTCACACATTTGTAAAGGGGGCTCCCTTTCACGCCATTGTACAGGAGGCTCCCTTTCACGCCTTTGTACAGGAGGCTCCCTTTCACGCATTTGTATATGAGGCTCCCTTTCACACATTTGTACAGGAGGCTCCCTTTCCTCTTTGCTGAGTTCTCTGCTATGGAAAGCTCCTCCCAGGCGGAAGGCAGCCTTTTCAAACAGTCACATGACATTCCCAGAAGTATGCCTGGAAGCCTGATCCTGGCACAGCTTTCCAGGCATATTTCTGGGAATGCTCAAGAACATCAAAATGTAGTAAATCTGCTTCCGTAGGTAGGTGTTTTCTACAGAGGAAAATGTAGTACTTTTTTGGTAAACAATGCCCATTGATTGGTGAAGAGGAGAGTAGGCACACGTACACATACAAAGACACATGTACACAAGCAGTGCCTTTAGAAATATACATATATATTGATAGAAGCACTTACAGAGCGAGAAATTTGAAAACAGAAAGAGACAAGGACCAAGAGGTTTAAAGAAATGTTTTTATTAAAGGATTTGAGTTTTCCTTGAGAACTCAAGGCAAGAGTTATGACGTGTTCATTTTTTACAGTCATGGGCGCACCCTAAACAGAGCTAATGGTATCAAAATTGCGACATAAGAAAGGAAAAGGATATTAAAATATTAATTGTCTCAGAAGACAACTAGAGACGCAAGGACAGGGGACATTGGAGATAGAAAATTGGTTCAAAAAGAAATATAAAATGATTGAGGGTAGTGGGTGTAGTCACACTTGATAAGAAAGTGGATTTGCCCCTACCCCCACCAAGAACCCTTCAAATGCCCAACATGAGATAAGGTTGCCTGCTTTCCAGTGACCCATAATTCTTCACTAAGTTCCGATATGTTTGGCATATTTGGGTACATTAAGGAGATGCTCAGGCTGCGCAGAGGAGGTTAGTGGACTTTTTCCAGCAGAGCCCAAATTACACAAGCAATCCAAGACATTTTCTCCCTCCAACGTAGTGCATACAATTATATCCGGAATGTTGAGGTGGTGGATCTGTGTTATTCCAGTCCTGTCCTTTAACCATATATTCATGTTGTTCAGCAAGGCAATTATAATGGAGTGTCCAAGTTGGCAATGTATTCATTCTTAGTTGAAAAAAATACCTTGTTTAAAAAACATACCTTTTGTTAGGCTAAAGAAGGAATCATATCATCATGTTCCCTGAGAAGAAGTCTCAGGAGGAGAAGGAGGGCTGTCCGTCAGGTAAGTAATGGCATGAAGAAAATTCTGGTAGAGGGTACCGTAGCAGGGGACAGCCAACATCCCCATCATTTTCTCAAGAGTACAAAGACTGCTCCTAATGAGGAGGTGCATTTCACTGCCACTCAATGTTATTGATTCCTAAGTCTTTCGCCCACCTTCTTCCTGAAGACCGAACTCTACGGGTACAGTTAACTTGAGTCATCTTTGTGAAGCGGAGCTTCAACATCATGAACTTTGCTTGGAGGACATAGTCTCATCTGGGGCCAGGTACAGAGTGGTGTTACCACAGTCTTAGTGGGTTAGCTCTAGTGCATTCGAAGAGGCAGGAGGGCGTCAGACACACTATAGAGTTTGTACTTTTGTGAAAATGATGACAATGTTGCATTACCCGCTAGTTTATCTTCTTTGGATTCTGCATCTTATGCGCACACCCTGATCTTGATCTGTCTAAAAGATCCTTAAACGAAGCAACATCAGGGATGGATCAACCTCTGGACCATAACAAAAAACAAAAGCAATCTATCTTATTTTGTTTTTTGGAGCAAGGAAATGATCCAGTGGATTCTTGGTAGATGGCGTTCCCTTGGCCCCACCTTGTCTTTCCTTAGATGCAGAGGCATGGACACACAAATGGGTAAAGCACCGGGTACAGGACAAAGACTGATGAAGAAAGAAACACAGGCAGTAGAGAGGCCCATCAGATTGTTCAAAAACTGCCTTTGCACTGAGCCAGCTGCTTGAAAGTTTGTTTAGTTTCAACCATTTCCACCCACCAGGCATCAACTTCCATCATATTTTATAAAATTGAAAATGAACCACTTAAATTATTTAGACACTTATTGAATTCATCAGTATTTTATCTGGATGGTACAGCATGCACTGTGATGGACTTAGAACAGATCGTTTAAATGTATAATGGTCTGGAACAAGAAGGGCAACAGAGGACTAGCATGTTTCAATAGCGTATTTATTTATTTATTTAAGTTTTATATAGCGCAAACGTGACCCTTGCGGGTATCAGAGCGCTTTACAATTATTCAGAGAGCAGCGACAAATAGAATCAATAATATCATAGTCGAGAAAAATACAGGATATAGGCACACCCCGATAAGGGAGGGTACACAACAATGTCAAGACCGATTAGAACATAGCATGCGTACATACAAAGCAATCCCTTGCATCCACAGTGTCAATTACCTGGGTTCCAGTCTTAGACAGTGGTCCTTCTCTTAAGAGCTTACGACAATGTAGGCGGAGCCCAGTGCCCATATCACTGTATTTTAGAATTCACAGCTAGAATTTCTCAATAAGTGATCAAATTATAAACTCGAGAAACTGCCACTGTTCTCCTTTAAGGAGGTATAACTGCATAACCTCGCTGTATGAACATGCATACCTATAATCAAAAGGAATCTTATCTTCCTTTCCTGTATGCAGGATGAAGGTACAAACTGATGCCACTGGAATTATGTGGCAGGTGAGGAACAAGTTTAGCAGTGAGTTTAACAAAGTTATGCGACAAGAAAGGCATATTATGTGCTGTAATGCGGCCACATTTTGTGGCAGCATTACTTTACTATTTTGTAAATGTTACAATGTTAAAAGTGTGGGAGGAGGTGGCACCACGATAATATCGGTTGACCACCTAAATGCAACAATCACCAAATGAAAGGTGCAGTAAAGAGCCTGCCACTGCCCGGCAACACAGTTGTCAGCATTTTTAGTAACTTTTGATCCATTTTAGCAAGAAACCTTTTTTTTTCTTAAAATCTGCAGTTTATGCCAAAGATGATGGATTATGTGGCAAGTACAGCTAATTCATAATTACGCAGAAATTACTGTGGATGTAGAATAGCATAATTCCAGTGCCCATAGTCTAAAGCTAATATTACACAATGCACTGAGACAACGTTCTGATGACAGATAAAGGTCCTCTGATCTCGAATGTGAGCATTTCCAAGTGGTACACCTCATTGACACCTTACTTGATTCTGTTCCAAATTAAGCAGTTTTGCCCACATAAGTCCCAGTCAGCATACTTCAGACATAGTCCATTACAAAGATTTCTAAAATAAAAACTAGTCTTTAACTCCCAACAAAAGCCATTTTACAGACAGATTCCAACTAGTATGATCAAACTTTAGACATTAGAAGGCCACGATACGAGTGGTCTCTGTATAAAGTTAGAGAATCAGTAATGGGGCTTTAAAAAGAAGTCAGTGAGCATGCATACCTCCTGAATTCAGTGTAGTTGTTTCTTCCTTTCTCAGCAATTTTTTAAAACTCTACACATAGTGACATTAATCTATCTTTTGGAGCTATATTCATTCCTGTCACATGAAATCAAAGAAACCTATGCATGCTCCGATATTCATTTCTGCCCCATGAATTGAACTGAATGTTCACTCGTATCTCATCAATCTAAAGAAACAATTGAATGCAGTGACATTCATTTATTTCATGTTTCTTCAATTGAACTTCTGTAGGGAGTGATAGTCATTCCAGTCTTATGACTCCACTGGAACCTCTGAGTGCAGTGGTATTCATTCCTTTCTTGTGTCTCCGATAAAAGCTCTGTAAAAAGTGATATTCATTACACTCTTATGACTACATTGGAAACTATGCACACAGAGATATTCATTCATTTCTTGTATCCCTGGTGGGACCTCAGTAGGGATTGATAGTCATTCGAGTCGTATGACCCCACTGGAACCTGAGTGCAGTGATATTCATTCATGTCTTGGGACTCATGTCACCTTTGCTTGAAGTGTTATTCATTTCTGCTTCAAGACTCCAAGAAACCTTTGCATCGTGTGATATGAATTCATAGCTCATGACTCAATGGGGCCCTGTATAAGCTATACATATAGCTATCTCACGATTTCAAAGGAACCTCTGTATGCAGTGATATTTCATTCTGTCCACTACTTCCTATAAAACCTTTTTACAGTGGTATTTCTTCCTCCTGTCTCGTGTCTCCGGTGATTTCTAGACATACAGTGCTATTTCTTCCTATTTCATTGTCCCAATGAATCCTCTGTCGGGAGCGTTGTTTCTTCTTATCTCATGACTCCATTGAAACCCATGCCTGCAGTATAGTTTCTTCTTATCTCCTGACTCCATTGAAAACCCTGCATGCAGTGTTTTTCTTCTTATCTCATTACTCTTTTGAAATACCCTGCCTGCAGTGTTTCTGCTTATCTCATGACTCCATTGAAACCACTGCCTTCAGTGTTGTTTCTTATTATCTCATGAGTCCATTGAAACCCCTGCCTGCAGTGTTGTTTATCCTTATCTCATGACTCTATTGAAACCCCTGCCTGCAGTGTTTCTTCTTATCTCATGAATCCATTGAAACCCCTGCCTGCAGTGTTGTTTCTTCTTATCTCATGACTCTATTGAAACCCCTGCCTGCAGTGTTATTTCTTCTTATCTCATGAGTCCAATAAAACCCCTGCCTGCAGTGTTGCTTCTTTTTATCTCATGACTCCAATGAAACCCCTGCCTGCAGTGTTGTTTCTACCTGTCTCATGACTCCATTAAAACCCCTGCCTGCAGTTTTGTTTCTTCTTATCTCATGACTCTATTGAAACCCCTGCCTGCAGTGTTGTTTCTTTTTATCTCATGACTCCAATGAAACCCCTGCCTGCAGTGTTGTTTCTACCTGTCTCATGACTCCATTAAAACCCCTGCCTGCAGTTTTGTTTCTTCTTATCTCATGACTCAATTGAAACCCCTGCCTGCAGTGTTGTTTCTTATCTCCCAACTCCATTGAAACCCCTGCCTGCAGTGTTGTTTCTTCTTATCTCATGACTCAATTGAAACCCCCGCCTGCAGTGTTGTTTCTTTCTGTCTCATGACTCCATTAAAATCCCTGCCTTCAGTTTTGTTACTTCTTATCTCATGACTCAATTGAAACCTCTGCCTGCAGTGTTTGTTTCTTATCTCATGACTCTATTGAAACACCTGCCTGCACTTTTGTTTCTTCTTATCTCATGACTCCATTGAAACCCCCGCCTGCAGTGTTGTTTCTTTTCCCATGGCTCCCCTGAAACATCTGCCTGCAGTGTTGTTTCTTCTTATCTCATGACTCCATTGAAACTCCTGTCTGCAGTGTTGTTCCTTCATATTTCATGATCCCCATGGAACCTCTCCAGGGAGTGGCATTCTTCCTTGTCTCATGGCCTAAATGTAACACAACAATGCAATGACCTTCATGCCGGTCTACGGGCTGTGTACAGTTCCCACACTTTTAACAAGCCACTTTAAAAGGATTTGCTAATTAACATTTCAGGGATGTCCCCTAGAGTACCTGAATCATAAAGGAAAAAATAAGTTAGACTTCGGACACAAGTCCGCCATATCTAAGCAGAGGACAAGAAGTGTGCTTCTCTCATGTTAACACACTTCTAATAAATCCAGCTACCAATTTGAGGAACCAGCATTAATGAATGTATACAACTGCATTATGTCTTTGTTAACAATTACAGGATAACAAATTCAAACAATTATTCAGTAGGATAATTGAATCAAAAGCGTGAGGTGGGTTCGATACCTCAGGTAAACTCAAAGTGCAGGAAACCACGGCGACTGATCGTTAGATATCATGCACTCAGTTACATTTCAGAAGGTCTTGTGACAATATCTCCATGTGTGAAACGTCAAGGCCTTGGTAAGCATAGGTTTGCTATTCTTAACTCCATGTCTAGGTTTATAGATTCCATCAAAATATATGTATTGTTAACGTACATATATGTGGACTCAAGAATAGTAAATCTAAACTTACCTGTATATACTTACCTTGTTGACACTTTGGTCCACAAAATTTAGGCCACAATATTTTTGCACATCAACATGTTTCGCACTATTCAGGGAGTATACTGGTGCACTCTAAGACACTTTTCACTGTGGTAAAAATGCATTCAACTGGGCCAAACTTCCTGAGAAACCTTCTCTTAAAAATATGACAATATGTAGCTAATTAAGAGCTGGTTTTCAGAAACAGTGTTAAAATGTTGCTGTGTGACAGCCAATCTAAGTTCAGCTCAGAATAGGACAAGTTTAGCAGTCCAAAATTGCCACTGCTATTAGCCATACAAATTTAATGCCACTGTGAACCCACCCAAATAAAACACATCTATTAAGCTATCAAGATATATCACAGATTTTAAGCCACCCAAATGTAACACCCCTTTTAGACCATTCAGATATATCAACTATGTTGTCACCCAAATAAACTTCCACTTTTAAGCCCTCCAGATATTTAAACTATTTTAATGAATGGAAATATAGTCCACTTTTAAGCCATCAAGATATAGAACCTATTTTAATCAATGGAAACATACATCCAATTGTAAGCCATCGAGATATATCACCTATTTTCAGTCATCCAAATATATTGCTGCTTTTTCACCATCCTAATATATCACCTATTTAAGGCATCAAAATATGCAGCTGCTTTTTAACCATCCAGATATATTGCCTATTTAAGCCATTCAAATGTAATGCCACCTTTAGGCCCTCTAAAAAACGTTCTTAAGCCATCCCAATATGCCACCACTTTCCTTGTGTATTTCTTACACGTAAATGTACAGTAACTCCTTCTCTAAATATCTTACATGCATACTGAAAAAGTACCTCAGAATATCAACTTATATAGGGCCAGTATTTTCTTTTAACTTCACGTCATGTTGGAATGAGACGGCAGATGAAGAAATTCTGCCATCTTGTATATTTGTATATTATATGCAAGATTTGTGCGGTTGGATTCAATGCCAGAAATGACTAATGTTGAAAAAGGCTTGAAGCCAGTCAATTCCAAAGCTATGCATAACTTCAGTAGAGGGAGAAAGCCAGAAATCAATGCTCGGTTTGGCCTTAATAAACAAAAACATCCTGCAAAGGGCCAAGGTGGGGACAACACTGGGTGTGACCTTTGTTCTTGTTTGTCTTTTTCACATTAAATTGGGACTTTTTCTAGATCTTTTTGTGTCTCACATGAGGTAATCTTTGGTTACAAGGATGGCTTTTTTTGTCCTACTGCATTTTGGAGTGTTGGCACCTGAGTATGGTCAGACAGTTGACTTTTGGTGAAAACAGATCCTTTGTCCTTTACTAGAGGTTCATCTGTGGGACTTTGGTTTGTGTCTCTTTGTTGTTGTTCTGGTAGGATACTAACCACCATATTTCTTTCTGATGGCTCTCTCAGCCTTATGTGTCAATTGTCTGAGTGTGTGCATCCACTACTCCTGACTGCTAAGGCTCCTCTCAACGGTGCGTGCAGTCAGGACTACTTGTGGCAAAAATGGGGTAACTGATGCTCTAGCCTGTTGTCACAAAAACCTTATTTTGTTTCTTAAACTGTCCTTCATTTTCACTTGTGCATTACTGTGTATGTGATTTTCATGCATATTCACCACGTTGTCCCTATTTCAAACATTTATACACCATCATGTTTGCCTGAATGGCTGTATGTCTTTGAAAAAACACCTTTAAATGTGCATACACAACATTATGCTTGCTTTACACTTACTGTACATGCCCACACATCATTGGATAGACTCTGCATGCACATACACCACTACATTTCATCTTTACATAGTATTAATGGCTATGTACCTATTTTAGATGTCCTTTCACCCCTGCAAACCTACTTCTCTGTTCAGTTTCTTTATATGCCTGTGTACCTAGACTCCCTGTCCATACATCCCTTAGTATCACAGAATGGTTTTGTGTAATCCTTTCACGTGCACTTTTATGAAACCAGGACTTCACATTCAGGTTACATTACTCTACCAGTCTCTGTGGCACTTACCTAAGTGCACGCATTGAGTGTGGAAACCATTGGAAAGTTTTCTGAATACACACTGAGTTAAGACTTGGTGGGTGTGCACAGCCTTGCCTTCTGAAAGGACACCCACCAATCCTCCCCTTGTCAACACCACAAGCCTAACCCTGCCTGTCGTACTGATGGATATTTCAGTGTGCTGTGCTCTCCTTAGGAGTATATGCCAATATAATATGCACTTCCAAATACCTTTTTGCCCACCTAAGTTCAGTTTAAGTGGGCGAAAAAGTATGTAACTGGGGCCACGGATGTCTAATTTTCTCACAACAAAGCCTTGCGGGTGGACGTTAATTACCCATAATCATTACGCTGCCTCTTTCACTGCCTCTGTTCTACTATAGAACACAGACAGACTTCCATAAATCTAATTGCTCTCATATATATGATACACATTCCTAAACAATTGCGTGACTACTTTGTATCCCAGATCACCACCAAACCGCTACTTCATGCTTCTGTATTCCACCACATCTACTTTTTATTTTATTTAGAGAGTTTTATAAAGTGCACACATGACCTATGGATATAAAAACCCATACCTCGTCACATAACCATATAATAACCATCAAATTGAAAACAACATAAACACATAATGTTCACTTTCAATTGTCCCCTCACCTGGCAGCTTAATGAACGACACCGGTGATAACCGTGTCTCGGGAGGACTACAGTTGTTGGGCCCTGCACTAGTCTCCCTTGTCCAGATTCTTGTTAGGAATATGTTCAGTAGAATTCTTTTGGCCAATTTACTGAAAAGTGAGGGTTTTATTTGATAGATTGAATCTCCACCGGGAGAGAGTTCCATATCCTTAAGGCAGATACGGTAAAAGTGCAGGCGTAGGGTTTATTCATTTTTTTTGGCGGGGGAAATCTTGGAGTTTTCAGCAGGAGGGGCCTGTTATCCGCCAGGAGTGGCTGTCTTGTGAGATCATGAGGGTTTGTGCGAGGTACCAGTGTTCATCTAGTGGAGGACATTGTGCGTCATAAAGGCTATTTTCATCTGGATCCTGGCTTCGAATGGGAGCCAGTTGAGAGACGAGACACAAGGAAGAGTGATGAGGCAGAGGTATATGGATGTGTTTGTCAGTGAAAATGTGATGAATAAGTCTGAGAAGGAACGCAAAGATTTAAGGGCACCTCTGTGTGTCAATGTGGGTCTTCATAGCACAATGACCAATTCCTTAATACTTTGTATAACCATATCCACTGGCAGCAGTATGTGTGTGTATCCGTGCAATCTTGCATGACCTAATGGGCAGATGTACTGCACATATACCGTGAGGAAGTAACTAAAAGAGAATAGGTGAAAGAGTGGCTAGAACCTTAGTGCAATCTTAACTCTGCATGGAAAGCACTCTAAGTATTAAACTGGAAGTGAAAGGATTTTTGAGGCCCTCCACTTAGATCTCAAGGCTTCTACCTGCTAGATGCGCTAGGAAAAGCAGGAATCAGCAAGAGTGCAAGGGACAAAGAACTTAGGTTCTAGACAAAGCTTGATATAAATAGTAAAACTAAAATATCAGCAATTATAATGTAGAAATTAGAAACAAACTAATTTAAGAAAGAACTGCGTGTAGCCTTCTTCAAGATAGATCTCCAAGGCGCCCTTGCAAATCTATGGGAGAGGAGAAAAAATAATAAAATCTTCTGAGTTATTTTATGTTTCTTTTCAAGGGAGCCAGGAATAATGGGAAAGCAGAAACTCAGGAGACCAGTTCAGCCTGGAATTAAGAATGTTACACGTTGAAAGTTACATTTAGCTTAGAAGAATTCTTGAAACTAACATCTCTCATATGAGAGCTGGTGACAGATGTTGACCAGGTTGCATTTTGCATGCCCTCCCATCTTTGTGTACCTACTTTGCAGATGTATTCACCACATCGACACAGCCCGAAACATCCATACACCACTGTTAGTTACTCTGTACTCCAAGGTCAAATTCACACAGCTCTCTGGCTGAATAAAGAATGTGGGTCAGAAAAATCTGATTAAGGTTTATGCTTCACCTTCCACATTTAGGCCAACTTTACAAGATTGGCTAGTGCTTTTGCAACCTATAGCAGGCCTCGCTCAGAGAGGAGACACACTTTAGCTGGACTGTAGTGAGGGAAAGCATACAGGCCTAAAATCTGTACAGGAGGTCAAAAACTGTCTAGGGATAGTCAACGATTGTTGGTCTGCAGATTAGGACAGATGGATCTTCTATGTACACCTCACGCCCTTTGCTATTTAGGATAGATACACATGGCTGAGTTTGTGGTGTTCAGTGTTCACCTTGTACGGCAGGTTAGGCCTCACAGGAATGCCCACTAACTCACCTCTAGCCCTCTATTTTCAATTGTGGAAATTATGACATATTTTGGAGAATTTCTGCATTTACAAATGTCCTTCGCACACACACACACAATATACTTCATCTGTTTTTACGTAGGGTGAATATTTTGCAAACCCTGTGTTCGACATTTGGGTACAAAATGATGTGTGAGTGTCAAAAATTGGGCACCTAAACAGATAATGTTGCTTATCAGTATGTATCAAAATAGAGCACCCACTTACGTATCGAAAGGTGATGAGATTGAATGGGATATGGCCCTTGTGGTTGAGCAGGTCTTGCATTAGTTGAAGGACTCTGTTCTTCATGTGAGTATATGTGTGGGTAATACGGTCTTTGACATGAGTAAAATGAGTCATGCAGGGGGCACATTGAAGAAAAGAAAACTCAAAGCAACACTGGAGAACACATTCTCCCCACCCCATCACCAGCTCTTCACACTCCCACAATGTACTTATTGACTGAATGTGTTTTCGAATTGCTGATGGAAAGCTCATGTCTTTGTGTCCATTCAGATGAACATAACGATTTCCTATGAAGTGAAATACACAATGTTCATAACGACCACCGACGAGATCCAGAGCACCTACGTGGACATGAAGGTAACCAAATTCACCCAGTGGTTCAAAAGGTTTGAACTGGTAATCGAAAGCATCAATAGCACCATCCTGGACCAAATTCCTCTCACGATCTCCTGCGAGAAATATGAAGCATTGTGAGTAATCTTCAGATATTGCCTTTTTTAAGGTTTCACCCTCTGGATTTGACAGTTTGCAGTAGCCCAGCCTATTTTCATATCTAGAAAGTAAGCTACCGTAGGATGTACATTGGGAATGATGAGAGAGCGAATGGGTTTTTGAAGGTTCATATTGGTATGACACATCTCTCTGGGTCATTAGTTTAAAACTCTACCCAGAAAAGTGGCAAGGTCTTGTCTGGGATGAGTCAATAAGGTGCCTGGAGCACAGGATGTACCTGTCCAAGACACCCTGTATTGGAAGGTTCATCACAATTTGAACCTGTGTAAATGGTACCCAAGGACAATACATGCATCGTTCAAGTCTGAAGGTTTCGCTAAGTACGACGTTTCTTCCCTAAAGGCATGACTCAAGACTACTAGCCCACATGTCCTCTTAGTGGCCATGTGTGAAGTGGAGCGATGCCTTTAGTTATGCATTGTTGGGGAATTACGAGCTGTATTTGTTTATTAGCTTGCTTGGCTAGCCCTGTGCCTCTAAATGAGTTCTTTAACAAGGATTCAGAATTTTATGTGCACTCGATCAATCTCTGTCTGAGCTTGCTTTTTCTCTGTTCTAGGATTGCCGCGATCAACATGAAGTACTCTGAAATTAATGGAGAAAACATTAATGATGTGTTTCATTTCATAAAGAAATACATGGGTCCGACAGGTGGGGCTCAAGGTAAATATCTAACATAATTCAAAATGGCTGCTAGGGAGGTGCCGAAACTACAATAATCGTTCAGCTCCACAAAGGTACAAGGCTAAGATCCAGAAGCAATGAAACATCTGCCCTCCTCTCTGTTCCCCCAACTAATTTAGAGTGCGAGAAATGAGGTGTTGCTCCTGGTGGACCAAACACAGGTGTTGCCATCCCAAATATCATGACATTGGGCCTGATGCCAGTAGAAATGGTGCTGCTGGTCGCCTTGTTTAGCTTAACCTTTCTGAAACCATTTATCCAGGTGTCTTTTCTGTCCAAGACTATCAGATCCTGAGTGTCATTAACCTTTCACGGCTTTAGTGACTATGGGCAGGCGTGTTTCCAGGGCTAAAAGTAACGCCATCTACGAGGATCCTGAATGTGGTTTTTTTTGTTGCTAATGTGCCCATTGTAACAGATTGAGCTACACTAACATAGACCTTACAAGCTGTTGAGAAAATAGTCCGTCAGAAGGGTTACAGATTTTTACTGAGAGTAAATGTCAATTTCTTCCACGGGAGATGCAAAGGTCTACTTTTGGACGCCCTGAAGAATTCAGAAGGAATAAACATTTGAATTGTTTTCAAGATCATCACTTTTGAGAGAGACATAAGAGGGTGTAGGATAGAGGGTAATGACCACCTTGGATAAACGACTAGTAAAAAAAACCAACACTGATTGCATGTAATCGCTTCCACTTATATTAGTAAACCTCCAATATCTCAAAGGACTTAACCCACCAGAAGCAAGACAAATCTTCAGCTAGAAATGTTCATCATCATCTATATTCATAGCTTTAATAGCATCATTCTCTTGGGCTGAGCCTCCTACTACCTCACATCTGCATGTAGAACTTACTGCACACACAACTCACTCCACCCAATTCAGCCACCAAGCATAAAGTCAGAAAATCAAGACATGTTTCTTTCAAACTGCATGATCCACCAGGATCAGCATGCCCCTAGCATCTCCTTATGATGGATGTATGAAACTTGCATAATTCGCGCTGAGCAATTACATGAAATTCCGAAATAATTACCTGAATGTATGCAAAATGCTAAACCGGCATTTAGCACTATATTTTAGCACAAATTGCATCTTTGCATTCATTGTCAATGACAAATTCATACATTATGCCCTAGCAAAACTGCTGTGAACAATAGCCTCCGTTCTGACAGTTTGCATTGTTCGCACACGCTGTAATGTGACCTAGTGGTGTAATCCCGGGAATTTCACATAACAAGCATAATGCAAACTTTCCAAAAATAGGCAAGATTACATTATGAAATTGAATTTTTTGGCTAGGCCTAATCAAACCAGTGATTCATCATGCGTTGACAAGTTTCTCTGTAGTAATGTCACTCTTATCTATATATATTGCATGAATAGCGTCTCAGAATGTAAGAAAATAGGAGAAAACATGAGACATAATATATGGAAGGACACAAAATATTCTGCTCTTACGCAAGTAGAATAATTATAAAATGCCCTTGGCAATGTGAGAATAAAGGATCAAAGCTTGCAAAGTCCTTCGCATGGAAAGCAAAGATATAGGTTCTATGGAAAAGCTTTGTATTTGGCCCTGATATTGAGAAACGGTCTTAGGCATCTGATGGCCTCTTGTGAAACACTCTATACTTCCTTAACTTAGAGATAATTTAAAAACATTCCCAAATGTTTTAAAAGACCAACTGAGTTTCCCTGACTAACACCTTATGAGGTCGATTACGATGCAGCCCGGTAACGCTCTGACCGTTGTTCGGAGCCTTTCCGGGCCACATCTCGGTTTAATTTCCAACCGCCGCAGCCTTTCCGGGCCGCATCTTGGTTTAATTTCTGACCGCTGCATTACAATACTAACGGTTGGAAACTAAACTGGCCGGTCATTCCGGATGGCTTCCGATGGATCAAGCGCAGCCTTTCTGCCCTTGGGATTACGGTACTCGGTCTACGGCAAGCTTTCCATGGCGTGCTTTCCGACATGCTAAGCCTGTTGGAGAGGAAGTATGGGAGCCCCTAGCAGGGCCCCCTTTCCTCTGCGGCCTCCTGTGGTGCCTGCCACATGGTGCAGGGATGAACACAGATTTCCATTCCTCTATGGGAGCTTGTGTTATGCCCGGTTTACGGCCATAACACAAGCTCCCATAGAGGAATGGGAGTATGTGAGCGAACAGTGTTCAGTCTCATCATGATGAGGCGGTCAGAATGATGTAGGTCGGTCGGTCCTGTTGTCCTCCCGACATCGTAATAGGCCCCTATGTGTCTAAAATGGTCCCAGTGGTGTTCACCATGCAAATTTAGATGTGGCTAATTCTCTGCCTGTAATATTCAACTTTACCTGAGAATACAGGCACCAAGCCGAAGGAATGGGTACCCAGATATCAATGGAGCATTGCCCCGTGCAAAATCTAAAAGTAGCATTGCACGTGAATTTACTCAGATACCCGTAAAAACTGATAGCATGAGAGAAACACCATCTGCTACTCTTTGTCAGAACATTTCACTGAATTGGTTTTTCTGAAGCCTCATTTCCACAGTGACGCTACCCACCCAACTGCAGTAATTCCAGCCTTATGCTCACATTGCTCCTAGCATAGCCGATACCACCTGATTGTGATGTTGCTGTTCGCCCAATCAATTACTTTACTCTATAGTGCATATGGAGACAATGGTGGTCCTGATGACACTCCACTTAGCTCCTTGGAGAGCCCCCTCAATGGATGATGTGGTTAAGGAAACACTGTAAAATGACTGCCTGCTGTTTGACTTTTAACCAATTTTTTGGGAAGACGTGGTTCTGGAGCTAGCAGTGTCTGCCACCTTACTAGATGCTGCAGGCTAGAAGGAAGAGAATGGGTTGCTTTTGTTTTGGCACATTTGGAGTTGCTGCTGGATGCCACCTAGCCACAATAACAGGCTAGGAGCAGTTTTGCATCTGGTAGTTCATTCCCTCAATATCACAGTATTATTAGGCCTGGGCAGTAAACTCAGCTCTGTTAGCGGAGTTTGCTGAGTTTTCTGCATTCCATGGAACTCACGGATTGCAAAAGTCTCTGCTCCGGGTAGCGCAGCTGAGTTTTTCCCCGCTCACCTGCAGTAAGTCGGCGAGCACGAGCTGCCGCTCGGGTAGAATTTCTACCCAAGCGGCAGGGAGAGCAGCGCGAACGGTAGTTCTCACCTCACTCCGCCGCTTGCGGAACTCCGCGAACTATGCCCAGGCCTAAGTATTACCAGGGTATTCTGGCACACATTCTCAGTGGTATTTTGACCACCAATTAATTCCCAGCAAGAAGTTCTCATTTCCCCATGTGAAACATTCAGAAAATGTTCCTCTATCAACAGCATGGACAGGTTTCATCCATGCATGGTATTTATTTTTTATTGACTATGCTAGTCTTCCTTCTGCCTATGCTTGATGCTCCCGACCTTCTTCAGGTACCCTTCTTTGGAATTTGTAGCTGTAGTTTTCTGAACATATTCCAGACTAATCAGTGATGCTTTATGCCTGCAGCACTTACATGTGTGCATAAATGAATTATATTTGTAAATAACCAATACATTGTTTGAAAAAATAAATTCTTACAATAAGTACAAATATAAGTGCACGAATAAATAAATATATGGATCACTATAAGGATCTGCTCAGTAAATATCTGCACGAATGATGACCTTAAGTACCAGACAAACATAGAACAGCCAAGCTCTTTGTATCCTGTTTCAAGCTGTGTCAGAAGTTGCTTGTTCTCCACTGCAGTAACATGCATTGTTACTCGGTGATCAAGTCAATTCACAGAAAAGTAATGGCCTATTTTTACTTCTTCGCTCCTAGGTGTCAGTTGCTCTGTTAATGTGACCTCCTCGGTTTGGTTACACAAATACTTCGGCAGTTTCTCCAGCAAAGCAACATACTTAGAATTGAAGGCTTTCAACTTACAATTCAATGTGGTATGTGTGTTTTATTTACTTACATGTTTGTCTCACCCATGACACTTAACAAATTATGTGATTTTACCTGCAGGTTAGCTGCACTGGGATGTGATTATATGTTCTGGCACATATTGCCACTTGGTGTGTGTGTCTTATGTTTGATTTAATTGAGAAGTTCCTAGAAAGTTTTATCAGATCAAGCTAACATCCCTTTATTCTAGACACCTTCAGATATTTAATCCTTTTATAAACTTAGATTGTGACAGTGTTTAATTTGAGCTGGTGCTTGCCAAAGCTCAGCACCGGCCGTTAATTGTCAACACCGGTACTTATGACAGTCTGCACCATGGTGGCACTGATTCAGAGATGAGCATAACAACAGATGTTTATTAATTCAAGATACATTAAAAATTACTATTACCAGGTCTCAAGCTATACTTATAGCATTGAGGGCCTGGAATAGTCTGAATAGTCACACTTTTAGTAGTGCGATGGTAATAGTTGTTTTGGTCCTGTCATGGGCATCTTACAAATTAACCCCTTCGCCGCGGCACGAATTCCGCCGCGGCACTGGGGGGGGGTTTGGGGGCAGTGCGGCGCCGCTGTGCTCATGACGGAACCACGCCGTCATGAGTCACGGGCGAGCTGTGCTCATGACGGAGTGGTTCCGTCACGACTCCGCCCACTGCGCTAATCGCCCGCACAGGCGGGGAATTAGCGCCGCGTGGGCGGAGCGGCCGCCAACGGCCGCAGCATGACGGAACCACTCCGTCATGAGCACAGCTCGCCCGTGACTCATGACGGCGTGATTCCGTCATGAGCACGGAACGGGTTAAGCACTGGATTGCGGGAGTTTATCAGCTATTAGTAGGAGAACACTATCCTGGAAAGTAGCATAGAGATGGTCTGTTTTATCCTGCCAATATCAAAATACATGGTTTAATTTATATTCCAATGTATAATTACAATTCACCAACCTTGCTGTTATTCTTTTACACTCAAGCCAAAAAGTGCATGTTCTACCCTCCTCTTATAGTCCAGAATACTTCTGGGCCCTCTCCGCAGAAATAGGATGTGCGACGACACAATTCATGCCTTTACCACAAATGCCTTTACCATGCATCATAAACCAGGCAATGCATTTACCACGCATGTCTTTGCCATGCATATAACTTTACCATGCATACCTTTATAATGCAAGGTAAGTATGTGGTATGTTATGGTTAGGGAAATATGTATATATATGTATATACATAGTTAGTAATTTTAACCCCCTCTTTTTCAAACTGATTTTAAATTTAAAACAAATTCTTTATTGGGGAAGACCCCTCAACCCCACTCCTTTTTTAAAATGATTTTTATTCCCCTTTTTTAATCTTATCACTGTGTATCCTTACCCAACCCTAACCCCAAAAAACACCTTTACCACCCAATACCCCTACCCACCCCAAACCCTAGAAATTCCCTTACCACCCATTATCCCTACCCTTCCCCATAACCCTAAAAATACCCTTACCACCCAAAACCCCTATCCACCCATAAACCCTAAAAATACCCTTACCACCCTATGCCTCTAACCATCCCATAACCATAAACATATTCTTACCTCCCTATACCCCTATGCACCCCTTAACCCAAAAACACCCTTACCAACCCCTAAACCCTAAAACCACCCTTACCACCCTGTACCCCTATCGAACCCTAAACCCTAAAAATACCCTTACCACCCAATACCCCTACCCACCTCTAATCCCTAAAATGCCCATACCACTTTATGCCTCTACCCACCCCTAAACCCTAAAAACACCTTTACCACCTTATACTCCTAACCACCCCTAAACCTTTAAAACACCCCATCCACACTAAACCTTTAAAACACCCTATCCACACATACATACACACACACATACCTACTATAAATACACCTATCTTGAATTGTAAAAGCATGTGAGGTAACGGTATATGCATGGTAAAGTATGGGTGGTAAAGGCATGCTTGGTAAAGGTATATGCATGGTAAAGGAATGAGTGGTAAAGGCATTGCCTTGTAAAGGCAATGCGTGGTAAATGACGCGTGGTAAGGTCACTGGGTTTTAAAGGCAATGCGTGGTAAATGATACATGGTAAAGGCATGCGTGGTAAAAGCATTGAGTTGCAAAGCTAATGAGAGGTAAAAGAGGTGTGGTAAAGGCACTCCCATAGAAACACTGCGACCCTGAGATGCTATATATTTAACCGAAGCTTATGTGTTGCAACATTAGTTCTCTCCACGTTGGTGGGCATTCGACTGAGCATTTGAGAACCTCAGACAGAAGAAGGGGTGCGAGTAAGACTGGGTGGGCTGAAACGTCAGGCACATCCACTAATTAAAAGGGTGTCTATCTCTAAAATGGCTGGGCCCATATTCTTGAGATCTGTGACATCCAGGAGGTCTGCAAGTGGCTTGGTTAGGTGCTCTCCAGCACTGGGAGACTTATTCCATGGGTGCACCTAAAACCAACTCAGGGAAACAGGTTCTGTAAATTAGGGTAAACGTGTACCTGTAGGAGATGTTAAATCAATACAAAGTCCCATTGATGAAACTGTATTACAAGGATCCTGATAATGCCCGCTGTATTCAGAATTCAACCAATGTCAGAGAAGAATAGTCCTGCCTTATTCTCTCCCCTCCTAGAAATGAGTAACATGCATAAACCTGGTTAAGTCAAATCCAAGGGAGAGAGAACTCGTTGTAGTAGGATGAACCTTTGACCATGGGAGCAAATCCTGTGGAGAATAATTTCTGTAGCCTTGGGATACTACAATGATGCTTCTATCTTTTAACACTTACTCAGAGAACACAAGTGGTGTTACCCGGTACCTTCCTACGAAAACGTGAGAAACACCGATTTACGAGTGATGGTCCCACCAAAGAAGAGCAGATGCCGCACAGGGGAAAAAGTGTTTCTCTGCAGTGGCTAGTCATGTATGGGAATTTTTTCCCAATGACACAAACATTCCAAGATTATCTATCCTTTAGGCACAGTGTAAAAACCTTTATTTGCAGAATAACAGCCAAACCTCTTTTAAAAGATGGTCAAAATCTCAGTACAAAGAAGCCATTTCTTTCAAATTGTGTGCTTAATTAAATGACCTTTGTGTACCATAGCAAAACATTTGAAATGACGTGTCTGTGTCAGGAGTTCGACGTTCTGCCCTGTGGGTCTCACCTTGTGTTTCTTCTCAGTTCGAAGGCGATGTGTTGACCAATCTGACGGTGAACCAGGTCAGCGATGTGATGGTCTACTCAACAGCGCTGACCAGCATGACCGAAACAAAGCAGATCTTTGATTACTTTGAAACTATCAGTGTAACTGAGGTTAAATCCTGCATGCAATCTTTCACAACTACAGTGTCTTCCAAGGTAAGTTGAACAGATTCTATACTTATCACTGGAAGTAAAGGCTGCCTAAAAGCGGCACAATCGTATTTTAGATCCAAATTGTATTTGGTATGAATGATATCTGTTGAGGTTCTCCTTTTGTGTTTGACTTGAGAAGTGTATTGAAGTAAATGATTTATCAGCATTTCACAGGCTTTGGGTGTTAAACACCCAAGAGTGGTTGAAGTAAGTAGTGGTTTCAGTGCCTTAAATTTCCATAATCCAAAAACCATGAAATTGAAAGCACCAGAGAGGGTTCCAATAATAATGTTTCAACCAGTGACACAAGCATTCAAAACATGCTCTTTTAATGAGGATGTGAGCGCCCGGCAAGGTCAGGCATTGCTGGTTTTTGCTCTGATTGACACTCTGTGCCCTTTCAGAAGTACTGTACTGCAGGAGTAAGATTGTATTGTATTGTAATTGCATTTATAAAGCGCTTACTACCCCAGAGGAGGTTTTTTATGCGCTTTTTCGGTGAGTAGCACGCTACTCCGGAACTCATAAAGGATTAGTGGTGAATGCTAACTAACCTCAAACTGACATGAGGCTCTCATTCCAAGATAATGGGGGACACCACATTGGTACTTCCCCTTCCTGAATAAACTATACCATGGGTATTGCTAACTCAACTGAGCAGAAAGTCTGCAGTATTCGAGTGTGGGGGCACTTGGAAAAACGTGAAAACGTGGAAAATCAATGTTTCTGGACCCTAATTCTGCTGTTATTCCCAATTTGTGATCCTTACACACTGACACATTTTGCCTGCTTTTGTTTGGTGACATTTCCCGTGGAGAGTGTCGGGGTGCAGTATTTTAGCATTATTTGTCATCATGATCCAGCCTGGAACATTCCAGGATGAAGCCCTTATTGGGGAAGGAATAAAGGGCACCCATCTAAGTGTGTGTTTTTTTTTTTTACAACAGCCAGTGACAATAAACTCGGATGTTGGAGAATATTTCATAACTCACTACCTGATGATTATTCAAGATCAATTAATCACCTACGAAGTAACAGAGTGGACATCCCTTTTTAAATTTGAGATAAAATATTTTGTGTCCTTCTTCAGTTCAACCTCACTGGAAATCCTCATTCCATTGGACTGTGGGTCTCTTCTGGAGATGTAAGTATTCGGTGGCCAATCAATCAATCAATCATGTAACTTGTAAAGCGCACTACATACCCGGGTGGGTTTCAAGGCGCTGGGGGGGGGGGAGAAATTTACTGGTCGAAGAGCCAGGTCTTGAGTTGTCTCCTGAAGGTCAGCATGGTCTCTTGACATCTCTTCCCTGCCTGCAAGCCACCCCTCCAGATCCCCCAAACAGTGTCTATAAGAATACATGTTATTTATAAAGCAACATATACCTATTCAGCACTGGTGAATGGCAAAGTAACATAATATTGCAACAACAAAATTGTGTACAGCAGTACAAGAGAATCACCCACTATGTAGATCACGTTGCGGCAGAGATATGTCCCTCTCTGCAATCTCTTTAGAAAGAGTTCATGTCACTTCTGGCATATTCATAAACTGCTCCTTATGAGTCCCCTCCCACTGTCACTCGCAATATCCCCCCTCTCTTTCTCTCTATCTTTTTTGCACTATTTGTCTCTCTCTGTCTCACTGTGTTACCTCTTCGAGATCTCTCGTTTCAACTTCCTCTTAGTCTTTGAACTATCCCTCACCTCTTTGCCTGTTTCTCTCACTTTGCTTCTTCCTCACTTTCTCTCTTTCTCACTCTTTTCTCACAGTTTGTAGCTCTCACATTGACTTTGTAGCCCTATCCTGCTGTCTCTATGTACTCTCTCCCTCTCCCTCTTCCTCTCTTCATCTCTTCTTTTTCCTTCACATTCTTCGTACTTTTCTCTTTTTTTGATATGCAAAAATGGAAGCGTAGAACTCTCAGTAGTTCCTGAGTTTAGGTGACTATAAATATATATATTTATATATATCAGAGCAAATCCTGGCTCGTCGCCAAACCTCCATGGCGCACAAACACAGTTACAGACCACTCGAGGGATGTAGTGAAAACTGCTGTGCTTTATTTAAATTTCATGATTACAGCAACCAGTCAGTCCTGGCCAGTGCCTCAGCATGACGCGTTTCGACCGATACGACTCGGTCTTGTTCACATAACGCGCTACAAGACATCATGTGTTTAAATAGTGAAGGTGTTTGAAAAGAAAAAAGTGAGCGAAAAAAACGCACCTGTGTGCAATTAAGCAAAAGTTATGTGACATATAGACATAAAAGAAATACTATAGATGGCAACCCGATGAGTAAAAAGTACATGAATTGCATAAATAGGTGGAATCAATATTTAAAATCTCATTAATACAAATATAAATATTAGAAATGTAGAGTGATAAATATTGAAAAACCACATTTAAAAACGGAGGGAAGATAAAATTTACATGATTAATGCCTGTACCAATAAATATCAACTTAAATGTTAAATACATCTTACATAAAAGTAGTCAGCAAAAAAAATATATATATTCCCTCACAGCTATATACTCATGTGCAAATAATCAGTAGCTGCAAAAACTGTCTCAAGTCTCGGAGTCACTTTATATTGGTGCGTTTTTTTTAAAGTGCAAAAAGTGCAAATGTGCAAGTGCATGAATAATAGCTAAATTTGGTACTTTAAAAAGAGGATAGAAGTCCCCGGAGCCCCGGGGAAGCCCATAAATATCAAATGAATCAAGTGGCTAGCAGCGTAACAGTTAGAATATCGGGCAAGTGCCCTTACTCGTCCAAAACATATACTAAAAAAAGAATAATACCATGGTTCTCAACAAGGCACCACAATATCTCAAGCTATGGGCAGTAAACGTGAAAGAAAATATAAGGGGAAAAACAGGAATGGAGTCATGAGTCAATATACAAGTATATATGGGGGGGCGCTAGGTGGCGCTGGACCGTCATGGCCGCGCTTTAGTGAGGCTCTCGCCAGCCGGGCGTCAATAAACCCTGCAACCACATCCTACAGGCCAGTTACCTACATTTAATCGATGCCGACGGACAGCTGAAGGTCTCGGGTCCACTCGGCGCAAGTTTCGAGTCTGTAGGTGCCCTGACGGCGCAGATACTACCCGGCGGGGACGAGACAGCGAGAGGGGCGGACCTTCGGAGCGGAGGCTCCTAACAACGCGAGACCGGGGATTCATCGGGCCCTGCGGGCCGCGAGGTACTCGTGGACTTTGGCTGGCACGAAAGACACTCTACTGGACGACCGCGGTGGGCCTGACGTCCCCTTCACTTCATCGCGATTGCCTGTGCCCACCTGTGGTGCCGGGCGTGCTTCTACTACATTGAGGCTGCGGATGTCATATGTGTAGGTACCCTGCCCACCCTACCGGACCACGCTAAAGCAGGGGAGCGCGCTTCTTGGCCCGAGGGCGCCGGGGGCTGCATCGAGGAGGGGGCTGTCAGCGGAGCACCTCCACTGGAGTTGCGGAGTAGCAGCGGCCCGTGCCCTTCGGACGTCTCTCCTGGTCTGCCTACGGAGCGGAGGTGCGTGACCCTATACTTGCCGGGATAGCGGTGGTGCTGTGGCTGCACGGAGCGCCCTGAGGCCAGGCTGACCTGCAGGCCCCCGGCATCTGGAGGGGTCTGCTCCTCTGGCGAGCTGGTGTTGGCACTGCGGAGTGTGGTAGGCGCCTCGACTCGGAGCTCCCGTTAGCACCTGCGGTATTGACCCTACCTTGCGGCCTATCTCTCTTAGGCCTCGTCCGACGCGGCCATGGGCAAAGCGGACGCAAAACAGGCGACTCTACAATTCAACCCCCCAAAAAAGAAAACGCGAGCCCTGCCTGCGGAGAGTGGCGAATTGGGGCCCAGCGAAGAGGAGGAAGTGGACTGGAAGGCTATCCTTCTCGGCCTGCAGACGAGCCTAACTTCCATTGACACCAAAATCGACAATATGAACACACGTCTGGAGGCAGTGGTACATCGGCTGGACCAACATGGAGAGCGCCTGAAAGAGGCGGAGGGGCGAATATCGGAGCTGGAGGATGGCGCAGTGGCCGGTGCAGCTAAGTTGACGCAGATGGACCGGCTGCTCAAGGTCATTGCCGACAAAAATGAAGATTTAGAGGCACGCTCCCGCAGAAACAACGTTCGCCTGATTGGTCTTACGGAGTCCAGCGGTGGGGGTCGCATGGAGGATTTCATTGAGCGGCTGCTGATCGATAAATTTGGAAGGGACTCTTTCTCGCCGCAACTGGTGGTGGAGCGAGCCCACCGCTCATTGGGGCCTCGCCCGATTCCTGGGGCCCCTCCACGTCCTGTTATCATCAAATTTCTGAATTACAGAGACCGTGACACCGTATTGCGTCTAGCCAGGGAGAAACAACCGATCCTACATGAAAACGTCACCATTTCATTTTACCCGGATTTCACACAAGCAGTACAAGATGCCCGTCGAAAATTTACAGGAGTAAAGAAGAAACTACAGCAACGAGACATTCCTTACTCCATGCAATATCCAGACAAGCTCAAGGTCACACATCATGGCAAGCCCTTCTTCTTTGGTACTCCGCAACAGGTAGAGGACTTTTTGAAGGAACAGTCTTCGGCGGCCCCTCAGCGACGCGGTCCTGGAACGAGATCAGGCTCCAGCTCCCCGACGACTGCTCCTGACTGATGAGTACCGCTGTTATGGTTTATGTTTAGTTTCTTTACCCCTTCATGTATCTCTCCTTTTTCCTTGGTACTATCTATTCCCCCATCGCTCTTGAGTCCACTCTTTGAGCAACCTGTACTTTGACTATGGAACTTGGGAGGATCATGCTTTTTGGGAGGGACCGTCTCCATCGGTCACTATGGGACTACATTTACCCTTCGCCCTCTCGCTGAAAGGTACGGGTTGAACAGTCATTACGGTTTGGGGCCCTGTATATGCTGTCGCCTACTGTTAACAAGGTACTGGTCTGGTCGCTGACGACTAGATTTCGCCCTGGCACTCCCCCCCTGTCCCACCTGAACTCCTCCCCCTATGGGGTGATGGTATGGTGGGTGAAAAAAAGGGATGGGAAGGGCAGGTCCGGCACACCGGCGAGTCCCCTATAGGGTATACCCCACTTTTTGCATATATGTTTGTTGTAAAGATTGGGAGGGGGTCTGCATTCCGGCAGGATTGGGCTGCAGTGGTGGGAGGGGGTGGGATGGGGGTTGGGGATGTTCGACATGATTGGGATGTTGAAGTAGGCAAGGGGGTGGGAGTTCCAGGGACTGTTTTAGGGTTGTTGTTCGCATTCAGCATGAATAATGTGCATATATTTGTTGAAATAGCACACTGTGTCACCCTTTTTTTTCGACCATCACATTTATGGCCCTGCTGCCAGTTGCACCTCGTCACCCATAAGTCATCTCTCGGCACACATGACCCGCACCACAGGCACTGAGATGGGGGAGGGAGCCCTGCTCACTGCTGTCACCTGGAATGTTCGGGGCCTGGGGGACCCCAGGAAACGTAGGCAAATCTTGGGTGCCTTAGACAGGTTGCATGCTCAGGTTGTATTTCTTCAGGAAACTCACATGGACCCTCTTCGCAATGCCACCTTTGCTGCCAGATGGGCTGCACATTCCCTTCATGCCCCTTACTCGTCTTATGCCAGAGGCGTTACTATCCTAGTTAAAAGGGGAGTTCCCTACGTTCCCATAGGCACCGCCACTGATCGCGAGGGTCGTTACTGCATAGCATGGGGTAGGATAGGGGTCGAGACCATCACCCTTGCCTGCTCTTATGGCCCCAACTGCGATAATCCGAGCAGTTTCATTGCTCTCTGGAACAAGGTCAGGGAGGTGGGATCCACCCATCTTATCTGGGGGGGAGATTTCAATGCTGTTTTACACCCCACGATGGATAGGTCCAACCCCTCCACGCACCACTACACTAACACACACAGATACCTGAGGGACATATGCGACACCCATGAGATCGTGGATACCTGGCGACACTTGCACCCGACTTCTATGGAAGGCACACACTGGAATCATGCACATGCAACTTGGGCCAGACTAGATTACATTATGGTGGATAAGGCCCTAGCCCCCTCCTTGGTGGGGGTGCGACATCTGGGCCGCACATACTCCGATCACTCTCCAGTATTGGCCGAGTTCCGGCTACCCGACATCATGGGCAGACCTCAGACTTGGAGACTCCAACCCACCATCTTACTTGATGAACTATTTAGAACAGAATTGGGTCAAGAACTAGAAGACTTCCTATCCCGCAACAGTGGAACGGTGGACCGGATGGCCACTCTCTGGGAGGCGCTGAAGGTAACGATACGAGGCTTCTGCATTTCAAAGAGCTCCGGGGTACTACGGACCCTGAGAGATACACTACGCAAACTGGAAACTACACTCCACACTCTAGAACATAGCCCAGACTATAACACCAATGCAGATGCGCAGGCAAAGTACCGCGAAACGCTATCGGACTACATGTCCACCGCTGAAAGGGAGGTAAAATTCCGAGGCCAATACTTCAAAGCTCGCACGTACGGGGAAGGGGAACGACCCGGTAAATCTTTGGCGGGAGCGGTCCGACCACCACGAGGCTCTAATTTTGTGCTGGAGCTGGAGGGGGAGGATGGGACTCCTTTACGGGACACGCGCTCGCTTCTGGCGGCCTTTACCACACACTACTCAACGTTATACTCCACTACCAGGGTCGGTGCACTGGACATGGACGACTACCTTAGGGAGCTCACACTGGGATGGCTCTCTGACCGTCACCGGGAGTTCCTGGCGGAGCCGGTGGGCCTGGAGGAAGTTAAAGATGCGATCAAACAGATGGCTCCGGGAAAGGCCCCTGGCCTGGACGGGCTGCCTATGGACTTCTACAAGGCGTATATTGACATCCTTGCTCCGGTGATCCGTGAGGTTTTCATGGAGGCGCATGAATCAGGCGCACTTCCTCCATCAATGCAGGAGGCGCTGATTACCTCCTTGTTGAAGCCTGGGAAGCCGCCTCAGTGTTGCGACTCGTACCGCCCGCTCTCGCTAATTAACTGTGACGCAAAAATCCTGACAAAAATACTGGCTAACCGTCTGCAGTTGTTACTGGGAGGCCTGGTGTTATCTGATCAAGCGGGTTTCGTCCCGGGTAGGGCCACCTCCAATAATCTCCGGACGCTATTCTCCATCATGCATAATGTAGCTCCAGATTTGCCATTGGTGGCTGTTTTTTTGGACGCCACCAAGGCCTTCGACTCCCTGGAATGGGACTATCTCCACTGTATCTTGCGCAATATGGGCATGCCGCTGGGTTTCACGCGCTGGATTGATCTCCTGTATGACAGACCGGTCGCCAGGGTGGGGTTGAACGGGCGCATTTCAGACGCCTTTGTGGTGTTGCGAGGTACCCGGCAGGGTTGCCCACTATCTCCGCTGCTGTTCGCGATAGCGATGGAACCTCTGGCGGCCCGGCTCCGCCAACATCACCGAGACAAGGCTCTGCGCTGTCTCCAGCGAGAGGTCCTCATCTCCCTATACGCGGATGACATTACTCTCTACATACGTGACCCCGCTGCCAACCTCAACCCTATCCTCCGTGAGTTTATTCGTTTTGCGGGTCTATCTGGTGTCCACATCAACTGGGGGAAGTCCACTATATTCCCACTGACTGCGGCCGCCCAGCCCTTCCCTCTGGACTACCCTCTACGGTGGGAAATGGAGGAAGTTCGTTACCTGGGCATACTCCTCTCCCATGACCGAGAGGAGCTAATGCGGATGAACTATGGCCGCACGTTTGAATATATCCAGGCATGCGTGTCTAGATGGATCACGCTGCCCCTCTCCTTTGCGGGCCGCGCCTCCTTAATCAAGATGGTTGTTCTTCCAAAACTCCTGTACCTGTTCATGAACATCCCATACTACCCTGGCAAGTCCTTCTTTCGTCTTTTGAGGTCTGAACTCATTCGCCTGGTCTGGGGAGGGAGGAGGCCGCGTCTTCGTTGGGAGGTGTTGACTCGTCCATTCGCGCATGGAGGGCTCGACCTTCCGGACTTCGAGTTGTATTATCACAGCGCGCAGGCCCACTACATTCATCACTGGATTCGCCCCACGCCCTTCCTGCCGCAGACGGCTGTGGAACATTGGCTGGCTGCGCCTATTCCACTTGAGGGAGCGATACTCAGTACACCAGAGACACATACAGCGTACCGCACCACGATCTCGAGCTCCATTCTAGCGTGGCGATACATTGCGAAGGTGGCATGCGCACCGCTCATCTACTCCCCACTGCTTCCTCTGGCATACCATCCCCGGTTGCCCCTTTTACAGGAACAACTGTTTAAAAAGTTTATGGCCAAATTCCACATTACAACATGGGGGGACCTCTATCATAGTGGACAATTCCGTTCCCAATCTCATATGTTCACTCACTCTGCACCCACTTTCATGGACACCTTCCTATATACCAGGCTTCGTAGCGGTATTCGTGCATTAACGGGAGACTTTCCTAGTGAGCCACCCACGCTGGAACCCCTGCATCGTCTACTTAAGGCTAACACTCCGACTCATGCAGTCTCTACCCTATACCACTCGCTACGCACCACTCTAGACTTCTCGCCTTGCAAGGCACGTACAAAATGGGAGGAAGACCTAGGACTGCCCATAGATGATGACCTCTGGAGCTACTGCTGCTTACAAACCGAACAGATCTCCTCCAGTAGCAGGTTTAGGGTGATTCATTATCGGTTCTTACATAGGCTCTATTGCACTCCAGCACACATGCATAGGATAGGCCTTCGAGAGGATGATCTATGCTGGCGCTGTCGCGCTCCGGGGGCGGACTTCCTGCACCTGGCGTGGGGATGCCGGGAAATTGCCGACTATTGGCAACAAGTTTTTTCCGGCATTTCCGAAATGATAGATGTCTCACTGACACCCTCTCCAACACAGGCACTCCTGGGCTATACAAGTACTATACGAAAACCTGTCCGTAGATTTGCCACTATCGCCTTTCTTATGGCGAAACGTCTGATAGCTTGTAGATGGGGGCGGGGCAGAACTCCCAGGTTTAAGGATTGGATTGATGATATGGTACACTGCCAGGATACTTTACTTCGTTATGCTGAACTCCTGCCTTCCGCTTCACGGCCGGCTGACATCTGGGGTCCCTTACAGGCATATCTGTTATCACACCCACAGACATAGCGGACCTTCTTCCCGCTTTCCCCTTCACCTTCCTAGACACCGCTCCTGCGGTGGTGGCCCAACTTCTGCCCCTTGGCCAGGCAGCAATCGGGGATGAGAGTTGAGACTGTCATTGGACGCAACAGACAGGCGCCTTTATACCACTGCTACACGTTATTATGGGTCGACTGTTTCAATGCAAAAGTTTTTGGGGGTGATGGTTCTTCGTACTGGCACGTTAAGTATCTTGCCTCTTATGCCGCAGCCGGCCCCTGGAGGGTTGTAGGCAGGCAGCTGTGTTTAACATTCATTCTCCTTCTTGTACCACGCTGCCGGCCACAGGTTGGTTGTAGGCATGGGGCTGTGTATTTTGTATTCATGCTGAATAAACGTTTTGGAAATTTAAAAAAAAAAAAAAAAAATATACAAGTATATATATATATATATATATATATACAGAGAGAGAGACAGAGAGGGAGAGAAAGAGAGAGAGACAGCGAGAGGGAGAAAGTGAGAATGAGAAAAATGTATATATATATATATATACACACACACACTAAGAAACAAAAGGTTAAAGTGACATAATAGATAGATATGGTAATAATATCTTTACATTTTTTCAAACTTGAGAAATTAACTGAAAAGACTAAAGATTAAAGATTAAAGTAACATTAAAGGTGAAAAAGTCAGGTACAATGCTACATTGAAATTCACCAGTTATAGTTAACTGAATTAACTGTAATTCATTCCCTCACCATGCACAGTGTTGTCATTAATGGTGTCATTCAGAAGTAGCATCAATGTTATCACTGATGTCATTGAACATGTCATGAGCGATGCCATGTGTCAGATAATAAACAGCACATGATGAGGGAGCAATCTATAGTTACTTCAGCTAACTATGTTGATGATAAAAGTGTTGAAAATGTATAGACGTAGAATATTGGGGATTAATCTCTTGATGCTCAATCTTGAAAGTTAGACAGATATTGTGTTATTTTAGTTCAGAGATTTATTAGAGTAGCATCTCCTATGGTATGGATCTATTGACAAAATAGATCAAAATAGTCCAAAAAAGGAACTAACCAACACGTGTTTCGCAGGCCTGGGGCATCTTCAAGGCAGTTGATTCTTGGTAAAATTGTGCTGGGAATGAACTCAGACTTGTTGCTGGTCTTGAAGGTAATGTCCGGTTCTAATCTTCTAGTTGGAAATTGAGGGGAATTTAAATTCCTTATTTGAGAATCCTGTAGTAGTGGTATAAAGATAGCAGAACAATCTAATTGTCCTGGATAGTCCAGGTTGTTCCTCATTCTTGTACTGGTCGTAGTGATCCAATGGTGAATGTTTTGGTAGATTGTGGGTCATGGAGGACACCCCTGGACTCCGTAACCTGCAATCTACTACTACAGACATCAACACGGGTATCTAAACACTGCTAGGCATATCGTTTGGTTGTGAACAGCAAGTTTTCCCCCTTTTTTTAATGGAACACTTATATTTGCATGAAATTCTACACAAAATGGTGCCTTTTTGCTGTTCACAGTTCTGATAGCCACAAGATTTTGATTTTCATTAAAACAGCTACTTTATTGTTGCAAACCCTTTGGTTTATTTTGGGGGGGCATTTTCCACACCTATAGCTCCTGCCCAACACTCACCTGAGGTGCGACAACTCTAATGATTCCATTCCATTCAATAACTTTATATAGGTTCAGAGAACTATAAAAGTACACAACATAATAAAATACGATTCAGTATATAAATAAAACCGCACAGCTATAAAACACATTACTCAATTGATTACAAAGTCTGCCCACCTAAGGTAGTTAAAATGTAAATATATATTACAATAAATAGTATACACCAGTGTCAATCTATTACCCCTGTTAAGATAGAATGCTTATTAAGTACCACCCCCCCAGGACAAACATTTATGGAACAAAAACCTCCAGGAGATCCTATAACTAAATCTAGATGGGTCCGCTATGTCAGCCATATGGGGTCAGGGACTATTTAATAAAAGAGTTAGTCAATATGATGTTGCTCATACTAAAGCGCATGGTGCGAGAATAAAATATTTTAAAATCACTGAGAGCTTATAGTAGACATTTACATACATTTTGCTCCAATGTGCCAGGTTGGGCATGGAAGTGAGATTAGGGAGTTGCCTGTTTGCTATAGACCATACATCCTCTTATCTAATGATTCCACCTCATGGATGAGAATTCTGTTTACCACAGCATGAAATTCATTTTTTTTAAACAAATGGCGCATTTCGAAATGGTTGTCAAAACATAAAAAATTCCTTCACCCAGCCAGTCACATTTGAGAGACAATTCGAATGTTATTAACACGATTCACGATTTTCTGCATTGTCATTTTAAACTGAAGAGATGCACCAATGCAAGGAAGGTATTCTAAAATTACACAGTACCTGCTGTCACTATTCTGCTCTCTTTCTAGCTCTCTATCTATCTATCTATCTATCTATCTATCTATCTATCTATCTATCTATCTATCTATCTATCTATCTATCTATCTATCTATCTATCTATCTATCTATCTATCTCTCTATCTATCTATCTATCTAGCTCTCTATCTATCTATCTATCTATCTATCTATCTATCTATCTATCTATCTATCTATCTATCTATCTATCTATCTATCTATCTATCTATCTATCTATCTATCTCTCTATCTCTCTATCTATCTATCTATCTATCTATCTATCTATCTATCTATCTATCTATCTATCTATCTATCTATCTATCTATCTATCTACCTATCTATCTATCTATCTATCTATCTATCTATCTATCTAGCTCTCTATCTATCTATCTATCTGTCTGTCTGTCTGTCTGTCTGTCTGTCCATCTATCCATCTATCTATCAAGAAAGAGAGACAGATTTTCCAATATGTGTGTATGTGTCTGTGTATATACTTAAATGTGTGGGTTTAAAAAAGTTAGAAAATAGGAACATGGTTTAGTTTAAACAATAATTATTTTTTTTTAAACAAAGCAAAATGTAGCATGTAGGAAAGTTCAAGGAGAAAATGTTCTTTTACGTTATTTTGTGTCAAATCAAATCATACCACATCAGGTGATTTTAATTTTGGGTTACAATAGTGTGGCATCAAACAACCCTGGTCAATTATTTGACCTTTCTGTACTATAGTGCGCATTTGTCGCAGCTGCCATTGTGGGGTATTGTGTCTTGTGAGTTGTCCCATTGAGGATGCTGACTTGGTCTTGACATCACACTTTTAGCTGGTTTGCATATATCCTGCGCCCTTCGCTCTTGACCTCAAAGATTTGCCTTAAACGACTTAATATGTCACTTAAATTTAAATTAAAGGGTCTCTGGAGAAATGTTGACCTTGCTTCTGTTTTTTCTCCTCTACAAAATATTTCTGAAGATTGAGTTTAGGCATATTGTCTTTGGACAGTTTCCCCACCAACCTCCTCAGGCACTTTGGGCTGGTTGGTGGGTTACTAACACGATGATGATAAAGTACGAGTTACTCTTTGGTTCATCTTTTGTGAAGCATTTATTGATGTGCATGCTATGTTCTTCATGTTGGGTGTGTTGCCTATATTGGCACTAAGTGTTTTGGGCTTTTCTTTCATGACAGAATAAAACAACTGAATGCAGTGTTTTCCAAGATGGCTGAAAAAAATCGTGAGGCGGTTGTTAGCTGGTTTGTGAATATTTTCACACTTGGCGGACACGATTCATACCCAAAAGGTAAATTTCATTCACACAACTGTCCCCCCCCCCCCCTTCCCTTTTAATCTGCCAAAAAACAAGAACTGCCTTACCCCAAAACATGGAAAACCTTTTAGATCATGATGGTGCTTTTCCTGCAGAGAGGCTCTTCCTAAGAGGCTTTTATCATGAGAAGGGCAGTGGATGCATGGCCTTCCGGAGGGATCGATGTTGACACACAAGGCGGATGAATTGGCGTAGGCAGACAAAATAAACAAGAGTCAGTAAATAGAACATTTGGAGGCAAAATTGAGCTTAACTCATAGCCATAGGAGTCCCAGTGAACAATTACCTCTGGTTCTATTTATGTCTGCTTTGTAATTTCTTAATATCTCCTTTCATACTATGTGCATTACATAGAATGCAGCCTCCTTTTGGTTTAGTAAAACAATGGATTAAGAGTTTATTTTAGGCCTGGGTTGTCAGTGCACTTGTCTGCTAGACGTATGGTAACCAATTCTTTAAAACACACATATAGTGGACTTTGGCTCTGCTAGGCGTGTACTATTGTCTCACATCAAACCCCTTCTAGGCGGTGCTTTCATTGCAACGCAGGAGGGACTATTTTACATTTGAAAAGGACAATCACCACGCTATGTCGCATTCAATACTTTATCTCCTCTATAGACTGAATTTCCGAAAGCAGTTATTTTCAGCTACTTTTCCCAGCAATTGGTGAAAACAGCGGCTTTAATGTGACGCACAGCATGTGTGCATGCAATACATGTAAACAGCATTTGGTAATTCATGTTAATATGTGTTGGCACGATAAAGTTGATTATAAAAAAAAAACATATGTGTTGGCACAGTACATGTGTTAGCAGATCTGATCTAATAGCAAGTGCTGCCTGCTTTGGTACATGGGAATCCAGGACTGGGTCGCTCTTCCTGCCGCTAAAACAATCTGATGCAAAGTGCTCTAATGCCGCTCGGATAAGTTCTCTTTATAAAAATGCAAAACAACATTAAAGCTAGACATATTGGGGCTGATTCACAGAACTAACCTGAGATAAAATCCAAAATGTACTACTTTTGGTATTCACAGAAGGAATTTAGTAGCAGTAAAGTTAGGACTCCTAACTTTCCTACTACTAAACTGAGACAAAATCCTAACTTTACGACTTTCGGTATTCACAAAAGGCATTTAGTAGTAGTAAAGTTAGGATTCCTAAAGCACTCCAATACCTTTGAGTTGAGTTTGGGGTATATAAAACCTTCAAAAATAATTAAAATATATAGATTACAGTCCACCCCAACAGAGCTCCTAATTTCGTCTCTCCCTATCAAGGCCCCTGCCATCAATGCCTGAGGCATGGCCGCGGGGTGTGGCGTTAAGGCCACAGCTGCCGTATTTGAAACTGGGGTACCAGCCTCAAGTCTCGGCGTTGGCTCCACATCCTGTAATACTGGTAAAAGCACTTAATCTCTCCATGTGTAAAAATACATAAAACATGAGTCGAGCCGTGTGTTATGTAACTGGTGCTCATGTAAAGCGCTCCAGTGCCTTGGGCTAGGTGCGCCTATATCAGGCAACAAAAATAAATAAAGCCTGGCTCAAGAATTATTCTCCTTTCTCCTGTTAACTATTACCGCTAATGCTGGGCAGCCAGTTTGTACCCCCTGTATTCGTTTTTCTGCTGTACTGACTATAAAACCCACTTTGCGTTTTCCTAGCCATTTCACTCAATCACATACATAAATATTTTTATTTGGTATGTGGTTCATTAGTACTTATATGCTTTCATTTGCTCCATTTTTATTAATTTCATTCTTTGATGTTGCTGTTACATTTTCAGTTCAAACGCTCATGTGTTTTATTTTTATTTAAAATTACCCAAATCATTTTTCCGGTCTGTGCAAAGTTGGGTAAGAAACTTGACTCTGCATGTTTCCCAGTGGCTTAATATTAGACCTCACACAGTGCAGGGGCCCCCGAGCTTCAGGGGGCCCCTCAGCAGCACAAAGTTACGCCCTGCCACTGGCCGGCACTGTGCATGAGTGGCCAGTTTTCAGGCCTATTGATCTGACCAGGTGAGAGAGCTCATGCTTAAATTAGTGCATTCATTACATAATGTAGCCAATGCGATGTGTGGCTCTGGGGGCACCGCAGGATGAGTCTTAATAAAGTCACAAAAACAGGTGTTCTGATTGGGTAAGTGCAGTGTGGCTTGGGATGCCGAGCCCACATTGTAATCAGCCAATCAGATGACAGCTAACATTTGTGCCTTCATTCAAACATATAGTGTCCTTTTGTTACGCCTCTCATTGGCTGATGACGATCAGCAAGGGTGGGATATACCACCAGAGAAGCATGCAAATGGCCCTTCCCAGCCCCTGGGCACTGTGCCTCCGTGCTCTTTACAGAAGGGACTGAGGTGGCGGTGTCAGGCACTGTGTAGCGCCATATACCAGTTGTGCCACCCTTTAAAGTGGCCAAACTGTTGGCATCAAAAACCCACAGCTGCAATTGAGCAGGTGTAACTCACTTTCTTACACCCGAGCCATGAGACGCTTGTGGCCGCCTCCCTGCAACAGCAGGAAGAACAACCAAGGGTGAGTGTCCAAGCAGTGAAAAGGGCGGGAAAAACAGGGTTTACGTGGCAGGGCTGCTGTTCAGGTCCTTTTACTGTCTTCAATGGATATGTATCCATCAGTTAAGAGTGTTAGCTCACCTATTCATCTTAAGAGTTCTATGCAGTATTTATTGCCCAGGATGTGACCTCGACTACCTCGCTGCCACAGTCTCACATATTAACGTAGTTTGTGTCTTTTGTGAAGCACATGTATGTTCTTTGGCAAGGTTTGCGCTATGTAAAACCACCAAAAATAAAACGTCAACTCTGTCTGTGATCCACCTCGTAATTTTCTCCTCCACAAATGAAGAGTAAAATGTTGATTTCATTTGGCTGGAGCTCCTGCCTCTGGGCACATGGCGTGGCACTATCAGGGTTGGGATGGCAAACCAGCCCTGGAATTACGTCTGACCGGCTGGGGGGTGGGGGGGCACTGCTGCTGTGCTTTTGTGGGGGACACTGCTGCAAAACCGGCCTCCAGTAACAAAAACAGCCCCCACCGGTCGAAAACCAACCCCTATCATTCCAGCCCACGGGGAAACGCCCGGTGCCCACTTCACCAGTCCGGTCCTTGGCGCAAAAACATTGACACTAGTGATTGGCTGCAAATGAAAAGTAACTTCCCTTTCACCCAAGCAAAACTGCACCCATCGACTGGGGTTGAATCCCGGGCAAAGCTCAGACTCCTATTAATACCTGGCCCTATACTTTGCTTTAAACCGATGTGCTGTTGTGTTATAACCCGTGTCTCCGGTTTCTGATCATATGTCTTCCTTTTAGGGTGCACTCTCGCCCAAGAAGCTGTTGCTATCAACGCACCCTGAAGTTCTAGCGGTAGCATGTTTGCGCTTTAGAAAATGCCTACTCGCTCAAGCACTCACAAATACTTCTGATGAACTTCGTTAAAAGCTTCCTTTATAACTGTAGTTATTTGCTAAATTATGAGGGTGTGGAACTGAAGAATTAGCACAGCATTTTTCAAATGCACGTGTACAAATGAGTGTGCCACAAAGGTCTTAGAAACTAAAAGAGGGCCTGTTTAAGTCCTGATATAGTAGGACTTTCCCTCGGACTTCTCTACTCATAGGATACCTACCATCATATGTGTATCTGTGATCTGAAATGCTTCACTTCCATCATTACATTTGGGGCTTTCATTGTTTCCATTTACTTAAGTTTGTTTCTTTTATTTTAATTGCAAGCTTCCTTATTTCAGTATTCCGTCAAACCAAATGCAAGCGTTTGCCACCACTGTGCCTTGCTTATATGGACCAAGGAGGCAGCATCAGAGCTTAAGTCTCCACTATAAAAGAGCTCGTTTTATATTCAGAAAAGTAAGATAAACATTAAAAGAAATAGGTAAGGTCCAACCTCTGTGATAAAGTGAGGCCTTCTGCGCTCTCAGGTTTCCCGCTGCCCAGCTTGAGCAGCTCGTCCATTCCAGACAGGTGTGTGTGATCCTGCATCGAAGACGGGATACATAGGACTACAAGTACCAGAATGCAATGGAAAAGTCTGGTCTGGATGCGCTGCTCAAGCATGGAACCAGAAAACGTATGAGCTGTTGACCTTTCCAAATACAATTATTTTTAGAGGTAAAATGAAATCCTCTTTTGGTTACTTTGTCCGGTGCCTTAATAAGAGATTAGGATTGATGCAGCCCCTATTTTCAAGACGTTGACATCACTTGCTTTTAGTATGATGGCTGATTCGGGTACTTACTTTCATTCATTCTTTTTGCTGCTATTGTGGGACAAAATATAGAACATTGTGATGAAACTGGCAAAAGGGGGCATGCACACAAGAATCTCAGGAAGCTGAACGCTCTTTCTTTCTCCCCTAGATTGCCAAAATAATTACACCCAATCCGAATGGCTGCTGACGGTCTGGGATAATTTTAGGACTGTGGCCAACCTGTCTCAAATTGAAACTACATATGATGGCTTTGACGTGGTAAGTTTATTGTTGGTATGTGTGTATGAAGCGTGATAAGAGTATTTGTACACTGGGTGTGGGGCCATCCTTTCCTATCCCTTTCAGACTGAACAATCTAGGGACACCGGTGCTGATTACAGCCCTTCACTTGTCCTTATCTGTAGAGTTTAAAAAGTCCTCTAACTCTGCACTCACCCATCTGCTTCTGCTAGATCTCACCACTCTTTGTGGCCAGTGTGTATCTACAGAGTGTCTCTCTGCACTGGGGCCCATGTGTGATTCCGCTTCCTGCCTCAGTGTGTGTACTGGTCACATCTAACCACTTGAATGAGTTTGTGCACTGTACACATCCAACCACCTTAATGAGTGTGTGCACGGGATGGATCCTACCACCTGAATGAGTGTGTGCAGCGGATGGATCCTACCACCTGAATGAGCGTGTGCATCAGATGGAGCCTACCATCGGAATGAGTGAGTGCATCGGATGGATCCTACCACCTTTTAGAATGCAGGCATTGGATAGACCCTACCACCTGAATGAGTGCCTGCATCATATTCTACCACCTAAATGAATGTGTGCATTGGATGGATCTTATCGCCTGAATGAGGTTGTGCAGCAGATATATTCTACCACATGAATGAGTTTGTGCATTGGATGGATCTTACCACCTGAATGAGTGTTTGCATCAGATTCTATCACCTGAATGAGTGCGTGCATTGGATGGATCCTGCCATATAAATGAGGGCATGCATTGGGTGGATCCTACCACCTGAATGAGTGTGTCCACTGGATAGATCCTATCCCTTGAATGATGGTGTGCACTGGCTAGATTCTACCACCTGAATGAGTATATGCACTAGATAGATCCTACTACTTGAATGAGTGTGTGCATCAGATGGATCCTACCACCTGAATGAGTGCAGGCATCAGATGGATCCTACCACCCGAATGAGGGCATGCTTCAGATAGATCTTACCACCTGAATGAGTGCATGCATCGAATGGATCCTACCACCTGAATGAGTGTGTGTACTGGATATATGCTACCACCTGAATGAGTGCATTAACTGGATAGATCCTACCACCAGAATGAGTGCATGCACTCGATAGATCCTCCCACCTGAATGAGTGGGTGCACTGTTAAGATCCTAGCTAGCTTTGTGGCCAGGCTGTGTGCATATTGTCTCCCTGCACTGGGGCTCAGGAGTGTGTCCACTTTCTATTTGAGTGTATGCATTTGGATAGACCCTACCATCTGAGTGAGTGTGTGCACCAGATGGATTCTGCCATCTGGCTGAGTGCGTGCACCAGGTGGGTCCTAGAATCTAACTCAGTGTGTGCATCGGATAGGTCCTACCACCTGAATGAGTGCATGCACTGGACTCATCCTACCACCTGAATGAGTGTGTGCCTCAGATTGATCCTTCCACCTGAATGAGGGCATGCATTGGATAGATCCTCCAACCTTAATGAGTACATGAACTGGATAGATCCTACTTGTCTGTATGGCCAGGCTGTGTACATTTTATCTCTCTCCACTGGGGCTTGAGTGTGTTCACTTTTTTTAGTGCATTCATTGGATAGCCCCTACCCTTTGACTGAGAGTGTGCACTAAATGGATCCTACTATCTGACTGAGTGCATGCACTGAATGGACTCTAGCATCTAACTGAGTGTGGGCATCGGATAGATCATACCACCTGAAAGAGTGTGTGCAACTGATAGATCCTATGACCTGATGAATGAATGCATGCACTGGACACATCCTCCCACCTGAATGAATGCATGCATCGGTTGTATCCTGCCACCTGATGAATGAGTGCATGCACTGGACACATCCTACCACCTGAATGAGTGCCTGCACTGGATAGATCCTACCACCTGAATGAGTGCGTGCACTGGATAGATCCTGCCTGTTTTTGTGGCCAGGCTTTGTGCATATTGGCTTTCTGCACCGAGGCTTAGATGTTTTCACTTTCTGATTGAGTGCGTGCATTGTATGGGCCCTACCATCTGACTGAGTGTATGTACTTGATGGATTCTAGCATCTGACTGAGTGTGTGCAATGGATGGATCCTTCCATCTGATTGAGTGCATGCACTGGATGGGTCCCACCAACGGACTGAGTCCATGTACTGGATGGATCCTACCATCAGACTTAGTGCATGCACTGGATGGATCCTACCATCAGACTCAGTGCATGCACTGGATGGATCCTACCAACTGATTGAGTGCATGCACTGGATGGATCCTACTATCCGACTGAATACATTGAATAGACCCCACCATCTTACTTAGTGCATGCACCAGATGGATCCTACCATATGACTAAGTGTGTGCACCAAATGGATCCTACCATCTGATTGAGCACGTGCACAGGAGAAATGCCTATCATCTGATTGAGTGTGTGCGTCATATAAATCCTGCCATTCTTTGTGGTTAGGATGTGTGTGGACAGTCTCTCTGTGTTAGGGCTCAGGAATGATTCCGTTTCCTAGTTGAGCATATGCATGTAATTCTATTGGACCCTCACCATTCCTGTTCGACAGAATGTGTATGCAGATTGGGTCAGGAGTGATTATGTCTCCTGCTGGTTGTGTGCATATAATGAAGCGTGAACAAAATAAAGGACATTTAGAGATACGGGACGCATTACAATAGAAATCACGCCACCCAGGCAGAGAGGTGCTTGATAAAATTGGGTGGGTTGTTCCAGCGCAAACATTCTTACTGCTGTGGTACCATGGCAAGGCTGACAATGCCTATAGCGTTTGTGCCACTCATTCCACCTCCTACTTGTCACAGGTTGGAGCTCTCATCCTTCCTCAAGAGGCAATGGTGCCAGGGATAGTAGCCATTTTATTGAGTCAGACCTGATTTAGCATCCCATTATCACAGCCAAGAATAAAATCAGATTAAAGCACCTGCAGATGATTAAGGTGCTGGAGCAATCACTGTAGCTCTCACCATAGACTTTATGTAGCGCCATAAACTGTTTTTTCTTCCTCACCACCACCTCTGATGTAACAGCCTGCAACTTTCTACAGTAAACGGGGCCAGATTGCAAACCAAAATCAGCCCTGGCAAAACTGTTTAAACTGGCGCCACACTGTAGTAGGCTAGAACTATAATGGGATCATGGAGGCATACACTGGTCTTGACGACCCACCCTGCTCTGAAAGCAGCTCACTAGTCTGCAGCCTCGTGCAAAATGCAAGGGTGACTTAGTAGCCAGACCTGGCAGTTGCCTAACATCTTCTATGGCACTATACATAATGGTCCATATAGGATTGTTAATCCCCTTGAGCAGTGAGGCCTGGCTGTGGATTCCATGGCTTGCAGCCTTGAAGGATGCCTTCTTTCCCCTCTGCGAGCGTGTCTTCTCTTTACTTGTAATCCATAAGATCTGTCAAATCCTTTACATCAAGAAAGGTCTTCTCTCTTGAAGTCCCAAATTCAGCAGGAAGTAGAAAAGAGCACAAAAGTGAGACGGGAGGGTTTGTATGAGTGTCGCCTGTTCTCCACACATAGCTGTTGCTAATCCTGTGGAAGGTCGGCTTCTCTGTTGACTGTGGCTACGAAAGAATACATTTGTGAATTTATGAGGGAGGAAATTGAAGTTTGCCATAATCCAATGGAGGATCTACAGATGGGTGAGAGGCTTTCCTTTTTCTGTCTTTCAGATCACCGCGCTGCAATTCTTGACCATAACTCAGAAGATTGAGTTTATCCAAACTTCACACGCGTTGACCAACATAACAATAATGAAGATTGTACTTGACAGTATGAGCGAAGGAGACACAGGAATGTCCATCACAACTGCTGATGAGTTTCTGACAGCCATCAATAAGGTAATTGAAGTATTTTATTTTAGTTGTGTGTACTTACATCAGTAATGTGTTTAAACCTATTGGCAGGAAAGCAGTTAACACTTACTTGTAGCTCTGTTTTATTCTGCTAAATCACCTTCTATATTCTTTATGTGCATTAGTTTTTATTTAGTTTATACCTTGCTAAGACTCTCCATCAGCAGGATTTGGGTTATTAGAACCACATTCAATTGATATGTCCCTAGCAGGTCTCTGAGATTGGTAGGACGGAGCAAGGTCATTGTTCTTACGTGCAGGTAAGTTAGATGGACCAATGAGCTGTCACGGTGGTGGCTGCCAGGCTGTGGAATTCCCTCCCGGAAAATATTAGGGGTTTAAACTCTCACCTGATTTTTCACAGACAGATTAAAAATTGCATAATCTCTAACTAGACTTCCGCTAGAGTAGCACGATTGTTCAAGTCTTATTCTGTTTAGGTCCATCCCCCTTCACTTGATGTCTTGTCCGGTTTAACGCTTGGATGCATCTTGGTTTAATCCACTCCTACCAATCCTAATCCTAATCCCAGGAGCAAAACACTTCTGTACCGTCATGTGGACCGTAGCATTCAATAAAAGATTGTGTACACCTGGCGGGGATTCGCTCAATAGAATTGCATCTCACATATTTACAATTGCGTTACATTTGACAAATTTACAGCGAGATTACAAAGTGATTTACCCAAAATCACACAATCGTGTTTATAATTCAGGTCTTTAGTTCCTAAAACTGGCAGTTTTCCCACTAAACAACATCTACTTCCGCTGGGCTGAAACCTGGTGGGATTTGTTGTACTCTACAGAGTCAGGTTTTCACTGATGTAAGTGTGCGAGGCCTATACGGTGTTGTGTCCTCCTCAGGCCTTCCAGCCTTGATAAACTCCAAAGGCTTGGTACCAGAGGGACTTTTAGGAATTCTAGAATAAATTGAAAATGGAAACTAGTCATTTTTGGTGTTTTTAAGAAGCAACAGAGCCAAAGTGATGTGAACACCAGAAATAAATAAAACAGAAGAAATGTTGATGTAACTGCATCTCAAAACAAGTTTTTAGTGCACTCTTTAATGTCAGAATATCACATTTTACAAAATCGCGATACAATATTACAGTACAAATTACAAACCAAAATATTGATAGGCTAAGTGCATATAAATAAGTATATGTCCACTATTCTTAACTCCACATCTGCGGACCTTGAAGATATATATATCGCCGGGGTACGTACAAGTGGATTTAAGAATTTTGCATCTATACTTTCCTGTATATATAAATGTGTTGTAGATGTTTGTGCTTCCAAACTGGAGTTCACGTTTGTATCCCCAGATCCGATTCAGACAGGACACGCTGAATTTGGTGACTACAAATTCCACTCAATCATGCAACAATATTCACCAGGGTGCAGACATTTTCCATAGTTTAGAGCAAGGCTATGGAGACATGAATATTCCTAGGTTCGTGGCAAGTTTTCATGTTGGCCACAACATTTCCTCGGTGTCTTTGCACGACTACTTGTACAAAAACATCAGTCCTAAAAAAAAGTTGGGGTGAATGTGCAAATGGGGTGGGAAAGTGTCCCAAACAGCCAATATTTTCAGGGAGCATAGGAAAAGGCATTTCTCCAGATGGAAAAAATATATTCAACTCAGGTAAAATGAGAGAAACAGTAAACTATAAGATGACATCTAGAACCGACACCTTTGAAGGGTTGGGAGCATTTTGCAAAGCTCAGCTACAGCACTGTAGGGGTAACTCCTTGGTTGAGTCACCCTCTGGTGGAATTGCATTTATAGGGGGAAATGATTACCAGGGCTTTTCTCGGGATGATAAGTTCACCATGGGAAATGATTGTGATGCATCATTCTATAGAAGGCTTCTCCAACGAGTAGCTCGCGAGCTACTGATAGCTATCCAGATACCTGCGAGTAGCTCTCCTTTGTGCAGCCCAGCCTACTAAAGTAGAAGGTTTTTCTTAGTTGAAAATATATATGTCCACCAACATTAAAAAGTGAGTATTCAACATAAAAATGAGTGTATTTTCAAAACCCATCAATACCATTCAATATTTAAAACTGTTTGATATTTGAATGATAAATCATGCAGCTTTGGGAGGTTTATGACTAAAATTATTACTTTGGTATTATTACCATGGTGTTGGCGTATTGCAGCTGTGGCAGTCATGTGTTACGCTTGTAGAGGCATTTAAAATTGAAAAGGCCTTTTTTATGTTACAGTTGGTAATCCTGCACTGAGGCGATGATGGCCGGTAATCTTGCTTAGGGTGACCACTCATATAATCTTTTCTTATGTGTATGGCACTGATATTATTAGCAGCTCGGGATGATTTGGTTGAACTTAAGTAGCTCTTATTACAGAAAAGGTTGGAGAACCCTGTTCTATAGGATAGGGAGCAGACGTACATGTATTATAGCCTTATAGCCCGCCGTAGCGGGCTATACTGGCTATTAAAGGCCCTCTGCAGTGTTAAAGGCCCGAGCCGAAGGCGAGGGACTTTAACAAAGCAGAGGGACTTTAAAAGCCGGTATAGCCCTGCTACGAAGGGCTATAAGGCTATTAGAACATTCTGCCACTAGAGGGCAGAATGTTCTAACAAATAAAACAAAGCCTTCAGGGAGCACGAGGAGACTGAAATCCCCTGATGATTCATGAAGCCTTTGTTCACAGCCAGAGCTGTTGGAGCTCCGGGCTTATACCATCCATTATAAGCCCGGAGCACTTCATTGTTTTCAATGGAGCTACCAACATTCCAATGTTCTAATGCATAGTACAGCTAAGAAAGTGACAATGTGGCAAAGGACGACTGAACAAAACAATTGAATGTTTCGTGGCAAGTACTTGGTATCCACGCTGTTTTTTTCTTCATACAGGTCCACGGTGAGCTTGTGATCACCCGTGAAGTGAATGAGTTGATCACAGAAGTGTGTTTCACTGCAGTTTTCAAACAGTCTGCAACTTTTACAGTGGAGGATTACCGGCATTACTTTGAGGTTCAGTTCCGGCATTTCCTCATCTACATTAAAGTCGAGCTGATCATATATTTGCGGATAGACTGTACCTGCAACTCTTTCTCAGTCATGTAAGTGCTGCTCACAGACTTGGCCCCGACCTTTTCTTCCCTGAAATGTTTGTTGAAAAATAAATGCCTTGATTATGCGCTGACAGGATTGTGTTATAGTGTGGTAACTCAGCACCAATACCATACAATTACAAGGTGAACCCCATGGAATGGGGAATTACTATGTTGAAGCAGTTTGGGATATAGGGGTGTGGGTGAAGTAGCGGAGGGAAGGAGCAGATCGACCAGAATAAAATCAAGAGAAGAGGCTTGGCTGATGTCAAAGTCTCAAGTGATGCCACTGGGCAGAATCACTCCATGTTAAAATTGGTTCTGGTGTTTCAACACTTTGGAAAACTGGGAGCTTTGCCTACTCATGATCAGGCAGAGCAGAATTCCTTATAGGAATTCCACGCTGCCTGACTCGCAAAAAAGGGAAACTATGCTTCATAGTTCAATATCTACAAAAAGTGTAATTACTATAAAGAACAGATAACAGATACTTATTTGCAACAGAAAAACACATTGGCTTACAAAATGTGTGTATATATATATATATATATATCCGATTACCACTCAAAGGTGCATTACGGCACCGAAAGGAGAGACAGACAACTGTTCTTGCGCTGATACTGCCAGCCGCAGTAGTGATTTATTAATTCATCAGTCTAGTACAAAAATATATAAATATTGATATATTGATATATATATACACAGATATATATATATATATATAAATATATACACACACACACACACACAACATATATATATATAGTGTGATCAAGGGCACAGCGTGCTCGAAATGCGTCACAGAGGGAGACAATAAACAACATTTCTTGCCTTACCTGTTTGGGTCCGTCTCCCTCTGTTCGCCGAAAGCAAGTACGGGGAGATTGCTCGGAACATATATATATAAATATATATATATATATATATATATATATATATATATATATATATATATATATATATATATATATATATATATATATATATATATATACACACACACACACACACACACACACACACACACACACACACACACACACACACACACACACACACACACACACACACACACACACACATATATATATTATCTATATAGAAACACTACTAAATTCAGCCAAAAGCATTTCCATCTGTGTTTTGTGGTTCAAAGTGTGTTAGCTTGGCTTTGTTTTTCCATATTATCTCTTTTTTTCCTCTGCAGCATTCAAGCTTTTGACAATGTATTCAATCAATTGCCTGAAGAGGTCAAACTTGCTATCTCCGACTTTATCAGAAAATTCCTGGCACATCAAAATGCACTGGCGGGTGCTGCAGGTAAAGGAACAGATTTGATTTATTTCAGGTGTGGGTGTGTGCGGGTATCAGCTATGTAACCGTGTCAGAAGAGTTGATGGTGTATTGTTATAATTACCATCTGAAGGTTGGACCATTTTGGGCAATATGTATCCGAGACAGTCCTCAAAGCCCAAGGGAGGGCAAGAGCAGACCAAGTAACAACACGACCCCCCAGTTAATGCTTAATTTGTAATCAGTGCTGGTGCCCAAGGTTTTTCTCAGAAGCCAGCAGCTGGTGCTGACGAACATAAGGTTTGCTGAATACCTAGAATGCGTAGTCTTGATTCCACCTCATCCACTCACTGTTCCTTTGTTTCACTACTTTGGGTGATTTTTCATCCCTGGTTTCTCCATGAAATTTAATTCACCAAAATGCCAAGTGTAGTGGAAGTGACATCACACACCATTTAACCTTCACACTTTCACTCACACATGCATGCTTACACATAAACACACATTCAGACTTATTTATACAGCCCCTGAGCAACACCACATTCGAACAATAATACAAAAAATGTGCGTGTTCTTCCGATTTAGTCCTTTGTCTTTTTATTCTTCCATCATCATAGTAAGTTGCAATTCACTTCTTGAATTCAGAATTCACTCCAGTTACGATTGTAGCCAACACGTGTTTCGTCACAGGTGCATAAACCAAACTGACTTCATCAGGGCTATACACAGGTATTGTAACACCAAAAAGGGACGTATCCAGTCTTATTAAATGAACCGTCCTCATTCATCAATTGTATCTGAAATACTAGGTTTCCAAACTCGTTATAACGATCCAAATTCCAATTGCAGTAGGAGTAGTACCCTTATTCTAAATCCTTTGAATGCTCCGAGAGTACTCGTTTGATCCATGTTAATCAGCGTGTATGACATATGCACTTTCCCTCTCACATAAACAAGCATGCTCAAAACATATATTCAAAAGCATTTTTTACTTACCTCAGCTGCCAAGCCAGCTAATTGTACTCATTTTTTAAATATTATTCACTATTAATGTAATTAAAAAATGACAGAAAACAAGGAAAGTGGCGTCTGAACCCACATCCATAAGGACGAGCTGCCCTTGTCTAGCCAGGTCTGGTGGCTTAGTGAACTAATGCATCCATTGTAGGGTACTTTGTTTGCCCTCATGGTCACAGATTCAAATTCTGGCGGGTCTACTCAGCCATTCATCCTTCTTAGGTGATTAAATAAGTGCTATTGAGTTCGGTAATAATAAACATCTGTTATTCAGCTCCAAGATTCCCTCCTGGGTGAACATGCGCTTTAGAAATACACATGTTGTGTTCGTGCCACTGACTTTGCTACCTCTGAGGTCTGAGATTGCCAGGGCAGTGCCAGGGCTCACAAGGGACAAGCCAGGGTGTGGAGCTGTGCCCCCTGACAATCCCTAAAAAATGTCCACGTCTTTCTCCCTTTGTCACTTTTTTTTCCACCTTTCTCTTCCTCTCCTTTTGCCCTTTTTCTCTCTTGCTCTGGGTCATATTAAATCAGTATTGGTTGGCTGTTGTTGGAAGGTAATACCCATATTTCAGAAACATCAACTTTCAAAAATGATCTGCGCTTACATTTTCCTGAAATCCCAAAGAACTTGTTGAATGAAAGGAGGAAAGTCTGGGGTAGGGTTGATGTTCCCAAGACACCAATTCACTGAGTAGCAAATCATAAAACTTGTGACTTGTCCAACAGGTTTCCCACTAACAGAGCACAGGTTGCATCTTTCTTGCAATCAGTGTTGGCTCCAAATCCCTTCCATCTACATAATATGTCTGACTCAAGAGGACTCCCCTTCTAATGAATACATTACTGGCAGCATTATCACAGTCTGACAATGCTATTGGCGGTGTAAGACTGTAGACATGCTGTTGCCAGGGGGTTAAAAATTGATGGGACCACCAAAAAGTGTCATCCGTGGCTCCCATCCATTGGAAATGGCGGGACATTCCAGCTCTGGTCAGATCCTGCAGGAATAGGCAGCATGAGCTGTGTCCGGCTGCAGTGCTGGAACCTGAAGGGAGCGGGAGAATGGAGACTGAAGAGCTGCTCTCACTCATATGCGTATTCTACACTATTAAGCATGGCATGGCTTCATTGGGTTCCCATGAAATCTCAGGAGGCATTGATACGGCGCATGACGGTGTGCAGCTGCAGTTGCTTGTTGCTGTACAGAGTACCAAATGCTGTTCTCTAACTATGGCATCTGGCTACTGAGGCCATTTGTCCACTTGTGTGATGGGCCATAGTGGTGCGTCCAGCATCACAACCTTTGATGGCATCACAAGGCACTCCTTGAAGGGCAGATGGTGAGTCTGCAGGAAGATGTTTTTGTGCTCTTCCCTTCCTGATGTGCAAAGGCAACATGAGCAAGATCAAAAATGCATCAATCAAACGAAATCTCATTACAAACACCAAATGACTGTCCTGTGGGCTACTTGTAAATGTGCTTAACGCTGGCAGCAAACCAATGAGTTAAGGGGCAGACACATTGCACTCAATCAATCAATCAATCAATCAGTATTTATAAAGCACGGCTACTCGCCCATGAGGGTAGCCAGGCACTGAGGTCTCACTGGGCTCAGTTGAAAAGCCAGGTCTTGAGTCTCTTTCTAAATTACATGAGAGATGGTGATGTTCGAAGGTGTTGGGAATGTTTGTTCCAGGCTTTGGCGGCGAGGTAGGAGAAGGCACGCCTCCACTGTGGCTTCGACGGATATGGGGATTGTGTACATGGGCGAGGGAGGTGGGGAGCAGGTGCCTTGTTGGTTGGTGGAAGTTCAGGCAGTGGTTGGTGTATGCTGGTCCTTGGTCATGGAGAACTTTGTAGGTGTGGTTCAGTATCTCGAATCAACATCTTTTCTGGATGCGGGGCCACTGGAGGTTCGTGAGGTGGAGGTGATATGGGTCCACTTGGGGAGTTCAAGGCTGCACTAGAATGTGATCCTGTGGGGTGATCCAACATGTGATGGACACTGCAAATGAGCAATAACTAAAGATGCTCCACTTTACAACATGCTGAATAGATAATCAAAGCTATACTTTTACAAGACGTAACACATTTTCTGATCTTCTATTTTAATTTGATGCAACCACTGTGTTGTGCTGTAAGGCTTCTTTAACTCATTTTATGGAGATATTTGTATTATTTTTAAATTTCATATAATGCTGCTCTTACCCCTGTGGGTTTGAATGCACTTTACAGTTAACAAAACCAGGAGACTGAAGTCTCTGATACAACAGATGGAACAGTGCAGTAATAGAAACAAGAAACCTGATTGCCAGTGTACATGCTGACGGGTAAAAAATTGAAGGGCATAGAAGAATGTAATGGGAGTGGGGAGTTAAAGAAGTTGAGAGGGGCTATTAAAAAAAAACAATAGAAAGAAAAGCGTGCAATATTCCATTATGGATGTGGGGCCATGCCTATATACCACTGCAACACAAGGTATCCAGTCGGCCTTCTCTTGTGTCAATCATTGTGTTCAGATATGTTTGTCAAAGACCACAACTCCCAGAATGCCCTCTTTTACTGAACAAATACACATAATATAAAAAGGTGTCCCATTAAAATGGATCATTGGTCAATAAAAACAGTGGCCACAGACATTTTACTTTGCTTGCGAAGACGTGCTTTCTGGCTATGGACCAGATGTACGACTGTTTTTAGGGGTCGCAAATGGAACATCGGCCCATCTGCGACCACTAAAAAGGGTTCTAGTATGTACAAACCCTATTTTGCGAGTCGGTAACCTATTACCAACTCGAGAAATAGGGTTTGTGACTCGCTATTAGGAAGGGGCATGCCAAGGGCGTCCCTTCCTAATAACGAGTAACAGGGGGATGGACTATTGTTTTGCAACCACGAATGCGGTCGCAAAACCTTCACTGTTTACCGCTTCCTACAAGTAGGTGGTAAGCCAGTTGCAAACGGGAAGGGTCCCCAGGGGACCCCTTCACCTTTGTGAATGTATGCAAAAATATTTGTTAAGAGCAGGCAGTGGTTCTATGGACCACTGCCTCTCCTTAAAAAAATGAATAGAAAACTTTAAATTTTTTGCTTTTTAATGCCTCCCATTTTCCTTTAAGCCAAACGGGCTGCATTTGAAAAAAAAAGTTGCTTTATTTAGAAAGCAAACACAGACATGGTGGTCATCTGACCCTAGCAGGCCACCATTCCTGTGATAGTAGCCCATTCCCAATGGGTCGCAAATTGCGACCTGCCTCATGAATATTGATGAGGCAGGTCATATGTGACCCCATTGCAAATCGCTAAATGTGTCTGAGACAGTACATTCCGTTTTGCGAGTAGCAAAAACTCTTACTGGCACATGCATCAACGTCGGCTTTTGCGATTCCTTAATTGCGATTATTAAGGAATCGCAATTAAGGAATTGCAAAAGCCTATGCATGTAGGAATCGCTATAAAAATAGCGATTCCTACACATCCCTTAATTGCGACTCGCAAATTGCAAGTCGCAATTAAGGAATGCCGTCACATTCATTCCTATGGGCCTCCAGGCCCATAGGAATGAATTGGAGATTGCATGAGCAATTTGCGAGTACCAGTAGGTCCTCACAAATTGCTCATGCAATTTCAAGGGTGCAAGGGTGTCAAAATGACACCCTATTGCACCCCTGAAATTGATCTGTGCACATATGTTGCACACACACATGCCCTAAGGGCATGTGTGTGCGCAACATGAAACTTTGAAAAATGCACAAAAGTGCATTTTTCAAAGTTTTTGCAAATTACCATGAAGTCCAACTTCATGGTAATTTGCTCCCTCTATTAGCGAAATCGCTAATTTTTTTACTTTAATGCATTGCATTTAAGGAATCTCAATTTGGGATTCCTTAAATGCAATCGCAATTTAAGTAATCGCAGTTTAGGGATTCCTTAAATTGCGATTTTTGCATTTGGGATGATGCATCCCAAATGCAAAAATACCGGTCGCAAAGGGGCAGATTCTGAGAATCTGCCCGTTTGCGACCGGTTGTTTCTTTGATGCATGTGCCTGTTAATTTGCTACCCGCAAAACGGAATGGTCATACTTCTGGCCCTATATGCGGTATTTGTGCACTGACTGACCATTGGTTGCTCGTTTTTAATGAATACCTGCCAATGTTTCTTTTCAGGCCACGTCTGTTCAACGCTCTATCAAAACAGCACCAGCAGCATGACGTACCTGGAGGAAATCTACTACTCCTTCAGCGTATACTTTAATGTTTCTGAATTCCGCATCTACTTTGCTGATTTTAATTCGGTAAGCCAGAGAGGTTGTGAGGAAAGTGAAGCATTGAGGTCAGATATGATGTAATTTCCACTAAGAAATGTCGACACGAACAGGTATAGGTGCTTTTTCAATTTATCACAATAACTATACGCCATGTAAAGCACCACATTAAAATGTGAGGGCTAACCTATTGACTTTGCCAATGCTTATTTGTGAAGGGAATGATAAATAGATGTTGTGGGAACGTGAAGGGTAGCAAGGAGCTCCAATTGTTGACTAAAACATCTTGGCCAATCACCCAAGATTAATTTCAAACTGATTAATGACCTCAAAATAAAAACACAGAATCAGCTAAGAATGTGACATAACCAGTAGAAGCTATGCTGATCTACCCGAAGTTACCAAAAATCTTTGGTCAATGATGCTTGCCTATCTGTATGGGCTCTTCCAGTCGCCTTTCTGTAAAATAAATATGAAATATTGTTACACCAATTTGTAAAATCATCTTCAAAGGACACTTTCTACCGAAATGTTCTTTCTGAGCATTTGCTATTTAAGTACAATAGGTAATGGGAGGAGACTAAATGTATTCCTGTGCCTTCTCTCCTCTGTGTCCACATTGTCTATGCTCACTGTGCTTGGGACCCCATGCTCAACAAGGATGCCTGTCAAGACAGAAGCACAAGTTGAGTTGTTTTCATGCCATGGATTAGCAATCCAACCAAAACTCCTATATTTAGGAGCAGAACTGGACTGATTGGCACATTACGTGGTCCCCTTTTTAATCCCATGGATGAGTTTAAAAATGATGGAATGTTGCACCTTGTGTAAACCTTGTAGGAGACCACCATCTTTTCAAATTCTATTTTCACTCCAAACTGCAATGACAATGTAGCAGTAAGGTCCTTACATTAGCAAACCAATATTTCAGCTGCTTCCTCAACTACCTCAGCCCCCTGTCCAAAACTGTGGACATACACACACACAAACATACGCGTACACAAACACACATGCATCCTCACACACATGGCTTTCTTTGACTTGCACTGCAGTTTACCCATTTACCTTTGGAACATGCAGCTTTGTTTATCATCATTCTCCATTAGCCAAAATATTGGAGAGAATCTCTAATCATCTGACTGAATCATATGCAGTTATCTTATCATGGCTGGAGAGTGTTAGCTGGTAGGCTGAAAAGACAGTTTTGATTGTCCGCCTAACTAACTGGATGATGAGGAAAATACCACCTAGGCACAAGCGCACTGATCTTCTGGATAAATTGGTTGTCATAACCTTCCCGTTAGAATGTCTTCAGGGAGAGTTCAGGCAAGATGTAAAGTTTTACTAGTCCTTCATAACGATACCTGATTTTTCACATTGCTCTACCCCGCAGCAATATCCCTGTGTCAGTCAGGTTTCCTCGTATATACGCATACTGTAACATATATTACCGTATAATATCTTGTAAGACACTCAGTTACAATGCAACTGCCTTTACATCACATGCCATTACAATGCATGTCATTACAGCGCATGTCACTACAACGCATGCCATTACAACGCATACTATTATTTTTTTAGTATTAGGGTGGGTATGGGTTTTGTGGAACATAGAATAGTAATTTTTACCCCTACACTATCCAACACTTTTCCTACTGTTGCACTCACTGGATTGGGAATATTAATTGTTACCCCTACACTATCCAACACTTACCCTACTGTTGCCCTAAAAGTATTATGCGTTGTAATGGTATGCAATGTAATGTTATGTGTTGTAATGGAATGCGTTATAATGGTAGTTTTAAAAAATATATTGTAATGGTATGCATTGTAAAATTATGCAATGTAATGGTAGTTGTGATGTAAAGCCTGCATTGTAAAAGCATGCGTTGTAATTGCATGCGTTGTAACATCATATATTCGTTTCTGGTATCGACTCTCACTTCCCAGCCCCATCCCACTTATGTGATCTACCAATTGTGCTACATGGGGTGAAATCTGCTGATGTATGGCTGGTTGACCTTTTGTGACAGAGTATCCCATCCACCAAACTGAAAGGGACAGGACATATGCTCTGTGGTACACTGTAAACTAGTGTCTTTACATTGTTGCTGCTTGTTCTGTACCCAATACTCACTGCCTTGTTTTCTATTTTTCCATCTAGTATGACGTTCTCGACTCCTTTTCCCCTCAACAACTGGCAGAGCAAATGGTTGGGGATGCCTTACGGGATGACATCAATGCAGCGCTCATTTTATCGAACGTGAAAACCCTGACTTACGTTGAGACTGTGTACTTTTTGACTAAATTCAACACTTTGGTAGAAAAGGTACAGTTGGATGGGCAAGGTCTGTGGGCCTTTGAGGGCATTGCTGGGATGAGTCGGTGGCATGTTGGAGGCAGGCGTTCACGTAGAGCAAGGACATAGGCAGATGTATATTGCATGTGCTTAGAGAGATGTCCACATCTGAAAAACATGCTTTGTAAATGTTTTCAAACTAAGGGGCATATTATCAAGCATGGAGTTAAAATTATTGCAGCTTTAGCGGCAGAAAACTGCAGCTATAGCTGCGATAATGGGCTTGATAATATGCACTTGAGAATTCCAATAGAAGCCCATATTGTCACCAAAACATGGGCTTCTATGGGAATTCTCAAGGGCATATTATCAAGCCCGTTATCGCCGCTTTAGCTGCAGTTTTCTGCCGCTAAAGCGGCGATAATTTTAACTCTGTTTCTTGATAATATGCCCCCAAGTATTGTGCCTTCTCCTATTTGTAAGTTGCGCTTGTTCTACCACATGGTCTCGAGACTGTACAAGGTATTATGAGTGGCGTGTGGAAGAATTTAGCACAGTTGCCAAACCATGCTAGAAGGCTAGTACCTGCCTGTGATGGTCTATTTTCATTTCCCATTAACCCTTGAAGCAAAGCTGTGCGGAAACGAGGCAAACTTTAGGAAGTGGGCGCCATCTTGCAGTGTTCTCTAGCAAGGCTGCCTCACCTTGTGTTTTCTGCATTTTCAGGAAAATATGCCAGTCTTGCCGAATGAGAACATCCAAAACCTGCTGTTTAAAGTCTGTTTCGACAATATGCAAGAAGGCATCAACACCAGAAAAGAAGAGTACGGCGAGTGGTTCAGAGTCAACTTCAAAATCATCATCTCCAGTATCACAGTGCAAAATATAATTGCTATCCCCACAGATCTGGACTGCAGATCCCAGGAGAAGCTGTAAGTTCGATTCAGCTTCTATAGCAGGCTCTATGCATACTTCCCAGCATTCGAAAACCCAAGATAATGCATTGACCAGTTTGTAACAGAAAGAAGTGCTGGGACCTGCATCTTTCTTGAGAGCGCGTCAATGGAACTGCTGAATGCTGGGGCTGCCTTTTCTTGGGTCTACCTCATGTCTCATTCTTCCACCACTCTACACTTCCTGTCTCGTTCTCTAAACTCTTGTAGTTTGGCTTTCTCCCTTTGTCGCTGTCTCATGGTTCCTCTTCTTCTCTCAACCTCTTCAGCCTTTCTCGCTCCTGCTATGGGTCAGGATGGCTACTGCTATGGGGAGAGGATGTGGTCTCACAGCTAGATTGCCGACCTTGGAGCTAGGAAACCAAGGTTCGAGCCTTGGAGTCGACTACACATCCTGTGATTCTGGGCAAATCACTTAATCTCCCCGTGCCTACACAAAAAAATATATAAATGTGTCCTTGTGTAACGTAACTGGTGCTCATGTAAAGCGCTCCAATACCTTCGGGTTGGGTTTGCGCTATATAAATCTGCAAAAACAAAACAACAATATTAAGTAACAGTGCCAAAAAGTGAATGCTGGCGTCCACCACCTGCACCCACTGGCACAAATTATGTATTTTTAACTGGCTTATATTTCCCTTCCACATCTCACAGAGTCCCTGCCTCTATTCTCTCTGCTTACATTGGGACTCTTACACGCCACCATCTTGTTTCTGGTTAACAAGTCAGAGGGACAACAGTTATGTGTGTCATGGAAGCAATATGTTCCTCAAATTGTATGCAAATTCGTGAAATTCCTTCTCTAAGTATAGGCAAGGAATTGTATGGCTTGCTGCTGCCCGCGTCAGTCTTTCTTTAGTGTCTATCGATTATTTGGACACGCGCCCTTCAGTCCTCTGTGGGATGTGCATCTAAGCGAGTGAGATCGTCGGGCCTTCCAAAATTTAATGGTATCATAGACAGACTTAGAACTTCATAATACCTGTAAGTGAGGCAATTATATGTGCTTCAAATGAAACAAAGGGGTGATTAGGACATTAAATAATTATAGAAGCATTGTTTCTGTAGAATAACCTGTTTTTATAGAGCATGTTATTCAGTACTTGTCCATTTCTAAGCACTCTAACTAATAGGTGATATCCTATTTAATAGTAAATAAAATCCCAACCTTAGCAGAATGACAGGCATGGTTGGTCATGGAAAAATTCAAACTTGTGACCTGCAGATCACATGTTTCAGCGGCAAACGCCATGTTGCTTAAGGGAAACATCCTTTACCCCACATGCGTTACTCAGCATGCCATTACTCCGCATGCCATTACTCTGCAAAATCTTTTACAACGCAGGGCTTTACACCGCAAACTATTACAACGCATTTCCCAAAGTAACACCCCCGTGGAGTTAGAATAGTAAATTGCATTGTAATGGGGAATGTGTTGTAATGGATTGCGTTGTAAAGCCCTGCATTGTGAAAGAGTTTGCGGTGTAAAAACTGCGGGGTAATGACATGCGGAGTGAAAGTGTGTGGGGTAAAGTGTCCTATTCGTTGCTTAGGTCTATAAACAGTGCGGGACCTAATCCCAAGGTAATGAATGGTCCATATTTAAAGACCTGGGACCAGTGCCTAATTTGTAAAAAGAAAAACATATGTGCAAGGGCCCATGTCAGGATGCCACTGCAGCTTGCACCACCCATTGCCCCTGCCAGCACTGCCAATGACAGCAACAACAGAGCTACTAACGACCACACTCCTACAAGTGTGGCAGTTCAGACTATTCCAGGCACCCAACACTATAAGAATGGCATGGGCAGCAGGTCTTCTTCCTTTTTAATCTATATTGAATTAATAAACAACTGTTGTTGGGCTCTTTTCTAAATTAGACAGACACCGCCACCATGTGGCAGACTATCATAAGTGCCGGTGTTGACAATTAAGTGCCAGTGCTGAACACCAGAAACCACGGCTCAAATTAAGCACTGGGGGCCCACATGATATGTGTACATTGTTGCTGAGAGTGAATGCTAGGAAATGCACACTTTGCCATAGAAGAGGGAGCTACCAGATATCACTATGGAATGCAACAGTTTATAGAATGGCTGTGGAGGTTCTCTGATAGCTCTCTCTGATTGAAAAACAATTGAAAACCAGTCCAGTGAGCAGACACCAGAGGAAAATACTCAATCTCCACCAGTAAATGATTACAGCAAGTGTTATGGGTCTAACTTTTTGTATATATTTATTTGATGCCTCACAATTGAGGGGACTGGCGAGAGGTTAGTTCAAATTCCATATGATCCTCATTTATTCAGAGACCTATCTGCCATGATACAGCATAAACAATGGTCTACATGCTTTTGTAGGGATAACCTCTACATTCTCCCCTTGATCTCTTTATTCAGACATGTGTTGGCTCCGTGGTCTCAGGTAGGAGCGTGAAATCATAAATGAATCCCTGCAGCACCAACAATGCTATGGTGTTGTCATAAGGTGGTACCACCTCCCGGTCATTACACTACTCCGAGGTCTTTTTCAGCCTTTGATGGTAAAAAGGTACACGTTCCTCCGCGACAATCTGCATATCCACGTTTCGCGGCATACAGGGTGGTGTGTGAGGGACAGGTAATTGCGAGGAATGTTCCCTGTCTACAGCATAATATAGTTGATGACTTATCCAACATTATTCGGGCACCATGCCATAGAAATCAATTGCTACCATCTTAACCCCATTCCAAAAAGTCGCATTGCCTGTAGAGCTGATTATCCGTCTTAATTTTGCATGAACAAAACACTGTTGTAAATAAGATTTTTCGACACTTGCTTATTTTTAAAATGAGTGTCAGATGGCAGTAAGGAGGGAGGTCTTTCCCTGTTAAATCTGCAACAGCAGAGTGAGACCTCCACACCCAGACCTACAGTTTGAGAAAAATGAGGCCCGGGTGAAATTTGGTTTACGCCAACTTGTTAGGTGAAATACTCAAGATTTAGCCATTAGTCCACATCACATAATTGAGATTATGTCTAGGCAAGCATCCTATCACAGGAGCACATGAACAAGCTACAAGGATGCCTTTTGTGCTAAGAAAATAATGCAAAGTGGCGGCAGGCATTTCATGAAATAAGACATAATTATGCATAATTTTTTGGGGCTTACACATAATTTCCTTGAAGGCCCAGGCACTGTGCAGTCCAACAGGGGAGATCTAGAAAGGGCCATTGCCCTGTTGATGGGGCAGTTTTAGACTACCAGCCCTGTCTGAGCAGCTCAGTAGCCCACCTTACCTCCACAGCAGAGCAATGCCGCTGGCCACTGGATGCCGCCTCCCAGATCCTGTGGAGGTCGCGCAACCCGCAAGAGACTGTAAAGGTGCAGAGCGGCCAAACACAAGCTGAAAACCTAATGTGCACAAGGAAATCCAGCTGATCTTAGTGCCCACTACTGGATGGAGTCTGTTTAAAGGGTGGCCACATTTACAATGCCAATCTCATGTGACACACTGAGGCACCTCGTGAGTTGGCAGGTCACACTACCCTCAATTCACTACCATGGCCACCACCATTACAAGCCCACTTCCTTTTTTCTGTGCATCTAGCAGGATTTCTCCATTCCCCCTACACCCTCTGGTGAATTCCATCAATAATCAACTTAATGTTCTTCTACCCAAAATATAACAGTCTGCTTATGGATGGGAAAATAGCTCAGTAGTAAAATTATTCTCTAAAATTAATTTTGTGATATTTGTGCATTCCAATAATTTTCCTGTCAATCTTTCAACAAGTACCTACATTATCTGCTTAAATAGTGTAACGTTCACGTCTGTTTTACTGATTAGTGTAAATCTATTGAGCACTGACCTGTTTGACTATAAAATGCACTGATTTGCTGCCTTTTTATTCTCTTTCTTACTATCAGGGTATCTGGATTTGGTGAAAATTTTAAAAAGCTCGACAAGGTGCAAGGTGGAGCCATTCATGGCAGAATAGTCGCCTTCCTAAGGGCTCAAGGTAAGTGCCCCTTGTGTGGGCCTGAACAAAAGAGCAACGTGAACTTTATACACACACGGCGAAAACATATTTAATTCATTGTTAATTTAAATCTATATTTTATTTTAAAAATCCTGAAATGCGGATACCCTCCTCGGTGGGCTGGTGTTAAACAATTAACGGCAAGTAGGAAAAAAACAAAAGTCACATATTAGGGATCTGTAAAAATGTATAGTCCCCACCCCCACCCATTCTAATTTCGTGGTGTTGTTTAAAAACTTCAGAAACAGAGTAATCTTTGTAAAGTTTGAGAAGTTAAAATTGTGAGAAAAAAAGAAAGCACGTTTAATAAAACGTTGCTTATCCGATTTACATTTCGCCCATTCCCAGCCAGGCTTAATTCAAACTATGAAACTCGACATCATGAACAAATTAGTTAATGGAAAATTTGGGGATGTCAGTCATTCAAAGTCCCTCATTCAGCAAACAAATCTGTGGCTGCAGCACTAGAATTTGAGCAATGCCTTCACGTGCCTTAAGGAGGGGATATAACACAATATATTACCCATAAAATAATCTTGGTAATAAAGCACAGACTTCCACAGCACTGGGCAAATGCCCGAAGTGCTGCACCCCAAAAATGAACAGTTCCTTTGGATTTAGCTACTGGGATGACCCATAAAACAGTCATGCAGCTTTTAAGATGCTGGCAACATTTGTGTTGGAATCTCTCTGGGGCAGTGTTTTATATGATTATTAAGATCTCATGTTATGGGTTTCATAGATCTATCCAAGAGGTGGTAATAATATGAGCAAAGTAAGACTAAAACGTATGGACACAAGAGCCAGAGTAAAACCCATATCCTCTTACTATGGAAGAGAACGAATATATCTTCCATTTATTAAAAAACACAAATGTATTTCTTACAATAATAAGAATTAAATCCATAAAAACTAAGCCTGCGGTTTGCAAAAACTGTAGGCCTGATACGCAAAGGGTCTCCGCACTGGTGGCGGGAGCCCCGCAGTCGGGGAGTGTCTGCACTCGGGGCAGAATCTCCCCAATGAGAATTCTCATTGCAGAGATTGCGCCCGAGTACGGAGACATCCCCACGACCGGCGGGGCCTCCGCCATGAGTGCGGAGGCCCCTTGTGAATCAGGCTCAGCACTTATAAGTGTGAAACACCTTTTTACAATATATAAAAGCCCAGTGCAAATACCAAATATTAGGGGGTTGGAAGCAGTGGCAAAGCAAGGGGGGCGGCAGCCTCCCCCACCCCCGCTCGTAAGGGAGTGGGGGAGGGGGGGCTGCAGCCGTCACGGGGCGGTAGCCACGGGGGAATCGCCAGCAGTCAGCTCCTCCCTACAGCCGGCGCAGGAATCTGTCAGCACCCTCCCCCAAGCTCTTATATGCCGCTGCAGGCGGCAAACGCTGGGGCCGCAATGCACTTGCAGTTTCCAACCATAGATCACTTACAACTCCATGACAAACTCCAGTTGTAACTGCTGCACAAAGGAGAAGCTGTCCACGGGGGCAGCTTTCCGTTTTAGCCCTAGGGAATCATTTCAGGAAGCCTGGTGGAGCGGACAGTAGTTGAGAATGGAAATGTAGAGTTGGAGGTCTTCCGAGCCTTGCTGGCCTCTACCCATGCATTCACAGCCAATCACAGGGGCTGCTGCAAACTGTGACTTTCTGAATTAATATTCGTATGGAAGGTAGGTTTGCGTCCCACTGCGAAGGGACACATTGTGCTATAACCTATAAGGGCATAGGTTGTGCTAGAAACTGCATTCCCACTAGTAAACCAGTCATTGTGCATATTGCACGCCCCCCAACTGGAATAGAGTAACAGCTCTATCCCAAGCAAGGGATTTGGGACAATGTAAATCGTCCCAAACATATTGCTTCATGCCATTTTATTTGAGTTTTAATACTTGTGATCTTATTGAGGTCCCAAGTAGAATGGGATTCATACCAGCACCGTCAATAGCTTTTTATCTTCTGTCCTCTTGTCTTTTGTGACTGTCCATAAAAGTTCTCATCTGGTGCAAACCACTAGTCCACTATAATAATCCAGGTACACACAGCTCAATTACTCGAACATGATAGTAATTTGGTGGAGTGGGGGAGAGGCAGTTAAGCAATTCTAAAAGAAACTTTGAAAAGATGGTGATCCTGGATTCTGTGTGTTTCCGCATCTTGGTAATTGAATGCATGGTGTGAGGTCTCCAAAGAGGACCCTCAAAGAATTATTTCTTTAGCCAGAGGTTTAACTTACATTTGAGGGATGTTCTCTTTTTGCTCTTATTTTGAACACTAATGGTAACCCATCGTTGCTCGACAGGACGTTCGTGCATTAGCGGAGAGAACAGTACTGAATTTATAAAAAAATGGTATGGTGATTTCAAGGAGTATGCCACCATCTCAGAATTCAAAGAACTGAACCCCAACTTTAATTCGGTATGGCAGCTCCTTTTCATATCTTTTCTGGATTTTGTGTCGTCATTCTGCAGCATCACTGGAAGATTCTCTAACCCATTACCCACTTGGTTTTCTGTTTCCCTCAGTCGGCTGCCCTGGAGGAGTGTACCCCTCAACAGATTGGAGAGTATACCAGGACTTCGGGGGCTCTTAACAACGAGCAAGAATTTATCAAAATCTTTCAGAACCTGCAGACCACAGAGGAAGTTTCTTTATTTGTCACCGAGCTGAACACCAATGCACAGGTATATGCATACCTTTATATGTTTGAGATGCTAGCCAGGCAAACTAAACCTAAGCCAGCAAAGAGACCTACTAGTATGTAATTTTTTGAAGAGTTGGGTTAAACAGATGTTGAGTTGATTGTGTGTGAGGTCTCCTGTGATTTTGAAGTCTTGAACATGAGCGCTGCATTGAAGAACACCAAGTAGGGATTCTCTTCGGTCGTGAATTCCTTAGAACTTCTTGGGAGGAACAACAATTGAACTGAATACACTGTCTTGTCGGAATTTAAAGAAAACTGTGCGTTGCATAAAGTATTATATGGTAATTCCACAATATAATGAAGCATTCTTACAATCAGGGGCACTTGCCATTGGAAACATTTAAAATAATTATAGCTCATTGTTTTAGCTGCAAGACAGGATCCTCATACACGAGTCTGGAGTCATTCAGGTAGGAGGGAAGATCTTTATTTCATGTTAGGTCTTTAGGTTAAGGGAACAGCTGGTAGATGCTGTTAGGGCTCCATGCTCCCTCCAACCATCTCGGTCTCCTAGCTTCTAAAGATCTTATCTCCTACCTGAATGGCACCGGACTCTGGCATGAAGACCCTGCCTTCCCACGGCAACACACAGCGTGAATGGTAGGTCTTTCATTGGGTGATTGTGGCTGATGGGACATCTGGACTGACTGGATATAAGAGTTGCAAGCAGTCCTTTGCCAACCTAATGAGCTTCAACCATCATCAGAGGACACCAGTAGGTAGACATTAAAAAAGAAAGTCGCAACACAGAGACAAGTTGGCACATGCTTGCAGTGGTCAACATGACATAGCATCAGAATGGGCTTTTGCCACTTCTGTTTAAAGATGGTACCCTACATGGAGGGTACTTTGAAAACAAATATAGATTATGCATGTGGGAGCACGCATCCATGGAGGTCATCAAACCCCTAAGCGACCATAGTTTCTATCTGTGTATGCATGATGGAGCATGTGAGTGACCCGTGTGGTAGGGTACCTTGTGCTCATGCAACAGGGAAGTCACACCGAGAAGCAGACTTGTCTCCCACTGCTGCACCTTCAGCCAGTGCATAGATCTCTGAACTCTCAACACAGTAGTTTTAGGATTGAGCTGTTCTGCTCCAACCACAAAATGACTTCCTTTAGTTGCTCTAACAAGATAGAGAAAAGCAACTACTGCCGCTGGCTCATGGTGAATAAATTACAAACACAAGTATGCAGTTGTAGTCTCTTACTGTGGATGGAATCTCAAACTATTAGAACTTCTACTGTGTTGAGTCACGCACTTGCGCACAACACTGTTTTGTGCTGATCAGAGGGCTCTTTGTCCTATTCAGATTAGAGTGTCCTATGTAGCCCAAACTGTTCTCTGCTTTCTGGGGTTCAGAGGAGATCCATTCCATGCTGTTCAGAAATCTCCTGCTTTCTTGATATTAAGCAGCATTGGCTGAGCTTGTTTAGTGTATCATAAGAGCATTTTGTTGCTATCTGAGTAGCATTTGATGCTGTATTAATTGCATTGAGAGGGCTGAGTTCAGTCATCTAGATGGTTGCATTGAATGGAAAAAGAAGCACAGTGCCATTGAATGATCCTTGACTCTCTGTTGATTGCATGCACTTGTAGGACTCATTCATTTTGTGGATTATTATGGATTAATGCTTGTTAGATATTACAATATAGAGTGGCAATTTTACTCTAATGTGATAGTAAACAGTTGGCTCTCTAACTCCATGAATAGCATTCTGTGAGATGTACTCCTGTGCAACATTGTTTAATAAAAACAATTTAAAAAAAAATGTGATAGGAAAGGGTAGCAGATAAACAAAAGTGCAACTAAGTGAAAATAATCTGCCAGCTAGAATTCATGACACCAGCAGGGAAAGAATACAACACCTTCAATCGAAGCTTGGTGAGACCAAAATGCCCCTTTGCAGGTAAACAAAACATCTCATCAGGAGCAGGGAACTGAGATACGCAAGAAAGCTGTCGAAACATGAGCATGGGGTGGGCCCAAAGCATTTTATTTATTTATTTATTTTAAGCATTTATAAGCGCACTGTCACCATTGCAGGCATCCTGGCGCTGACTAGATCAGAGGGAGACGTAAAATGAAGCAAAAAACCGAGAGTTGTCAGACAGAAGTGTTAGGGAATAACCAGGTTTTGATCCTTCTCCTAAATGGGAGAAGTTCAGAAATGTGCCTAATATCAGCTGGGAGCGAGTTCCAGAGCTTGGCAGCGGTTACTTCGAAGGATCTGCCTCCAGATCTAACTCTCTTGAATCTGGGAACAGCTGCCAGTTTGGCCTCAGAGGAGCGAAGCTGCCTGGCTGGAGTGTACCACGTGAATTTCGATTGTAGGGAGGCAGGGCCAGTTCCATGGAGCGCCCTAAATGCTATACAAAGGGCTTTGAATTGTACTCTCTGCCTCACCGGCAACCAGTGTAGTTTGCTCAGAGAGGAGAGCCCGTGTGCTCTACTCGAAAGCCCCAAGGCCATCTTAGCAGCTGCTGATTGAACCCTTTGGAGCCTGTCCAGCAAGAATCCAGGGGATCCCAGCAGAAGGGCATTGCAATAATCCAATCTGCTGAGAATGGTGCATCTTACCACTTGAACACGAGCATGTAGGGGAAGGAGAGGAAGGACTTTCCTTAGGGAACGGAGGATAGCAAAGCAGCAAGCAGTAGTCTTATAGATATGTGTCTCCAAACTGAGCTTATAGTCCAGCATGACCCCTAGGTTACGAACTGATTCCACCGGCCGGACAGTGGTCCCAGTTTCAGGGGGCCAGAAATTATCTGGGAAGGGTCGGGAATCTTAGTTCCAGCGCAGAAGAGCAGCTCCGTTTTCCCTGCGTTAAACTGAAGGGAGTTGTCCCTGAGCCAGCGGGAGGTGGCACGCAGGCAGTTGTGAAAGATCTCAACCGAAGAAGAGTCCTCACCCTCCAAGGAGAGGATCAATTGCGTGTCGTCGGCGTAGTTGACAATTTTAATATCGAAGCTTTTAATTAGTGTAATCAGGGGTCTAAGATAGAGGTTAAAAAGAATTGGGCTAATTGCTGAGCCCTGGGGGACCCCGTGTGAAATCAGAGGAAAGACTGACTGAAAGGGAGGGATAGACACCGCCTGCTGCCTATCCTGTAGAAAGGAGTGGAACCACTGCACTGCAGACCCTCGTACTCCCGCCTCAGACAACCGCTTCAACAGAATCTTATGGTTCACAGTGTCGAAGGCGGCAGACATGTCAAGCAGGATCAAAAACGTTGCCTGCTTTCTATCTGCACGCCTTTGGAGTTCGTCCATAGCGGTGATAAGGGCGTTCTCGGTACCGTGGGCGGGCCGGAAGCCGAATTGATCACCATCTAGTAGTTGAAGGCGTTCCAGATGATTGGAGAGGGTGTTGCTAACCCATCTCTCAACAATCTTGGCTGGAAATGGTAGCAGAGAGATGGGACGGTAGTTTTTTGAGCAGTCCGGGTCTAAAGAGGGCTTTTTTAGTAAAGGAGATACTAGCGCCTGCTTCCATTGAGCTGGAACAGTCCCAGTCACAAGAGATTGATTGCAAATAAGATGGAGGGATGAGAAAAGTTCCTTCTCAAATTCCTTCCATATTTTTCGTGGAACATAGTCTAAGGGCGACCCCGAGGAAATCTCTCTGGCTAGTTTGCCGAAAACTTCATACGTAAGAGGTGGAAACTCGAGTAAGAGATCGTTTGAAGCCAGAGATGGACCTACAAGAAGGTCCACTGAGGATCCCAATCTCAGATCAGGGGGAGGGATAAAGTCTGGCGAGACTTCCAAGTCCTTAATGATAAGCTCAACTTTTTCCTTAAAGAAAACAGCAAGGTTCTCACAGAGTTCTTGCGAGAGGATGATGGAATTTTGGTGCATTCCGGATTGGTGACACTATTCAGGATATTAAAGATGTTTCTGGAGCTGTTGGTGGAATTACAGATCGTGGAGGAATAATAATCCGCTTTTGATTTATTAATCAGTTTCTTATATTCATGAACTTTATTTTTCCACAGCTCCTTAGAAGTGTCTGAATAGTCACGTCTCCACCTTCTCTCAGCTTGTTTGCAGCATTGCTTCAGATCTTTTAAGGATTCATTGAACCAAGGAGCGGAGTCATTGCCCTTACAGCTGCGCAATTTCAAAGGGGAATGCACGTCAAGGATAGATGTCATACCTGTGCAGAGTGAGGAGTAGTTATCATCTACCTGTTTTTTCTCATCAAAGACTTGTTCCAACTGGAACACTACCCCTGAAGAGTGCAGACGAGTAAGAGCTTTCCAATCTCTACAGTTAATTTTTCTGGTCAGCCCAGGAGCCTTATAATGGCAGTCATTCACGTGTATAAAAAATTTGATAAGTGAATGGTCCGTCCAATCCATAGGTAGGGTTTCCCCCATCCCAACTAACTGGGGATCTGCGAACAATATATCTAAGAGATGTCCGCCTTTATGGGTTGCTCCGGTGACCAACTGAGAGAGGCCAAAACTAGCGCAGGCGTGAAGAAGGTTATTGAGACCAGAGTCGAAAGCGCCATTGCGCCAGAGGTTAAAATCCCCAAGAATGAACAGTTTGTGATGGGAAAGTGCAATATTAGTCAGGGTGACCAGGAGCGCTTGTTGATGCTGGAGGCTAAACGCCCCAGGAGGGTGATAACACAGTATCCCGGTGACAATAATGCCAGGGAGGGCCTGGAATGATAATCCCAACAATTCAATGCCTACGGTCGGGTCTAGAGCGAGAGTTTTAATGCTACAGGATGCCTTAAAAATGACACCTACCCCCCCCCCCCCCCTCTCCCACTAGCCCTAGGGGTGTGTAGAAATTTATACCCAGGAGGACATGTGAAGCCAGGATCAACGAGGCAATCAGGGCGAGTCCATGTTTCCGTCATGAACAGAACATCTAGTTCATGAGTTTCAATAAGTAACTGGATCTCAATACTGTGCCTAGGCAGGGACCTTACATTCAAAAGGCCAATTTTAACAGATTGTTACCCAGAAAATCGGCTCGCAGAAAGGCTGCATGTAATAAGGTAACAGTGCCTTTGTTTGCGTATAGCTTACCCAATTGCAAGAGCGCCTCTCTGGAGTAGGGAGGGCCAGCAGGAGGCATGCTGAGGTCGGTTGGGCTCAAACAGGTAGCGTAGCTGGCGCAAGGCGCTACCTTAGCGCGGACAGGCGCAGACGGGCTTGCCTTAAGCGCGCCTTTGGCGCGCAATCGGCGCGCCCGCTGCGCTCGTCCGCTGCGCGTCCGGGCATGGCACATGATTTAAGGAAGAGGAAAATAGGGGAGGGGGGGGGGGGTGGCCTCAAAAAGGGGCGTGGCCTCAGCGAACGCCGGTGATGGCGGCAGCAGTGAACCCTGTGCAGCTTCAGCGACAGCGCTGTAACTGCTGCGCGGCCAGGTTAGGAGCACACAAGTTGCTTGCAAGGTGCAGGAGGGGGCAAGGGGTGAGTAAAATACACAATAAATTGGTGACACTCAAAGTTATTTAAAAACAATTCACACTCCCGGCTTTCCGCCTCAGGAGATCAGGTCAGTCTGAGCGGCGAATGCATACCATAAATCTAAATAGTATACAATAGTTCTGCTTGCTAATAGACAGATAAATCTGTCTGTAGGCAAGGCCTAAAAAGAAAAAGAGGGTAAAAGGTGAATGGCGGTATTCTATTTAGTTCCCTTTCCATCACACACAAGGGCAGGAAGACAGAGTGCGTTAAATGCGCGGAGTCACTAACGTGAAGATGATTGGTCCATTGCTTGATAATGTTGGGGAATCAAGTTAAAGAGGTTAGTTTCTGAGATTTCATGGAGACTATATAAGACAGTACACAGTGATATAAACATCATAGCCTCAGCATCTGATGTCTGGCTTATTGATATGTTTTAGAATGTCCAGTCTGAAAATGTACTCACATCAGGTATACATTTATCTTTCAGGTTGAGCTACAGGGCACAGAAATCGGCACTGTGATCTTTACCCGCATCACAAGTGTGATCTCAGAGGATTATTCTACATTCACAGAGACAGATTGGATCTTCTGGTACCAAGTACAGTTCAAATACATCCTCCAGTATGTGAATGAGACCATCCTCATTGAGATACCCAGCAACATAGACTGTGGCTCGGAGCAACAAATGTAAGATTCTTTGCCTGTCTTGGGTGCTGCAGCGCCTGACAATTACCTTTGATTCTATACTGGGCCAATATGGTTTTGATTTTAAATTTTTACTCCTTTGTCGACATTGCATGGGGTGGTAGAAATATAAGTCCTTACCACAAAAGTTAAATGGTTTTGAAGCTGCTTTTGTCAACCTTTGCCATTTATTTCACATTAACCAGCAATTTTAAAAGGAAAAGGCTTGGATGAGGTAGAAGCTCTATTTATTTTTTTTAGTTCTATAAATTTGAAGAAAACTTTTATGTTAAAGCGCAAGTAATATATCTAAAGAGAACCCTTACTTTCATTGAGTCTTTCATCGCTTCACCATTAAAAGCAAAGGCTCGTTCTGTAGACCCATTCCCCGTAAGAATACCAGTGATCCAGCCAGAGTTTTTTTCATTTTTATTATCTGGCTGTTTGGGATAACTTCACCAAAGTGTCTCCACATATCTGACAAGCAGACTGCATGCTTGGAAGTGATTTGTGGTAGAAACAAAGTCAGTTGTTCATGAAGTCTCTTGCCTACTGTCGTCCATCGGGTGTCATGGGCCAAGTGTAGCCACTTTGCAGACTTTGAATAACGTGGCGCTAGAGGTCGCCTGGTGTTTGAAGACATGCTCTCTGTTCTCAATGCAAATGCAGCTACCGAAGACTGAAATGAACATCTGACCCCTAGTTTGTTTCTCTAGTCTAGCTGTACATCTATACATACATTTAAGTGCTTGGTCCTTCATGCTTTCACGTATACACTGTTATATGTGGTACACTAAATCTGTGATGTTAATATGATTTACCACGCACACTTGACGTCTCTTGCCCTCATGCTCACAACTAAAAGCTCTCTGGGTTCTTGTCACCGAGTAGCGTAGCACTTTAGAACTGTTTCAGTATGATACTACACACTACAATATAAGACACTGCTTCCTTCTTCTCGTACAGTGTGAAGGCTTTCAATGGTGTTTTTGATAAGCTGTCCGAAGAAGTCAAGAAGTCAGTTTACGACAAATTGATCAAACGCATTTTCGAGTTCAAGAACAGTAGCAGCAGCAGCACAGGTAAGTGACACTATGGTACCTTGCCTGGAAATTTTGAGTTTCCCAAATAAATGTACAGACTCTAGTCTGTGCTCCAAGAAGACGATGACCCGCTGTTGGCTTCTCAGTACTTAATATAACAGACTAATATGTCACTTGCCATTGGGTCCTCAATGTCTGTCTAAAAGAAGTTAGTAAATTAAACTACCACAATGTGACTGAGACTATGTTAACTTCAGCACTACCCTCATGGAATGCTGAGATGTGGTCAGCCAATGGGAGTGCTCCCATGATGGCACTGCTGTCTGTTGTTTGACTGCATTCTAGGTTCATAGCTTGGACATGATAGAGAAAGAGGCTATGGACATGTTCATTGGCTTGGGTTTAGTGAGGTTAGGGTTATGGGTGCTTCTTAACTTAGTAACCACATGTCCCAAGTTACAAACAGTGAATTGCCCTTCCATTCATTATGTGCCATTTCAGAGGGCATTAACCACTGTTAAAACTGCGAGCGCAAGAAAATAATGCTTGATTAAAACTGTCATTGAGTTGCTTGGAAAATTGATAAACTCATCTCATTCAACAGGATATCAAGAGAAATGTGCACCGTACTAGTGAGGGTGACCAACCTGCTTGTTTGCAATGTGACAACTTACGAAAATTTGATGTCATGGTGCAAAATGATAGTGCTGCGGCTCGAGGCACACACTAGCATATGAAGAGCTGTTGTTCACCTGCAAGTTGCCCCTACTGATCAGAACACTAAACCATCCAATGAGGATCAATGGTCATTGCACTTAGCGTAAAAGCCTGGTTCATTGGATGAAGACTTCATGGATTGCAAAACTGTGACTTTGCTTTAGCAACAGCACAGAACTGCTAACCTTAAGAGTATTTTGAGTGCTCACTAATAGCAGAAGTAACTGCCATCTAGTTACTTTTTATTGCATCTAGTTAAATTAGTTAATGACATTTTTAAAAACGGATTCCAAATTAGTCACTTGTGTACCTTTCATAGAGAAGGTACATTCCAGTTACTGTTCTTGTTTTCTATCCCTGTAGGAAAAGCAAAAACTCGAAATACTAGACTAATTGATTTTTTTTAAACATAAACCTATGGTGACAGATGTGTTGCTAACCAGCTTCCACATGATGGTCCATTATGGCTACCTCATTAGAGATAGCACAGGCACTTGTTTAAATGCTAATAGATGTTGAGTTACTGAGTTTTCTCATAGCCATCAGCTTTTCCCTCCTCTCAGTGATCTCCTCTGAAAAAAGTATTTGTCACTGGGGTAGGTGTGGTGTAGACACTACCAGTGTTTCATTCTCCAGAGCGGCGTAGTACTGTGCAAGTCAATCTTATAACAGGGACAGGGGATCCCGGCAAAGTTGAAGAGCACCCAAAAATCGGTGAGGTTGCGGATATCTACAAATGTCTCCACCACCCATTCCTTCATGGAAAGGGCAGGAAAGCATATTATCATTGTTATTATGAGGCAGCCTTCTCAGCAATCCCAGACGAATTTCGTTTTTATCCCTACTGATGACGGATAATATCCAGAAACACATGTGTCTAGAGATTAACAGCACCAACTTTGTTGAAACAATTCAACAAAAATTCAAGTAAGCATTTTAATTGAACTGCATTTATGAGAATGCCAAGGGGCAAACTGTGCTTGGAGGTGAAGCAGTGTGCTGCCATCCCCCTTCCCTATCATTGTTATTATTTTTATGATTGTTAACAATAAATAAATTAATAAAAAACATCTCTCCGTAGATGCAATTGGGAATTCACAAATGTTTTCCAAGAGTACCACTGGAAATTCCTGGGTACTCTCGGAAACCTGAAACTGTTGAAGGATTCAGGGAGCTTTTGGGAATCTTTCTGTTCATTTCTAAAATTCTGAAATCTGCCACCCTGAGAGGCAATAAACGTTTGATACAGATCCCTATGTGCTTTTGGGAACCGGCCAGGGTGTGTTTGTGAGCATAGACGTACGTTTGGGCACCTGCCCTCTCTCTACCAGAGGGCTCAGAGGCTTCTTTCTGAAATCGCAGGTGCTAGGAAGGGCTCAAAACACAAAGCAGTACTGAGAGTTCATGCCTTTAGATCCTCGATTTTAATATATTTGCCATGAATAACACATTTATAAGCCTTGGTCTCCTTGTGCATTTGCAGGTGTTGTCTGTGGCCAGGCCGAGATATCATCTATAGACTGGATCAATATCAACTTCGGTAAATTTTTCAAATATGCATATTTGGGGGATCTTCTCACTTGGAACACGAAATTTGAAGCGGTAAGTATCAAGAATACAGCATTGGAATGAAAAAATGATAGAAATGTATCTTCAATGTCAGTTCTTCCTCGATGCTTTCTCTTTCTCTTCCTAAGACCTATGAGCACCCCTTCCACTGGCACAGATATTGGGCACACCTTCCATTGGCACAGATAATGGGCACACCTTCCACTGGCACAGATAATGGGCACGACTTACACTGACACATATATTGGGCACACCTTCCACTGGCACAGATAATGGGCACGACTTACACTGGCACAGATATTGGGCACACCTTCCACTGGCACAGATAATGGGCACACCTTCCACTGACACAGATAATGGGCACGACTTACACTGGCACAGATATTGGGCACACCTTCCACTGGCACAGATAATGGGGACACCTTCCACTGGCACAGATAAGGGGCACGTGTACCTCTTGCACAAATAATGGGCACACCTTCCACTGGCACAGATATTGGGCACACAGTACACTGGCACAGATAATGGGCTCACCTTGCACTGGCACAGATAATGGGCATACCTTTCACTGGCACAGATAATGGGCACACCTTCCACTGGCACAGATAAGGGGCACACCTTCCACTGGCACAGATAATGGGCACGACTTACTGGCACAGATATTGGGCACACCTTCCACTAGCACAGATAATGGGCACACCTTCCACTGGCACAGATAAGGGGCACACGTACCTCTTGCACAAATAATGGGCACACCTTCCACTGGCACAGATAATGGGCACACCTTCCACTGGCACAGATAATGGGTACAACTTCCACTGGCACAGATAAGGGGCACACGCGTACCTCTTGCACAGATAATGGGCACACCTTCCACTGGCACAGATAAGGGGCACACGTACCTCTTGCACAAATAATGGGCACACCTTCCACTGGCAGAAATAAAGGGAACAGCCATTTTGCTCCGTTTTGCTGCCTACAAATTGTAGCAAAGAATGTGTTGCCATTGTCTGCATGACAGCAATACATTTTCACCCGGGCTTAACTGTGAGAGAGGAGTGTGGAAACCTTGCACTTATGGTTTCTTGCAGATAATTTCGCAAGTGTGATAGACATTTGTACAAAGAAACCCTGTTCACTACCCATCGTTTTTTATTTATATAAAAAAGCAAATAGCAAACTGGGTGAATGCGCTTTGAACAATATCACATCTTCCACCTTTAGTACATGGGCACATTTTATTTCCCATCCTTCTTATGTGAGCACAGCAGAAACAATGTGGAATTATTTTGTGTCCTGTTGGCCATGGGGCAAATTCCGAAGGTTCCATTTCCTATTAAAGAAGCTGTAAAAACCAATGCAAATCCTCCTTGTTTTTGCAACAGTGCAACGTTTCTGTAATACAGGCTTATTTGGATTTAAATAAGGGGCTATGAGGCACTCAAAAGCTTTTCTTTCTGTTAGCCTGGATCTCTGGTATCAGAGTAGGCGATGAAAATAAAAAAAATAAAAAACAGTTGGGGGAACAGAAGCAAAGTTCAGCTTGATAACTCCAATTAAAAAAGGAATGGGTTAATATGGGAGGGGTGGGAGGAGCATCCCATTAACAGCAAATGTTGGACTGCCCACATTAGAAATAAAGAAATAAGGACAGTAAAAAGAGGTGGGCCTTAACACGGAGACTCGGTAGCCAAAAACACTGTGCATCTGGGTACCGGCCTGTCTTTATGACGGCACGAGCCACCCCCTCATTGACCCTGACCATCTCTGCTGCTGAGCCCTCAAGTAATAGGAGAGTATAAAGAGAAGGGCAGTGGCCGTATAGAGCAAAAGTAGGCAGGAGGGGGGCAGGAGCGGCCTGTGCAGGTAAAAGCGGTGGGGCCTGGTTGGGGGGGGGGGGGGGGGGGGGCGGAATTAAATAAATAATTATTTTTCCCTCCTCCTTGTCTGTTCAAATGCCCCCCGCCCTGCCCCACCACCTCACCACTCTTATCTGCACGGACCGCTCCTCGAGGGGGGAGAAGGAAAAAAAAGTTGCATAGATGGAACCCAGGGGGAAGCAATGTGTCATTAAAAACATTACACTGTGGGCTCCATCTAAACACTTGCTGTGGGACAGGGACGCCAGAATGCTCACCCGGCCAGCAATCAGCCCACCCTTACCACCGACACCGATACCAAACCCTAGCTCCTGCCTACAGAGGCCAAAGCAGGTTGTAAATGGGGGCAGTGATCCTCATGGAACTGGAATGCCTGGCTAAATTTGAGCTGGAAAAACCTTGTTGACAGTATGATTCCCAATGGCATGAGGAAATACTTGTAAATTGCACCATACTGGCAAGTTGTTGAGAGGTGTGGAGGTTGCAAGACCCCAGTACAGTGCTTCTAGTAATCAGGGCTAATCAGCCCCAACGACTGAAAGAGCTTTCCTCTGTGGAAGAACTCAATGAAGAGTGTGACAGACTTTGACACATTTGAAATTACTGATGCATTCTGAAGTCCACAAAACATGAATCTGCCTTTTTTACCCTCCTGATTAGTGGCAAATTTGACCATCTTCAAGGTGGGAGGGCAAACGCCAGTGTCGGGCATTATTTGCCTAAAACGGGAGTGCCCAACAGCTTTGTGGTAATCAGGTCCATTGTATCCACCCACAGACATACACAGCATGTGTGATGTTGCAGAATGACTCAAAGGGGACTCAGTCAGTTGAGTTCTTCTGGCATCTTGTGTAATCTGCAAGTCTGCAGAAGCTACATTAAGAGCCACCAAGTGCTCAGTGGGCATTTATTGTTGCTCCACAGATGCCTGCAGGTGGTAAATGGGGTGCCTACAAAAATGTCACAGACAGAAGCAATAATCAAAATATTGTCAGGGAAAGCACATATATAGGTTTTCTCTTCTCCAAATCTTTGCACCTTAAATATATAAATACATCGTCAAGGTACATATATGTGGACTTAAGTATAATAAACTCACATAAATGTATTCCTATGATATTTTTGTTGTTGATAATCTGTCTACAATGTTTTGTTAACACAGTATTTAAAACTCCATATTTTGGCAGTATACAACCACAAAAAGGTCCATTGTGCCACCACAGTGTGCATGATTGTGTCGAATGTATGACGTTACATCACAGTTTTTACACCGCAATACGTCTACAACGCAGTCATTACAACACAAGTTGTTACAATGACTTGCGCTGGAGGGCGCTGGACTTAGGAATAGTATGATTTACTATTCCAACACTAGCCTACGTAACAGTAGGGAAGGTGTTGGAATAGTAAATCATACTATTCCTTAGTGTATAGCGCCATCCAGCGCAAGTCGTTGTAACAACTTGCGTTGTAATGGCCACGTTGTAAACGTATTGCGGTGTAAAGACCGCGTTGTAACCGATGTTTCCCGATTGTGTCTGATGCAGATACTGAAGCTATGTGGGCTTCCTGTAGAAGTGCCATTGGTTGTGTGCCTGAGCTTTGTTGGATACCTGTAAGAGCTCTAACGGTTTCTAGGAGGGCTCTTTCGGGTACCAGACTGAGCTCCATTGGATACCCGAAAGAGTTGAATTAACTCCTAGCAGAAGCTCGTTGGGTACCAGACTAAGCTCCTTTGCATACCCAAAGGAGCTCCATTGGAGCGCAGCTGGAAATACTTTGCTGATCTTATTAGATCTATCCATTGCCTTCAACGTGGTCAACCATTCACTTCTTATTAATCGGCTCACGATGTTAGGCTTTAGGAACCCAGCATTGGCCTTGCTTGGTTCATTCTTTTGTGATAGGAAGCAGGTGGTGGCTTTGAGAGATGCCATCTCAGACCCCTTTTCCCTCCCTTGTGGGATGCCTCGGGGTCCTCCTTTAGCCCCACAATTTTTAATATATGTGTCACTCCCCTGATCAGTTCTATCCCCAGCTATGGTTTTGCAATATTTTTCTACGTCCACGACACACAAATTGTGTTGTCAATATCATCTGAAGTGGAAGAGGTGGCTAAAAGGTTCGGTAGCTAAATGACTCATATTGAGAACTGGATGCAAACAAATGTTTGAAACTAAACTCAGATAAAACTGAGATTTTACTCTTCGGGAACAAAGACTGGGCACTCAGAAACGTCTAGTGAACAACTTCAGTATCTTCAAAATGCAGCTGCCAGACTGCCTTTGAAAATTTCTAAATTCGCCTTATTTCTCAATCCTTACAGAGCCTTTATTGGCTACCAGTTAGGGATAGGATTAATTTTATAGCCCTAAGGGGGTAACATCCTTTAGGATGAGGCCAGAATCACGCTGTGCTTTCACAATGCCGGCAATAGTACAAATGTGTTGTTAGCACGCGTTTGTTCAGCACGCAAGTCGTTACAACACTTGCTTTAGAGCGGGCACATTGGTGGAATGATGTTGAATATAAAGTCTAACACCTTCCCTACTGTTGTGCAGACTGGAGTTGGAATAGTAAATGTTCATATTCCAAAGTCCAGCGCCCCAGTATGGCAAGTAGTTACAACGACTTGCGTGCTGAATGAATGCGTACTAACGACGCGTTCATTCTAATGATGGCTTGATGAAGGCATGCATGCTACATTCCACTGCGGGCCTAATTAGGATGTTGAGCGGTTGGATCACTGACAGGCCATCGGTGGCAGTCAGACCACACACATCCCTTTGGTACGACCGCTGCATTACGATGCTGCCAATTAAACCCACAACTGTCGGACGAAAGACCGCCGCCTCCACCAGGATGAGAGAACCTGATGGGGTGGCGTTCAGAGCAGTGTCCTAGAATGGCGCCAGTGCCGAGGCAAGCACTGCCAATAGGAATACAACATCCCTTTCCAACAGCCATTTCATGGTGGGATTCCTGCCATGAAAAGGTTGTCGGAAAGGGATATGGGGCCCAAAACAGGGCCCTGTCCATCGCGGGCCACTTGAAAGTGGCCCTGGTGGCACATGTAGTGCCTCCACTTACCTCCAAGCACCATGTGCCATACACAACATGGTGCATGGCACATGGTGAATGGACGTGCAGCACACACTGCACTGTGGCGGCATCTGCTGCGGCCCTTCTAAATGGCCAAGCCATGCCGCCATGGTCAGACCATTGACTTTCCGACCGCCAGCCCAGCGGTCATATCCAAATATGGCGGTCAGACTGATATGCTCATCAGGTGGTCTTATGACCGCCGCAATAGCAGCAGGCGGTCCGTACGCCCAGCATCATAATGATGTCCTAAGTTTGGTCCATAAAGCTCTTCACCGTACTGGGACAGAATACGTTCAGAATTTCTTTTTCTGGCATTCACCTGGCCAGGTACTTAATCAAGCTCAGCCAGACTGGTAACTGTTCCCAGAATAAATAAAGTAAGATGGGGTGGCAGGAGTTTCTCCTTTTGTGCTAGCACATTTTTGAACGCTTTGTCTCTAAACCTGCGATCTCAATCCAAACTGTTGAAATTTGGGAAAGTGCTAAAAACTTGGCTTTTCTTACAGACCTATAATTAATCTCATCCATTGTGTCCTATTCTCTGGTGGGCTTTTCTTTGTTGAACGCCAGCGCCAAGACACTTTCGGGTAACCACTTGCTAAATAAAACCCACCTACATTACAATTATGTTGTGATCCTGTTTCAGCTCCATTTAAAACTATTACATTGCGCCTGCAGCAACACAGAGGACTGACATTGTGTAATACAAATTAATAACACAAGAGCACTGAGTCTTCATTGTAATAGTAGCCACAACCCGATTTTTCTTCCATTTTACAAAACAAAAGGTTTGTTCCTAAATAAGGAAAGAGTGCAATTCAGCCTTTTGCTCTGGGCAAGAGACTGCCCTGATTCTGGTCTGCACACGGTGCCCTAGGGCATATTCTTTTGGACAGGGTGTGGAGTGGGCTAGTGGGAAAGAGTATTTACATTTTACAAGATGCAGTCACAGAGATACTCAGCGCCATCTTGGGTCAGGCTGCACTCCTTTCATGATGATTTATTGCTTGAAAGATTTGGTTGTGCTAATATTCACCAAACTCCACTCTGCACAGCCCAAAGGGCCAGCTGTTGCAAAGGGTTTTAACTATTCTGTGTCTATGGGAAAATGTGTTTGTACACATGGCCCAAAGTGTTTAAAACGGGCTTATGGTACACAAGTTGCCTTTAGAAAGCTTTGCTTGACTGAATGATTTGCCAGAAAGTCACATATATCAGGATAAATACACTTTATAATGATTAGACTTTTCTCGGAGCCCACCAGTAGGAATAACTGGCCAGTCCTATGTCGGACCTCTTTGCTCGATCATAAAACAACCACATTCTTATAGGTGCTTGACATAGAAAACACATATCCACTGTCCTAAAGTATTTCTATGCTACCGGTACACTCCCATTACAAGTATTGCATCGCTGCTGAGAAGTGCTGGAACTCTCCCATTACAAGTATTGCATCGCTGCTGAGAAGTGCTGGAACTCTCCCATTACAAGTATTGCATCGCTGCTGAGAAGTGCTGGAACTCTCCCATTACAAGTATTGCATCGCTGCTGAGAAGTGCTGGAACTCTCTCCTTTCAAGTATTGCATCGCTGCTGAGAAGTGCTGGAACTCTCTCCTTACAAGTATTGCATCGCTGCTGAGAAGTGCTGGAACTCTCTCCTTACAAGTATTGCATCGCTGCTGAGAAGTGCTGGAACTCTCCCATTACAAGTATTGCATCGCTGCTGAGAAGTGCTGGAACTCTCTCCTTACAAGTATTGCATCGCTGCTGAGAAGTGCTGGAACTCTCTCCTCACAAGTATTGCATCGCTGCTGAGAAGTGCTGGAACTCTCCCATTGCAAGTATTGCATTGCTGCTGAGAAGTGCTGGAACTCTCTCCTTTCAAGTATTGCATTGCTGCTGAGAAGTGCTGGAACTCTCTCATTACAAGTATTGCATCGTTGCTGAGAAGTGCTGGAACTCTCCCATTACAAGTATTGCATCGCTGCTGAGAAGTACTGGAACTCTCTCCTTACAAGTATTGCATCGCTGCTGAGAAGTGCTGGAACTCTCTCCTTTCAAGTATTGCATCGCTGCTGAGAAGTGCTGGAACTCTCTCCTTTCAAGTATTGCATCGCTGCTGAGAAGTGCTGGAACTCTCTCATTACAAGTATTGCATCGTTGCTGAGAAGTGCTGGCACTCTCTCATTACAAGTATTGCATCGCTGCTGAGAAGTGCTGGAACTCTCTCGTCACAAGTATTGCATCGCTGTTGAGACGTGCTGGAACTCTCTCCTTACAAGTATTGCATCGCTGCTGAGAAGTTCTGGAACTCTCTCATTACAAGTATTGCATCGCTGCTGAGAAGTGCTGGCACTCTCTCATTACAAGTATTGCATCGCTGATGGGACGTGCTGGAACTCTGTCCTTATAAGTATTGCATCGCTGCTGAGAAGTGCTGGAACTCTCTCATTACAAGTATTGCATCGCTGCTGAGAAGTGCTGGAACTCTCTCCTTACAAGTATTGCATCGCTGATGAGACGTGCTGGAACTCTCTCCTTACAAGTATTGCATCGCTGCTGAGAAGTGCTGGAACTCTCTCCTTACAAGTATTGCATCGCTGCTGAGAAGTGCTGGAACTCTCCCATTACAAGTATTGCATCGCTGCTGAGAAGTGCTGGAACTCTCTCCTTACAAGTATTGCATCGCTGCTGAGAAGTGCTGGAACTCTCTCCTCACAAGTATTGCATCGCTGCTGAGAAGTGCTGGAACTCTCCCATTGCAAGTATTGCATTGCTGCTGAGAAGTGCTGGAACTCTCTCCTTTCAAGTATTGCATTGCTGCTGAGAAGTGCTGGAACTCTCTCATTACAAGTATTGCATCGTTGCTGAGAAGTGCTGGAACTCTCCCATTACAAGTATTGCATCGCTGCTGAGAAGTACTGGAACTCTCTCCTTACAAGTATTGCATCGCTGCTGAGAAGTGCTGGAACTCTCTCCTTTCAAGTATTGCATCGCTGCTGAGAAGTGCTGGAACTCTCTCCTTTCAAGTATTGCATCGCTGCTGAGAAGTGCTGGAACTCTCTCATTACAAGTATTGCATCGTTGCTGAGAAGTGCTGGCACTCTCTCATTACAAGTATTGCATCGCTGCTGAGAAGTGCTGGAACTCTCTCGTCACAAGTATTGCATCGCTGTTGAGACGTGCTGGAACTCTCTCCTTACAAGTATTGCATCGCTGCTGAGAAGTTCTGGAACTCTCTCATTACAAGTATTGCATCGCTGCTGAGAAGTGCTGGCACTCTCTCATTACAAGTATTGCATCGCTGATGGGACGTGCTGGAACTCTGTCCTTATAAGTATTGCATCGCTGCTGAGAAGTGCTGGAACTCTCTCATTACAAGTATTGCATCGCTGCTGAGAAGTGCTGGAACTCTCTCCTTACAAGTATTGCATCGCTGATGAGACGTGCTGGAACTCTCTCCTTACAAGTATTGCATCGCTGCTGAGAAGTTCTGGAACTCTCTCATTACAAGTATTGCATCGCAGCTGAGAAGTGCTGGAACTCTCTCATTACAAGTATTGCATCACTGCTGAGAAGTGCTGGAACTCTCTCATAACAAGTATTGCATCACTGCTGAGAAGTGCTGGAACTCTCTCATAACAAGTATTGCATCACTGCGGAGAAGTGCTGGAACTCTCCTTCCAAGTGTAAAATGTGCAGATACTCAGCACTAGGCAGTCCCTGCTCATTTAATCACTGAATTTTCCCACATTACATAATACTAAATATTGTCCTCCGTGAATTAGATTGTAAGAATAATGACTTTATTGTGAATAAAACATGCACATTTTTTATTCACTCAATTTAAACATTTAACCGCTCATTCAAACGATCTCGGAATTTCCCAAGTAGATAAAAAAGAGGTTTTTGGCTGATCCGGTGTTTTGAATTACTCCATGCAGGATTTCCGTCCCGGTGATGTCCAAGGCCATACCTTGTCATTTACAACATGGTAGAATATTGCGGAAATTTGCAAAGGTATACTAATTTCGATTGTAATTCCCCATTCCATGCACCAGACTCCTTACTGCATGGTAAAATAGCAATCATAAATTAACCAACCTCGTAGAATCAGGATTTTCAGACGTGGTGTCACCACATCAGGAGCCCAGTGACTCAGGTAATGAAGACCTGAGAACGTAAACTCAGATTTCTAAAAGAGCGGGAACTCGGACTAACATCCAATGAGCTCCCTCAGACCAAAAAGGCACGTTCATTGCAGCAGGTTTTGGGTGTTACTTCTAATTTTAAATGACTGAGTGATATAAAAAGGACCAACTTTCATCTCCTCCTGAAGTCTGTGTGTTTTCTTTTCCCAGGCCGACGTGGTGACAAAGATAAGTGTTGAACAACTTGCAGATTATACTCTGGACGTCAAGGTGCTGAGCAACGACGACTTGGTTTGCCCCATCCTTGCCAGGCTGCACCGTCAGAGCGACGACGTCATCTCTACTTTCCTGACTGAATTCCAAAACAGCGCCCAGAAGGTACACTGACACTTTATTTTGTATGTAGTTCAGGACATGACAATCTCAACCTACTCAGTAAAGAAAAAGGTGTGTATGTAGGGAGAGAGATGTGTCTGTGAGTGTATACACGCATAAACAGAAAGAGAGAGGACACATATGAGGCAGCTGTATACTGTGATCCATGAACACAACTGAGGGGACCTGGTGACAATATACCAGGGGCCCAGGGTTTAGTGGTTTATAAATGTAATAGAACACAGAGATTGCTTTCCTGGACCACAAACCACGTTAATCATGAAGTGTTTTATATTATAATACATGTTTTTATTTTATATGTCAATTTTACTGCAATAGGCATAAAAAGGCACTCTTTTAAACAGAAAAAATCAATTTGCTTATCCGTAGTCAAAAGAAGAAAAAAATATAATTGTATTGTTCAGAAGGCAATTACTGACCTCTGTGAAATCTGATTGGCTCTCCCACTTTGAACATTCCAATGAATGTCAAGGCCTGTTCCACAGAATAAAAGATTCTCACAAATGAGTGCACCAGTAGTCCTCGACAGACTCAGTTCTACCATGTAGAAAACCACTAACTGTCGAAAATACTAAACAATTAACAGACTTGGGAGCATATGTACAAGAAAATGCCAGACTGCGGTGATACGCCAAATTTGGCAACGCTGCGCTCCAACATTTTCAAAACGCAGGGATGCGCCGTATTTACAAAATTACGGCTCACCCCTTTGTTTTCCTTAGTGCTGGAGCTAAAAAAGCTGCCTAACTTCAACGCTGGCACCCTACCGCCATGTTGCAAGGGTGTCTGCGCTGCGGGGGTGATTGTTTATGTGCATGAGGGAAGGGACACCCTTCCTGCACATAAACAATCAATAATGGCGATTTGCTTTTCCTGTGTGTGCTGCAGAAGGCAGCATACATAGAAAGAGGAATAAACAAGGAGAAATAAAGGTATTTCTCCTCGTATCGCAAGTCTATGACCAGGTATTGAAGTTGCCCAAGCACTGTAAGTCTGGGGCAGCATCAAAAAGCAATGGGTGTTTTGGTGGAATGCCCACTGCAACACCCATTGCACGTCCCTTTGCCACAGAGGGCTGTGGCAGAAAAGTGCACATATACAAGGTGCTGTTAAGCCACGTTAAGTGGCTTAGCGCCACCTTGTAAATATGGAGAGTATGCTATGCCACGGAGCATCAGAAAAAGTGACTCTCCCGTGGTGATAGGGGCATACTACTACTACTATACTACTAGAGGGTGCTTGAAGGCTCGCTTCTCACAAGAGTGTACTGCAGCCCGTGTCTTTGTGGTGCTTAAGGGCTTTGAGAGATCCTAGTTATCCGAGTCTTCTTAGGAAGGCTGTGCTCTGCCTCTCAGTCTCTGTCTGCTCCATGCTCCTCGTCTCACATATGTAGTCTGTGAGTTATCTCCATGGATGTCTCTTTTGGGGCTCCATTCTTGAGACTTCCTCCAACCTTTGCAAGTGTAATGAGTCAAGGAATCAATAAGTCCCGTCCATTGGATTTTATGGGTGGATGGATGGTGTGCTTGTCAGTGTCCTCGCTCCATGATGGTATTGTGTTAACCAGCATTGTTGGCAACAGTTATTTGGCAGCGATACAGTTAGTACTGACACTGGGGGTCTAGACTGTTCCTAGATAGTCCTCTAAATGCGAGCATGGCTGAGTCAAACTCTGCACATAACCACAGTATTAAGTGTGTATCCCAAAGTAAACTAATATGTTCTCAAGGATAAAGGGGAAACGGCCACTCACGTTCCCAGAATTTTGAGGACAAAGACCCCAAAATTTTACACTTTACAAAACAGTCTTTTTCCTGAGCAAAAGAAAAATAATGTTCAAGAGTACGTAGGTCTTCTACGCCTATCTCCTAACTGTGAATACGTTTGCCATTGTAATGAGGCAATCACTGGATGTGACTACCATGGAATGAACATTTGAAAATAAAGAAGACCTACATACTCTTGAACATTATTTTTCTTTTGCTTAGGATAAAGACTGTTTTGTAAAGTGTTTCTATATCGCCTAGAATTCTGCCAACTAATAAAGAGCGCTGAGCGGTTCAAGGATGGCCCAATGGGCACTCTTTCCCGTTGCATGCAGAGCATGACAAGGATCACTCACACTCTCTACCCCATCAATGCAGCTCTGGCTTAGTATTCAGTCCAGAAACTCTATAGGAACTGGGTCTGCGGCTGTCGCCACCGCCACATCAACCAGATATCTTCAAAGTTAGTCACCAATCGTGAATGCCCAGTCACTCACTCCGAAGGAATCCCTTAATTGTACCCCAAGAAGAAAGTAACAATAAGGAATCAGGCACTTGGTTCTGTCAGCTAGTGATGGTGCCTCTAGTGGTTTTTTGTAGGAAAAAATTTGCTCCACCATAAGACTCACCACAGGAAGAACAACTCAATGCGCGAAAAGCCCTGCATGATTCTGGAAATCCTGAAACGGTTAAAATCCCAAAGAGTATGGACCTCATTATCTCAAAATATCAGACTTTCTCTCTCACTCCTCCCCTTGCCCAAGGCTCCATAGCTATACTCATGTATGCAATATTTGTTAGGAGTCTGCCCAAAATGATCTGTCTCCGCATAAAGATGTGTTACCACTCCACCTCGCTATTGTAAAGGTCTCTCCTGCTTACCAGGCGTGGCCTTTTATACAAAATAATGGGGTAACCCTGTGTCCCTCAGAACCTGGGTATATGTATTATACGGATACAATGGTTCTGTCGGGGAATTACAATTGCTTTGGGATGTTCACAATATAAATGCATTACATGTAACATGTATCCATGATTTAGGAAAAGCAATGACAACACCCAAGCAATACTTTTGAATCGATATTTTTAAGAAAGAATAATGAATAATTAGGGCTACAAAAATACAATTGACAGAAATGTGAAGAAGAAGTGACATGTAAAGGTGAATACAAACGATACACTTAATACACTTAATATAACAAACACGATTGGGTAGAAGTAATTTTTGGAAGATTGAGTCCATATACTTGATCACATACGCATCCTGTTCATGTATGAATTGGTTTTGGAACTGAGACGTTGTGTGGACTCATGGTGTACGTCGACGTTTCGACCCTATGTTAGGCGCAAAATTTTAAAAAAGCGTCACGGCGGGTCTTCCTCGGGACGAAGGGGTAGAAGTGTAGCCTATGGGGTAGAAAGGAACTTCTTTAAGGGTGTGTACTTGTCATTACAAGTAGTTAAATAAGTGTTCAGTAAGTAATTAATGCTTACCCTGCGCAAAAATCAATCACTGCGCGTGCATTGGGCTTCTAATTAACGAAGGTCGGTATGAATTGACCTAAAGGATAATATCAAAAGTGTGGTAGTTTCAGAAACTGGCCTTATCAAGAAAGCCAAGGTTAATAAACACAGTGTGTGTGCTAGATTATATCAATGCAATAAAGGTGAAATAGCTTCAAAAAGCTGTTAGTTGAGATGAAGCTCAGACGACTAAATCGGACTTGGTTCGAGTAAAAAAGCAGCAGGCGTGGCCAGCACAGATAAGAGCGGTGGGGCGTGGTTGGGGGCAGAGTCAACATAGGACGACGAGGGACAATAAAAAAAAAAAAAAAGCTCCCCCCCCCCACCCACCGCACTTACCTGTATGGGCCACGCCTGCTGCTTACTTGTAAAGTGATCCATCCATCTAAATTTACTTTCAGTAGTAAATAATGCTTGGTGTTTTGTTGCTATGAAATGGGTGTTGGCCTCACACAAGCTCACATCGCCTTGTTGTCTTTTGCAGAAGAACTTCACCACATTCCCAGATGCAGCCATCAGGAAGAAGATGTATCTGCAGTTCTTTGGAGACCTCCAGGTCCACTTCAGAGACTACACATCTGCGGACTGGACTTCATTTATCCAGACAAAAATGGCCCTCTTTTGGGACAGTATTGATGTGCAAACTGCTACTACTGTTCTACAGTATCTTGACTGCACCGCCTACAGACAATTGTAAGTACACACAACATATTTTAATGTTATCTTAAAATAATTTATAAACTGCACAGAACTCACAGAGGGTCTCTCTGTGCTAGGAGGGGAAATGGCGGAAGCACAGTATCGAAAGAGGAATTTGTTGGAAGCCTTCCATGAGTGAATGTTGTTTGCTTTGGTGTACAGGAAATAAGAACGTTAGTGGGGCTTATACACTGACCTGCTATCAAATAGAGGCATAGAGTAGAAAGTCATGCATTTGAGAATGATGCAAAAAGAACTATCTTGCAACACAAACCATGCATCCAGTTACTGTGCAGGCCTGGACTGCCCGTTTCACCACCGGGCATTTCCCCAGGGTGCTGTAGCTTTTGGGGGCAGGTTTTTAGGGCAGCAGGTGCTGCGGAGCTCTAGTACTTTCTCTGGCTCTCTCGTGTAATTAGCAAAGCACAGGGGGGTGCTTCCGGAAAAGAGGAGAGCGAAGAAGAGAGTGATGACAGAGCGAGGAGAGGAACTGATCGGGCTAGTTTGAGAATTTTTACCAGGGGTTCTTTTGGCTGCCAATCCCTCCTTGGCTATATATGGGTATATCTATAGAAGGAGGGTCCCACACCAGGTCCTTTTAAATTAATATTGGATCTTAAAGCAACTGAACCCCTACAGTATATTGTGACTCTGCAGGAGACATTCCTTCTTCCGAGTCACAGTCCACTAGTGCACTTCCTCCTGGTTGGTTCCTTCAGAGCCAAAGCCGACTTGGAAGATGATGACTGTATGGGGACCGAGGATTCCCCTTCATCATATCCAACTACCCTGCCTCATCCTCACATGAAAAACACAAAGGTGATGGGTGGAATGCTTGCAAATAGTATCAGTCAATGACAGTCATCGGCCAGCGCTCCAGTCCAAGCCTGCTGCCCTAAACGCCTCCCTCTTTTTCTCTCCGGTCACCACTGATTCCTATGGGAGGTGTGTAAAGATGGAGGGCTGGCAGTCAGAGAAACTGCACAACGTCTTCAGGGTATAGACCCCACCTCTGCTACCTGAACCTACCCTTGTTTACCTTAGAGCTGCTGTCCAGGGGTTACCTAAAGCTCTGACCCTAATCAGTGGGGACTTCAATGCATTATTGGATCCCACGCTAGACTCCACTGGCCGAGAGCAATGAAATGGAATGGAACTATCTCTTTGGCCAATTGGAAATTCTCCCTGGACTTGAGTGAAGTGCATCAAATATGCCCCCCCCCCCATTTCAAGGAATACACCCACATTTCAGCTAAGCATAAAATCATGTCTAGAATTGATTTCCTATTTTTTTCCGGCACTGACGTGGTATGCACATCAGCTGGTGATATCCTATCCAGTGGAATATCTGATCACTCCCCAATCATAGTGTAAATCAGAGTCCTGATGGACGGTTGTCACCCAGTGTGGCGTATGAATGCTTGGTTGATGCTCAATGCTCACAATTCTTAATGCAAGAAGGAAAGCCTACTTTGAACTTAATGTGGGCATTGTGAATTCCCTAGATATGGTATGGGCATCAGGGATGTTTGCCATAGTCAAAGCATTCTTAAAAAGAAAGAAAAGGATAAAAAGCAATGAAGTCCACGCTCCAGGCAAAAGTGCTTGCACTGGAACGTGAATACCTATAGAAGCATGAAGATAGGGGTCATGCCGCATTTGATCTCCCTAAAATAAAAGTGTCTGTAGGAAGCTCAATAGTGCTGAATAACCACAAACCAGTGGATTTATAAAAGGGGAGCCCAATCTGTAAAATTGCTCTACTGGCTTGCCATCAGAGACGTCGCCCCTGAGATGATTCCTGTAGTAATAGATCCACTGGGAAGCAAGGGAATTCAGCAATTGAGATCAACTCCACCTTTTCTTCTTCCTATTGAAACCTGTGTGCAGGGCTGAAATGCTCTACCCAAAAATGCTCTGCCCCTATTATTGATGACCTCCCCCTGGAACCCTGAGCATGCTAGACAGAGATGGTTTGGAACAGCCTATTACTGTGGCAAAGATTGAGGCAGCTTTTGCTGTCATGAAACCAGGCAAAACACCCTGACGTTAGAGAAGACCTCCTTGAATATTAGAACAAATTTAAGTTGGTCCACTCTCCTCACCTATTTCTCAGTACCAGGAAACCATACAGGACGTCCAATCCCCTTCTGACATTGACTTGACTACAATGGCGGACATTCATAAACCTGTTCCTCCCGAATGCAGAAATTAAGATCTATGCTAAAGTCATCTGAAACAGACTCTTGCAAGCACTTACCCAGACCAGTGTGGATTAATTTCCAATCACAGCACCTGACATTCATAGATTACACATAGCCCAAGCACAGCTCCATATGCTCAGAGACCCCAACACCCTCATAAAGTTTGAAAAAGCATTTGACTCCTTTGACTGGTTTTTCTTGTTCAGAGTACTGACACTCAGAGTAAACTGCACCTTATCATCCCTATTCCCAATCTGCGGGGGGACCAGACAACCACAGATTTAGCTTCCAATACCTGGGTATACACAGTGCGTTAGAACCAGGTCCCATGTGGAGCCTTAACCTTACCCCACTGTTAACCATAACATGAAAGGACCTGAACAGATAGAATAACTTCCACTCAACATTCTTGGCAAAATACCTCTCTTTAAAAGGATGGTCTTGCTGAGGATTCTATACATGCTACCAACCTTCCCTCTAGTGAGTGTCTAAAGTCGGTTCATGGACTTAATAGCTAGGGTGCATTCCTTTCTATGGGTAAATCAACCCATATCACCTTTAACAAATGTACCCAATCGATATACGATGGAGGCATTGGTGTGGCAGACCTCCTTTTACCATGGCCTTCACATATTCTGGTGTTGAATGATTGGCTATATTGAGGATATGAAGATCCAGCATTTTGTACTGGAATCTCCTGAGTTGACTGCGGCCATATATTGGGCCTACTGTGTGGGAACCCTATCCCAGACTCACTCCCAGAGGTGACTAAAGTGGCCCTTCTAGGTTGGTGCTCACTCTGCATCTGATCAAATGGGACCAAAAACTAACGCTTGAGATGCCACTTTCGCAAGGGAAATGGCTTCTTCATATTGCCCCACTTGAAGTATTTGAGAGGTGGGACTTTATCGGGATTTCTAACCTGGGGATGTCTCTCAGGGCAAGCAAATGAATCTGTTCCAGACTCTTTAAAACAAATTTGACCCAGAGTTGTGCTTTGAATGCAGCATCCCAAGGATTTTTACACTGTGGTGGGAATCACAAAAGGTCTGTCAAATGATCCAGAATTGTACCCACAAGTATCTCTCTAAGTGCCATTTCTTCTGAATGACAGCATGTCATTCTAATTCATAGCATAAATGCCTAAGCAGCCACAACACCTCATAAATGGCTTCACACCTCTTGTGCTTTTCAAGAACAGGGTTTTGCCCACTGGAGGTCAACAGTGGCAGGATGAGGGACACAAAGGCATACACATAGGTGCCAGCACTAACTTTTGCCTGGAACTGGATGAGGGAATGGCAACAGTGTTAAAGCTTCAAAACTCAGCAGCATCTTTCCTGTGATCTTACTCCATCATGAATATTTCTTCCACCCCAACAGCGGCTAGAGATTAAAGTCCAAAGAAAACACTGGCATAAAAGCTAACATTTTACCGGCAACGGTAGGTGAAAAGGCTCCAATTACTTGCCATTTGCTGTCTACTGGACAGACAAAAACATTATCCTGGTATGCCTTGGCTTAGGAATGAGGTTCCTTCCTGCAATTTTTACTAGATCATCCAGGAGCTTAACGATTTTGCCTGTCCTTTTTTTCAGTGTTGGTGAAATAGATGCAACTTCATTGTCGCCAATTGACCAGGCAGACATTTTCAAAGTCTTCTTGGATTTCCTGCACAAGCAGATTGAAATGACAGGTAATTGCAGAATGTAAATGAACTACACCTACATGTTTTGTAACTATCCTTACATCCTGAAGGCTGCATCAGAAGTTGTGTTGACCACATTCGCTTCAGAATTAGCTGCCTTGGCTTTTATTTGGTTTGATTGCTTTCTGAGGCTTGGATGAGATGATGTCTTGCAGTTCTGACAAGGATTAACAGGCACGGGATGAAGAGATAAATGTTCAGTTGTTGATTTAGTGAAATAGATGGAGGATGTTTACATACATATCAATGAAGATGAACGAAAAAATAAATCTTATTTGGCTAAAGGGGCTATGACCATTAAAAAATAAAAGGGGTGTCCCCACAGAGACAAATGTGTCTGTGAAGAGACCCCCAAGGGGGCCGGCCGAGCAGTTTGCCAAGGCCGATTTCGGTTCCCAGTCCGGCCCTGCCACCATTGCACCTCCCCAACCGCCAGGTATCAGAGATCTCTGGCGGTGGCGTGGTGGCGTGGTGAAGCCGCAATATGCTTGGTGGTACAACTGTGGTATAGCCAAGCATATTATGAGTTTTCATGGCGGTTCCTACCCCATGAAAACCGTGGTGGAGAAGAAACAAAGGGGGCCGGACAGGGTCTCCTGTTTCCTTATGGCCATGGGATGCATGCAGGGGGGTAAATGTTCTGCCCCCCTGTGTGCATGCACTGCAGTACCTGCACTGCATGGACTTCACCAGCCCATGCCATGCAGGTACTGGCTTTGTTGTTCCTATTGTGGTGCCTATTTCATGGGCACAACCGTGGGACCTCCAAAGAAACGCCCGCCAGTGACCGTAAAAGTTGTAATCTGGCAGGCGGTTCACACACAGGTTTGGCGGTGTGGGAGCAGGGCGGCGGTATGGTGGTCCCACTCCCATTCCCCCAAACCCGTAATCGGGCCCTAAGTGTCTGCTCTACCTGTGCAGGCGGATCGCAGATGTTAGTCCGTTCCAGAAGTAAACACAGTTATGTTGTCCCATTTCTGCCAAAAATAAGCACAGGATCAATGATCCCCCTTCCTCCTTTACTGATGCAAATCAGCCCAGCTCATTCAAAATTGGGAAGTCCAAATTTTCATGAAACTTTCAAAGTGAACGAAATAGTATTACAGCTCAACAACCCTTTGCAATGTATCTGCACCCCACAATAAATCCAGCTCTAAATTGCTACTTATACCTTGATTACCAGTTGCACTGTACTAACGGGGTGGTAAATCCTGATACACACTTTATATTACCACACTGTAGCACCATACCAGTACTGTGTAATTATGAGCTCACCCCCATGGAATTCCCATGTGGAACTAAGTGTAACAATCCTAAAGCTTTGTCAAATTTACAGTTCCTTGCAATTTGGTACATACAATTGTGTGGTGGGTGGAGGAGGGGTGAAGTATGTAGGAGAGGGCAGGGGCAGATAAGGCCAGGCATGGGAGATTAACAAATGTTACCCACTGAAAGAAAACAAATCTGGGGATGAGGCTTGGCGGCTGTTACAGCCAAAGCCTTATGCGATTTTACGAGGTGGAATTACCACCAGGTATTGCGGGGTCTGGTGTGCCAATAACTGGCAAAACGGGGTGCATGAAAACTAGCCTTCTTAAGAACAGGCAGAGTGGAGTTTCATACGGTCGGTCTGCTCTGACTGACTTGCATTCAGGGCCACAGAGAGCAGCACATTGTACTCCTGAACAATGTTGTCAATAAACTTCTATTATGCTTTACCTTTCACAGGATCCGCATGCTTCAATTCAGAGGAAGGGGACTTGGACGCCATTAATGGACTCTTTGGGTCGTTGGCTTCGATTGCAACATACGACGACATATTAGTTATAAGGCCGAGCTTCAATGGGGTATGTTCAGCAATGTGCACCTCTTTGCAGTTCAGAATAAGAAATTGATAAAAGAATTTTAAGTACAAACTTCTTTCAATCCATTTGATATGGGGTATCTACTGTTGACATATAATCCCAAAGCACCCATTTTCTCTTCTTGCATCAATGGATTGGTGGGGTTTGGAGTACTTTTTAAGTGTTAGCATCCCTTGGTACAATACTAACCAGGAATGTCTGGTGAACTAACAGTACCTAACCGTCAAGGACAAGTACCAATGCAACTACTTCCTTTAACACTTGATTCACACTTACAAATTCCTTGCAAACAAGTTTGCCTCATTGATTTGCCAACTGAGAACTTGATTCACAGAGGGTCTCCAGACTTGTGGCGGAGGCCCCGCAGTCGTGGCGGAGTCTCCGCACTTGGGGCGGAATCTTCGCAATGACAATTCTCTTATGTTTTGAGTCCTGGACTTTTCTGTTACAAATCAGTGTTATCAAGTGTATTCAGTATTTTATTTGTAAAAATATAAGTGCCAGGGCTCAAGGTATTACTCTGCAGCTGGCATCACAAACTGCTCTGGCCACTCCTGCTGTATGGCAGTGCCATAATAATTTTTTTGTTATACATTGTACAAAATTGACTGAGAGCGCCACCATGTGTTGTTCTCTCATAAATAAGTGCTGTGTGTTTAAAGATTACTGGCAGTACAGAGCACTGGAAAGCAACACCACAAATTAAGCACTGAGGGGGGAGATTTACAAGCCCCGTATGCCACATTTGCGCCGTCGTTGCGTCACTTTTGTGACGCAGCGGCGGCGCAAAGCCAGCACCATGCTGCGGGGTATTTACAACGTGACGCATCTAGGGAGATGCGTCACGTTGTAAAGCCCTGCGCCACATGTGGGCGTTCCGGCGCAGGGGGGGGCGCCCCGGCACAGGAACACCTCCTAAAAGTGGCTGAGTGAAATCTACAAGATTTCACTCAGTCACTTTTACGGCCATGCTGTGTCAAAACCCTGCGCCTGCTTGAAGCAGGCGTAAGGCTTGACGCAGCATGTTAGGCATAGGGGCACCCCGAGCCTTGCTGGAGCTGCGTCGCGCTTGCGACACGACTCCAGCAATGTGTCACCTTTACGGCAGCAGATGCGTCACGCATCTGTCTATTCTTGCCCCATGGTGCGCCGCATTGTAAATGCGGCGCATCCATGGTGGCGCAAGAGGTGTCTGCCGTGAGGCAAAATAACTGGCGCATCCTTGCTGATATGCAGGGATGCGCCAGTTATTGCAAATCTGCCCCTGAGTGTGTTACCCTATATTTATGTGGCAAGCGAGTAAACTTTGACTACAGCTCCCAGAAGGTACTGTGTTGTCAAAAGGCCAGGACCGCAAGCATGGTGTGAAAATGACATAGAACGATGTGGTAACACCACAATTACTGCATAGCCATCTGTCATATTTATTTTTCAGTACAAAACTAGCATTATGCCTTTTGGAAAATTCACTTTTAGCTAATAGTCAGTTTGTAAACCTGCGCTTCTAATTTGGCACTGTAAGGCTACCGCCTTGCTTGCTTCTGCTGAAGGAAGCACCTCCTTTGGTCATATTTATGGATAACACCAAGATTCCAGTCTTTCTATTCCACATAATGCCTAGCTCCTTTAGATTCCCAACTCCCAAGGTCCCGCAGGATGAAGAGAGTCAGTCAACTGATGCACCCACCTCAGGGATTTGTGTTTTACCCACATGGTTACATGATTTAATCCCTGTTGGTCCACTTAGCCTTTCATTCTTCCAAGGTCACTAACATGACTATCACTGAGTTGGACAACAATAAACACCCCTGAGGCAGAGGAGGGGACATAGAGGGGCTGCAGAGCTGTTTAGGGGCCTTCCTCTTCAGAGTCATTGGCTACACCCGCTCAACACAGCCAGGACCATTCACTGCTAAAATGTTTTAGATCCAGCTTGATTTCACATGGATAATTTGTGTGTGCAAAAAGTGTCATATGCCAGATCTCGAATACTGAAATATTCCAGATCCAGGTTCCTGAAACTTGGAAATATGCCTCTTTCTGCAGGAGCAGAGCACTGCAAAAAATGTGTGCATTTTTTTTCACAGTTGTAACTGTGAACAAAGGGTGGGGAAATGTGTTTGGCATGAGAGCATCATGGGATGACCTGATACAAATACAATGAGCATCTACCTAAGTCGTAACTTGCAGAGAATTACTGACTTTAGAAGTTTCACCAGGGTGAAGTAAGTGGTGGGAAAATGGCCCTTAGGGAGAGGTGAGAAATGAATTTCCAGCTCTACTAAGGGCAGGACGGAAAGCGATATCACTGAGAAATGCTCCAACAACGAAAGAATTAAAAATAAATTGTGCAAATGCACATTTCCCCTGGCACACGGAGCAAAGGGTTTGCTCTGCAAATAAATGTGGAAGTTTAGTTAGATCCTATAGGACTATACATTGAAATGTAAGTAAATGAGAGACTTGTGAATAGGAGGAGTCAAGGACGACTGCACTGCTATCAGGGAATCTATAGCAGGGAGTCTACACAGCTGGCCTTTCTGAAGTTTTATATTGATTTTGTCATGATTTGAAATAGCTATTGATTGAAAACAAATTGGGATCTGCTACACCTTCTATTCTGCGCACCTGTTGGTTAGCAATTTTGACATGAGTTTGGAATTTGTTTCTGCCTTGGTCCTTTTAAAAGTTTCATATCTTAAAAACATCAATGGCCTTAGATCCAAGCACTGGAGCTGAAGAGGGCCACACAAGCTGCACTCATTTTAGCACTTGCATGTATAAGTTGTCTAGTGGAAACTTCCCTCTCCTCTGTGTTTCCCCAGGAAAGCACTACCCGGAAATGCATACATGCCTATTAAATTCCAAGACTAGGTGCAATGACGTTTGCAATACAGGTAAAAATATTGTTTGTGAAAGTCCACCTTTACAGCCCCCAGTAATTGAATTGGGTACAATCATACTGGAAGAACCTAGCCCAAGTGATATTTGCCCAAGATCCGCCGCAAGGAACACAAATGGAGGATCTTAATATGATCCGTACTGGTGACGTATATAAATATTGGATCTTGAGTGGAGATTGGGAAAAATTAGTGCAATTTTCTTTCACATAATTAGGTAAAGTTTTGGGAAAAATTATGCAAAATTGGGCATTATAGCATATCCTTCATTTAGCTCTATATTTTAGTGTGAAATGCATTCTCGTGTCAAATTATGAGCGAAAGTGACATGAGTGAAAGTTGCTCGCGTTCTGGTCATTTGCGTTATTCCTGCGCACTTGCGGTAAAAAAATGGCACATCACCTGACACATGTGTAAGTCCTTCAAAGGGTCAGATGTGTGAGCACCACACAATTTGTACATTTGCGGTCAATCAGGTGCATTAACAGATTTGTTTATTGAAACAACATCAGCAGAAATTATTTTTTTTACCATTGAGAATATATTTTTCTGACTCGCCCACATTTTATAAAAATATAATAAATCACATAGTGCGTTTCTAATAATCTGGTTGCCCTCAGTTCTTGTACACACACATTGGAAGCTGCAACCCTACCATGAGCCCTACTTGCTTTACGTTCACGGTATTCCTGTGCCACACAAGACTATACCCCATGCTTTTTTTCTCTTTGCAGTTATCTCACTTCAGTTCTCTGAATGCTGCACAGATGGCTGGTTTCTGCCTTTCCGGTGACAACATTAATAACTACGGTACCATGTCGATAGTCATGAGCACTTTGAGAACCATGTCAATAAGTGGCCTTAAATCATTTGGCATGGCTATTAACAGCATCGCCAGCAAGGTAATGTGTGATTTTGTTTTGAAGTATTAATTGATCTTTTCTTTGTTGTGCATGTGAAGTGCGTATCTCATCTACACTATCATGAGGGGGGTCCTCTGGATGGTTCTCCGGGTCCTGTCTAGCTTCCTCTCCCACTGTACTCTCTCTGTGCCTCTGTCTCTTTCCATGACACGTCTCACTTCATCCCTCTTACTCTCCCTCCCATGCCTGCCCTTCATATGCCACTTCACCTCACTCTTGCAACTCTTCTCCTGACTTCTCCTACTGTGACCTTTAGATCATGCATACAGACAGCTACAAAAATAAGAACCTCTCCAAGATCGCTGCTGCTGCGTATACATGTGCAAGCACAACTGTTATTTAGTACAAACATAAAACAAAACAATAACTGTTAAAGTCAATAATGTAACATGCAAGACCTATTGACTTTGCCAGTGCTTTTTGCAGGGATGATGTCTGTTTTCAAAGTGTGATGGGCAATGGTATATGACCAAATTTAGCCCTTACCAAGTACATTTCGAATAAAGTCCTGAAAAACCACCCACTTGGGATCACGAGGGCATATATCTCATCCTACAGTGGCAATTAGATTGGATGAGGGGGCATCGCTCACTACTTGTGGCATGCTTCATCATCGGCGACCTCATCTCACCCTCGTAAGATGGTACCACCAAAGCGGCCCCAGCCTCCTTCGAAGGGGGTTGTGGCTAAGACAGCAGCAATAATGAATCACATAATATTAGTCTGTCTTATAGAAAATTAGCATACGCGTCTTTTGTATTTGGTTGGTTTCATAGCATTTGGAATTATTGAAACGTGTAGTGCGAGGGAGCTCACCTGTTGTTGCCAAAGAAGCTAAAACAAATCACTGAAATCAGTGATGTGCAAAAGTCTAGGAGCAGAGAAAAAGTAGGCAGATGTCTTGCTAAACTGCAAGATCCATTTAGTTCATGGAAGTGCATCGCAGAGGGAGGGAGTTTCAACTGAATATCCTCAACCACCTATCCGCCTGACTTAGAATTTAGGAATTATTTGTCTGGAGTGTGCAACTTTGTCATAACCCTGCTTTCTGGTCACTGACCCTGGCCTTAGGTTTAAATATCCTTTATAATATATTCCTATCATTGCAGAAAGAGATAACTGTAACGAACATCCAGGTCAGAGATGAAATGTTGTACCTGATCATCAATGGTATCCATGGGGCGTTTGCAGCTTTCACAGCCAATGACTGGAGCCAGTTGTTCTCAGGTGGGCTGTCTCTTCTGAATCCCAGCATCAATGCCACCACCCTGCACCTGATCCCAGAAAACATTGATTGCTCCTCTTTACAAAACATGTAAGTTATGGCCTAGCGCTTCCAGAATGTTTCTGCATAGAGTTTGGCTGTAAGTAGTAAAAACAACCACTAGGTCACAATTTAGCATGGAGTTTTCAAATGTACAACAGTTGCACGCTAGTAAAAAAAATGTAATTTATTCATATGTAACCACATTTACTAAGATGTAGGAACTGGCTTAAAAGTAAGTGTGTAACTTATGTTCTTGTTTGAAATGTACACACTAGATTTTGTTGTAAGCTACGCTTCCTGGAGATGGGATAGAGAAGTGGGGTTAGGAAGGCGTAGCTGAGGAACATGTATGACCATGTGCTAATGCATAGCCCACACATATCTATGCTCCTGCAAGGTCCAGTTACAAGTGGTGCAGAAATGGAACGGGCGCCAGTTACTTCAGTTATAAAGGAGGGTGGTGGAAAGAATCAGTGGATAAAACTTGAAGAATGTGATGCAGAACAGATGGAAATGTAGGACTAGAAAAGATGCATTTGAAATGTAATAGGAATGGGAGTGTGGAATGATTTACTATTCGCTCCTCTGCGCTTGCTGAATCGACTTTTTACAATAACCATCTCACTGTTTCCCCTTTCTCACTCATTGGACACCAGAATCGAGGTCTTGGGTCACAGCTACAATCAAATGTCTGAAGGGAGCAGAATTGACGTCAAAGACTTTGTCAAATCCCACCTTGCATGGCTGAAGGTGAAAACAGGTGAGGTCTTCCAAGGTGATGGTCATACTAAAGGCACCCTTAGAGCTAGAGACCAAGCTTATTCCATGAGTATTTGTGTCCTAGTTCCGACTTAGATCTAAATTATCCTGGACTACCCGGGCCTGATCTACAAAGAATTTCCTGTGAGTGGTTGGGTCTGACTCCAGACCTAGGCATGATTTACTCATGAATTTCCAGATGTAAGACATGATTACCCATGGAAAAGTATTTCTACACGAGTGAGCATATCTTACAACTGGAAATACATGAGTAGGATGCACTCAAGTCTCCAGTCTCAACACGGCTTGCAATCTTAGCCATACTGTTCCGCATGTTTATTCTTGTGTCAGTTTAACTCCTCAGTGACAGCAATAAATACTATTCAGACAGCCAGGGTCTCTCAAGAAAGCCATTCTTAAAAAACATTTTAAAGTCAATCGATCAAACAATCAAATTTGTCTTTATTCGATCATAAAATAGTAGATCATAAAAGATACATAAAACCACATTTAAATTACATAAATAAAACCACTAGGTTCTTAAAAAAAAAAAGTTTACAATGTTTGTAGATTTTTAAGAGATGAATTTCTCCGCAAGTCCAATACACTATATGAAAGAGCTATTTCCAGTGTCTTAATATGGATGGATCCTTATCAGTCAAAAAGCGAAATCTTGGTTCAATATAACAAATGTTTCTCAAAAACAGATTTTGGAAGAAAAACACAGATATTAAATATAATAAAATACAGACACAGTAAAAAAACAAACATATTCCTCAATTGGAAAAAACAGATTATATAAGAAAAATAAGTGTGGTAAAGTGCATAAGCAGTGTTAAAATAAGCAGGTCCTTTAATTCATAATCGCAAATCACCTCCCTAGAACAACAAGGATTTTCTCAGGCTCAGTGCGCTTTTGAGAAAGCAGGTAAGTGCATCATATACATCATAACCATCTAGCTGCTGCAGAAAAACACAGTGGCAGTCTACATTTGCAGAACGTAAATCTCCATAACTGAGGTAGTAAATATCTCTTCGTAGAGGGAAGGCAGTACTTACAGAAAAACACCAAGTGTAACAGAGTCTGGGGGAGAATACTCATCATATGGACAAATACAAATGTCTGTTGTTGGGAATTTCCCTAGCAGCAAACACAGCAACACCTATTAAACACTAATCTAAACTGGGTCAGAAGCATTCGCTCCATGCGTTCTGGACAAAAGACAGATAAGGAGCAACCCCGACAGAAGACTGCAGAAAGCCATGTTTACCGGTCTGAAAAAACATTTGACAGTCAGACTGTTGAGTGCAAAGATATTTGGCGATACAGATATTCTAGGGCAGGTTTACTATTCTTAACTTCACATCTACCTACCACGTATGTGTATCGTCAAGGTATGTATGTGTTGAGTTATATCTACTAAGGGGCTTATTTACAAGCCAATTGCACTGCTGGTGTGTCACTTTGTATGATGCTTGGCTGCACAGAGTCAGATCCATATCTTCGAGGCCACCCAAAGCCACTTTGCTTGCCTTTTCATGGCCTCGTAGATATGGTGTAAGGCAACACCGCACAAGTCGCTGCTTTGCCTTACACAGCAGGTGTAGCAGGTGGGTATTCCTACGCAACACCCATGGGTTTTGATGCATCCACAGATTTACAAGGATCTGTAAACCTGGAAAATGCGTCAACACTGTACACCTCCCCAGGGCAGGCGTAAGGAGGAGAAAATCTTTATTCACCATGTTCTTTCCTCTTTTCCTGTGTGCTGCATCACACATAGAAAGAGGAAAACACCTCATTGGATATTTTTTGTGTGCAGAAAAGTGACATTCCTGCTCAAAAACAATCCTGCCAGCAACGCAGACACCCTTGCACCATCGTGCATGGTTGCCTGCGTTGGGGCTAGGCACCAAATTGTGCCCCCGCACGGGCTGAAAGGACCGGCATGCACCATATCTCGTAAATATGGTGCATTCCTGCCTTTTCGATTTGGTGTAGGGCAGCGCAGCAAAAAGACTTGGGGTGCTGCCCTACGTCAGTTCATTGCAAATGAGGCCCTAAATCTATTCTACTCATATTTTAGCAGTCAGTAGTTTTTCTTTGATATTAGGGTAGCTTAGTATTAAAAATCCGATACTGTGGTGGCACACCCAAAAATACAGGGTTCGATCCAGCATCATGTACAGAAATACATTTCCGATGGCAATATTGTGTGACGTTCTAAACTTTTGCGATCTTTGCTCAACTTCACCTGCAGATGAAGTTTCATGCAAAATTTATTTTTTGAACCACTCTGGCTCTGATTAAGAGAAGAGGGCCAAGTTCCAATCCTTTGCACCAACAGGAGTTTGTGAACGGTTCTGAATTATAAGTGATACCTGCCGTTCACCCAACCCTTCATGAAAGGCATGCAACATTCCAGGGACAAATGTGTGATCTCTTCTTGACCATTGAAATCTACACTTTGGGTTACTGGTTTTATGTGGCACATATTCTGCATTGTTAAGGTCTCATTTTGTGCTTAGTGGTCCAGGCCAGGCTTCACATGGATCTGTTGTTTCCATCGCAGACCAGAGTCTGGTTTACCTTGTGATGATGTTTTACTGCTCTTCCTGTTACTGTCCACAATTAACTTTTCAAATGCCACTAGGTTGCTGGTACCAGGTGTTCCAAGGCACTATGTTAACACCAGGCCTGTCCTGGCTTGGTTTTGGAAGGGTAATTAATTCCAAAATATATCTTCAGAACTCGGTAATAACAAATATTCTTGTTATGTTTTTATTCCTACAGGAAGCCCTTGCACCACAAATAGTGATGGAAGTGCCCAATGGATCAATATGAACTTTGGCCCATTCAGCGACTACTGCCTTTATAGTGATTTCACCACACTGGATCAAAATTTCAACCCGGTATGTACACCCTGTTTTTAAATGTGTGATTTTCTCAACTGATTGTAAGCATCACTGAACATTTAGATGCAGAAACACTGACTAATTTTAAAGCACTTTTCACACCCAGGTACACTTAAGTGCCAACATGTCCCCTTAGCGCATAGATAATCCCAGTCGTGATTCACGGTGCCAGGATTGGCAGAATTATCCGGGACTGAGATTTACTACAGGGTCATATGTATGGGCATTTTGTGCAGTTAGACCTAAAAAGTTGATGAATATTCACAAACTCGTTGGAAAGTTACCAGTGTCAAAGGCAGGAAGTGCACTTCCGGTTTAGATACGGTGTGTCCGCACCTCAATATTGAATTGGGGTCGGGAGAAATGACTGCACCCCTCCCATCTGCGCTGCAGCCTGAAGAAAACACCATTAATTTTCTAGTTGGCTTAGATACTTTATTAGCATTACATTGTCATGTGTGTGCCTCTGAAAGATCAAGCTCAGACAGCTGGATAAATAAGCAAAATTATCACAGCTGTGTGGAGAGCATTTTTTTGTGGAAGTGCTAAATGCCTGCCCAAAAACATGTACTCATGACTCCCAACATGAGTGCGGCGTCAAAGCCCTCCCCTGGTGATTCTCACATGATTGTCTAGCGACATCTGCGCTGTCAAGCAAGACCACAAAACGGTAGATGAAAAGTTGCATCCTATTTATGCATGCAGGGTTATACACATGGTTGCACTTGTGAGCATTCCTGGAATTAATCAATTTACCTAGATTCCCCGTACCATTCATGGATTACTTTACAGGATCAAAAAAAATCTAAATGTACTCCAAGTGCTGGAGTAATCCTAGAAGTGTACATTTGCTGCTTTCACAGTATTGCACTACTCAAGTCTGAGCACTGACACACTGCACTATTGGTGGACTTCCACAATATTATGTTTTGATACATATTCGGATTCTGAAATCTATGGTCCCATATATGTTCAATTTCTGCAAGTAGGACTGTAACTCAGTCTTCAATTTAAGAAAATTTGATTCAACACTTGTAAACAGATTTTTTAATCACACAAATGCTTTCCTGCAGATAAGTCTATGAGCAGGCGAGAGGTGTGGGCGTTACATGGCAGGAATTCTGTGTGAGCGTGGGGATGAGGCTTGGCTACTACTGCAGCCAAAGCCTCATGTTAACTTACCACCTTGAAAAAGTGGGTCTGGTGTTGAAACACACAGGAAAGGTCACAGATTAAGCTGAGTAGGAATCTATCTGGCAGTTGCGTCCCCTGACTCATAACAAGGGCACAGCACAGGAATTCGGACAGAAGTGCGATCAAAATGCATCTTATACATGGTTCAATAGTATTTGATATATTGATTATCCACAGCCTCTTACAAACATAATGAACATATCTTCCAGGCCCTGGCTTCTTCTGCCACTCAAAACAAAGGAGAGAGTTGGACAATGACTTGCTCATAGACCAGTGTTGGCATGATCTCCGAAGAAGTCTTGCAGTCAGTTACATAAAATCCCATCACTCCACGTAACCATGGTTTTGTGATCGGGATCAAATCCGTCCGGCAAATACTATCAAGGTTACAAGTAACTCTGGACTCAATCGTCCCCGTTCACAAAGTAAAGTCGGGATCACACTCATGAAATAGCCATCTAATGAGTGTACGGTTTCTTCCTTATTTCACAAAAGGACCATATATGCATGATACCAGTATTGTATGAACACAGCCCCTATCCAAAGGCTATTGTGGATCTTGGCAATGGGTTGGCCACATCAGCTCTCGATGGGTCTGTAAAGCCCCTACATAGTAAGCACAAATTACTCACATCACAAAAGCCAGAGTAAGGCGTTGAACGACAAATGTATGTCAAAATATAACTTGCAGAAACATTGTCTGGCATAAAAATTGTGACTTAAATATTGTTTGCAAATTATTTGGTCCATTGGGTGAAGAGTTTCTATTAAGTACCATGACTAGATGCTTTTGTTATGCATGGCTGTTACTGAGAGCCACTGGCCTGAATCCCAGATTATAACACTAGTTAGTCAGCGCAACTGTGTGTAACAGGATTTTTTCCCCACTTTTGCAATGTCATAAAGGAATTCCAGGCTGCTATTACAGGCTTTTCAGATCCTGTCAGTGTGTGCATCTGGAGATCAGCGAGAACAGTTTTGGAAGAGTAAAGAAGCAGTGGGAAGTCACAATGGGTTGTGAGGGATTTGGTGACCAGAGGCCCTTTGGGACCAGTAGGAGGCCATGTTATGAATGGCGCCCCATTACTCCTCTCCATAGCAGCTGAAAGCAGTGACAGACACTTTTGGGTAAGCCATACATATCACAAAATTATAGATGGGGATAAAAGTGTATAGCAGGGGTGTTTCTTTTAACTTAGGACTCTGAGTGACACAAGAGTGCACTTCATGCCTATGCGATGTCACTCAGAACCCTTCTGGAAACATTCCTTTTATTCATTGTTACACATCCATAATTGTGTTTAGGACATTGCATTAATGTAGCATATGCCATTCTGACAACCATACTCTGATACCCTAAGGGCCTTCTATATGAAAACAGTTGCATTGCTGCATGAAAACAGCGATGCAGCAGTTTTCACTGCACCCTCCTTGCGGCATGATGGATGTGTCATATTTACTGTACTCATGTTGCAAGGAATGACTCATACTTCAGTATTACTGCCGTATCTGTCAGCGCAAAACTGACGCATTGCTGGAGTTGTGCCTGAAGCATGACGCAACTCCAGCAAAGCAGGGGAAGGTCCGTTAGATTTTACTCCTCCACTTCTACGAGGCTTTCTTACATCGGAACGCCCACTCTGCATACATTGTACCTGACGCCGGTATGATGTGGCGCAGGGCTTTACAAAGTGGGGCATCTGCCTAGATGTGTCACGTTGTAAATAGGGCGCAACGTGGCACATATTTTACGCCGCTGCTGCGTCACAAAAAGTGACGCAACGGGCAGCGCAAAAGTGACGCAGAGGCTCATAAATAACCCCCTAGGTTTTTAATACCCAAGGTTAAAAAGATCGGAAATTGAAAGTATGCAACTGTATTCATTGCTGTAATCCTGCCCCCTACCCCTCCCCCCCATGCCCGATAGGTGAGCGGATAAACAGAACCTGATTTATTTACTGAATCTGGTATACAGTGTGTGAAATTGACTCTCACCATTTCGGGATGTGTTTTATGAGCAATCTATCGCTTTGGTACTTACTAAACCTGGTTTACGTGCCTGTGTCCACTCAAATGTGCATGACTTTAGCACTTAGACGATAACCGTGTTTCTTGTTGTTGCTGTTTAGTTGTCAGCCTTGCATGCGATGACCCCACAACAACTTGCCCAGTACTTGGCATCGGACCGGCTGAACTCTGCAGCAGCCGACAAGGTCATCGAAGCCGTGGCTGCCACCAGTTTCGGCGCTTTCCTGGATGAATTCAATGCCCAGTTACAACAGGTAAAGAGTAGCACCTGTGTTTCTCTGTACAAATCGGAATAAATTAGGTTGGCCTTACCCCTTAACCTGACTCAGACCTTTTCAATTGCTGCCGGAGTTAACTAACACCAGAGTTGGGTAAAATATCACACCCAGAAAAAAAGAGTTTTCACTTGTGGTCGTTTTTGCCCCACGAGTTAAAATAGTTTGTCACAGAATATGTGCTTTAAAAAAACTGAACTTTTCTGATTTAAAGGTGAGGATTTGTATTCACCAGGGAGAGTTGTTGTCGGTAACAACAAGTCCACTACAGCTACATTGCGCAAGGAAAATTGTTAATGGGTGTTGAATAGTTTAGAAGATGCCTTCTGGGCGTGGTCAGGTACTAATGAATTGTTCGACCTTACACATGCTCTGCACTAAGGGATCGCTGCTAATTTGAGCCGGTGGTTGCCAGTGAGGGCCACTGGTGCTCCTTTTTGGGACTGGAAACTTATTTTTCATCATCAGCCTTTGAATTCGAAATAGAGAGAAAATGGCAGCAAAGGGAGAAAGAAGGAAGAAGAGAAAGACTGGAAAGCAGGGATGAAAAAGAACTGGTAGGAATGAGATAAGAGGAGAAGGAGAGTATGGCGATTGAAGAAAGAGGCATGAGTTGAAATTAAAACTAGGCAGCCTTGGTATTCTGCACACTGACACCGGTGGGTTTCAGAGAGAAATGTTGGGCCACAGCACTTAATATTTTACAAATTAAGCACTGATTGTTGCCTTTCAGGTAAATTTGAAATCCAGTTTAAGTCGCATTATTGCTGGGGAAATCTAATTAAAAAAGATCTTTGGTACTTAGCTGTCGATTTTTTTCATATTTGTCAGTTGTTGCAGTGACAGTTCTAATGTTCCAAAAACTCAACATTAAAATTTCACTATTAAACATTTTATATTCCGGAAAGACATCTTCCACTGCCCCTACTTCCATCCTCTCGCCTCACACTCACAAAAACCTCACACCCCTTGTGTAGAATGAGTACTGGTACGTCTCGGAAATGCACAAAATCCAACAATTTTAGATAATCCTATTTGGTTAAATTTCAAAATCTTTATTATACAAGTGCAATTTTGATATCTGATTGTAAGGTGCTCAAAGGCCTACCATTTTGCTTTAATGCCCAGGAATATTCTATGTAAAATAAACTTAAATACCTATTGTCTTGTAGTAGGATCAGCTTCGCTTAAGCATACACCTACGTTTAAATATGTCTCAGGATGAAGTGGCTGACTGAGGACAAAAAAGGGTATTTTTCACCCCTTATGATATTCCCCACTTCTCTAGTGTTAGGCAGCCATCTAAGGCCTATTACCTTTGACAAGATGATGGCTGCAGACCCAGATTCACGTTTTCTTTTGCAATTGCGATAATTTAAAACCTCACAATTTCCCAATGCCTTGTTCCTCCCATGATCCCTGGACTCCCAGTCCCCTTCTTAGCTGCAATCAACCAGAATGTGGCCTAACGGCTAGAGCTGTCGACCTTGAAGCAGGGCAACCGGGTTTGAGTCTCGGCAGGGATGCTCAACGTCCTGTGATTCTGGGCAAATCACTTCATCTCCCTGGGTCTACCTAAAATGAATGTGTAACGCAACTGGTGCTCATGTAAAGTTCTCCGATACCTTTGGGTTGAGAGTGTGCTATATAAAACTCTTAACGAATTCTGGGATCTTGACAGCATTAGCTGCGTCACCCATCCTCTGAGGCAGACGACCGCACGGGGGAGTCTGGATAACCAGGATTTTTCTTTATCCTGAAAGGTCAATGAGACTGATTGTTTCCTGTTTTTAGCTGTTTGCAAATCTAAAAAGTTACATTCTTTGCATTGTCCCTTTAATTTCAGGCCTCAGTGACCAAGTTGACAAACGCAGATGTAAGGAGAATACTTCTAGAGGGCATCTTCTGCCGCATAGGTCCTGTGCTGCTGACATTCCAGGCCAGTGACTACACGGAGTGGTTCCAGAACAAGCTAAGCTACCTCATTATCAGCATCAACGCAAAGGTCCTGGGATCCCTTCCTATAGACCTGTCGTGCAGTCATCTTGCAGCCATGTAAGTACAAAGGCGATCCCTGGTCATTTCATAAAAGGAAATTAAATATCAGTATTTGTAAAGCGCACAGCTACCTCCGAAGAGGTGTCCCAGTGCTGGGGGCCGTCGGGAAGATTAAACGAGCTATTGCCCAGAGTCACATGGTGCTGGGCTAACCTGCCACCGGGGATCAAACAGTGAACCCTGTAGTCCGGCGTCAGGCACCCTAGCCGCTGCCTCACACCTCTTCCACAACAGATGGGGGCAAGCAAAAAGGGATCAGCTTTGTGGTCAGGGGATCATGCTTTGCAAGTAGGTGCTTTATGGGTTATAGGCAGTGCCTAATTTGTGCTGGTGACAGCACGTGATGCGTACACAGAATATTAGCAGGAGAGAGAGGGAGGAAGATATAGAAAGGAAAACAGAGACAATGGGAGAAAGCAGAGATGGAAAGGAACCTGCTAGATCGATATAATGAGTCTAGAAGTGTGGAGTGGTGGAATAGAGGCATGAGGTGGAAACAAGACGAGGCAGCCATGAAATTCGACAGTGCAGGCTCTTAGGAAAAGGGTAGTGCATCTGAGTTTTATAAACAAATTAAGCAGTGGTTCCAAGGATGTATCGGCACTACAAGACCAAAGAGCAGCTCTCTGCGATTCCGACATGTAATGTTGGCTCTTTAAATTGCAGGGGTCGTGTTGGCTGCTAACAGCTGGAGCCCGTGCAGGTAAAAGCAGTGGGGTAGGGTGTGTGTGTGGGGGGGGGGGGATTTTGACAGACGACGAGGAGGGAACATTTATTATTCATAACATTTTCCCTTGTCATTGTCCGTCGAAATCCACCCTCCGACCCAGCCTCACCGCCCCATCGCTTTTACCTGCACCGGCCGCGGCTGGCACACAGACGACTAAAGAATGCATTAGATAACAGAAGGCGTTCAAACTCTGGTTCACATGGCAGTTAGTTTTGTCATTTTGAGGGGATCTGGATCATAGATCATGTGGAGATTTGCCTTAACCAGTGCAAGCTACTTTAACAAAAGTGTGGCGGTGATAAGGAAATGGATGGGGTTTTTGTTGTTAAATAGATGTTTTTTCTTATAGTTTAGGTTTGCATATTTAGTATGTGTGTGTGTCTACATATGCAAGCACGTGAATGTGTTGTTGTGTGCGTGCATGTTATGGGCCACGTTTCCCCCAAAAATGGCAATAGGACAGAGCACTTCCTCTTGGAAACACTGTTGCCAGGGCACACCGCTTCAGTTTTTATCCAGTCAAGCTACACAGCCCGGCTTTGTAGAGAGGCGCAAACGAATTGAGCTTTTCTAATTACTTGGAACTTGACCTCTCCTCCATGAAAACTGAAGAGTTGCACACATTTTGTTGCTGTGGTCCCTCCCTGTCTCAGTAGAGTAACGCATAATGATGCCCCCCCCCAAAGAATGTTAAGAAGGGGCCCCCTGGGTATTCCATATCTCACAGATATTCTTGAGCCTTGGGCTCACTTAACCATAAGGGTTGGAGCAGGGCATTAGGAGTTGGGTGCGCCCCTGCCCATTACGCCCCTGTCCTCACAATGATGGATCAGGGTGTATGAATTCATGTGTGTGACAGCAGGAAGGAATTCGTCTGATTGTAGCAGCATGACTGAATAGTAACCTATGCCCACTTGGAGCCCCCCCATGAAAGGATTACACATTTCGGGGCCTCAACAAGGTCACCTCGACCATCCCCTCAGGGGGCTAGTCACTTTAAACACAGTGTAGAGTGATTACACTGCCTAAGCAGCAGAGGGAGAGACAACATGAATTCTAATCGCCTGTTTCTTTTTTCATCCATCTCTGCAGAGTACACGTTCTCAGCCAAGCACCTGTGGTGTTTGACCACCCGGAGGCCATTTTGGACTTCATTGTGTCAGTTCTTACCGTGCAGAAGTCCAATACAGGTAAAAGCTGGCATTGACCACGCCCTTATTTTTTGGCACTTCCATAGCACAGAGTTCAAGTACAACCTGGTCTTCAGCAGTAAAACCTACCCTAGCCTAGTTGGACAGATACGGCATGGACAGCAGTACAGGAATCACACATGAACACGCTTGGAAAGTGTATCTGCTGCAATGTAAGCTTCCCTTATACTGAATGACAAAGCATCTGCAATATTAGTGTGAAATTCCAAAAACATACATTAAAACAGCTACAGCAGTGGCAAGAGCGGTGTAGCAGTGTGTTGGTCCTCCCAACCAGTGAGAGAGGCCCTGGGTAGAAGGTCCGGCCACGGGTAGAGTTGTCGGAAGATGAGAGTGCTCATACAGGCAGAAGCCCTCATTGCAATGGTGGTCCACTAGTGCGGGTGGCAGATCTCTGACCGTCAACCCCGTTATTTTCTAATGTGTGATAAGCCTCTCTCAGACTGAGTGAAGGCCAGCCTGACAGACACTCATCATGCCAAGGTTGGGCAGCCCAGCGCTTAACATGTATAAATGCTTGGCAGCCATTCAGCCAAGATTTGCCAGGCTGAAGATGTCAAAGCCCTTCTGGAAGTGACATCACTAATCCAGCAAAGCCTGTGAGGATCCTGCACCTGAATATGAGTGATAGAATAGCATCACTGAGAGGGTCGACCCAAGGGGCTTTAGGTTTAAGCCCGTAAGTGCCATAGGGTGAAGCAGCACACCACTATTTTTGCACTCATCACAGAGTGGTGTGGGATCGGCAAGTATAACTTACTCGTCCTCTCCATGAGTTAGTCAATGTCCCTCTCACATTGGCTGACGCATGACAAGGTTAGCCTAGCAATATACAACCTACGGAACTTTCAATTCTGCTACATTCCAGTACACCCCTGGATATGACCCACAAACAACTTCTCTACTAGGCATTATCTTCGAACCACCTAATATTTTGCATCTTGCACTACATGCACACCCAGGGGTTGTATACATGCAGTTTGGCACACTTGAAAATTAGATTCTCCCTCTTCAATTCAGAACTAAATTCGAATTTGCTTGCACATTGAAGTTCACACTCACCACCCTCATACATCACTTTATTTACCCCTTGAATCATCATCTTTAAGGTAGTCTCATCAACCGTAATAAGCAGTACTTTTATAAACAGCATATTAACTTGCAGATTTGCACCACAGGCAGGAGTGAATCCATATAGTCCATGAGGGTACAGGAAGACAGTGGCTTAACAGACGAGGATGTCATTTCAGATAACCATGGTCTACCTTGTGGCTGGTGACAGGGGTATGTAAGGAGATACTCCCTGGGAGTAGCAGCAAGTGTCAGCAGATTGATATTGAATCCAGCTAACCTGTAATGAGTGGAAGATCTTATGAGCACAATGCCATGGCAGATAATGCAGACAGAGAGGTAACAAATATATTTTTCAGCCCCACCAGGCGGTGGAAAAGAGAAAGATACCTCTACTAGTACTTCAGAACAGAGGCAAAAAAGGATAATGGCAGTGTTGCACCCATCCTAAAAAAGATGTGCAAAATGGAGAAGATTTCTGAAGCAATATGATACTGCATGTAGAGGATTGAAGCCTAGAGTCCTTGAGAAAGCCTATTGGTGCTGCAGCTGGAGGGAGGGTGGCTGGTGGGTTTTGTTGAGTAGGAGGTGAGATCAGAGGTTGACCACCAGGGTTGGGTGTACGACTGTTGAAAAGTGGGTTATTAGTAGAGGCAAATGTATATCAGCCCCTAGTAATAAGGCCAATACCCCAATATAGCGCTCAGTACAGGTCTTAGGAAATGATTCCCATGCTCAACCCTTGGAAGCTTAGCTACGAAGAGGCAGGCCTAACTTCAAAGACAGGTATGAAAAGCATTTAAAATCACAAATTCAGTAAATAATTAAGACCCCACACAAAATAAAAATCCAACACCAATTTATAAAAATAGAAAATATTTTTATCTTTAAAATGACACCAAAATGAAAATAATCCAATGTAGGGAACTGGATAAATGCATTTTTAAAGATTTAGCACTATATAGCACATACAAACCGATAGTGCCTATAGGGACATCTGGTTGTGCTAGACCAGGTCAAAGCCAAAGTTTCAGCCCACCGTGATGGAGCACTGCTTGGCTTCCCCTCACGGTAGGTCTCGGTCAAAGTTTTCACTTTCTAACTTTTTTGGGAGCTTTTCTTCTGGGGGTCCCTTGAAGCTCTCAGCCACTCTGGATTTGGTGAGGTTTTGCCAGCTTGCCTTGTAATGAGTTCCTGGTCAAACGTTTGGAAGTCCGACCTCCGGAACTTTCCAGCGGGACGAACCAGGGATCCAGGCTGGCTCCCGGTTCAAGGTGAGCGACTTGGCTCTCGCGGTTGGTCCCGGTCACCTTTTCCACTTTTCTATGTTCACCAGGCCAGCTTTGGTGAGGGTTCACCGGCTTGGGTTTCCACCTACTCCAGGTCAAATTGTTGAAGTCGGACCTCCAGAGCTTTTGAGTGGGACAAACCTGGACGGCAAGCCGGCTCGCGGTTGACGGTCGCCAGCTTGGCTGGCCAGGTCGAGTTGGTCCACTTATGGAGCTTTTTGTCAAAGTTGCCCCAAACTTCTCAAAACTTCTGGAACTTTGTCCAGAAGTTCCCTAAAGGTCTCACAGTGTACCAACATTTCTCTAAGGGTCTCGTATCTCCAAGATAGTCCTTGAAAGTTTGAATCTTCAGTTCCCACAATCTACTTGGGTCAAAACCCTTACAAATTCACTGGTAGTTCTCCAGGCTGGGGATTCTTGGTGGTGATGGTCCAGGTGAGCTCTGTTGACCTGTAGCTTTCAGGGAGTCCACTCTTTAGTCCTTTTGAAGCAATGTAGCCCCAGGGCTGTAGTACCAGATTGTGCAACAGGCACAATCTTCAAAGTGCAGGGCCTGCTTGGTGCACAATGTAACTCCTCAGCAGTGACCCTTCCTCTCTCAAGGTCCAAACTGCAGATCTAAGAGGCTCTGTCCCTCTCAGATACTTATTCCAAGTTCTCTGGGTCAAGCACAGGTCACGCCTGTCCAATCAGGTGCAGGGCAACACCCCATAGTATGACCACATCCTCTAAAGTGTGGCATTATATTCTCCCAGAGAGCACCATTTCTCCAAAATTCATCATGGCTGATTTTCCAGCAGAGGGAGCAGAACTAACTAACCCAGCCTACAGGATGGCTTCATATGCATAGGTCCACTCCCCTTACATCTGGGAATTCCTCCTTAATCCACACATCTGTCTGTGGGGCAGAGGGGAGAGGTGCAAATGAAACTGGGTTCTCCCGCTTGTCTCCTCCTTCTCTTGAAGAGCATTATTTACTACCCCTCCCCCTGGCTCTGGCATTCCTATGTCCAGCAACCTCTCATCCCAGAAAGGCTTCCAAACCCCAGGGTTCATTTATCATCTCTTCAAAGCAGCCAGGCTAATCCACTTATATCTGACCAATCAAGGCAGAGCACTAGAGGGCTGAATTTTGGCTTACAGACAAGAATGTCTTATAACTTCTCGTCTGTACATTTTAGAATAAATTCAAAAATACCATATTGTTGGATTTATGATTACCATTATACTGAATCCCTTGATCCTAGTTTTATGGCTTTCCATTCTCCAGTTATTAATTAATAACCTCTTGCAATGTTAACCTCTGGGCTGGGGATCTGCAATGGAAAAATTAATTGGGCAATTTCTCCAATACCAGGGCCTATAAAACATGTTTTATAAGGACCCTGCTTATACCTACAGGACCCTACCCCTGGAAAACCTAGGAGGAAAGACTTTAGAGGCTCTGAATATATGAAAATATTGCAGATCCTCACTTCATAGTGCTCCTAGTACAAAAGTCGCTTTTGGGAAGCACTTTACAACAATGTGGGGAGTGAACTGTACAATTTCACTAAACCCAGGGCATATAAAACTCATTTTATAAGGGTCCTCCTTATAGATACCTGTCCCCCAAACCCCCCCCCCCCCCCATCCCTGGGACACCTAGGGGAGACCCTGGGGGTATTTAATATGCCCCAACATTGTAGTTTATCAATTTGTAAGCACCCCAAACACAAAAGTTTGGGCACAATTTGCATTTTAAAAGCAATCCTGCAACACAGGGCTGCTCTCAAACTGACCCCAGGCTTCAGCAGTGCGCACATGCAAGTGCAGAAAGGTTGCTGGCCTTTAAACTGCCATGCCCTATTATATACTAGTGACTTTAAGGTTGTTCCAATCCCCCTGCCCTATTATGTACTAGGGCCTTATGGGGGTGGTCATACCAATCACAGGGGTACCCTAAGCCATAGTGTATCCTAATGTATTTTAAGTGTCTTTTTCAGCATAGCACTGGCCCTGGGCCAGGGTAGGCAGAGCCCAGGGTCAGAGTCAGTTACCACCAGTATCAGTCTGCAAAAGGTTGGAGGGTGCCCAGGGCACAGGATGACTTTGCAACACTGACCTGTTGTCACTGGGCAGTAGGGCAGAGTGTTAGGTTTCATCGTGGTGCCACCTGACATGGTCGTGTTAGAAGCCATGGAAACGTGCTTTTCTCAGTGTCGCTCACACCCAGGCATCCTGGAGACAAACGAGCTAAGAAGGCATACAAGTTCCCTTCTGTCAAGCAATCTCACTCCCCAGATGGGGAAAGGTGGGTGGCACAATTGGAGCAGCACTTACAAATCCCAAATTGTAGAATTCCATACAAAAAGTCCAGCCATTCTGAAAAAGGAAATGATCCTCCTTTTTTCTGAATCTCTGTTTGGTGACAAGTGCCAATTGGAAGGAGCTTCAAGTGGTGATACAGGAATGTTGGCTCAGGGTGTCATCGTCTGTTTATGGTATTCATCATGGAGAAGAGTGGAGATGCTCCGGAAATAATATGCTTTTACCCAGGTAGAGGTGGCACCTGAACCCCTGCGGGTATTTAAGAATGCTTCAGCACATAGAGGTACGGTGTGCAACAGTATTTGTTGTAAATGAGACTTTATAATAGGCATAGCAGCTTTAGACTTCTTGTAGATAAATAGGACAATTTTAAGAGGTTGGTGGGATTTCTAAAAGCCCGAGATAATCAAAATTAAATTTAAATTTGCCATTATTATTTCACCTTTCCTATTCCCTCCATAGCCAGTTATACCTTACAAAGATGGCGGCTTAGCCATTTGAAGCATAGCATTTTATGAACAGGTGATGGTGTTTACACTTTGTATAGTCTTGGACTGGGCCACTGAGATAACTAAAAGGGTCTGTTGAAAATTGTGGGGTAGCTGCTTGATGAGATCCACTGTCTGTTTTGTTCTGGTTTTATGAGATTATTAAATAATTAAATTTTAAAATAATTAACTAAACTAAATAACAAATTCACTGCGACAGGGAATATGAACATCAACTCTCTAACCCCAAAAACAAAAAAGCCCACACCATTGCCACTGCACAAAGATTGCTCCATTTAATTCCGGTTTCTCTCATTGCCTCCGCAGCCTATGCGTGCACTTCTCTTGCCGCTAATGACAGAGTGTGGTTGACGACGTATTTTGGAAAGTTTTCCAATGAGTTCACAGTGGATACTTTCACAAGCTTAAAGGAAGACTTCAGAGGGGTAAGTAATCCCCGTTATAAGCATCACTTACTCCGCCCATTTTATGGCCATCACAAATCCATCACAGTAATTCACTGTTGTTCATTCACAACCCACTTTTTGTTTACCTGTTGGTCTCCCTTACTTCTCCCTTCTTTTTCCCTTTCCCTTTCTCTCTCTTTCTATGCGCCTAGGTCTATTTCCCCCTCTTTCCTTATCTGCTTTTCCATTGTAAAGCAGGGTTATCAACTGAGAGGTCCACGTGGTCAGAGATATGCCAGAATCAGTCAACAACCACAGTAAATAATTAGCATTTAGATGTATTGTATGTAAATTTATCATATGTGGAAATCCTGAAAATGTGGCATGGATCTGGATCTTGAAAACCCCTGTTTGAAATTTACTGGTGATGTTCTGGAAAAGGTTAGATGTCTGGTAATCGAACTACAGACTTTGGGACTTATTATTTACAAGCCATTGCGCCACCGGTGCATCACATCATTAATATGGGAAAAAATGACGTACCAGCAAGACTATGTTTTCTTCTTAGAGCATGGGAACATTTCTGGCATTACTGGAAAGCATTCTGCTCATTAACATACGCGCCCCGTTTTCAATAAATGTATCTAGCAGCCTTTTGCTGGTGGCGGGGGGGGGGGGGCTGATGGAGTTTCAAGTAATGACCAGCAAATTTTGTTGCTAGTTAGTCCCACAAAACTCTGAAAACATGTACAATATTTTAGAAATGGTTTCCTATAATCTTATTAATAAACCAATCATTTCCAAATGTATTTCCAGATTGTTTAATATTGGTGCCCCTGTCACTTAATTCCATGGTGTAGTCCTTCTGCTGTTTTCTCTTCTTTTGTATTCCGCTTTTTACACACAATACCAACCTTGTACTTTTACAATTGAGCACGGCTCCATCTACATCTGCTAGGTATTCACAAAATGGGACCATGCACATGTTGATTCATTAATTCTGCCCAGAGCCAGACTGGGCACCAAAACTAGCCCTGGCAAATTATGCCAGAGCAGCCCCCATACTGCATGGAGTGAATGAGGGCAGCTTTTCGCTGGTGGTCTGGCAGGGTGGAAGCTGGTTTCACTGCTAGTGGGGGCGGTTTTGTTGCTGGGGACAAGCTGGCCAAGTTTGTGCCTGCATGAAATAGAAACCACCAAAATATTTAAAAAAACAAATGGTTTTAAAGCACGCTTTAAACCATTTTTTTGTATTGTTTATTTACAAGCGCAACCAGCCTCAACCTCCCAGCCCATCGGGAAAATACCTGATGCCTGATAATGCCAGTCCGGGCTGATTCCGCATAATGTTACCCTTGGTCCCCAAGACATTACACAGTAGCAAATCCCATGCAAGGGGTGGGCAGGGAACTGATCAAGGGGTAGTTTGCCTTGCAAGTTTGTCAATGCCCACTGTACCCCTCTGGCAATGGTGGTAAGTTTACACAACAGGGGGAACTGAAGAGAAAGGGAACTGTCCCACACTTTGCGGGGTATAGCAAAATAGGTTTTCCATGGAGATAATCATTTTCTCTATTGAGAAACTAAACAAAATTATACATTACACAGTGGTGGTTCCTTTCCTCTGCCATGAACTATACTGTGAGCATCTTTCATACAGGTGAAATGCATACACAAAAAAACGAATTACTTCAAATGTTAAGGAGCATGCTGCTGCACAGGTTTGCAAACATATTATTGGGAAGTTTTGTGAATTGACATAACTCATGAAACTAAGGGGCATATTTACAAGTAAGCGACAGAGCGCTGATTTGCCCCAAAATTGCTAACACCGTGCTCCGTCACTTTAGAAACGCAGGAGAGCACTGTATTTACAATAATACAGCACTTCCCTGAGTTTCTCCCTGCGCTGGCTCTCGATTCAGCTGCCAGGCGCCAACACAGGCACCCTTGCACCATAGTGCAAGGGTGCCTGCGTTGAGTAAATGATTGTTTATGTGCAGGAAGGTGTCCCTTCCTGCACACAAACAATCCAGAATGGCAATTTGCAACTCATATGTGTGCTGCATTGTGCAGCACACATAGAAGTTGCAAATCGTCATTTTTTTAATGATTGTTTTCATTCATGGCAATTTGCTGCTTCTATGTGTGCTGCACAATGCAGCACACATAGAAACCACAAAAACAAGGGGAAATAAAGCACCATGTTAAGACCAGGTTTTCCCTGGTTTTAAATTTATTTACGTCACCCTTGTAAATAGGGAGCAGCGTCAAAATCAATGGGTGTTGCGGTGGAATGCTCACCACAACCCATTGACCACCCCTATCACGCTAAGTCTATCATGAAAGGGGGCCTTATTTACTAGGTGACGTTAAGCCACGTTAAGTGGCTTAAAGCAACCTTGTAAGTAAGGCGAATCCCCTATCGCCACAGGAACGTCACAAAAAGTTTGGAAAAGACACACACTAGAATACGGACAGCCTGCTTCAAAATAGTTAAAAACTTTAAGAAGATACCTCCGTAATTAAGGGTCCATCCACATCTGCATAAAAGTCCAGGATATTCCAAAAGAAACAACATATGACGATGAAATGTTCTAACGTGATTTCAGGTGTTCCTAATGTATTTTTTGTTGAATGAGGGGTTAGATGTACTGTTCTTTTACAAATTCACTAGACATTAGTGTGCTTCATGAATCTGTTTTACCATTGGGAATTAAGTAGGTAAATTAGAAGTTGTGAGATGGGCGTGTTGTGTTCGTGCCTTTTGTGTAGGGATGTGTAGATTGTAGATGTTGAAATATCAGATGCGTGTAGTTCGTGTGTTTGCCTGTAAAGAATTGTAAGTGAGGAATGTGTGTGGTTGGTATGCGTGTGTCCATCTGTGCACAAGAGTAGCAGTCATATGGTTGAGTATTATTCCAAGCCTAACAATCTGTGTTTTATGTTGTAGGAGGACTGCTATGACATTCTCACTGCCAGCCAGATCTCCAGTTTGGCAGTACAAAGCTCCATCATCTCCAATGCCACTGCAATTAGTCTTGTGTTTAGCTCAGTGAAGATGCAGGACATTTCGTTCTTGAGCATTTTCCTGGATGAAATGAGAGCGAGAGTATTGGTGGTAAGCAAGTACAGAACACATCTTGTTTTGTAGCTCCTGTGGTATTTAAAATCTGGAGGTACCAGGTACGATTAGAGGTAGGACTGTGGTGAGGAGGCATAAAGTGATCCTGTGATTTTAGTCAGGCTGGAGCATCCTTGAGTCTGAGATGTAGGTGACGCCTCATGGTCTGCAATGCTCTATGAAACAAACGCATTGTTCATAATAATTAATGAGGTGAACACCCATTCCATATCTCATCCCAGCCCTTTACCTTGCCTTCTCCATATCTCCCCCCTACATGTAATCTGTATGTTTGACAAAATGCAAATAAAGATACTAAAAAGAAAAAATGAGGTGAAGTGAACACAGCTGGAATCTAAGCTAGGCTCTAAGGCCTGATGTTCAAAATTGTTTTTAAGGTCACAGACCGCAATTCGAATTGTTTGCAACCATAAAAACATTTTTAATGTACAAACCCTGTTTTGAAAGTCAGTAAATGAATATCAACTCCTCAAGAAATCAGTATTGTAAGGACCATGTTGTAGGAATTCCCTCCAAATAGAATTTTTTGTTTAGGAGACGTATAAGTGTTTTGTCTCAACAAACTAGTCCAAACATTGAAAAATTGCATACCCTCAAGTTTGAGAGGTAAACCATTTTTAAAAGGGAAAATGGTCCGAAAAAGAACCCCTTCCCCTTTGGGAAATAATAGAAAAGCTTGTTGGAAGGTAGGCTTTTTTTTCAAAAGTAAACTTTTTTTTTTAAACACCCACCATGTCCATTAAGATTATAACATTAAGGATGATGGGTTCCATTTAAGCAAAAAAGTTTACTTTATTTAAATGTGCTTACAGACATGGTGGTCTGAGATTTTGCTGATTCCCAGAGGCTACTATCCCTTGAATGGCATCCAATGAGATTAAGTCACAATTTGCAACCTAGCTCATTAATATTCATGAGGTAGTTCAGATTGCGTGAAAAGTTTGCAAACCAAACTATTACTACTTAGGTCAGATCACAAACAAATTGCAACCATTGTTTTATACATCAGGCTCAAAGATCTGTATTAACCTTCAATTTCATTAAGGGTCCAAGATGTAGATTCGTGCACTCAAGTGGACAATGGGTGCACTTGGTCTGTCACTTCTGGACAAACGTATTATTTGAAGATTATTATTTATAGCACAGTTTTAAATAGAGCTAAGGTGATCTGCTGGTGTTTGAGTGCTTTGCACTATGGCATTCTAATTAGAAGCCAGAGACCTCAGATACAGGAAAAAATCAATGAGCAATCTAGAACATGGCTCAGTCTGTAAGAAAAGTACCTCTGTTAAAAAGAGAGGACAGGGAAGGAAGCAACACAAGAAGGAAAGGGCCAAACACGGACTTTGAAATTAAAGTAAGGCCATCCCTGGAAGAGAGAAATTAATGCATAAAAAGAAGGGAAATCAAGCTTGTTTGGGAGAAACATTTGAAGCAGAGTGAAGCCAATGATTCAGACATCTGGGAGGTTGGAGTCAGGGGAACAAGATTTAAAATGCCCTTAAAATGAGTTTGAGCTCCAAAAACTGGGAATTCCAAAGTCTCCTGGTGCTGCCACAAAATGGCCGCCATAAATCGCTCTTTACAAGGCAGGTAGCTGTAGGAGGAGGGTCAGCACTAGGAGGATACCAGTGGCCACTAGCTATTTTGTTTATCTGATCAAACCCCTTCTCCCCCAAGGCCCCAGCAAGCAGCAATAATTCCACAAATACAAGCACCCCTACATTCTGCCAGTGAACACCTTCCCTCCACCCCTTCATTGTATTGTATATTGTATTGTATATTCACTTATATAGCGCAGACTGTCACCCTACGGGTATCCTGGCGCTCTGACAATACAATCGATTACTCATGCTACAGGAGAGAAAGCGGCTATCAGGCTTCTGGGAAGAGCCAGGTCTTAAGTAGGGGTGGGCGGAATTTGCGTAATTGCGTTACGCAAATCTCCGCGAAACGGTAAAAAATCTCCGCGAACACGCAGAAATTCCGCGAACACGCGGAATTGCTTGTTCGCGATGCTTTTTTCCTGTTCGCAATTGCTGTTTGCGTGCTCGAGGAGAAATATCTCGTGAACATGCATTTTGAGAACGCGAACAAGCAAAAATTTCGCTAAATCGCGGAAAGCAGACTTTTGAGCAATTTCGCGTTCTCCGCGGAACGCGAAATTACGCAAATTCCGCAAATTCCGCGAGCGGAACGGAATTTGCCGCCCAGGCCTAGTCTTAAGGCTCTTCCTAAATTCCAACAAGGAGTCTAGCTGTCTGATGTGCCAAGGGAGCTCATTCCATAGACGAGCCCCTGCCACACTGAAGGCCCTCCCGCCCATCCTGGCACGTTTGAACCTGGGTTGTGTCAGTAGATTGGCGTTAGAGGAGCGCAACTTTCTTGGAGGGGGATAGCGTGAAAATCTTTCCTGCAAAGGGGCCAGGCCCTCCCCATGCAAAGCTTTGTGGACAAGGCATAGGGACTTAAAATGAATTCTTTCTCTGATCGGTAGCCAGTGAAGCTCACGCAGCACCTGGGTGGAGGAGGAGTCGCGTCTGCGGTTAAGCGCCAGCTTTGCTGCAGCAGACTGGACTCTTTGCAAAACCTGCAAGATATATTGGGGGCTCCTAAGTACAGGGCATTGCAGTAGTCCAGCCTGCTGAGCACTGTACTCCTTACAATCAAAGCACGCGAGTTGTCTGGCAAAAAAGGAAGGATTCGGCGGAGTACTCGCAGCAGCCCAAAACACACACTGGCGGTCTTGTTTGCTTGCGAGTCTAATTGAAGGTTGCTATCAAACATGACGCCGAGGTTCCGGATGGAGTCTACCAGGGCCAGTGGAGCCTCATCCGGGGTTAGCCTGAACTCAGTCGCCAGGTGATGACTCCGCCCTGGTGGCGAGTAGAACATCACTTCAGTTTTTGCTCCATTAAACTGCAAGGAGTTATTCCTCAGCCAGTTTGTGGTCAAGCGCATGCAATTTTGAAACTGTTCTAAAGGCATCGCCTGTTTACCTTCCAGCGAAAACACCAACTGTGTATCGTCTGCATAATTTACTAGTTCAACTCCAAATGCTTTAATGGCCACAAATAATGGTTGTAAATATATATTAAAAAGAATGGGGCTAATACTAGAGCCCTGTGGTACTCCATAGGCCACGGGGGATTTTTCTGAAGAGAAAGGTCCCAGCGTTACCATCTGCTGTCTTTCCGCAAGATAGGAGCGGAGCCACTGTAACGCTCGGCCTTTTATTCCTATCTCCTCCAGTCGCTCCAGTAAGATAGGGTGGCTCACTGTGTCGAATGCGGCTGACATATCCAGGAGCACCAACACAGCGGTGCTCCCGGTGTCAGCCCGCATACGCAGATTATCTAGCACAGTGACCAGAGCAGACTCCGTCCCATGACCAGGGCGGAAACCGAACTGGTCCGCGTCTAACAGATGATGCTCCTCAAGGAATTCCGAAATAGATCTGCTCACAACCTTTTCCAGGATCTTAATAGGAAAAGGGAGCAAGGAGATAGGTCGGAAGTTGGCTGCATTAGTAGGGTCCAGGGAGGGTTTTTTAATAAGAGGGGAAACCACAGCCTGCTTCCAACTGACCGGCACTAGTCCGGCTTCCAGTGATTGGTTACAAATCTGGCGCAGCCAGGGGAAGGTTAGATGGCTGTATGTTTTCCACACCTTCTGGGGCAGGGGGTCGAGGGGTGAGCCGGAGGAGATGCTCCCGACCAAGGAGTCAAAAATAGAGGCCGACATAGTGGGAAAGGCAGTCAAGGGGTTAAGTTGGACTGAGATCCCATTTATTACTGGTTTTTTTCCGGGGCTCAGGGCGGTCGCCTCGTCCTTAAAGCGGTCGACTATTTTAGCCACTTTATCTTGAAAGTGAGTGGCGATCTCATCACAGAGCTTTTGTGAAGGGTCTACTCTATTCTCCAGGCAGGTTGGAGCTGAGATGGTTTTTGCTATTCTGAAAAGCTCCGTAATCCCATTTGGGGCCTGCAGAATAGATTGAGCATAGAATTGGGCTTTACTTTCCAGAATGAGTAGTTTGTATCTGCCTACTATTGACTTCAAAGTAGCCTTATCTCTGTCCGAATACCCCTTCCTCCATGCCCTTTCTGCTTTCTTGCATTGTGATCTTAATTGTCTCAGATCATCAGTGTACCAGGGGGCTGAGATTTTCTTTCTAATTTTCGTTTTTTTCATGGGGATCAGGTTATCCAGTGCAGACGTAATGTACTCCTGGTATATATTATAGTTGTCCTCCACAAAATTAGAGCTCTGGAAGGGGCTCTTCGAGGGCGGTGCGAGGAGTAATCTAGAAAGGCAACTTGTGCCCCTCCGCTTCAGACGCAGGGCCAATGCTTCCATAAACACGGTTACGTCTGTTACAGAAGGGCACCACCAAAAGGCGCACCATCTAAAAAAAAAGGCCCAGCCAAAGTGGCCCGTGTATTAGGTGACTGGTGGTGTTCTAAAGGAAAAGCCTTTTTTTCTGGATCACCCAAAAGTATTGCATCCAATTTACACAGGATCTCAACTTTGTAACTCACTCCTGCGAGTAGTTTATACAGTGCAATATCACGTGTCCTCTCCCTGCTCTACGACTCCAGTGAGGCTCTGTGGTTGACTGGACACTGGCTTTGGGGTAGGGGGTCCCGGTGAACCAAGTGGAACCATAGATATGCCTTGGTTGGGCATTTATGCTTTCCAAGGGGGATATTATGAGCGTTAGGGTCTAACCATGGTTGTTCTATGTTCTTAATTAGGTTCATAGAAGGGTCATGGATTGGTTAAGGTAGGATTACAACCTGAGGCTGTGGATGAGGGGGGAATTTTGTACACAAATTGAATAGCTATAGGTGCCATTTCCTGGTGTCCTGGCGGAAGGCTTTGCCACTTCCTTCATTCGCATCAGCCTACCTTTGTCAGTCGTCACCCGTCAAAAGTGCTTTTTCATTCTTGGGTCTGGGAGCTGGGTATATTGAATCACTCACGCCGCGTCCATAATTGTGTAATGTATTGAAGTTGTGGTGTTCCCAAAACTCTGAAAAAAAGGTAATTTTCAGGTCTTTTTCTCATTAATAAGATGCCACCCATAGGAAGCACTACAAGGCTGCTGCTTTACATCTCCAAAGACGGCACCAGCCCTGACCTGCATATGAACATCTAGCTTTAGTTATGAAATGCGTGGTTTGCCATTTGTCAATAGGAGAAAAGAAGGTACTAAGCAGTTTTTTTAGAGAGAGCCAGTGATCCTGGAGGTATTTATACCAGCTGGGCTGTCACTCCAGACAGAATAATCTTCTTTCTTTGAAGGACATCACTTGGGAAAGTGTAATCTACCTTCAAAGGCCTGCCACTAATTGTGGTTTTACAGCTGAGTTGTAATGACAGAACATTAAGAAAAACAACATCACTTGGTGCCTGTATAAATGTATTATGTGTGACACCACACTGCCCGTACAGGTACAGGGCGCCTCCTGCAGGAAGTTTCCTCTGTCTCTTGCAGTCGGTCTCAAACACAAAGTAAATCTGTGGAAATGGTGAACATAGACTCTAAATCCAGAAATGAACCTGTAAGACAGAGCTTTATTTCCTGACAAGCAGGCAGCGCCAGGGACTGACTCCAGGACACCTGTACAAAAGCTCCATATATCGAATGAGAGAAAAACTAAGCAAGGCTACAAATGATCCTTTTTTAGAGCCCTTATTTACCTGGTCTGATTGTTGCAGCTCAAATTACATTTTCAAAGCAAAAGGAAACAAGCATTCGGAAAGCCAAATAGGTCTGGCGTTGCTGGAAAGTCTTTTGGCTTTGTCAATGCTTGTTTCGTTTTGCCATGTTTTTCATGAAACATTCTTTTGAGAGCTGCCAGGCCTTAGTCAATGGAAAGAAAAATGAAAAAAGCACACAAAAATGTTTTGATGTGAAAACATTACCACTGTAGTCCTTGGAACAGAAGTAACTACTTTATCTGTGGTGCGCCCTTTGTAATAGATCAGAAAGCTGTCCCTCACAGTACATTCAGCCAATGGTGGAAGTGGCCTGCCCTGATCCATCGGCTCTTGCTGTAGTGGGCAGAAGAATGTGTGACTGACACAACAGCATATCAAGAGCTGAAAGCCCCTCTAATAAGTGCATTATATGTACTTTAAGTAAAATCAAAAAGGTCTTGGCTAACGCAGACCTAGAAAGTGTTCACAACGTAACTGGTTTCATTGTTTAATAGGAGGGAATTTCTGTTGTGAAACAACACATTAGCATGAGCCAGTCTCCCTCAATTTGTCCCCTAAAAATTTTTTTTTCATTAGAAATACAGTGCAATGGAAGTATAGAGCATAATAAGAAATAAATGTTCCCTAATGTTTGTAATGAGGATATTGCACCTCACTTTCTAATTTCTTTACATTATAAAATCACTTGCCCTGCTCTCTAGAGCCTCCATATATGTGATCATGGAACTTCTTGGTGACTGGCAATGTCTTGATTATTTTTAGTTGGGAGTAATAAATGTCATATATCATGCATGTAAAAAAAACATAAACTAAATACCCTAGGATGTGTTTTACCTAATATAAGTAATTATACTTATAGGGGACTTTTTGTCACCCTCTTCAACCAGTGGTCTTTTGTTGTGCCATTCACTTTTTTTCTTCCACCCACTACGGCAAACAGCATGGGTCATTGAGTCAACAACCCATGTCAGTCACTGGCTAGCTTCACTGTCAGTGACCGCATTCTGGTCTTTCTAAAAATGCGCACCCTCACACAAAGTAGTTTTGTTTAATTTTTATTGGTGAGGGTCTAGGAGCTACAATGCAAAGAAAAAGGACAAAACAAGCATTGGCAAAGTCAAATGCCTGCCAACCACACTAGACCATTTGGTTTTGCCAATGCTTAGTAATAGAGAGGAAGCTCTAAGAGAGGAAGCTGTGCTTTCAAAGCATCCAGGAAAAAATGAATAAACATCGGTGATATTATCATAGTGGGCACGCATTTGATTTTCTGTCAATTTTCATGTCTTTCAGGACAACACATTGTTAACAGACAATAGAATTGCGGCCACCATCTTGACAGACGCCTTCGAAACCTGGGGCCACGTGCTCGGAAGCATGCCTTTGAGCAACGTGACACACTTCCTCACAACAATCGACTTCCTGTTGCCGTACATCAACTCGACTGCGCTCGACTATCTGCCCACGGACATTTCCTGTGCTGTTTATCAAGAAATGTAAGTATTTTCAAGTCACTTAGAGATCCGTGTTTCTGAAGGGGATTGCGCATGAAAAAATCCTGAGTTCGAGTGCAGTTTGCATCAATCCATAATCCGAAATTTGAAGTAAATGCCATGTGTGCCCAATTTTGGATTTAACCAACGAGCCCTTAAGATTTTCACTAGAGTAATAAAAATACATCAGTGCCTTGAATAATACCAAGGAAAATAAATATAGACACATTATTTCTTGATGTTTTTATTTATTAATATGGGTCTAGCACATCAGATGGAAGTCCTTGGGCTTGGCCTTGTTACACAATCTTGCTGACAGCCTATCAAAAGTCAGCGATGCGTTCCACATTGTTTCTTTCTGTCACGTTCTGATTATAATTTTCTGAAAGCCATCCATGACGTTGAAATCTACATCTCCCGTGGAATGTAGTAAAAACGCTACAGGAGCTTGAAACTCACAGGTGTTTTGTCTGTGTCTTTTTCACACCTTCGCCTGAAATTTGGGCAAACTGGTTGACCCCCTTTACATTCTGCGAAAGTGTGATTGTGGAATTCCTACATTTCTCGAGAAACAATGCAGCGCAAAAGATCCTGGGGGCATATTTACAACAACCGGCGATAATTATTTAGTTTTTCCACCAAATTACCAGTAGTATGCTTGGAATATGCACCAGACACAGGATGAAAATCAAGCTACTGAAATTGTCGTGTGACTCTTTCTTTGGACTCGTATTCACCCTGTTGGGAGTTCTCTATGTGCTAGAAATTAGCACAGGGCTAATGGAGCGTCCTATGGAAATGGAAAAGTCACTTACCTTGGTTACTTATCTTTCTGGTGTATACTCTATCTACCTGCAGATTCCTCACCTTTGAACATGCAGGCGCCAGTCTGGATTCAGAAACTGCTGACGTAGCGCTCCAGTGCCTATAGGGGGTGTTGGCTCCCCCTGACACCAGCAACAGAGCTATGTTAGTGTCACTGGAGTCATAAAGTGCCCACCCTCATATTTTGGCGTCAGTTCTCACTTGTTTCTAACCACGTCATTCGAGGCCGAATGAGAATAACGGCTAGACAAAAATGGGTGCTGTGCTACATAGTAAATTTGCATTGTTTTATAAGGGTTTTACTTTTTTTTTTTAGAAAAGAGGAGGGTGAGAACGGTGAGAAATCTGCAGGTCGATAGAGTAACCACCAGGGCTGGGAACTGAAACCAGCCCTGGCAAACTGCTAGGCCGGCCCCCTGTCAGCTAGGGGGGGTGCGGCCTAGGATTTCAACACTTATTTCACATTGGGTGGGAATCTCAAGGCAGACTTTTCCTACCTCTTGCAAGTGGATGTCAGCCATGGTGGGGCACATACTATCTCTTACAGGCCAATCAGAACAGCTAGATGTGCCCCCATATGCTTCAGGGATAAAGCTACAGCTTGAAATAGGGGATTGTGGGACGGCACTTGTTCAGTATTTAGGAAGGATTTTATTTTTGGTGTTGATTTCCACAGTCCTCAATGATGATTTTTGGTGGAACTTTATGAATTTCCCTGTATCTCTCTTGCAAAGGGAGTTTGTTAGTGGCTACATTTACCAAACCCTGGTTATCCACAGTTTTATTAATGGGTTTATATATACTCAAAGCTCCCTCATCTATTTTAGGTCTCTTGCTGTGAAGTTTATAAAATACACAAGGCAGAATCAAGTCAGGTGTTAGAGAAGCCTATTGACTGCTTGTCATGAGATAGCTTACCCCGCAACTAACATAGTCAAGTGTCTCTAGAACCTTTGACATAAGGAGGTCCACATGCAAGTCTGGCAGGAAGATCACAATTACTGTTTTCTGTTTGCTAGGGACAGTTTCGGCCAATTTTGTTACAGGGGCCGATATTGCTGGCCCCCAGTAACAAAAAAGGTCCCCACCCTGGCGGCCCACCAGGGAAACGCCCGGTACCAACTATGGCCAGTCTGGCCCTGGTAACCACCAACCATAAAGATCGTTACATTGCATTTTATCTTCTCAAGTTTGTTCACTCCTTGATGACTTTATCCTAAACACGATACATCTGGTCTATACGCTTCTTTAAGTCCCAAATTATCTGGACTAATAAGTCCTTTCACATGCACCTTGAAGGGTCAACCATTTTATTAATAGTCCTGAAGATGGTCTAGTGGACAAAAGCCTTAATTAGACAGAAAGATCAACAACTACACCTTTTTCCCTTTTTTGTTATTGTTTAATTATTCAAGAAAAGGTATTCACAATTGTTATTAGGAAGGACATTCATTTGTATATATTTGCAACTTCTGGTTTCATTGTGTTATGATCTTGTACCCTTTATATATATACAAAATCGTCTCTGCAACAATATAAAACTCTTTTGCATATAGAAACCCGTGTTCCCTTTTATTATATCTCATTTCGATGTAAGATGATTACATGTAAAAATAACTACAAATTTGTTTTTGTTTAAAAACGTTTATTGACAAGTAAATTGTGATAACCTGTCAACATTGAATCTATTTAAGTGTTTAGCTGAATAAATCCCTTGTTGGCACACTTACCTGCTAATACTATTTGCCCAAGCCATCAAGGGCTGATTGGGTTCCCCACTGTTTAAGACACTTTTGTCAATGTAAGCCTAATTTAACTTCCTCATTGCTTCTATTAGTTACAGCAGAATCTCCCTGACTCACTATACTCGTTAATGCTGACAGAATCTTGTTCTCCCTTTATATTTCTATTGGTAGACGCATGATGGCACTCCATCATTGCATTCATTAGTACTTTAAGAATCTCCATCGCTTCCATTAGTTCTGACCCTATCTCCTCAATTTATCTCCTACCACAATCTTTCTTGCTCATCATGGCCATTAATGGTAGTAAGGTATAGTACCACAATGTTGAATAGAGCAATATACCTGGCATAATAACATGTCTCAAATATCGTCTGCAATAATATCGCCATATTGGAGTTAATAATAGACAATCACCACCTATAGGGCAATATTTTTGTATTGGGGATAAATTGTGAGCAGTGCAGCAGTGTTTTATGTGTCGCCTCTGAAAAAGGACGTCAAGTCCGAAACGTGTCCAAATGCCAATGCCACATGGGGACTGCCATATGGTGTCTATAGATCAAAGCTGTTTCTTTTTTTGCTAATAAAGACCTGTGAGAGTGCACTTCGCCTGGGTGCACCTGTTTGTGTGTGTGTGTGTGTGTGCGTGTGTATATATATATATATCACATACACACACGTATATGTGTCTGTGTATCTATTTATATATTTATATTTGTGTGTGTCTGTGTATATATATATATATATATATGTGTATAGATACATAGATTAGTGCCATCAGTGCTCTAGGATTTCCATTCCTCCTTCTGATTGGGTTTCTCTTCCATTACAGGTAGGGGGCTCTCACTCATTTTTTCATCTAGTGCCACCAGGACCACTCCTCCATCATGTCCATAAGTGCCAGCAATGCCTTCCTATTCTCTTCTGTTGGATAGATCATATGTCCTTCTCTCTTTGCAGTCACTGATGTTGGCGGGGATGTATACCACAGCTCCCTTTAGTTTCAGCTCTAGTTCACCTTCTCTTCCATTGCTGTATGTAGGACCATCCCCACTACCCTCAATAATTCCATCAATTTCAGAAGAAGGCTCTCCCTCATCGCTCCACTTAATACTAGTAGTATCTCTCTCATTCTGCCATTTAATACCAGCATTATCTGCCCCTTAATGGCTCCAATTTTAGTCAGCAGGATTTCCCTTATTTCTTCAGGATCTCCTACTATTAAGGCTTGTAGCAGTACTGCAGGACTTCCTTCATCTTGTTCATTAGTACTCGAAAGGCCCTCCACTTCATGAAATCCATTTGTGTGGAAGGAATGCCCTCATCAAACCCTATTTAGAAAGAGTTGGGGTGTGAAAGAATTGCCCTCATCAAACCCTTTTTAGAAAGAGTTGGGCCCTCCTCTAATGCTTCTAGGGGTGTAGCTCTATCCGTGCTGCAGCCCGCGCAGTGGCACATTGACCCAGGTGGGAGGTGGGAGGGCAGGCCCAATAGTAGCAGTTAGATTAGGGATCACATCATGTGAATGATTCACACACAGACCCTGCTTGGGACCTGAACGGTGTTTACAGTTGCAGGAGGGAACAAAGAACAGAGAGCAAAGGAAAGGAAAGGCTCAAAGAAAGAAAAACTATTGAAGTGAGAGAAAGGAAAAATACATAAAGACGAGCAAAAGGAGATAGGAAAGAGAAACATAAAGAGCTCTAAAAATAGGAAACTCAGGCAGACAAATGAAGGTCGGTGAAGCAAGACAGAGGGAGAAGGAAAGATAAGATTTGAAGAAGAGAACGTGAGGAAGAAAATAAGACTGAACAGGTAGATTAAGTGGAGCAGAAGGGTAAGGTGCAGATAGAAGAGCGGATACAGGATGTCGGCCAGGAGAGGAAAAGGGAAGCGAAAGAAGTGAGTAAGGTGAGAGAAAAAGACGAAGGAGAAAACGATGAGGATGAGTGATAGAGAAGACTGAGAAGAGTGAGAGGGAAGGGACTGAAAGGAGGATATAGACGAGAAGGAGATGGAGATAGGGAGGATGGAGAAAAAGACAAGTAGGAAGAGGAACTTGGAGTCTTGTACCTACCATTTGTCCAGCAGGTGCATTGACATTCAGATCAGGGGAATGAGGATCCCACTGCATGCCATTTCATAGCTGCTGTTACCGACCCAGGTGTAAGGCCCCATATTCCATTCTTGCATCAGACTCCAGGCTGCTTCAGAGATGGCAATAGGCCTCAAGCCAGGGCTGCTGAGGGTGTCACACGTGACATCGAGGCACGGTACATCTTTGCAGCTTATCACTGAGTAGCGGTGAAGCATGATCCTTTGGTGCCACGTGGCATCTTTGCAGCTTATCACTGAGTAGCGATGAAGCATGATCCTTTGGTAGACAAAAGCTCATGGTGGCAGAGAAAGGAGGGCATGCTAGATCTGGAAGCCAGTGAAATATCTAAATTGTTCATTCTTTTTCAGTGTGAAAGCATTGGATAACGTGTACAGTGATCTCTCCATGAAGAGTAAAACGGCAGTGCTAAACTTTCAGAGATACTACCTCACCCAGAAAGCTTCAGGAGGAGGTAAGCAAATACCTGATATCACAATATTTCTTCTATTTGTGCTACATAAAAATGGAAAGTGTTTACAACTGTGTCTTCAAAGTCACTTTATATAACTATTACTGGCATGTGTCTGGGATAAAGTTATTATTTTTAAATAATAAGATCTGGTTGGTGCACATCATAGTGACCATGTGCATCCTTTAGAACCTATATTGAGATTTTTCAAGCTAGCTTTAGTGAATACCTGAATGTTTGGTTTTCCCTCTGAGACAAAGGCCAAAGACCTCCACAGCATGTTTGAATAATGAATGGGCACCAATCGGTCCCGTTTAAAAGGATGCCAGTTTACCTATTCCTGAGTTTCATGTCTCTACCGGAGGGGAGACGGGGAAAGCTTTTGGGCCATTGGACAGTAGAGAACTGACATCTTGTCTCAGATGTTTGTAAATATAATTACTCTTTGTGTTTTGTCATTTTAAAAGGGTCCACCTGGGTGGGATTATTTTCTAGGGAATGATATTTGACTGTAGAGAAAGAAAAGGTCCTGGGGTCGTAGTTTGTATTTCACAGTTTCAGCAATTTTCAGAGATTGTTTATTAGTTCAGTTACAGAGCGTCCGGCGCTTTGTGCCAGATCACATTTTTTTATAGCAAATTAGCAATTTAGCAATTTTATTGATGAGTGTCATTGGTATTAATAAACATCAAGTCTTCCTATTTGATATTGTGGCCTGCGGGGTGAGGTTGGCATGGTCAATGGCAGTAGTCAACATAAGATACACTGATGTGTTATAAGGAGTGAGGGCAGCCACCTTCTGGGATATGTTTTCACAATCCTTTGAGATGCTCCTACCTAAACCAATGACTGATGGAATCCGTACCATTGGATGGGCGTTTGGCCAGATCTTTGATTCTGTGTAATATTTTGGGCTGTGGCATGAGAGCGCGGTGAACATCTGTACCTCTATATATGGCACTTTAGGAGACTGATCTTTTGGTGAAAGGTATCCAGATAGCAGTCACTCATGTGAACATTGTTGAGACTTTCCACAGCTTCTGTATCTTGGTAGGGGGCACTCCAACTCTTCTTCTCAAATTGAAATCAGGAGTCTGTGGTCATCTTTTATGTCTTGGTGTTCAAGCAACATTAATTAACAAATGCTCTTTCCTTGTTCAGTAGGATTTCAACACTTATTTCACATTGGGTGGGAATCTCAAGGCAGACTTTTCCTACCTTTTGCAAGTGGATGTCAGCCATGGTGGGGCACATACTATCTCTTACAGGCCAATCAGAACAGCTAGATGTGCCCCCATATGCTTCAGGGATAAAGCTATAGCTTGTAATAGGGGATTGTGGGACGGCACTTGTTCAGTATTTAGGAAGGATTTTATTTTTGGTGTTGATTTCCATAGTCCTCAATGATGATGTTTGGTGGAACTTTATGAATTTCCCTGTCTCTCTCTTGCAAAGGGAGTTTGTTAGTGGCTACATTTACCAAACCCTGGTTATCCACAGTTTTATTAATGGGTTTATATATACTCAAAGCTCCCTCATCTATTTTAGGTCTCTAGCTGTGAAGTTTATAAAATACACAAGGCAGAATCAAGTCAGGTGTTAGAGAAGCCTATTAACTGCTTTTCATGAGATAGCTTACCCCGCAACTAACATAGCCAAGTGTCTCTAGAACCTTTGACATAAGGAGGTCCACATGCAAGTCTGGCAGGAAGATCACAATTACTTTTAGTCTATTTATTTAGTTTCTCCATTAAGCACTCAGCTGTTTTAAATACTCTGTATTTTGCTTCTTTTGTAGTGTGTTGAAGTGTGCCAGCGCACAGCAACAAACCGCATAACCATCAACAAAACTAAGCATGTAGTTTTTGGTGTGGTGTTAGTGGTACACAATATTTTAAATGTATAGTTGTATTTTTTGGGTGTGTGATTACTCCGGGTTAAGCCTACACTCTGTCTTCTTGCTAGAGAGTTTTGAGTATAATGTCAGTGCTCATACACATTTGTTGCTATGTTGTATCATAGGATCCTGAACACACTGTCTTAATGCCATGCTGATGCACGGGTAACTATGTGCTGTGGTGTACTGTGGTAGGCTCCTCGAAAGAGTGCTGCTGACCTTGCCAATAACAGTGCTCAGGCACAGGTGCTTCACGTTCAGTTTTGTTGTTGTGCTGTACTGGTTCACATGCACGATTATGTTGTGTAATTATGTGTGTGAGCTTGGGGTGTTCTTTGCAGCAAACTGCCCATTCTAAGATATAGAAGATCCCCAAAACGCTATGCAAAATGACTGTCCCATTGAGTCATGGTCGCTCTGGTTTAGCATCAGTAAAAACACCTGAAATGAACTAGGAGCGGTTTGAGGAACAATGTACATTTGTTCATGGTGGTCAGCAAACATGCACCCAAAAAAGCGTGAAGAACCACGACTCCAATAGATACTGTCATTGTCCGTTTAGTAGGTAGGTGCTTACATGCAAGATTTCAGGAGACTATGGGCCTGACTTAGATCTTGGTGTACAGGTTACTTCGTCACAAGGGTGAGGGATATCCTGTCCGATGAAATATAAATCCCATTATAGAATGTATGACGTTACATCGCATACATTCACAACGCAGTATTTTACATCGCGTTTGTTGCAACGCAAGTCATTACAAATACTTGCGCTGGAGGGCGCTGGACTTAGGAATAGTATGATTTACTATTCTAACTCCAGTCTACGTACAGTAGGGAATGTGTTGGAATAGTAAATCATACTATTCTTTAGGTTAGAGCGCCATCCAGCGCAAGTCGTAATGACCGCGATGTAAAGGCATTGCGGTGCAATACCAGCGTTGTAATGGATGTCTCCCCCCATTATATCCTATGAGATTTATATTTCGGCGGACGGGATGTCCATCACCGTTGTGACGGATTAATCCGTCCGCCAAGATCTAAATCAGGCCCTTTGTCTTCCAAGACCACCGTTGTTCCCCCTATGTCCGGTATCAAATCAGCAGTAAGTAGGTCAGAAACAGAGGATGCCAAGGAAAGCTTGTGCCACTGTTTACCAAGATAGCTAGCCAGTACCTCCTGTATACCTTAATAAAATGTAAATGTCCTATTTATGTAGTGAACATCGCAAACTGAATTGAATTGTGACTCAGGACAATATGTGTTATTTTCCCCCTGAGTAATGGTACCGCTTTCACTGACCTCAAAAGGATAACAATGTAAATCCCCCTGATTGATAAATCAACTCTGATATGATTTAAGCCTTTGATCTTTAGATCTCTGGAAGGCCACTCATCCCACCAAGCTATTTTATCAGGTGCCCATTTCTTTAAGGTGACTGACTGCCCACACACCAGTAGCACAGAACTGAAGTCCAGCGGCATCCTTTTCTTCCAGTGAAGCTTAATTCCCGCTTGACACATTTCCTCCTAGTTGCTCGGGGCCTACAGCAATAGGTGATGCACTTAACAGGGTATCTAGTGTTGTTCTGTCACTCACAGCAGGACCTTGTGGCCAGCATGCGAGTACAAGGAATATAACACACACCACCCCAGATTGCTCTAGCATTTATGAGCGACCCTTTTGCTGGTTTGCACCTATTGCCCACAATCACTTATATCCGTAGTGCTTTCCATCAGGTGCTACTTGGGTGTAGGGTCTCACGGCCTGATTTACAAACGTAAAGTAAGTTTGCACTTTTTCAGTATTCACAAAACCACATTTTAATAGTAAGTTTATGAGTGCTGAGACACCACAGTTGGGGCGGAGAACTCCGCACATAGAAAGATGGGCCTGTCCTATCTCTTAACGTGCGGAGTTCTCTGCACCGATTGTGGTGTCTCTGCGCTTTTTAACTTACTATTAATCCCTTTGTTGCGCCCATCGGCCAACAGCCATCGCAAGCACTGCCTCGGTAGTGCTGTGCATGTCCCTTGGCCGACGCGGCCCTGCCCACTCAATGGAACGCCCCGCACCGCAGCGGAATTACCGTCATAGTAAACAGGTTAAAATGCAGTTTTGTGAATAATGAAAAAAATTAAACTTTCACAAGTGTGTACGTTTACCTTTCTGAATCAGGATCCAAGTCTTATAAAATGCTATATTAAGGCTCAAGTTGGTAAACTATGAACACAAAGTAAATACAGATTAAGAGACTTTACTAGGACGGTTTGTCATTTGGATCTGTACTGCCACATGAAATAGGTGTCCAGGCGTGACTTGTGATGATGAGAGTTAGATTTCTCACAAGTAAGTCGATAGAAAAAAATAAAACATTGTTCTTGGTTGTTTTTCTAGATGATGCCTGCGCCCATGGAATCACGACCACAACAGACTGGATACTCAAAAACTTGGGGCATTTCTGTGAACTATCAAATGGGACAGAATTTCAGACTTTATATGGCTCCTTCAATCTAGTAAGTTACACGGGTATGTGCACCTTCGCCTGAGTGCTCCTCCCATTCGATGAATGATGAGTAGCACAATTTAATCTAAGCCTTCTTTCTTCAATATGGGTGATAGTGCTGTAGACCACGTTTGCAGCCATTCTATAGCTTCATTTCATACACTCTGTAGGAAATTGGAATAGTGTTTTCTTAGTTGTGGGGGCAGAGATGATGGGGATAGGAAAAAAAACAAGAAAACAGAGAGAAGGTAGATCCCCATAATTGCAATGAAAGATTTTCTCTGTTAGAGAAATTGAAATTGTTGCTTCATATAAATAATGGCAATACAATGAGGCCCTTAATTCCATGTTGATAGAAAAACCTTCCTTTCCTAGTGAGAAAGATGAAACTAGAGGAGAATTAACATGTGACATTTCCTCCCTCATATTACTTCTATGGGGTGGAGATTTCACTGGTTGGTTCTTCTCTGAATTAAGTATTTCGTCCATAAGTCAGGGGATTTGATCTTACTGCTCAATTTTAAATCATTCCCTTAATGCCCGACTTCCCTCCAATGATCGCCCATCTGATGTTGGGTCCACAAGTGTAAAGATAGCAAGAAACACATTTATAAAACAAGAAATGTAAAATATATGACATAATCTGGTTTCTAAAAACCGTAACCGTTTTAGTGTACTAGAAAACTAAATCTCTCCTATGCCTGTCACTTGTGTAGATATAAATTACATTCTAGCAATTGCAAACTCTTTCAGCCAATTCTACAAGATAAAAATCTCAGAGCACTTTACATTTTGCACAGTTTTTGGATCTGATCCTATCTTCACAAAAACAAAACTGTGTATAAATATGTAATAATTATTACACACAGGAAATGCTGAGATGATCAATGAATATGGCACATCTGAGGCTCTTAGAGTAGGAACAATAATTTGGAGAACAGAGGAATACTGCCATCTCTTCATACTGCTATACTAGTTGCCTTAACTAGATATTAATATTCTTTTTTTATTAAAAAAAAAGTTTTACCTTGATTCTGCCTGTGCTCCGGAACACCAAACAACTGCAACCATTCGATGTGACCTGCTTCACACTAGGAGTTCGTTTTTTGATTTTTCAAGATTGCAAGGGGGGATTTGAATTATCTCCTTAAGAGATTCAGGTAGGGTGATGGCTTTGCCCACTGCATTGGGTTGCAGAGTACTGACATCCGTTGATTTCGGAAAGAGGGCGTCAGATATTTTTATGCTTGCATGGCAGTGGTTGCCCACCACTTTCTGCAAGCCACAGTGCATCAGTGTATCTTGACTCATGCACTGGCAAAAAAGAACACCATACTTGCAACCTAGAACTGCAACATCTGATTTTGTTAGAAACAATAGGATTAGTGTCCAGTGGCCCTCCACACATCATTGACCAGTTTGTCATGGAAGGTAATAAGATCAATTATTTAACAAGAGAGTTTGTCCTAAAAAAAACTCCAAGATTTATGATTTTTAGTCATACTAAAATTTAAAGTTCGGGTTTTAATAAATTTCGACATTTAGACATCCAAACATGCATAAGAGGGCAGTTTGCCAATGCTAACACATTCTGTGCAGTTTTAATGAATGCCCTTGTGGGTCTTTCACACACCCTAGGTTTTCAAACTGCTATTATCTTCTCTGCTGGAGTTGATAGAAAATGCAATTATTTGTGAACAGCCACACTGTCCTTCTAATGATGACATGGCTCCTGACGCATTTTCCTTGCTTGACAACAGCTAAGGCTTTCCATGGCATTCTCTTTTCTATTGGTCCCGCTAGATGTGGTCTCCAAAAACAGGAAAAAAAATAGTAGAAAAGGGCAGTTAGCAAGTGTTTAAAAAAAAATTGTAATACTGATGATACTTATCCTTATAAAACCATTTAAGATGTCCAGCACCCTTCACACATCAATTTACAAAAAATGTTTTTCCAACGTTTCAAATCTCGTGCTTAGCTACTAATAACCTAACCAATGATGGCTGCCATGCTTGTCTTAATTCTTTTTGGGCTTTCCAGTTCTATTCCTACTTCTATGTCTCTAGCACCTTATATGGCACTTCTCACTCTAAACACCACTGCAGTACTCAGGCTCAGACAATTTGCTTAGAATCAGGGGAGTGGATTGGTGGGAGGAGCCAGATAAGACCACTAGCTGAAAATAATGAGCCATATGGATAAATTGCCTTGGGCAAATAGAAGGCACGTATGGCCACAATAACGCACTCTATTCCCCACCGCATGCTTTAATAGCCTATTAAGGAGATAAAGCACTAATAGTATGCTAAAGAGCAAATCATATATGCCCTCACACTAAAAGGCTAAAAAGCATCCCTTATTGGGGCACAAAACAAGACATATTCCAATGCTTGTTAAAATACATCTGTCAACATGAATGTCTACAGAAGCAATGAAGACAAATGCATAGAAAGTATCCAATCCCTTTCTTAAATTCAGGGCTCTATCTCCTACGTTGGAGCTGCTTTGAGGGTAGATGGAAAACCATGGCAGTGGCATCCATTCAAGTTACACTGACTCCTGTGGATGCAGCCAGAGGTTATTGTTTATAGTGAACCGGTAGGAAAGAGCAGGACATCGATAATAAGGCTGGCCACCCACTGTTCACTATACCCCAGCTGATACATGGTAATTTCCTATCGGATTGACAAAAAAGTTTTCTAAAAATGTAGCTAACTAAATGAGAATGGAACCCTTTTTAAAAGCTTGATTTAGAAACATATTTTGCCGCTAACTAAATGAGAATGGATCCCTTTTTAAAAGCTTGATTTAGAAACATATTTTGCCGGTGAGGCGACAGTTCACGTGCAAGACTTTCTAAAGTATTAAACTGAGTAATTGAAAACCCATTGAAGCTCCCTAAAAGTTAGGGTCTTAAGAGGAATGGTTCAATAAAGCTATATATTATCCAGCATAGAAAGACTTGAGGCATTGCATAGGTCTGGAGGGATGGTGGCCAAGAAAAATTAATGTTAAATCAGGATAGTACAGCGTGTAAGGGACTTGTTTTGAAAATATAGCCCATTGCGGAGGAGCACATATTCAAAGGCACCTAACCAAGGAAGCCAAGCACACTGGAGTCAACATCGCCAGGACACCGCCGACAGATGAAGACAACCGTTCATCGATTTGTAATTTGTCAAAGCATTTTCTATTCCCATTAACAATGTTAATAAGTCGGTGATCTAATTTAGTTTAATCAGTAGCAATGTTTAAATGATGACATTAGAATTGTCGCCATTGGTGAAATGAGGCAGAATTTCACACCATAAGTGCCTTCAGATTGTAATCATCCTGAAGACAGAGGGCGCTATAATCAGTGGCCCTACTCAGAAATGGTGCTTGGAAACAGTAGACTATGTCTCATATACCAATGCAATCTACTTCTGTACCGATAAAGCAAAAAGGAAATACTTTTATAAAGTATTGACTTGAAACCCATGACTTATGCTAAATGATCTTTTGCAGCATTTTCTTGTGCAAGGGCTTGATCTGTAAGATCCAGATAGTGAAGTTGAGATGCCCTTTGTATCAATGCCAGATTCTTCTCTAAGATGGTTGGCCTCTATTTTGCATGTATGCTTTGAAACCTGGCGCTAGCATCCATGGATTATGCACATCTCTGTTTCTGATTGAATACTTTCCATGTAGCATCTACCTGTCTGTGGCTAAATAAAAATTATTTTCAAATCAAATCCGACTTAGTATCTTTCATGGTGTTTATAGACCTATCTGTAGCAATGGTTTCTGTATTGAGCCAGGGGTACAAAGTATCTCAACCATATCAGTCTGGTTGCTACTGGTTGAACTAAATAAAGGTTACTGCGCCTGGCACATTCGGTGTTTCATGGAAACCAACGGATTAACAATGTATGAGCAAAGAGTCACAACTACCTAACTGGCTCCGGCAGTGTTAGCACACATTTTTGCACACATTCAATTATAAAAAGGTCTATTTGTGTGAATTTACTAATTTACAAGAAAGTAACTGTGCACCTTGAAAAGAGGTCTTAAAAAGGGAAAATACTCCTTGTCCAAGAGATAGCGGGCACCCACTTCGGTTCCGGTTCTTATTTGTGTCAAATCTAGAGGATAAAAAAATAACATTTATTTATGCTGCATTGAAGTTCAGTTTCCTGGGATTACTAGTTAATATCTTCATTACACAGAATGCAACCCTGCACTACAGTGCATCAATATTCTCAACACAAGGCCACGCTGCGGTAGAATCTCACGCCAGCGGATATCCAACTTGAAAGATTTGTTCTTGTAGAGTCACACCTGATTACCAGGTGACTGTCCAGCTCTTGTTTTTGTTACAGATTCACAACTCACCCTGGGAACTTGACACATTCAATGCACATGACATAGTTTATTTTAACCTTCAATCTTCTGGATGGGCTTAGACATGTCTGGCTGAAGATCTTAGATATTCCTTCTCTATTTCCTGCGAAGTCTTCATCCAGTCCCTGGGTTCCGGTCTCAATGAACACCATTCAGTCTGCAAAGGGTGAAGGTTGCTGCAGCTTCTGCTTCCTATGGCTTTCTTGTGCTTTGTGGAAAGATCTTCCATGTTATTTGGGATATTCTTTCAGCCCTTCAAGCTGAACAAAATCTCACAAATAAAGGCTTCGCTCTGAATGTACCAGGACCTGCTGCTGTCATTCTCTGCTACTTGAATGTGTAATGCTTGAATCTAAAATCTTTGATACTCAATGATTAAGTGAGAATTACTGAGATTAATGGAGTCCCTGATGTATTTCCTCACCCCTAACCACCCCCATCAGTCCACAAACCTGCCCTGCAGATGACATGATGGTAGTAAGGTTTAATATAAAGATGACATTGAAACATATTCTGAGACTCAATGGTGACATCTGGAAATAATATGTTAGGTTGGAGAACAAAATAACCAAACAAAGATGTTTGTACACCAAGAGGCACTGGTCCTACACATCAGTTCTACACAACTACTGCTTGCTTACTGCGTCTGGTGTTTAAATGCCTTATGGTAAAGGTCCATGCTGAGACCAGGACTGGAAATGTAAATAGGAGAAGTAGCTCTATTCAGGGGCAGGGAATTAGGGAGAGGTTTAGCAAATAGTAGGGAGTAGCCTAGAAGAGAATAGACTGGAAAGAAGCTGAATCCTTGAGCAGTCAGAAGTGCACTCGGATCTGAAGACTGGACAGGAAAGCCACTGAAACCATCGCATAAGAATAACAAGGGTTTTAACACAAACCTAAGAAGTGACAACTGGAACGGAGACATGGAACAATACGGAAACATGGCTGAGGAAAGGCAGGACTGGATTCTTACTACAGGGTACACAGAATGAATGACAATATAGAAATAGCGCTCAGGAAAAGCAGGGCTGAACTCTAGGAAATAGGGAATGCAGGAGCAGTAGTAATACAGAAACACCAGACAGGCCAACTAACTAACTCAAGGTGAGCACACATAAAAAAACAAGGAAAAGCAGAGAGTGGCTGCAGCATGGATTGGAGCTATGCAGAAAGAACAAGGAGCTCTGCAACACTGGACTACAAATCTACATTCAATCATGGACAAGAGATAATGTCAACGAGTTAGGAATCTGCACAGGAATCCGAAAACAGAAGTAGAAACAGCACCAAATAGGACCAAAGACCAGAAGAAGACCTACAGCACTAGAAAGTGTTATTAGAAGTATAAGTGAATATAGTAGCAAAAAGGAACTATGAACTGAGGAATTAGACATGAAAAGCGCACAAGATTAGAAACAGAAGGAGCCGTAGCACTAGAGAAGTATTCAGAAAGGAGCTGCAGCACCAGAGTCGTACTCAGGAACAGAAAGAGATGTGGCACCAGAGAAGTACTCGGCAATAGAAGGGGCTGTAGCACCAGAGAACTACTCAGGAACAGAAAGAGCTGTGGCCTCAGAGAAGTACTCAGGAAACAGAAGGAGCGGTAGCACCAGAGAAGTACTCAGGAACAGAAGGAGCTGTAGTACCAGAGAAGTATGCAGGAATACAAGGAGCTGTAGCACCAGAGACGTACTCAGGAACAGAAAGAGCTATGGCACCAGAGAAGTACTCAGGAAACAGAAGAAGCTGTCACACCAGAGAGCTACTCAGGGACAGAAGGGGCTGTGGCACAAGAGAAGTACTCAGGAACAGAAGCAGCTTTAGTGCCATAGAAGTATGCAGGAATACAAGGAGCTGTAGCACCAGAGAAGTACTCAGGAAGAGAATGAGCTGTGAAGGAGCTGAAGCACCAAGCAAGTACTCAGGAACAGAAAGAGCTGTGGCCTCAGAGAAGTACTCAGGAAACAGAAGGAGCGGTAGCACCAGAGAAGTACTCAGGAACAGAAGGAGCTGTAGTACCAGAGAAGTATGCAGGAACACAAGTAGCTGTAGCACCACAGAAGTACTCTGGCACAGAAGGAGCTGTAGTTCCAGAGAAGTATGCAGGAATACAAGGAGCTGTAGCACCAGAGAAGTACTCGGGAACAGAAAGAGCTATGGCACCAGAGAAGTACTAAGGAAACAGAAGAAGCTGTAGAAACAGAGAAATACTCAAGGACAGAAGGATCTGTGGCACCAGAGAAGTACTCAGGAAACAGAAGGAGCTGTAGTACCAGAGAAGTATGAAGGAATACAAGGTGCTGTAGCACCCGAGAAGTACTCAGGAACAGAAAGAGCTATGGCACCAGAGAAGTACTCAGGAAACAGAAGAAGCTGTCACACCAGAGAAGTACTCAGGGACAGAAGGAGCTGTGGCACCAGAGAAGTACTCAGGGACAGAAGGAGCTTTAGTGCCAGAGAAGTATGCAGGAATACAAGGAGCTGTAGCACCCGAGAAGTACTCAGGAACAGAAAGAGCTATGGCACCAGAGAAGTACTCAGGAAACAGAAGAAGCTGTCACACCAGAGAAGTACTCTGGGACAGAAGGAGCAGTGGCACCAGAGAAGTACTCAGGGACAGAAGCAGCTTTAGTGCCATAGAAGTATGCAGGAATACAAGGAGCTGTAGCACCCGAGAAGTACTCAGGAACAGAAAGAGCTATGGCACCAGAGAAGTACTCAGGAAACAGAAGAAGCTGTCACACCAGAGAAGTACTCAGGGAGAGAAGGAGCTGTGGCACCAGAGAAGTACTCAGGAACAGAAGGAGCTGTAGCACCACAGAAGTACTCTGACACAGAAGGAGCTGTAGTTCCAGAGAAGTATGCAGGAATACAAGGAGCTGTAGCACCAGAGAAGTACTCAGGAACAGAAAGAGCTATGGCACCAGAGAAGTACTAAGGAAACAGAAGAAGCTGTAGAAACAGAGAAATACTCAAGGACAGAAGGATCTGTGGCACCAGAGAAGTACTCAGGAAACAGAAGGAGTTGTAGTACCAGAGAAGTATGCAGGAATACAAGGTGCTGTAGCACCCGAGAAGTACTCAGGAACAGAAAGAGCTATGGCACCAGAGAAGTACTCAGGAAACAGAAGAAGCTGTCACACCAGAGAAGTACTCAGGGACAGAAGGAGCTGTGGCACCAGAGAAGTACTCAGGGACAGAAGGAGCTTTAGTGCCAGAGAAGTATGCAGGAATACAAGGAGCTGTAGCACCCGAGAAGTACTCAGGAACAGAAAGAGCTATGGCACCAGAGAAGTACTCAGGAAACAGAAGAAGCTGTCACACCAGAGAAGTACTCAGGGACAGAAGGAGCTGTGGCACCAGAGAAGTACTCAGGGACAGAAGGAGCTTTAGTGCCAGAGAAGTATGCAGGAATACAAGGAGCTGTAGCACCAGAGAAGTACTCAGGAAGAGATTGAGCTGAGAAGGAGTTGAAGCACCAAACAAGTACTCAGGAACAGAAGGAGCTGTAGCACCAGAGCATTATTCAGGAACAGTATGGTAGTGTCAAAACCTGGACAGGATTGGAAAATAGAGCAAGGTCTGCAATGTGCTAGGGAGCATTTTGAGGTAAAAATGTCTTAAGGCACACCCCCTTACACTCTTGAGAACATCCTGGTGGCATGATGGCAGAATCCTGACACCTGCCTCAGGCAGGTTAAATGTTATCCATTACAAAAGCAAATTAGGGAAAACCAGAGTTATATGTAAATAGAGAGATTGTTTAGCCTTACAGCATACAGGATCTGTCACTCACTCAGTGGAAGGAGCCATGCTGATAACACTAAGGAACATAGATGTGAAACAGCAGTGTCAATGACAATATAGGTCCATGAACTGGACATTGCATTGCCATTAAAACGTCCGGACATTGTTCAATATCCAGGCACTGAGTGAAGGGTATGGAAATGACAACAATACAAAACGGCTGCAGTAAAGTCAGCAGCACACATATAGGCTTACAACAAGTTTACAATTAGTGCTCATAAGACTCTTGAAACACTATGAACCCGACTAAATACTCTGCATTTCTGACTTCACACAATAACATGCAAATTACAGTTGTGATTATCGCTGCTGCAAATGCACGTGTTCTAGAATTAATCTTCCCTCTCTATTGCACACACCAGAAAGGTAAATGTCTTGTGATGTTAACTGAAGTGTGATATTAATAGCCAAGTCAATCATGCTCAGTTTAACGACCTGGGAATGGTGAAGGTTTGTGTAAGTGTATGCAATCCGTATTCACATTTGAACTTTTGACCTGCCTATACGCTTATATCTAAAGCTGGAGGCGTACTCTATTGAGTTAAGCACTCTTAAACCTTGCAAAATTCACACTTCTAATCTCTCTGCCTGGTAGCCTTTCACATTTACCCTATTTACTCCCTACTCGCTTTTCTCTCAATCAATTTCTGTAATACCTAATTCCTTTACAGTAATGCTTTGAAAAACTGCCAAAACAATCTCCCAAAAATTACTTGAGGGCTAAAGGAAAGTATTACCATGGATATTTGCCTACAAGAAATTAAAAAAATTATAAGATCCGTTCAGAATGAGGAGGCAGCAGGGACAGACTCATTTTATAACATATTTCAGGAGGAATTGCTGGAAAATGTAGTGAATTTTTACCACACAAATAATTGGTACTAATAACTATAACCCCAAAAAAGGGCAAGAACCCAAACTTTTATGGCTATTTTAGGCCACTTTCGTGAGCTAAAGCCAATATTTTTACCAAGACCTTGGCAGGCTAACTTGCAGGAGATACCGATGTATCATGACTTATTCTAAATGATTTGTTATAAATAGCTGCACAAATAGATGTCTGATTCACCACAGTCAGAGAGGACACGGAGAAAGTCTTCAACAGAATGGAGTGGGACTTCCGGTGGTGTGTTTGACATTAATTGAGATTTGCCGAGGCTTTCATAGATTCAGTCAATGTCTGTATAGGAATTCATCAGCCAAGCTAATGACGAATTGCCAATTAACGGTAAAATACAGAGAGTATATGAAAGTGGTGGCAACTCTTCACTGTTATTAAGGAATCTTCATCAATTTAAATAAGAAAGGGAAGGTAATTGGAAGTGGTTGAGTTGAATAACATTAGAATAAACGTATCACTTTATTTGATCAAATCCCTTTTTCCACAAACTTACTCATTGAAACAAGATTTCTCTCACCCAGTATCAGATGTTTTAAGAAAAAAAGGATTATAAAATATACCATACTAAAATTGTTATGATGTCAGAAAGTGATCAAATAAGTAAATTAATAACCAATTCTATTAGATTTGTGAGTGCAAGGATAACAGAAATGTGCCTCAACTCATATGAGAAATACAGACGTTGGAAGACAGTTCTATATAAATGGATAAAGACAAAGGGCCTTATTAAAATGGTAATGGAAAACTTTTCTGATTTCTAGAGAAAGTGTTAAATGCAGAGAAGGATCCATTTCCCTATCATATTATCCTGATAATGACATTATTTATGTTGGTGTATTCTCTTCTGGCCTCATTTCATAGCCGTTTTTTTTTATTATTGGTTTTATAATGGCTTCGAAAAACTCCTATAAAACAAAATCTGGCCCGCTAATTAAAAGGTGCTGGGGCTCTACCAAATACACAGGGGCATTTCTGGTCATTGTTCTGCATTCTGTCCATCAATTGTTGTTTTTGCATTTCTGGTAATAGACATTTAAAAGATTCTGCATGTTCTTTAACATCTATTTGAATCAATAATTGGCAGTAATTTTAAAAGTCCATGATACATAAAAAAATGAAATTTTGGCTTTTAAGTTCTCCTGATAAACCGATTTTAAAAAGGTGTTACTGCAGGCTGTACTGAAATATGTAGTTCAGACCTCAATGTCTGAACCCTGGATATAAAAGAGTTTCAATGAATTACAAAAAAACAATAGCTACTCCTCAACTACCTCAACAACTCACATTGATGGTGATATCTTACACAGAGAATAGATTAATTCTTGTAGAGGAATTTGTGGCTAGGGCATGTCTGGATCTCATCATATGTTCTGCATTACTATTTCTTCAAACCACTTCTTAAGACTGTCATTAGAGAGAATATCAGCAATTCACTAGAACACTCATTTCTTAAAATTCCATATCTCCTTATAACTCACTATAATAATACAATATGCACAATAATATTATATTATAGGAGAGCAAAGACAGTGACAACTGAGAGAAAGACAATTGACAGAAGAGAAAGGTTGTCAGTGCTTTACAAAAGGCAACATAGTGAGCCATAGCTCACAGTGCAAGGGGAGAATGTTCCAAAGTTAGGAACCTATTTCCCTGAAGGACCTCTCCCAAAATAATCCTCACGGAATTGAGGAATCTTAAAAATTTTTGGGGATCTTAGCATAGGTCAGCCTGTGTGGCCAGTTTAGATCAGAAAGAAACATAAAACCAGTTACAAAAAAAATCACCCGATGTACGAGGCAGAGCACCTTTACTGGATTATTTCCTTGATAGGTAGGTAATTAAGTAATATGCGGGTGTCCTAAATATATTCATACTTTCATAGACAATAATCACCTGGATCGTAATTTTTTTAATGGCCTGCAATTCTTGAGTTGTTTTTTAGGTATTCCCAGGTAGACTGCATTCCCATAAGCCAGGTCGGAAAGAATGTTGATTCTCATAGGTTTACTGCATAGAGAATTGTGATTTTATTTAAGACAAGGAGGCTAGCATTATGCATAGTACTTTTATTTACCACTTCTGCGCAGCAAACACTTGAAAGAATCCTCAGAGCAGAACGTAAACACCAAACAATTAAAAAATAACTTTAAGGTCCCATATAATCCTGCTGTACGCCATCTTCTCCCTCTTTTGTTTTTTTCTCCATTCTTCCCCTTGTGATAAATGTAACCTCACCAGAACCTTAACTTGTACAAACTCATGTCCTTAAATGAATCCTAATTTGTTTGTAAGGAATAAAAAACTTCATTAAAACAAAATACTATTCCTTAAGTTAAACTTCTCCTTACCACATGCTCTATAAAGAATGTACTATAAGTAATCTTAATTAAATAGTTATCGTAAAAGAACTTTCCAGATAAACCATAGTAATACACCCTCAAATCTCCTAAACCCAAAACCAGGGTGGGAGGGAGGGATTGTGCTAGCCTCCTTGCTTTCAATAAAATCACGATTCTCTATGCAGTAAACCTATGAGAATTGACATTTTATGGCAAGACAGGAGACTAGAATTATGCATGTTCAAAGCCCTCTAAAACTTTATTTGCAACATGCTCTATAGGCTTGAAAAAAAACCTTCTGAAAACCTCCGCATTAGACCAATCAGCTGCTTTTAAGATATCTTCCAGACTTACACCATTAACATAGGCCTTGCTAGCCATAGCACCCCTAACAGAATGTGCTGCAAAATATCCAGATTCACACCTGCCTCCTTCATAACTGACCGTACCCATCTAGCAATAGTCGCTGAAGAAACTCCCTTCTAAGGTTTCACATGAGAAATCAGTGGGTATCTACTCCATCACTTCTAAACTCCAAAACCCTACTTTCATATTCCTTCAGACATTTGGGAATACAAGGCTTTGGACAAGCATCAAACATAGGATAAAAAACTGTCACTTTTACAAATTTCAAACAACACCCCCTGTGGCTGATAAAACCTTGAACTAACTTCCAAAGCTCTAACATCTGACACTCTCCTAAAAGAAAACATGCATAACAAAGTCGCCAACTTCCAAGACAATTCTCTCAAACCCAAATACCTATTTGTAGGCCATCTCTCAAACAATTTAAAAACCAAATTAACATCCCAAAAAGATAAATTACAACTTGCCTTAGGAGGTCTTTTCAACCCAGCAGAAATCGCTGATCTATAACAATTAATTGTTCTACATGATAATCCCTTCTCAAACAAATCTGCTAAAAATATTGACACCACCATCTCATCAGCCTCCACGGGATCCAAATCCCTTCCAAGCACCAACATAACTAAACAGACCATGCACCCCAATATATCTGCCGAGTCCCAGGCACCCATGGCTTACTGAGTAATGCTGTAGCCGTTCCCAAATGTTCTGTGAATCTTTTGAATCCTCTGATATTTTCCAAACTAGAAGGTTGAGCGAACCTTCTTTCCCCAAAGTATGCTCCATCGCCTCTTTTTGTGTTGAATTGGGTTTTACCATATAATACATATTAAGAACAACAATAAAAAGGCAACAATAAATTGTTAATAAATTCTACAAGAATAAAAGATATCAATGGCATGTATAACATTTGCCGGTGAATAAAAACAAATGCATATGGAATATATAAATAGGTACATAATAGATGAGTAATTAGATAAATAAATAGAGAAATAGTGAAAATTAATATAAATAAGAAATTGCTAAAGTGAACAGTATTAATTGATGAAATATAAATAGATTAAATATAAATATGAAACAATGACTATACATGAGAGCATCGTGGGAATAGTATAGAGATACATTATCATATAAAAATACTCATCTAGTAAAGGTTTAGGGTACAAAAGAAGGGGTGAATAGGAAAGTAAGAGGAAAAACGTAAACTTGAAGAGTTATGTGAAGGGGTGGAGCCAGAGTACAAGGAAAGAGGAAGAAGAAATACGAGTGAAAGAAAATGCATAGGATGTGAATAAAAGACAATGAGAGAGAGAACAAATAGTAATGGGAAGAAGTTAATGGACAAGGAAGAAAAGCGATGAACAAGAGAGTTGTCAGTATCATCAGTTTTCGCTTTAAGGAAAGGTGACCAGATCTGCAGAAAGATATCCGATTGATCCTGAAGATTATAAATCAATCGTTCATGTGAAGCCGTCTGAGGCATTGCCACTAACCATTCTTCTTGAGAGGGTGGGGATGATGACTTCCAATTGTGTAAAATAGAAATTTTAGCTGTAGCTGATGCAGTGTGGAAGAGAGGGTGTTGTAGTTTGGAAAGCTTAGAGTGATGTAAATCATGTAAGAGAATGCGGGTAGATGTAAATGGTAAATGTTAGGGTATTGTAGAGTGTAATGTTTTACCAACATAATTCCATATAGGTCTAATTCTTGGACACTCACAAATAATGTGAGTTGCATCACAGCCAGAGGCGGAACATCTCCAACAATCAGTGTGTGAAAGTAAACCAGCTTTATGTAGTTTGACCGGTGACCAATGCCAATCATGGAGAACTTCAAACAGGCAAAATTTAAGCCTTGCTTCATAAACCTCTTCATGTGGACCTTCTAATATGTGATCCCATTCCACAGCAGTATAGGAAGTTGATAAACGAGTTTGCCACTTAAATTGGAGATTATGAGAGAGGGTTTGTGAAAAAAGATGGAGCGTAAAGGTTTTATAAAGACCAGAAGTCACTCCTTTATGCTTCCCCCACACATTCAAATAAGATAACATTGGAGATATTTGAAGCAGCCAAGGGGGAGACCCCAACTGTTTCTTCAAACATTGTTGAAGTTGATGGTATTTAAGAGAATGTTGGGTAGGAAGATTAAAATCCTCCCTCAATTGTGAGAAGGATTTAAATTCACCATTGTGGAGAAGCTGATCTGGGGAATAGATGCCTGCTGCTTGCCACAATGGCCAAGATAACATACGACCATTAATGCGTATACCTGAATTATTCCACAGAGGAGCCTTGATGTGAATACGTGCGTTTGAATCTAAGAGACGATGCCCTCTTTGCCAGGATTTATGCATAGCTGATAAAATCGGGTTTTTAGGATCAGAACGACTAGTGCCACTGCCATACAAAAGAGAGAGACCTGAATCTACAGCTGAGATGACGCTCTATATGGACCCATTGCAGCATATCTTTTAGTCCTGGCAAGAAATAAGAGAATTGAGAGATGTGCAATGCAAGGGAATAGTGTTCAATGGATGGAAGACCCATTCCACCATATGATTGATGGGCTTTTAATTTTGCCAATGCAAGGCGAGGTCTAGCTGAACCCCATACAAAGGACTTAATTTTAGAATCAATTGATTGAAGTGTAGATAAAGGGATTTGAAGGGAGAGCATACCTAAAACTTAAATGAAACGCGGGTGAGTGACCATTTTGATGGCTTGGACTCTGCCCCGCTCCATCTCCTCTTGTCTTATCAAAATTACATTGTAAGCTCTTCTTAACAAGCATTTGCAATGCATCGGTCTCGCCTTTGGGACCTCTTAAGTGTTTAGACAGAGCTATTGGCACTGCTAATGTGTTTAAGTTATGGTTGAGACAAAAATATCAAGCATCTGCAGGATACTAATTTTCAGTCGTATACTCTCTCGTAAGAGTCATCTCCTCAACGAAACAATTAAAACTAGGGACATTTTGGGTGAAAATGAAGAATGTATGCACAAATCAGAGGGAAGAAAAAGCTAAGGAAGAAATACCACGCAAAGGCCACCTAAACAAACACCATCTTCCTACAATGTATACTGTAGGTGTTGTGGAATATAAACTTGCAGACATTAAGCAGGATAAAAGATGTTGCAACCAGGAAACTTTGAGGAATTCAATTCAGAAAACTCCAAGTGCCTTTCTGCTCAGCTAACCCGAGACCAGCGAGGATGTCCCAAATCACTCCTACCTGTCGCAACTCTGCCTGATCGCCCTGTTTGCTCCTACTGACTGTTCACTCTGCCTGCTTCTGCTGAACAGTCACTCTGCCTGCTCCTACTGACTGCACTCTGCCTGCTCCTACTAACTGTTCACCCCGCCTGCTCCTACTAACTGCTCACTTTGCCTGCTCCTACTGACTGTTAACACAGCCTGTTACTGCTGGCATTTCATTTTGGCTGCTCCTCTCGACTGCTTGCTCTACCTGATCGTCTCGTTTGCTCCTACTGACTGCTCACTCCGCCTGCTTCTGCTGACCAGTCACTCTGTCTGCTCCGGTTGACTGTTCGCCCTGCCTGATCAGTCCCCCTCCTCCAACTAACAGTTCACTCTGCCTGCGCCTAATAGACAGCTGCTAATGACCACTCACTCTTTCTGCTACAACTGACTGCTCACACTGCCTTCTCACACTGCAGTGACTGCTCGCTCCGCCTACTGCTGTGGAGTGCTTACTACTCCGCACACTACCAGGTCCTACTGACTACTCACGCTCCCTACTAACTGCTCTTACTGTCCTAACTCACTGCCAGCTCACGCTGCCTCCTCACGCATACTGTGCCTTGTGCTCCCTACTACATAACAACGAGCTGCTCATACGTTCCACTCACTCTGACTACACACTGAATTCTGACTGCTCCGGCTGGCTGCTTAGACTGCACGCTCATGCCCAGCACCAGTCTTAATTGGCTACTGCGCACCCCTACTGACTGTCGCCAGCTATTAAAGTACTGCCTGCTTGTACTCACTGTCCTGCTCCTAAAACCTGATCCATACACCACTGACTGCTCCAATTGTATGATCAATCCTGAACGTCCTGCTCTGACTGACAGCTCCGTTTGAATGTGCATCTTCACTGTTCATACTGCCTGCTTCCTCCGGTGAGCACTGCCTGCTCCTGCAGCTGGCGTGCTGCTTGCTCTGGGAGTGAGAGAAGCTAGCACTCCAACTCGCTTATTTCAACTGATTTGGTGAATTTTCCTGGGCAGTGTTTGCAGGAGCACTACAATTTTACATACATCAAACGAGCGCACTGAATGATGATGCTCATTAGCAGGGAACTACAGAAGAGGCACACAGAAAATAAATAAACAGCAATTTTTATAGCCAGTATGATACCCGTTAATTAAATTGCTTTGTTTAAACACACTGCACACAGCTTTCAGTCGGCCGTCAATAAAAAACGGGACATGAGTTAAATCTCCTGAAATCATTCAGAACTGCTGGTGAAAAGCAGGGACTGTCCCGGCAAATTCAGGGCGGCTGGATGACCATATGTATGATTCAACTCAGAACAGGCATCGGGATCTGGGCTACTTACTACCCGGTTGCCCTAATGCATTACAAACATCACAAGCGCATGCAGGAAATACTCAGGGCACCGGGGATCCTTATTACGTGCATCCGATTACGTTACAACAAACTAAGGTGAAGCACTATCAATCATGCAGATACATGCATCTATCAAGAAAACCAGTTTAAAAAAACAAGATTTAAGCAAGCCAAACACCAAAGGTACCGGGGGCACAGGGCATACTTACCATCCACATACAGACGTTTACCCCACAGTCGAGATCGACAATAGAACCATACAACAAGCGTGAGACAATGAACAGTTCAACGGCATAGAAAAAGGACAAGGGAGTCCTCGATGTAGTCAATGGAAACCGGCAGACATGTTGATATGGGAACGCCTCCTATACGTGGTTCGATTCGAAAAAATATTGCATTTTCCTAAAAGGCATCGATAACGCGATGGCTGTTAAAATTAAACAATTTAGTTTTAAAAGTAAGTTGCAGGGGTTTACATGTAGGTGATAATTTAATTTTGAATTCAAACGTGTTTGAAAAAAATACAACATCATTAGAATTAGAAAAAAACGTTTTTACTTAAATTGGAAACTATTTAATTCCAAGTGGACAGAGGTTCGGTGGTGCTTTCATTTATGTTGTTTTGGCGATATTCTCTTTCACTCCCATTAAACAAAGTGAGCGGATTTGGTCCAACGGCTAGATTGCCGACTTTGGTGCTGGAGACCCCGGTTCGAGCCTCGGGGTCGCATCCACATTCTGTGATTTTGGGCAAATCACTTTATCTCCTCGTGCCTGAATGTGTCCTTGTGTAATGCAATCGGTGCTCATGTAAAGCACTTCAATATCCGGGGCAAGTTCGCGCTATATAAATCTATAAAAGTCATCTGTTTCCTGGAGTGAAAACATGCCGATGCGGTTTGATGGGTATGCGCGCCCAGGCAGGGGGAGCGCTTACAGACATGGAGCTAAAAACAACAAAACACCGGCCAGGAAGAGAGCACGTCATCACGTGCGCACTATTGTGATCAGGCCGGGTGCCAGAAGAAAGTGCGCAAGTGAAGGGGCCAGTAGCCTTGGAAGGTTACTAATGACGACATAATCGTCATGAGGAGGGACTAGCAATCCTTAAACAAATCGGAAAGCAGCATTTACTGACCTAATCCAATGAAAAAGATGGGCGGCGAGTGGGCGGAGCTTCCACGAAGCTTCCCCACTAAAGTGTATACTGCATGTCTCGGAGAGACAGTGCAAGCACTGTCTAGGCGAGACCTAAAAAGGCTCCTCCATCACCATCTCCAACACTGAAGGGAACCATGCCTGAGAGTTCCAAAAAGGAGTCATCAACACTATCTGACAGTCCTGCCTTCGCACCTGTACCAACACTCTCTGAATCCTAGCAAACGGGGGGAACGCATATGCCTTAATTTCCTTCTAGTTCTGAGTAAATGAATCCACAGTTATAGCTCCTGGATCCGGTCTCCAACTGAGGCAGTCCTTCAACTGATGCATCAATTTGGAGGCAACAGATCTATCTCAGTAGACCTAACCAACTCTGAATCTCCTGAAAAACCACCTGTCCAGCTTCCAATAGCTGAATCTACCAAATTCCTTGCGCTACAAAATTCTGCACCCCTGATAGATACTGAGCCTGCAAAGCAATCCTGTGTTTCAGACAAAACTCCCAAATTACTTTTACTTTCTCCGTCAACTTCCTTGATCGGCTTCCAACTAGCTTGTTTATGTATGTGACTGCTGTGATATTGTCCATTTAGAGAAAACTGAACTCCCATGGAACGGAGACTTAAAACTTTGCGAAGCAAAAATCCCTGCTTTAATCTTTAAATATGCATCTGTTCCATCCTGCTCCAAATTCCACCTGTCTCCTGAGTCGAACATGTCACTCCCCAACAAGATTTGCTTGCATCTGTTTCCAACACAAATCTGGCCTTGAACCAAAAATTGCTCGCCCATTCCAGGCCTCCAAATATTCCAACCACCAAATTAGCTCCCTTTTCGCCTCCTATGCCATTGGTACACAATCTCTGTACCACAAACATTTGCCAGAGCAGAAGTCTTTAACCGTTGCAAAGCTCTCTGGTACAAAGGCCCAGGAAACACTGCATGTATAGAAGATAAAATACCTATAATCCTTGCCAAATCTCTCAATCTCACCATCTCTTTCCTCAGTAGCGACTTCACAGATTGACAAATTCTTATCATTTATTTTTCTGGAAATGATAATTGCCCTTCGACTGTGTTCCCCACAAAGCCCAAAAACTCCAAAGACTGAGAAGGCTCCAAAATGACTTCTCCAGATTTATCAGAAAACCCAAAGAATCCAACAGGAACCTCACAGTTTCCAACTATGACTTTAACAATGTCACATTGTGATTTATTATCAGAAGATCGCACAAGAACACAATCATACGACTACCTCTCTCTCAAAAAACTCAACAGCCAATCTCATCATCTTCGTAAAAACACCAAGGGGCTGATGACAACCTAAATGGTAGACAAACAAACTGGTATAAATGACCTTTCCACCTGAACTGAAGGTACTTCTGAGTCTCCTTCTACATGGGAATTGTAAAGTATGCATCCTTTAGATCCATCTTTACCAACCAATCTGAATCCTGTAAAACATCTCTCAACAAATGATTGCCTTCCATCTTGAAATGTCTGTATGTCACATAATATTTTAGATCCCTAACATTGATCACAGGTCTCCATCCCCTGTCTTTTTCTCTACTAGAAATAACGTACTCACAAAACCAATCTGATTTTCCTCTACCTCTATAAATGCTCCTTTCTGTAACATACTTTCTACCTCTTACATATTGTTGGTCATTGTTGGAACACAGTTCTCTTAGTTCCTGTCTTTGCTCAGGGACAGAAGTGAACTCTGTTGTGTAACCCGTAACAGCCACCAACACCCAAGGATCATTTGTAAGCCCTTTCCATGTTTCTACAAAAAGTCTTAACTTTCCACACACCTTTCCTTGGGTAAAACCAATCGAGATCCTCATACTTCTACCCGCCTGAACTTTGTGTAGATGATTGTCTTCAGCCTCTAGCGGCTCTAGATCTGTCTCCCCTTCCTCTTTGAGGATGGAATCCATATTCACTCTGTATAATCCACTGTTAAAACCTTGCGTCGAATAGAAGCTGTGGTTGCCGTCTCTTCCCAGCCCTGCCATAAAAACTACTAGTTCCACCAAACACCTTGCGCATATTAAACTGAGCTTTGTCCAAAGCAGTAAAAGTATGCACATATTTCCCCAAGGCTTTGACTAACCATTCACCAAAGAGCATGCCTTTGGGGTCCTCACTAGATTCTTTGCAAGCAAAATCTCCCAGTTTCAGATTTATGTGAAGCAAAACTGCCATACGCCTTTTGGCAATCAGCCGGCATTCACCGTGCCCAAGAAGCAAAGTGCCCTCTGGCACCAGCCGCTCAGTAAATTAATTTCCACATCTTTTCCCTTCAGATACGCCTCTTTCAACATGTCAAACATTCTTGCAAGAGGCCCTAAGGAATCCAGAAATTTGTCCTAACATTGTTTAAGAGATTTCTTTAGGCCTTTCCCTGGGTCTCTATCTGACTTAAACATATATGTAATTAACTCTGGGTCCAGATTCGGGGTCAACAACTCCTTATCCCCGACAACGGGGGCATGCACTCTGCCCTCATGACATTATGTTCCCCTTTGTCCAGAGGCCTCTGAATCTAATGCCTAATGTAGTCTACCACATGACTCATAGGCCACCAGTCGGATCCCCTAGGGTGACGTATCTCTTTAGGGTCAAACAACATTTGACCAAGAGGATCAACCACAATCTTATCACCTGTGCTCCTGCTATTCTCACTTCCACCAAAATCATCCTCCAAATCATCTTTATAATTCAAATCAAATAGGTATTCATCTTAATTATTATTATCTACACCATCCGCAGGGATATCCTGCCCATCAGAAGTGTTGCCATGAACACCCACTCTTAGCGTGTCGCTTAGGATTCCTCTTCCTTCAGCACTGGATTCCGGATGCTTTCTTTTACCAGAGCACTTGCCCCCTGGTCCTCAGTGAGCTCTCTCCTCACCCTCAGATATTTAAAAATACTCTTCCTCCTCATCAGTATGAGCCCTTTTCCTACTGGACATGGCGGATTTCACAGATTCTTCCACTAAACTCCTAATTTCCTCCGTTAAATTTTTCTTAATCCTCGACCCCTGTTCCTCAATATTAATTTACTTTTTAGACATAACTGAGAATAATCTCCTCACAAACCTAAACTCAAATCCCCAAATATACCTTTTCCACAACTGACCGACACTCTGATAATGAGATGTGCACTTTCCCTTAACAAAACAGCATACATGGTTTCCTAGTAACGTCCTAAAGGCTAAGCAACATGCTCAACCACCTGTTGAAACAACTCAGGCACACCGTATTTCAAAGAAACCCAATCCAAAATGGCACTTCCAAACGGAGCATATTTTATTTTAAAAAAATTCTAAAGTTCATAAACTTTAAATATTGAGCATTTTAAAAATTCTTTTGAAAGCGCTAATCTGCGCACCCCAAAAAACTGAGCTGTCTCTCGTCGTCTCAGAACTTCGAGGCTCGGGCCTAGCAAACACACGTACTTACATGCACGATGCGCAACATCAAAATGAATGGCCGCAGGACCACAGCCAAGCCTTGAGCTACCCACTACGGAGAGGCTTCACAGCTCAAACTCCTCGCACACTGTGCTGCGGAAAAGACACACGCAGCCAACGGTAAGCGTGACAGCCTAGACCTCTTTTTTCCCATAATCTATAAACTCTGCACAGGTTAACAGGATACTTACCTGAACCAAGATAAAAGCAATATGAGAAATGCGGTTACTCCTAATTAAACAACCTGGATAAATATTAAACTGACTACTCATTTAAAATCTATAAAATTAATCTTCAAAATAAATATACCTACAGTAAATAAAACACTCAATCAAACTGTCGGTAGATAACAGATGTTTATTATTGCCTAATTCAATGGCATTCAGATTATCAATTTAAGAAGGTTGAAAGGCTGAGGGGATCTGGTGTTATTCAAACCTGTGATCATGGCAAGAAAGACATATCCCTGGCATGAATGCTGAAGTTCACTGAGTCACCAATCCCAGGAACATGCTTATTTACATGTCTACTGTCATAACAGCTATCACTCTAAAACAGAAGCACAGTTTTTGTCTTTCAGCTGTACTCATACACAAGACAGAACTATTAAGCTATTGAAGAAGAATTCTCACGAGTGTTTATGCTGTATCGGACAGAGAATCCATTGACATCTCTTCTTAGGAAAGTCAGAGTTTCTGGTACCAGGATCAGGATAGCAGGATGAAATTAGAGAGATATTCAGTTTATCAAGCGAGACAGATTTAATAAAGTCCTGTAAACAACAGATTCAATCATGCAAATCTTGACTGTATATATATATATATATATATATATATAATGCTACCACTCTGACACGATGTGCAATTCTGCTTTCTTGAGAACCTTGGTCCGAAGAAAAATCCCTTCATCGAATGGTCGCTTCTGAGTGAAATGACAGTTGAGGATATATTCTGAAAAATAACCCCATTTGAACAACTGGAATCACAAAAATGGATTGAAGAATCAGAATGAATTGTGCAAGCATCTGCACCATTGAGAGAATAAGTAATATAACTAAGCCTAGGCGGAGCAGGCCTAATGCCTCTACGCGGAGTTCCACTGAGTTGGAAAAAATCTTTATGGAACTCCACTCCTTCCCCCCTCCCAAAGTAATTATAATGTTAAAAAAAGGCACTTACCTGCCGTGGCTGCCTCCTCCTCGCCATGGCCGCTCTCCTTCCTCGTCCTCACCATCCTTCTTCTTTGATAACCCCTACTTTGTACGTCTTGCACGTGCACATGCGCACTCGCAAGACGTACAACGTAGGTGCCATCAAAGAAGGACGGCGAGGACGAGAAGGAGAGCGACCATGGCGAGGAGGAGGCAGCCACGGCAGGTAAGTGCCTTTTTTTTTTTACATTATAATTACTTTGGGTAAGTGCCTTTTTTCTGACATTATATAATTACCTTGGGAGGATGGAGGGGCCGGCTAACTTCGTTCCACCACGGAGTCGGAGTTTTGCCTAAACTCCGCGTTTGTAACAGAATGCGGAGTATGCAAAACTCTGTAAACTCGGCTGGGGTTAAATATGACCCTATTTCTTCTTTCTTTCTGTTTGCCATTTGTAGTTCCTAAACAAATGCACTCTACTGATTGATACATAATAACATTTTATTTTTTTAAATAAATACATTCAACCATACTGGCATGATGGATCCGGCAGTGTATCTATCCTCCCAGCGTAGATTTTCCCCGCCCAGTTTCATTGCCAACATCTATAACCCTTTCTACACTGTTCTCTTCTGGCTCAGAAAACTCTGTTGCTTACTGTTCTCTTTCTTCTCTTTCCATTCTTTCTTTACTCTCAAATGGCCCATGCTTGCAAGTTACCAACAGAGGAGTAAGGGAAGTGAGACAGGATGTGGAGTAAATAGGTTTCCCTTATGAGAGCCGTGCAGGGCAAAGAAAGAGATCTAGGAAGTTATAGAGAGGGGAAACTGAGGAAGATTTCCTAGCATTAAAGCTATGACACTGAGTCAACAACAGCCCATTAAAAATAATATACACAGCCCCCATCTCTAATGCAGAGTCATAATGTTAAGGACCAAACATGTCCAGTGCCCTAGGCAAGGCAGGGAACCCTTAGGTTAGTCGCAACAGCAATGGATCCCTAAAAGCCAAGTCTAATTGTGTACCTGCTCTTTTTAATGCAGCTTTGTAAAACACTGCAGGAGGCAGAACACTGTATGTTACTTACACTGCTCATAGACGGCAATAAATGAGCAGAGCCTGGTACACAGAAAAGAGCAGCTAGGAAACCAACAAAACCCTTTTTTCTTTCTGTGAGTCTAGATTGCAGATTCTGCTGACTGAGGAGTTTCATCTACCAATCTTAATATAAAAAAACAACTCTTTCATAATACTTCACATATATGCAATAAATGGTCAAACAATAACACACAGATCAAAAAAAGCAACAAAATAATACAATAAAATGTAGTTGCAACACATGGCCATCATGATATATGCCACTCATGATCACTAGCTGATTCAAAACTCGGGGCTGTTTGTAAACAAAAGAGAAGACGATACACTACGATCCTCCTGCCCAAAACAGCAACTCTTAAAATGATGCGTGCGGTCACTAACCAACCACAAACTACAGAAAACAAAAACTGCTAAATACGAATGACACAGACAGTGAAAGATAAAAAACGAAATTCTAACACATATCTCAATGTTCACAGTCAAGATTTATGGAACAGGAAATCTGCTTACCTCCAGGTGTGGGGTTAGTGTATGCCAATATGTTGAAAGATGGATATCATGTAACTAGTGGATCCTAGCCACTCCTGGTCAATGACTCTTTTCCCACAGATAGAGCTCCCAGTACGGAAGAGTAAGCAGACAGCAGTCTGATCATAAGGCATAATCAAGGAGTGTACCTAAAGGCGCAAATTAGAACTTCAGCATGCTGGCCAACCCGGTGCTCGACCTCTGTGCAGCAAGGCCGAGTCAGAGAATCCCCAAACATGGCTTCAGAGCACTCCTTTCAGCAATTCAGCAACTTATAAAGGTGAACGGTTCAGGCTCATGTCAATAGTGGTTGACTCTCGTTGGTAACAGTAAAGGAGAGTAGCGGGGGCCCTGCAACAATGAACAAAAACAACAAAAAACATTGGCAAAGGAACATGCTTGCCAGGCAAACCCACCACTCAACTCACCTGAAAGTGAAGATTTATAGTTCTTGGGCTGCCCTCCTCTGGTATCTGATAAGAAGTAAAGAGGGTATCTTGGCACTCTGTGTCCACATCCCTCTCATGTCTTTGCTGGCTGGGGTGTTCAACTCATGTAAGAAAATCAGATCATATGACTGGAATATCAAGTTTTAAATATCATTTTACAAAACTTATATATCAAATATATCAACTACTACAAACAGATAGGTATCTATAGGTGCCTGTAGATGTGCTACTCTTGACTGTACATCGATATATCGTGAAGATATTGAAATGCTGATGTGACGTTAGGAATGGTAAATCTCTTCTTATCTTTATATACTTAACTTTACAATATTGTGGACATTGATATTCTGGATACAATATTTTTGTAGGCCAACATGTCTATTGTCAATATTATGACTTACAATTGGTCAACAACACCATGACAAGCAAGCAGCACTTCAGCCAGCATCAGAAGTACTAGCGAAGAGGAAATTATCAGACGGCAGATCTTTTCCATCTATGCACCTAGAATTTGACATCCACACATTCCCAACCCTTCAGCAATTCAGAAAGAAACTTCAAACACATCTCGTCAAAAAGCATTACTACCAAGCAAGACAGAAGCCTATTATTACGATCTTGAGTCATCATCCTAGGCTTATGTTAATCATACATTCATACATGCATACGTACATACTTACATACATGCACATGCTGTCAATTAGCTCAAGTGCATCCAGAAGGTTTGCTATCCCAACCAAAGCCGTTTAGGCAGAGTTTTTCTACTTCGAGATAGTTCTAAGTAGAGCCTTGCCATGCTCAAGAATAGAGCATGGCAACCCAGCAGGTATCTCCTCAAAGAGCCTGCTCTGGCAGGAAACTTTGTGCCCTTTACTTAGAAGAGTACCAGTGGACAAATGGAACTGAGATTGAGGGGATGAGATTTCCCTTGTCATTTATCTGTGAGCAACAGCCATCCTACATTTTGCCATTTTAAACGTAGATCATTCTTTTAACACCAATCATTCTTCTATCAACTCGATCCAATGTGCACTAAGCTAATGGGAGAAATAGGAGCACTGGATAAACAGAAGGTGTAGACGTTGAATCTGTTTTCGGGGCACTGCGTTTTTCTGGAACAAACACTCCTGTTTTAGTGCCAGGGTTACACAGGCAGGCACTCACACAAGCATATGCAACTCAATCGCTCACCAGAAGAAGTTACGTGACCCACAGGCCAGTCCTAGCAGAATGAAGAGATAGCCAAATAGCAATTGACTGGATCTTGCGGATCATGTGTCTAAGCTGCCAAAACGAGACAAGAGCACTGCCTTTCCCTGAAATACACCCCTTCCGCCTTCCTACAACGCCCAACTACTCACTGATCCGATGGCTTGTAAGGTACATTCCAGGATATACAATGGGGCAAAAAAAAGCATACACTGGGCACAAAAGGTGTATTTCCCAACCTATATCTCTGAGACAAGCAACTCCTCAAAAGAACTTTTCTCCAAGACAAATTTCAAGCCCTCCAGCGACTTCGGGAATTTATGCGATAACCTTTCATTCTTCATTAACAAAATAAAGACATTTTGAAGGAGCATCTCTTCCTCCCTGCAACCTGTGTCTCTGTCCCAGTACCTCCACAGTAACCCAAAACTAACATGAAGATCTCCACCTTAACCAAGGGTGAAACAAAATCTTTAAATTCTTCAAGAAATGCTCCCCTCCCTGGAATTTCTGGTATGCAAAGTCAGCAACCGGGAATTCGCAACGTTGATCCAGTTCATCACCAAGCTAATCAATACCTTCCTCTCTTTTTGTCTTATCCTGCAACTGCTAAAACACTCAATGATTTCAACTATTCTAAAATAGCCATCCTTGGACCTAGAGAATCTATCCACTATTAGACCAACCTCTGGCATTCCTCACATAGCTAAATCGCTTAAAGGGGTGGCTGCACATCAACCCTCGTCTCAACTTGCAGCGCGTAGCATCCTCAGTGACTTTCAATCATGCTTTAGACCCAGGAGAAGTACAAAATACAAACTTCTAAAAATCGGAGAACAACTTCAAGGCCTAACATGTTCCTTAATCCTACTAGACCGCTTTGTGGCGGTTGATACCATCAGCCACCAGGAAATCCTAGACATTGCAAAAACACTTAGCTGACATAAAGGGAACAGTGCTAGCTTGGTTCTAATCCTTCATCCTCAACCATACTCAGCAGAACACACAGGGTATTTTTCTCTCCAGTTCTGCTGCAATCATGTGTGGGGTTCCGCAAGGCTTCTCTCTCTCTCTTGCTCTCTCTCTGTCTCTCTCTCTCTCATAATTTTCAATATCTTATGAACCCTCTCACCAGTCCACTTGATTCAAAACAACTTGGAGATTATTTGTATATTGATGAATACAGGCTACACTAAACGTTTGATGATAGTTCTGGCCACTCTTCCAAATTCGCATATTGCTTATTCCAGCTCCAATTTTGGTTGCAGAAAAACTGGCTGTGTATGAATGGTGAGAAAATCAAACATCTGCTACTGAGATATTTTTCCCCAGTCAACCTTTCCTTCTGGGGATATCTAGGTGGCTTGTAGCACTCCATAAAACCTCCAAATAAATAAATAAGGAAATGCCGCAGCACACACTATATTAAAGCAGGAACGTATATAAAGGATAGTTTAGTCATGAGCAATCATAATGATTGACCTTGTTGACACTGTGAATGACAGCCTTACGTAGGCATTGTAAGGAACAACTTTGCACAATCGTAATACACTGAGGCAATGTTTCCTTTGCTTCTTTCTAGTACGATCATTTCTGAGTGGTGCATGACTGCCAAACTTTTGTCCAGGTAGCTAGAAATGCCTGTCTCTTGTCACTTACCCCACCCCCCAGTTAATAAAACGCTTTCAATTTTTGCTACCTCCCATGCATATAAATCACTTATCGTCTCACAGTATTCAGGCACTAGATGACGCTTCATTCTCTTGTGCCCAAGTCATCAATAATGGAGGTCACCCATTAGTCTTCTGTTCTGTTACTCTCCGGGACAGGCAGTTCTCTTGACTGTAGGTATGATGTGCCTACTTAGGACAGCAAATTTATGGTATACTAAGAAATCTTGCTCCTACACTCTGCCGGTGACCAGAAGCTTTGAGAGATTGATTAGACCGCTTTGTATTTTATCAGCAGCTTTTTTAAAGACTTCTTTTCTTAACCTTTACTTGAGGCAATAGAAAATATATCTAGCCAAAGAATATGCAGATACACATTACATTGTGCTTCAGGTACACTCCGCTACAATAACCACAGCTGTCCGTAAGCTCGGACCATGGATACTCTCCAGAGTATGCTGTCACAGTTCCATGTACATATTAAACTTGTCTCAGGGATGGTCAACTGACATCACTTTTACTTTCTTGGGAATGGACTATTTCACCTCAGCAGCACACACATTTATGATATCATATGTAAGGGTGCATGCGTTACAGCCAGGATTGTTTTTGTGCAGAAAGGGCGCCTTCCTCCACAAACACCATTCTCAAAGGCTTTTTCCTTTTTCCTCTTTCTGTGTGTGCTGCAGAATGCAGCACGAATAGAAAGAGAGAAAAATGAAGAGCAAAAAAACATATTTTTCCTCGTTACGCCTCACCTGGAAAGGCGTAGCATTTTGACCCGTTAACTAACCTTAGTAAATGTGGGAATGTGCCAAAATCCATGGGTGGATGAGTGGGAACGCCCACTCTCCACGGTTATAACGCATGCCATTACCCTGCATGTCGTTACAACTGGAATGGCTTGTTGCAGGGGGTAGAAGGTGTTGGATTTAACTCCAACACCTTCCCTACTGTTGCACTTAAATGGCATGCGTTGTAACGTCATACAACCACTCTCCACCCATGGAAGGCCTTCCCAGGGCAAAGCAATTCAAAGCAGCGAATTGTGCTGCCTTGTGTTACTCCAGATTTATTAAGCCATGCAGAGCCACACAAAATGGCTTTATGTAGCTTAGTTAATCTCACTAAAGCTCTTGAGTTGCCTTGCGCTTCCTTTCGTGACACAGCGGCAATGTAGGGACTTTGTAATCTTTGCCTCAGTTTTCTGAACATTTAGTGGCCCATAGTACATTTAAATTGACCATTGATTTGGCCCTCCTTTCTCAAAAATGGCTTGGGGGAAGCATCCAGATCTAGACCAGTGCATTAAACAGGCCAGACTTGGCAGCTGCCCCGGGCATCAGCCATAAGTAAGAATCAGAATGAGTAATACAGCATAGACTTGTTTCCATTGCCCAAAGAATGTAGAATGAGAAATACAAGTTTGCCTTGAATGTAATACATCTGTGTCCTTGACCAAACTAAAACCTCTTGCAAAGCTGTATTTATTTTATTTGTTTGACACAAACCTCAACCGAGGATCAAGACTCTATACATTGTAAAATGAAATAGAATAAGTTCGAACATATAAGCCTTGCAATATAAAGAATGTGGCACAACTTAGCTCATCCGGAAAATTAATGGTTGATTCTTGAAATTATGAAGGTAAATTTTTAGCGCCTTTCTGATAGAGAGTGGTTTTATAGACTCCTGCACTCCATAACAAAGGAGGGTGTCAAATAAAGTCTTAGGGGCTGATTATGATTCTGGCGTTCGTATGACAGCCAGACTCGCAGTGGTGGTGGTCCATCTACCGCCCTAGGACTTCAAAAGTAGTTGCAGGGGAGGACCACCGGCTGCGCCAGGGAACAGTCGTTCCCTGGTGGCGGCGGAGCCATGCCACAATGTAACATACTGAGCTGGACTGACACATTCCCGGTCAGCATATTCTGAGTTCCTCCACTGCCAGCTATTTCATGGCAGGAGCCATGCCATGAAAAGGCTGGCGGTGGAAGAACAAAGGGGGCCCTACCGGGCCCCCATACCCCTCACAATAGAGATACATTCAGAGGGGCACAACGTGTGCCTCCCTGTCTGTATTCGCCCAAAGTTCCAGCATGGCATGGACGTCACCGTCCATGCAGAGCTGCAACTTTTTTGCCATTCCCAATGCGGTGCCTGTTTTCAAGGCATCCGCCGTGGAAAAGGCAAAGGACCGTCCGCCTTACACAAGTTCAACTTGTCACAAGTAGGGGCGGTCCTTGCACGGCTTTGGCACAGCTGTGTTGGCAGAGAGCCATAATCAGTCCCTTAGTTCTTGCCTTTGGTGTTTTTTCTCATTCTCAATATGTCCAATGTTGTACGTAATTTTCCATCAAGTATTGTGTAAGGGAAATAACCTCCAATAACCTCCCTCAAAGTTATATCCATTTCTAATCAATTTCCAGCCCCACTATGCTTTAAATTACAAGAGTTGCTACTAATTCCATCAAATATTCCTCAAAGTAGAATAATACCAGAAAAAAAAATCTGAAACAAAGTGAAATGTGTGCTATGACCTATCACCATGTTGTACTCTTTTTTAACATTACTGGGGAATAGTTTCCCCTTGCCACAGCCGCACTCCCAATTCTCTCCTGTTTATTCTCTTTTTTTTCCTGAGAATCCCACCTGCTCTACATATCCTCTTGCTGTAGGCATGGTCACTTGTAGCATTATGGTAAAAATGAGGCAATAGTAGCTGCCGGAATGTCTGTCAGTGAAAATGTTTTAAGGTGATAATATCCAGTCAAAGCCCTGTAAAAGTGAGGATTCGTGAAATCAATTTACTAAATTAGCCTCCGAGAAAAGGGTTCTTACGAAGTAGATATAATCATTTCCATGACCTAAGGGATACGTTTTGGCTATTTTATGGTGAAATTGCTGCTGATTTCACATACTAATATGGCTCTTGTACTGTGAATTGTTTGCTCGATTGTGCATGAAAATATATTGTTGATTATGTTTCCATGTTTTTTAGTATATACCATTCCAATAAAAAATTGAAATGTAAAAAAAAGAAGTTGAGGCAATTCAGTTGGGCTGAAGAGACTTTCCAACCTTCTCTGTTGATATCCCGCCATATCCCTGTGTTGCCATCCTGCAAAGGCTTCAGTAACCATGAATTGGTTAGGGCATCAGCAAATTGGCCTCTTAAATCATTGGTTCTTACATGATCTACCAGGGTCAATAGAAAGGTCCCTTAATTTGAGGCAGAACTGCAGTGAAATTAGTAAATTGGAGCTGATGATTCTGGTGGAGGAGGATGTAAAGGTTGGCAATCCCTTCCAGCGTTCATTCAGCTGTGTATTTTCAAGGATTCTTGTGATTGATTTTTGACAGTGATTTGCTACCTCTTCATCAACTTGATTAGGTTAATAAACCATATTCACCAAGTGTATTTGGCTACTCCATCCTCCATCACCTCCTTCAAGGACAGCAATCATCTTTGAAAGTGTACATCCATTTTCCCTTCAGTTCTTTATAGAATCTAGACAAATAGCACTAGCAAATGGGACTATGAGATATTCTTTTACATCTAATTGTGTTCTTTGCTTTTCTTAGACTGAAGCACTGGACCTCCTATCACCACATCAGCTGGCTGAATTCACTTTGAGAGATGGTCTCTACAATCTGAGCATAACACTGGAAATCCTTATGCGCCTGGACCACCTTAATTATGCTGGAGTTCGGAAATATATGGTTTACTTGAATTTGTATGCACAGGAGTTACTGCCTTCTCCCAGATCCCGCAGATCCATTTCCGCTACACAAGTAGGTGCTTTAAAGCTTTTGCTTGCTAATCAGTCTAACTCCTGGTAGTTTGATGGCAATGCTTATCTGTATGTTTAAGCTTCTTTAACAGCATGCTCTGCCAATAATTTCCATGTGCTGAAAGGAGATGGTAAGCAAAGTAAGTGCACTCTTGGCATCTCAGAAAAGGGAGACCTACAGGGCAGATGTAAGTTTCATTGAGTATCCCTAGCTAAGGTGCAACAGAGAAGTCTACATAAAGATCAAGGGACCCAAGATTAAAGTCGACTGGAGAAAGGAACAATGCAAGGTCATGTACATTGTTGGGGTAGGGGGCATGGGAAGAATTCTATCGCTAAACTGAGGCGAAGGCATATGGGAAGGTTCTTATGGATGGTGTTACTCCTAGAGCAGTGTCTCTTTAGTTACTTTTTGTACTGCAGGAGTGAGGGTGCAAGCCTGATGTATGGAAGAGTGTTAAATCCAGATCCTTGGTGCATGGTAGAGAAATATGACATGAGGATGTATTCATGTGAATGAAGAGAAGCATATTCTTGGTTGTTTGACAATATATCAAGGTCAATAACATCAACCTGCAGATCAATTGGCTCTACAATATTGACAGCCAGCATATCATGGTAAGGAATAGGATACATACACAAGTACAGATTTAATGTTCTTAAGTCCATATCTGATTACCTTAAATATACTTTGGAAGACAATATTGTAGAGTTGATATAAGTGCAGATGACCTTCAATATTGTGACTTCATAACCAGATGTTCCACAGTAGCGTTGATGGGACATATGACAGAAAAGTGCTCATCATCTCTATCCAAAATCATAGACTTGACAATGATCAGATTATTCTTTTATCCAGGTGAGAAATCTTCTAATGTGCGAAATTACTAATATTTTAGACAAAATATACTAGAGGAAGACTGGAGATACATGAAGATTAAGCAGCAACCTATAAAAGTGCCTCTGGAATGCGTTGTGGATCTATGATTCTCTTTCAGATCCGTTGGAACAGATTATTGCCTTTTCTGTCCAGAGTTCAGCCTACCAAATGAATTGCAAGCCTTGGGTAAACTGATAGATAGGAAGGCCAGAATACGCACTGGCTTAGCGTGGGGGTAAGTGGGCTCAAGATCTACATTGCATGTTGATCTTTCAATGAATATATTTTGTATTTGTATTTACAGGCCAACCTGATTGCCCTGCCTGATGCTTCTGTTCGCGATGCCATTTTAAGCACAGTTTGGGCCAAGATTGCAACATACTTCTACTTCTTCACACCAGACATGTGGAACGAATGGTTACAGACTCTCTTGCCCTTGGTGATACAAGGCATAAATGAGACACAGATTTCTGAGCTGAGAACAGATGCCACCTGCGCATCCTACCATGAAATGTAAGTAGCTTTCAATTTCCCTCCATTTTTTTTGATTGCAAAGAGAACTAACAACATCTTCCTGCACTGAGATTAGGGCCAGAGACCCTTGCAAAAACAGTAGTACTGTGAAATGTGGTCTGAAAACGGAAGGTGTACTTTTGTGGCTTTTCAGTCCCTCTGTAAGGACAATCTAATCCAGGTCCATCTTCTATTTACTTAATGTACAATGTGCATCTTCTCTTCATTCCGCGGCAATGTACTAGAGGGTTATTTTAATTCAGTGATTTGTACCACAGGTGAACATTTCCTTCAACGGCATGCTATAATAGTTCTCCTCGTTAAGTATCTATGTAGTCTAGTTTTCTTCAACTAAATGACAGTGTAGGTGTTCTTATAGTCATCACATGTAGACCCCTTTTAAATTCAAAGTACATGTACAGTATTATTGGTCATTGTAAGAAAGTGGATTATAATTTGGAGAGGTCTATCTCAGCCTGAAGGAATAATAACACTATAATACATGGGAATCTGTCATCCCTGCATAAAATCCTGTCTGTGAGTTATTTATAACAGGCCACTGGTGGCACACCGATTGCTTATTATATATGGGTAAAAGTACCTCCTCCCATACATTGTAAGGTGTTGCAAGTCACCAAGGAGTTCCAGCTAACCATTGGTAATGTGCTTATGCTCTCTCTCTTAAACATGAAAACATTGGCCTAAACTTAAGTAGTACATTTAAGTTTTACTTAGAATTCCCTAGTAAATGGTACTACATGCGCCTAGGGACTGTGAATTAAATGCTACTAGTGGGCTGCAGCACTCGTATTGACACCCACTTAAGTAGCCTGTAAAACATGTCACTGCAGCCTGTAGAGCAGTTTAAAACTACCCTTTCGACCTGGAAAAATGAACCTTCTGCCAGGCCAAACTTTCCTTTTTAATACTTATAAGCTCTCCTTGAGGCAGGGCCTAAAGGCTCACAGGGTATGACGAATGGTATTTAAAACATAGGACATGTGTACTTAAATGAAACATATCCTGATTGTAAAAAACTCATGAAGTCATTTTTCACTTTTGTAAGGATATCTCTCCCATAGACTAACCTTCGGATACCTTATTACAATTAATAAGTGACAACTTCAGTTTGAGAACGGATAGGGAAATGTTTCTTCCACTCGAATTGTAATTTAGAATCCTCTTTGACAGTAACTTCGGATTTTAATACTATTCTGAAAATCCACTTTTAGGAATTTGGCATTTTTATGCCTAAACCAAATGCGCCTTTCTGTGAGTGTCCAGGGTCACATGACTGTGAATGGCTCTCCTCTGGTGTTTTGTGCATTCTGCCTGGACAGGAAGACCAAAGGGCACTGGCTGTGGAGCAGTGTGAGAACCTCCTGAACAGGATGTCCATAGGGGATATATTCAGCCTTTGTGAACGTTAAAGGGTAGCCTTGGGGTTGTCCACCTCCTTCCTGACCTCTAAGGGCTACCTGTCCTGTCACTGACAAATGCCGCCCACCCCTAGGCCTGGCTGCCCTTTGTTACCCTAGACACTTTGGAGCCAAACCCAGGAAAGGGGGGATGGTTACACGAAGGGGGCATGCCCCACCCACAACATGGCACTAAGGATAATGGGGGTATATTTAGAAGCTCTCATCATAACACACCTGGATTTGTGGAAGATGCACACAAAGAAAGGCCCGCTGTCTGATGAGGGACGACCAGATCTGCTTGCCTCGAACTCAGGCTGCCCACTAGTGATTCCAAAGATCAGTTGGCTGACCTCTTGTTTAAGCTAAAGGAACACAACAAGCTACAGGAGGCCTCCCTGAACTGTCCAGCTGACTAGAACCAACTAACCCACCGAACCTGCTTGAGCCCTGCTGCTGGAGTGATAGATATTTGTAAGGTAGACTGTTATAGTAAAATGATAGTGAATATTCAACCAGTAAAATATTCATAATATGGAAACTGGATTTTATTAAGCAAAATGTAAGATTCCTTAGGGAATGGTGAACCAGCCAACACGTGTTTCACCCCCTAAGTGGCACACAGGTCTGAGGCTTTTTCAAGGCTATATATAATTTTTGTAGAAGCTTATAAACACAAACGCCACAATATTAAATATAGCAAACATACAGTAAAAATGGTAGTGAGGTAAATAATAATACGTAATTGTTAAACCTGGCATCCTTGCTTTCAGACCTCCTTTTTTTATAACTTTGTTTTTGCTAGCCATAAGAATCTGCTCACTTTACCACTGTTAGCCAGAGCAAAAGTGTTTGTGCTTGTTCTCTAAAACATGGTAACATTGGCTTATACCCAATTGGCATATTAATTTACTTGTGATTACCTGGTAAAGTGGCAATACCTGTACCCAGGGCTTGTCAATTAAATGCTCCTAGTGGGCCCGCAGCACTGATTGTACTAACCACTCAAGTCGCCCTTTAGCCCATTGTAGAGCCTGTGTGTACAGTTTTAAATTGCCATGTGGGCCTAGCAAATCACACCTTTTGCCAGGTCCTAACCTTCCTTACTAATAAACCCCTGGGGTAGGCCCTAGACAGCCCAGAGGGCAGGGTACAATGTATTTAAAAATGTGAACATGTACTTTTAAGTTTTACATGTCTTGGTAGTGAAAAACTCTTACATTTGTTTTTCACTAATGCAAAGCCCTCTTCTCCCATAGTATAACATTGGAATTAACTGATTACATTTTAGAAGTGTAATTTCCAAATGGGAGCAGGTAACCCTTTTATGTTTGGTGTCTCTGGAATCATAATTTAAAAGCCTAACTTATGGTGAAGTCAAATTTTAACTTGCAATTCTGAAACTGGCACTTTTAGAAAGCTTCCCACTTGCTTGGAACTCCAAATGCGATCGTGAAATAAACGTTGCCGATAAGTAAATAAGAAATGTATTAAAAAAATCATATGAGGCCAATAGATTTATAACTGATGTTCATTTTTTACCATTGAAGAGACAACCCTTGAAAATCTGAGTTCATTTTTGACTCTTTCACCAAGGGGTCAAGAAATTTCAAAAGATTCACCTTTGTCCTGAAGATGGTCTCATTGATTTGAAACAATGGAGACCGAAACGTTAACGCATAACCCATCCTTCTCTTTAGTTATTGTCAATTAATTTTTCACAAGCTTCGAATCCTCTGCATAGGACAGACTCATTGCTTTATCAAATGGAGATGGGTTTTTATATATGGATAACCAGGATATGTCAGATCTATGTTTTCTGTTATCAATGTACTTTCAAGTTGATTGTTGTGGTTTCTGTACCCATATAGTTATTCTTTAAAGAAAAATAAACCTAATCATTTTTGTTTTGATACACCCGTCTGTTGTAATTGATTTATGATCAATTTTATTTGAATTTGAATTGAGTTATTCCTTTTGGTGTCATCCGACGTCACCTCATCCAAGATAAAATTATTTAAAATCATATCCCTGGAATGATTCGCTTGTAGGCACCTTTACCTTTTTGACTTTTAGAAAGCTGGCATTTTCTTGCCATAGCCATTTGGTGCCAGCAGCCTGTTTCAAGGTCACATGACAAAGCATAGGTGACAGCTGGGCTTTGTGTGATCCTCCTAGACAGCCACACACAGTGGGGAGCTTAGGCATGACTGGATAGGCCATCACTGGCAGAATGGGAAGGAGGAGCTGGTCCCAGCCCCACGCACACTTGAAATGGCTGTGTCCTGTCTCCCTACAAAGGCCTGTATACCCCTGTAGTTAGTCTGTAGCCCGGGCCAGGAAGCGGGGGCATCTGCGCACTCAAAGGCATGCCTCTAGAAGCTTCTCCCCACTCCAAAGAAAAAACTATGCATAAAAGAAAGACCTCAGACACCAACTCCTCAGTACACTTCTGGACCTGTGAATACCCAGCCAGAAAGAAGGACTGCTGTGCTGCTGCTGAAAGGACTGACACTCTGCCGGACTCATACTCTGAAGCAGCTACTACCCTGCTGACCTGCTGCCCTCTTGCCTAGGGAGGGAGAACTGGACCTACAACTTCATCTTGAACCAAGGACCACAGAGTGACTTCAAGGCCTAGTCTGAGCCTCAAGGACATAAAAGTCTCCCCAACATCCTGCACCTGCCCCAGATACAGTGAGTTCCTGGCCCCCAAGTGGTGCCTCTCAGGTCCTGGGCCCTCGAATTGGCTCATGGGGCTGAAATCAAGCTTTCACAACTATGAACAGGTCCATTTGCACCAAGACCGTGCCGGATGTAGTGGAAATCCAGCCTGCCCATCTTCCACACCCAACTTGATCTTCGCGCCATGTCGACAGCCTACAGCAACGCTGTCCTTGCTCCCCATGGCCCATTCCAATGCAAACTGGACTATTGGCACAAAACTTAAGAAGGTAAACCTTCAGCGGGACAAACATGGGACTACATCCAACCTGTACTCCATCACAGTCGGCCTGAACTTTTGAATTTGACTTGGTCCAGCGTGACCAGATAGCCACGATAGGTGCTTTTGGCGGTATTTTTCGCTTTAACCTTTAAAAATTCATATCTCCGGTCCTACTGATTAGATTTTTATTGTTTTGGTCTTGATTTATTTGTTAAACTCTTCTCTATTATTTTGACTTAGGTTTGGTATTTTTTAAAGAGATGTTTTCACTGTTTTAGTGTATGAAGCATTGCACCAATAATTTTCACATTGCCTCTAAGATATGCCTGACAGCTCTGTGCCAAGCTACCAGGGGCCGGAGCACAGGTTAATTTGGGGTTTGCTTGTTCCTTAAGCTGACAAGGATTGCGGCTGCTGCTTGATCAGGGCACATACCCCAGACTAGCAGTAACCCAATTACTCACGATAATGGTGAACAATGAATAGAAAAAGAGAAAATAAAGAAACAAAAAGGAAAATAAACAAGTTTGCAATTAGTACATTGTATTAAAAATAATATAAGTACAAAAATAAAGGTGTGTTTCTTTTATACTCTGTGAGATTTTCACTGCAATCCGTGCCACACTATATTGTGATGTCTATACATTAAAGAGATGGGTGCCATAAGAAGAGAAGAAATTTAGATTCTAGGTGGGGTGCCTGTGTCTGTGTAGGTGAGGTTAAGCCCAGGTAGGGGCAGTGCATAGTTGGAAAGTGGCCTTCCACAGTCTATACAACTTTGAAAAATCCCCATGCCTGTGCGCATCTTAGGGAGCAAAACATATGTTGGCTATATCACCAATACATAAGGAATCTTACATTTTGCATAATAAAATCTAGTTTCCATAATATCAATATTTTACTGTTTGAAGATTCACTATAACATTATTATAACTTTCTACCTTACAAATATCCACTAGTCTTACTTTTTTTGGGCTGAAGGCATAGGCCTCCCTCACAGGTTATGACAGTTCCTACTATAACCAGAGCAATCTAAGGGTAGCGTAGACCTGAGCCTTTTACCCCTCCCTCCTTTCCTTTAGAAACTCAGCTAGAGTAATTCCTGATCCCCAAGAGGTGCCCCTCAGTTCCTGGACCCTAGTCTGGCATCAGAGTGTACTCCTCCTGCCTCAAAACCAGAAGCCCAAAATCCCAGATGAAGATCCAGAGGTTTTTGGGCTCATCACGACCATGAACAGCTTCCTTGAGTCACCTAACGACAATCCCCGATGCTCACCAAAGCAAATCTCCAATGACGACTTGCTCTTTGCATGCATTCTGAGAACCAGCACCAACAGCAGCAGTCTGTGTCGACAAGCAACACGAAATTCCAGCATTGATCGTATCCTTGCATCAAACAGCGACTGTCCATGACACTAGACCTTTTCCTCTCACTAACAGTCTACTTGTGTCTATCACCAATACAAAGCTCTGCTGCAGCTCCCCTCGTAGGTTTGGACTCGGAGAAGGTAAAATCTTCTGTGGGACAAACCTGGCCCCATAATCCATCCCAATGCTACATTGTGGCCAGCCTGAACTTGTAACTTTACCCGTCGCAGTGAAACAATGTAAGCACAACTTTGTCATTTTGGTGTATTTTTATTTATCAAATGTTACTTTATTTTTCTAAACTGGTATGGGATTTTTCTCAAGTTGTTTTCCCTTTATTATTGTTTAGGTGCTGCATGTATACTTTACACGTTGCCTCTAAATTAAGCCTAAATGATTTTATGTCAAGCTATCAGAGGGTTCAGCTCAGGTTTATTTAGTGACTTTTGTGGTTCACCCCTACAAGGATTATTTTAATTATCTGAGTGGGGCTTCCACCTCCCTGAACTAATAAGCACATTTTTCACAGGCATTCAATATGAATGTACTTTCAGTCGTTTTGTATTATAGGACAAACATTTTGTTTTGGTATTAGCATTTTCTTAATTGCACTTTAACTGATCTATTCACAAATCATAATTGTTTAGCATTATTTTTACATTGATGGCCTTTAGTCAGGGCTGTTTCTTACAGTTCTTTGAAGCACTCACCATCAGTCCAATGGGCAGATGTACAATGCTCAAATTAGCGCCTCGCCAATTGCGAGTCTTGTGCGACTCGCAAATTGCGAGGCGCTATTTTGCATGTACCAGTACAACTATGTTTAACACTGTTTGCGATTCCAAATGGGGTCGCAAAGTGTGAGGCTCATGAATATTAATGAGCCATTCGCAATTTGCAAGCCCATTGGGAATGATAGGCCCTCCCAGGGATGGTGGCCTGCTGGGCTCAGCAGACCACCATGTCTGGGATTGCTTCTAAATAAAGCAGTTTTAAAAAAAAAGAATGCAGCCCCTTTTCCTTAAAGGAAAATGGGATGCATTGAAAAAAATAAAATTGAAACGTTTTCGTTTCATTTTTTAAGGGCTGGCAGTGGTCCCTGGGACCACTGCCTGCCCTTAAAAACTATTTTCAGAACCAGCCACAAAGGGGAAGGGGTCCCCTGGGAACCCCTTCTCATTTGCAACTTCATTACCACCCTCTTAAAGAGGGCAGTAATTTGCGTCCGCAATTGCGTTCGCAAAACATTCATACATGGCTCTGCAGTCGCTATTAGGAAGGGAACGCCCCTTCCTAATAGCGAGTCGCAATACACTATTTTGCGAGTCGCGAATTATTTGCGAGTCTTAAAATAGTGTAAGTACATGACCCAGACTAAAATTGCATGCGCAAACAGGTCGCAAACCCATTTGCGCATGCAATTTTGCGACGTACATCTGGCCCCAAATATCTTTTCATGGAACTTATCACAATTTTACTATGAAACAAACATGTAAACCCCTGTTCTTCCCATCTTGTGAAATCATCCCCTGACAACTGTGTCCCCTCTTCTTTCAGTGTCACCGGTTTTAACATTGCTCACGACGAGTTACCAATTGTCACCATTGCCGATATTTACAATATATACATCAAGAATTATCTGGAGGAGAACGCAGCGGTAACAGGTAAGATACACTTAAACTACTAAATGATGTGAGAAAATAAAAAGAGAATGACATATGCATTATTCTTATGTGTCCAAAGAAACAAAGCTAAAACTAGCATAAGTTTTTCACATGTTGGGCACTGAAAGTAACAAAATTGTGTTGCATTCCACATAAACTTGGGACTTATTTGTCATTTGGCTTGCCAAAAATGTTCACGCTCAAGAGTAAACAAGTGTCTATCCCACAATCTATTTGCTAGTCTCAGGTTCTCACCCACTGCTTCGCAAAGACCCCTGTAGCGACCATCCCAGGATTTCATTTTCCCTTGGGGACACACTTTGCAGTTCCTGTCCCATCTCCTGCGCAGCCTCCCTACTCCAATCTTGTGATGAACCCAAAGACACCAGCAGTATTTAAATCTTGACAGTGATACAGCCGTGCTTGGATTCAGATGATGCCAAGATTTTAATCTGGTTCCATTCCCCAATTGGCCCCGGTCTTTAAAGCCGCCCTTCAGCAGGGACAAACTAAGCACTTCATGTAACCAGTCTGGTATCCCACGTGAAATTGCCATAAGGAAACTATGCCATCCCAAATATTAGCAAAGGCCTCCTAGAGATAGGCCTTATCAGCGTCTACTGATATTATTGCTAAAGGACTATTGTCAGCCTCCACAAAGTCATCTGAACCTATGAGTATTTGTAACAAATCATGTAGGCTAAGAGCTAGAATAAAGCTCATTTTATCGTCATGAAAGAAACTGCTGAGTACCATTACTAACCTCTTAGGTCTATCCAATTCACAACTTTGATCTTTATTTGGTATCAAAAATAATGTAATAATTGCCTCAGCCCATGAAGCTGGTATCCATTGCCCCTTTAGCAGTATGAACAATTACTGCCAGATGGGCGTATAGTTTTTTAAGTTCCTTTGAAACTGCTGCCAGGACCACATCAGGACTTGCCATCTTCCTATTCTTCATGGGGACAATTGCCTTCTGGATTTCTTCCTAGTACAGCTTGCTGCTCAGGTTATTTATTTTGGCAGATGGAATTTTGTAAGCGTCAACAAGTGCCATTCCTTAAGCCATCCTTGAGTGAACTGTAAATTAGGGTTTAATACAAGTTTAAAAAATATTTTCTATAACACAACTATTACATTGAAACTAGCTCGAGCTCTGCATTTAAGACCTGCATGAGTGAAGTTAACAATTGGATGGACAATAACTGTCTTAAATTGAATGCCACTTTGGCAATAACCCGTCTTTCTGGACACTGGCTTGGTGGTTGCCTGAGTTGGGCCCCCTTCCGGGACCCTCAAACAATGTAAAACATCTTGGTTTCTTGTTAGATAACGAAATGAAGCTCAAAGATTAGGTGAACAAAATTACATCAGCCTCTTTCTTCACTGTGAGGCTGGTAAAAAAGATTGAGAAATTCATACCCCCAGAACTATTGAAAACTGTGATCATCGCTTTGATACTCTCAAGGATTGACTATTGTAAAAGTCTCTACCTTAACTTTGCGACAGGTCCCTTGAAAAGATTCCAGACTCTACAAAATGCAACTGCATGCATCCTTTTTAAAATTCCAAAATATGAATCCGCTAGAGGACCCATTAGGAAACTCCATTGGTTACCAGTTAGACAACGTTGCAGGTTTAAAGCATTATGTTTAGCATATAAATCAATGCATGGCCAGGGACCAGTACACTTTAAGGAGAAGCCTAGATGGTATATCCCAGGGAGGACTCTCCGCTCTGGCGCCGCCATGAACCTGACTGTTCCCCCATTCATGATGACCACTTGGTGCAGAAAGAGTTTCTTCAGGACCACTGCAGTGCTCTGGAACAGCCTACCATTGAAACTAAAAGCCGCTACCTCATTACTCGCCTTCAGAAAAGCCTTCAAGACCTGGCTTTTCTCGCAAGACTAGCAGACACCTAAGCTCAGCAAGATGCCTCCTTTCTTTCTACTGATCTACCTCAGACACGCCTCAGATAGCGCCAAGACATTAATTCGCGCTCTAGAAATTACTTTTACATTGCATTACATTATGTAGAAGGGTCCTTTAGGGTTTGCCAACTATTTCATTGATTTAGTTCCTTAGGCAGATGAGAACTGGTCTTCCCAGTCAGCATTGCAGCACTTGCGTTACCATATTCAAAATGCTGTTGCCTACTTGTTTGCCAGCATCTCTAACATCTATCACCTACTATTGGTCTGAATAGAATTTCAGCCTCTTGTAGCTCTGTAATACTTAAACATCTAGTAGTCTGGGACAATTTGCGGTTTTCCAGCTTTAACCCAATCACCTGAATATTAAGTTCTATCTGCTTATCTTTACCCAAGTCACTCCTTATCTTGACCCACAAAGATTTTAATAGTATTCCCCTTAAAAAAGAGTTGTATATCATTCCCGGACTACCTTAAGGAAGGTGGAACCCATATTGAGCTCAAACAATTTCTTGGACGTGCCCCTAATTCCATGCAACCTTTCCTGATCTACCAATAGTTTCCTGTCTACGGGACACTGTGTGCTATTTTGCTCAGACGAAACCTGCAGCTGTGGGAAATCACAGAGTGATCAGAAATGTCAGCCGGGCAGTGAGTAATGTCTAAGAACCTCTCAATCAGTATCCCATCTGATAGGAAAAAGTCTAATCTGAAGAAGTGACTATGTTTTTTACAGAGAAAGGTGTATGTTCACTTCAAATTTCACATGTGTTCAGTGTTAGGAGTCATATTTTTAAGAAACCTATAGCTTTTGAGATCTTTATTATTAAAAGGGGCATGGATGTGTCTATAACATTAGCCAGCTCCTGACTACTGCTAGCGCTAGGCAATCAAGAAATTAGTGGCAAGATTGCACATTGGTCCAGGATTAACTGGAACCATAAAATTCTGCACATGAAAATTCCATGTAATTAAATGCAATTTGTGCCATAACCCATTGACCCAAATCAACTGGACTAAAGCCTAAGACTTTTTATCCCGAGGTGTACCTGAATACAATGGCACTCTTTTGAAAAAAGTAGGACTGGCCAGAACAATCAACTTGCTGCAGCTACCGATTCGTAAAGAGAACCTTGGATTCTAGCCCAGTGAGGTGATTTTCTAGCTATTCAAATTAGGTGATTCTTGCACTCTGGAAGGTACTCAAGGAATCTAATTTGCTTAGCTTTTTTTCACAAACCTATTCACATTTCTGGATAGCAGAGATAGCCCATTATTATTTGATTAATTATTCTAGCCATTATATAACCTCTTCCTAGAGTAAACAAAATACTTGTTAAAAAGTGGCCTGCCATTTTTTTTTAAATCAATAAGGCAAATGCTCCCAACCAAGGTAACCCCAAGTTTGGAAACCCTCCCCATTTTTCTTTGGCACTGTATGATACTGTTCAGGGGCATTTTGCTGATTTAGGTGGGTGCCCTTAGTAATGACATCCTAGCCCACCTTCCCCAGCTCCTGCTTAATATAACTGATCAGTGAATGAACATTGTATGTATCACAAGAAATATATGTTTTGTTGTGCCGCATGATTCAACACTTTGCAGGGAATTTCTTATGCATCTCTCTAATTTTATAGTTCTTCCATATGTTTACCTAATTGCTATTAAGAATCTTCCGCTGCTTGACATATATCTGACAGAACATGGAATAAATAGTACACAGTTACAACGTTTTTGCCTTTAGTACAACTTCCAGGATCTGGTTCTTAAGTACATTTGACAGGAAATTTAGCAGGACTTCCCTTGTCAATTTTTGTGAGAGTTCAGTTTAAATGGGCCCCTTTGCATACACTAGATTTTATATGCTATGTCTACTGCCATATTTACAACAGACTAACCACCTGTTCCTTCGGGAGTATTGAGGATCCTAATGCTGTTTTGTATCATAGTATTTTAGAACTTCTTTAGATTCTGCTAAATGGTTTTATACTGTGCCTTTAACTGGACAGTCTCCCCGGAGTTCTAAAGAGGGATAAATCACTTAGATGTCTTTTTGGTTTATTTCTGAAATTTCAAATATGTTCCTCATTTCAGTGGTTAGGTTTCTTAACATATACTCTATAGCCCTAGCCCCTGAAGATAAAAAATATCTTAATCATTCCTCAAACTAACCTGGGGAGCACCTTCTATGGTACTCATGCCTACCACACCTTCAGGACCTTCTTGAAGAGAGCTGCAACACAAAGGTAGGGGCAAAACTTCAAACCTGTTGGCTATGGGGACAAGAAAGTGAGTGTTCTGACAATGTTGTTGTGATTTACAGGGTCTACCAAGACACGAGAAGCAAGGGACACATTATCTATAACTTTGATCAAAGTTACAATTTTACTACGTTTCAGGGTAATTCACTAGTTGTTCTAGGACAGCCACTTAAGTTGTGGGAGGAGGTGGACATATTGTATTAATCAATAATTGCAATGGTTCCATCATTTTTCCAGCTCATTGTAGTTCAATAAAAGTCAGGTTACCACCCGTTAGGGTGCTTATTGATGTCAACCTTTGTTGAATCTGCAGCAGAAATAATCCTACAAAAGGGCATTGAAGAATGAGTTGGCCTAGCAACTAAAGGTGTACCTGTTTCTCCTTTAGCCTATTGCTGACCTTCCTATTTGTAAAACGCTAAGGAGACTTCTGATCCTTGAATTGGAACTAGAGCTAGAGTACTCCTTGACCTACACAGAGCAAGATCTCATTTGACAGCACAATCAACTCATTTATGCACTTCACTACTTTCTAATTTTGAAAGGACTCTGTAAGAAGTGCACTTAAGAAGATAGATTTTTCCTTTAGCAAACCATTTATCCATTCATGTTAAAGTCAATATTGTTTCACTACCACACAGCTCACATTCAAACACCGCAACCCTCTGCAACGGACACTAAAAAACGTATCCGTTTGCTTTTTTATGTAGGAAATTTCTTGCTGCCACTACACAGATACACATATGCAATTGTAAAAAGTACTTTATTTAAAATTATAATCTTTTGACATCTTCTATTTCAATGCTTTTGACATCTTCTATTTCAATGTCTATAAAAAAGATTAAAAAACATTCATGAGTAATTCATTCACAAAATTGTTACAACAACATATAACATTCTTTGTACACAGGAACATAGCAAATAAAAGACAAGAAAGGAGATGAGGAGAGAGAGAAGAAATAGAGATTATCCACAAGACAACACACTTTATCATAAACACAACCTATCCTTGACAGTATTTAATTAAGGCTGGGACCCGATGGATTAAGACTATTTCAACTGTTGTGCCAGCCCATGTCACAAGTTAGGAATCAAAAGCGTTAACGCGTTTCGATGGTATCGTCCTGTTTTACACCATCTTTATCAAGACGATAACAATAACTCTCATTGTATGCATAAGGGAATCAATATCATACACCTTCCGGACTCTCCCGTCTGGTTTTGCTGGTAGTCCTTATTTGTGAATATGAGGATCTCTTAAAACATATAGAGATTCCTTGTAGAGATATTTTTCGCAATTGTAGAAAAAAACAATAACATTCAATGATTTCTTATTTCAGCGCCTTTTTCTAGATGGGGTATCTCTTATTTATTCCCAATGTCATAGGTTTTCCCATCCATGATTGTGGGAGTATACCACACTTTTATTAAGCCTCCGTATAGAACTGACGGCGTTTACCTCTATGAACAACTCATTACGATGGAACTGTCATCTGAATGCCACTGCCTACGAGGGACCTGTGTCTATTAGTTGGGTTTTTTCACTAAAAAGGATTTTTCCACCTTCTTTTTTTTAACATTATTTATTGAGCAGAGCATAAGGGACATAACCATAGTAATGAGTAACCGGGAGTTTATAAAACACCATGAGATCGGTGCATACAAATCATGAATAAGACCAATACATTAAAGTGCAGAGAGACTTCTTACAGTGATATACGGGCGACATACCCGTTATTCACAAATGCAAGAGTGTGCAAAAAAGCTACTATCTCAACTTTTTCCAGATGTACAATTTTAAACATGCTGCAGTGCTAGAGTGCTAAAAGGTGCTGGTGCCCACCAAAAACCCCAGAGTAATCTATCCATTCCAGAAGCAGTAACTCCACCGGATCCATGGTTTTTCCGTACTGAACTTCTCTCTTATTTTTTAAGATATTAACCCTGATCTTTAAAATTTTCTAAAACTGCTTTAGAATATAGGAAAGACTTCTATTCCGTCGTAGTTTCAAGATTCATTAAGTATTTCCAGACCGCGGTAAACTTTTTTGTGGCACCCACCTGTCTCGCATTTGCTTCTTTAAAATTCCTAGTTCGTTTCATCTTAATTAACCACCTCGCATATGAAGGTGCTTCCACCGACCTTCAATTCTGAAGAATTAGTGAGCGAGCGACCAGGGAGGAAATAGCCTGAAAAGCCTCCTCCGCTTTTGACATTATCGATATTCCCCTAGATCTGGTGATACCGAAGAGGGCGAGATCTGCCTCAGGAACTAACCTTTTCTGGATCGCCAGGCTTATGGCGGAAAAAATCTTTTCCCAGAATAGCCCTAGCTTTGAACACATAAAAAATATATGTAGCCATGCACCTTCCCCTGCTGTCTGGCATCGAAAACATCTATTCTCTACTTCTGGATACTTTTTATTGAGTACTTTGGGTGTGTAATATGCCATCCACCTAGACAGAAAGGCCATTCTCTTAAAATTGGCTGCTCTTAAAGCCTTGCTCCCTAACTGGGATATGTCCTGTCATTCGCAACTTGAAAAGGTACATTGAGTTTCGTGGGATACTTTTTCCAGGAATTTCTCGACCAATGGCGATTCACTTTGGTTGAACAAAAGACGGTGCCAATTGCACACCCCTCTAACCTTTGCACCAAATAGAGTGGTTACTAACGTAGTCGGGGCGTCACTGGACAAAGGATTATATCTATTTAAAAAATATGTGATCTGTAAATATTCGAAATAGACAGGCTTCCTCTGGTCACCGCATCTAGTCTGAACCTCTTGCCAGGAAATTATTCTATTATTAATTATAAAATGCCCCGCTCTTCCAGACCACATCCCCTTCAGTATCGAAGGTGGCTTGATTGATTTTGGAGACCCAATCTTTTACATTCACCTAATTTAAGATAGTGAAACCCAGAAGAACCGTCTTGTTTATAAAAGGACTACAGTCTAAAGGAATAATCATGACATTATTCTATATCCTAGCCCCGAGAGCCAGAATATAGACCTGGTCCTAACTGAATTTAGTCAATTTGAACTGATTGGGGGTTATAAAATAAATCAAAATAAAACAGAGATTTTAGTCTTAAATACTGATAGTGATTTTCTTCCTGTAAATCTTACACATCAAGCCCTCAAGTTGGATCCAATACTCTACCTGGGGATATATGTCTCTAATCAGTATGGGCAGCTATATAAATTGATCTATGAAGCCATACGAGGCAAAATTAAAAAATTATAAGATAATTGGTCACTTTTACCATTGACTTTTTTAGGCCGTGTGGCTCTGATTAAAATGTCCATACACCCTCTACTCTTTTTTCTTTTTATAAATATACCCATAAAAATCAATACTAGCTATTTTAAAGAGTTAGAAACTATGTTTAGAGAGTTTGTCTGGAGTAAGAAGGTACCTAGGATTAAGCTCTCTACACTACAACTGGATATTAATCAGGGTGGCCTAGCATTACCACAAATCCGTACATATTACGAAGCAGCTATTTTAGACTTAACAGCTCGTATGCTTGATTTGAATGGTCTACTAAACAACTTTTTTATGGATAAAATGGTGCAGGAGTCTGGTTCGCAGATCCCGATATTTCTTAAAACGTCTAAACTCCCCAAGATATTTTTCCACCTTCTCACCTGTTTTCTGGGAACTAGAAGTGTGCCCACTAACTGTTGCTCCATTAAGGTGGGATGCAGGTGGCTGCTGGACTTTCCCACCACTTCAGAACATGCTGCATCTAATCTTGTTCGGGAAAATGAAGACACATTCTTTCAGGGATAGCGTCCACAGCGAATGGGTCCAGGAGCTCCTGACCACCATGCTAGTCAGCCACTGTGTTACCCTCCTCCGATGTTAAAACTTTATATACCTTTCCGTAGTAATGCAGAAATCAACAATATTATTATTTATTATTATTTAACACTTATATGGTTCAACAAATCATCCCTCGGCGCCTTGGCAAGACACTAGCAGGAACCACGACCCACACAAACCCCCAAAACAACCAGGTTTTTAGGCATTTCTTGAAGTGTCCCAGAGAGGTACAGTGGCGTATCTCTTCCGGTAACCTGTTCCAGTGAAAGGGGGCAAGATAGGAAAAAGCACGTCCTCCCATTCTAGATTTATTGATCTTATACAGAACTAGAAGGTTTTGATTGCTTGACCTCAGATGGCGACCGGGGATGTAAGGCCTCATCTTCTTCCTTAAATATGCTGGCCCCAGGCCTTGTCTTGCCTTAAACACCAGTGTGAGGAGTTTGAAGACTGCTCTTTTTCTGATGGGCAGCCAGTGTAAGGCTTGCAGCAAGGGTCGAGAAGGGGAACGTCTAGGCTTATTCAAGGCCATTCTTGCTGCAGTATTTTGCAGTACTTGGAGCCTAGAGAATAGCTCTTCTCTGGCTCCTACCAGTAGTGCGTTGCCATAATCTAACCTGCTCACAATCAGCGCCTGAATCAGGGTCTTTCTTGCATCCAAGGGGATCCAAGGAAATACCTTGCTTAGCATTTTCAGGATTCCAAAACATGATCTTCGGACGATAGTTTGCTGTCTAACAGAACTCCCAGATTCCTGACCTGCTTTGTGGGGGAAGGAGACTCCCCCAGTTCAGTGGGCCACCAATCTGGCGTCCACAGTTCCTCCGCCTTCCCGAACAGGAGAATCTCCGTTTTATTGGAGTTAAGCAGGAGGAAATTGTCCCCCATCCAGGCCGCTATGTTCAACATACAGATCTTAAACTTGGCCCTGTTGACAGCAGGATCAGATTCGAAAGGGGTAATCAGTTGCGTGTCATCCGCATACGAAATCGTATCAAAGCCACTTGCTCTTATAATGGCGGATAGAGGGGCCACATATATGTTGAACAGAGTAGGGCTTAAGATGGACCCTTGAGGCACCCCCTTGTCAAGTGGAGTGGTTGCTGACACATATGAGTCTAGCTTGACACATTGTGTTCTGTTTGCCAGGAAACTTTGCAACCAAGCCAGTGCTAGACCTCCGACACCAATCTCCTGTAGTCTGCAAAGAAGGATATTATGCAAGATGGTGTCGAAGGCCGCTGAGAGATCAAGAAGCACCAACATAGTGGGAGTCCCTCTGTCTAAGGACATCCTAATGCTGTCAGTGACTTCGATCAGGACCGCCTCCGTGCTGTGACCTGCTCGAAAGCCCGATTGAGCAGGGTCCAGCAATTGATTCTGTTCCAGATAGTCTGTCAGTTGTTGGTTGATCAACTTCTCCATGAATTTTGAACAACATGGAAGAAGGGAAATTGGCCTGTAATTTTTCATCTCTGCTGGGTCTGCAGGCGTTTTCTTCAAGAGAGGTTTGATCGATGCTCTCTTCCACTTGTTCGGGAAAGTGGCGGTGTCTCAGGAGATGTTACAAACTGATGAAAGTGAGGAAGCTAAAACCAAGGCCAATTCTGCCATAATGAAAGGAGGGGCGCAATCTGACTCTGACCCTGACTATGTAGCTGTCAGTGCCTCCCCTACTTGCTCCGTGGTGATGGTGGCAAATAAGTCAAGTTTAGGTAGTGAGGGGTCTCTACTCTGCGGGGTTGGCAGCCTGGGGGTCTCTCCTCCCCCCAGAGAGTTATAGATGTTGTCTATCTTTTCTCTAAAGTGGGTGGGCAGGTTATCACATAATTCTTGAGTGTGGGGAGCCGCTGCCCTGCTCACTATTGGGTTGGTGAATTATTTTAATTTCTTAAAGACTTCCTTTGAGGAATTCTTTGCCTCCCTTATCCGCAGACTCGGATGTTCTCTCCTGGCACTTTTACATTGGCCTAGATAGGATCGATGTGCCACCACATAAGCTGACTTGTCGTCAGGACATTTAGTTTTCCTCCATTTTCTTTCCTGACCTCTGAACCGACCCCTCTCCGCTTTGAGCTCTTCCAAATACCAAGGCGCAGGCGCCCGTTTCTCTATTACTCTCATTGCTTGCAGAGGGGCGATACTGTCCAGGGCATTCCCGACTGCTCCCTCCCATCTTTCCAGGGCCTTGTTAATGTCTGGCTCCCCCTTCAACAAGGGGGATGAAAAGGCCTTGCTGAAGGTTTCCGGAGTGACTTTTCTCCACGTCCTACGAAAGCTCTTCCTGAGTAGGGTCTTCTTTCCACCATCTGGCTGGCTGAAAGAGAATCTTAGGGCCCAGTGGTCCGTCCACGTTAGCTCCTGGGGTGCTTTCATGGAGAGATAAGGGACGTTTGAAAAGATGGAGTCCAGTGTATGGCCTGCAATGTGAGTAGGCTTGTGCACTGTAGGGAGAAGCCCCAGTGATTCCATTGCTGACAGAAGGGACTTGGAGTCTGGGTTCGAGGGCTCTTCGAGGTGGTGATTAAAGTCTCCTGTTAAGACGAAGTAGTCAGATTGTAATATATAAGGGCAATATATTCAATACTCAAAGTAAGCACCACATTTATTGGAGCATCCCCCCCAGTCAGGAGAAAGAGCCAACTAACTTGGAATATAGAATGCAGTTGATGAAAAACAAACAACAGCCAATGGGCTTCACATTCCGAATCCTAAGATTATAATACAAGAACTACAGTAAAACCTTACCAATACTAAACTTACATTACTAGAGTGTTGATTAAATAATGAAGCAGTGTAAAGCTCTACAGCTCTACATGATTGCATGTGTGTATTTGTAATACAAATCTATAATATACTTGAAATAACAATATCACATTTTTGTCTGATTTTCCATTGTTCTGTTCCTAGGGGTGACATGTGCAAATACTGATCCATTAGGGTGGATTGAGGAGAATCTAGGAGTTTTTCTACAACTAACAACCTTTGAAGAGCTCCTGACTTTTAACAAGAACTTCAACCTGGTAAATACTGACAGACAATTTCGTTGCACTCATTGGCTTTGTTCTCCTATGACTGAGTGGAAGACAATGAAAGGGATTGTTATAACAATGAATATATTGCATCACAAAAACTGGAAATGACTGATGTTTGTTTCGCTGTTGCACCATTTTTACAGCAGTATGAAGATTAGGAAGAGGTAAATTCCTTGGTAAAGATTTTATTGCATCAAATAAACGCACCCACTACACACATATGTATAGGTATAGATATATGACCAAATTGCAGTCAACCTGATAAACCAAAAAAGTAAATTGGTTGCATAAATGTTAATCTTGTTTAGAAATTTAGCAGACATATTGTTAGTTATAAATGTACTAAAAATGTGGCAAATAGGTTTAGAAACTACGAAGACCACAATTCCTTGCTGCACTAAAACAGGATGTGATGTCACTTACGTTTTTTTAGAGGTATTTAAAAAAGAGAAAAAAAAATCCTTGAATCATTGGTAAATCTCGTGAACAAGCCTCAGGGGAGGTGAAACGCGTAGAGTCCTTTGTTTGAACTGGCACGCTGTGATTAAATGGATTGCAACTAAACTTTACTGGCTAAGCTTGGCTTCTGTCCGTGAGTGCGTGAGGAATCCTCTTGGGGAAACGAAGGTGAAGGTATAGATATATATATATATCCTCACTAAAAGATATTCTGGTGCGCAGCCACTTTGAGGAGAAACCGAGAACCAAACCAACCATAACTGGTTTCTTTCCTTGCATGAGTTGCAAGGCGTGCAAAAACTGCAAAAAGGTGAAAGACTATGCAGTGCCAGGCAAAAAGGCTAAAAGATCTATTGACAAACTTCTTAACTGTAACTCTAGTTTTGTAATATATTGCCTGGTTTGTCCTTGTGGACTGCAGTACATTGGAAGCACCATACACCCAGCAAAGAAGCGTATCTTGGAACACAAAAGAGCCATAACAAACAGGGACAAAACGTACCCAGTGGCGAGGCACTTTGCTGGGGTGCATGGTGCTAAGAGTGACACACTGACATTTTTTTGCATAGACCAGGTCCCAGCGGGAGAAAGAGGAGGGGACAGAGTCAGGTCACTGAGACAACTTGAGGCGAAACTCATAGTGGAGCTACGCACCAGAACCCCGGGGGGACTGAATCAGGAGGAGGAACTCTGGTCCTTTATTGGATAGAGCAACCTATACCCTACCGCTGTCCCTTGAAACTTTTTGATTATGGGGAAGAATGGCAATTAACCACTCAGACTAGCAGAATGAACGACAGCCCATTCAGGGCGTTATTTCTTTGTAACACGTTTATGACTAACATACGTTGTGCTTTCATGAATTTAAAAGCTGTAGATACAGAATTGTGTATTAACACATGTACACATTCTTGATTTATATGAAAGACAGCCCATTCAGGGCGTTTTTTATTATTTTTTGCAACACGTTTATGATTAGCAAACGTAGTGTTTTCATGAATTTAGTCGGTGAGACAGAACTCTGTTTACTTAATTGTGAATTGAAACACATGTATATATTCCTGATTTACAAAAGTTATTTGTCTCTATAATTTGAGAGAAAAGCCTAACGTGGAATCCGTCTGAGAATTATGGTATTACATAGTGTTAAGATGGCCGACACTTCCCACACTGAATACCTGTATATATGTAGTCCGCTTTTTATTCCCATTTTTCTATGATCATGGCAACCAATGAAATGCTTAAATAGATTATGGTAATTGAACACTATTGACATTGACGAAGGCCAGGAGGCTGAAATGCGTTTGTCAGCAGAGCGTTTACAGATCGTGTTTTGCAACGAATTGAAATAAATTACTTTAACTGCATTTGACCAGAGTGCGCAGCAATTTTTGAAAACTGTGGCTGAAAGTGATTCGCGAGTTCCGCCCTCGCGGCTGGTGCACCCGCTGTGCTGGGAGCAGGATAACTGACGGAGTACGTGGAATATATATATATATATATATATATATATATATATATATATATATATACTTGCTGGCAGTCACCAGTAGGTTTAGTTAGGACCTAGTTTCCATAGGAAAAGCGTTTTTTGTTTTGCCAATATCTTTGGCGCCATTTGATGAATCTTCACAACATTTTCAAAACTAGTTGGCAACTCACTTCAGCTATTGTCCTGAAAGTTTTGGGGTGATCCATTAAGTGGGGTGATCTATCAAGCGGGGGCCAAGAAAAAGAGGGATGGGTCCAAAACTCTTTTTCCTCATGCAATTTCCCATTAGGATTTTGAACACGACTACAGCCAAAACTGCTGGACGGAATTACACCAAATTTGGCAGGAGCTAGCTGTTAGTCCAGAAAGAGTGTTTTTTGGTATTTGGTTAAATCCATTCACTAGTTTGAGATATTTAAGGAAAAATACATTTTTATATCTAGAGGCTCGAACCCTCCGCGAATCCTCCCTATCTCATGCAGAGATCTGACTGTCTGCCAACACTTCAACCAGGAAGTGTTGTCAGCCAAGTCCCTAAAAAAACCTGAAAAAAGACAGAAGGGGGCAGGTTAGAACTATCCTGACCCCCTTAGGCCTGGTAGTGGGGTCCCCATGAAACCCCACATGGGCCAAAAAGTATTTTTTTTTTAAGTTTTGCAGCACAAATTGGGACAGATTCATGAATTTGCAGTAAAAATTTGTAAAAAAAAACAAGCGTGGTCTCCCACACTTGTTTAAACATAGGCCCCTAGGTGGGGCAGGTCCAGGGTGCTTATTTATATTTTTAATAAGGGGACGAGGTGCACGAGGCCCCCTACTAATTGCCAATCGTGGCCCTGACATTGTACACAGCTACAATGCACGTTTTATGAGACCCTATCCGTCGCTGCTCTCGTGATTCGGCCAATATGCTTCAAGCACGGCATGGGCTTTTAATGCACAGTTTCTGTATCGGTCTTTCAGAGAACGTGTCTATGTATCTTTCATAGCAATTCACCTGTTGTCGTTTGTATTACAATTGTGGTTCCTTTGCTTGCAATAGTGAAGCAGGGTGTTCTCTGTGGTAGGGCATCATCTTTGAGTACAAACGCGGGTTGTTTGGGCATATATAGAAAAATAGCACCGGCTGGAAGGAGAAAGCCCTCATTGCTTGAAGGAGTGGGCGGAGAAATATTAAAAATTACACATTATCCACCAGCAGAACCCCATGCGTAATTAGTGCAAACACCTCATCTCTGGAAGAAAATGGGCACAATTACTTCCAGTGCTCCATTTCAGGGGTGAGAATTCATGTGTGCTGTAGCTGACCAAGGTCCTGAATGGATTTAGCCAGGGTTATTTTCTTTCACATGCACTGGTGTCACACATATCCACCCTATATACTAAAAATTCCCTTACCACTAAAAAATTCATACCCACCCTAAACCCTAAAAATTCCTCTGCCACCCAAAAGCCCATACCCAACCTAAACCCTAAAATACCCCTACTACCCAAAAACCCATACCAACCCCAAACCCTAAAAATCCCCTTACGACCTAAAAAACATACCCACTCTAAACTCTAAAATATATATATACACACATATATATATATACACATATATATATCAATATATATATACACACACATATATACATATATATATATATATAAATATAAATACATTTATCTGCAAAATACTTATATTTACCATGATTTTCGTGGTAAAAGGCATCCAAGGTAAAAGCACAAAATCATTGTTGTAAAAGTATGTTGTGGTAAAAGCACTTTTGTTGTAAAGCCGTGCTTGTGAAAGGCATCCCGTTGTTTAGTCTTTGCTGTAAAGGCTGTTTCCCCTTTGGCTGCCTTCTGACAATGCAGGTACATTGCAAGGGTGCCTGCATTGTGGGCAGGATTGTTTTTGTGCAAGAAGGGACTAACCCTGGGCAGTGAACTCCGCTCCGATCGCGGAGTTTTGCGGAGTTTTCCGCACTACGCGTTACACGGAGCCTGCGGAGTTCTGAAAACTCCCCTCAAGTGTTTTTATTCCTTGCTCGTGGTTGTCAACATCAAGCTGGCTAGCAAAAGTGAGGGGAAACCACCTCCCTGCGAGATTTTTTATCATTCGCGATCGTCAGCGTCAAGTTGGCGAGGGTGGAAAATCAACCTTCTGCAGAGATTTCTCAACACGGGGGGTCAGATTTCTCATTGAGAGTGGTTTAGTATGCTCGCAATCGCTCGCGTTGAGGAAGCTGCAGTTTGAGTAAAAAACCTACTCGAGCAGCAGATAGGAAGCACTGCCCGCTTGTGCAGTGCACAGTGCGGACAAACACCCGGCGCTGAAAATCACTGCGAAAGGCATTTATCTAATACACTCTGCCACTAGCGGAGCTCCGCGTAGCGGGGCAGAGTTTTTTACACGGAACTCCACCCAGCCTTAGAAGGGACACCTGCACAAGACCAATCCTCAGTGGCATTTTCCTCTTTCTATATGTGCTGCAGAATGCAAGTGGAATAAACAAGGAGAAATAAACGTATTTATCCTTGTTATGCCTCTCCTGAGGTGGAATAGCAATTTGACACATTCCTAGTTCTACCACTGACGGTAAATCTGGGAATGCACCAAAATACATGGGTGCATGCAAGGGAACACCCACGCTCCACCCATGTAATGTCTCCCTGGGAGTAACGCAATGCAGCGATTTGTGCTGCCCTGCGTTACTCGACATTTACCAAGTCTTGCAGGTCCACGCAAAGTGGCCTTGCGTGGCTTTTTAAATATCATTATAAGTTTGATAAAAATGGACCTGTATGTCTGTAAAAATGTAGTGATTATTTCAGAGGAAAATGTTCTGACTGTAAATGACAGTGCACTACCACTCCGTGACTTCGTGATTTAGTTGTGACAGTGTGCTCTAAAATGCACAATTACCACTTTCTTGCTGAATCAGTGTGGCTCATTTGCAACAGTTGTTCTTTGTATGATGGTTCGATTTTTCAGAATCATTAGGAGTTCATAGATGTAACAATGATGGCAGCATCCCCACTCTGAATTATAATTCAGCCCCACAGACAGATCATATCAAAATGTTCCAGGAGGGAGCTGAGTTGGATGAACTTTATTTGGAAACGTTTCACGAAGATTCATCAAACCACACCAGTTATAAGCAAAATAAAGCTCTTCCTATGGAAACTCTGACCTACATATAAGTTCATGGTGGCAATGTGGTAAAAACAATATGTTTGTGGGTATATATATATTTATATATATATATATATATATATATATATATATATATATATATATATATATATATATATATATATATATATATATATATATATATATATATATATATATATATATATATATGTATATATATTCAGGCTCGTGGTACTCTAAATGAAATACCAGCACTCACGGGAACAGTGTCTTCAGTTTATTGAAAGACAAGCCTCACGACAAAACGCGTTTCGGCTGCCGCCTTCGTCAATTGTGATCGGCGCGTAATTTGTAAACAACAAGAAATGTTAAGTTTATGGCAGATTTTGCACGTTTAATAATGGCTGCCACTCCGGGACTGACGGAAGTCCTCTGTTCATTGTAATGACACATGAAATGTATTTCTGTTTACCGAACGCGCGCGCCGATCACAATTGACGAAGGCGGCAGCCGAAACGCGTTTTGTCGTGAGGCTTGTCTTTCAATAAACTGAAGACACTGTTCCCGTGAGTGCTGGTATTTCATTTAGAGTACCACGAGCCTGATTATACACGCGGTGTCCGTCACCGCTATGAGAGCACCCGATCGAGAGTGAAGAGAAAAAGACGGAGTTCTGAGCGTGATTTAAATCTCTCTTCACCGCTGCTCCAGCAATCCTTGCTACATTGTTTCACCGGACGAAAAGGGACAGCTATCTCAGCTGATCAAATACTACCTTGACGCGGATCCTTTCAACGCAGCTGAACCAGGCGGCATATACAAGAAGGAAGCACGCTTCGAAGCCCGGTAGGACACTTTATAACTGTTATTGTAACTGTTATTTTACGAGCAGCAGATCGAGGGAACAGCGCACCACGCAAGCACTGAGTTAAACATACACTCGAAGGGATATGTTTGATGAGGAGGCGCGACGCGAGGTAGCCAGCGAAATATTCAGAAAGAAAAAAACAGATTTTCGCTCTGAAGGTGATAACGGCGGCAATGGGCAAAATACAGCTCGAGGTGCCAATCCACTAAAAGAGCAACTAACAAGACTTGAAAGACTGTATGAACGAGAAGTTCGTAAATGGTGGGAGGCCACCTCACTTCAACATTATATAGATGTGAAAAGGATTCCGCGTGGTTTGAGAATTTATACAATTCCTGCATACGAGAATCCCAACCCGAAACTCCTAGAAGAATGGGCGGAGCACACGGCAGCCTCATCCAAGGGGATGTTACTGATTCTTATCAAATTTGCTTGGGCTGATAGAGAAGCTACATTACAGGATATCAAGGAACTAGAGAAAGAGATCGCAAAAGATTGCGAGAAGAGTAAGCTGGATGAATTTAAAGAGGCGATGAAAAAACGCATTGCATCATATGAACAAAAAATCAGACAGAGAAAACAAAGTAAGTTCGAACGCGACGAGAGAGATTATGAACAAGGTCGCGTTCTGACTTTTGCCAAACGATATGATTTATCCAGGAAACAGCTAATAAGCAGTAAGAACAAAGTAACAACTGAACAAGTAGATACCTCTGAGTCCGAAGTAACGGACGTGGATGTGAGCGGTGACGAAAGAGAACCTCAGCCTACAGGAAGCGAGACGATCACCCCTTTTCACGAGGAGTTTCGGATCATAAGACAGACGTGGGGCAGGGGCGGAAGAGGAAAACCCTCGGAACCAAGGAGAAGAGCAAACGCCGGACGAGGAGAGGCGGCTGGCGCAAGCAGCAGTACCGCATCGCCTCGGATAACTCGGAGCAAACGGGGGATGAGACGGTAGAATCACAAACGATCACTGTCGTAAATCTGACACCAAGGCGATTGAATGATGCAGAATTGAAGGTACTCCAACTTGGATTGGGCTTCGGCCCCTCAAAGAAATCTGAATATACCCAGACTAGGATCGATCTATTTAAATTTTCAAGAAGACTGAAACTGACCAAGTATTTTAAAGGAAAGGGATCTACCCAGAATAAAGGTAGAACGACCCAATTGGATATGGACAATCTTGTGGCGGGGGACTTGGAAACACTGGCTGTGTTGGAAGAACTCCAGGAGGAAGGAGACCCGAGGGAACTGATTCCTAATATCGCAGGAACCATTGATAAAGCAGGAATAATGCAAATAAATCCGGGAAGCCCCTTCAAGCCCATATCAAGGTTTGTTCCCATGATGCCGGCAGATTCAATTGATGTTTTCTCTGAAACAGTCACACAAGAACTTATCAAACTACGTGGCAGAAATAATGCAAAGAGGGAATGTGGGAATATAACTGCGACCCAAAGAAAGGCAATTAAATGTCTGCAGGAAGATAAGATGATTGTATGCAAACCATCGGATAAGGGTGGCAATGTGGTGTTGATGACTTTGGAATATTACCAAAGTGAAGCCTTCAAACAACTCAATGATGAATCAAGTTACGCAAAGGTAACACGGAAGGATTTTGAGAGCAGTATAGCGTCCTACAGAACACTCCTGAATAAGTGGTACCATAAAGGCATGCTGTCAAAAGAAGAGTATGGCTTCCTGGAATGTAAACATCCTAAAGTACCAACCTTTTACCACCTTCCGAAACTGCATAAGGACGCCATCAACCCACCCGGCCGTCCCATAGTTTCCTCTTTGGGAAGTTTGACTGAACATATGTCAACTTTTGTAGATTTCTTCCTGTCTGAATTCGTGACGAACCTCACCTCCTACATCAAGGATACTAAGGACTTCTTGATCAAAGTAGAAAGCATGCCTTGGGATAACGATTATGTAATGATGACTCTTGACATTTCTAGCCTATATACCAGTATTGACCACATGCAAGGACTGGAGGCAATCAAGTACTTTCTGAGCAATCGTTCCATTAATCTGGTAGAACATAACAACATGCTAATAGAGTTCATAACGTTTTGCCTGAGCAATAATATTTTTCTGTTTCAGGATTTCCTATTTAGACAGGTACGAGGTACCGCGATGGGGACCTGCTTCGCCCCCAGCTACGCGAATCTTTTCGTGGGCTGGTGGGAGGAGCAGGTCGCCTGGGCGGAGTCCAATTGTAACTGGACCCATAGGGTCGTAAGTTGGACCAGATACATTGACGATTTATTCATTGTATTTAAAGGAACAGAAACACAGGCACTTGAATATGTGAAAGTACTGAATAACAATGACCTTAACCTCAAGTTCACGGGGGAGATAAGCAAGGTTTCCGTGAACTACCTGGACCTCACGGTGTTCACCGCGGAGGGCAGACTGTGCACTCGCTTGCACAGGAAACCCACCGCGGGAAACTCCGTGTTGCATGCTCGAAGTTGCCATTCGGAAAGAACTAAAACTAGCATTCCATATGGCGAACTTCTTCGGATTAAGAGAAACTGCACACGCAACTGCGATTATGTCTCCGCAGCACAAGAGAGCATGAATAGATTCAGGCTTAGAGGGTACCATCAGGATATTCTAGAAGTGGCCAAGAGAAAGGCTGAAGCTAAATCCAGAACTGATCTGATTATTGAGGAAGGAAGTACAAACAGGGAAAAAAGTAGTAAGAGAGGTAAGAATAACAACTTCATTTTTTTTTTTTAAATATTTTTATTGGTTGCAGTAAGTGTACATAAAAAAAAAAAGAAACATCACTTCGACATTAAATATCAGTGCAAAGATTCAGCTTCCCAATTCATCACATACAAAAATAAGACCACCTCCCAATCTGGTCCAGAAAAAGTCAGATCAAATCTAATTCCCCTCAAGACTAGCCTCTCTCCACTTTGTGATAGGAGCCCAGATGCCTTCCCCGAAATCCCGTACTTTTTTCCCTTTCAGTGCATACAAAGCAATCTCAATATTATGCATACCTAATAATCTGGAAAGCCACATTTGAAAGGAGGGGGGTACTGAATCTTTCCAGCCAGCAGAGATTAATAACCGAAACACTGCCACAGAAATAAACACCAGGGCTGCCTCCGTTCTCCCTACTTTTAATCTGTTGTCCGTGCCTAAAACCATTAGAGTTGAGGACAGAGGTATTTTTTTCCCTAACAACATCTCCCAAAATTTTTCGATCTCCCTCCGTATTCCTAGCAGAGACTCACATTCAAAAAACATATGAAGTTGGTCTGCCTCGCCTCGCTTACATCTGGGACACATATCATCCTCCCTTATACCCCAAGCAAATAACTTTGCAGGTGTGTAATATAAATTAAACAACGTTTTATAGTGCTGTGCCCTCAAATTGGTTGATCGGAATATTTTCTTATTTAATAGGAGGGCTAGGTCTAGATCTATGTCGGAATTTCCCAATTTTAAAGCCAGAGCTGCTTCTGTTTTTTCTAAATCATCCTGTATTTCCCCACATAATAAATTATAGAATACCCTGATCTTCTCACTCCCTTTAACCAGCTGGTCGATAATAGGGAGTTCAACTGATATTAAGGTCCTTGGTCTTACAGCCTTCAACCAGCTAATGACTTTATTATACAGTAGCCAGTGACTTAAAGAAATACCAAATCTAGTTTGCAGCGCCACAAATCCAAGAATCTGATCTCCCCTCGTTATGTCTCCCAGCGTCTTAACTCCTAATTCTTCCCAATCTTGCAGATTCCTGTCTGCTACCATCTGCGGGAATAGTCTAGAATTATATAAATGTACATAACGATGTATCTTTGGGATTCGGCAAAACTTTGAGATGGCTCTCCAAACCCCCCAAACACCTCCCAATACCTTAAATCGTGCCTTCCTATAATATCTACGGTCAATTTCCCGCATTAAAAGACCGATAGCTTTTCTCCCGACTAATAGCTCATATATTGTGGGAAGAGTCTGGCTGCCATGAAATTCCTGAGTGGTTTGTGACTCTGTCCGAAAAAGAATAGACATATGAATCAATAAACAAGACCAATGGTACAGCCTCAAATTCGGTAATACCAAGCCGCCCCTATCCCTAGGAAGAGATAAAAGGTTAGTAGAGCGCCTGACTCTTCCGTACTGCCATACAAATTTTATAAAAATAGATTCCAGGCCTTTAATTATTTTTTCTTCTATAAAGAGGGGTATAGCTCGAAATAAATAAAGAACTTTGGGGAACATTGTCATTTTCAAGACATTAACCCTTCCTATCAACGAGAGATGTAAAGCATCAATTCTTTTTAAGTCTTTTTCTATAGATTGACTTAGTGGACCAAAATTCTCATCGATAATCTTAGCTATTGAGGCATTAATTCTAACCCCTAGATATACAGCCGATTCTACAAATCTTGCATCTGTTCTTGTAATATTTTTGGAGCATATTATTTGCGTTTTAGATTCATTTAATAGATAGCCTGAGTATTCACCAAAATCCTTTGCCATTCGTATCAGCTCAGGGAATGCCTGGTGCGGATCAATCGTGATGATGGCCAGGTCATCAGCATACGCCAGGATCTTCGTTTCGTGCCCCTCCCGTATCACAGGTCTAATTCTTGGACAGCCTAATATCCTTTGAATAAGCGGATCTATGTATAAAGCAAAGAGAATTGGGGAACATGGGCAACCTTGCCGCGTACCACGACTTATTGTTATAGTATCAGAACTCAGACCCATAACCACGACTCGAGCGACTGGGTTAACATACATTGCCTTAAGTGCCCTTATAGCTTTCTCTCCAAAACCTCTTCCTGCTAAGATCCCCCAGAGAAAATTCCAGACCACCCGGTCGAAGGCCTTCTCTGCATCGAGCAGGATCATGGCCATCTCATCTCCCCCAACAGACTGAGCATCAAACAAAGTAATTGCCCTCCTAATATGATCCGTGGTACCACGCCCTGGTACAAACCCATGTTGCCACGGGGAGACCAGGCAACCTATGACCCTGCCCAACCTCTTTGCCAAAATTTTTGAATATAGTTTAGTGTCTGCGTTGATTAAAGATATAGGGCGATATGAGCCCGGTTTCTCCCTGGGTTTACCCTTTTTGTGGAAAACCACTATATTCGTTTCCCTCCATGAGTCAGGAACCACCCCTGTCGATACCACACCATTAAATAAGTCAAGTAAAAGTGGAATAATCTCTGCCGCCAAGCATTTATAGATCTCCAGTGGGATCCCGTCAGGGCCCGAAGCCTTACCAATGGGTAGTTCCTGCAGAGCTGTTGCTACCTCATTCTCATTAATATCCTGTTCCAACTCTTCTCTGGCAGCATTACCAAGCCTAGGACCGTTATCGACATACTCTTGAGCTCGTTGAGCAACTGGTTTTTCTTCAGTATATAGGACTTGATAAAAGTTCTGAAAGACCTGAAGAATATCCTTCGCTTCAGTGAATTCCATCCCATTATCTTCAATTTTGATGATATTATTTCTAACTCTTTCTTGCTTAATTTGTAATGCCAAAATTCTGCCGGCCTGCTCGCCAGTTTCATACCGTTGAAGCCTCACAGTTTGATATGCACTTACTGCCCTAAGTGTTACCAACCTCTGCAGATCAGCTCTTACTACTAGCAATTTCCTTTGGCTCTCATTGGTCTCTCTGCCTTGTGTTATATCAGAGGTATGTTGTTCCTCAGCTCCTGCTAATTCTCTTATTAACCTTTCGACCTCACTCCGATCTTCTCTTCTCAATCTTGCAGCACAGCTTATTAATTCGCCTCTTAAGGCCGCCTTGAATGCCTCCCACACCGTATTTCGTGAGGCGCTAAATCTGTTAGCAGAGAAAAATTCTCCAGCCCATTTCCTTATATGATCTACAAATCTTTTATCTTGTAGAAGTTTCCTTTCAAAAGTCCACCTGGTAGGGACTCCTTCTGATCTCTCCACTTCGTATACTAACACCAAAGGGTTATGGTCCGATAGTAGCTTTGGTAATTTAGATATTGTAACTCTATTTCTTTCTGAATCAGATACAAAAAAATAATCCAACTTAGTATATTTCTGGTGAGGGTTTGAAAAATACGTATATCCTGGATCTTTAGGCTCCCTCATCCGCCATACATCTGACAGACCATGTGATCTTATGAGAGATGACAGAGCCCTAAAAATCCTGGGTTTTCGTCCAGTATAGACTGTATTCGAATCCCAGTCAGCTGTGATATTTAGGTCACCACAAAGAATTATAGGGGTTACCCAGGTGGCTAGCTCTACTTCCAAAAAATCGAACATCTCTGGATCATCATTATTAGGCCCATACACTACGCATAATGAAAAGCCTTTTTCCAACTCGACTAAAACCCATCTCCCATTACTGTCGGCTTTAGTCCGTCCCACTCCTCCCAAAGAGGGTCTTAACAAAACTGCTACTCCCCTATTTGACGAGGATTGTGATGAACAGACCCCTAATTCATAACCATTCATATGCATCAAATTCCTTTTAGCCCATGGAAGGTGTGTTTCTTGGAGACATAACACATCAATTTTATTAAATTTCACAAAGTGAGCTAGGTTTTGACGCTTCCTGTGATCATTCAGCCCACCAATATTTATCGTACAAATCCTAATATTCGTCATCCTGTGAATCTATTTGAAAAACTAGGGAAACAAGCACAACATAGAGCCTTAACTGTTCCCTACTAACAAAGCATCTGCACTGATAGTCAAACCTATTATATACCCAACTGCAACTCTTTCTCCTTTTTCCTGTTTTCAGACCCCCCCCCCAGCCACCCACCACCCCCTCCAAACCCTGACATCCACCCACCCCCACCACCCAACCCTGACCTACCCCTAGCAGTGAAGCGCTCAGACCTTGTCTGTGCACGTGATGATCTGCGGTGCATGCGGTGAAGGACAGAAAAGTAAATCATTACTAATTAGCCTCTAAGATCAACAACCTACAAAAAACATATGCCGCATGTGCAGAAAAGGTGATAGACAGTATAGTATAGGACATTTAAGCCATATTACATGACATTCAGTTTTTTTTTTTTTTTGACTCCTTAACCCGACAAATAGTTGAAGTCTATTTCCCGGTATAATTGATAGAGTCCAAATACTCCTTAGCTTTGATTTCAGAGCTAAAGAATAGAGTTTTACCCTCCGATAGCACCTTAAGCTGTGCCGGGTTAATCAGAAAGGCTTGCATTTTCTTATCTTGAAAAGGCTTAATCAGCTCCCTTAATCTCCATCTTCGCTCAACTGTCGAATGACAATAATCCGGGCGAACAAAGAACGAAATACCTTCGCCGGATCTTCTTGCGTCCGGTCTTGCTTTTTCGGCAATAGACTGTCTCAGAATATAATTTCCAAAGTACACCAGTATCGCTCTGGGTTTGTCACCCCCTCTAATATTTTTGCGTACTTTAAAAGGTGTACGATGGACACGCTGAATCTCGGTAACCCAGTTCCAACTGGAGAGTTCTGGAAAAGCCTGCTCAAAGAGCTTGATGATATAGGCCTTTATATCAAGACCCTCCACCCCCTCCGGAACCCCCAGGACCCTCAGATTGCTTTGACGGAGCCTATTTTCCAACTGTTCTGTTTTCCACTGGAGATCAACAACCTGGGCACATTGAGCATTAACCTTCGAGACCGAATCAGCTGCTTCGGCCTCCATTGATACTATTCTCTCTTCCAGGTTTGAAACTCTATCCCCGGTGTTAGCACAAGACTTAGATAATTTCCTCACAACGCCCTGCATCTTCCTCATTGCTACCTGGGCCTTGCGATTGTCCTGGCGTGTCTCCTCTCTATGTGCGATAATTTCTTTATGAATCGTCTCCAACAACGAGAGATTGGTATGATTGGCGCCGGGATCTTCCTGAGGTAGAGTAGAAGGTTGATTAAGGCTGATGTCCCTGCGGCTCTGAGTTTTATGCCTTGTATCCAGAGGAGGTCTGGTTGCCGTTACTGGGGCATCCATTTCCGAATTGCTATCTGAGCCATCTTCAAACTCTGGGTCAGAGCTATCTTCGCCCTCTTCTGACCAACCGGCCCCCTCCGAAGTCGAAAAGAAACATTCACTTGAAGCTTTCTCCTTTTCAATGCAAGGGCCTCCCATTTCAGAGTCCAACTCGATTCCAAGAAAACCCATATCAGGGGCGTCCTCTAATTGTGTAGTTAGTATCTCCCCACTGTCAGCCATAATGTCAGCTGTATTGTCCGTATTGGCTTCCAACCTCGGTTTGGTTAAATCTAACCTCATTGAGTTCTGAGGCAACTGATCCGCTACTGCCTCTGCCTCTGCCTGAGAGACAGTTTTTAAAGACGCTTTCTCTGCTGTCTCTGCTGTCTTGGTCTGGGGGTACATTTCAGCAGGCATACCGTCGCCCTCCTGACTAATTACTGGCTCCTTACTAGAGTCAACTTTCGACCCCCCCGTTGGTCCGCTATCCTTCAGTATGGTCGTATTACCCCCGATCAGCTCAGCCGTAAGTGCCGTAAGTGCCGTGGCCTCTGCTTCCCCCGCCTTCTCCTTCTCCTTACCGGCTATTGGGAAAATGTCCGCAATTGAAGTGGGAGCCTGGCGAGTTTTCATCGTGCCTTTTCTTCCCCTCTCCGTTGAGAGCCCGTCTGCTTCGGCCTCAGTAGGCGCCTTCTTCCTTTGAGACGTTGTTTTCAACCCGGGCACGATTTTCGGAGCCATTCTACTCTCATCGGTCTTCTCCGCTCCGTTCCGCTCAATTCCGCTCCGTCTCCTCCGAGTTTGCACTGTTCTTGCTAAGCTCCGCCTCCCCGTTCGTCCGCGGGGCTTCCACCAAACCGAGGACGCTGTGCACAACACCTCAGCCTCTACCAGCCGGCAAAAGGTATTTCGTACTTCTGTCGTAGCTAAGACTATCAGCAACATCCTCTGCTTTCAGAAAACGAAATCGAAGGGGATTCGCATGCCATCACCCTTCCATGCGTGCTTAAGCGTCCCTCGATCTAATCATTCTGCTCTCAGCCTTCACCGCCACACTGCACCGGCCGTTTACACAGCCGCCATCTTGCTTCGCAAGAATAACAACTTCAGAATGATTACCGATTTCTCAGAGGATGCCCAAACTATCAGGGAAATTTTTAGAAAGAACTGGCACATTTTGAAAGCAGATCCCATTATTGGTAGGGAGATACCTAAAGCTCCACTCATTACATTCAGAAGAGCGAGGACTCTACGGGACGATCTAGTCCAGAGTCATTGTAACAAAATGAGCACGACACCACCCTTTGGGAAGATTACAGGCTTTTTTCCATGTACGAAATGCAGAGCATGTAAAAACAGTCGGAAGGTCACTAATTACAGCATACCTGGTCTTGATCACCCCAGAAAGATCAACAAATTATTGAATTGCAATACCCGCTTCACGGTGTATTGTTTGGTGTGCCCGTGTGGCTTGCGCTACATAGGCAGCACCATACACCCCACCAAGATCCGTATTCTTGAACACTTGAGGGCCATAAATAACAAGGATGTAAATTACCCGGTGGCAAGACACTTTGAAAAATTTCATCAAAGTAATAGGGACTTGCTAAGTTTCTTTTGCATAGATCATGTACCATCTAGTGTTAGAGGGGGTGATAGACAACTTCAATTGAGAAGATTAGAATCAAGACACATAATAGACAATCAGACCAGGATGCCTTTCGGTTTAAACAGTGGAGAAGAAATGTCCGTTCACCTGTAACAGTAAGAATCTGTTTTGAATTTAGGATACAGCACTGAAGTTTTAGGGCAGCAATATAACCCATCCAGGGTGTAATTGTTTTACATGTATTAATTTGTTTCCATTGTTTAAGAAAGCCCATTCAGGGCGGGATGTTGTAATTTGTAAACAACAAGAAATGTTAAGTTTATGGCAGATTTTGCACGTTTAATAATGGCTGCCACTCCGGGACTGACGGAAGTCCTATGTTCATTGTAATGACACATGAAATGTATTTCTGTTTACCGAACGCGCGCGCCGATCACAATTGACGAAGGCGGCAGCCGAAACGCGTTTTGTCGTGAGGCTTGTCTTTCAATAAACTGAAGACACTGTTCCCATGAGTGCTGGTATTTCATTTAGAGTACCACGAGCCTGATTATACACGCGGTGTCCGTCACTTCTATGAGAGCACCCGATCGAGAGTGAAGAGAAAAAGACGGAGTTCTGAGCGTGATATATATATATATATATATATATATATATATATATATATAATCTACTGGCGGTCGCCAGTAGATAGTTATAGTTAGGACCGTGTTTCCATAGGACATCTCAACATTCTATTTTGAATAACTTTGGCGCCGAATGACGAATCTTCGCGAAATTTTCAAAACTAATGGGGCGCTCCGCTCAGCTCCTACCCTGAAAGTCTCGGGGTGATTCATCAAGCGGGGGCCGAGAAAAAAGGGGGGTCCCAAAACGCGTTTTCCCCATGCATTTTTCCATAGGACCTTTAGTCGAAGGTACAGCCCAAACGGCTGAACAGAATTACTTGAAATTTGGCAGAGAGGTAGTCCTCAGGTCAGGGAAGTGCCTTTTGCAGGTCTGGTGTCAATCTGTTCAGTATTTCCTGAGAAAATAGCATTTAAAAGCATATAAATATTTATATGCGGGCACCGTGCCGAGCCGTGCGCGAGCGAAATTCTGATTGGTTGTTAGATGTCAGTCAACATTCGAATCGGTCGAAATCAGGAAGTGTCGGCCGCCATTTTGTCTCTCGCACTGAAAAGGAAAGGGGGAAATAAGGTGGAAAACGTGAAAAGGGGGCAGGGAAGAGAGTTCCTGACCCCCTAGCCTTTGTCAGGGGGTCACAGAAGGACCCCCATGGGTGAAATAAACATTTTATATTTTTTAATAAAAATCGCGGGGTGCGTGCACGGTGCACGGTGCGCGCCCAAAGCGCGCGCGCGGTGCGCGAAGCACACGGTGCGCGCACGATGCGCGCACGGTGAAAAACCTTAAAAAATATATATATAAAATTAAATACATAACTTAGCATTTAAAAAACCGTACAAATTCACTTAAAAAACCATAGGTTTTACACAGGTTATAGTTAGGTGGACATTTCACTCGTAAAAAACCAATGAAATTCCCCCGTTATAGTTAGTTCAGATAACTATAACTCGCGCGACCGCCACTCTATCACAAGGATGATGTCAGCAGTGATGTCATCAGTGATGCCACTGACCATGTCATGAGTGATGTAATATGTGACGTCATGAGCAGTGGATTGCGGGCGCGCGAGTTATAGTTATCTGAACTAACTATAACGGGGGAATTTCATTGGTTTTTTACGAGTGAAATGTCCACCTAACTATAACCTGTGTGAAACCTATGGTTTTTTAAGTGAATATAAATATATATATATATATATATATGTATATATATACACACACACCATACCTTCCACACAAAATACAATTTTCATAAACTGACCCTTAATATAATAAATGAAGTTACAAATATCGAATCACCTTACAGATGAGATTACACATCACATTAACCAACCGATTTGACAGAGACGACGATGAATGCAATACCATTTATTTATTTGATTATGTGTTGTTACGTTATGCTTTTGGATGTTATTTATTGGTATAAATATTATGAAGTCATAATCAATGTGTTTGGTGTGCGAGTTATGGTTTGCATAGCTGTGGTGCAAGTTATGGAATATGGTACAAGCAGGAACTTGCAGATTTTCATGGCTCTTAGGGTTAATTTCTGAGGTTTTTAAAAATAATCCGAGGTATTTTAACCACTGCTCAACATATCTCCATTTTGGTTTATTGTTTCATCATAGGACATCCAGGAGAGGGAGATAGCCACACGTTTTTATATCTGTGTTAAAGATATCACAGAAAAGCATTCAATAAATTGTTAAATTAGTGGTCGATATTGTCAGAGATACATTGGTCCATATGGTGGTTATTTCATTAGAACTTTATAACATCTTATATAATGCAAAATAAATTGTGATATTTGCTTGCTCATGGTATTTTTCAAGAAGGGTAACCATCTTTTCTGTCTCCACTTTAGGTAGACGCAAATGGGGGTTTTACTCCATCCCAATTAGCCGATTTGACTTTAATTGCTGAACATTTCTGCAACAAAACAATATCCAGATTTGTGTTCTCGCAAATCATGAACTTCAACACGTTTGATGACGTCAATCGCTACCTAGAGCGACTTCAAGGAATGCTTGGCACAGTGAGCTATAAACCGCAATGTTACTTTTTTAATGATGCCTTTATCAGATTTGCCACGAACAATTATATCTAGAATCCCAATTCTTCATGTCATTGCTTCTCTACCTCTGCTTTAGGCAAGGGTGTGGTATCTGCCTTTACTTACCTTCATCTGAACTGATACTGAAAGTTGAATGTCCACCCAAGTACTCACATGAGTTATAAGTTACCTCTTTATTTGGGGTATTCTCCTCTGGGCTTATCTGCTCGTCTTAGCCTTTACCCATCATACCCTAACCCTTCTCCTTCTCCATATCACCTTCTTCCTGTGTCTAACCTCCGAACAGTTTCTATAGCTTGACTGCCGTCGTCATTAGGATACGTCTCTTCCTCACCACCATTAACTTTGCATTTAAGCTGATGACTACTTTTCTCTCCGGTGCTGGTGAGCTTGCATGTCACCCCTACCTTTAGCTGACGCCCATGAACTTTTGATGAATCCCTGCATAGTGTCCTTCTCTGTGACGACCACTCTTTGGATCTACTCCCATAAATGTCCACATGAATGAACTACCAGTATCCACTTGGTTACCCCTTCTGCAGCATCTGCTTTCTCTCTACTCATGCTGATGCTTTAACTGCTGGTTTTCTCATGCCTCTACACCTAGTAGGGGTAAGATTCCTTGCTCTTCTCTTCATTACAAGCGCTTCTGCCCTATATGTAGCATTTTTGTCTTTTCTCACCAGCGGCCCGCCCTTTTCCACAAAGGCGAACTCCTTCCCTACTAATTGTTCACTCTCTGACATTGATGTCCCCTCCTTGCCTGCCTCCCCCTCCTCAATGTTGAGTTCTGTTGTGATATCACAACTGGTCACTCCTCAGGTATCCGTTTAAGAAGTACAGAAATTGACCGCTTATTGTTAATTGAACTATTAGTTAGCTAACAATTCCTAGTCAGCACTCCAGTAACTTCTGTTTCTTTGCTTATTTCTTCACCTTTGGTTCTGTTCACATCCTGAGTCTTACTAAGCAGAATCCTCCCTTTTCTAAAGGGCTCTCAGTCCCCTCTGTGTACTGATTACTTTTTCAGCTGTATTTCTCAGACAGTGTACCTTAACTCTAAAACTTGTACATGATATGTGCTGAATGCTTATACCACTCATGCTCAGTGCTCTGTTACCACGAGGAGAGGTTGTAGAGGCTGGTCTATGCTATATAAAACAGCGTAAAGAAATCTAAAGTGCAGCCAAAATGATGCCATAAATTCATCGTTCATAAGCAGCTTGAAATTCACTTGAGATTTAACTTGTGTATTTTGTCTTCATCATCCTTCCTAAAGGATCCACCTACATTGGCACAAGACTGTAGCAGGGCCTTGGCTTAGTTTCAACATGCGCTGCTGATTTACACTGCCCATTCTTACATCACTATATCCTTATATCTGTATGTAATAGCTACCCCTCAATAAAAGGTGTGTGCTTTCCCCTCCTTAGACATCACAGCCACGGACAGGCTGCTCATTATGTCTTTATACTATGCCTGTCCATAGAACTCAACCTATGTATCATTCAATCCTACTTCTTGCTTATCTGGAGTAACTACAATCAGTCTTCTCCTGGGCACCAGCGCCATGTTGGACCTTGAGCTGGCCTTTCCAGTGCAAGAGGGAACAGGACTGGTTGAGGAAGCTGACTGACACATACGCTGTGGTATCAGATGGATGGGTCATCTGGAAGATCACTAGTTTGGGGAACAGTCTTACTTTGGATGCTGTCTCTTTTCATTTACTCAAAGATCAGCAGAGATAGATATGAGTCCCATTTTCTGTCCAGGTCTGTCATATGGCATAAGTTTCTTAAATGGGATCCCAACCCAGAGTTGCATCATTTTCTGATGTCGGTACAGACAACGTTAATGCTGCGGCATCACTGGGTATATTGTCAACATAGCTCTAAACACTACTTTAAATGAGAACAGTGCTACAAATTGGCAGGTAGTATCAGATCAGATACTGATTACCTCCTGTGTATTAATTTGAACTGGAGAGTACCATCACTTCCCCGCAGGGGTGCAATGTGTTATTCTGAGACTAGCAACACTTCCCCGCAGGGGTGCAATGTGGTATTCTGAGACTAGCAACACTTCCCCGCAGGGGTGCAATGTGTTATTCTGAGACTAGCAACACTTCCCCGCAGGGGTGCAATGTCTTATTCTGAGACTAGCAACACTTCCCAGCAGGGGTGCACTGTGTTATTCCGAGACTAGCAACACTTCCCAGCAGGGGTGCAATGTGTTATTCCGAGACTAGCAACACTTCCCCGCAGGGGTGCAATGTGTTATTCCGAGACTAGAAACACTTCCCAGCAGGGGTGCAATGTGTTATTCCGAGACTAGCAACACTTCCCAGCAGGGGTGCAATGTGTTATTCCGAGACTAGCAACACTTCCCAGCAGGGGTGCAATGTGTTATTCTGAGACTAGCAACACTTCCCAGCAGGGGTGCAATGTGTTATTCCGAGACTAGCAACACTTCCCAGCAGGTTTGCAATGTGTTATTCCGAGACTAGCAACACTTCCTAGCAGGGGTGCAATGTGTTATTCTGAGACTAGCAACTCTTCCCAGCAGGGGTGCAATGTGATACTGGAAGAGTACCAACACTTTGTAGGATCAAACAGGTACTCTGGGACAGTGAGAACCTGTTCCTCCATATATCCATTTCAAGCACTTTATCTGATGATACTTCCCCGTGAGCACTGAATAGAGATTAATGACTGATACTTTGGAATTCATAGTGTGACACTAGACTGATCTACAGACATGTTTCATTGGTACCGACGCGTGTAGATGACAATACACTGATTGGAGATGTGTCCAGTTAGGTGTCCTCTGTGGAGTACCTCCTTCTGTAACCGGATTTGAAAAACACTGAATGGAATTCAGTCTAAAACAAGTATTTTTCTTTTTGTCATTGTTAGAGTGAAAATTATACGCTGCTGAGCCCATGTGATAACCCATCAGCAATGCCCTCTCTCACAATTGAAACTGAAGAGGGCCTTCTGAGAAGTCTTCTTGTGGTACTCGGCAAGGAATGGAGTCTGCTCGATGCCTCTCAGTGGATTCATGTCTTCCATACTATCATCATTGAGTATCAAGAGGCGGTGAATGGCTCCCACCTAGCTCAACTTCCTCTTAATGTCACCTGTGAAACCTACCAAGACATGTGAGTTATCTCTCGCCTGTGCCCTGTGGTTGCACATTGTAAACTATTTTCCTTTATTTGTAAAATGATTTTAACATTTTTTGTTATGTTATTTTGTGTATATATTTATTATAAATTCTCTTTTATCAAGTTAGATGCACTCTTTATAATAAACAGTCAAGGGCGTGGAAACATCCGTACATTTAATATAGACTCAGCAATATTGCCAAGTCATTTCTAGACATCATACATTTTTCCATATTTTCTGAAACTGGTCTTTTTTTCCCTAGCATTCACAGTAACTGCCTCCCAGATAGCAAACTTATCAGTTGCACGGGCATGTGCAAACACTTTAGCAGTCTTAGGGTTAAAGGGGTTTCGATTTCGAGTGGTTCCACTTTTACACGATTCTCTCCACCTGGTGGGAACTATTTCCTAAAGGGTCAGGTACTTAATGAGTGCTGTGGGAAGAGACGTCCCTCAAAGATTAATATCAATGGGTTTATAAATCCAAATTATTTGTGGTTCCTCATCTTGTGTACCGTATTAAATGTTGGTGATCATATTGCCGGAAGAATAAAACCAACAAGTAAAAAGGGGAGCTCTGTGACTGGTACATAGTAGATGTGTGCCATGGCTCAGTATTCTATTACTTTTGGGTGCTTACTAAAATACATTAACTTAAAGGAAGAAGTTGTTCAGCTGCCGCAGTAAATCACAATCGTGTTTTAATGCTTGTATATCACTAAACATTCATGTACAAACATTAAAAAAAACAAAGGCTGTTTGTAACTAGGGGAACAGTTCAATTTGTTAAAAATTAGAAAAGTAAAATTAATAACAATGATTAATAAAACCAATATAAAAAACAAAGGATGAAAAGTCCAGAGTGGGGGCACCAAAATGTGCCAGAATCGAAACCACCTGATGAGTGTTAAACCCCTAAATATATGTGCTATTTATAAGACATTGGAGGTAAACAAAGATTGTCTAATGAGGAAATACTATTTTCTAATATTGTCAAAACAAGAGTTTTAGCAAATAAATGTGCAGTAGAAATTAGGCAAAAGATTAGACAGTAAATAGTTTACATATAGGAAAAAGTACTATCTGTATTGTCAAAATAAGTATTTTGCACCTAATAAAAATTGACTGTCAGAGGGAGAGGCACGAAAGGTCTAATGCAGAAATATCACCCTGTCAGAAGAAAATAAAATGAAAGAACTATTCTTCCTTCAATAGAATTGAATGTTTAAAAACTGAAGAGCGACAGAACATAAGCGATGTGTTGATCAGAAATAAATGTTAACACTGAATTGCACTTTTTTCAATTGTGTTCCATAGAATGAAGGATCTTAATGAAATCTATGAGGTTCTTAAGAAAAATGGAGCGATAGCTGATTACACTTACAGCCTCAAATATCTGTATGGGCAGCAGAGTTCACAAGGTAAGACTTTTTGAAAAGAGGACTGTGGTGATAGAGAGAGGAAGGAAGCTTTTATGGTTGCTTCAGTCACCTGACCCCCTTAATCTAATACTAACTCTTTGAGATGAGGAAAGGTTAAATTAAGTATTGTAATGCTCTATAAGATGGAACTGTATGCATGTATTCATCCGATTTGTGGAGTAGAAGAGCTAGTGTGGCAGAATTTATTCACTTACTAATATTAAAAGAAAGAATCACACACTCTTTGTGATCTACGGCTTTATTTGGTCAAGCTTTCATCTACCAAGTGAATTTTCTCCATTTACTCTCACAAAGTTTGGGAGGCATGAGACATAGCAGTCAGCCTCATTTACTACATTATTTTGCTTACTAAAAAAGCAATTAGCTCAACCCATCACTCATTTGAGTGCTTTGTAACATTAATGCAGAATCGTTTAAACCTGTGTATTAAACGTACCAAAACTTGAAATACAAATGGAGATTACACAAGGATTTTTTGTGAGTTATGCTCGAAGCTAGGGAACTAATATATTTTTTTATGAGTTATTTCTTTGCAAAAGTGATCAGACGCAAACTTTCTTGGCATTTATAAGCCAATTTTATATGAAAAAATGCCTTTATTTTTTTTAAAAAGGCACCGCACCCACCAACCTAGTCGGCGGCATGCTTCATCATTGGGGTCCCACTGAGCCACCTAGCACATCAAGAGTGTGCTTCGATGCCTGATTACAGCGGAGTGGGTTTTTTGTTGTTTGGGGGGCGTTGATTATCTCAGATGAGAAAAAGAGGTGGATTAAAATCGTCTTTTGGGTTACCCACCGGTGTGGTGTGGTTTAATAATGACAACCTTGGACAAGGATGAAAAGCAGTGGTATGTGTGTAGCGAGAAACCAATGAACTCTCGCATCCTTGGTATGGGCCGACATGTTTCAGCCATAATGTCGCAGCTGCCCCAATGGGTCAGTATGGCTTTCCTCTTGACCAGAAACACGTGTGCACTAAGGCATGTGATAATATCACAATGCGTAACTTAAAGTTTTAGTCTGTGTTATACACCTTTGTAGTTTTTGTGTGAAATATAAAGAGTGAGAAAGACATCATTTAGTACTGTGGTACACAACGCATTCGAGGAACAAGCACTCAGTACTCTCAGCACACTTACTCTACCATGCATCAAGTTCCAAGAAAAGTGGAATCCCCGTGCTCTTGGATAAAAATTTCAGTGTGCTGCAATTTGTGGTTCTGCGTTAACCCATCATGTAGACAAAATCAATTGTGCACTCTGGTTTCTGCACTGTGATATCTTTAGCAGTGCCCAGTGAATATGCAGGCACTGGTATGTTTCGACAGAGCGATGTATGTGGCACACCCAGTGTGAGGGGCATCTCAAAAGAATTAATAAGGAACTTGGTAGCATCAACGCTTCTCTATTTTGGAAATTATAGAGAGCTTTTACTTCTCACTCTCTTCTTTGTTACCCTTTCCAATTTTAGATGAAACAAGCATTTTGTTTTTATACTTATTTGTCAAATTGTGCTATTGTTATTTTTTGTGGACCTTTATTTGATCTCCTACTTTTGGCATGTCTAATATAGGTTCAAGGGGGTACTTTTATTGCTAGAGTGGTCAATCTCGGCATGAGATACATTAATGTACAGTGAATTCGAATGGAACTGATTTGCGGTGAACCTGAACATCTTGCAAGGATTCGACTCTCTACGTTGAACACTGTAGACAGTGATCATTCGCTTGGGCACTTGTGTGTGTTTTCTGGGATGCTACACTTTATCACAGTGTAAATATTCCTACAAGACTGTCTTGTTATGGACAAAGGGTTGTTTAAAGTAACGGAGCTTCTGAGCAAATACTGTCTTTTTTGTGTTATTTTGTTACCCTCTAGGCACGGCATGCACGCAGAACACAAATGGCACAGAGGACTGGCTGGATAAAAATTTAGGCAAGTTTTACAACAGCCTCACCATCATAGAACTCCTGACACTTTACCCCAGCCTTTCTTTGGTAAGTGGCATCGTGAATCATAGAATTTGGCCAGAAAAGCATGGTACTAGTTAGACAATGCAACCTGTATGTCCACTGTGCATCTTATGACTGTTTCCAGACTGAACAGGGACACATGGAAGACTGCTAGTAAAACACATACAGCACAATCACAGGCACATAGAAGACCTATATAGATGTGTGGGAAATAAAAGATGCTAGTGCTGTGATTTCACATAGAGCTAATGGAAAATATGAGAATTGGGAGAACTGTGGCACCTGTGGTAGATGCCTTAATCGTCCAAATGACAATCTGGAAACATATTTCTAACCTTCCCAAAGAATCCAAATTGCTTGAGAGTTTCTGCAAAAAGCGTTACAATCACGTATTAATCAAGAATCTCAGTTAATCAATTAGCAGAAAACTCATCAGATACAAGAGCCTTGTCTGACGTGGAACTTTTTCATTATTGCAAAGTGTCTTGAATGAGACTTCGATACGCCAGTATGGAACTTCAGCATTCACATCAGTGGAGAGAGCTTCCTGATTTGGCTTAATGAAGTAGTTCTTCTTGCATGACCGCTTCAAAGTCAGAATACTAAACTTCCACCAGTCTAAGCAATAATAACTATTTGACTACAGGCACTAACACATTTGCCCTGTTTATACCCAACATTCATCTGAACTTCTAAGAGGGATCTTTCAAATGTAGCCACTAAAGATTTCTTGAATTAAAATGTTCTCATTGTTTGGCTAGAATGGCCAGCATGTCTTAAATAACTCTTAAACATGTTTTCCAGCTTTATCAATTGTTGTGTTATACAAACACCTAACAAACAATTCTCTTAAAGTTTGCTGTGCAATTATGGTCAATGAGAGCCAAAGATACCACTAGCTGCAATTGGCTTTACCATGATTGGTTCTTTTTATTTTTTTTGCTGAGTTCCTCATAACATTTTCAAATATCCACAAATATTCAAATGCACTTGAATACATTTCCTAGTCTGTCTCTTCTTTCGCATGCACAGTTAATAGCAAAAATGGGACCTCTCTCGCACAGATAGCTTGGGAGTCAGTTACCCAACAATGGCAACTGTATCTTGTGAATAAGTAATGCCAGGTCCCCTAGGCACAAGCAGGTAAGGGGAAGTATGAGTTAGGCCTGTGCCAGGGTCGAACACCCACCATCCGGCATAGCTTGATCACAAACAACATAATATATTTATGTATAGAACTGCACATACTAAGTGTATTAAAACAAGAGTGATACATTTGCTGCTGGTAATTTCGCTCAGAGAATTACCAGTTCTTCTGAATTATGCATTTTATTGGAGCCAAACTACCATCCTTTTCCATGTTTCACATGTCAGAATGGGGGATAACATGCAGGTGTTAACTTATTTTAACAACATTTGCACAGGAGAAGAGCTACTTGGTGCGTGCACAATTTGCACACAACCCATAATTGTGAACCCGAATAAGGCTTTACCTCTCCCTCATAATGAGGGTTTAAGTCCAGTTTCTTAAATTTTCATATCTTTTACCCTTTTCTTTGTTAGACTATGTTAATATTTTTAAATAAAAAATAAATGCTTTAAGGCCAAATTCTTCCTTTACCTTCTATAATCCAGGATGTGATTTTGGAGATCTCAACTACCGAAGATGTGGCAAAACTTGTGAGTGATCCAGCGATCTCCCTGAATATCAGTCTGTTGGAGACCATGCTCAGCCTCGTGCAGGCCCAGGATGTTCCGCTATTTGTACAGACATTCATATCTGAGACCTCAAAGGTATTTGTTTTTTTTTTCAACATATTTTATTGGCATTTTATGGAGAAAAACACATGAGTAATGACATGGGTGGTGGTAGTGCAGTTACACGGGATATCACACAGAGAGCACACAGGGCTGCAGCAAAGGTGCTTGTGTGCCCTAAGTTAAAATTACAACTTACAGTTTCAAAAATGACGTTGGCCTTGCAATGAAAAGAAGATGAAGTATGTCATCACTGGTACTACTACATACCACTTCTTTCTGTCGCCTGATGTGCATGCAGACCAGGAACTTTGTAGCTTTCCCTTTCTTTATTTGTGTTACACAGATGTGATACTTCCCACACACACACACACCCAAAAGAAGACATATCATTGACAGCTGATGACAGAGGCTGTCAGGCCTAGTTCCTCTAAAGCAATGCTCCTAAGATGCCCTACTTCTGGCAGCACCGATTCTGAGTTTTATATTTTACCAGGGTATCGATGTGGACAAACAAGGGGAAAGGAAGTTGGGGTGGATACTGCTGGGAACGAGACCTGGAAGGAAAAAGGATAATCAACAATTCTCACATTCACAAAGAATTGTTTTTATATTTCACACAAGAAAACACTGGTTGTTTCCACTAAGAGAGCAAAGTCCAGAATTACAGATCGTTATGTTAAATAACACAATGTTCTTGATATTCCAGAATCACAAGCTGTAACACTTCTTTTCAAGGTGCATTGTGAGTTCCCAAAACAATCTTGTATACTCAAAGACAGATCTCCACTAAGGGGGAACTAGGAGTTAGTTCCCAATACAATGACTTAGCCACACACTTCCTCTCGAAAATGTAACAGATATATACAGCTCCCTTAAAGTAAATGGGGAATTAACCTCATAGAGGGAAAAGGCTCAGGAAAAAGTTACCCCTTTAAACATCATTACCAACCTCCCAACAATGGAAGCAGAAGCGGTAGAAGCTTTGATGGACAAGGTAAAGTCTGGCTCCCCTTTAGCTCCAGCCCCACCACATATCCTCAAAATAGTTATACCTGTCATCTTTCCTTCCCTAACTAAGATCATGAACCAGTCGCTGAAGATGGGCATTGTCCCAGCATCATTAAAACAGGCCATTGTGAAACCATTGCTAAAGAAAGCTAATTAAGACCCATTGCAATTAGGTAATTATCGCCCTATTTCCCTGCTGCCTTTTGTTGGCAAATTCCTGGAAAAGCATCTCAACAGATCACTGTCAGACTTTCTAGAAACTAATAAATGCCTCCACCCCACACAGATGGGTTTCCAGGCACAGCACAGCGCAGCACTGAGTCTGCTCTGTTGGTGGTGGTGGAGCAGCTTAGATCATCATTAGACCAGGGAAATTTAGCTGCCCTGTTCCTCTTGGACCTGAGTGCTACCTTCGATACGGTAGATCATCATATATTATGAAGGAGACTCTCAGTCAACGGGATACAAGGTACCATGCTGAAATGGTGAACGTTGTTCTTGGAGGAAAGAACATTCCTAGTATTGGAGGATACTACCCTCTTGAAAACGATCTCACTAAGGTGTGGGGTGCTACAGGGGTCCTCACTAAGCCCCACACTATTCAATGTATATATGAAACCACTTGCGCAGATTGTCCAAGACTTTGATATCTCAATGACGTCCTATGCGGACGATACTCAACTGATGAGCTCTTTGGACCCCAAAAACAACGGAAACTTTGAGAGACCCTCACCATGTATGGAAAAAATCAAGGAGTGTATGACAAAAATCTGCTTAAAATTAAATGGGGATAAAACTGAGCTAATGATCCTCAGGAACAAGATCTGTCCTGGGCCCTCCATAAGCTGGCAAGAAAGCATGGGCAGCTCACCCATACCGAAAGAAATAATCAAGAATCTGGGTTTTTAGCTAGATAAGCATCTCTCTATGCTCACACAGGCTAAGAAAGTTGCAGCCACCTGTTTTGGACTGCTGAAAAGTCTTAGAAAAATCATAGATAGGATTCCAATCCACCTTAGAAAGACAGTAGTTCATTCCTTGGTGACCTCGCTGTTGGACTATGGGAACTCATTGTTTCTAGGGGCACCAAAATATGTAACCCATAGATTGCCGGTGATCCAAAACACTGCAGCAAGGTTGTTGTGCAATATCGCAGCTCGGGAATCGGTAAAGAAACATCTAAAAGGGTTACATTGGCTCCCAGTAGAGGCTAGAATCAAATTTAAGATTCTAGTCACGACTCAATGAGCTTTACATAATAGGGGTCCCAGGAAAATCAGGTGGCTGGTATCCCCCTGCATCCCAAACAGACATTTGAGATCAGGCTCTGAGGGACTCCTAAAACCTACTAAGGCCAGGAGGTAGAGGTAGGGAGGAAGATCTTTTTCCCACCTGGCTCCCAAACTCTGGAATTCTCTTCCACAGGAATGTAGGTACCTGGACAATGAATTGCAGTTCCGCAAAACAATTAAAACATGGCTGTTTAAACAATACCTTTAATGTCCAGTTAACTAGCTGTGTGTCTCCTAGCACTAGGAAGCCCTTGGGCAGCCATGCGCTCTATAAAACACAAATAATAAAAATTAATAATAATAATGTGTCTATTGTGCTGTGGTAGGCTGATTTCCCTTCACTAACTACTAGTGCAGACCTAAACATGCCCCCCAACTTGCCAGCTCACCGGAGCGCAGTTTTTTCCCAATTTGCAAGAAGAATTTCTGCTCAAGCACCAGAAGACAGTACCTCTTCCGAACTTCTGAAGAAGGTGAGCTTCTGCTGGGCCGGCTTACATCTCTAAATTCGACAGGTGTTATGTTATGTTATATTTAATTTATGCAGCGCAGGGCTACTCAAGAGTGTCCCGGCGCTTGCTCCAGGAAGAAAAATGCAAACAAATCAGAGGCTAAAAAAGCAGAGTTTTTAGTTTTTTCTTATATAGCAGAGGATCCTGGGTGCCCCGGAGGGCAAAAGGCAGCATGTTCCAAGCCAGACCAGCTTTCAGAACAAAGGAGTTCCCCCCAGGTGGAGTCTTGTTTGTATGGTGGTAGTAAACTACTCTTGCAAGTCTTACCATGTTTCCTTAATATCCTTCGTCTTGTCCAGAAGGTTGGATAAAGTTAGTTAATGCAGATCCAAATTTACCAGACTTAAATCCAAGATTTTCTTTGGAAAGTATAACTGTTTTTCCAATTTGGCTTTAGCTACCAAAAACAATGCAAACTTAATAATTTAGGAACTTATATGTAGCATCCTGAGATGTCATAATTTTTGAAAATATAAATTTAACATGAGTTTAAATAATCAGATAGATTCTGTCAGCAATCCATTTCCACAAATGTTAATTTCTGGTAATTTGTACAAGCAAGTGAACAAGATTAGTGTCTCTGGTTCACCAACTTCGTTATTTGTGACTCTCCTTCAGATTTATCTTCTTTATTTTCACAGTTTAATACAGACATCGAAAAATGTTGTTTGTTCAAGCTAGCTTTACATATTTTACATTCAAAACCTGTCTTCCAAATAGGTCAAAGAAGACAGATTAGCATGAATTGAAGGAACAAAATATGCCACCAGAATGATTGTTGACATCTGCAACAGCGCATCCCATCCACAATTATATATCACAACTTCACTAACAACACAAATTCACTAAGATGCCAGGGAGGGTCAAAAGTCATCCAGTAAATTATGGGGTACTTAAATACCCTAAAACGTTTGATAATTTAGGCACAGCTAATAGAGGCACAAGATATGAATGCCAACTGCAACTGTCCCTGTGCTCTCGAACTGAAATTTAATCTACAGGAGTTTGACCAGGAGTTTGCACCCCCTCCATGGAGCACAACCGTAGGGAAAACACCGACAACATTTTACATGACACAGAACTCTCATCTACTCTGCTACTGCTAGTTGGTGGACCCTCTTCAATGTAACACATTACAGAGGTAAACCAAAGCCCGCAGAGCTAGGCTCTGCTGCATGAGACACTTAAATGCCAAGTAATCGGTGAGTAAGAGCTATATAAAAAAAATTGCGTAGTGTTACATGCAATCATGGCCTAATGGAATACCTACAAATTCTTTAAAAGGAAATTTCAGTTTGTCTAATGAGATGCACAATGAGCATAATTCGAACACATAGAAAATAAACACTCAGCCAGTTGCAACACAAAATTTGATAAAAGAGCATGCCTAGCATATGAAAGGATCTGGTGAAAATAGCAGATGTAACATATGAAAGGTATTCTGTAGGATCTCATGATTAAAACTGTCTAAAATAACATGTATTTAGAAACTTATTGGAATGGTCATCCCTCATGCACACTTCTTAGAGCCTTTTAAAAGATACCAATGAGGATTTGGACCTGTTAATTTTCTGATGTTTCACTTTATTGACCTGATCATGTTATCTACTTGTAGATTGTATTTCCCTTTAGAATTCAATTAATTTACTGAGTTTTCATTAGGATGTTCACTGTGCAGATGAGTGGCCTTAATTTTTGTTTATTTACTGGGTTCAAAATGTATTTTATGGAGTAAAATAATTATATCTTTTGTTTTTTTTAATTCATTTTAATTTAACTCTATTGATTAAAATTCTAAAATGAACATTTTGGGGACTAAATAAAACACTTGCAGTGCAAACACTCCTTTCACACACACGTAAACCCACTGACAAAGAAAAAGATAGTGTATTTGTTGATCACAGCTAAACTGAATTAAAAAAAATATGAGTGTGCACTAATTGCCTTGAAATACATTAATCTCTATTCATATTTAAATTGCAATGGTATCAGTACAGCGCATCATAGTAATCACCCACTGATTACCACCAGATAAATGATGGCGAGAAAGAACAGCAGTAACATGCAGATTAGATTCTCGGTAATCTTGTTATCACAGGCTACTTCTCATGTTTAGTGCGATGAAGCAAAATGCAGGGGTAATAACTTCTGTTAACGTAACTATGGCCGCTAAGCATAACAGCTGCATTCAGCATTAGAGTCTGCACGGGGGTCACCTTGATTTCAATGTATATGAGACAAAGATTGAAGTCATCATACATGCGCCATGATGATTAAGGGACTAATTTATATGTAGGTGGAGAAGTGTGGCTCAATGATTAGAGCGGCAGACCCTGATGCAGAGGTCTAGCCCGGGACCAGGGTTCAATTCCCTGCCTCGGCGGGTCTTGGGCTCAAAAATTCCACGGACCTGATAATTCTCGCCTCGGTGCCATTCCAATCATGGAGTCCCACTCTGGGCAATAGCTTGCTTAATCTCCACAACGGCCCCCACAACGCTAAGGATGCCTGGCCTCCACCTTGGGGGTGCCCAGGAGTGGACGCCTCACAGGGAAAGCCAGGATGGGTTCCACAGCGGTATTCGTACAAGCGCCTTGAGACCCTTGCGGGTGAGTAGTGCGCTATACAAGTATCAATTTTACAATTTTAGAATATCAGTCCCAACGACGAAGGAGTACTCTATCTGCCAACATAATGTTCCACCCACCTGACTTAAATGCAGGCACACCTTTGGTGTTACAACAGTGGAGGCTACTCCGTATTTTGCTGTGGATACACTCTTCCGATGGCTTGACAGAGTAAGAGCTATTGGAGGTTGACCTGCATGTCTGCCCACCTAATTTAGATGGTTGGACATACAGGTCAGTTTTCACTGCCTGTCACCACCAGGAAAACCCCTGGCTGTAAGGGGCAGTGAAAACTTCAAAATGTCCCCCTTGCCAAGGGAGATAATTCCCTTGGGGAGGGGGGAATAATTTTTTCTATTTTCGAAACAAAATCCTGCTTTGGGGTTTGGTTTTGAAAATAGAACAAAATTGTAACTTTGGCGTACAGCTCTGTAATGTTCGACGGAGCCGTATAGCAAAGTTAAAATACATTTGCAGGAACTATCTTGACTGCAGATCCTGTCAATGTCTGAAATGTCCAGTGGTACGACAAATTTTTTGATCGTCGGGACCTCCATCAGGTCAATGGATAATTTACTCTGTCGCCCTGGCGGAGGACGGTCCAACTGCCAAAATATAAACCGGGCCCTTAGTCTTAAGGATTTCCTTATCCTAGAGACTATTAGGTATAGAGTGAGTTATTTAAATGTACTATAGGTGTACTTCACTTACACCACAATCATCCAGTGGGCTAGCACTGTTGTCAGCTGTGCTGAAACAACAGAACATAAATTTATATTTGGGAAAGGATGCACTGCAGCTTCTGATTTGTCATAGCTGTGCAAATCTTTGTAACAGGTTTTTTTGTGTTCCCCTTAAGGCCAATCTGACAGAATCACAGATTACTACAGTGAAAGAGACACTGTTGTCAGTGGTTTTCATGGAGATCAGCACCACCTTCTCTTTTTTCACCCCGGAAAATTGGACTACATTATTCCAGGAGGAAATACTGCAGCTTTTAGGGAACTTCAAGGAATCTTATCTTCAACTCCTCCCAACTAACATCACCTGTTCTTCCTATCAAGCAATGTAAGTATTACACAGTGTTTACATATAGGTGGATAGGTTATGTTTGTTTTTATAGGTATGCACTAAGTTGAGAGGTGGTCTAGCTAATGTTGGAACTCTGATGATGAACACATGTTGCACTGCATATTACTATTAGTGTGATCCAGTGTGATTAGAGTAATGACACTATTTAGTGCCAATGTTAAATGGGAAGAGTTACTAGCAGAATGAGAAATGGGGAAGGACTGGATGTGTACCCACTAGGGGGTCCGCACTGCCAGCTCCAATGCTAGGCTTAAACTCATACAATATAACTTTGATTACCAAACTTATCTTCCCCCAAAAACCTTACATACCATCTATCCTGCATGCTCCGATACATGTCCCCGGTGCTGAAGCCTGACGGTGGATGTTATAACATGACCTGGGACTGCATAGCTCTCATGACCTATTGGCAGCTGATCCTGTACAATCTAAATAGGGCATTGGGGTGGCAGATATGGCTGGAAATACAAGAGATGTTGGGTCTGATCTCCTCCCCCGACGGTTGGAAACTTAGCAGATAATTTGATCTGTTGGGTCTAACCCTAGCAAAATAGTGTTGAACCCCCTAGATATGTAGGCTGGCTCAAGGATATCTCTGAATGGGCCACAGCAGAAGAGGTCCAGATGAAACATAGCTGCAACAATGACAAACTGGAAGATGGACTTAGAGTCTGGTGGACCATTCTCACTGACTTGAAGAAACCTTCCACAGAAGTCCCCACTGATTGACCAAATGGTGACGAACGGTACTAAGTAGCCATACAGTATTACTGCATATACCGACTTTGAACTCTGACATGTGTTATGTCAACTGGGATAAATTGTACTAGAGCCGGGGGGGGGGGGGAGTTAAACATGTTTATATGATCCTATTGATGAGATATTCAAACTGTCTGTGATTTGCCCTTGACATACAGTATTGTTACTGTTTACCTCAGCTCAAAATTCAATAAAGATCATTTAACAACAAAAAACTTGGTGCCAATGTTGAATCTCTCAGCAGGCCAAAGAAAGATTTGCCATGAAGTATGAGCTACCATTATCTGTCCCGGTGAACGGTGTGGGACACTGTGCTTAATCTCACACTTCAGTCTCCGTTGCTTTCAGTCCATGAACCATCACCAGCACTAAATTTGCCCCATAATGGTTAAAGAAGCTCAATGGTCTAACCAGTCCATGATTAAAATGTATTCTAAGTTGTGTTAATGAAACATACTACAAATCTAAACTAACATAGGGATATAGAATGTCTATTGCTAGGCAAGTATTGCCAACAATTTGCTTACAAACTTTTCACATTTTCTCTTTCCTGGCATTTCAGAGTGAAAGGATTTGACATGGCGTACTTATCAATACCAAACGTCACAAGAATGGTCATCTATGAAGACTACCTAAGAATTTTCCTTTTAGGCAATGCTCTTTCCAAAGGTAAGGTAGATCTGCATCTTAGTAGACCCTGTCTTTCCTACTAGTATGTCTGATTTATGTCACTTGTGAACTTGTACCTTTATTTTAAAACCTATTTTGGCAGTCACAGATTGAAACAGATTGAGGAATGCCTAGTTTGAAGGAAGCTTTTAAAGTCTGTATAGACTCACATAGGCTAAATAGCTATTTAAACTAGTTCAACAAGTCATAACTTAAATGTATCCCCATAGAACTTTGTCTGCTTTGAATATGTTACCTTGAAACACCAACCATTCACCAAGTCTAAAGCGTAAATCCAGTTGAATATTGTCATATTAGTAACCTTGCAATTGGATTCACACCAGCTGAATCACATACCACTGGGTCATAGAGTCTTGAATTAGAATAATGCAGACTCTACATGATCTTAGTATTTGCACTCTTTCATGCACGTTTTCCTACTTTTGGAGACCAATATGTATTTGAGACATAAGTGTTTGTGACAGGCTGGTACACATATATAGTATGGATGCATGCTAAAATAACAAGAAATATCCTAAGAGGTGAGTACCTCTGAGTACATCTCCAGGATTTACTGGTTCATTTGTTATTTGATAATATTTACATGTATGAAAATGACATGCACATAGTTTAGGAATTTCTTCAATACATTTCCAAATCTCCATGGTGACATCTGTGCAAGTCTCTAAACATTACCTCTCAATTACTAGATGCCCTGAAAACTCCAACCTCTGCACAAATCATGGGTTAGAACTATGAGTTGTGTGGACTCCATCTTTCTCATTATTTACTGGCCTCCCTGAAGCCAAAATACCCCTGATAAATTTTAACAGGTCAAACTCTGCCAGAAGAAAACACACAGCAAATACCAGGACACGTCGATTCTGGTGCATATATAATAATTAGTGCACCCGATAAATTAAGAATTCCATGATGCTGATTTTATTGGTTGTGTTACTTATAGTATCCAATGGATGGGCAAATGTAAACATGGCCTTAAAGTTCCTGAATCTCCCAAGTAAAATTTAACAAGAGCTATAACTGCTCATAGTTGCTGAATCTTTGATAGAAATTTGACATTGTTAGAAACTGTGTTACTGGTTGACTGGGTGTGAGCCCTGATCAAGCAGCAACCACAATCCTAGTCTGGGTAAGGCACAAACAAACCCCAAATAAACCTGTGCTCAACCGCTTGGTAGCTTGGCACAGAGAAGTCAAGCTTAACTTATAGAAAATGTATAAGATATTTGTGCAACACATAAAACAGTAAAACTGTGAAAATACCACACAAAACTTTTCCCTCACCAAGTTAGAAACATCAAGCAGAATTTTTAAATAATAAACTGCAATATACAAGCATAAAACACCAACCTTGGCTCTCTGGTCTCACTGAATCATGTCACTGTCAAAAGTTTAATCCGACGACGATGAAGTGTGGGTCGGATACAGTCCCAGATTAGTCCAGCAGAAGTTTAACCAAGAGTCCTGTTTGAGTGGACAGGTTGTGAGGAGCAAGGACAGCGTCACAGGCGGCAGGCAGTGTAGTGTGAAGAGCAAGCCAGGGGTTGCAGATGGGTGGGCTAGAGCTTCACGTTGGCGTTCCCCAACAGACCGTCGATGCTTCTATGCTGAGAGATGGGCTAGTGGCAGCTCAATCTGATTTTCAGGTGGGACTGGCATATTTCTCTGTGCAACAGGGCTGTAAAAGGTCGCGAAGAGCCCATAAATCTTCAATTTTTAGCCCGGTGAGGCACACCAATGGTCCAGGACCTATGGGGTAACAGTTGGGTGTCAGGAACTCGCTGGAGACGGATTCAGGAGCGAATGTAGAGCCTGTTATGTCCCTGAAGATCAGGATGCCAGTAGATTAGGCCATTGAATAACTCTGGGGTTCTGGGTTTAAGATGAAGCTGCAGGTCCAGTTCTTATTCCCAAGGAAGAGAGCAGCAGGCAGCAGGTTGGCGCTGCAGGGCAGCAGTTCCTTTAGAGCAGCAGTCCAGCAGAGTGGCAGTCCTTGTAGCAGCACAACCAACAGTTCTTCTTCCTGGCAGAGTGTCCACAGGTCTAGAAGTCTACTGAAGTGGTGGTGTCTGAGGTTCTTCTATTACACACAGTTGTGCCTCTGAAGTGGGAGAAGCTTCTTGAGTCATGCCTTTGAAGGGCATAGATGCCCTGCCCTGTCTCCAGACTAACTACAGAAGGTATACAGTCCTCTGTGTGGAGGCAGGATACAGCCTAGTCATGTGTAAGTGGGGCTGTGCCCAGCACCCAACTCATACTGCTAATGATGGCTGATCCAGTCACACCTAAGGCTGTCTAGGAGGAATACAGAAAGTTCAATGCACAATGCAGGAAGCATAGAAACAGCAAAAACTAGGTGAAATAAAGCATTTCTCCTCTTTTCGCCAGGTCTTAATTTTGGCACTGCCTCCTATTTACACCACCCTTGTAAATAGAGGGCAGCGTCAAAAGCAATGGGTGTTGCGGTGGAACGTGCACCTCAACACCCATTGCCCACCAATTTCACGCTAAGTCTAGCATGAAGGGGGGCCTTATTTACAAGGTGGCGTTAAGTGGCTTAATGCCACCTTGTAAATGAGGCAAAGCCCCTATCACCTCCAGAACGTTGCAAAGAGTGACGTTCCTTTGGCGATAGGGGATTGTAAATATTACCCCCAGTGTTTTCATATGGGAGAGCCAGTGTTGGCATAGTGAAAAAAGACTTTGGACGTTTTTACTGTCAGGACATGTAAAACATCAAACTTACATGCCATATTTTTTAAATGCCAAGTGCCCTGCCCTATGGTTGTTTAGGGCCTACATTAGGAGAGATGAATAAGCATTAGAAAAAGGAGGGTTTTGGACTTGCAAAATGTTTGTTTTTCCAGACCGAAACTGTCCACTTAAGCTGTATTTGGAGGCCTGGAGACATGTTTTAGTTGGGGGCACAAGAAATGCTGAAGTCCACTAATAGCAATTAATCTAAATGTCCTGATTACCGGTAGTGCCATATTCTAGGGACTTATAAGTAATTAAATGTGTCAATTAGTTATATGACAATTTTACCAGGTTTAGAGGGGAAAGAACAACCTTGGTTCTCTCACCACTGGTTACACTAGTAAAGTGTGTAAAATCCAACAACAATAGGTTCAACAAAAGAAGGCAACAATCTGGGGGAATACCACACATTTTTTAAAATTTCCAGCACATGCCAATGTAGGCTACTCTACCACCTGAAGTTTACTATTCATTTTGGTTGGGGTAAGCAAAACCATAAAATGGTCAACATGAATTTGGTGAGTAGTTGGACAGGACATCCTGCAGATAGCTTTTACTTTAAAACATATCAATGAAACCCGACTAGAGATACTTTGTGAAAATAATGGGTGTAGAAAGTAAGTGTGAGAAAAGTAGTTCAATTAGTTCAGGCGCATTCAGGAATTAAAGGCTGGTTTAACCAGTTTAATTCTCTTGAAACACCCCCTCTCAGGAGAGAGCTGGTTTGCTATAAACACCAAATGGAGACTTGCCTGCTTACTGAACGAATTTCTATTTGTCTGACAAATGACCGAGGGGAGACTGTATCTCTCCCTGTGACCTGGATCTCCAGGGACGGAAATCTGCTCTCAGGACTAAAGGCAATAGTCTCTTTCTGACCCTCTAGGACATTGGGGTCCAGGTACTGGAATGAAACTCTATATATGCCCTGTGGGACGTCTCTTCTGAAGCCGAGGAGGGTCAATGATCCTAGGGGTAGCTGTGACAGCATGAAAGGAAATAAAACAGGGGAGAAGATGCAAATGTACACTTCCATTGTCTGCGGGACGTGAACACCTCCTGTGTGCCTAGGGAAGACAGAAAGGCCTCTGGGCAAAGCTATTGTTGAGAACAGCAGGGAAGCCAGTAGTAAGTGAACATTGTCCTGTGGACCGGAAATGGAAACCCGCATTCAACGGGACCCTTGGATAGGTGTCTGAGAGTCAGTCCAGGAAACATGAACATTTTTCATCAACATACTGTTTTTGCAAAAATGTTTGCTGGGGCAAGACAGCATAACATTTACTTTTTTAAAGTATCTCTCTACTCACCAAGCTGTTAGAGCCTTGCCTTTGTTCACTCCTAGAAACGAATGCACTGATGTCCCTTATTGGTGGGTCTACTTTTTACCTTTGCAAACGCAGGGGCACTGTTGTGTAAATTATGGCTTCTCCTGCACTTCGCAAGCACTTGGACCACATGGCCTCATGATTCTTGCTTGCTTCGCAGTCCTGCAATGTGAGGCCTGTGTTAAATGGCAGCAAAGCTCAGTTTGAAGATTGTGTCTTCACATCGCAATCAATTTCACACAGTGCCCAAACTGGGCCTTTGTATTTGTTCGGCAATATTTCAGCAGAAAAGCCATGTTTCCAAAACACATGTTAACTGAAAAGCGAGGGAGAATTTACAAATGGAACATTAAACTGTTACTTCAAAACAGAGAGTGACCAACATTTACTAACAATTTAAAACTCTTTTCTCGGATACAGGAGTCGCCTGTGATGCTGCCAATCTGACAACATGGACGGCCATAAACCTTGGCCACTTTGTTCAACAATCCACCTTTGATGATCTAGCTCGTTTTCAGAAGAACTTCAGCAAGGTGAGACAATCTTAAATTCATGTTCACACACTGAGTTTCAGACAATTTAAAGACCGGGATGTTGAGGAAGCCACCTTTACTTTCACTATTTATCATAGTCCGGGTTCCCCACAAAGTCTCTGTAACTTTCTAAAAATGAAGAAAAGCTCGAGGCAATGTTAACAATGATGATATTAAGTAGATACACAAAAGCAGCAGTGTAGAACAGAGTCTGTAAGATGCAGGTTAAGGAGCTTGGGAATATGGATGCTAAATTATTTAAATACATTCAGAAGAAACTAATAGTCACACGTCTGCAGTACTGGAATTGCTCTGTAGATGTACTACAATGTTTAGATGTTTTTCATTGCCTTTTGAAAATGAAATTAATATATGTAGTACACAGTCCCTTTCTCCCTCTGAGCATGATAAACAGTTGCACATCAGAAGTATGCTCAGCTCTAGAGACTTCTTAAAGGAGGACAGTAGAATCTGCTCACATCACCATGTGTCTGTGGTACATTAAGGGAGTCAATACGATGTCGGGCGGAATTACTTCCGTCACACACTGTATCGGTCATGGGACCGACCGACACATGGTCGGCGTGTCGGCCGGTCCTGAACGCCCCATTAGGATGCGACCGGACACTGTTCGGTCGCATTCCCATATTTTACTAGGGTAGTATGCATTCTGGCTGAAAACCTGCCGTAATGTATGCTCCTGGCAAGGCCGGATTCTTGTCTACCCAATTATCTGCAAGAACCCACTCAGGTCGCCAGGATCTTTTTATTTGCCAAATAGCGTAGAGGGAGAAAACACAATTATCAAAACGTATCTACCGCAATTTGACATCATTCATGGAAAGAGGACTCTAAATCTGAGGTTTTGACCTTTTATTACCAACAAAAACATCTGAATATATAGGCACCTCAATACAAGACTCAAAAGATAAATGGGCACTAACACAAATGCTAACCTACGAAGAATCCGCATTCGACTAAAAATAAAGAGGATTACAGCTTCTAAAAGCATCAGGTACAGAATCGCTATAGTGATATCGAATTTCAGGGTCATTAATCAAAGCATTTCTGTCCCTACTCTATTCTAACGTGACATTCCTACACAGCGTTCCCTCCCAAGCGAGAAAAGCATAAAAGGCGTCAGAAGTGAAACTTCCTATGAAGTCTTCACTTAGTAAGAGCTCAGTCTATAGTGCTCCTTCTAGCTTCCCGCCTAAGTCTCGTCTCTCCACCCGAGGGGCACTGTCCCTAATACAAACCCCAAAATCTTAGAACACGCCCTTTGGCACTCCTCTTCAGCCAGGTCTTCCTTCTGTAAGTTTCCATCCAGAGTTTTTCATCTTCCTTTTTCCGTTAACTCGACCTTGGGTCCCAGGCTCCTTCCGTGCTAGGAGTTGCAAATTCACATTCCAATTCACTCCCCTCCAGTCTGCTCCCCGTATCTCAACTCCTACTACAAAGACTTATTCTAACTAACGAGCTAAATGTCCTTGCACCTGCAACAGAAACATGGGAACGGAAAAAGTCTTCGCATCATGGGGTTTTACATTTCAATAAAATTCAGTCCTTACTAGGAAATCCCTGTCAGCCTAAAATATAGCTAATATAAGAAATAAGCAGGCCTTCTCTCTCACTTTCGGATTCGGAAAACTGCTGACCAGTGTGATCGATCTCAGCCTTCCCGTGCTCAATAAACCTGGCATCAGTCACTACGTATGTCCACTCTGGTGAGGCGTACTTTTGACACGGCACTCTTGCTCTCCTCGACCTTCTCAGAGCACCTTGGGTTTGATCTTCGTCACTCTGCTCCGATTCAGACGCTTCAGGAACTGGGGCAAGATCTCTTCTTGGTGCCAATCGCAAGTTTATTCGTCTCTGGCTCACGGGCCAAACCTCTTCTGCTTTTGTGGCACTTCTGTTCTCCCTTCCAGTACCCTGTGCACTGTTTTCTTCCTCGGCAGAATTTGACTCTATTCCGCCCACTGCAACTCTTCCTTCTTCTGAGTCCGATTCGGGGCTACTCTCACATCCCCTTTCAGCTCGGTCTAGTGCACAACCAGCTGCGTCAGCAACACCTACAGCTTGACTTGCCCTCTCAGCTGGGTTTTCGTTCACGAGAGGGGCTGTATCTTCCAAGGGTGCTGGGACTCTATGGGTATGGGAGGCATGCACCCAGTTCGGCAATCCCCCACACTTCACTGCTGTATTCGTAACCAGGATGATCTGGTACGGCCCATGCCCCCGAACATCCAAGCAATTCTTCCTCACGTGTTTGCGCACAAGTACCCAATCTCCTGGGCACAAGTCGTGGCACAGGTCACTTGCGGCTGGAACAGCTACTGCCTGCACCTGCTGGGACACAGAACGGACCACGTCAGCCAGGTCTTTACAGTAGTCAAGAATTAAATCATCAGTGATGTTAATCAAAGCAGTGGCAGGTATTGCTGGCACACGCATCGCTCTCCCCATGAGGATTTCATGGGGTGACAATCCAGTCCTCCTGTCAGGCACACTACGGAGACTCATGAGAACCAAAGGCAATGCATCTGACCACTTCAAAGAAGTCGAAGAGCACACTTTTGCCATCCGGGCCTTCAATGTCCTGTTAACTTGTTCCACAATCCCAGAAGCCTCTGGTCGATAGCTGCAGTGCAACCTTTGGTCTACATTTAAGGCAGCACAAAGCAATTTCATGATTTCACTATGGAAATGCGTTCCTCTGTCTGATTCAAGAGAGGTCGGGAAACCGAACCTCGGGATAAGCTCTCTCAGTAGTAACTTAGCTACAGTGAGTGTGTCGCATCTACGTGTTGGGTAAGCCTCCACCCATCTGGAAAAGACACATACTATGACTAATATGTACCTCAACCCATTACACTTTGGCATCTCAATGAAATCCAACTGCATTCTATTGAAAAGCCCACCTGACCTCCCTATATGACTCAATGTCACAGCTGTCCTCTTCCCTACATTCATTTGTTGACAAGTGACACACCTCTGGCACACAGCTTCGGCTACTGCACGAAACTTCGTATTATACCATGTTTGGCGAAACACTTGCACCATTGCATCTCTACCGAGATGTACAGCACCATGTATTAACCTCGCCATTGGGTTCAACAAACATTCCGGTAACACAGCTCTCCCATCATTTGAAACCCACACATCCACATCTCATTTCTCACATCCAGCTCGCACCCATCTATCCCGTTCCTGGTCAGAAACTTCGTCCTGCAACTGTTTTAGTTCTTCCCATGTATCAGCCATGGCTAACATCACGTTAAAATCGGTTCTCTCTTGGCTTCCCTCAACATGTCTTTCAGTGAAATGACATCCTTGTTCTGCACAAAATCGAGCAACTTCATCTGCATAGTTATTACCTAGTGACACAAAATCATTTCCCTTGGTTTGTGCAGAACACTTTACAACTGCGATTTCTTCTGGACATTGCAATGCTTCTTACAATTGCCTCACATAATCCCCATTTCTAATGGGTGAACCAGAGGATGTCATGAACCCTCTCTGGGACCATAGCTGTCCGAAGTCATGAAAGACACCAAACCCATACTGGCTATCCGTATAAATCGTTATACGGATCTTGTCAGCAGCCAAACAGGCACGAGTCAAGGCAATGAGCTCGGCCACTTGTGCGGAGTATACTCCTTCTAAACAAGCGGCTTCAACCACTCCTGTGATGGTACATACAGCAAATGCTGCTTTCAATTGACCAACACTGTCTCTCAAACATGAACCGTCCACAAAGAAAGTTTCATCCGAATCTGAAAGTGGTTCATCGACAATGTCAGGTCTAGGTTTGGTGCACAATTCAGTCACATCGAGACAGTCATGCTCCTCACAGTCTTCATCGTCTACATTTGGGGTAGGTAACAATGTGGCAGGATTTAAAACAGAACACCTCTTCAACGTCACATTCTCTGCAGCATGGATGACTTGTTCATAACGCGTCAACCTATTGTTTGTGAGGTGCTGTGTTTTAGTCCTGGTCATCAACAGTTCAACAGAGTGCGGTACATGCACAGTAAGCGGGTGACCCATTACAATGCTCTCACATCTTTCGATACTGACACCGGTTGCAGCAACGGATCTGAGACATCCGGGCAACGCAGAGGCTACTGTATCTAAAGTAGCTGAAAAGTAGGCAACTGGTCTACGGACATTCCCATGAACCTGAGTTAACACTGCCAATTCGCAACCTTCTCTTTCGCAGCAGAATAGTGCGAACGCCTTGTTATAGTCAGGCATCCCCAGAGCTGGAGCGCAACACAAGGCCTCTCTCAGTCTCAAAAATGACCTTAAACAGTCTTCATCCCATGGTACCGGATCACTCACATCCTTACGCGTCAGCCGCTGTAAAGGCTTCGCTTCAAAGGAAAAGTTTGGGATCCATTGGCGACAGTAACCAACCATTCCCAAAAACATTCGAACTGCCCTCTGGGTAGTTGGAACAGGCATTTTCAGAATAGCCTCAATGCGATCTGGTGACACCTTCCTTTTGCCTTTCTCAATCCGGTGACCCAAGTACTGTACTTCACTCAGACAGTATTGTAGTTTATTCTGAGACACCTTATGCCCATTCTCCGCCAGGTAGTTCAACAGCGCTACCGTATCGATCCTGCAGGCGTCGTCAGTTTTTGATGCCACGAGCAGATCGTCAATGTACTGCACAAGGACAGAATCTTGTGGAAGTACCAGACCTTCGAGGTTTCTCTTCAAAATCTGATTGAAAATAGACGGGCTCTCTATATATCCCTGTGGGATACGACACCACGTTAACACACGGTTCTCCAGCCGAAAAGCAAAAAGAAATTGGCTCTCCTCATGCAGAGGGATCGACAAAAAGGCTTGACACAAGTCAACCACTGTGAACCATTCCGTTTCGCATTGGATCTGGAACAGGATCACAGACGGATTCGGTACCACAGGACAACATGGGACAACTATCTCATTGATTTTCCACAAATCTTGTACAATCCGGAATTTTCCACTCGGTTTCTGTAATCCCATAATGGCCGAATTACATGGGCTACCCATGATCTCTCTCAGAATTCCCTGCTTAATCATAGACTCAATTACAGGTTTAATTCCCTCAATAGTTTCAGGCGATAACTTATACTGGGGCATTCTCAGGTACTCTACGTTCGGCTTAATCTGGATTTTCACTGGGTCTACTCCCTTAACTAGTCTGATCTCCTCTCCACTGAGGTCCCATACATCAATTGACACGGGGTCCCTCAGATCGAGTGGGAGTTCGTCCACCGTTAGTGCTGGATACATTTCCACACACCAGCGCTGGTTCGCAACCTTAAAGGTCGCATCATCGTCCCTCGTCTGCACTTCCACTCCCTTTGGGGTGCAGTAGATAGTGCAGTTAAGCTTGCACAATAGGTCTCTTCCTAACAAGCAGACCGGACTAGAATCGCACACCACGAACTGGTGTCGATCACTGAAATTCCCTATCCTGATAGGTATGGGTTCCGTCAGCGGGCTAGTCAGTTTCTTATTTGCCACGTCAATGACTTGGATTGATTGTCCAGAAAGGGGTAGGTCCAGGACCACTGCAGACCTTACAGTCGATCGCGTAGCACCCGTGTCAACTAAAAAGGTCGTAGGGTGACCATCAATATCTGCTTCTACAAAGGGCCCCCTCTTATCTACCTCTAGGACAGCTCGAGCAGGGTCGTGCTGCTGAATCTGGGTCATCTTCCCCATTCACTTCGAACAGAGGCATCTGCACATAGTACCTTAGGCGGTTGGGGAACTTGCGCCTGCGAAACACCCGTCCCCCCTTTGGCCATCCTAAGTCGAGTCACTGTAGGGACCGTGTCCGCCACAGGAACCTGTACTATCTCCCCTTCTTGCTGTATTTAGTTCAACGGGTTCAAAGGACACTCGCGTCTCCAGTGTCCAATCTGATGACAAAGATGACATGCTGTGGTCTTTTTCAATATCGCCACATCTATTCCTGTCCTAGGGTCTATTCCCCTTGGCCTTCCCTGTCCCTGGACATTCTGTACTCCTCCTTGATTATTTCCCTGCCTCCTTCCCAATGTTCCTCCATTAGGCTGTCCCTGGGCTGTTTGCATCTGCACCAGCATCAAATTATCTTTCAATTTCCTGTGCTTGGATTCTATCTCATCACTACAGTATCTAGCGTACCGTAAAATCTCATCCACTGGCTTGTTCTGCCAACAAATCAAATGCTGCTGTATCATGGGGCTAACCTCTGGCCTCAGCCCCCGTACAAACTTAGAAATAAACTGTCCCATGTCTTTGGTATCCAACACGTCTAAGCCACTGTACTGTTTAAATGCCTCTCATAAAACTCATGCACTGTCTCCTTGGGCTCCTGCACTGTCCTATCTATCCTTACCCAATCGATGTCTTGCGGCGAGATTTTCGACTTCAACCACGTAATCACCTGTTCAAATTTCTTCATCACTATTGGCGACGGACCATTTGAAATCGGGTTCCTGTCAGGCTCCGAAGTCGGCCACTCAACGGCAATTTTGCATGCCGACCACAGATCACCCGGAACCACTATGTCAAACAAAGTGTTTAAATCAATCCACAATACTTTCGATATTTTGACAAAGCGGTCAACTTGCTTATACCACTCCACAGGCTTTTCCCTCAAGCGGGGAAAATCATTTGTGAAGGCAGCCAAATTACCCCTACTACAAGGTACATGTACGTATCCTCCATTCTGTACCTCCCGTAAAGGGTAATTCCCTATCTCCGTTGTGCCTCCACCCGGAGGTGGCGTCTCTCCTACTGCTCCCCTGGAGCTTTTCTTCTTTGACCACCTTTCTTCCCACTTATCAAGCATAATCCATGCCCGCATTGCTATGATTAGATCTTTGATATGGGTTCTCAATCCCATGACTCTTTTCTCTTCTAGTTCCTGGTCACTGTACTGCAACCTGTGATTTCCTTGCTATGCTTTGGTCTTCGACAAATCCACCCCATATCTCTTGGCCAAATCTGACAACTTCTCATGAGCAGTTCGCGCTTTGCGAGTCACGTCCTTCGCTACAAAGAGTAATTCATCCTGTTCGTACATTAACATTCTCTCAAGGGGTAAATTTCCACATATTATCTCATCCACCTCTGCCTTTAGTCTTACGACATCTAACATTCTCCCTCTCAGGGCTCCCTTCATTACTTCTCGACAACCTGCACCATCCCTTTCGTTGTACCCACATTCTCGTTCCTGTGACCTACTCTCTTCTGACATGCTCATAGGAACGGAACGATTCACTATAGTCCCTCGTTCACTCTCTGCTGCCAACACACTTTGACTCTGGTTTCTCACTGGTTGTGTCCACGTTCGCAAGTCTGATTTTGACTCGGCCAAAGACCTCGGTCTCCCTGGCCTCGACTTTCCCTGTCCCCTCGAGGAGTCTGCTGTGGCTGGCAATGGTGTACTCCATTCTATAGGCTTCGGAGTCTGCTCCATTCTCCTCACTGACCCACTTCCCTCGACCACACTCCTCACCCCTACTGCTGACTGGTCTACGCTTCCAACCTTCTCTTGATCTGGATCATACACGGAAACAATGGGTCCAATGGTGACCGGTATTTTGAGAGCATCCGGTAACCTCACACCTCTCCCAACCTCTACGCTAGTTGCAGGCTTATTCCTCGTATCCGCGGATCCTGTTGAGATCTTTCCTTCCAGTCTCACGTCTGGTTGGGATGGTACTCCCCTAATCCCTTCTATCTGAACCACATTCCCTTCTGAGGTACCTGGGTTATATGGAGGTGGTCTCTCAGATAATAACCTCTCTAGTAGGCTGTCATGCGTGTCACTGTCCTCCTCCTCATCTGTCGCCTTTTCTTTTGAATTGTCAGTTTGTACTAATAATTGATACAGTCTGTGTTCTTCTATTGCCTGCACCCTCCAACTTTTCTCTTGCGCATCCCATCTGGCATCCTGGAACGCCTTGATCGACTTTTTCACCCTTTCCTGGTTTCTATCCTTGTTCCTATCATGCGCTGCTCTAATCCACGCATGCAATGCTTCAAATTGTGTTGGCCTCGGCAAAGGTCGTAAAGCCGCAATCACGGACTTCAACTGGTACAATACTTCTAGCCTGAATGAGCCATATCTCGGGAAAGCTAATTCTCCTTCACTTTGGGTCAATTTGTGCCAATTCTCAAGCCAAATTATAGTATGCAACCCCACAATTCTTGCCATGTAGTGTGCTGGCGTATCCTCGGGAGGGGCTTCTTCTCCCTCACGAGTAACCACATGTTTATCACCTCTACACAATTCTCGAAAAACTTTAAAACATTTCATAGTAGCCAAATTCTGAACGCAAACAATTTTCTGTTTACTTCCTGGTAACTATCCACCAATGACAACGCCTCTCACACCAACGACCTATCGCAGCGCGACACCCCTTGACGTCACTTCTCTCTCCACTCGCAGCAGTTCCCCTTCTTCCCAACTCACGTCTTACCTTTGCATTCGTCACATTCGTACGCTGAAATAACCGTTTGTCCCAAACAAGTTACTTCTCTGGCTGTCCGTCCGCAGCCTCTGACTGTCCGTCCACAATCTCTCGAAGTTGTCGACCTCGGTTGGCAACCGTCTGTCCCCGTCCGGGCAGACAGGTCGCCTCTGATAGGTTACAAATACTCAAATTCTGATACAACAACCCGCGACCAGCGTCGGGTTGACATGCACTCACACATTCGTTCCCCCTATCTCAGTCCAGGTGATCGATGGTACCTCACGATCCCCTTTGGGTGGTCAACAAAATCTACCACGGGTGTATTCTACACCCAATCGCTTAAGCTACTCATCGAGCCTAAGACTTTCCCGGGCTGCGCGCGCTCACAGCCTGATCTCACAATCACTCAACATTCACATCAACTCCGCAAGACATCTCACAACAAATCAACACCGCAATCTACAACATCTCATCCTATTCATACTCACTCCTTGAACTGCTGCTTTCTGCCGCACTGCTACTCGCCATCAATGTCCATCCGCCGTCGTCGTCTGCTGCCCACCTTCTGATGATTCAGCATCACTTAACATTTATGGGCCTCAAGGATCACTTATCCTAATCTGAATCTTCCCTCGCTATCGGAAATAACCATCCGTTTCTGATACCAACTGGCAAGGCCGGATTCTTGTCTACCCAATTATCTGCAAGAACCCACTCAGGTCGCCAGGATCTTATTATTTGCCAAATAGCGTAGAGGGAGAAAACACAATTATCAAAACGTATCTACCGCAATTTGACATCATTCATGGAAAGAGGACTCAAAATCTGAGGTTTTGACCTTTTATTACCAACAAAAACATCTGAATGTATAGGTACCTCAATACAAGACTCAAAAGATAAATGGGCACTAATACAAATGCTAACCTACGAAGAATCCGCATTCGACTAAAAATAAAGAGGATTACAGCATCTAAAAGCATCAGGTACAGAATCGCTATAGTGATATCGAATTTCAGGGTCATTAATCAAAGCATTTCTGTCCCAACTCTATTCTAACGTGACATTCCTACACAGCGTTCCCTCCCAAGCGAGAAAAGCATAAAAGGCGTCAGAAGTGAAACTTCCTAAGGAGTCTTCACTTAGTGAGAGCTCAGTCTATAGTGCTCCTTCTAGCTTCCTGCCTAAGTCTCGTCTCTCCACCCGCGGGGCACTGTCCCTAATACAAACCCCAAAATCTTAGAACACGCCCTTTGGCACTCCTCTTCAGCTAGGTCTTCCTTCTGTAAGTTTCCATCCAGAGTTTTTCATCTTCCTTTGTCCGTTAACTCGACCTTGGGTCCACACCCCTCACATTCCTACACATATATCTATACACATAAAGACCACTTTACTGAGCACACATGCAACCTACATTGAATAGTATCTAGTTTGCACAAGCAGATACTGTCAATGAAAAAAATTTAAAAAACAGAAACACGTGGCGGCCAGGGCGACTGACTCCAGAATCTGAGGATCACGGTTCGATTCCTGGTGCCAGAGGTAGCTTAGCCCAGCACCATGTGACTCTGGGCAATAGCTTGCTTAATCTTCCCGACGGCCCCCAGCGCCTAGAGACCCTTGCGGGTGATTTTTCACGCTTTACAAGTGTGGATTATTATTTATTGTTATTACACAGGCACATAAACTTTATGTATGCCAACACACATAATTTTCTCATTACTATCCAGTGACACACATAGACCAGCACACCAACAGATCAACACACCATATTCAATACCCAGGAATAAACATAGATCACCACAAACAAACAGAAAAGGCACAGCCAGAGACAAGAACAAAGGCACATAATGGGATTCCAAGTTTTCCTCCCAAACACAGAGATCAACACAAATAGCACAGTCTGAGATAAGATATAACCAGATACACTGCCTCAAGCAAATCCTCATATACAAACACATCCATAAAGAGCACCAACCACATATCAACTAAACTCCTGCATTCAGGCATAGAGATTTGAAGAGCCACAACTGTTTAGGTACACGCACAAAGGTTGAGATAACCCCGCGTAAATAACCCACCTTGCCTGGCACTCTATGTCTGGCCTGGCTTTTAAAAATTGTTCTTTTCATTTTAAGGTGAAAGAAACATATAACCATTACCAACACTGCCAATTGATGGGGGATTTATAAACCGGGGACAAGCTTAACACTGTCTAAAGATGAGGACACTTCAGAGACGTTGTAGTAATGATCTATAAATTCCAATATAATAGGTCAGCAATAATTTGAAATGTATTCCAAGGGTCTTTATTGTCCAAAGTAAGCCTGTGATTGGATATGATTCTCAGAGTCAGAATCATCGTTTTGGATACACAGGCTATTAGTCACTGTTTCTTTCCTGAAGACTTTTGTTTGGATCGGGTATTGCATATGTAAATTGTTAATTCCAGGAAGCTGATTTCAGTTTTTAAGAAGTGAGAAGTAGTTGTCAGGGGTTGTCATCTACTTTACCCAGAAACATTTGGAGTAAATCCATGTCTTACCAAATGCAAAGAATATCGTCAATGTAGCGCCCCCAGAAATGTATGTGAGAGGTTAATTCTGATAACAGTTCGGCCCAGAGACAGAATCTTTCAACGTAGCCCATGAAGACCAAGGCATACGGGGTGCAAATTTGGCGCCCATAGTGGTCCCGTGTAATTGGCGGTAATGTTGTTTATTGAAACAGAAGACATTCTGTGTCAGGCAGAGAGTGAGCATATTTTTTCACATTGACTCTGGCTTAATGGGTTAGGGGTTTCCCAATTATCAAGGACACCCTAACATACAGATTTATCCCCATTGATAAAGGAAAGGCCTGGGTTGGAACATTCACCCCTCTCAAACTGAAGTTCTTTGAGACTCTACCTGCCTCTATTTCCTCAGTCAGGGTGGGTTACTGGTGGAGGTTGGCAGTGAGATCTGAAAAGGAGCAGCATGATAACCCATCAGCAGCTTTCGGTGTGAGGGCCAAGTGGTTGTGGTCAGACGTCCTATTCAGAAGCCTAAAGAGAGACCCTCAACCCATCACAAACACATTTGTCACCACTTCTTGGTTCTGAAAATGCTGTTAAAATGTCGCTGTTGCCCTCATTTGGGGCCTGCCAGCTTGGGAGTGACTGCAAGCAGTGGTTGTGTTTGCAGCGGCATAACCTCCAGTATCCCGTCAAATGAACCAACTAATCCTCCAGTCACAGTTCCCGTAACCTTATGCAATGAATTTCATTCAGGCCTATACACCTGCAAGAAGTCATGGAGCCTTGTACATTTGGGGCCTTGTTATTGATAGTGTTCTGGGAGCGCTATGGATGGGTGGGCCCCGGGGCACAATGGTATTACAGAAGCACTTATAAAGCCACTTCTGTAACACGGATAGCATTGGCACACATGTAGTTCCATCGCTATCTTGACAGGACCTTCACTCATTTGCATGGAGGCATGGACCCATGAAAATGAGAGAATCAAATTCAATTCAATTATACATTATTCTGCAAAATAAGTGGCCATACAAGATTCATATAATACAAAATACATTAAAACAAGGAATCATCATGATAACCTGATAAAACGTTTAGGAAGTACATGGGTAATAAAGTGCATATGCTTCAACAACATACAAATGAGTTCTATAGATACAACCTTGGCAAGTTTTGGCTGTCTATGAATAATAAAGTGCACGCAGTGCAACAAAGTACCAAGATGGTCTAGTAAGTATGGTCATGACTCAATACAGTAATAGCGATAAAATTAAACATGTAGTGGAATAAAGACATCCAACATAATACAAAACAAATTAGCAGAACAGGGAAAACAATTTGCATGCAATACGATTCGTCTTCTAGAAAATGGCAACAGGATTTATTATTGTACACCTTCTCGCCTTTGTTTCTCAGTTCTTCCATAAATCTCACAAAGACACGTATAACTCTCCCAAAAGTCTCAGGACCCCAGTGCACCTCACTCACAAATTGGAGAGTACAGTAAACACAATAGAAGTAAAAGTTTATTGTTCAGAGACGAAACTGTGTTCTAGCCATAAGTGTATATCAAATCTTTTGCTCTGCTCTGTCTCTCACAACGCACCTGGGTTCAGATTACAGGAATGCACTACCCTGGTCTGCACCAGGCACATCTTGCAAAAGGTGTTGGATTTGAGCCACTAGGACAAATCACATGAAGCCCGTGTGGATCCTTCACAGATTCCATCACTTGCTGCCTTTCAGCTAGGATCGTCTTAACCTCTTCAATGCCCGTGACGAGCTGGTCTCGTCATGGGCCGCGGTTGCGCTGTGCCCATGACGAGACCAGCTCGTCACAAACCCCGCCCGCTAATGCAACGGGGAAAGGGGCGGGCACTGAAGGGGTTAAATAAACGCCATATACATAGATACATCCAAACATGAGCATATTTCAAAGTAAATAATTTACTATAACCACTGGATAGGCCGCTAGACATACAAAATGTTGAATAATACCGTATTCATATATAGCACGTCAAATCGCACTACCTGTGTTTCAAGGCAATGTCCATAACAGCTGCTAGGCTATCTGATGTAATGGTTTTGAATTTACCTACATACAAAACTCACACCGCTTGCTCTACCTTTACACTTTAGCACAATACGTGCTTCACATCACAAAAACATGGATTATTTACATCTTCTTTTTTTTTTTTTTTTTTTTTTTTTGGAAAACCTTTATTTAACGGTATGTGCAAACAAATACGGGCCTACAACCCTCAGGCCGGCCTCGACAATAAAGGGCACATCAGCAAGCAATTATACAACTCAGCAGCATATTAGTACAAGCACGAATAGACCAGGTCACGTTATACACAATTGCGCCGCCGAGCGCCAGGATGATGAGGTTTAATTTTTATAAAGTTTTGAAATAAGTCCATAGCAACAGGTCTGGAAGGATCCGAATCAAAGCAATGCAGTTAGGACTATAGTGGGCAACGATCATCAGAAGAGTCAGCAAGCATTATCCGTAAGGTAATCAATCGCACTCGATGAAATCAGGATAGAAAAGAAACATATCACATGACGATCCCCAAGCACTACCCACGAGTTCCCAATCCTCCCATCGACCCGAGAAAGAAGAAAGGGAAGAGCAAGCGAGAAAGGTAAAGAGTAGAAAGGGAGAAGAGAAAAAGAGAAGAGAAAGAAAGAAAAAGGAGGCCCATAGAAAAAAACAACAAGGAAATATACCCCCCACCCTACACGCATGCAGAGGCTACGGCCTACCCCCCCTAGCAGTGTGTCTGTCGCCCCAAAAGAGTACCCGAAATGTAGGAGAAGAGAAAGAGAAGAAAAAGAAAAAGAATGTCGCGGTTGAGCGGAGGAGGGCCAAGGATCTATTCAATGCAAGCAAAATCGTTATCCGCGGTCACCCAACCCCAGGCCCCGACCTAACACCCATGCTACATGTACCTCCAACAGTCACAAGTTCCAGTCCCAGCCATATACGTATCAATGTGCAACAAGAAAAACCCCCTTCCTCAGCCTTGGCCCCTTCGAATCTGCAGTCCAACAGAATCCAATTGCAGTACAGCCGACCTGGACGGGATGGGCCACCATGGAGTCCGTTGCAGAAGCCGAGGTGTAAGAGACAAGTCAAACTGGAGTGAGGCTCGATAGTAAAGGACCACAGAATGCGCCACTGCTATGCCGTGGCTAGTACAACAGGGAGCAGGACGATGCATAAGTTCCAGAGTAGCGGCCGGCCGATGTACAGGAAGCAAGTCCAGGAGGACGCTCAAAAGCGTGGCACCAAAGGACAAAAAAGATGGGCAAAACGGCGTCTGAGACACAAGCTCCGGCCATACCAAGGGAGCAGTATTGTCAGACTCCTCCAGGGCAGAGCCGAAGAGTACCGCAGCGGGCACTGTGACACGTCCCCCCGTCACTGACACATACCTCAACTCGGGTGATCCACCGACAGTCGACTGAAGATGTGGCTTAACATGCCGCACTGGAGAATCATCATGGCCAGCTGAAAAAGTTCAATCAAACCGGTCCTCCAAATCAGTGGCAGAGTCGTGGAAGGCCAACCGCAGGTCCTCCAGTGCTGCCAGGATGTCGCGAAGCCCCAGCGGTGGATCAAGGATGGAGGGTGCTGTTGCGTCCGCCATCTTAGGCAAGCAACCATCGAGCACCCCGGGAAGCAAGCCCCCCTCACCAGCCATCGGTATCTGGAAAGTGATGAGCTCTCTGCGGGGCCCTGGTGGTGCCGGAAACGTGGAGGCAGCCGGTCGTGGAGAGGCCTCAAGGACAGGGGAATCTGTGGTGCAGGGAAACCCACCGGCAAGACCAGGGCTTCCGATGCGGAAGATGGCGTCCGCTGCTGTAGGCTGCAACAAAGAAGCGATCCCGGCCCTCTCCCAGCTGGGCCGGGATACAGTATACGAGAGCCGGATACAATGTTGCGAGCGGGGCGCGCTGGGCAGCCGAGCATGGAAAAGGCTGCTGTGAGAATCCCAGCGCCGCGCTCCAGGTCCGGTGCACCGGCTCCTCCCTCTCCACAGCGGCCGCTGCTATCGTTGTCGCCGCCGGCCGTCCCCACTAAACAATGGCCCGGCTGCGACCGCTTGGAAGGCCGGAATGGAAACCGGGGCTCAACTCCGCCGGGGCAGCTCCGTTCTCGACCGGAGTCACAGTAACGTGGTCAGGAACGTGGCGCAGGTAAGCGTAGGGCTCGGAGGCGCAGGATTCTTGCCAGGATATCGACGAAGGGCGCAAGGGTCGGCGGAGCCGAAGAGCTAGGCGGCCATCTCGGCTGCAGGCTAGGCTCCTCCCCCCTATTTACATCTTCTTAATGCAGAAGAGGCGAAACTCCAGAGTATCATTAGTTGTCACAGACTTCCAGAGTTCGATCAGTCAAGAACTATCCAGTACTGACATACTGACCCATCATGCACACCAGGCCTGTGAGCAACCCAGCAGGGGTTTTCAGTCAGTGCGGACTCGCCACGTTGCTGCTCGACTTGCAGCTGCTTACACTCTTATCAAGGAGTGTAAAACTAGATCTGAGAAGGGATAGCACCTCAGATCATGTTTTTTATTTTTGTTTTGAAAATGAAATAGCATCAATCCGTGTTATCCTGAAACTGGACCAAGAATTTGGTATTTTAGTATCCAATCGTCAGCTACATTCCATAAGTCTTTTGTTATTCATCTTCTTGAAAGTGTTGCCTTCTCCCCAAAAGCCATGAGGAAGCAGGACTTCTGCCTCACGAAACACATGCTGGCTGGCTGTACCAATATTGGTTCTAACAATCACTCTTATTTTCACCATAAGTAAAGCATGGTGTAGTTGGAATCAAGACGACTAGAGCTTTGGAACCATAATGTTATAACAAGTACAATCCAGTATTTGAACATACTCCTTTTTATGACAAGTGGATTTTTTTTAATCATTTTCAAAAATGCTCTGGCCGCCTATGAAGGACTGAAAAAAATATAAGGACTATGTATCAAATTATGAACGTTTGTGATTCGCTTAATAATCTGTGTTAATAGACTTATAACATGTAATATTATATTTGTGGTTTTAATTTAACCTGTACCTGTAATACTTTACTTTTTTTTGCCCCTGCCAAGCATGTTTCAAGCTTCTGTACAAAGTTGTATGCAGGGTCACTAAAGTGTCTCTTTAGTTATGTTCCTTTACCCACTCTTTTTTTATAGATTTATTTAAAGGACAATGTCCTGCTTGGGTTCATAATTGATGTGGATTCCTTAAACATCAACTTTAAATCTGACATATATTTGTGGTCGACAGAATCTGAGGGTACCCTGAAAGGGCGAGGGACTTAAAACTACTGAACCATTCCAAAAGCCATAGCTTCCTATGAGTTTAAAACTATTGGGATCCATTTCTTCCCAACCCGGCCACCATTCGCTAACTCAGATAGCAGAAAAATAATCAGGCAAAACTGTGACAGTCCAAAGCAGAAGGGTTCCAGCGAACAAAGGATGCCCTCCAAGGAGAGACCACACACTTATAATCAAGCAATAATTGTTGACTACTTTAAACCTCTTGCAAAAAATGTCCAGATGACAGAAAGGGCTGTGCCGAGGCAATGGTAAATATCATGCCCACTTCACAGCTGGCACAAGGAAGGCTTGGATGAGCAAGAGGGTTGGACTCCTTGCCATGGAGTGGAGGAGAAGTTTCATGACCTTTTTGTGTGCCTACCGAGGAGATTCCCAAATACACTTACACTGACGGCAAGGGAAGTCAGTACCCTTTTAAAACTTTACCACCAATATCTGCTCAAAAATTGCTGATAATATCTACTGATTTAAATTCAACTAATGCTCTAAGTATCCTACGGTTGAGTTCCTGGACATTGCCACACCTGAGATGACCTTATCTAAGCAAACTGGGATGCTGACCACACATACGATGCTGACAAAGGCCAAGACAGACAACAGACCTGCACTCCAAGGAAATAACATCCAGTGATTTCCAGAGAACCTAGTTATGCACCACCAATTTGTAAAGACAAATGTAGAAGATAAGCCATTCATGAGCATCCTGATGAATATATTTTGGCTTGCTGTAGAATAGAGACAGAACATTGACTCCTTTGAGAATACTGGCCCACACCATCACATAAACCAGCTATGCCATTGCCCTCATGGGCCAGACCATTCAAGGATAATGCCTATCACAACAAGCCATTGACCATATAGACTGGATGACGGATGATGACCTGCGAAAGACCATATATTCAAATGGCATGATGTTAGGTGATCTTCCATACAGTTGTGGGACCTGTGCTGACAAAGAACTGCCACACAGGAAGGAAGTTATATATGCCATTTCCCACCAGGACCCTCGAAGTGCCTGAGGTAAAAGTTAATATGGTCGCAGGGATGCAATTTGAGCCACAATATTATTTCTACTGCACCACTACCAGAGGAAAATGCCATTCCAGAGGATTCAGAGGAAGAATGAGGCAGCAACAACCAAGAATGACAGTTTAAGCCCAATAGTATAAAAGAGTGGAATGCACACAAAGGATGACAGAATGTCCCATGCCCTGGAAACTCAAATGCAACCCAGAGCCTTTCCAGGTCCCCCTGCAGTCCCACAGAAGTCAAGGCAATGAGGGCCATCAAGAAATCCAAAGGGAGTGCTGTGAACGAAGTTCGAACATCGGTATTTTAGGATTCTGATGCAAATGTTCTTGAACATTTTCAGTATTTTTTTTCAAATATGTATACCATTTTTGTGAGGAACTTCTGATTGTTTGCTGAAAAATGATAATATTTGACACACTAGGGTTATGGTTTCAAACCAAGAAGAGGTGCTTTTGAATCCTGTCTCCCAGGTAAGTCACAGAAGCTACACTACCACCTCCTAAGTGAAGACATAATCCACAAAACAGCATTTAAAAATGTACAAGGTAGCGAACCTTAAGTAAACCAATGTCACAAGTAATTTGAGCTCCTCACTTGGCACTTTCCTCTCACAACAACTCAAATGCTTCTTACAGTTTGATCTTCACATCACCAGGGACCAAGAAGACCACTGGCGCCACCACTAAAAGTAGCGCAAATCATTGATAAGCTATTTAAAGTTATGTGCAGGATGTTAGCCCTAAAGTAGTGCAAAAAGGTATCTCAACTGATTTGCATCAAGCAGGTCTTCCACCAGTGGCGGCTGGTGACATTTGAAAATGGCGGGGCGTAAAAGTGCCCCATAACAAAGTCGCGCCAAAACGCACTCTCAAAACGACCCAACGGCCGAGCCCATCAGATGATGGTACGTAAACTCAAACTCCACTACACGCACCTTACACCCTCTGGCATCACTGCCACGTGTAGGCGCTGTGCCAAATCCATACCTACACAAGGGGAGCATCCCCACGGCTCTCACACGATGCCCAATGCCCCCCCCGCAGGTTACACCACTATGAACATGCACTCTACCAACCATGCATAGCCAGCTGGGAAGCCTCTTCTAACCGGACCAGAACAGTGCTGCGGAGCCACACAAGTGCTGTGAAGCGCCATACAAATACTGAAAATTGAATGCGCTGAAGTAGAGCAGGGGGCAGTGCCTAGCAATGCGCCTTTACATCTACATAAAGATATGTATAGCATAGCGTGCAGAAAGCGTGGCCACTCTTCATCGTGTATGTACCTCACCCCATAAGTGCACAAGCAGCAGGTCCTCAGTATATGGAGACCCTGTGTCCTGTATGCAGACACCAGATCCTCAGCATGCAGCAGCCAAGTACTCATAATTCAGACACCAGATCCTCAGCATACAGCCGCCAAGTACTCATTATTCAGAGACCAGATCCTGAGCATAAGACTTCTAACACGTGCAGGAGACGGTCTTTTTCAATTCCAGAAGCACGAAAAACGACGAATGCGAATTTACAACACATACTTCTTCCACAGATGAACTCCGCCTTGGAACATTGAAAAACGCGGGAAATGGTATCGGTTCTAAACCAAGAAGGAATGCATTTGACTAAAACCATTTTCGAAATACTACTTCACTACGTTTCTTGCAAAAAGTTTCCCATTAAAAAAAGGGTCTCCAGAAGTGAAGAAAGATGAAACGAAGCCGAAATAACGACCCTGGAAGTAGCCATGGGGAGCACCCCCATACGATGGGTGGAAACTGCAAGGGGTGCAAACAAACCAGGCTTGATAGATATTACGGCATGCAATCACCCCACCTGCGGGTGTGATAACTCCATCCAAGAAAAGAAACAGCCTCACTGGAGGAACAGACCTCTTCTGTCCTGGTGAACTACCCCACACATTAATTAATACATTCACATTTATTCAGACCACTACAAAACCATCTAGTCTAAGCTGTTTAATACCTTTTACCTATATGAAAAAATCCCATATTTTTCACACCTTTATGTTTTACGCGTTTGAAAACAGCCTCCTGAATCTTGAAGCCGAAACATTGTACTCAGTTTCATCAATTAATTTCTGATTTTCCCATATTCGCATACACCCTATGAAGTTAAAATAAATAGCGAAATAGTTCGATTACAGTTGTCTAGGGCAGTTACGTTGTTTTGTCATCAGGTTAGCCAAGTGTGTGCATTGTGAACTTGTCCCACAACCGTTTCCCTTTACATAACTGGCTGATGCTCAGCTTTTCTGACACGAAGTATATACACACAAACATCCAAAAAAGCCCAGAATGAAGCACAACAGAATAAAACGGAAGAAAAAGGACAGGACTATAACAATCCTCAAACCGCACCGATTATGACTCATGTACCCTAAAACCAAAATTAAAAAACACTTACCTGACCGCCTCTTCTCCTGGTCCGCGTTGGCGCCTCTCTGCCCCTTCAAACGGTCCGGAACACCACGTCCACGTGACGTGACGCAAGTGACTGCAACCCGGCCCTCAGCCAATCCTGGCGCTGCAGCAGCGCCAGGATTGGCTGACGGCACCGCCTACTCCTCGCCCGCCGCCTGCCCATTAGGAGACCGAGGGGCTCCTAATGGGCATGCGCAAGGCAGCAAAAACACAAGTACGCATGACTGGGCACGGAGTAAAAATTAAGCTCCATGCCCACTCATGCGCACTTGTGCTGCCTTTCCCAAAGGCGTCTGACAATGATGTCAGTCAACATGACGCGGACCGCCCACGGTCCGACGTCATGCTGACTGACATTCACAGAGGAGGGAGCTAGGAGGGAGCTGCGGGCGCGGGCGCGGGCGGGGGGCTACGCCCCCACGCCCCAATGGACGCACCGCGCCTGTCTTCCACTGTAGGCACATGAGCATTTCCGTGGTTTTTGATGCGATGCCTTATTAAAATTGGCCGACAGGGCTTAGCGCTACAAAATAATGCCTCCTTGAAGCAGTTATTAATTTAGAAAAATGTTAGCATTCCTCCTAACTTTTCAAACAGTGCACGTGTTCTGCATTGGATAAAACACATTTAACATGTGGTAAGATTTAAACGTTGTCTAGGCATAGAAGTTTGTACTCAAATGGTACCGTTCCCGCACAAAAACTATGACAGACAGCACACACACACTTGTGCACTATAGTGCAAAAGTGTCTGTGGCGCTAGGCAGTACGTGGGATCACTGGCGCTGGTGAGAGAGCAGGAATACTATACATTAGTAGATATGGATCTATGAAGCGCTCTCCTCATATTACAATGAAGCGCAGCAACTTTGGTTATTGTGCTGTGTTGCATGACATTTTAATAAATGTACTCCTCTGTCTTCCTTCTAGACACCCAACCTACAATCCTCTGAGACTACATTCTCACCTGCGATTTAAGCAGTGAGCCAATGAAATAATGTCTCAAAACACTCCAACAGTTCAAAAATGAAGTAGCCCATCACCAAACCAGACCTTTCTGAAGGCGACACCCTCAACCGTATTATGACAGCTTCAACTGCAATTTAATGCAAGGATCCGAAACCTCAGAATTTGACTCAGTTACTCATCCAAATTAAGGTACTCTCATTGCCACAACTAAAGTCACATTTTATAAAACACCATCAACAAAGAATCTAACATAAGCAAAGCAGTGTTCAAGACAATAAAGCACTATGTCGGTCTACCCCTAACCCTACATTCAGGCAACACCTTCTACAGCTAGAAAATAAATACAATAAGAACCCACACCAACAATGCCCATCAGAATCCACTCTGACCTGTATTCCACAACACTCCACCTTTAAAATGACAACTTTCAACGGTATCTCCATTGTTAATTTACCATAATCCTCAAGTCCCTCAAGGCACCTTTTAGGGAGAAGACATTCTTCCATCATCCATCATGAAATCCCTACATGGAGATGCTCTCACTTTCCTTTTCAATGCAGTCAGTGCCTCCTGCAGTTAAAGCAGGAGGCAAGGTGACCTAAAACTAGAACATGTTCTCCGTTCTCAGAGAAAATCGTCCCTGTACCTTGTCAATCTCTCCATTTACTGCCCCATCAGCCATCTGCCATTCATAGAAAAAGCACTGAGAAAGCAATCTTGTGTCCGTTTGTAACCAGTGCTTTAAATGGGCCGGTACTCACCGGTACTGAGTACCGGCACTTCTTATTTTTACCAAGCTGTGTACCGGCACTTCTCCACTGTCAAGGAGAGTACCGGTACTCAGGATTGAATTGATAAGATGGGCACTGGGCTGGTGCCGAGGGCCAGCTGTCTTCCTGTTTTTTAGCAGCAGGTTTACCGTTTTGCCGTTTGTCTGTGTCATTCAGCTGTGGCAAGCGGCACAATGGGGCCTGAACTGCCTGCTGGAGGCCTGCTGCTGCGGCGGCAAGTGGGCCTCCGCTCCCTCCCCACCCAGATGAAAGCTCTCATTGTCCTCAACAGTCCCCTGCTGAGCCTCCATGCGGGGACGTATTGTTAGATAGTGTTTGGACATTTTCTACCTCGGGCACAGTGACGTGTGCAGACTGAATAAGTGGGGGGGGGGGGGGGATCCTGCTCAGGAGTGGCCACTTAAGAACCCATGTGACAAGGGCCATTTTCACCCCTTGGCCTCTCACTGGGGTCTGACTGTCTTTCCCCTGACTCACTTGCCCCTGCAAATCAACCCCCACCCCGCCCACCTGATGTGACATTGAGTCCATGATGGGTGGGAATTAGGTGGTGGGGACTACCCAGGCAGACTCCCTTGTGCCCAGGTGAGGTGAGAGGTGGTCTACTGACCTTCCCATCAGAGGCCAGTACTGTTCTACCACTGACCTCTACTCTGCTGGACTCTGCACATGTTCACGACCCAGCAGTGCTCGCTGTCTGCCACTGAAACCTTACTTGGTGGATTGGTGTGGCTCAATGGTTAGAGGCGGCAGACCCGGAAGCAGAAGTCGGCCAGGGACCAGGGTTCGATTCCCGTCGCGGCAGGGTCTTGGGCCAAGGTCAGCGGACTCGATAATTCTCGCCTCGGTGCCCACTCTAACCATTGATCCCACTCAGCAACTCTGGGCAATAGCTTGCTTAATCTCCACTTACGTCCCCATCAGCGCCGGGGATGCCTGTCTTCACCTTGGAGATGCCCAGTAGGGACCATCTCACAGGGAAAGCCAGGATGGGTTCCCCAGCGCTATACAACGCCGGGACACTTCCGAGTAGCTGCGCGTTTTACAAATTAAATATAACTAACCGTGGGGTCTTCTGTTGAGGCGAGAGGACGGATAATGGGGTGAGAGAAGGTGAAGAGTGAAGGGGCAGAGATAGAAGAAGCAGACAAGAGTTTAAAGGGGAAAAAGATAGAGGGGTAAGCGCAGATAGAGATGGGTAAGCGATTGAGACAGCTATGGAAAGAGTAAGATAGGCACGGAGGAATAGAGAGAGTGATGCTAGAGAATGATAGGATACAATTGGGGTAAACAGAGTGGGACGGAGTTAGATACAAATGGGAGAGAAGTGAGGGGGAGGGATCGAGAGGTTAGAGATGTGACGACTGATAGAGATTGTTGGTCTGTTTGTTTGTGTGTATGTTTGTGTGTGAGAGAAATGAAATCAGATTGGTAGAGAATCAGGACACTCAGGAGGTATTTGAAAAGAAATGCGAGGAGTACTCGTTTTGTGTGTATGTGTGTGCACTCCTTAATATAAAAGGATTGTGCCAAATGCAAGTAAGGAGGAACAGTATGACATTAAAAAGCTGCAAATATTGCAAAACAAGAAAATATTAACATATGGTGTTTGACATTCATTTTGTGTAACGAGTTAGCACATTTTGTTTATTTTCATACATTTCTCACATGTTTTGGTATGTCCTGCAACCGGTGTAAATGCCCTTCTCTGCACATATGAAAAGTTTGAGACAACTATCAAGGACAAAATTAATACTCAACAGAAATGTTTTTATATCATCATGTCTCACCCCGCCTCTAACCCTGCCCACTACCGCGCCCCTAGCTCAATTAAATGAGTACCTGCACTTATTTGTTTCCATTTAAAGCACTGTTTGTAATGCAACTGGTGCTCATATATAGCGCCCTGATGCCTTAGGGTCTAGTTCGCGCGATATAATACGATTTTTTTTTTTTTACATAGTATTAGATGGCCAACTTAAATTTAATCAACAAGATTACATTTGTACAAACTATTACTCTGGCTTTGGACTACAATGCTCGATGAATATTGCAACCCTTAAAGTAATTGAGGTTGCAACCTGTCAGATGCTGCTCACCCTCTCTGCAGCCTATAATACAATTGACCACAAAGCATTGTGGAAGCACACATGAGGCTAGATTTACTAAGCACCTGCTTTTTCAAATGTCATGTAAGTCGATGCAAGGCAACACAAGTTCTTAAGTGACATTTACAAATCCACATAAGTCGATATTTGTAATGCCTTGCATCACTTTTCACCCACATAGTAATGCGCGGCAACGCAAGGGTGCCTGCTCTGGCACTAGATTGCCATAAGTGCTCCAGTGCAAGGATAGAGAAGCGCACCATGTCTTAGTGGATATGGCACAATTCTGCTCTCTTCCTTCCACACAACGCATTGCAGGACATGTATGTGGTGTGTTGCGGTGCACAAAAGGTTAGTGAATCTGGCTCATGGACTTTAGTTTCAAAGTCTGACAATAGTATACCTTTTACCTCACCAACTTCCATCAATTAAGGATGTGCACCGAATGACCGTACATATTGGAAGGCTTGCATTACCCCCCAACCAACACCCCAAGATAGCCACTCTAAGTTATGAGACAGTGGTCGATGAAAGTGTGACATGAATGAGTCACAACAAACCTCCTGGACATTGAGGCTTGCCTACATCTCTTTATCACACACTCGAGAGGAAACTAGATTTTCCCCTTTTGTGCCAGAGACATGTGGGATTCCTTTCATTTTGTGTGCCATATCATGCTGACATTGAAACTAGTGTATCCTTTCCCTTCTAAGGAATGTTTCCTGAGTTGCCATGATTATAAAACTTGGTGTTATTTAACACTAAACTAGGAAGCCCCTGTGCTAGTATGCCTGTAGTTTCCAGGGAGTGCCCCCAAAACTGAATAACTTGGCTGCCATCTTTGAAATATTGATCGCTTAAGTTATTATGCAAGGTCTGTTGGTGTAATAGACTAATGTGTCCACTGTATGGGGCTGTGTTTGACCTCATGGTCACAGGCTAAAATACTGGAGGGTCCACTGAGGGCAATAAAATGAGTACCAATGAGTTGGGTAATAATAAACATCTGCTATTCAGCGCCAAGAGGCCTACGGGTGAACATATGCTTTACAAATATTGGGGAGAGGAGTTGGCCTAACGGCTAGGGCACTGGACCTCGGACCTGGGGAACTGGGTTCGAGTCTCGGTAATGACGCTGAACATCCTGTGATTCTGGGCAAATCACTTAATCTCCCTGTGCCTAACAAAAAAAGAATGTGTGTCCTCATGTAACGTAACTGGTGCTATGTAAAGCGCTCTGATACCTGATTGGATTCCGGTCAAGTTCGCGCTATATAAAACTCTGCAAAAAAAAAAATACATGTTATGTTATTTAACATACTTGGGTGACAACCACAGATTGCATTCGGTCACATGGTAGCTAGTTCACACTCTGAGCTTGTTTCACACTAATATGTGCCCTAACCTCACCTCTTTACTGTGTCCAGTGACATCCTATTACACCACTGGAACCAGCCCAATGTACACTGGGCACCACTTTGACTAGAGACATTCTCCCATTGCCACTGAGCTAATCATCATTGGCAGACCACTCATTCACTGCTTTGAGTGCTCCAGTTTCCCTTTGGATGGAGAGGTTGTTTGGCTTTGATGGTATTATACCAGAATATTGGGAGCCTAGTATTATACGACAAAACTATAGCCAAATTATTGAACAACAACATTTTGTGCAGTTAAATATTTATAGTAAATATAAGAGGCTGGACTTTACAGATAAAAAGCGAATTATGATTCTGGCTCAAGCAACCAAAACCACAGAAATTCAACAGTTAATCATGGTTGGTAATGCTTTTGCCATGTAGTTCAATTGTTAGGTCTTCTTTGTTGTTGTGCTGTCAGCAAATTGTATGCATTACTACCCATTATGCTGAATTTTAGACGTTTTAGGCGTTTCAGTCAGAACCATACCTCACTTTTTAAATGTAGTTTCTTCAGTGAATTTCATGGGATTTTATATTATGTACTTTATTTCCAACCCGACCTGTCCACAGCCTTGAGCCATGCGCAGCCAGGACAGTCCACAGGGACTGGCCTAGAGCCAGGTCCTGTGCCCAGCTTGCTGCTGTCAGCCATCTCATGATGCGCATTGCCTGGAATTGTGTACAATGGCTGGCTGTATGACTCAGCCTTTAACAAGGCCCTTCACTCAACCTGCTGCAGGTGGCCAACACCCAGTGATCACGGCTTTGACCAGGACCTGTGCACCATCCATGAGGGGCATGTATCTCACATTCTGCGCCCATCTGGCCGCTGGCAGGCTACCGCCACCTCACATTGCCATTGATGGTAGGACCTGACCTATGACCAGGCCCTTTGATCAACCTACCACAAATGGCCACTACACTCAGCCTTTCCACCATCCACAGGTGGTTGGTTTCAACTATAGGACACCTACACCCATTTGGCACAGGCTGTTGCCATGTGGCTTGGTAGCCAGGCCCTTATGAATGAGTAGATAGATAGATAGATAGATAGATAGATAGATAGATAGATAGATAGATAGATAGATAGATAGATAGATAGATAGATAGATAGATAGATAGATAGATAGATAGATAGATAGATAGGTCCAAACGGTCGGATAATTTTCGGGACGTTGGGGGGGCGGGGGGCTTCCCACGTCTGGACCCAGCTGTTATACATACACATCCAGAAAACAGTTACCTACTGTTACAGACGAATCGCACACACAAACAAAGTAGTTTTTTTTTCTGTCCATATTTCACCAAACAAATACTAAAGTGTTTCCATCCCACCGGACCTTGATTACGGGCTACCATGTAGTCTTTTATCATTGTTTATGTACTTTCCTCATGATTGGCGCCATATCTACTTCCCACATGGGAATAGAAGTTTCACTCTTTTTTAAATGACAATATGCTTTTCATGTGCAACGTAAACTAAACACAGTGTTTATTATCCAACCAAATTGAAATACTCAAAGAGAACTTAATAATAGTGAACAAGAAAGGAAATTGGGGATACCAAAATAAATTGAGAGGGTGGCAAAAAGTATTGCGAAAAAAAGTCAACAAAGGGCGGGATGTGTCAACCTTGAAAAAATATGCAAAGGTACAAAGGCTCGTGGCTTGTGAATTTTCCTAATGTCGAGCCAGTGTGACACTAGTGCAGAGCTCCTCCAAGAATGGGGGAAATACATCCTATCCTTCTCCTTAGGACTTTTGGGAATTCCTATTAAACATGCAAAAATAGCACTGCAGAAAATTAAACAACAACTTTAGGATTTAAAGCAAAGAATGGAGATTTTAGAAGTCCCAGATGAACATAAAAAATTGAATGCAAAAATGATTAACAATACAGAAAAACATGAAGAAGTAACACAAAGCAATAAAAAATCCTGAAGGATAAGAAGTGAGTTACTTACCTGTAACTGCAGTTATCCAGTATTGGTATCTTTCATAGATTCACATGCTTGAATCATTCCCCGTCGTCGAAGTGGGAGCCCCACTTCGATGATGGGGAATGATTCAAGCATGTGAATCTTTGAAAGATACCCCAATACTGGATAAGGAGGATTATAAAGAGGGTGGAATCTTCACATTTGTAAAGAAATATGGTGGATCAAAATACAATGAAGTCAACAAGCAATGAATCAAGTCAATCAAATACGGACTTGAATAAAAATGAAGGACCATGAAATCAATCCCAGAGAGACAAGAAACTGTCTTTTTTAGACGAGATGTGCCTCGCACTCCAACAACATCAATGGGAAAAAACTCTCAACATACCAAAACGAAGAGGAAGGGGGAGGGTTGTGGGACAAAAGGAGGATAACAAGGTGAGGCAAAATAGGGAAAGGATCCTGTCAGATCTGGAGTCCGAATCAGAGGAGGCAAATGAAAGAAGAACACATGATGCATGCAATGAATGTTATAAATTTGTCACAAAGAACAAAAATAGAGATGTAAACTGAATTACTGGAGAAGGGGGTGAATTTCTATCCTACCCCACATATTGACATTCCAGAAACCTGAATTGATCTAATAAGTATGTATGAAAAATAAAGTTGCCAAAGATCTTTGCTGAAAAGGAGGATACAGGGATCAACAACACAGATGTGAGAAACTAACAACTGAGCTCACGGTTGGGGATATACCAACTCTCATGACACTGTGCACCCTGGAAGATTCAACAAAAAGAGATAAGGATCAATGCAGAACATATTGACAACAAATCTATTTGGGATTTGAGAAATACTATACCATCCTGAATGGAAATCCAGCCAAATTAAAGTTCACATATGAAATAAGTGAAACCGAAGTAACATTCCTAGACGCGGAAATTCACATATGTGATAATATGGTTTCTACAACATTGCATCGTAAGCAGCCATAAACTCAGTTCTTCATGCAGAAAGCTTTCACCAAACCAATCTAAAATTGAATATTCTTTATGGCAAATGTTTATGCATTAAAAGAAATTGCTCACAAGAAAAGGAATTTAACAATCATAGCCTTGAAATAAGAATGTGCTTCAGTATGAGTAAATATTCAGCCAGGATTATTGAATCTAGTCTTCTAAAATTTAAATCTAAAGAAACAAATCAAGTATTACAAACAAAAGAGAAACCAATGGAATCAACTAAAATTAGTGTGATAGATAACGAGTTTCTTGGCAGAGGTAAACAAACGAAAACAAATACTTTGGAAACATTGGGGTCTCTTAAAAATTATCCGACAATGGCGGAACAAATAGGCAACAACCCGTGCATCACTTTTAGGAGAGCTCACAATTTAAAAAACAAGTTTGTACATCGCTATTTCAGAATAGAAATGAGAATTGGATCACTCCTCCAAGTTTTTGGAATGCAAAAAATGCAAAGCTGGTGAATTTGACAGAAACACACAGCAATTCATGACATATGCAGGACAAAAATGCAGGATTGAACAACACATTACATGCATGAGCAAATAGAATGTTCATGTAAAAAACAAGTTACTTACCTGTACACTGTGGATCTCCAGTATTGATATCTTTCATAGATTCACATGCTTGTATCTTCCCCGTCGTCATGGTGCGAGTCACGCTGTAATTAGAAAAGAAGTACCATAGAAGTACATAGAGACCACCAAAAGGGAAAGAAAAACTTGTACATTCGTCCTCATCATTATGTAGGTCCAAACTCGACCAATCAGAGACCAGCTCTAGAACTCATCTCCCCAGTAAGAGCCATCAGACCTCAGATTTAATGCACAAGTGTGCTAAGGTAAGAAATAACATGGGATCAGAAGTGGAAAGCCTAGACGGGGAGGAGGAAGGGCCTCATGTGAATCTATGAAATATATCAATACTGGAGAACTACAGTGTACTGGTAAGTAACTTATTTTTTTTCTAGTATTGAATCTTTCATTGATTCATATGCTTGCATCAGAGTAGTTAGCAGTATAATTCTCTTAGTTTGCATCTAGGCGAAGACCTTCTTGTGCCATAAAGGAGACATTTTGAAAAATATACTAATACATATGCATCATGAGTCCAATAAAATCATAAATAGGGCTCCTGGCTCTATGGTATTTTTTTTTTTGACATTTCCGTCTGTATTGATCCATATTTATTTTTTGTCAACTTTATCAGTATTTATCCCTATTTATTATGGGTTTTGTGAACAAAATTGAGTTTAAACTGGTATATTTCCACATGTATTTAACCAATAAATATGCAGTCATGCTTGAATGCCTGCCAGGTTTCAGAAATATGAACACCCGCAGAAGACAAATCAATACACTTATATGGAAATATGCACATTTCAGAATTAGCCTTGTGCATATCTACTGCTGTTTAAGCCTATTTACTAAAATTCCTTTCTTTTTTACCCCCTTACCTTTCAATCCACACAGCAATTGGCCTGGCAGTCATTGCAAAGTGTATTTAGAATCACTAAAAAAGCACCCAATTTCCGTTTTTATCCACATTTAAAAATAAATACAGACAAGAAAATAAATGGTTTTCTGTCTGTATATATCTGTAAAAATCAGTAAAAACGGAAAACAGGGAGCCTTAATCATAAACTAGTAAATAAACTGCAACGGCCAAATATACCAAACAAATAGAATTGATAGATATGAAAGATTGTACCTTAAGTAAACAGATGTCTCAGGACAGCTTGACACACTGCAGCGTCCGCTTTCCATGCCAAGTCCAAGCAGTAATGCTTAGTGAACGTATGCACATTGGACCATAGTGCCGCTCTACAAATGTCCGGAAGCGACACACCAGCAAACAAAGCTGTAGAGGCTGCCATCTTCCTCGTGGAGTGCGCAGACACTTTTGTAGACAAAGGCCTTCCAGACTTGCTGTGGCAGAAAATAATCGCAGAGGAAATCCAACGTGCAATACTGCTCCTTGAAAGGGCTTGACCCTTCCGTGGTGAAGTAAAGGACACAAATGACTGATCTGATTTCCTAAAAGTCTTTGTTCTATGTATGTAGAACTTGATGCAACGCTTCACATCCAAAGAGTGCAATGCTCTTTCTGCGGCGGTTGAAGGGTTCCCAAAGTACGTGGGAAGCACTACTGGTTCATTCAAGTGAAATGAAGTTGGAACTTTGGGGAATGAATTGAGGATTCGTTCTCAACAAAAGTTTATCCTGTCTGAATTGAAGGAAAGGCTGAATTTCACTTATTCTTCTAGCCGACGTGAGGGCTAAAAGGAGAGCCGTTTTCCAAGAAACATATTTTAAATCAGCCTTATCAATGGGCTCGAAAGGCGATTTCATCAATTTAGCCAGTACTGTGTTTAATTCCCACGGAACTGCAGGGAGCTTTAAGGGTCGGAAAACCCTGAAGAGACCTTTCATAAACTCCTTGACAATTCTTGTTGACCACAAAGAAAGCTTACCTGGCTTTCTGCGAAACCTGGAAATTACTACCAAGTGTACCTTGATTGACGAGTGAGACAGTTTTGATTTAGCTAAGTGGAAGTAAGTAAGGCAAAACCTGTTCCGGAGTTGATAGCAAAGGATGCAGTTCCTTCTCCGCGCACCAATGGCAAAATCTCTTCCTTTTGCAGAATAAGACTTGTTAGTGGAAGGAGCTCTGGCTCATTGTAGAATAGACCTGCAATCCGGAGTGATGTTTCCATTTGTAAATTCAGAGTCATGAGGTTCCAGGCTGACAAACTTAGAGACTTTTTTTGAGGATGAACAATTTGACCATTATTCATTGAGAGTAGATTTGGCAGTGGAGGGAAGCAAATGTGCGGGGACATCGAGCACAGGAGAAGCTCCGTCTACCCAAATTGCCTCGGCCATGTCGGAGCTATGAGAATGAGATGGCATGGTTCTTTCTTCACTTTGTTCAGCACTCTCGGGATGAGAGGAAATGGCAGGAACGCAGAGGCAAAAGTCCCCATCCATCGCATCTGCAGCGCGTTTCCCAAAGAGTTCCTCTGAGGGAACCTGCAGGCGAACTTCTCGCACTTCTCGTTGTTTTCTGTCGCAAAAAGATCCAGTTTTGGAGTGCCCCACAGTTTGAAGACCCTTTTCAGCTGGATTACGTCTAACTCCCATTCGTGACATAGTGAATTGGTTCTGCTTAGAGAATCTGCCCAATCATTGTCCACGCCTGGAACATGCTCTATTTGCAATGTTTTGTTGTGATTAATGAGCCACTTCCAAATTTCCTGGGCTTGCTCTGATAAAGTGAGAGAAATGGTACCCCCCTGTTTGGCAAGATAGAACATCGTTGTAGTATTGTCTGTTCTTACTAGAATGGAGGATCCCTGGATTCTGGGAAGAAAGGCCTGCAACCCAAGAAAAACTGCCCTTAGTTCCGAAACATTGATGTGTGAACGTCCTGAAGGGAACATTTTCCGTGTATTTGCAATTCCTGGAGATGCGCCCCCCCCCCCTTTTCCCCCCAGCCATCCATTCAAGCGTCCGTTGTCATATTATAATGAGGCTGTGCTGGTTGGAACGAGAGGCCTGGAGAGATATAGATCTCTTTTTCCCACCATGACAGAGATGTGTTTTATCGTCTGAAAGAGAGAGATTATGTCCTCGAATGAGCTGTGCACCTGCACCCATTGCATGTCTAACTGCTCCTGGAGAGGCTTCATGTGAAGCTGGCTGTTTGGAATCAACGGGATGCATGATGACATCATCCCTAGTAATGACTTGAACACTCTCACAGAAGTGGCATCTTTTGAACGCAGAAGGGAGGCTAAGCGCATTATTTTTAGCTTCCGCTCTGAAGTGGGATACGCCTTCGTTGACTTTGTGTTTAGGAGCCCTCCTAGGAAAAACACGCTTCTGGTTCGGAATTAAGTGTGAGTTGTAACCCCAGAGTCTTTAAGAGCCGCTGACAAGCCTGCATGGATTTTCTGGTAGAGTAAAATGTAGCACCCTTCATCAGTCAGTCATCCAGGTAGGGGTAAACCTGGTGTCCCAGTCTTCTCAGAAAAGCCGCTACCGGAACCATACATTTCGTGAACACTCTGGGTGCTGAGCGAAGGCCAAATGGCAAGACTTTGAATTGGTAGTGATCCCCAGTCACCTCGAATCTTAGGAATTAGCAATGCTTTGCGTGAATAGGAATGTGAAAGTGTGCGTCCAAGAGATCGCGGGACGATAGAAAATCTCTCTTGCTTATTAATAAAAGAATCTCTTGAACGGATAACATGCCGAACGATTGTTTTATTGATGTATTTGTTTAGCCACATGAGGTCCATTACCTGCCTCCATTTCCCGCATTTTTTCTTTATTAAGAAGACTTTGGAGTAAAAGCCTTTCCCTCGTTGTCCGAAAGGCACTCTTTCTATCGCCCCTTTCTTAAGTAGAGTCTTAATTTCTTGTCCTAGTGATGACAAATGCGGGTGATGCATTTTTCTTGGGGGTGGAGTTCGAGGAAGTTTGCGGACAAATTCCAAGGTGTGGCCGTGTTGGATAATATCCAGCACCCATTTGTCCTTCATGATGGTTAGCCATTGACTTAGAAATGGAGAGAGCCGAAGAGACCAAAGGTGTTGAGATCGAAATGTGGTGGCTGGCTGGAGATAAAAGTCACTGACGTCTTGAGGAATCCTGTAACTTTCCTCGTCCTGCAGGCGTGCGCCTAGCTCATTGCTGATTGTAAGACATGTTGGAGGAATTAAATTGCTGCTGTTGCTGTCTGCCATATTGCGATCTGTAATTCTGACCATGTGGCTGATATCTGTAGGATTGATAAGACGGTCTTTGCTGAAACTGACCTCTTCCTCTATCTCCGCAAAAAAGGACTGAAAATGCCTTTGTTGTAATGTGCCCAAGAAACATGCAGTTTCCGTATCCTTCTTGATGCCTTGTAGTTCCTTGTCTACGTGTTTTCCAAAAAGGTTTTCCCCATTGTAGGGCATGTCTAACACTTTTGATTGGACTTCGGGCGGAAAGACGTCGCCCTAAGCCAGCCCTGTCTATGAAGGACTGTGGCACCTGCCATTTGTCTGAAAGCAATAGATGATAGATCCTTTGCGGAGTCAATCACCTCCGAATACGCTTTAGCACCCACCTGCAAAAGATCCTTCGCTTCTCTCTTTTTATCATCTGGGAGGAATTCGAGAAGACCATAACTGACGGTCATACCTCCCCAAGAATGCTTAGGCGTTAGAGGCCTTGATAGAAGTAGCCGCCATAGTAGCAAAACGCTTGCCGATGCTATCCAAGCGTTTTTCTTCCCTGTCTGGGGGCACCGAACAAGGAGATTGAGGATTCCTGAATCGCCTCTGAGCGGCCTGCATTATCACTGATTTCGGGTGAGGATGGCCAATTAAACATGCTGGAGCAGAATCAGGTGCCTTGTATTTCTTCTCCATCCTCGGCAACACAGTAGGAATGGAGGCTGGGTTCTTCATTATCTTCAAACCCTCACACCAGATGTAGTCCACAATCGGAATGGATCTAACTGATTTCTTCGATGCATCTTTAAAATAATTAAGAAAGCATTCGGTTTGCACCACAGGCAGGAGCAAATCAAACCTTTTAGAAGCTCTCTCAAGCACTTCATGAAAGCCCCCGCTATCTCCCAGGGGGGAAGCCACCGGGGAGGGGAAGGCGTCGGTGAAGATGGAGCCACATAATCATCCCATTCTTGGCCAAGAAGGTCCAGATCTTGAGTGAGCTCACCTTCTTCTGATTGATCGTCTGCTTCACTTTTGATGTAATCATCCTATACTGTTATACACCGAGGAGCCTGTTTCTCAATCTGTGCCACAGGCGGTGGATTAACTACTGGTGGAGGCGGAGCAACTTGCATACCTGTACCGCCAGTTGCCAATGGAACCGGAGCATGAGTTTCCGGAAATCTTTTATAATAATCGTTTAACATATGTTTAAGATCCGGCACCAAGGAGAGTGGGACCAGCATGGAATCTCTCTGAACCTCCTGAGGTTCTTCATAAGTCTCATAAGGATAGTGCTACTGAAAAAAGTCATAACGTTGCCCCTGAGAACGTCCTGAAAATGAATAATCTGCCTCCATATAGTCTGCGTGTTCTTGCGCTTCCTCTTCCTCTTCCAGTGTCCTGGCATTTGACTCTGAGTTGCAAGGGACTGTAAGCGGGACTAGAAAGACTCTCGTCCCCTGACTCATCCGTATCAAGCAGGTGAAAAGGCAGCAATGGTGAGATTATAGGTAATGGTGACAATCCTGGTGATTTTGCAACTGAATGCAGATTTTTTGTACCTGTTGACGAGGTAACACGTCTGATTGTAATCGTCGTCGATACTGGGCGAGAAGTTGATTTGAACACTGCCTCGTCGACGGTGATGTTGTTCCCACCGACGAAGTCGTAGACGCAATCGTCAACACAGTGTAAGTTGTCATCGACAAAGCCGTCGACGATGAAATCGGCGTCGCCATGCTCATCGACGATGCTGTCGCCAAGGCCGTCATCGAAGTAGTCGATGCCACAGAAGTCAGAGATTTTGAAGAAGTTCTCGACGACGAGTCCATCAACGAGACCTGTTTGAGAGGTGTGACAGGCAGAGAGGCAGCAGATGGTTTCTTCAGGCCTGAATCTTTAGGCTTAGAGTCTGTCTTTTCGGCAGAGAAGGGTTTTTCTGCCTTTAATTTCTTTAAATCAGCCTTTAATGAGGTAAAGCCCTTATTTTTACGCTTTCTCTCAAGAGAGGATGGCCCAGGGCTTTCTTCAACATCAGATTCAGATTCTGGTTTAGATTTCTTTTTCTGGAGCCATAATAATAATCTGTTCTACACTATTTCGAGTCCTTGGCTGTATGCTTAGGATAGAGGCAATAAAGGTAGTCCTTATGTGGATCTTCAGAAAAACGTCTTGCCTTTCCACAGGATCTACAGGGCCTGAAAAGCCTCTTCTTAGATCCTTCAGACATCCTTAAAGTAAAGAAGGTAGAACACAATACCTTGAGGTGAATTCAAGCAGGGTCAAAAGTTCACTCACTGACAAACTGAGCAGAGCTCAGGGAGACTAACTTACACACGACGTGCAGTTAGAAATCTGAGATCTGATGGCTCTAACTGGGGAGATGAGGTCTAAGGCTGGTCTCTGACTGGTCGAAGTTTGGACCTACATAATGATGAGGACGAATGTACAAGTTTTTGTTTCCCATTTGGTGGTATCTATGTCCTTCTATGGTACTTCTTTTCTAATTACCACGAGACTCCCACCATTACGACGCATGTGAATCTATGAAAGATTCAATACTGGAGAATTTGAAAAACTCTGGGAGCACAACTTGCCAAGTGAAAAAACGAACCCTCGAAAATAGGGCCACAACAAACAGAGACAGAAGTAATACGGTGGCCAAGCATATGGTAAAAAACATCAAAATGAATGGAATAAACTTAGCTTTTGTGGAACTGATCTTATGCAAAAACTAGAAAGAGGTGGGAACAGAGAAAAAATGGTGCATCAAAGAGAATCATGATATATAATGTCACTCCGCACATGTTTCCCAATGATGTAAATCAGGATGAAGAACTATGCGCGCACCTTTGGAATTGCAAAAAGAGGTTTTTAAAATTAGAAGTAATCAGCTGTATTATATGTATATGGGCATTAAATATGATGAGAGGATTGCAAGAACTTCAGCAATGTTCTGCATAACAAGGCAATTTCCTGTATAAAAGAAATATGATCAAGCTCAAACAGCTGGGAATTTAGTAGTGGTGATACAAATCCACTGGAGAATCACGTTGGATATTGGATGAATGGATATTATGAATAGATTAAATATGTGAGCATTAGCATAGTACATCAGTAGAGAAAAGTAAGGAAACACCACTGGAGGGCATGATTAAGAGAATTTGAGAAATTATAAAAAATACATGTTCAAATAAGGTATACTTCTCTAAGGAATGACACTGATAAACTTCCAATAGGATGGGAATCAATGGTGGTTAAAAAAATCTGCTAACAATTATACAATAATTTAGGATTGAACTATATATGATTGAATGCATTGCGTTGTGTAAAACATCAGCAGGGACACGAGTCAAATTCAAACATAATAATTTTCAAGGGACATCTAGATTGGGATTGTGTTTAGAAAAGTGACAATAGTAGTAGATTCGAAAATGTTGGGGACAATTAAATGACAATAATGAAGAGAAAATTCTAAATGTACTTGCCCAAAATTGAGATTGAAGCACTGCACTTTATGAGTGTAAACACAATCAAAAGTATGTATCATTTATATAGAATATATGTGAATTGGAGACATGATTGTCCCGGCTAATGGGTTTTTTAAATGTACATTCTATTTAAATTATTTGGGTTGGGATTTGTTTGTTGAAATAAGGAATTAAATGCACCTTCAGCCATCTGCTGCAGGGGTGCAGGGCCTTGGCTCTGCACAACCCCAGGGCTCAATCCCCACTGTGCATTACAGAGGCTATGTGCAGCGGGGTAGAGTTGCTAGCACATTGTTGGCCACAGGACCGGAATGCAGGCCAGTATGTTTGTCCAACCCCTGATGCACATGGCCAAATGTCATGTCAGAAGGGTCTGGCTGATGTGATATGGCTATGTGCAGGCTCCAAAATCAACACTCTCCCTCAAGTGGACAGATGAAGGCCATATGCAGTGGGTCAGCCAGACCCAGCACCCAACACTCATTGTGCACGGTCAAAGGCTGCGCCCAGCAAGGATGGATAATGACAGAACCTCAGCCAAACATAGGGTTCCTCATCCTCGAATGGCATGCTTCTGTCTGAGGGAGGAAGAGTAGCAATAGCAGGGTTTTGGACAGTTGATGTAAAAAACAAATCTCAAATACTTTTTTTTCTGCAACGTGTATGCCAGCGACTCAGAAGGAAAGAAGTCTGCCACCCATTCAAGAGACTGCTCTATTTAGGGGTAGTCAAAAAGTGTGTATTTGTGCTATGATTCCTGGGTGTTCACTAGTTTGTTTCTGCCACGTAAAGAAAAGAGCAACAAAACAAGTTCTTATGCTTTGATTTACGGATCTTCAGGTCACAACATCCAAAAAATGTAATCATATTCATTATTTATAGGGCAAATATACACTGTTCCAGAATTCCTGTTTGCTTGAAACCCTTCAAAATAGCGATTCACATTGGTAAAAAAAATTATAATAATACATCTTGAGCCTGATCCACAGCACAGCTTCTTGCAGCACAGTTCATTATATTTAGCTGCAACAGCTTGAGATTTTGCAGAGTAAATGATTCACTAATGCTTTATGCATAGGGGTTGTGAGCCATGAGAATACATGATTCATTATTATTAATGGGGTGGACCCCCCCTCTGTACCCCAATACGCACAGCAAAGTTTGGAGGGAACAGCAAACCCCCATTCCAGCATTTTCGCTCACAATGTGCCCAGTACTGCTGCAGACGGCGGCAGCACATTGTGGCCCTATTCACAAAGAGCCTCCGCACTCGTGGCCGGCTCTCCGAACTGCAGTTTCCCTTTGTGGGGATCCCGGCACAAGTGTGGAGGATCTACCCCGAGTGCGGAGCCTCCTTGTGAATCGGGGCCTGTGTGTGGTGCATCAACTGCATCGGATAGATCCCGTGGGATTCCATGGGACCACCCTTTTCTCCACCTGGTTAGTAAACATGTCATGCTTTTGGGGTCACACAATCATCTGCACATAAACTTTTGAATCGCTAGGTGGAAAGAAACTCTATTTTGCCCCTTCTTCCTTGCATCTCTCATAGGTTTGTGATATTTAAAGTTACATTTGCAAAAGTAATTGTGAATTGTTAAGCAACTTTGACAGGACAAATTCTCTGTTGCTGGAAGGCTCAATGTAGTAGTGCAAACATTTCAAGTTGATGTTTATCGTGGTGTTCTGATTTTTTTTCACATGCAGGTATTCGACATAGAGCATCTATCCCCTGCAAATCTGGCAGAGTTCACAATCATAGCAGATGCACTGAAAAATAGCTCTTTAACCAGTTTTATTCTGAGCCAAGTCAAGCAGTTTGAAAGCTATGTGGAACTGGATGAATATCTGAACACACTTCAAAGTGTTCTCTGTGGGGTAAGTAACTTTAGCGTCGTTTACAGGGTACTACTGGCCTATAGGGTAATCTGACAGTGCACAAAAGGCTGGTCTCTCTGATCAATATATGGGTTGGTTTTAGAGTCTGGTCGGCCGCGTTTTAAGGAGGAGTTCTCTGATATTACCACACAAATTGCCTGCAGCAAGCCTAAATGCATTCAGTCTCCAATACCTTACAAAATACTTATACAGCTTATCTTTCCAATTATCTTTAGTTTAAAACTGCCCTCATCATAAAAATCTGACTCACTTTATAAGTTATCAGATTTGCTAATGAGAGCAATTTTTAAAGTTGGTGCCTGTGTCGATTTTCTCCCCTAGTCCGACCCTGACAGTGAAGGCCTATCTCATATTATTTTTGGGAGCTGTACCAGCTCTTCGTTTCCCATCTTCAGCCGAACTATCCATTGACATTGTTATGTTATGTTAACGTCATTTACTAAGAGTAAGATTCGCTTGTTGGTTCTTGGCGCTGAGGAAGACTGTTTGTCGTCTAGTACTGATTGATAAGCTAAAATTATGGAGTTAGAGATTGAATACTCTTTGAGTAGTTTTCTGAATCTTCACACAAAGGGTTGACTTTAGAGCCTCAGCTGGAGGGACTTTTACACCCTTGAAACAATGATGGAGAATACTTTGTCACTTTAGCTACAGGTGTGGGATTTGGGACATGTAGAGGAGATGTTTGACTGCAGATGTGATCGCAGAGATCCGATTAGCTAGTACCAGTTGAATTTGTTTACCATAAAGTCTGGTATAATATGACAGACAGTCACATATTAGCCCATCCCCCAGGTGTAAGGAGATGTTTTCATAATTGGCTCATACATTAATTAATATTCTTTGCCTTGTGAGATATTTTATGGATAAATTAGATATTTTCTGGTAAAGAAAAGCTGGTAAATGAAATCAATATATTTTTTTCCTAGGACTTGCAGCTATCTTCAAGCTCAGTGCCATGCTATGGTGCCTTTTCCACAATTCAGTTTGCAACTCAACAAGAGCTTTTGACAAATATGTTCCTAGTCCTCAATAAGAAATGGAGCCTGCAGAACATGATCAAGTGGGTTGAGGTTTTCCGTGTCACCATCAAGCTCTTCCTACCGGCAGTGAATAAATCCCTTGTTTCTCAACTACCCATTAACATTACATGCAACACTTACCAGGATATGTAAGTAAAACATTAATGGGGCATCAGACATTTCTAAAAAAAGTATTAGTAACTGTATTTGTAATTTTTTTTTTTACTTTTGTCTGTTTTTTCCCAATAGAATAAAAATGCTGAGTGATGCCTACTCACAACTACCAGCACCTGTACAAGCATCTGTTTACTCCTATTGCCTGAAGTATCTGTCTGAACAGTTCAATGATACAGGTAAAGCATAGAGGCTGTAAAGAACCATATTTCCTATATTAGAGACTGCAAGGGTTTATGTAGAGACCACCATGATTGAAAGTACCTTTATTTCCTCATGTGTGTAGTATTTGAAAGACAGTTGATAACGGGAATGTGCACAGTTAATGCCAAGTATGCTGCTGACACTGGAGTCTCTGAGAATTATGTTCAACCCAAACTTGAATTTAGTCCTCCGCCACTGGGCTTAATAGAAGGTTCCATGATATCAGGAACTTAATTTTTCAGATTGTGTAACATTACAGTGGTTTCCAGAAGGATAGTCCCAAATCTCAAGCAGCGTGTCCACCGCGACAGGGAGGTATGCAGGTACCAACGGATTTTGCTGCAGCTAGTGCTGAGAACTGGCTGCAGTGTTCTTTCAGAAGATAACTTGTTCTCCATCCACTCCCCACAAAGGACATTATGTGCCCACCTGTATTAAATCTATATATCTACCTGTGGTTATAAATGAATGAACTCGAAGGACACAATTCACACACAGGTGCAAAAGAAACAGGATATCTGTACCGCAAAACTAAAAACAGAAGTCACCTCCAAAAAAGTATGCCTAGTGTTTTGCAGAGTTACTTGAAGAATTAGGGTAATAATAGGGAAGGTTTTTTTATTTTTAAAAAGAACCAAAGATGCAGATGTCTTTAGATAAAGAAAACGTTCACTATGTGTTCCCCATCCTAAAACTCATGGATTTGTACTCCTACAAAAGTCGGCAGTAAGTGTATTTTTAGGGTGGGGTTCATAAAGTTTGTTCTGTCTACCAGATGCAAAAGGAGGATCTTTTTTAGGAAAAATGCCCATGTAGTTTAAAATTAGGTATAGAAAAGTGCAAACTCTCATAATCTATCTGACATAGGATTGGGATCAATGGGTGGACTAATGGAAATATTCTGTATATGTGTGTGTGTGTGTGTCGTTTGGATGCTGCAGATCCAGACCCAAAGTGACATAGATCTGTACCTACTTGTAGACCTATGCTTGGAGGATTTAGGAATAGTTCCTTTAGGATTTTGGGGAGATATCTTAAATCCCAAGTGGAGTTGGCCTAAGTCTAATGCTAAGCTATACAACTTTTTTATGAATCGACCCTTGATGTGTTCAAGCGACCCACCTGCATTACTCTGTTAGATCAAGTGTCTGTTATGTTGAAAAGTCCTGTAGTAAAGTAAAGTAACCTCAAACTGAGGATGTCATTTTCTGAAAAACCATAAAATAAAATAAATTTCAACCCTAAAATAACTTTCTATCCTCTAGGCTCTGCATGTATATCAAATACAAATGGAACCAAGGAATGGCTTGAGAAGAATTGGGGTAAATTCTACATCTTTGCGTCTGTCTCAGAACTAATGGCTATATATCATAATATTAATGTGGTAAGTTATGTAATCCAACTCTTCTTTATGTTAAAAAGGCTGTTGGTAAATTTTTAAGGTGAAGTAATTCAAATCAAAGTTCATGACCCGATTTACAAACTTTCTGTAGCTTTTAACTACAGGTGGAAAATCTAGATCTCTGTTTCCAAAATAGGAATCTTGATATGTAGATTAGGATTTCTGGGCAGATATGCAATTACTCATGTGGAAAACTCTTTCAATTTGAACGAGTGTAGAAAAGCGTAAGAGAATTGTAGGAAAACAAAAATGGCCAGGAAAATCCTTTAGGGACAACCCACAATGGATTAACACAGGATTGTTTTGTTGTAAGCATAATTCAGGGCGGGAAATGTAAAGCCAACAACCCCAATTTCTGAGGGCCACTAGGGAGGTGTGTTTTTCTACAAAATAGGAAAAAACCCACAGTGAAAAGGAACTCTTCAGTCTAACCTTTTTCCCTACATATTGGCCACTAGCACACAATTCACTGATGTAGGCTAAGGAGTAATGTAAGATTATGGGAAACTATTAGATCAGAACAAAAAAAAATATACAACATATGCAGGCTTACGTCTGCTTACTTCAATTTCCATTTGTTTTTGTCAATTAGGCTGCTTGTGCTGTTTTACATAAACAAAGACTGCTTTGCTTCTGCTTTCAACACACATCCAGATCAAGGGCTGGGAAAATAAATGTTCATTAACTTGAGAAATTATTCAGATATTTAATTTTATGTTTTTAACAGTTTACAACAAAATGACCTAGTATTCAAAATATACAGATATTTCAGTATTCATCTTACCTTTTTGTCCCTAAAATCACCAGGAAACCATTCTCGCCATGTTGACACCAAAGGACATGGGAGTGATATTGACTAGAATAGATGTGATCATCGACTCAACTTTGCTCAGGAAAATCCTTAATTTTTTAACAAGTGAAGATGTCCGGGTGTATTTGAAAGACATCCTGTTTGCTGCTAAAGAGGTATGATGTAAACTTTATCCAATGATATTTATCAAAGTGAAAGCACAAGCTGTGGGGGTCACCCAAGGTCTGAAAGTAGAGCTGTCGCCCTTGAAACCGGGGAACCAGGTTTTAGTCTTGGAAGGGACGCTCAGCATCCTGTGATTTTGGGCAAATCACTTAATCTCCCTGTGCCTAACAAAAATGAATGTGTCCGTCTTAACTCAAGTGGTGCTCATGTAAAGCTCCCTGATACCTTCGGGTCAAGTTCAAGCTATATAAAACGCCCCCCAAAAAATGCTCATCATGCTAAAGTCTGTTAGAAGATCCACTTGGGGTTGGAGCAGAGAATTGTTAGAAATTGTGCTTCAAGTTGGCAGAGGTATGCACCCTGTCCAAGCAGGAACCACAATCCTAGCCAGGGTGAGTGTGGTATGCACTATAAGTTTACCTTTGCTCACCCTCTGGTAACTGGGCACAGATTTGCCAGGCTAAACTAAAGAGGCAAAGTGTAAAGTATTTGTGCACACACACACACACAGTAATACTGTGATTGCACCACAAAAGTACTCCACACCAGTTTAGAAAAATAACCAATATTTATAAAACACCAAAATGATAAAAATCCAACGTACACAAGATACAAATTTCACAACATTAAATAAAAATGCAGTATTTAGAAATCAATAGCTCCAACTGGGTTATGTGGTCATGCTTGACCAGGGCAAATCCCAAAGTTCAGTCCGACCCTGATGGAGCGTGGGCTAGATACAGGAGTCACACAGACCCTCTGACAGTACATTTGATGTGTCGAAGCTTGGAGGCAATGCATTGAAGGGAGGAAAAGCGCCTCTGTTGAAGGTGATGCGTCATTTCCGATATCGCACAGTGTCGTAGAGGCATTAAGGTCAAAAGCGCTATGCATCAGGCCGATGCGTTCATGTCAAACTACTGGGCTGTAGGCAATGTGTTGGCGCGAAGCCGCCCAGGGCTGGGTATGAGGCGGAGTTGGGGCATCAAAGACAAAGGCGATGCAGTGTACGAGAATCGTCAGCAGCAGTAATGTGGAGGTGCTGCATTGGCAAAGTTGGGGCTGCGTTGTAAGTTGAGGTCGTTGTTTCACGCAGTCAGCAAGCAGTGTCCACTGCTTCGGTGCAGGAAGCCGCGATGTGTCGATATCGCAGGGCAATGCGCAGGTTCAGATCAACACATCTGTGTTGATGCATTGGTTTCTTGGGTTGCAGCAATAAACACTCACTTCCAAGGGCCCACAACTGGATTTGGAACCACTTGGCAGAGCAGGACTCACAGCAGAGGTACCTAGGTGCTGGTAGCAAGATGCAGGTGAAGTCTTTGATATCTGAGAGACTTCAGAAACAGAAGGAAGCCCAACAAGTCCTTGGAGAACCTTTAGAGACACCTGATGTAGTCCAGCCCAGACAAAAAGCAGCAGGCAGCAGGCCAACACAGCAAAGCAAGCACCAAAATGGCAGTCCCTCCTGGCAGCACAGTAGCTTTAGTTTTCTCCTGTTACAATGTACTCAGTTCCAGAAGTGTTCTGAGTATATGGCGCCAGAGGTCCAGTCCATTCCAATACTCATTTTAGCCTTTGAAGTAGATAGACTTCAAAGAAATGTCTTTGTAATTCACAAGATCCTGCCCTTCTCTGCCTTGGCTACAGACTCACTACAGGGGAGTATGCAACCCTTAGTGTGGGCACAGCCCTATTCAGGTGCAAGTGTCAGCACCTCCCTCTCACTCTAGCCCAGGCCTGGGCCAGCCTGGTGATGTGTCATCAGGATGTGAGTGGCACGCTTCACCTCCTTGTGCGTGTGTGACTGTCTAGAGGAATGCACAAAGCCCACTTGTCACCCAACCCAGATGTGTATTCCAGAGACAGGCAGAAGTCACAAATTGATGAAAGTAAGAAAATGTCAACTTTGTAAAAGTGGCATTTTCAGACATGCAAATTAAAAAAACAACTTCACTTAAAGTTGTGTTCTTAAATTGCGAGTCCAGAGACACCAAATTTACCCTTCCTATCTTTTCCTCAATTGGAAGTTACGCTTGTAAAATGTTATCAAGGCAGCCCGAATGTTAAACCATGGGAAAGACAGGCCTTGAAGCAGTGAAACACGGATTTAAGAGTATTTCACTAATAGCACATGTAAAATTGAAAAGTACATGTCTTTCCTTTTAAGTACACTGCATCCTGCCCCTGGGCTGTCCAAGGCCTACTTTAGGGGTGACCATTGTGTAATAAAGGTGGTTTAGGCCTAACGGGTAGGTTAACTTGTCAAGTCGAGATGGCAGTTTACACACAGGCTCCTCAGTAGCAGTCATGAGACATGTTTGAAGAGCTACACATGAGAGTGGCACAATCAGTGTTGCAAGCCCACCAGTAGCATTTGATTTACAAGCCCTGGGCATTTGTAGTACATGGTACTAGGGACTTATCAATATAAGAAATATGTCAATCAATGAGAAACCAAACAGCAGCGGTCTGTGGAGGGAGTTCCGTGGGGCGGAAAGGTGGGGCGGGGGAGGGGCGGAAAGGTGGGGCGGGGGAGGGGCAGGGTGGGGGTACTAAACACCGGAACATGGATAATTGGAGGTAAGTAAACAATTAAATAAATAACACAAATTTCGTAGCGCGCCCTGCATCACAAAATGCGGTGTAGCGCGCGCTACGAACTTCATTTTATTTATTTAATTGTGTACTTACCTCCAATTATCCATATTCCGGTGTTTAGTACACGGAACTCCTTCCACGGACCGCTGCTGAAACCAAATGCTATTAGATGTTAGACACAGAGCACATGTGCTTTAGCACTGCTCAGCAGTTAAAAAGTGCACAAAGTCCTAAAGCCAGCAAAACGAAGTTCAGTACACAGTAAAAACAGAAGGTCAAAAAGCAAGAAAGTCACGGGAAACTGTGCTAAAAGATGCCAGGTCTAACAGAGGCAAAATTAGTTATATGATATGACTCATATAAAGTCTGGCGGGGTCGCCTCTGGTGTGGTAGAGGTCTCACCCCTGCCTGCCTCACACAAGGCCATCCATATTAATTGATCTCTGAGGTGTCAACAGGGATCGTTCTGCCAAAAATACATATTGGTCAATACACAGTGAGAATAATTTTAGCGAAACTGCAGCAATTCTAACCAGACACCATTTCTTATAAGTCAGTTGTAATTTTTTTGTTTAAGCAAAGCTAAAAATATATGATTGTGAAGCACAAAGAGCTTTCACCATACACAAAGGTACCTTTAATAATTTTTTCCTGCCTGGGTCTGCCATGCTTTGCAGGCATGAAAAATGTGAATTGGAAGGCTTGTCCTAAATACTGCAAGCCTTCAGATAAATAGTTGGCAGAAGCCCTCTGGCAGATGGATCTCTGGCCAAAGGTTTCCAAAGGCAGAGCCAGGCGAGGCACAGCGATCAGAAACCTATTAGTTCTCCCACCTCAAGACAGGTACCATGGGTTTGGTGGAGTGAGAACTCTGCCAATTTATGGCTGGGCTACCACTTTGCAAAACCCTAAACAAGGCCCAGCGTGCTTCAAGATTCATAATGTGAATCTCTTTCATGTACCTTCTTCTGTTTTCACATGTTTTCCTCTGTTTATAAATTAATTTAGTTGAACTACTTATCAGTACTTGGGTTGTTTAATTGTCACTACTGTCGCTTACTCAAATAAATCATTTCACATGGACAAAGTGTGTAGCTAAGCTAAAATTTGGATAGGTACAGTGTCTCTTTACAAACTGCCTGTTTTTAGCTTTACGGAATCAGTCACAAACACAATAAAACATTTCAGAGCTTTACATTTGGTGTTTTTTTTTCACTTCAGGCCAATTTAAATGATTCTCAGATCAACACAATCAAAGAAACTCTGCTGACAGCTATTTTGGAAAAAATTAGTTCCAACTTCTCTTCTTTTACGCCGGATGAATGGAAAAAAATAATGCAGGAGGATCTGCTTGAATTATTGGCCAGCTTCAAGGAAAACCAACTTCAGCAACTACCAATTAACATCACTTGTGCCTCTTACCATGAAATGTGAGTATTTGGTTGTCTGCTTCTAAGAGTTGACAGTTGAGATTGAATTACCAGGAAAACAATTCTTGCAAAATATACCTTAGATTGTGGTAGAAAGCAATATTACATTGACATGTCACCAATCTTGGGAAATCCTGCTCTTCAATGATCAAATGCCTCAAAAGTAAAGCATGTGAGGCCAAATAAGAGTTTGGTGGATGGAGTTTAATCTGTCACCATGGCAGAGGACATTACTTCTACCACCCTGAGAGACCTCAGCCTGCTGAATTTAGAGATGTCCGCCGACCCCACGGACATCTTCCTATACTGACAGGAACCACTGTATGGGCAGTTTGTCAATGAAAGAAACATTTGACCGACAGAACCGTCAGCCATGATTGCTGGCTGTCAAACTTTTGAAACGATTTTTGATTTTCAGATACAAACTCCCAAAGTGAGAGTTTGGTTTTGAAACACACACCCACATCCTGAAGTTTTGTCCCAGGATGTGGGGGTCATTTTGCTTTTGTGTTGTCCTTCACTGCCAAGCCATTATTGTCAGTGACAGACAAAAAATAGGGAATTATACCATCATTGCTAAATAGGACAGATGTTTTAATGCCCTTCATCTGACATCACCGATTCCGTTGGGTCTCAGAAGAAAGTAGTCTGTTGATGGTGCCAACAGGGGCTCCGATTACAGAATACTTAAGTTCAGCTTGTCCCTAATTGAGGCAGGCAAACTGAGGGTTTGGCAGGCAGAGTCCTCTGTAACGTTTGTGAAGGAGTACCTAGTCCGTCAAACTATGAGTCAGGCTATATATGTCCCAAGACAAAACTTGTTCAATGTTAGAATTGTATAGCACACTAACTACCAAAGATTCAAGGCAATAAATTGTTTCTGTTTTTGTTAATTTTTTTTTCAGATTGAAGGGATTTGATATGCAGTATGATTTTTTACTGCCTGAAGAAAAAAATAATATCTACAAATTATATATCAGAAAATTCCTATCTCTAGCGGCAGGTAAAACTTGTGTTATTTATTATGTTAAGTAGTAAGATTGCTTTAGAATGTATTAAGACAGCTGATCCCAATTATCTATATCAATAGTTGCTTCTAATGAGTAAAGGATACTGCTTTTGATAAATTTCCTGGAGCTAATTAATGGAGAGATTGCAGGAACTGCATATCTTATGGACTAAAGTAAGTCACCAACGTTCCCAAGCGCCAATGACAACTTTTTCACACTGTTTCAGAAAGTTGGTGCTGCTGTTAACAGTCTCCTGAAATGATTTAACAATTAAATAACAGAACCAACCAGTTGGAAAAACGAATTGATTAAAAGGATAAAGGGCCCGAATTAGAGTTTGGCAGACTGGACTTACTCTAACAGGATGACAGAGTAAAGTAATCTATCGACCTGAAATTTAGACATGTCTGCCGACCCAGCGTGCATCTCTTGCATTGGCAAGAACTGCATGATAGAGCCATATGGTAAACTTTCAATGTATTTTTTTTCTCAAAAACAAAATCCTAAAGATGTATTATGCTTCTGATTTTTTTGCTGTACGTGTGTCCACCACTGATACCTCCTAGAGGTTGTGGCCACCACCAAAAAGGTGCAGGTAGCCGTATATGCTTGTTTATTGGTCCTGAAGAATTGCCATTTAATATAATACAAGGCAAGAAACATGTCGACCTTTTTATCCCTTTAGCACATTTTACTCACATACCTAATGGTGAGAGATGTGCGGATTATTTGATTTTAATCAGGGTGGTGACCATACTTTATTAAAATTGTTTGAAGTGGATCACCTATCCCTGTTTTAGTACACTTACTTTTCACTTCACTTGCACCTACACCATTTATCATAACTAACCTTTTCCCCCCACACACCTCACTCACTGGCGTTTGGAAATAAAGATCTCCGACAGGAAGGCCCCATTGGGTGCCTGATCGGGCATTGCACCGCCGGCCCGATAAGGAGCAAAGACCCGGTGATGAAGCAAGACACCCGCTTGTTGGGTGTGTGAGGGTCTTCTTTTCCAGAAGGAGTAATTTTTACTCCTATTCATCTTATTGTTTTCACAACATCACCCTGGGACCTGGAGTGATTCTAACACACACTGCGTTAATTTTAGGAACTGCATACCCTTTTGTTTACATTGAGTAAAAGTATGGCAGAGTAAATGGATATCTAAGAGGGTGGGTGGGTGAAAAGATGGTAGAGTGAACGAAAAACTGGATGGATGAATGGGTGGCTGGCTAGATGGATGGAAAACTATGTCAGGAACTGGTCCAAACTTAACATCTTAGCATTAAATAAGCAACTTATTAACACTAAGCCCAGATTTTCACTACAGCCTCATCTGGACCAAACCTTCATGCATCAGTGGCTCACTAAGGCTGTTATTATCCTGCCACCTTCCACCAAACTGTCCGTCAGAACTCATCCTTCAGCTCCATGGTGCACTGACATACTCCGATCAGAAAAGAAGCACTGTAAAATCTTAAAAGACTCTGGAAGGAACGCTATAATGAGGAGGCTAAATCTGACTATGTGGTGGCCTTAAAAAGATACCATGCTTTTTGTAAATCAGCACGCGCCACTTTTCACACTGAAGAAATTTCTACTGCCCAACACTGACAGAAGACACTCTTTAAGGTAGTGAAAGAACTATCAGATGCTAGCAACATCTTGCCTGCTCCCCCTCATTCCCAAAGTCAGTGTGACGAGTTAGCCAGATTTTTTTATGCAAAAGGTGGACAAAATTCACTTACAACTGGTTGACGAATCTCTGAACATCAACTCCAACTTATATTTGGATTCATCTGCCACTCTCTCAGTGAAGGCAACTCCTCAAGTAACCAAGCCGGAAGCTGCTGTTAAAAGTAGCACATGGCCACTTATGGATCTTCCATCCTTCTTGACGGCCTTGGACTCCAATAAGTCTGGATCGCCACTGGACCCTTAACCCCCTGCTAAGCTCAGACTATTGGATGCCTCTGGTCTAAATGTGATTTTGGAGATCCTTAATACCTGTGAGGGAGGGAATTGTACCTCAGAAGTGGAAGCATAAGACCAAATATGGCCTAGCGCCGCAATACATTTAGAAACTGGTAACTCCTTACTCGCCCACTGAGATCTTCAAGTTAGGTGCTGTTCTCCATAGCTAGATTTCATCTCACCTGAATGAAGGGTCACTCCTTTTCCAATCTAGGACCCACACTGTGAAACGCCTTGCCTGCCAACCTCAGGAACTGTAATTTCCTACTTGCTTATCGTAAAAACCTGAAAACTTGGTTATTTTAATGACTGATCACGGGACAGCCTATCTGCCACCACCTGCTCCGGGAAACCCCTCGGGGAAGCTGTGCGCACACAAATCGCTTAAAATAAATAAATAAATATGAGAGCATAGATGGGTGGGTGGGTGGGTGGAAGGAGGGGTAATAGGGTAGAAAATAAATGGAAATCTCATATGGAAGGAGGGCAGAGTAAACAGAAACCAGAGATGGTGAATGGATGTCCAGGTGGTTGAAAGGATGGCAACGTAAATGGAAATCAAAGAGGATGAATGGATCTGAGGGTGAAAGGTTGAGGCGTTGTGAATCCTGCACTTTAACAGCTACAGCAGGGGTAGGGTTCTTCATGGACCTCTTTTCTCTGCAACTTGGCAGATAAAAGCTCATAACTAAGATTCAAAGGAAAAAAAAGGATAGGTTGATAGAAAAGGGAAATAAGAATGGAAAAGTGGATACATAAGTGGGTGAAATTATGGATGGATGAGCAAGTGAAAAGATGGGGATGAAAGGATGGATGGATGAAATGGTGAAAGGATGGGTGGGTGAAAAGATGGATGGGTGAGTGAAATGATGGGTCCCTGAAAAGACTGATTGGTGGATTAAATGATGGGGGTGCAAAAGGATGGGCGCGTGGGTGAAAAGATGGTGATGAAAAGGATGGAGTATGATTGAATGAACTGGGTTGGTGAAAGGATGGGGTGAATGAGTGGGCGAGAGGATGGGTGGGTAAAGGGATTAGAGGATGAGTGGATGAGTGGATAAGATGACGAGTAGATGAGTGAATGATAGGATTGCTGAGTAAATGGTAATCTGAGAGGATGGATTGATAAATGGATGGTTGGATGGGTGGGTGAAAGGATGGTACAGTAACTGGTAATCTAAGCACATGGAAGGCTAGACGAATGAAAGGATGGTAGCGTGAATGGAAAATAGAGGTTGGATGTACAGCTGAGTAAATGAAAATCTGAGAGGATGGATGCAAATGGTGGCTTTTGAAGCCTTTAGCTCCATCCTTGCTTCCAAAAGAGAAAAATAGCTGGCCAGCAGAATACAGGTCTCTGGTTCTGGTCATGTTAAAAGCACTATGTGTGCCTGATAGCCAGCAAACGCTTGAGGATTGGTAAAAAAAAGTCAGGTGGACAATCTCATCACAGAGATGGAACTCCAGCCGAAGGAACCAAGAATCCTGAAGAGAACTGTTTCTTTGAATAAACATTAAATAACGTATACATTTGGCCAATGTCATGACCAGTGAAAAATAGCCTTCCAAGTGAGAGGCTTAAGGTAACATGAGGCCAATGGTATCAACATTGCCAGGAGCAGGCTCAGGTCCAAAAGGCCTTGACCAGGTGAAGCTAATTAATATTTTGAACACCCGCTGTGGCCATTGACAAAGACTCCAGAGACCTGTTCTAGTAGGTTACAATGGCTATGGGGTGTGTCCTGCATACATTGGTCTACACCCCTTCTCACACACCAACAAAAAATAGCAAGTTGGTATTTTTCACTGTAAAAAATTAGGTCATTATTTGGGGAAAAATAGAGAAAAAATTATGAGTAACATGTTTTCCATCTGTGCTGTCCTTGAGCAGGAGAAAAAAAGATGCCAGTTGAGCTCTTCTACTGGCAGAGATATGTTCCATGTGAAAGGAGTGTGCCAGCTTGCAGCATCCACAAAAAATTACTCAGGTCCCCACCTGCAGCAGGGAGATCCATGTTAGTGGTCTCCTTCCTCGGGATCTGCTCGATGATTGCTTGCTCAACCCCCCCGCCCCCCCACCTTCAACTAAGAAGCTGTTATAGCACTGAGTAGAGTGGCCAGGTGGGGCAGAGTATTGGGAAGGAGATCTGCAAAGGAAAAGTTAAAGACAATATATATCAAAAGTACACAACTCCGCTGTGTAAGGTAAACACTGTTGTCTCAATGTTATAATACTCCAGAATCAGTGGTTATTCTCTTCTCGGGTATCAGTATCTCTCTGATCTCATTATCAAGAAATCAATTAATCTTCTGTGTTCTAGAATCACACATCAACATGCACTCTCACATGCATGCATTACATAATATCAAGTTTCCCTCTCTTGAACCACCTTATAATGAATGACAGAGTTAACAGCACTCTAATAAACTGTGGAGTAAACTCTCAATCTGCTCCCCTGGTTAAAGCACCAGAGAATAATAACACAACTGTGTTTTCAAACGAGTTTGTAGACCATCACCAATGCATGCTGTGCAATGCGTGTTACAATCCGCTGCAAGTAATTAACTTGATCCCCTCAAATGATACGCAGGCTAAATAAACTCAGGGAAACCAATAATGAGTGCCTGAAACTGGATTGCAGCATGAGACCACTGACTGCTGGCTAAAAGGAGCTTACTGCTGAAGGCTGGGCCAGTCTTTAAATTACATGGAGAACTGGCATGGCTGCTTTCTGCAAAGCAGCTGAGCCAGGAAACACAGGAGGATACTTGAAGAGCATGAGATGCCACTGCGTCATCATCAATGGTAACAGGCGGAGCAAAGAGAGAGGCTAACCGGCTTCCAGGAAGCTACTCTAGCGCGTGCTGGGGTGAGGCTGCTTCTTAAAGTCACAAACCACACACAAGATGGTCGCTGCCCGAGGGCTTCTGGGACTTGCAGTTCATATTCTAAAAGGGTGCTAAAAAGAGAAAAAAAGAGCATACTAGTTCATTAACAGTCTAATACAGCATAATCTCCACACCTTAACCACCTGCGCGCTGTCCATGTCTGCGTATGGGTTTTTCCGCATGGGACTCGTTGTCTAAAATGCATTCTGCAGCACGACAGACCTTAAAGCACTTTCCTACTGATGACAATGAATGCAGTGGTTGGGGCGAGGCCTAAAATGAGCACTGCCTATTAACAATCCGCTTACCCAAACAAAAAAATGAAAACGTGCTGATCAAGTTCTTCAAAAAAGCAAAAAGAAAAGTATTTAGTGGCTGGTGGCAGCATCAAAAGGTTTGCCGTGAGCCTACTGTACGGGGGCGACCTGGAGGGGAAGTGGTAAACGGGCCCCCTGCGCATGCGCACTCCGTTGGTGTGCGGGCATAATTTGATAAGGATCTGGCGCCAGTTAATGACCTTGCTGTAGGCTCAAAATAGGGATACGCAGAAAATGAAATGTTATTGTTATGATTATTGATTATGGAATGTTTAGATTCGGATAGGAATATATTTGTATTAGAGCTATGTTAAGGTTAGCAAAATTACATCTATACCTATCGCACAAGTTACTACTTATGTAACAATATATCTGTAAGAGACATTAGTTAGTGATAGATTCCATACCTTAGAATATTCCCCAGACGTCAGCTTAGCAGTACCCCTGCACTCCAGTAGGTGGCGCCGTGCGGCTCCGCGCCCGTCACTGGCGTCGTGCACGCCGGGACGGCGTCACGAAGGCTACTTAGGCACCACCCATGTGCGCTGACGTCTGTTCTGTACACAACTTTCCGCGCCGAAACGCAGAGTCATGCGAGAAACTGACCTTTGGTGCATAAAACTAGGGCCCTAAAAGGGGATGACCTCAACCCTAGTAATCAGTTCGCAGAATGGGGAGGATGGGTGAGGCGGTAAGGAATCTATCACTAACTAATGTCTCTTACAAATATATCGTTACACAAGTAGTAACTTGGGCATCTGAAAGAGACACGTTAGTGATAGATTCCTTACCTTAGAATAGATACCCCAGCAATACCAACCCCGGCGGTGGGTCTGCGAACAAGATTACACCAGAAAGTCACGGAGCACAGAACGGCCAAAGAAGCCGTCTCTCTCCGGACCTGACTGTCAAGCCAGTAGTGTTTGGTAAACGTGTGCAGCGAGGCCCACGTAGCTGCCTGACAAATATCCTGCAAGGGGACACCGCGTCCCAAGGCAGTAGTGGCTGCAGTTGCCCTGGTCGAATGGGCACGCAGACCCACAGGAGGCTCCTTCTTGGCCAAGGAGTCACATGCTTTGATGCACAGAATGACCCACCGGGAGATGGTCCATTTGTGCACCGCCCGACCTCTTTTGGCGCCCACGTAACCAACAAAGAGCTGATCATCCACCCGGAACTGCTGTGTACGCTGCAGATAGAATGCAAGAGCACGTTTAGGGTCCAGACGGTGGAGCCACTCCTCTTCCCGTGAAGGATGCGGAGGCGGAAAAAAGGTGGGCAAAGTGAAGGTCTGCCCAATGTGGAAGGGCGTGACAACCTTTGGCAAGAAAGAAGGATGTCTCCTCAGAACCACCTTGTCCGGATGAACAGAAAGGAAAGGAGGTTTGGAAGAAAGAGCCTGGAGCTCACTCACCCACCTGACAGAGGTGATAGCTACCAGGAAAGCCGACTTGAGAGTAAGAAGACGTAAGGGACAGTTATGAAGGGGCTCAAAGGGAGAGCACATCAGAAAAGTCAAGACAAGATTCAAGTCCCACTGAGGCATTATGAAGGGCACAGGTGGGAACGCATGCGTAATGCCCTTAAGAAAATGGTTAACAACCGGGGACTTAAAAAGAGAAGGCTGATCAGGAAGCCGTAGTAAGGCAGAGATAGCCGAAAGATAACCTTTAAGAGTGCCCAGAGCAGAGCCCTGCTGGTCCAAAGAAAGAAGGAACAGGAGAACCTCAGAAAGAGGGGCAGAAAGGGGATCCACAGTCTTCGCTGTGCACCATGCCACAAATCTGTTCCACCTACAGGCGTACACCGTTTTAGTGGAGGGACACCTGGCTGCCAAGATGACATCACAGACTTCGGGAGGAAGATCAAAAGGTGTCAACTGTCACCGCTCAATCTCCAAGCATGGAGGTGGAGGCTGGACAGGTTCGGGTGGAGGACCGTCCCCTGCTGCTGCGACAGAAGATCCTCCCGAAGAGGCAGAGGGATCGGGGGATCGATGCTCATACTGAGTAGCTCGGGATACCATACTCTTCGAGCCCAGTCCGGAGCCACAAGAATAACTTGGGCCCGGTCGCGCCTGATTTTCTTCAGCACTCTGGGCAAAAGTGGTATAGACGGAAAGGCGTACAACAGACCGCAGCTCCACTCGAGACGAAAAGCGTCTGCGAGCGAGTGCCGCCTTGGAAATTCCAACGCGCAGAACTGATGACATTGCTCGTTCTCTTCGGTGGCGAATAGATCTAACCAAGGCTCTCCTCATTGCAGAAAGAGACCTTGCGCCACGTCCAAGTTCAGACGCCACTCGTGATCCACCATGCACCGGCGGCTGAGTTCCTCCGCCCTGACGTTCAGAGAACCTGTCAGGTGTTGAACCACCATGGTAATGCCTTGATGTCCCAGCCACGTCCAGAGGCGCAGAGCCTCCTGACAAAGGGTCCACGATCCCATCCCGCCCTGTTTGTTGCAATACCACATGGCGGTCGTGCTGTCCATGAACACCTGCACTACACTTCCCCGGACAGAGGGAAGGAATGCCTTCAGTGCAAGCTGGATCGCTCGCAGCTCCAGAAGGTTGATATGGAGTCGGTACTCCGCCGAAGACCAGAGGCCTCTGATATCCGCCTCCCCATGTGGCCTCCCCAGCCCAGGAGGGATGCATCCGTCACTACCGTGTGCTCTGGTTGGGGAAGGGAGAGGGATCTGCCATTGACCCAATCGCGATTCGTGAGCCACCACTGCAATTGCTGTGCAGTGCCCTCCGAGATCTGGACATGATCGGACAGGTTGCCCTGATGCTGCGCCCACTGGAACTTCAGGTCCCACTGCAGAGCCCGCATATGCCATCTGGCATGCGGCACCAGCAGGATGCAGGAGGCCATCAGGCCCAGAAGCCGGAGGGACACCCTGACCGAAACCCGGGATAGAGGCTGAAAGAGCGGAACCATAGCCTGAATATCCCGGACTCGCTGTTTGAGAGGTTAAACCCGAAACAGCGTCGAATCCAGGACCGCTCCGATGAAAGGGAGCTTCTGAGAGGGATTCAGGTGTGACTTCGGCACATTGATGGAGAACCCCAGCAGATGCAGGAGGTCGGCCGTAGTCTGGAGGTGGGAGACAACTGCCTGGGGCGAACCCGCCTTCAACAGCCAGTCATCGAGGTAGGGGAAGACTGACACCCCTGACCTGCGCAGATGAGCTGCGGCCACCGTCATCACCTTTGTGAACACCTGAGGGGCGCTGGTAAGGCCGAAGGGGTGCACGGCAAAGTGAAAATGCTCCTGGCCGACCATGAACCGCAGGTAATGCCGGCGGGCCGGCAGGACGGGAGTGTGAAAATAAGAGTCCTGCAAGTCCAACGCTACCATCCAGTCTCCAGGGTCCAGGGCAGACAGGACCTGAGCTAGAGTCAGCATCTTGAACTTCTCCTTCCAGAGGAAGTGATTGACGTCCCCGGAGGTCCAAGATGGGGCGCAGGCCCCCCTTGTCCTTCTTGGGGACCAGGAAGTAGTGGTAATAGCAACTACTCCCTACTTCTTGATCGGGAACGTACTCGATGGCCCCCTTGGCCAGGAGGGCCGTGACTTCCTGACGGAGAAGAGCCAAATGATCCACCGACATGCGGTGGTACCGAGGTGGCATGGCTGGAGGGGAGGACAGAAATGGAAGCGAGTAACCTTGGCAGATTATCTGCAGCACCCACTTGTCCGACGTAATCTCGTGCCAGTGGTGGAGGTGGAGGCGAGCCCTGCCACCCACTGGCGTGGGGTGCCCCCTGAAGCTCGGATTAGGAAGGTTTCAAGGTGGAAGCGGCAGGGGTGGAAGTGGACTGCCCCACACGCTGGTTACTAGACCCGGCCCTGCGGAACCCACATCCGTGGCCTTGCTGAGACTGGTTCTGCACAGGCTTGCTGGAAGAGCGCGCCTGGGTACCCCTGCCCTGGCCATGAAAGGAACTAAACCTCGTTGTGGCAGGAGTATTCGAGGAAAGACCCAAAGACTTGGCCATGGCACGAGAGTCTTTAAATCACTCCAGGGCATTGTCAGCCTTATCACTAAAGAGGCAGGAGCCATCGAAGGGCATGTCCATGAGCGAGCTCTGGACATCGGGTGAGAAGCCAGTGGAACGCAACTAGGGGTGGTTCCGCAATGCCACCGTCGTGGAAATCACCCTGCCCAACGAATCAGCTGTGTCCAAACCACACCTGATGGCAAACTTCGCCACATCCTTGCCCTCCGCAATTGCTTGGGAAAGGACAGCCTGGACCTCCTCAGAGCACTGAGGCAGAACCTCGCCACCGAATCCCACACTGCGTGGGAGTAGCGTCCCAATAAGCAGGCGGTAGTAACCGATCTCAACCCCAAACTGGCTGAGGAGAACAACCTCTTGCCATATTGGTCCAGCCTCTTAGAGTCCTTGTCTGGCGGAGCCGAGGGAAAGGCACTCTGCGATGTTGAGGCCTGAATGACCAGGATCTCAGGCATGGGGTGAGTGGTGAAGAAGGTGGGATCACAGGCGCCGGGCGATGACGCCTAGCGACGTTTTTATCCACCGGCGCTCCCGAGGCCGGTCGCAACCAAGTATCCAAGAGGACTTCGGTAAGGGCCCCATTGAAAGGGAGCAGCGGCTCCGACCACGTAGACGCCATCTGGAGCACCTCCGTAAGGAGGTTGGTCTTAAGGGCCACCGTAGGGAGGTTGAGGTGGAGAGCCTCCGTGGCTCGACGCAGCACCATAGTGTAGGAAGCGCCCTCCTCCATAGTAGGCAGAGGCGAGGCAAACCCAGAGTCAGAAGACACATCAAGTTCACCCGCGTCTTGACGGTCATCCACCCAATCCTGCTCGGAGTCACATTGCCATGCAAGAGGGTCTTCGGATCCGTCCCAGTCCTCATCCGGCTCCGGGGTAGAAGGAGCCGGTCGTGGCGGCAGGACCGGAACCGGAGAGGGGGCCAGCGGCACCAGGAGCGGCGCCAGGAGTGGCACCGGCCGGGGCCGAACTGGAGCCCCATCCCAATGAGGATCCCAGGTCGGAACGAAATGGTCCGAGAACCAAGGCAGGGGCGGGATAAACGGCACCCAGTGCGGTGCCTGTGGCGGAGCCAGGTGCGGCGCTGGGGCCGGAGCCAAGGGCAGCGCCGGGGCTGGAGCCAGCGGTGTTGCACATTGTGGCACCGGGGCCGGAGCCAGGGGCACTGGATCCAGTGGCTCCGGGGCTGGCGCCGGAGGCGGTGCTGCCGGGTCAACAGGTTCTGGACACGGGGCTGTGGGGACTGCATGCGCACCGTCGGGAGCCCGAGGCCTAAACAGGCGGTCCAAGGCAGCAAGAAGTTTCTTGCTGCTGTTCGGGAGTCGCCAACGGACCCGAGTAGAGCGGGTAGGCCGCGGGACTCCCAGGCTCCAGAGGAGCCACAGGGGCGGAGCCCCTGTCCCCCACATCCACCTCCGGGGAGCGACGGGGGTACGTCAGAGAGCGAACACGCTTCTTCGACTTCTTCTTATGGCATCGCTTACCGGAATCTGAAGGTGAAGACATAGAGTCCGAGGAGCGACGGCTGCGGTCCTGCAAGCAGTCCCGCGAACGGCCCCTAGACCCGGAGCGGCGGCGAGAGGAGTACCGGACCTCCAGCAACTTCCGGCAATGCCTTCGGGGCCATTGCACGGCAGTCCCGACAATCCCGGGAGTCGTGGTCGGTCTCCAGGCAGTAGAGGCAGACATCATGGGGGTCCGCCACCGACATATTACAGTAGCACGACCCGCAAGTCTTAAAGCCGGGCATCCCTATGTGCACCAGGAGACAAGAGAAGAAGACAAAAAGTCTCAAAAAGTGGTAGAAAATTGACCGAGGTACGTGCTCAATCCGGATCTGCGCTTTCGGCGTGGAAAAAGAAAGAACTGACATCAGCACGCATGGGTGGCGCCTAAGTAGCCTCCGTGACGTCGTCCCGGCGTGCACGACGCCTGTGACGGGCGCGGAGCCGCACGGCGCCACCTACTGGTGCGCAGGGGTACTGCTAAGCAGAAAACTTTCCGGATCCAGACTGACACCTGGGGAATATTCTAAGGTAAGGAATGTATCACTAACGTGTCTATTTCAGATCAAGTAATCAATGTAATGGTTTTTCTGCGTATTGTTTAAATATTACAATTAAAATTGTTGATTGAATTTTATGTTAATAAATACGGCCGGGGGTATAACAACTCCCTAATCCAAAAATGTCCTTGTGCTAAGCGTGTTACTGTCTTAGTATTGATAAGGGAGGAGGGGGTCTAGGCAGTACCTGGCCATATGAGCACTGCCCGTTAACAATATGCTTACCCAAACAAAAAAATGAAAATGTGCTGATCAAGTTCTTCAAAAAAGAAAAGTATTTAGTCACTGGTGGCAGCATCAAAGGGGTTGCCGTGAGCCTACTGTAAAAGTTGTCCCATAAGGCCGAGGAGCTACTTTAAAAATTAGCATATTTGATGTGTGGTGTCCAAGGGCAGCTGGGGCGGTGCCAAAAGAGTAGGCTGGTTTTGGGGGGCCATCCAATACCCTAAATTCCTTAATTGAAATATTGATCTGCCACATTTAGTCTCCTAGGTGATCATGAGATAACCCGCAGAGCTGTTCAGCCCACTGCAGAAATTACTGGAGTTAAGAGTTTTGGTTTTTATGGATCTGAGTGTTGCATGGACTTTTGCTTTTAGGTTCTGCAGTTGTTTTACAGCCAGCCTAAAAGTAAAAGAAATAACTCTTTCTCTGTCAAATCTTGAATATTAAAATTATAATTGAAATGCACATTGTTAATAGTCCATTCCAATGTGTATTGATAAATATAATTGAAAATGTTTACCTCTTGAAATGTTTTAATATGATTGCACTATGTTTAGACTATCATTTTGCATTTAAATTGTTTTGATGACACCTGGACAAAGCCAATACGTCTGGCTTTTAATAAATTCACCCACTACGTTATCTTAGGTATAAGCGTTTTTAGGGTTCAGGGCTTATTGGTATGCAGAACATTAGATGTGCCTCCAGCCTACGGAGTCTATGGTACACTTACGAGGTTACTTGACCTGTGGGACCTTTCACTAGTGTGTGACCACTGTTGGTTGTGAAGACCTTTACAGGATGTCACCATAGCATGTTCTATTAAATAGCATGTGTAATAAAGTACTTATCCATTTCTGCAAAAAATCTCTGACTGGAGAGTAATGTATTAAGTGTTTTTGTGGATATGAGTCTCTATCCCAGAGGACCTTTCCTGAGTAAGCCTTGGAGGGGTCTGCCTCGCCATCTCAAGAATTTAGGGCCATATGTAGGAAGCCAAATACCGGTCGGTAACGGCCGATTTTTGGTAAATATACCGTTACCGACCGGTATTTTGGCTTTTGCTATGTAGGGGGCACATTTCAGGATTCGGTAATTTACCGAATCGGTAAAATTACCGAATCGGTAATTTTACCGATTCGGTAAATACCGAATCCTGAAATGATATGTAGGGGGAGTGTCTCGTTGGTGTGGGGATTCGTTATTTACCACCAACTAAAAGTTGATGGTAAATGACGAATACCTGTGAAAAAGCATTTTTTTGCAATTTGAAGTGTGCAATGTGGCAGACATACATGCCCTTAGGGCATGTATGTGCGCCACATGTGCACACATGGACGAATCAGGGGTGCAACAGGGTGTCAATGTGACACCCTGCCACCCATGATGATGCCTCCCCCATTACCGATTCGGTATTTACCGAATCTGTAATGGCAACTGGCTTCCCATTCATTCCTATGGGCCTCCAGGCCCATAGGAATGAATGGGAAGCCAGTTGCCATTACCGAATCGGTAAATACCGATTCTAAAATACCGACATATACCGAATCGGTAATTATTTACCTACATTACATTTACCGATTCATAAATACCGAATCGGTAAAATTCGGTATTTAAGAATCGGTAAATGTAATTTACCTACATATGGCCCTTAGTGCTGAAAAGAGGTACTTTGTTCTCAGTAAGGGTGAAGGAAATGGCCCAAATAGGGTAACTCAAGACCACCGTTCAGCCTTCCATACCAAAAGAAGAGTCGATCAGACAGTAGAGAATACAAACCAATATCTATTTATTTAGGTACACTCAGAGTGGAGCCCAGTCTGCCCAGCCACTCAGGAGTGCTGCAGAGGGACTGACTTCAACAAGCATAATGATACATTATGTACACTTCGAAACCAATAAAAGCACGGCCACCATGGAATTTTCCAAGCTGATGCAGCTGGACAGTAAATTACAAGGAGAAAGTTTCTCTAAGCTCTGCGTAGCATGGTGGAGTATTTTCAACACTTCGTGGAGCTCCACGTACTGTGACTCTACAAAATCCGCCCTGGCCTACTAATAATCGCAGGTAGCAAGAAGGATTTAGGGAAGTTCATCTCAAACTGGAAAAAAGGAGCAAGGACGTACACAGTCTCTGCCTTCATTCTGCTCTATTCAAAGCAATCATCAACATATGAGTGGCTATATCCATACTACAACGGGGTCCAACAATAACATAAGGTAACACTGAGGCCAATTGGCTGGTAATGTTGACTTCCTAAAATAAAATAAAGTACCTCCTATTTCCTACAGGACCTAGAGATGTCCCTATGGTATGCAGAGCACATTTATTTGTTGTTTGAGATACTTATGAACACTTGGACCAAAGCCAGAATATTGAGGTTCTGAAGGGAGAGAAATTAGCTTAGATGATAGATGTCTAAAATTGAGTAGAACCCTGATTCCTAGCTCCTTATACGGAGTATAAGTAAGATTCTAGGACATCAGAAGGTTCAGGATTTAAACTCTTGCTGAGCATAATCTCTGCAGAAAGAGGTGTACCTGTCAAACTCTTGCCACAGCTTTCCTTGACAGCATTAGTTTTACACTGTCTCGGGAAGAAAGCATTTGTGCAATTTCCACCTGTATGTATCCATTTTACCTCCCTCTCATGTTGGAGAATGGTTGTCTTTACACCTGGAGATGTTATTGGCAAAGTCAGCAAATGAGAGGACAGTGGCCCATCTGCCATGCTCCTGTGATGCAGTTTGGCAAATGAATGCTACCATAGCATGCTTAGGGTTCCCTATCACTGTGGTGGCGAATTTCTTGGCAACAGTGCTTCCACCATAATGTTAGGTAGGCTCAAATTGGAATTGTTTTTTTTTTAGATACAACCCCCTAACCCTTGTCTGGCAATACGAGAAAGGAATATCCCTGGTGTAGTGGAAGGTTTCTCCCTGAATGTGGCTATCATTGTTTTTTGTTCTGTTTCAAGCACAATGCTTTTTATGAAGCCAAGAGAACAAACCTGCTTATAGCCTGATTCTAAGTGGTGTGGAGGTTCCAGGACTGTTAAGTGGGTGAACCTGTGGTGGTCAGCCTACAGCAAAGCCTCTTGATAGGAAATCAAACTCAGGCTCCATTTTTGAAAACTAAGCCATCTCCCACTGCTCAATCAGGCAGGATCGCAATTAGGGGGGCACACATCATTTGCCATACCTCTGCACATTTCTAAATGAGCCCCCATAATCTTGGTTGATCTTAGATAAAAAGTCTGCAGTGCCTGCTACATTATGGCAATTGTCCAAGAAACATTCATACCACAGGCTGAGAGAAACGCTTCCTCCAAATCAAAGAATAGAATCCTGATGGAGGACCTGTTGCTTAACAGTAGGACTAATAGTTCTTGGACTATGATTTGCTGTTTCATACATATAGATATAGGAATAATATGCCAGCTGCATCAGGCTTACACAGACAGCACTACCAAAGCCTTGGCCATGAGTAGATTTTGTTGGTATGCAGGTTTCTATGATCGCCGGTTGCATTCTCTAGTCACTATTCACATCCCTTACTGAGTTATGTGGAAGAAGAAGGCTTGGGAATTGTATAAACCGATGTATTGCCCATCCTTGAAAGGCCAGTTGTACTGATTGGGATCCAGACCTAGAGGTGAATAAAGACAGGCTATGCAAGTAAGAACAGTGAGGCTGGTCCTTGGGTCTTGAAAGCTTCACCAGAGTTGCAAGAACTTACGTGGGAAAGCTGCTGAAATCAGTCAGTGTCCCATTATGCATGGTTTAAAGAACTAGAAATTAGTTATAAGCTTCACATGCACAAGAAAAACAATGATGGTGGAACAAAACAGCAGCCAAATATGATTGAGCGATCAAGGATAGTCTGTGCCATGCTTCGATATTAGAAACTTATTGAGATTGAAAGAAAAAATTTCTGATTAATAATACTCCCCAAAAGAAAGAACTGTTGAAGACACACATATACTTAAGGATAGGGTTGAGTAGAACGCGATGCATATATGCATGTCATGCACTGATGTGTAAAATTGACCACTTATCCACAACAGAATCAATTTGTGTAAGGTGTTGACGACATGATAATAGGAAAGTGTCATAGTGTAGAAGTAATGTTAATATTATGTACAAATCTACCACAGACCAAATCAGACACACAATATCCTTCATCATCAGCAGCAAAAACGGTACTATTGATGATGGTGCCAGATTTATTGTTTTTGTTTTCGCAACAGCTACAGATAACTTGTGCAAAAGAACTGAAGCTGATGCAAACATTATGCTATTATCTTTCAAAAGAAGAGACGAAATTAGGGTGTTTCAGAATGTAAACGTTTTTACAGGACTAAAGTCAATCTTTAATGCATCTCTATTTCAGGCACAGGCATCGCTTGTGATGCATCAGGTATTACATCATGGCTGAAGGAAAACCTAATGCATTTCATTCAGCAATCTAACATTGAAGATCTTGCACAGTTCAACAGAAATCTTAACAAGGTAGGCCCTTTGAAATATACCTTCAAACATTAGAAGAAATACATGAATTTACATTTTTGAGTATGAAATTATGTTTTGCAATGATATCCACTGAAGGATAAATCAAAAATAAGACTCTTTCAACACTGAATTCATTCAAGATTCAAATGTGAAATTCACTGCTCTTTATTTTCTCTAGGTGTTTATACCCAGTAATCTTACAGCAGAGGAGCTGGCTGAAATAACCATATATGTGGATGAATTTAAAAATGAAACATTAAAAACATTAATTCTGGGTCAAATCTTGCACTTTGACAACAATGAAGTATTTTTGCAGTATCTTAGCGCTTTAAAGATGACTATTTGTCTCGTAAGTATTGTATTATTCACACAGGGTGTATCAATATTTTAAAAATAGCCTCATTTCTAAGTGACATGGTGCGTCTCATCCAAAATCACTATTTATTTTTAAAGTTTGTGAACAGAGTGTTGAAGTAATCAACCCTCCTCAACAACCCAAATAGAAATTAATAATACCCTTTCTAAAATGTTTTTTGTTTTCAGCTATAAATCATTATCTTCTAAACATAATTCTACTTCTCATCACAAGCATTTGTCACTGATAAATATTTTTTGCCTTTCACAGAGCTCAACCCCATCTACAAATGTGACTTTGTGTAATGCGTCTGCTTTCTTCACACTTTCAACTCAAAAAGAGTTTTTGAACAACACTTTATCTGCACTCAACATGGACTGGTGCTTGAAAAATATGAATGAATGGGTCAGACTTTTCCAGATTGTCATTGAACTATTTCTGAGGGTCATAGATGAATCCGATCTATCACGATTACCACTTAATATAACATGTGAAGGCTACCAAACAATGTAAGTAAAAGTCATCAAAGCCAACTTTTAAATATCTGCAATTAAAAGTGAATGGATTGGTTTTCTATTTAGTACTCAATATTTTCTTTTTTCTCTTTAATTAATGACTACAGAATAAAACAGCTGAGCGATGTAGTCCTTGAACTCGATGTCAATAACAAACGTGCCATTTACGAATTCAGTGAAAAATACCTTTCTCAACAGTTTGACAAAGCAGGTACACATGTTTTAATTGCAATATGAAGCTTTAAACTTTATTGCTGCAGGGCGTAAAGTACAACATCTTTATTCTCACACCCAGAATTACAGATATTATAGGCCGCAGTACTTCTGGGATACTCCAATACCGCTGTATTCTAGGTGGGACCTTTAGCGCACACTTATGATTGAGATATTACTATAGGAACCTGCATTGAAAAAACAATTTTTGAATGAAATTCTCTATTATGTTCCTATTGAATATTCTCTTAGTGAATAAAAAAATGTATTGTCACCTAATGGTGCACTTCAAGAAAATTGTTAAAGTGACTTTCATGATTCTCTGCATGTGTAAATTACTGATATCAGAAACTAAAATATATCTACCCAAGGTAATGAAAGAAGCGAAAATACACCCATTTAAAAAGATGAGGATGTTACAAGAAAAAGTAGTCTGAAGCTAGACAGATGATAGTAACTCACTTTCCACATAAGAAGTTCTCTAAAATGTATTGATTAATGCTCAGCAAAATATAATTTTATTAATCTACAACGGAATACGGTAAAATACCAGTGCAACTCGCTATCACACTGCAAGTGTGGGTCATACAGGTAATTAGTAAACTTCTTCACATGTGGGCCTGACATAGAAGGTTAGATTTAGATGGTGTCTCCTTTGTAAAAAATATGATGTGAACATTACGTTGGATTTGCATAAAAAAAAGTATTCAAATAGTCCCCTGAATCACAAAGTCCAAAACGGACAGTTCAGTGGCTGGCAAAATCTGTTATTGACATAGGTGGATTTTCGACCAACTTTAGTTTTGAGAGTTCTTTATTTTGGCACATTTGAGATATACATCAGCACAACTGACTTAGCAAAACTATAGAGCAGCAGTTAAATATTCTGCTCTCATTACAAATTCATCACAATGCCTTAACACCTGTTATTCAATGCTTAATGAAACCTTTCTTTTGTTTAGGCTCTGCATGCGCATCAAATACAAACGGAACAAAGGAATGGCTAGTGAAGAATTTGGGTGCCTTCTTCTCATACGCTTCAGTCTCGAAACTTATAGCCCTGTACCCCAATCTAAGCATAGTAAGTGGTGAAGCTGAAAAACATATCTGTTTGCCACACAGTTTTACTAGTAGCAAATGGGTTGTCTGAAGTCTTTTCTCACTACATCATTCTTTTCATTTCCTTTCTTGTATGTCACCATCTTTATTCGGGGCAGGATCAGTAGCTTAAATTAGCAGGATTTTTCTAGCATTGATACCAGCACTATATGTTTCTTGGAATAAGAATAATAGTGGTTCTCAAGTCAACTTACACGCTTTTATAAAAGAATGGCAAGACGTTTAGACGGGAGCACTTTCTGGAACACAAAGTAGATGCATTTGAAGTTTCTATTTTAAATACACTCAAGGGAATTTGTTTTAAATCTGAAATCAGCCTGGTATCATACTGACTCCAGAAACTATGTATATATGTTAATAGATGAATTTTATGTAAAGTTATTTGCTTCTAAGCTTGCTACATGCTAGAGTCCTGCAGTTTCACCATCGTATGCTTATTTTTGTCATATTCAGGAGGTGCTTACTGGAACTCTATCACCAAATGAAACAGCTGTGCTCTTGACGAAACCAGAAGTCATCAACAACTCTACACTGCTAAAGCAAATACTTAGCCTTGTGACACCAGATAAAGTCACAGTGTATTTGGAAAATATCCTGTCTGCTTCTGAAAAGGTATGGAAACGTATTCAATGACATCAACTTAAGGCACAACATAAAATAGTGGGCTAGTAAAAACACGAATTGTTTGTAGTTGACATATGAACCCAAACAATGAATGACAATGGGGGATGAAACCTTTTGTAATTGAAACAATGTCACAAAGCCATGATATGATGAAGATGACTGTGTGGTTAACAGGTAAAAAGCAACCACCAATAGAAAGGGGTTCTGCAGTTCTACCATTGTAATCACCATGGGACAAACATAACCAAGAGTTGAGCAGTGCATATGAAGAGAGAGAATCATGGATTGAAGGTGTTCCACAGAGGTCATCTCAAATTGCTCACTTAGTTTGAACATTAATCCTCCTGCAAGTATATTACATCAACTAATATGTAGACACCAGAGGCAAGCAGGAGAAGTTCATGGTAAAGATATTAAATATCCTTAACAAATAAAACTGTGTTTGAGAAAAGTTGATTTTATTGGACGTTTAGTGTTCTAATTACACATCAAACAATTATTAGAAAATTAAGAAGATGGGGAGCAACATTACAAAATACAGTATCATAAAACATGTAGAAACATGTTTCATATAGATTTTGAAATATTCAGATAAAATGGATAAAAACAAACAGGCAATACAAAACAAATTCTTTAGGCCATTGGTATTCCTCCGTAAAATATTTGTGAAATACTCTTCTAAATAAAGGGATGGAGGGCATACACAATATTCCAGCAGCAAAGAGGGACTGATTAAGGAATTAAACCTTTGTGTTTTATCTACTCTCCTGACTTCCTTCAGTGTTTAGACTGCTTGCCGTTATTTATAGAGCAATTTCTTTCTACTAAGCAATTGCAATAGTGTTGTTTAATTAACACCATGTTTATGTGACCAAAATGAACTCCTCCATGAAAATGTCTACATGGACAACCTCTTCTTGGAAATAGCATGATTGTGTTCGTTAGTTTAAAGAAATAATTCGGAATTTGTTTGTTTATGAAAAATATAACTTGTACTTTTCATTTTTTCAGGAAAATCTCAGTGTTTCCCAAATTAACACAATAAAACAGACCTTAATAACAGTTATTTTGGAGAAAGTGAGCTCCAACTTCTCGTCTTTCACCCCGAATGATTGGAAAGAGTTCATACAAAAGGATCTGGTTGAATTGTTGGGAAGCTTCAATGAAACCCATCTTCATCAACTACCAAAAAATATTACTTGCGCCTCTTACCATGAAATGTAAGTATTTGGCTTTGCGTTCTACAAGAAACAACTGAGATTGAATTTGCTGGAATCAAGTTCTTGAAAAGGATTCTGTAGATTGACATGTTATACAAAGTTAAATCTGCTTTCAGCTTATACCGCGGCAATGGTAACTTATTGCACTCAAATGTCAACCGGTAGAAAATGGTAAAATATGTAAGCTGGTCATCTATCTTTTGCAGACTGAAAGGATTTGCCAAGCGTTACACTTCTCTAACAACTGACTCAAAAGTGGCTGTCTACAGATTTTATATTAAGGAATTTCTAAGCCAAGAATCTCTTAACACAGGTACAGTATACTGCAAAGGCAATTGTTTATGTCTATATCATTTTCTTTAATGATCATTGCTATATCACACATCAATTTACTGAATTATCCCAAAACATAGGTGCTGAAAAGGTGTAAAGTGTGTCCGACTTTGATCAATACACATGGTTTCTGGGATCTGAACTAGCATGAAAAAACACTCACTGAATATCATTTGTCTGAACATTAGGTGGAAGCTAGAGTTCATTCTTGATTCACCCTCTCACTGACCCACTCTCGTGATGACTAAAGACACAACACAGTGCAGCACTGTGTGATTGCTGAGCACCTATCACACGAGTTCAGCTGTGACATCTGAATTCACCAGTGTACCTGCGAAACTATAGCCACATTGACAACAGGTGTTATCTGGTACCTAAAGGACATCCAAATGTCATTAATCAGAAAGTGATCCACTCTCTGCCTGATGGCCATTACCTTCTATTTGAAGGCATTTTCCAGGATGGTGACCAGAATTACCCTAATAAATAGGGGTGGGCGAAGTTTGTGGAGTTTTGCCCACTCCACTCTCTGTGCGGATCTGCGAAAAACTATGTGATGCGATGCTGAGAGGAGTTAAGTTGGTGAAAGCAAGCTAGAGAATTTGCATGTTAGACAACCTCCCAGTGAGATTTCTGAACAAAGGCGGTTGTGGCAGGTCGCTACCACTACCAATGAGAAAGCTGCAGCTCGCATTGAAGAAGCTGCCGCTCGAGTAGGAAATCTACTGGAGCGAAAGTAGTGCTCTCTGGTGCTCCACGTCATGTCGCTCATGCTGATTTTATAGGGGAGAGAAACTTTTGGCACAAATAATTTGCACGAAATGCGTGATGTACTGGACACCACCGCTCACTGAGCTCTGCATAGCATGGCAGAGTTTTTTCAGCACTACGTGGAGCTCCGGGTACTGCGACTCTGCAAAATCCGCCCTGGCCTACTAATAAGCGCAGGTAGCAAGAAGGATTTAGGGTAGTTCATCTCAAACTGGAAAAAAGGAGCAAGGATGTACACAATTACTGACTTCATGCTGTTCCATTCAAAGCAATCATCAACATATGAGTGGCTATAGGCCTACTACAACTGCAGAAAGGGTTCCAACAATACCAGAAGGTGACACTGAGGCCAATTGGCAGTGTTCTTAACTGGGAATGTTGGCTTCCCAAAATAAAATGCAGTACCTCCTGTTTCCTACAGTACCTATAGGTGTCTCTCTGTTATATAGAGCACATGTGATTGTTGTTTGGGAGACCTGTTAACACTTGAGCCAAAGCCAGAATATTGAGGTTTGCAAGGGAGAGAAATTAGCTTACATGCTAGATGTCTACAATGGAGTAGAACCTTGATCCCTATACCCTTACAAAGGGTATAAATAAGATTCTAGGACACCTGCAGGTTTAGGCCTTAACGTCTTGCTGGGCATTATCTCTGCACGAAGAGGTGTACCTGTCAAACTCTTGCCACAGCTTTCCTTGAGGGCATTAGTTTTACGCTGTCTCAGGAAGTAAGAATTTGTGCAATTTCCCCCTGTATGTATCCATTTTACCTCCCTCTCATTTTGGAGAATGGTTGTCTTTTCATCTAGAGATTTGATCAGCAAAGTCAGCAAATGAGAGGACAGTGGGCCATCTGCCATGCTGCTGTGGCAGAGGATGCTACACTGAAGTCTGGCAAATGAATGCTACCATAGCATGCTTAGGGTTCCCCATCACTGTGGTGGAGAATTTCTGGGCAACAGTGCTACCCCCATTTGTTAGAAAGGCTCCAATTGGCATTGTTTTGTTTTTTCAGGTACAACCCCCTAACCCGTGTTTGGCAAAACAAGAAAGGAATGTCTCTGGTGCACTTTCTCCCTGAATGTGCCTATCATTTTTTTTCCTCTTTCAAGCGACCCTTCTTTTTATGAAGCCATAAGAACAAACATGCTTAAAGTCTGATTCTAAGTGGAGTGGAGGTTCCAGGACTGTTAAGTGGGTGAACCTGTGGTGGTCAGCCTACAGCAAAGTCTCTTAGATAGGAAATCAAACTGATGCTCCATTTTTGAAAAGCAAGCGATCTCCCACTGCTCAATCAGGCAGGATCGCAATTAGGGGGGCACACGTCATTTGCTAGTTTTTGGCTCTTGCCATACCTCTGCACATTTCTAAATGAGCCCCCGTGAGCTTGGTTAATCTCAGATAAAAAGTCTGCAGTGCCTGCTACATTATGGCAATTGTCCAAGAAACATTCATACCACAGGCTGAGAGAAACGCTTCCTCCAAATCAAAGAATAGAATCCTGATGGAGGACCTGTTGCTTAACAGTAGGACTAATAGTTCTTGGACTATGATTTGCTGTTTCATACATATAGATATAGGAATAATATGCCAGCTGCATCAGGCTTACACAGACAGCACTACCAAAGCCTTGGCCATGAGTAGATTTTGTTGGTATGCAGGTTTCTATGATCGCCGGTTGCATTCTCTAGTCACTATTCACATCCCTTACTGAGTTATGTGGAAGAAGAAGGCTTGGGAATTGTATAAACCGATGTATTGCCCATCCTTGAAAGGCCAGTTGTACTGGTTGGGATCCAGACCTAGAGGTGAATAAAGACAGGCTATGCAAGTAAGAACAGTGAGGCTGGTCCTTGGGTCTTGAAAGCTTCACCAGAGTTGCAAGAACTTACGTGGGAAAGCTGCTGAAATCAGTCAGTGTCCCATTATGCATGGTTTAAAGAACTAGAAATTAGTTATAAGCTTCACATGCACAAGAAAAACAATGATGGTGGAACAAAACAGCAGCCAAATATGATTGAGCGATCAAGGATAGTCTGTGCCATGCTTCGATATTAGAAACTTATTGAGATTGAAAGAAAAAATTTCTGATTAATAATACTCCCCAAAAGAAAGAACTGTTGAAGACACACATATACTTAAGGATAGGGTTGAGTAGAACGCGATGCATATATGCATGTCATGCACTGATGTGTAAAATTGACCACTTATCCACAACAGAATCAATTTGTGTAAGGTGTTGACGACATGATAATAGGAAAGTGTCATAGTGTAGAAGTAATGTTAATATTATGTACAAATCTACCACAGACCAAATCAGACACACAATATCCTTCATCATCAGCAGCAAAAACGGTACTATTGATGATGGTGCCAGATTTATTGTTTTTGTTTTCGCAACAGCTACAGATAACTTGTGCAAAAGAACTGAAGCTGATGCAAACATTATGCTATTATCTTTCAAAAGAAGAGACGAAATTAGGGTGTTTCAGAATGTAAACGTTTTTACAGGACTAAAGTCAATCTTTAATGCATCTCTATTTCAGGCACAGGCATCGCTTGTGATGCATCAGGTATTACATCATGGCTGAAGGAAAACCTAATGCAGTTCATTCAGCAATCTAACATTGAAGATCTTGCACAGTTCAACAGAAATCTTAACAAGGTAGGCCCTTTGAAATATACCTTCAAACATTAGAAGAAATACATGAATTTACATTTTTGAGTATGAAATTATGTTTTGCAATGATATCCACTGAAGGATAAATCAAAAATAAGACTCTTTCAACACTGAATTCATTCAAGATTCAAATGTGAAATTCACTGCTCTTTATTTTCTCTAGGTGTTTATACCCAGTAATCTTACAGCAGAGGAGCTGGCTGAAATAACCATATATGTGGATGAATTTAAAAATGAAACATTAAAAACATTAATTCTGGGTCAAATCTTGCACTTTGACAACAATGAAGTATTTTTGCAGTATCTTAGCGCTTTAAAGATGACTATTTGTCTCGTAAGTATTGTATTATTCACACAGGGTGTATCAATATTTTAAAAATAGCCTCATTTCTAAGTGACATGGTGCGTCTCATCCAAAATCACTATTTATTTTTAAAGTTTGTGAACAAAGTGTTGAAGTAATCAACCCTCCTCAACAACCCAAATAGAAATTAATAATACCCTTTCTAAAATGTTTTTTGTTTTCAGCTATAAATCATTATCTTCTAAACATAATTCTACTTCTCATCACAAGCATTTGTCACTGATAAATATTTTTTGCCTTTCACAGAGCTCAAACCCATCTACAAATGTGACTTTGTGTAATGCGTCTGCTTTCTTCACACTTTCAACTCAAAAAGAGTTTTTGAACAACACTTTATCTGCACTCAACATGGACTGGTGCTTGAAAAATATGAATGAATGGGTCAGACTTTTCCAGATTGTCATTGAACTATTTCTGAGGGTCATAGATGAATCCGATCTATCACGATTACCACTTAATATAACATGTGAAGGCTACCAAACAATGTAAGTAAAAGTCATCAAAGCCAACTTTTAAATATCTGCAATTAAAAGTGAATGGATTGGTTTTCTATTTAGTACTCAATATTTTCTTTTTTCTCTTTAATTAATGACTACAGAATAAAACAGCTGAGCGATGTAGTCCTTGAACTCGATGTCAATAACAAACGTGCCATTTACGAATTCAGTGAAAAATACCTTTCTCAACAGTTTGACAAAGCAGGTACACATGTTTTAATTGCAATATGAAGCTTTAAACTTTATTGCTGCAGGGCGTAAAGTACAACATCTTTATTCTCACACCCAGAATTACAGATATTATAGGCCGCAGTACTTCTGGGATACTCCAATACCGCTGTATTCTAGGTGGGACCTTTAGCGCACACTTACGATTGAGATATTACTATAGGAACCTGCATTGAAAAAACAATTTTTGAATGAAATTCTCTATTATGTTCCTATTGAATATTCTCTTAGTGAATACAAAAATGTATTGTCACCTAATGGTGCACTTCAAGAAAATTGTTAAAGTGACTTTCATGATTCTCTGCATGTGTAAATTACTGATATCAGAAACTAAAATATATCTACCCAAGGAAATGAAAGAAGCGAAAATACACCCATTTAAAAAGATGAGGATGTTACAAGAAAAAGTAGTCTGAAGCTAGACAGATGATAGTAACTCACTTTCCACATAAGAAGTTCTCTAAAATATATTGATTAATGCTCAGCAAAATATAATTTTATTAATCTACAACGGAATACGGTAAAATACCAGTGCAACTCGCTATCACACTGCAAGTGTGGGTCATACAGGTAATTAGTACACTTCTTCACATGTAGGCCTGACATAGAAGGTTAGATTTAGATGGTGTCTCCTTTGTAAAAAATATGATGTGAACATTACGTTGGATTTGCATAAAAAAAGGTATTCAAATAGTCCCCTGAATCACAAAGTCCAAAACGGACAGTTCAGTGGCTGGCAAAATCTGTTATTGACATAGGTGCATTTTCGACCAACTTTAGTTTTGAGAGTTCTTTATTTTGGCACATTTGAGATATACATCAGCACAACTGACTTAGCAAAACTATAGAGCAGCAGTTAAATATTCTGCTCTCATTACAAATTCATCACAATGCCTTAACACCTGTTATTCAATGCTTAATGAAACCTTTCTTTTGTTTAGGCTCTGCATGCGCATCAAATACAAACGGAACAAAGGAATGGCTAGTGAAGAATTTGGGTGCCTTCTTCTCATACGCTTCAGTCTCGAAACTTATAGCCCTGTACCCCAATCTAAGCATAGTAAGTGGTGAAGCTGAAAAACATATCTGTTTGCCACACAATTTTACTAGTAGCAAATGGGTTGTCTGAAGTCTTTTCTCACTACATCATTCTTTTCATTTCCTTTCTTGTATGTCACCATCTTTATTCGGGGCAGGATCAGTAGCTTAAATTAGCAGGATTTTTCTAGCATTGATACCAGCACTATATGTTTCTTCGAATAAGAATAATAGTGGTTCTCAAGTCAACTTACACGCTTTTATAAAAGAATGGCAAGACGTTTAGACGGGAGCACTTTCTGGAACACAAAGTAGATGCATTTGAAGTTTCTATTTTAAATACACTCAAGGGAATTTGTTTTAAATCTGAAATCAGCCTGGTATCATACTGACTCCAGAAACTATGTATATATGTTAATAGATAAATTTTATGTAAAGTTATTTGCTTCTAAGATTGCTACATGCTAGAGTCCTGCAGTTTCACCATCGTATGCTTATTTTTGTCATATTCAGGAGGTGCTTACTGGAACTCTATCACCAAATGAAACAGCTGTGCTCTTGACGAAACCAGAAGTCATCAACAACTCTACACTGCTAAAGCAAATACTTAGCCTTGTGACACCAGATAAAGTCACAGTGTATTTGGAAAATATCCTGTCTGCTTCTGAAAAGGTATGGAAACGTATTCAATGACATCAACATAAGGCACAACATAAAATAGTGGGCTAGTAAAAACACGAATTGTTTGTAGTTGACATATGAACCCAAACAATGAATGACAATGGGGGATGAAACCTTTTGTAATTGAAACAATGTCACAAAGCCATGATATGATGAAGATGACTGTGTGGTTAACAGGTAAAAAGCAACCACCAATAGAAAGGGGTTCTGCAGTTCTACCATTGTAATCACCATGGGACAAACATAACCAAGAGTTGAGCAGTGCATATGAAGAGAGAGAATCATGGATTGAAGGTGTTCCACAGAGGTCATCTCAAATTGCTCACTTAGTTTGAACATTAATCCTCCTGCAAGTATATTACATCAACTAATATGTAGACACCAGAGGCAAGCAGGAGAAGTTCATGGTAAAGATATTAAATATCCTTAACAAATAAAACTGTGTTTGAGAAAAGTTGATTTTATTGGACGTTTAGTGTTCTAATTACACATCAAACAATTATTAGAAAATAAAGAAGATGGGGAGCAACATTACAAAATACAGTATCATAAAACATGTAGAAACATGTTTCATATAGATTTTGAAATATTCAGATAAAATGGATAAAAACAAACAGGCAATACAAAACAAATTCTTTAGGCCATTGGTATTCCTCCGTAAAATATTTGTGAAATACTCTTCTAAATAAAGGGATGGAGGGCATACACAATATTCCAGCAGCAAAGAGGGACTGATTAAGAAATTAAACCTTTGTGTTTTATCTACTCTCCTGACTTCCTTCAGTGTTTAGACTGCTTGCCGTTATTTATAGAGCAATTTCTTTCTACTAGGCAATTGCAATAGTGTTGTTTAATTATCACCATGTTTATGTGACCAAAATGAACTCCTCCATGAAAATGTCTACATGGACAACCTCTTCTTGGAAATAGCATGATTGTGTTCGTTAGTTTAAAGAAATAATTCGGAATTTGTTTGTTTATGAAAAATATAACTTGTACTTTTCATTTTTTCAGGAAAATCTCAGTGTTTCCCAAATTAACACAATAAAACAGACCTTAATAACAGTTATTTTGGAGAAAGTGAGCTCCAACTTCTCGTCTTTCACCCCGAATGATTGGAAAGAGTTCATACAAAAGGATCTGGTTGAATTGTTGGGAAGCTTCAATGAAACCCATCTTCATCAACTACCAAAAAATATTACTTGCGCCTCTTACCATGAAATGTAAGTATTTGGCTTTGCGTTCTACAAGAAACAACTGAGATTGAATTTGCTGGAATCAAGTTCTTGAAAAGGATTCTGTAGATTGACATGTTATACAAAGTTAAATCTGCTTTCAGCTTATACCGCGGCAATGGTAACTTATTGCACTCAAATGTCAACCGGTAGAAAATGGTAAAATATGTAAGCTGGTCATCTATCTTTTGCAGACTGAAAGGATTTGCCAAGCGTTACACTTCTCTAACAACTGACTCAAAAGTGGCTGTCTACAGATTTTATATTAAGGAATTTCTAAGCCAAGAATCTCTTAACACAGGTACAGTATACTGCAAAGGCAATTGTTTATGTCTATATCATTTTCTTTAATGATCATTGCTATATCACACATCAATTTACTGAATTATCCCAAAACATAGGTGCTGAAAAGGTGTAACGTGTGTCCGACTTTGATCAATACACATGGTTTCTGGGATCTGAACTAGCATGAAAAAACACTCACTGAATATCATTTGTCTGAACATTAGGTGGAAGCTAGAGTTCATTCTTGATTCACCCTCTCACTGACCCACTCTCGTGATGACTAAAGACACACCACAGTGCAGCACTGTGTGATTGCTGAGCACCTATCACACGAGTTCAGCTGTGACATCTGAATTCACCAGTGTACCTGCGAAACTATAGCCACATTGACAACAGGTGTTATCTGGTACCTAAAGGACATCCAAATGTCATTAATCAGAAAGTGATCCACTCTCTGCCTGATGGCCATTACCTTCTATTTGAAGGCATTTTCCAGGATGGTGACCAGAATTACCCTAATAAATAGGGGTGGGCGAAGTTTGTGGAGTTTTGCCCACTCCACTCTCTGTGCGGATCTGCGAAAAACTATGTGATGCGATGCTGAGAGGAGTTAAGTTGGTGAAAGCAAGCTAGAGAATTTGTATGTTAGACAACCTCCCAGTGAGATTTCTGAACAAAGGCGGTTGTGGCAGGTCGCTACCACTACCAATGAGAAAGCTGCAGCTCGCATTGAAGAAGCTGCCGCTCGAGTAGGAAATCTACTGGAGCGAAAGTAGTGCTCTCTGGTGCTCCACGTGATGTCGCTCATGCTGATTTTATAGGGGAGAGAAACTTTTGGCACAAATAATTTGCACGAAATGCGTGATGTACTGGACACCACCGCTCACTGAGCTCTGCATAGCATGGCAGAGTTTTTTCAGCACTACGTGGAGCTCCGGGTACTGCGACTCTGCAAAATCCGCCCTGGCCTACTAATAAGCGCAGGTAGCAAGAAGGATTTAGGGTAGTTCATCTCAAACTGGAAAAAAGGAGCAAGGATGTACACAATTACTGACTTCATGCTGTTCCATTCAAAGCAATCATCAACATATGAGTGGCTATAGGCCTACTACAACTGCAGAAAGGGTTCCAACAATACCAGAAGGTGACACTGAGGCCAATTGGCAGTGTTCTTAACTGGGAATGTTGGCTTCCCAAAATAAAATGCAGTACCTCCTGTTTCCTACAGTACCTATAGGTGTCTCTCTGTTATATAGAGCACATGTGATTGTTGTTTGGGAGACCTGTTAACACTTGAGCCAAAGCCAGAATATTGAGGTTTGCAAGGGAGAGAAATTAGCTTACATGCTAGATGTCTACAATGGAGTAGAACCTTGATCCCTATACCCTTACAAAGGGTATAAATAAGATTCTAGGACACCTGCAGGTTTAGGCCTTAACGTCTTGCTGGGCATTATCTCTGCACGAAGAGGTGTACCTGTCAAACTCTTGCCACAGCTTTCCTTGAGGGCATTAGTTTTACGCTGTCTCAGGAAGTAAGCATTTGTGCAATTTCCCCCTGTATGTATCCATTTTACCTCCCTCTCATTTTGGAGAATGGTTGTCTTTTCATCTAGAGATTTGATCAGCAAAGTCAGCAAATGAGAGGACAGTGGGCCATCTGCCATGCTGCTGTGGCAGAGGATGCTACACTGAAGTCTGGCAAATGAATGCTACCATAGCATGCTTAGGGTTCCCCATCACTGTGGTGGAGAATTTCTGGGCAACAGTGCTACCCCCATTTGTTAGAAAGGCTCCAATTGGCATTGTTTTGTTTTTTCAGGTACAACCCCCTAACCCGTGTTTGGCAAAACAAGAAAGGAATGTCTCTGGTGCACTTTCTCCCTGAATGTGCCTATCATTTTTTTTCCTCTTTCAAGCGACCCTTCTTTTTATGAAGCCATAAGAACAAACATGCTTAAAGTCTGATTCTAAGTGGAGTGGAGGTTCCAGGACTGTTAAGTGGGTGAACCTGTGGTGGTCAGCCTACAGCAAAGTCTCTTAGATAGGAAATCAAACTGATGCTCCATTTTTGAAAAGCAAGCGATCTCCCACTGCTCAATCAGGCAGGATCGCAATTAGGGGGGCACACGTCATTTGCTAGTTTTTGGCTCTTGCCATACCTCTGCACATTTCTAAATGAGCCCCCGTGAGCTTGGTTAATCTCAGATAAAAAGTCTGCAGTGCCTGCTACATTATGGCAATTGTCCAAGAAACATTCATACCACAGGCTGAGAGAAACGCTTCCTCCAAATCAAAGAATAGAATCCTGATGGAGGACCTATTGCTTAACAGTAGGACTAATAGTTCTTGGACTATGATTTGCTGTTTCATACATATAGATATAGGAATAATATGCCAGCTGCATCAGGCTTACACAGACAGCACTACCAAAGCCTTGGCCATGAGTAGATTTTGTTGGTATGCAGGTTTCTATGATCGCCGGTTGCATTCTCTAGTCACTATTCACATCCCTTACTGAGTTATGTGGAAGAAGAAGGCTTGGGAATTGTATAAACCGATGTATTGCCCATCCTTGAAAGGCCAGTTGTACTGGTTGGGATCCAGACCTAGAGGTAAATAAAGACAGGCTATGCAAGTAAGAACAGTGAGGCTGGTCCTTGGGTCTTGAAAGCTTCACCAGAGTTGCAAGAACTTACGTGGGAAAGCTGCTGAAATCAGTCAGTGTCCCATTATGCATGGTTTAAAGAACTAGAAATTAGTTATAAGCTTCACATGCACAAGAAAAACAATGATGGTGGAACAAAACAGCAGCCAAATATGATTGAGCGATCAAGGATTGTCTGTGCCATGCTTCGATATTAGAAACTTATTGAGATTGAAAGAAAAAAATTCTGATTAATAATACTCCCCAAAAGAAAGAACTGTTGAAGACACACATATACCTAAGGATAGGGTTGAGTAGAACGCGATGCATATATGCATGTCATGCACTGATGTGTAAAATTGACCACTTATCCACAACAGAATCAATTTGTGTAAGGTGTTGACGACATGATAATAGGAAAGTGTCATAGTGTAGAAGTAATGTTAATATTATGTACAAATCTACCACAGACCAAATCAGACACACAATATCCTTCATCATCAGCAGCAAAAACGGTACTATTGATGATGGTGCCAGATTTATTGTTTTTGTTTTCGCAACAGCTACAGATGACTTGTGCAAAAGAACTGAAGCTGATGCAAACATTATGCTATTATCTTTCAAAAGAAGAGACGAAATTAGGGTGTTTCAGAATGTAAACGTTTTTACAGGACTAAAGTCAATCTTTAATGCATTTCTATTTCAGGCACAGGCATCGCTTGTGATGCATCAGGTATTACATCATGGCTGAAGGAAAACCTAATGCAGTTCATTCAGCAATCTAACATTGAAGATCTTGCACAGTTCAACAGAAATCTTAACAAGGTAGGCCCTTTGAAATATACCTTCAAACATTAGAAGAAATACATGAATTTACATTTTTGAGTATGAAATTATGTTTTGCAATGATATCCACTGAAGGATAAATCAAAAATAAGACTCTTTCAACACTGAATTCATTCAAGATTTAAATGTGAAATTCACTGCTCTTTATTTTCTCTAGGTGTTTATACCCAGTAATCTTACAGCAGAGGAGCTGGCTGAAATAACCATATATGTGGATGAATTTAAAAATGAAACATTAAAAACATTAATTCTGGGTCAAATCTTGCACTTTGACAACAATGAAGTATTTTTGCAGTATCTTAGCGCTTTAAAGATGACTATTTGTCTCGTAAGTATTGTATTATTCACACAGGGTGTATCAATATTTTAAAAATAGCCTCATTTCTAAGTGACATGGTGCGTCTCATCCAAAATCACTATTTATTTTTAAAGTTTGTGAACAGAGTGTTGAAGTAATCAACCCTCCTCAACAACCCAAATAGAAATTAATAATACCCTTTCTAAAATGTTTTTTGTTTTCAGCTATAAATCATTATCTTCTAAACATAATTCTACTTCTCATCACAAGCATTTGTCACTGATAAATATTTTTTGCCTTTCACAGAGCTCAAACCCATCTACAAATGTGACTTTGTGTAATGCGTCTGCTTTCTTCACACTTTCGACTCAAAAAGAGTTTTTGAACAACACTTTATCTGCACTCAACATGGACTGGTGCTTGAAAAATATGAATGAATGGGTCAGACTTTTCCAGATTGTCATTGAACTATTTCTGAGGGTCATAGATGAATCCGATCTATCACGATTACCACTTAATATAACATGTGAAGGCTACCAAACAATGTAAGTAAAAGTCATCAAAGCCAACTTTTAAATATCTGCAATTAAAAGTGAATGGATTGGTTTTCTATTTAGTACTCAATATTTTCTTTTTTCTCTTTAATTAATGACTACAGAATAAAACAGCTGAGCGATGTAGTCCTTGAACTCGATGTCAATAACAAACGTGCCATTTACGAATTCAGTGAAAAATACCTTTCTCAACAGTTTGACAAAGCAGGTACACATGTTTTAATTGCAATATGAAGCTTTAAACTTTATTGCTGCAGGGCGTAAAGTACAACATCTTTATTCTCACACCCAGAATTACAGATATTATAGGCCGCAGTACTTCTGGGATACTCCAATACCGCTGTATTCTAGGTGGGACCTTTAGCGCACACTTACGATTGAGATATTACTATAGGAACCTGCATTGAAAAAACAATTTTTGAATGAAATTCTCTATTATGTTCCTATTGAATATTCTCTTAGTGAATACAAAAATGTATTGTCACCTAATGGTGCACTTCAAGAAAATTGTTAAAGTGACTTTCATGATTCTCTGCATGTGTAAATTACTGATATCAGAAACTAAAATATATCTACCCAAGGAAATGAAAGAAGCGAAAATACACCCATTTAAAAAGATGAGGATGTTACAAGAAAAAGTAGTCTGAAGCTAGACAGATGATAGTAACTCACTTTCCACATAAGAAGTTCTCTAAAATATATTGATTAATGCTCAGCAAAATATAATTTTATTAATCTACAACGGAATACGGTAAAATACCAGTGCAACTCGCTATCACACTGCAAGTGTGGGTCATACAGGTAATTAGTACACTTCTTCACATGTAGGCCTGACATAGAAGGTTAGATTTAGATGGTGTCTCCTTTGTAAAAAATATGATGTGAACATTACGTTGGATTTGCATAAAAAAAGGTATTCAAATAGTCCCCTGAATCACAAAGTCCAAAACGGACAGTTCAGTGGCTGGCAAAATCTGTTATTGACATAGGTGCATTTTCGACCAACTTTAGTTTTGAGAGTTCTTTATTTTGGCACATTTGAGATATACATCAGCACAACTGACTTAGCAAAACTATAGAGCAGCAGTTAAATATTCTGCTCTCATTACAAATTCATCACAATGCCTTAACACCTGTTATTCAATGCTTAATGAAACCTTTCTTTTGTTTAGGCTCTGCATGCGCATCAAATACAAACGGAACAAAGGAATGGCTAGTGAAGAATTTGGGTGCCTTCTTCTCATACGCTTCAGTCTCGAAACTTATAGCCCTGTACCCCAATCTAAGCATAGTAAGTGGTGAAGCTGAAAAACATATCTGTTTGCCACACAGTTTTACTAGTAGCAAATGGGTTGTCTGAAGTCTTTTCTCACTACATCATTCTTTTCATTTCCTTTCTTGTATGTCACCATCTTTATTCGGGGCAGGATCAGTAGCTTAAATTAGCAGGATTTTTCTAGCATTGATACCAGCACTATATGTTTCTTCGAATAAGAATAATAGTGGTTCTCAAGTCAACTTACACGCTTTTATAAAAGAATGGCAAGACGTTTAGACGGGAGCACTTTCTGGAACACAAAGTAGATGCATTTGAAGTTTCTATTTTAAATACACTCAAGGGAATTTGTTTTAAATCTGAAATCAGCCTGGTATCATACTGACTCCAGAAACTATGTATATATGTTAATAGATAAATTTTATGTAAAGTTATTTGCTTCTAAGATTGCTACATGCTAGAGTCCTGCAGTTTCACCATCGTATGCTTATTTTTGTCATATTCAGGAGGTGCTTACTGGAACTCTATCACCAAATGAAACAGCTGTGCTCTTGACGAAACCAGAAGTCATCAACAACTCTACACTGCTAAAGCAAATACTTAGCCTTGTGACACCAGATAAAGTCACAGTGTATTTGGAAAATATCCTGTCTGCTTCTGAAAAGGTATGGAAACGTATTCAATGACATCAACATAAGGCACAACATAAAATAGTGGGCTAGTAAAAACACGAATTGTTTGTAGTTGACATATGAACCCAAACAATGAATGACAATGGGGGATGAAACCTTTTGTAATTGAAACAATGTCACAAAGCCATGATATGATGAAGATGACTGTGTGGTTAACAGGTAAAAAGCAACCACCAATAGAAAGGGGTTCTGCAGTTCTACCATTGTAATCACCATGGGACAAACATAACCAAGAGTTGAGCAGTGCATATGAAGAGAGAGAATCATGGATTGAAGGTGTTCCACAGAGGTCATCTCAAATTGCTCACTTAGTTTGAACATTAATCCTCCTGCAAGTATATTACATCAACTAATATGTAGACACCAGAGGCAAGCAGGAGAAGTTCATGGTAAAGATATTAAATATCCTTAACAAATAAAACTGTGTTTGAGAAAAGTTGATTTTATTGGACGTTTAGTGTTCTAATTACACATCAAACAATTATTAGAAAATAAAGAAGATGGGGAGCAACATTACAAAATACAGTATCATAAAACATGTAGAAACATGTTTCATATAGATTTTGAAATATTCAGATAAAATGGATAAAAACAAACAGGCAATACAAAACAAATTCTTTAGGCCATTGGTATTCCTCCGTAAAATATTTGTGAAATACTCTTCTAAATAAAGGGATGGAGGGCATACACAATATCCCAGCAGCAAAGAGGGACTGATTAAGAAATTAAACCTTTGTGTTTTATCTACTCTCCTGACTTCCTTCAGTGTTTAGACTGCTTGCCGTTATTTATAGAGCAATTTCTTTCTACTAAGCAATTGCAATAGTGTTGTTTAATTATCACCATGTTTATGTGACCAAAATGAACTCCTCCATGAAAATGTCTACATGGACAACCTCTTCTTGGAAATAGCATGATTGTGTTCGTTAGTTTAAAGAAATAATTCGGAATTTGTTTGTTTATGAAAAATATAACTTGTACTTTTCATTTTTTCAGGAAAATCTCAGTGTTTCCCAAATTAACACAATAAAACAGACCTTAATAACAGTTATTTTGGAGAAAGTGAGCTCCAACTTCTCGTCTTTCACCCCGAATGATTGGAAAGAGTTCATACAAAAGGATCTGGTTGAATTGTTGGGAAGCTTCAATGAAACCCATCTTCATCAACTACCAAAAAATATTACTTGCGCCTCTTACCATGAAATGTAAGTATTTGGCTTTGCGTTCTACAAGAAACAACTGAGATTGAATTTGCTGGAATCAAGTTCTTGAAAAGGATTCTGTAGATTGACATGTTATACAAAGTTAAATCTGCTTTCAGCTTATACCGCGGCAATGGTAACTTATTGCACTCAAATGTCAACCGGTAGAAAATGGTAAAATATGTAAGCTGGTCATCTATCTTTTGCAGACTGAAAGGATTTGCCAAGCGTTACACTTCTCTAACAACTGACTCAAAAGTGGCTGTCTACAGATTTTATATTAAGGAATTTCTAAGCCAAGAATCTCTTAACACAGGTACAGTATACTGCAAAGGCAATTGTTTATGTCTATATCATTTTCTTTAATGATCATTGCTATATCACACATCAATTTACTGAATTATCCCAAAACATAGGTGCTGAAAAGGTGTAACGTGTGTCCGACTTTGATCAATACACATGGTTTCTGGGATCTGAACTAGCATGAAAAAACACTCACTGAATATCATTTGTCTGAACATTAGGTGGAAGCTAGAGTTCATTCTTGATTCACCCTCTCACTGACCCACTCTCGTGATGACTAAAGACACACCACAGTGCAGCACTGTGTGATTGCTGAGCACCTATCACACGAGTTCAGCTGTGACATCTGAATTCACCAGTGTACCTGCGAAACTATAGCCACATTGACAACAGGTGTTATCTGGTACCTAAAGGACATCCAAATGTCATTAATCAGAAAGTGATCCACTCTCTGCCTGATGGCCATTACCTTCTATTTGAAGGCATTTTCCAGGATGGTGACCAGAATTACCCTAATAAATAGGGGTGGGCGAAGTTTGTGGAGTTTTGCCCACTCCACTCTCTGTGCGGATCTGCGAAAAACTATGTGATGCGATGCTGAGAGGAGTTAAGTTGGTGAAAGCAAGCTAGAGAATTTGTATGTTAGACAACCTCCCAGTGAGATTTCTGAACAAAGGCGGTTGTGGCAGGTCGCTACCACTACCAATGAGAAAGCTGCAGCTCGCATTGAAGAAGCTGCCGCTCGAGTAGGAAATCTACTGGAGCGAAAGTAGTGCTCTCTGGTGCTCCACGTGATGTCGCTCATGCTGATTTTATAGGGGAGAGAAACTTTTGGCACAAATAATTTGCACAAAATGCGTGATGTACTGGACACCACCGCTCACTGAGCTCTGCATAGCATGGCAGAGTTTTTTCAGCACTACGTGGAGCTCCGGGTACTGCGACTCTGCAAAATCCGCCCTGGCCTACTAATAAGCGCAGGTAGCAAGAAGGATTTAGGGTAGTTCATCTCAAACTGGAAAAAAGGAGCAAGGATGTACACAATTACTGACTTCATGCTGTTCCATTCAAAGCAATCATCAACATATGAGTGGCTATAGGCCTACTACAACTGCAGAAAGGGTTCCAACAATACCAGAAGGTGACACTGAGGCCAATTGGCAGTGTTCTTAACTGGGAATGTTGGCTTCCCAAAATAAAATGCAGTACCTCCTGTTTCCTACAGTACCTATAGGTGTCTCTCTGTTATATAGAGCACATGTGATTGTTGTTTGGGAGACCTGTTAACACTTGAGCCAAAGCCAGAATATTGAGGTTTGCAAGGGAGAGAAATTAGCTTACATGCTAGATGTCTACAATGGAGTAGAACCTTGATCCCTATACCCTTACAAAGGGTATAAATAAGATTCTAGGACACCTGCAGGTTTAGGCCTTAACATCTTGCTGGGCATTATCTCTGCACGAAGAGGTGTACCTGTCAAACTCTTGCCACAGCTTTCCTTGAGGGCATTAGTTTTACGCTGTCTCAGGAAGTAAGCATTTGTGCAATTTCCCCCTGTATGTATCCATTTTACCTCCCTCTCATTTTGGAGAATGGTTGTCTTTTCATCTAGAGATTTGATCAGCAAAGTCAGCAAATGAGAGGACAGTGGGCCATCTGCCATGCTGCTGTGGCAGAGGATGCTACACTGAAGTCTGGCAAATGAATGCTACCATAGCATGCTTAGGGTTCCCCATCACTGTGGTGGAGAATTTCTGGGCAACAGTGCTACCCCCATTTGTTAGAAAGGCTCCAATTGGCATTGTTTTGTTTTTTCAGGTACAACCCCCTAACCCGTGTTTGGCAAAACAAGAAAGGAATGTCTCTGGTGCACTTTCTCCCTGAATGTGCCTATCATTTTTTTTCCTCTTTCAAGCGACCCTTCTTTTTATGAAGCCATAAGAACAAACATGCTTAAAGTCTGATTCTAAGTGGAGTGGAGGTTCCAGGACTGTTAAGTGGGTGAACCTGTGGTGGTCAGCCTACAGCAAAGTCTCTTAGATAGGAAATCAAACTGATGCTCCATTTTTGAAAAGCAAGCGATCTCCCACTGCTCAATCAGGCAGGATCGCAATTAGGGGGGCACACGTCATTTGCTAGTTTTTGGCTCTTGCCATACCTCTGCACATTTCTAAATGAGCCCCCGTGAGCTTGGTTAATCTCAGATAAAAAGTCTGCAGTGCCTGCTACATTATGGCAATTGTCCAAGAAACATTCATACCACAGGCTGAGAGAAACGCTTCCTCCAAATCAAAGAATAGAATCCTGATGGAGGACCTATTGCTTAACAGTAGGACTAATAGTTCTTGGACTATGATTTGCTGTTTCATACATATAGATATAGGAATAATATGCCAGCTGCATCAGGCTTACACAGACAGCACTACCAAAGCCTTGGCCATGAGTAGATTTTGTTGGTATGCAGGTTTCTATGATCGCCGGTTGCATTCTCTAGTCACTATTCACATCCCTTACTGAGTTATGTGGAAGAAGAAGGCTTGGGAATTGTATAAACCGATGTATTGCCCATCCTTGAAAGGCCAGTTGTACTGGTTGGGATCCAGACCTAGAGGTAAATAAAGACAGGCTATGCAAGTAAGAACAGTGAGGCTGGTCCTTGGGTCTTGAAAGCTTCACCAGAGTTGCAAGAACTTACGTGGGAAAGCTGCTGAAATCAGTCAGTGTCCCATTATGCATGGTTTAAAGAACTAGAAATTAGTTATAAGCTTCACATGCATAAGAAAAACAATGATGGTGGAACAAAACAGCAGCCAAATATGATTGAGCGATCAAGGATAGTCTGTGCCATGCTTCGATATTAGAAACTTATTGAGATTGAAAGAAAAAAATTCTGATTAATAATACTCCCCAAAAGAAAGAACTGTTGAAGACACACATATACCTAAGGATAGGGTTGAGTAGAACGCGATGCATATATGCATGTCATGCACTGATGTGTAAAATTGACCACTTATCCACAACAGAATCAATTTGTGTAAGGTGTTGACGACATGATAATAGGAAAGTGTCATAGTGTAGAAGTAATGTTAATATTATGTACAAATCTACCACAGACCAAATCAGACACACAATATCCTTCATCATCAGCAGCAAAAACGGTACTATTGATGATGGTGCCAGATTTATTGTTTTTGTTTTCGCAACAGCTACAGATGACTTGTGCAAAAGAACTGAAGCTGATGCAAACATTATGCTATTATCTTTCAAAAGAAGAGACGAAATTAGGGTGTTTCAGAATGTAAACGTTTTTACAGGACTAAAGTCAATCTTTAATGCATCTCTATTTCAGGCACAGGCATCGCTTGTGATGCATCAGGTATTACATCATGGCTGAAGGAAAACCTAATGCAGTTCATTCAGCAATCTAACATTGAAGATCTTGCACAGTTCAACAGAAATCTTAACAAGGTAGGCCCTTTGAAATATACCTTCAAACATTAGAAGAAATACATGAATTTACATTTTTGAGTATGAAATTATGTTTTGCAATGATATCCACTGAAGGATAAATCAAAAATAAGACTCTTTCAACACTGAATTCATTCAAGATTTAAATGTGAAATTCACTGCTCTTTATTTTCTCTAGGTGTTTATACCCAGTAATCTTACAGCAGAGGAGCTGGCTGAAATAACCATATATGTGGATGAATTTAAAAATGAAACATTAAAAACATTAATTCTGGGACAAATCTTGCACTTTGACAACAATGAAGTATTTTTGCAGTATCTTAGCGCTTTAAAGATGACTATTTGTCTCGTAAGTATTGTATTATTCACACAGGGTGTATCAATATTTTAAAAATAGCCTCATTTCTAAGTGACATGGTGCGTCTCATCCAAAATCACTATTTATTTTTAAAGTTTGTGAACAGAGTGTTGAAGTAATCAACCCTCCTCAACAACCCAAATAGAAATTAATAATACCCTTTCTAAAATGTTTTTTGTTTTCAGCTATAAATCATTATCTTCTAAACATAATTCTACTTCTCATCACAAGCATTTGTCACTGATAAATATTTTTTGCCTTTCACAGAGCTCAAACCCATCTACAAATGTGACTTTGTGTAATGCGTCTGCTTTCTTCACACTTTCAACTCAAAAAGAGTTTTTGAACAACACTTTATCTGCACTCAACATGGACTGGTGCTTGAAAAATATGAATGAATGGGTCAGACTTTTCCAGATTGTCATTGAACTATTTCTGAGGGTCATAGATGAATCCGATCTATCACGATTACCACTTAATATAACATGTGAAGGCTACCAAACAATGTAAGTAAAAGTCATCAAAGCCAACTTTTAAATATCTGCAATTAAAAGTGAATGGATTGGTTTTCTATTTAGTACTCAATATTTTCTTTTTTCTCTTTAATTAATGACTACAGAATAAAACAGCTGAGCGATGTAGTCCTTGAACTCGATGTCAATAACAAACGTGCCATTTACGAATTCAGTGAAAAATACCTTTCTCAACAGTTTGACAAAGCAGGTACACATGTTTTAATTGCAATATGAAGCTTTAAACTTTATTGCTGCAGGGCGTAAAGTACAACATCTTTATTCTCACACCCAGAATTACAGATATTATAGGCCGCAGTACTTCTGGGATACTCCAATACCGCTGTATTCTAGGTGGGACCTTTAGCGCACACTTACGATTGAGATATTACTATAGGAACCTGCATTGAAAAAACAATTTTTGAATGAAATTCTCTATTATGTTCCTATTGAATATTCTCTTAGTGAATAAAAAAATGTATTGTCACCTAATGGTGCACTTCAAGAAAATTGTTAAAGTGACTTTCATGATTCTCTGCATGTGTAAATTACTGATATCAGAAACTAAAATATATCTACCCAAGGAAATGAAAGAAGCGAAAATACACCCATTTAAAAAGATGAGGATGTTACAAGAAAAAGTAGTCTGAAGCTAGACAGATGATAGTAACTCACTTTCCACATAAGAAGTTCTCTAAAATGTATTGATTAATGCTCAGCAAAATATAATTTTATTAATCTACAACGGAATACGGTAAAATACCAGTGCAACTCGCTATCACACTGCAAGTGTGGGTCATACAGGTAATTAGTAAACTTCTTCACATGTGGGCCTGACATAGAAGGTTAGATTTAGATGGTGTCTCCTTTGTAAAAAATATGATGTGAACATTACGTTGGATTTGCATAAAAAAAGGTATTCAAATAGTCCCCTGAATCACAAAGTCCAAAACGGACAGTTCAGTGGCTGGCAAAATCTGTTATTGACATAGGTGCATTTTCGACCAACTTTAGTTTTGAGAGTTCTTTATTTTGGCACATTTGAGATATACATCAGCACAACTGACTTAGCAAAACTATAGAGCAGCAGTTAAATATTCTGCTCTCATTACAAATTCATCACAATGCCTTAACACCTGTTATTCAATGCTTAATGAAACCTTTCTTTTGTTTAGGCTCTGCATGCGCATCAAATACAAACGGAACAAAGGAATGGCTAGTGAAGAATTTGGGTGCCTTCTTCTCATACGCTTCAGTCTCGAAACTTATAGCCCTGTACCCCAATCTAAGCATAGTAAGTGGTGAAGCTGAAAAACATATCTGTTTGCCACACAGTTTTACTAGTAGCAAATGGGTTGTCTGAAGTCTTTTCTCACTACATCATTCTTTTCATTTCCTTTCTTGTATGTCACCATCTTTATTCGGGGCAGGATCAGTAGCTTAAATTAGCAGGATTTTTCTAGCATTGATACCAGCACTATATGTTTCTTCGAATAAGAATAATAGTGGTTCTCAAGTCAACTTACACGCTTTTATAAAAGAATGGCAAGACGTTTAGACGGGAGCACTTTCTGGAACACAAAGTAGATGCATTTGAAGTTTCTATTTTAAATACACTCAAGGGAATTTGTTTTAAATCTGAAATCAGCCTGGTATCATACTGACTCCAGAAACTATGTATATATGTTAATAGATAAATTTTATATAAAGGTATTTGCTTCTAAGATTGCTACATTCTAGAGTCCTGCAGTTTCACCATCGTATGCTTATTTTTGTCATATTCAGGAGGTGCTTACTGGAACTCTATCACCAAATGAAACAGCTGTGCTCTTGACGAAACCAGAAGTCATCAACAACTCTACACTGCTAAAGCAAATACTTAGCCTTGTGACACCAGATAAAGTCACAGTGTATTTGGAAAATATCCTGTCTGCTTCTGAAAAGGTATGGAAACGTATTCAATGACATCAACTTAAGGCACAACATAAAATAGTGGGCTAGTAAAAACACGAATTGTTTGTAGTTGACATATGAACCCAAACAATGAATGACAATGGGGGATGAAACCTTTTGTAATTGAAACAATGTCACAAAGCCATGATATGATGAAGATGACTGTGTGGTTAACAGGTAAAAAGCAACCACCAATAGAAAGGGGTTCTGCAGTTCTACCATTGTAATCACCATGGGACAAACATAACCAAGAGTTGAGCAGTGCATATGAAGAGAGAGAATCATGGATTGAAGGTGTTCCACAGAGGTCATCTCAAATTGCTCACTTAGTTTGAACATTAATCCTCCTGCAAGTATATTACATCAACTAATATGTAGACACCAGAGGCAAGCAGGAGAAGTTCATGGTAAAGATATTAAATATCCTTAACAAATAAAACTGTGTTTGAGAAAAGTTGATTTTATTGGACGTTTAGTGTTCTAATTACACATCAAACAATTATTAGAAAATAAAGAAGATGGGGAGCAACATTACAAAATACAGTATCATAAAACATGTAGAAACATGTTTCATATAGATTTTGAAATATTCAGATAAAATGGATAAAAACAAACAGGCAATACAAAACAAATTCTTTAGGCCATTGGTATTCCTCCGTGAAATATTTGTGAAATACTCTTCTAAATAAAGGGATGGAGGGCATACACAATATTCCAGCAGCAAAGAGGGAATGATTAAGGAATTAAACCTTTGTGTTTTATCTACTCTCCTGACTTCCTTCAGTGTTTAGACTGCTTGCCGTTATTTATAGAGCAATTTCTTTCTACTAAGCAATTGCAATAGTGTTGTTTAATTATCACCATGTTTATGTGACCAAAATGAACTCCTCCATGAAAATGTCTACATGGACAACCTCTTCTTGGAAATAGCATGATTGTGTTCGTTAGTTTAAAGAAATAATTCGGAATTTGTTTGTTTATGAAAAATATAACTTGTACTTTTCATTTTTTCAGGAAAATCTCAGTGTTTCCCAAATTAACACAATAAAACAGACCTTAATAACAGTTATTTTGGAGAAAGTGAGCTCCAACTTCTCGTCTTTCACCCCGAATGATTGGAAAGAGTTCATACAAAAGGATCTGGTTGAATTGTTGGGAAGCTTCAATGAAACCCATCTTCATCAACTACCAAAAAATATTACTTGCGCCTCTTACCATGAAATGTAAGTATTTGGCTTTGCGTTCTACAAGAAACAACTGAGATTGAATTTGCTGGAATCAAGTTCTTGAAAAGGATTCTGTAGATTGACATGTTATACAAAGTTAAATCTGCTTTCAGCTTATACCGCGGCAATGGTAACTTATTGCACTCAAATGTCAACCGGTAGAAAATGGTAAAATATGTAAGCTGGTCATCTATCTTTTGCAGACTGAAAGGATTTGCCAAGCGTTACACTTCTCTAACAACTGACTCAAAAGTGGCTGTCTACAGATTTTATATTAAGGAATTTCTAAGCCAAGAATCTCTTAACACAGGTACAGTATACTGCAAAGGCAATTGTTTATGTCTATATCATTTTCTTTAATGATCATTGCTATATCACACATCAATTTACTGAATTATCCCAAAACATAGGTGCTGAAAAGGTGTAACGTGTGTCCGACTTTGATCAATACACATGGTTTCTGGGATCTGAACTAGCATGAAAAAACACTCACTGAATATCATTTGTCTGAACATTAGGTGGAAGCTAGAGTTCATTCTTGATTCACCCTCTCACTGACCCACTCTCGTGATGACTAAAGACACACCACAGTGCAGCACTGTGTGATTGCAGAGCACCTATCACACGAGTTCAGCTGTGACATCTGAATTCACCAGTGTACCTGCGAAACTATAGCCACATTGACAACAGGTGTTATCTGGTACCTAAAGGACATCCAAATGTCATTAATCAGAAAGTGATCCACTCTCTGCCTGATGGCCATTACCTTCTATTTGAAGGCATTTTCCAGGATGGTGACCAGAATTACCCTAATAAATAGGGGTGGGCGAAGTTTGTGGAGTTTTGCCCACTCCACTCTCTGTGCGGATCTGCGAAAAACTATGTGATGCGATGCTGAGAGGAGTTAAGTTGGTGAAAGCAAGCTAGAGAATTTGCATGTTAGACAACCTCCCAGTGAGATTTCTGAACAAAGGCGGTTGTGGCAGGTCGCTACCACTACCAATGAGAAAGCTGCAGCTCGCATTGAAGAAGCTGCCGCTCGAGTAGGAAATCTACTGGAGCGAAAGTAGTGCTCTCTGGTGCTCCACGTGATGTCGCTCATGCTGATTTTATAGGGGAGAGAAACTTTTGGCACAAATAATTTGCACGAAATGCGTGATGTACTGGACACCACCGCTCACTGAGCTCTGCATAGCATGGCAGAGTTTTTTCAGCACTACGTGGAGCTCCGGGTACTGCGACTCTGCAAAATCCGCCCTGGCCTACTAATAAGCGCAGGTAGCAAGAAGGATTTAGGGTAGTTCATCTCAAACTGGAAAAAAGGAGCAAGGATGTACACAATTACTGACTTCATGCTGTTCCATTCAAAGCAATCATCAACATATGAGTGGCTATAGGCCTACTACAACTGCAGAAAGGGTTCCAACAATACCAGAAGGTGACACTGAGGCCAATTGGCAGTGTTCTTAACTGGGAATGTTGGCTTCCCAAAATAAAATGCAGTACCTCCTGTTTCTTACAGTACCTATAGGTGTCTCTCTGTTATATAGAGCACATGTGATTGTTGTTTGGGAGACCTGTTAACACTTGAGCCAAAGCCAGAATATTGAGGTTTGCAAGGGAGAGAAATTAGCTTACATGCTAGATGTCTACAATGGAGTAGAACCTTGATCCCTATACCCTTACAAAGGGTATAAATAAGATTCTAGGACACCTGCAGGTTAAGGCCTTAACGTCTTGCTGGGCATTATCTCTGCACGAAGAGGTGTACCTGTCAAACTCTTGCCACAGCTTTCCTTGAGGGCATTAGTTTTACGCTGTCTCAGGAAGTAAGCATTTGTGCAATTTCCCCCTGTATGTATCCATTTTACCTCCCTCTCATTTTGGAGAATGGTTGTCTTTTCATCTAGAGATTTGATCAGCAAAGTCAGCAAATGAGAGGACAGTGGGCCATCTACCATGCTGCTGTGGCAGAGGATGCTACACTGAAGTCTGGCAAATGAATGCTACCATAACATGCTTAGGGTTCCCCATCACTGTGGTGGAGAATTTCTGGGCAACAGTGCTACCCCCATTTGTTAGAAAGGCTCCAATTGGCATTGTTTTGTTTTTTCAGGTACAACCCCCTAACCCGTGTTTGGCAAAACAAGAAAGGAATGTCTCTGGTGCACTTTCTCCCTGAATGTGCCTATCATTTTTTTTCCTCTTTCAAGCGACCCTTCTTTTTATGAAGCCATAAGAACAAACATGCTTAAAGTCTGATTCTAAGTGGAGTGGAGGTTCCAGGACTGTTAAGTGGGTGAACCTGTGGTGGTCAGCCTACAGCAAAGTCTCTTAGATAGGAAATCAAACTGATGCTCCATTTTTGAAAAGCAAGCGATCTCCCACTGCTCAATCAGGCAGGATCGCAATTAGGGGGGCACACGTCATTTGCTAGTTTTTGGCTCTTGCCATACCTCTGCACATTTCTAAATGAGCCCCCGTGAGCTTGGTTAATCTCAGATAAAAAGTCTGCAGTGCCTGCTACATTATGGCAATTGTCCAAGAAACATTCATACCACAGGCTGAGAGAAACGCTTCCTCCAAATCAAAGAATAGAATCCTGATGGAGGACCTATTGCTTAACAGTAGGACTAATAGTTCTTGGACTATGATTTGCTGTTTCATACATATAGATATAGGAATAATATGCCAGCTGCATCAGGCTTACACAGACAGCACTACCAAAGCCTTGGCCATGAGTAGATTTTGTTGGTATGCAGGTTTCTATGATCGCCGGTTGCATTCTCTAGTCACTATTCACATCCCTTACTGAGTTATGTGGAAGAAGAAGGCTTGGGAATTGTATAAACCGATGTATTGCCCATCCTTGAAAGGCCAGTTGTACTGGTTGGGATCCAGACCTAGAGGTGAATAAAGACAGGCTATGCAAGTAAGAACAGTGAGGCTGGTCCTTGGGTCTTGAAAGCTTCACCAGAGTTGCAAGAACTTACGTGGGAAAGCTGCTGAAATCAGTCAGTGTCCCATTATGCATGGTTTAAAGAACTAGAAATTAGTTATAAGCTTCACATGCACAAGAAAAACAATGATGGTGGAACAAAACAGCAGCCAAATATGATTGAGCGATCAAGGATAGTCTGTGCCATGCTTCGATATTAGAAACTTATTGAGATTGAAAGAAAAAAATTCTGATTAATAATACTCCCCAAAAGAAAGAACTGTTGAAGACACACATATACTTAAGGATAGGGTTGAGTAGAACGCGATGCATATATGCATGTCATGCACTGATGTGTAAAATTGACCACTTATCCACAACAGAATCAATTTGTGTAAGGTGTTGACGACATGATAATAGGAAAGTGTCATAGTGTAGAAGTAATGTTAATATTATGTACAAATCTACCACAGACCAAATCAGACACACAATATCCTTCATCATCAGCAGCAAAAACGGTACTATTGATGATGGTGCCAGATTTATTGTTTTTGTTTTCGCAACAGCTACAGATGACTTGTGCAAAAGAACTGAAGCTGATGCAAACATTATGCTATTATCTTTCAAAAGAAGAGACGAAATTAGGGTGTTTCAGAATGTAAACGTTTTTACAGGACTAAAGTCAATCTTTAATGCATCTCTATTTCAGGCACAGGCATCGCTTGTGATGCATCAGGTATTACATCATGGCTGAAGGAAAACCTAATGCAGTTCATTCAGCAATCTAACATTGAAGATCTTGCACAGTTCAACAGAAATCTTAACAAGGTAGGCCCTTTGAAATATACCTTCAAACATTAGAAGAAATACATGAATTTACATTTTTGAGTATGAAATTATGTTTTGCAATGATATCCACTGAAGGATAAATCAAAAATAAGACTCTTTCAACACTGAATTCATTCAAGATTTAAATGTGAAATTCACTGCTCTTTATTTTCTCTAGGTGTTTATACCCAGTAATCTTACAGCAGAGGAGCTGGCTGAAATAACCATATATGTGGATGAATTTAAAAATGAAACATTAAAAACATTAATTCTGGGTCAAATCTTGGACTTTGACAACAATGAAGTATTTTTGCAGTATCTTAGCGCTTTAAAGATGACTATTTGTCTCGTAAGTATTGTATTATTCACACAGGGTGTATCAATATTTTAAAAATAGCCTCATTTCTAAGTGACATGGTGCGTCTCATCCAAAATCACTATTTATTTTTAAAGTTTGTGAACAGAGTGTTGAAGTAATCAACCCTCCTCAACAACCCAAATAGAAATTAATAATACCCTTTCTAAAATGTTTTTTGTTTTCAGCTATAAATCATTATCTTCTAAACATAATTCTACTTCTCATCACAAGCATTTGTCACTGATAAATATTTTTTGCCTTTCACAGAGCTCAAACCCATCTACAAATGTGACTTTGTGTAATGCGTCTGCTTTCTTCACACTTTCAACTCAAAAAGAGTTTTTGAACAACACTTTATCTGCACTCAACATGGACTGGTGCTTGAAAAATATGAATAATTGGGTCAGACTTTTCCAGATTGTCATTGAACTATTTCTGAGGGTCATAGATGAATCCGATCTATCACGATTACCACTTAATATAACATGTGAAGCCTACCAAACAATGTAAGTAAAAGTCATCAAAGCCAACTTTTAAATATCGGCAATTAAAAGTGAATGGATTGGTTTTCTATTTAGTACTCAATATTTTCTTTTTTCTCTTTAATTAATGACTACAGAATAAAACAGCTGAGCGATGTAGTCCTTGAACTCGATGTCAATAACAAACGTGCCATTTACGAATTCAGTGAAAAATACCTTTCTCAACAGTTTGACAAAGCAGGTACACATGTTTTAATTGCAATATGAAGCTTTAAACTTTATTGCTGCAGGGCGTAAAGTACAACATCTTTATTCTCACACCCAGAATTACAGATATTATAGGCCGCAGTACTTCTGGGATACTCCAATACCGCTGTATTCTAGGTGGGACCTTTAGCGCACACTTACGATTGAGATATTACTATAGGAACCTGCATTGAAAAAACAATTTTTGAATGAAATTCTCTATTATGCTCCTATTGAATATTCTCTTAGTGAATAAAAAAATGTATTGTCACCTAATGGTGCACTTCAAGAAAATTGTTAAAGTGACTTTCATGATTCTCTGCATGTGTAAATTACTGATATCAGAAACTAAAATATATCTACCCAAGGAAATGAAAGAAGCGAAAATACACCCATTTAAAAAGATGAGGATGTTACAAGAAAAAGTAGTCTGAAGCTAGACAGATGATAGTAACTCACTTTCCACATAAGAAGTTCTCTAAAATGTATTGATTAATGCTCAGCAAAATATAATTTTATTAATCTACAACGGAATACGGTAAAATACCAGTGCAACTCGCTATCACACTGCAAGTGTGGGTCATACAGGTAATTAGTAAACTTCTTCACATGTGGGCCTGACATAGAAGGTTAGATTTAGATGGTGTCTCCTTTGTAAAAAATATGATGTGAACATTACGTTGGATTTGCATAAAAAAAGGTATTCAAATAGTCCCCTGAATCACAAAGTCCAAAACGGACAGTTCAGTGGCTGGCAAAATCTGTTATTGACATAGGTGCATTTTCGACCAACTTTAGTTTTGAGAGTTCTTTATTTTGGCACATTTGAGATATACATCAGCACAACTGACTTAGCAAAACTATAGAGCAGCAGTTAAATATTCTGCTCTCATTACAAATTCATCACAATGCCTTAACACCTGTTATTCAATGCTTAATGAAACCTTTCTTTTGTTTAGGCTCTGCATGCGCATCAAATACAAACGGAACAAAGGAATGGCTAGTGAAGAATTTGGGTGCCTTCTTCTCATACGCTTCAGTCTCGAAACTTATAGCCCTGTACCCCAATCTAAGCATAGTAAGTGGTGAAGCTGAAAAACATATCTGTTTGCCACACAGTTTTACTAGTAGCAAATGGGTTGTCTGAAGTCTTTTCTCACTACATCATTCTTTTCATTTCCTTTCTTGTATGTCACCATCTTTATTCGGGGCAGGATCAGTAGCTTAAATTAGCAGGATTTTTCTAGCATTGATACCAGCACTATATGTTTCTTCGAATAAGAATAATAGTGGTTCTCAAGTCAACTTACACGCTTTTATAAAAGAATGGCAAGACGTTTAGACGGGAGCACTTTCTGGAACACAAAGTAGATGCATTTGAAGTTTCTATTTTAAATACACTCAAGGGAATTTGTTTTAAATCTGAAATCAGCCTGGTATCATACTGACTCCAGAAACTATGTATATATGTTAATAGATAAATTTTATATAAAGGTATTTGCTTCTAAGATTGCTACATTCTAGAGTCCTGCAGTTTCACCATCGTATGCTTATTTTTGTCATATTCAGGAGGTGCTTACTGGAACTCTATCACCAAATGAAACAGCTGTGCTCTTGACGAAACCAGAAGTCATCAACAACTCTACACTGCTAAAGCAAATACTTAGCCTTGTGACACCAGATAAAGTCACAGTGTATTTGGAAAATATCCTGTCTGCTTCTGAAAAGGTATGGAAACGTATTCAATGACATCAACTTAAGGCACAACATAAAATAGTGGGCTAGTAAAAACACGAATTGTTTGTAGTTGACATATGAACCCAAACAATGAATGACAATGGGGGATGAAACCTTTTGTAATTGAAACAATGTCACAAAGCCATGATATGATGAAGATGACTGTGTGGTTAACAGGTAAAAAGCAACCACCAATAGAAAGGGGTTCTGCAGTTCTACCATTGTAATCACCATGGGACAAACATAACCAAGAGTTGAGCAGTGCATATGAAGAGAGAGAATCATGGATTGAAGGTGTTCCACAGAGGTCATCTCAAATTGCTCACTTAGTTTGAACATTAATCCTCCTGCAAGTATATTACATCAACTAATATGTAGACACCAGAGGCAAGCAGGAGAAGTTCATGGTAAAGATATTAAATATCCTTAACAAATAAAACTGTGTTTGAGAAAAGTTGATTTTATTGGACGTTTAGTGTTCTAATTACACATCAAACAATTATTAGAAAATAAAGAAGATGGGGAGCAACATTACAAAATACAGTATCATAAAACATGTAGAAACATGTTTCATATAGATTTTGAAATATTCAGATAAAATGGATAAAAACAAACAGGCAATACAAAACAAATTCTTTAGGCCATTGGTATTCCTCCGTGAAATATTTGTGAAATACTCTTCTAAATAAAGGGATGGAGGGCATACACAATATTCCAGCAGCAAAGAGGGACTGATTAAGGAATTAAACCTTTGTGTTTTATCTACTCTCCTGACTTCCTTCAGTGTTTAGACTGCTTGCCGTTATTTATAGAGCAATTTCTTTCTACTAAGCAATTGCAATAGTGTTGTTTAATTATCACCATGTTTATGTGACCAAAATGAACTCCTCCATGAAAATGTCTACATGGACAACCTCTTCTTGGAAATAGCATGATTGTGTTCGTTAGTTTAAAGAAATAATTCGGAATTTGTTTGTTTATGAAAAATATAACTTGTACTTTTCATTTTTTCAGGAAAATCTCAGTGTTTCCCAAATTAACACAATAAAACAGACCTTAATAACAGTTATTTTGGAGAAAGTGAGCTCCAACTTCTCGTCTTTCACCCCGAATGATTGGAAAGAGTTCATACAAAAGGATCTGGTTGAATTGTTGGGAAGCTTCAATGAAACCCATCTTCATCAACTACCAAAAAATATTACTTGCGCCTCTTACCATGAAATGTAAGTATTTGGCTTTGCGTTCTACAAGAAACAACTGAGATTGAATTTGCTGGAATCAAGTTCTTGAAAAGGATTCTGTAGATTGACATGTTATACAAAGTTAAATCTGCTTTCAGCTTATACCGCGGCAATGGTAACTTATTGCACTCAAATGTCAACCGGTAGAAAATGGTAAAATATGTAAGCTGGTCATCTATCTTTTGCAGACTGAAAGGATTTGCCAAGCGTTACACTTCTCTAACAACTGACTCAAAAGTGGCTGTCTACAGATTTTATATTAAGGAATTTCTAAGCCAAGAATCTCTTAACACAGGTACAGTATACTGCAAAGGCAATTGTTTATGTCTATATCATTTTCTTTAATGATCATTGCTATATCACACATCAATTTACTGAATTATCCCAAAACATAGGTGCTGAAAAGGTGTAACGTGTGTCCGACTTTGATCAATACACATGGTTTCTGGGATCTGAACTAGCATGAAAAAACACTCACTGAATATCATTTGTCTGAACATTAGGTGGAAGCTAGAGTTCATTCTTGATTCACCCTCTCACTGACCCACTCTCGTGATGACTAAAGACACACCACAGTGCAGCACTGTGTGATTGCAGAGCACCTATCACACGAGTTCAGCTGTGACATCTGAATTCACCAGTGTACCTGCGAAACTATAGCCACATTGACAACAGGTGTTATCTGGTACCTAAAGGACATCCAAATGTCATTAATCAGAAAGTGATCCACTCTCTGCCTGATGGCCATTACCTTCTATTTGAAGGCATTTTCCAGGATGGTGACCAGAATTACCCTAATAAATAGGGGTGGGCGAAGTTTGTGGAGTTTTGCCCACTCCACTCTCTGTGCGGATCTGCGAAAAACTATGTGATGCGATGCTGAGAGGAGTTAAGTTGGTGAAAGCAAGCTAGAGAATTTGCATGTTAGACAACCTCCCAGTGAGATTTCTGAACAAAGGCGGTTGTGGCAGGTCGCTACCACTACCAATGAGAAAGCTGCAGCTCGCATTGAAGAAGCTGCCGCTCGAGTAGGAAATCTACTGGAGCGAAAGTAGTGCTCTCTGGTGCTCCACGTGATGTCGCTCATGCTGATTTTATAGGGGAGAGAAACTTTTGGCACAAATAATTTGCACGAAATGCGTGATGTACTGGACACCACCGCTCACTGAGCTCTGCATAGCATGGCAGAGTTTTTTCAGCACTACGTGGAGCTCCGGGTACTGCGACTCTGCAAAATCCGCCCTGGCCTACTAATAAGCGCAGGTAGCAAGAAGGATTTAGGGTAGTTCATCTCAAACTGGAAAAAAGGAGCAAGGATGTACACAATTACTGACTTCATGCTGTTCCATTCAAAGCAATCATCAACATATGAGTGGCTATAGGCCTACTACAACTGCAGAAAGGGTTCCAACAATACCAGAAGGTGACACTGAGGCCAATTGGCAGTGTTCTTAACTGGGAATGTTGGCTTCCCAAAATAAAATGCAGTACCTCCTGTTTCTTACAGTACCTATAGGTGTCTCTCTGTTATATAGAGCACATGTGATTGTTGTTTGGGAGACCTGTTAACACTTGAGCCAAAGCCAGAATATTGAGGTTTGCAAGGGAGAGAAATTAGCTTACATGCTAGATGTCTACAATGGAGTAGAACCTTGATCCCTATACCCTTACAAAGGGTATAAATAAGATTCTAGGACACCTGCAGGTTAAGGCCTTAACGTCTTGCTGGGCATTATCTCTGCACGAAGAGGTGTACCTGTCAAACTCTTGCCACAGCTTTCCTTGAGGGCATTAGTTTTACGCTGTCTCAGGAAGTAAGCATTTGTGCAATTTCCCCCTGTATGTATCCATTTTACCTCCCTCTCATTTTGGAGAATGGTTGTCTTTTCATCTAGAGATTTGATCAGCAAAGTCAGCAAATGAGAGGACAGTGGGCCATCTACCATGCTGCTGTGGCAGAGGATGCTACACTGAAGTCTGGCAAATGAATGCTACCATAACATGCTTAGGGTTCCCCATCACTGTGGTGGAGAATTTCTGGGCAACAGTGCTACCCCCATTTGTTAGAAAGGCTCCAATTGGCATTGTTTTGTTTTTTCAGGTACAACCCCCTAACCCGTGTTTGGCAAAACAAGAAAGGAATGTCTCTGGTGCACTTTCTCCCTGAATGTGCCTATCATTTTTTTTCCTCTTTCAAGCGACCCTTCTTTTTATGAAGCCATAAGAACAAACATGCTTAAAGTCTGATTCTAAGTGGAGTGGAGGTTCCAGGACTGTTAAGTGGGTGAACCTGTGGTGGTCAGCCTACAGCAAAGTCTCTTAGATAGGAAATCAAACTGATGCTCCATTTTTGAAAAGCAAGCGATCTCCCACTGCTCAATCAGGCAGGATCGCAATTAGGGGGGCACACGTCATTTGCTAGTTTTTGGCTCTTGCCATACCTCTGCACATTTCTAAATGAGCCCCCGTGAGCTTGGTTAATCTCAGATAAAAAGTCTGCAGTGCCTGCTACATTATGGCAATTGTCCAAGAAACATTCATACCACAGGCTGAGAGAAACGCTTCCTCCAAATCAAAGAATAGAATCCTGATGGAGGACCTATTGCTTAACAGTAGGACTAATAGTTCTTGGACTATGATTTGCTGTTTCATACATATAGATATAGGAATAATATGCCAGCTGCATCAGGCTTACACAGACAGCACTACCAAAGCCTTGGCCATGAGTAGATTTTGTTGGTATGCAGGTTTCTATGATCGCCGGTTGCATTCTCTAGTCACTATTCACATCCCTTACTGAGTTATGTGGAAGAAGAAGGCTTGGGAATTGTATAAACCGATGTATTGCCCATCCTTGAAAGGCCAGTTGTACTGGTTGGGATCCAGACCTAGAGGTGAATAAAGACAGGCTATGCAAGTAAGAACAGTGAGGCTGGTCCTTGGGTCTTGAAAGCTTCACCAGAGTTGCAAGAACTTACGTGGGAAAGCTGCTGAAATCAGTCAGTGTCCCATTATGCATGGTTTAAAGAACTAGAAATTAGTTATAAGCTTCACATGCACAAGAAAAACAATGATGGTGGAACAAAACAGCAGCCAAATATGATTGAGCGATCAAGGATAGTCTGTGCCATGCTTCGATATTAGAAACTTATTGAGATTGAAAGAAAAAAATTCTGATTAATAATACTCCCCAAAAGAAAGAACTGTTGAAGACACACATATACTTAAGGATAGGGTTGAGTAGAACGCGATGCATATATGCATGTCATGCACTGATGTGTAAAATTGACCACTTATCCACAACAGAATCAATTTGTGTAAGGTGTTGACGACATGATAATAGGAAAGTGTCATAGTGTAGAAGTAATGTTAATATTATGTACAAATCTACCACAGACCAAATCAGACACACAATATCCTTCATCATCAGCAGCAAAAACGGTACTATTGATGATGGTGCCAGATTTATTGTTTTTGTTTTCGCAACAGCTACAGATGACTTGTGCAAAAGAACTGAAGCTGATGCAAACATTATGCTATTATCTTTCAAAAGAAGAGACGAAATTAGGGTGTTTCAGAATGTAAACGTTTTTACAGGACTAAAGTCAATCTTTAATGCATCTCTATTTCAGGCACAGGCATCGCTTGTGATGCATCAGGTATTACATCATGGCTGAAGGAAAACCTAATGCAGTTCATTCAGCAATCTAACATTGAAGATCTTGCACAGTTCAACAGAAATCTTAACAAGGTAGGCCCTTTGAAATATACCTTCAAACATTAGAAGAAATACATGAATTTACATTTTTGAGTATGAAATTATGTTTTGCAATGATATCCACTGAAGGATAAATCAAAAATAAGACTCTTTCAACACTGAATTCATTCAAGATTTAAATGTGAAATTCACTGCTCTTTATTTTCTCTAGGTGTTTATACCCAGTAATCTTACAGCAGAGGAGCTGGCTGAAATAACCATATATGTGGATGAATTTAAAAATGAAACATTAAAAACATTAATTCTGGGTCAAATCTTGGACTTTGACAACAATGAAGTATTTTTGCAGTATCTTAGCGCTTTAAAGATGACTATTTGTCTCGTAAGTATTGTATTATTCACACAGGGTGTATCAATATTTTAAAAATAGCCTCATTTCTAAGTGACATGGTGCGTCTCATCCAAAATCACTATTTATTTTTAAAGTTTGTGAACAGAGTGTTGAAGTAATCAACCCTCCTCAACAACCCAAATAGAAATTAATAATACCCTTTCTAAAATGTTTTTTGTTTTCAGCTATAAATCATTATCTTCTAAACATAATTCTACTTCTCATCACAAGCATTTGTCACTGATAAATATTTTTTGCCTTTCACAGAGCTCAAACCCATCTACAAATGTGACTTTGTGTAATGCGTCTGCTTTCTTCACACTTTCAACTCAAAAAGAGTTTTTGAACAACACTTTATCTGCACTCAACATGGACTGGTGCTTGAAAAATATGAATAATTGGGTCAGACTTTTCCAGATTGTCATTGAACTATTTCTGAGGGTCATAGATGAATCCGATCTATCACGATTACCACTTAATATAACATGTGAAGCCTACCAAACAATGTAAGTAAAAGTCATCAAAGCCAACTTTTAAATATCGGCAATTAAAAGTGAATGGATTGGTTTTCTATTTAGTACTCAATATTTTCTTTTTTCTCTTTAATTAATGACTACAGAATAAAACAGCTGAGCGATGTAGTCCTTGAACTCGATGTCAATAACAAACGTGCCATTTACGAATTCAGTGAAAAATACCTTTCTCAACAGTTTGACAAAGCAGGTACACATGTTTTAATTGCAATATGAAGCTTTAAACTTTATTGCTGCAGGGCGTAAAGTACAACATCTTTATTCTCACACCCAGAATTACAGATATTATAGGCCGCAGTACTTCTGGGATACTCCAATACCGCTGTATTCTAGGTGGGACCTTTAGCGCACACTTACGATTGAGATATTACTATAGGAACCTGCATTGAAAAAACAATTTTTGAATGAAATTCTCTATTATGCTCCTATTGAATATTCTCTTAGTGAATAAAAAAATGTATTGTCACCTAATGGTGCACTTCAAGAAAATTGTTAAAGTGACTTTCATGATTCTCTGCATGTGTAAATTACTGATATCAGAAACTAAAATATAACTACCCAAGGAAATGAAAGAAGCGAAAATACACCCATTTAAAAAGATGAGGATGTTACAAGAAAAAGTAGTCTGAAGCTAGACAGATGATAGTAACTCACTTTCCACATAAGAAGTTCTCTAAAATGTATTGATTAATGCTCAGCAAAATATAATTTTATTAATCTACAACGGAATACGGTAAAATACCAGTGCAACTCGCTATCACACTGCAAGTGTGGGTCATACAGGTAATTAGTACACTTCTTCACATGTAGGCCTGACATAGAAGGTTAGATTTAGATGGTGTCTCCTTTGTAAAAAATATGATGTGAACATTACGTTGGATTTGCATAAAAAAAAGTATTCAAATAGTCCCCTGAATCACAAAGTCCAAAACGGACAGTTCAGTGGCTGGTAAAATCTGTTATTGACATAGGTGCATTTTCGACCAACTTTAGTTTTGAGAGTTCTTTATTTTGGCACATTTGAGATATACATCAGCACAACTGACTTAGCAAAACTATAGAGCAGCAGTTAAATATTCTGCTCTCATTACAAATTCATCACAATGCCTTAACACCTGTTATTCAATGCTTAATGAAACCTTTCCTTTGTTTAGGCTCTGCATGCGCATCAAATACAAACGGAACAAAGGAATGGCTAGTGAAGAATTTGGGTGCCTTCTTCTCATACGCTTCAGTCTCGAAACTTATAGCCCTGTACCCCAATCTAAGCATAGTAAGTGGTGAAGCTGAAAAACATATCTGTTTGCCACACAGTTTTACTAGTAGCAAATGGGTTGTCTGAAGTCTTTTCTCACTACATCATTCTTTTCATTTCCTTTCTTGTATGTCACCATCTTTATTCGGGGCAGGATCAGTAGCTTAAATTAGCAGGATTTTTCTAGCATTGATACCAGCACTATATGTTTCTTCGAATAAGAATAATAGTGGTTCTCAAGTCAACTTACACGCTTTTATAAAAGAATGGCAAGACGTTTAGACGGGAGCACTTTCTGGAACACAAAGTAGATGCATTTGAAGTTTCTATTTTAAATACACTCAAGGGAATTTGTTTTAAATCTGAAATAAGCCTGGTATCATACTGACTCCAGAAACTATGTATATATGTTAATAGATGAATTTTATGTAAAGTTATTTGCTTCTAAGATTGCTACATGCTAGAGTCCTGCAGTTTCACCATCGTATGCTTATTTTTGTCATATTCAGGAGGTGCTTACTGGAACTCTATCACCAAATGAAACAGCTGTGCTCTTGACGAAACCAGAAGTCATCAACAACTCTACACTGCTAAAGCAAATACTTAGCCTTGTGACACCAGATAAAGTCACAGTGTATTTGGAAAATATCCTGTCTGCTTCTGAAAAGGTATGGAAACGTATTCAATGACATCAACTTAAGGCACAACATAAAATAGTGGGCTAGTAAAAACACGAATTGTTTGTAGTTGACATATGAACCCAAACAATGAATGACAATGGGGGATGAAACCTTTTGTAATTGAAACAATGTCACAAAGCCATGATATGATGAAGATGACTGTGTGGTTAACAGGTAAAAAACAACCACCAATAGAAAGGGGTTCTGCAGTTCTACCATTGTAATCACCATGGGACAAACATAACCAAGAGTTGAGCAGTGCATATGAAGAGAGAGAATCATGGATTGAAGGTGTTCCACAGAGGTCATCTCAAATTGCTCACTTAGTTTGAACATTAATCCTCCTGCAAGTATATTACATCAACTAATATGTAGACACCAGAGGCAAGCAGGAGAAGTTCATGGTAAAGATATTAAATATCCTTAACAAATAAAACTGTGTTTGAGAAAAGTTGATTTTATTGGACGTTTAGTGTTCTAATTACACATCAAACAATTATTAGAAAATAAAGAAGATGGGGAGCAACATTACAAAATACAGTATCATAAAACATGTAGAAACATGTTTCATATAGATTTTGAAATATTCAGATAAAATGGATAAAAACAAACAGGCAATACAAAACAAATTCTTTAGGCCATTGGTATTCCTCCGTAAAATATTTGTGAAATACTCTTCTACATAAAGCGATGGAGGGCATACACAATATTCCAGCAGCAAAGAGGGACTGATTAAGGAATTAAACCTTTGTGTTTTATCTACTCTCCTGACTTCCTTCAGTGTTTAGACTGCTTGCCGTTATTTATAGAGCAATTTCTTTCTACTAAGCAATTGCAATAGTGTTGTTTAATTATCACCATGTTTATGTGACCAAAATGAACTCCTCCATGAAAATGTCTACATGGACAACCTCTTCTTGGAAATAGCATGATTGTGTTCGTTAGTTTAAAGAAATAATTCGGAATTTGTTTGTTTATGAAAAATATAACTTGTACTTTTCATTTTTTCAGGAAAATCTCAGTGTTTCCCAAATTAACACAATAAAACAGACCTTAATAACAGTTATTTTGGAGAAAGTGAGCTCCAACTTCTCGTCTTTCACCCCGAATGATTGGAAAGAGTTCATACAAAAGGATCTGGTTGAATTGTTGGGAAGCTTCAATGAAACCCATCTTCATCAACTACCAAAAAATATTACTTGCGCCTCTTACCATGAAATGTAAGTATTTGGCTTTGCGTTCTACAAGAAACAACTGAGATTGAATTTGCTGGAATCAAGTTCTTGAAAAGGATTCTGTAGATTGACATGTTATACAAAGTTAAATCTGCTTTCAGCTTATACCGCGGCAATGGTAACTTATTGCACTCAAATGTCAACCGGTAGAAAATGGTAAAATATGTAAGCTGGTCATCTATCTTTTGCAGACTGAAAGGATTTGCCAAGCGTTACACTTCTCTAACAACTGACTCAAAAGTGGCTGTCTACAGATTTTATATTAAGGAATTTCTAAGCCAAGAATCTCTTAACACAGGTACAGTATACTGCAAAGGCAATTGTTTATGTCTATATCATTTTCTTTAATGATCATTGCTATATCACACATCAATTTACTGAATTATCCCAAAACATAGGTGCTGAAAAGGTGTAACGTGTGTCCGACTTTGATCAATACACATGGTTTCTGGGATCTGAACTAGCATGAAAAAACACTCACTGAATATCATTTGTCTGAACATTAGGTGGAAGCTAGAGTTCATTCTTGATTCACCCTCTCACTGACCCACTCTTGTGATGACTAAAGAAACACCACAGTGCAGCACTGTGTGATTGCTGAGCACCTATCACACGAGTTCAGCTGTGACATCTGAATTCACCAGTGTACCTGCGAAACTATAGCCACATTGACAACAGGTGTTATCTGGTACCTAAAGGACATCCAAATGTCATTAATCAGAAAGTGATCCACTCTCTGCCTGATGGCCATTACCTTCTATTTGAAGGCATTTTCCAGGATGGTGACCAGAATTACCCTAATAAATAGGGGTGGGCGAAGTTTGTGGAGTTTTGCCCACTCCACTCTCTGTGCGGATCTGCGAAAAACTATGTGATGCGATGCTGAGAGGAGTTAAGTTGGTGAAAGCAAGCTAGAGAATTTGCATGTTAGACAACCTCCCAGTGAGATTTCTGAACAAAGGCGGTTGTGGCAGGTCGCTACCACTACCAATGAGAAAGCTGCAGCTCGCATTGAAGAAGCTGCCGCTCGAGTAGGAAATCTACTGGAGCGAAAGTAGTGCTCTCTGGTGCTCCACGTGATGTCGCTCATGCTGATTTTATAGGGGAGAGAAACTTTTGGCACAAATAATTTGCACGAAATGCGTGATGTACTGGACACCACCGCTCACTGAGCTCTGCATAGCATGGCAGAGTTTTTTCAGCACTACGTGGAGCTCCGGGTACTGCGACTCTGCAAAATCCGCCCTGGCCTACTAATAAGCGCAGGTAGCAAGAAGGATTTAGGGTAGTTCATCTCAAACTGGAAAAAAGGAGCAAGGATGTACACAATTACTGACTTCATGCTGTTCCATTCAAAGCAATCATCAACATATGAGTGGCTATAGGCCTACTACAACTGCAGAAAGGGTTCCAACAATACCAGAAGGTGACACTGAGGCCAATTGGCAGTGTTCTTAACTGGGAATGTTGGCTTCCCAAAATAAAATGCAGTACCTCCTGTTTCCTACAGTACCTATAGGTGTCTCTCTGTTATATAGAGCACATGTGATTGTTGTTTGGGAGACCTGTTAACACTTGAGCCAAAGCCAGAATATTGAGGTTTGCAAGGGAGAGAAATTAGCTTACATGCTAGATGTCTACAATGGAGTAGAACCTTGATCCCTATACCCTTACAAAGGGTATAAATAAGATTCTAGGACACCTGCAGGTTTAGGCCTTAACGTCTTGCTGGGCATTATCTCTGCACGAAGAGGTGTACCTGTCAAACTCTTGCCACAGCTTTCCTTGAGGGCATTAGTTTTACGCTGTCTCAGGAAGTAAGCATTTGTGCAATTTCCCCCTGTATGTATCCATTTTACCTCCCTCTCATTTTGGAGAATGGTTGTCTTTTCATCTAGAGATTTGATCAGCAAAGTCAGCAAATGAGAGGACAGTGGGCCATGTGCCATGCTGCTGTGGCAGAGGATGCTACACTGAAGTCTGGCAAATGAATGCTACCATAGCATGCTTAGGGTTCCCCATCACTGTGGTGGAGAATTTCTGGGCAACAGTGCTACCCCCATTTGTTAGAAAGGCTCCAATTGGCATTGTTTTGTTTTTTCAGGTACAACCCCCTAACCCGTGTTTGGCAAAACAAGAAAGGAATGTCTCTGGTGCACTTTCTCCCTGAATGTGCCTATCATTTTTTTTCCTCTTTCAACGACCCTTCTTTTTATGAAGCCATAAGAACAAACATGCTTAAAGTCTGATTCTAAGTGGAGTGGAGGTTCCAGGACTGTTAAGTGGGTGAACCTGTGGTGGTCAGCCTACAGCAAAGTCTCTTAGATAGGAAATCAAACTGATGCTCCATTTTTGAAAAGCAAGCGATCTCCCACTGCTCAATCAGGCAGGATCGCAATTAGGGGGGCACACGTCATTTGCTAGTTTTTGGCTCTTGCCATACCTCTGCACATTTCTAAATGAGCCCCCGTGAGCTTGGTTAATCTCAGATCAAAAGTCTGCAGTGCCTGCTACATTATGGCAATTGTCCAAGAAACATTCATACCACAGGCTGAGAGAAACGCTTCCTCCAAATCAAAGAATAGAATCCTGATGGAGGACCTATTGCTTAACAGTAGGACTAATAGTTCTTGGACTATGATTTGCTGTTTCATACATATAGATATAGGAATAATATGCCAGCTGCATCAGGCTTACACAGACAGCACTACCAAAGCCTTGGCCATGAGTAGATTTTGTTGGTATGCAGGTTTCTATGATCGCCGGTTGCATTCTCTAGTCACTATTCACATCCCTTACTGAGTTATGTGGAAGAAGAAGGCTTGGGAATTGTATAAACCGATGTATTGCCCATCCTTGAAAGGCCAGTTGTACTGGTTGGGATCCAGACCTAGAGGTAAATAAAGACAGGCTATGCAAGTAAGAACAGTGAGGCTGGTCCTTGGGTCTTGAAAGCTTCACCAGAGTTGCAAGAACTTACGTGGGAAAGCTGCTGAAATCAGTCAGTGTCCCATTATGCATGGTTTAAAGAACTAGAAATTAGTTATAAGCTTCACATGCACAAGAAAAACAATGATGGTGGAACAAAACAGCAGCCAAATATGATTGAGCGACCAAGGATTGTCTGTGCCATGCTTCGATATTAGAAACTTATTGAGATTGAAAGAAAAAAATTCTGATTAATAATACTCCCCAAAAGAAAGAACTGTTGAAGACACACATATACCTAAGGATAGGGTTGAGTAGAACGCGATGCATATATGCATGTCATGCACTGATGTGTAAAATTGACCACTTATCCACAACAGAATCAATTTGTGTAAGGTGTTGACGACATGATAATAGGAAAGTGTCATAGTGTAGAAGTAATGTTAATATTATGTACAAATCTACCACAGACCAAATCAGACACACAATATCCTTCATCATCAGCAGCAAAAACGGTACTATTGATGATGGTGCCAGATTTATTGTTTTTGTTTTCGCAACAGCTACAGATGACTTGTGCAAAAGAACTGAAGCTGATGCAAACATTATGCTATTATCTTTCAAAAGAAGAGACGAAATTAGGGTGTTTCAGAATGTAAACGTTTTTACAGGACTAAAGTCAATCTTTAATGCATCTCTATTTCAGGCACAGGCATCGCTTGTGATGCATCAGGTATTACATCATGGCTGAAGGAAAACCTAATGCAGTTCATTCAGCAATCTAACATTGAAGATCTTGCACAGTTCAACAGAAATCTTAACAAGGTAGGCCCTTTGAAATATACCTTCAAACATTAGAAGAAATACATGAATTTACATTTTTGAGTATGAAATTATGTTTTGCAATGATATCCACTGAAGGATAAATCAAAAATAAGACTCTTTCAACACTGAATTCATTCAAGATTTAAATGTGAAATTCACTGCTCTTTATTTTCTCTAGGTGTTTATACCCAGTAATCTTACAGCAGAGGAGCTGGCTGAAATAACCATATATGTGGATGAATTTAAAAATGAAACATTAAAAACATTAATTCTGGGACAAATCTTGCACTTTGACAACAATGAAGTATTTTTGCAGTATCTTAGCGCTTTAAAGATGACTATTTGTCTCGTAAGTATTGTATTATTCACACAGGGTGTATCAATATTTTAAAAATAGCCTCATTTCTAAGTGACATGGTGCGTCTCATCCAAAATCACTATTTATTTTTAAAGTTTGTGAACAGAGTGTTGAAGTAATCAACCCTCCTCAACAACCCAAATAGAAATTAATAATACCCTTTCTAAAATGTTTTTTGTTTTCAGCTATAAATCATTATCTTCTAAACATAATTCTACTTCTCATCACAAGCATTTGTCACTGATAAATATTTTTTGCCTTTCACAGAGCTCAAACCCATCTACAAATGTGACTTTGTGTAATGCGTCTGCTTTCTTCACACTTTCAACTCAAAAAGAGTTTTTGAACAACACTTTATCTGCACTCAACATGGACTGGTGCTTGAAAAATATGAATGAATGGGTCAGACTTTTCCAGATTGTCATTGAACTATTTCTGAGGGTCATAGATGAATCCGATCTATCACGATTACCACTTAATATAACATGTGAAGGCTACCAAACAATGTAAGTAAAAGTCATCAAAGCCAACTTTTAAATATCTGCAATTAAAAGTGAATGGATTGGTTTTCTATTTAGTACTCAATATTTTCTTTTTTCTCTTTAATTAATGACTACAGAATAAAACAGCTGAGCGATGTAGTCCTTGAACTCGATGTCAATAACAAACGTGCCATTTACGAATTCAGTGAAAAATACCTTTCTCAACAGTTTGACAAAGCAGGTACACATGTTTTAATTGCAATATGAAGCTTTAAACTTTATTGCTGCAGGGCGTAAAGTACAACATCTTTATTCTCACACCCAGAATTACAGATATTATAGGCCGCAGTACTTCTGGGATACTCCAATACCGCTGTATTCTAGGTGGGACCTTTAGCGCACACTTACGATTGAGATATTACTATAGGAACCTGCATTGAAAAAACAATTTTTGAATGAAATTCTCTATTATGTTCCTATTGAATATTCTCTTAGTGAATACAAAAATGTATTGTCACCTAATGGTGCACTTCAAGAAAATTGTTAAAGTGACTTTCATGATTCTCTGCATGTGTAAATTACTGATATCAGAAACTAAAATATATCTACCCAAGGAAATGAAAGAAGCGAAAATACACCCATTTAAAAAGATGAGGATGTTACAAGAAAAAGTAGTCTGAAGCTAGACAGATGATAGTAACTCACTTTCCACATAAGAAGTTCTCTAAAATATATTGATTAATGCTCAGCAAAATATAATTTTATTAATCTACAACGGAATACGGTAAAATACCAGTGCAACTCGCTATCACACTGCAAGTGTGGGTCATACAGGTAATTAGTACACTTCTTCACATGTAGGCCTGACATAGAAGGTTAGATTTAGATGGTGTCTCCTTTGTAAAAAATATGATGTGAACATTACGTTGGATTTGCATAAAAAAAGGTATTCAAATAGTCCCCTGAATCACAAAGTCCAAAACGGACAGTTCAGTGGCTGGCAAAATCTGTTATTGACATAGGTGCATTTTCGACCAACTTTAGTTTTGAGAGTTCTTTATTTTGGCACATTTGAGATATACATCAGCACAACTGACTTAGCAAAACTATAGAGCAGCAGTTAAATATTCTGCTCTCATTACAAATTCATCACAATGCCTTAACACCTGTTATTCAATGCTTAATGAAACCTTTCTTTTGTTTAGGCTCTGCATGCGCATCAAATACAAACGGAACAAAGCAATGGCTAGTGAAGAATTTGGGTGCCTTCTTCTCATACGCTTCAGTCTCCAAACTTATAGCCCTGTACCCCAATCTAAGCATAGTAAGTGGTGAAGCTGAAAAACATATCTGTTTGCCACACAGTTTTACTAGTAGCAAATGGGTTGTCTGAAGTCTTTTCTCACTACATCATTCTTTTCATTTCCTTTCTTGTATGTCACCATCTTTATTCGGGGCAGGATCAGTAGCTTAAATTAGCAGGATTTTTCTAGCATTGATACCAGCACTATATGTTTCTTCGAATAAGAATAATAGTGGTTCTCAAGTCAACTTACACGCTTTTATAAAAGAATGGCAAGACGTTTAGACGGGAGCACTTTCTGGAACACAAAGTAGATGCATTTGAAGTTTCTATTTTAAATACACTCAAGGGAATTTGTTTTAAATCTGAAATCAGCCTGGTATCATACTGACTCCAGAAACTATGTATATATGTTAATAGATAAATTTTATGTAAAGTTATTTGCTTCTAAGATTGCTACATGCTAGAGTCCTGCAGTTTCACCATCGTATGCTTATTTTTGTCATATTCAGGAGGTGCTTACTGGAACTCTATCACCAAATGAAACAGCTGTGCTCTTGACGAAACCAGAAGTCATCAACAACTCTACACTGCTAAAGCAAATACTTAGCCTTGTGACACCAGATAAAGTCACAGTGTATTTGGAAAATATCCTGTCTGCTTCTGAAAAGGTATGGAAACGTATTCAATGACATCAACATAAGGCACAACATAAAATAGTGGGCTAGTAAAAACACGAATTGTTTGTAGTTGACATATGAACCCAAACAATGAATGACAATGGGGGATGAAACCTTTTGTAATTGAAACAATGTCACAAAGCCATGATATGATGAAGATGACTGTGTGGTTAACAGGTAAAAAGCAACCACCAATAGAAAGGGGTTCTGCAGTTCTACCATTGTAATCGCCATGGGACAAACATAACCAAGAGTTGAGCAGTGCATATGAAGAGAGAGAATCATGGATTGAAGGTGTTCCACAGAGGTCATCTCAAATTGCTCACTTAGTTTGAACATTAATCCTCCTGCAAGTATATTACATCAACTAATATGTAGACACCAGAGGCAAGCAGGAGAAGTTCATGGTAAAGATATTAAATATCCTTAACAAATAAAACTGTGTTTGAGAAAAGTTGATTTTATTGGACGTTTAGTGTTCTAATTACACATCAAACAATTATTAGAAAATAAAGAAGATGGGGAGCAACATTACAAAATACAGTATCATAAAACATGTAGAAACATGTTTCATATAGATTTTGAAATATTCAGATAAAATGGATAAAAACAAACAGGCAATACAAAACAAATTCTTTAGGCCATTGGTATTCCTCCGTAAAATATTTGTGAAATACTCTTCTAAATAAAGGGATGGAGGGCATACACAATATTCCAGCAGCAAAGAGGGACTGATTAAGAAATTAAACCTTTGTGTTTTATCTACTCTCCTGACTTCCTTCAGTGTTTAGACTGCTTGCCGTTATTTATAGAGCAATTTCTTTCTACTAAGCAATTGCAATAGTGTTGTTTAATTATCACCATGTTTATGTGACCAAAATGAACTCCTCCATGAAAATGTCTACATGGACAACCTTTTCTTGGAAATAGCATGATTGTGTTCGTTAGTTTAAAGAAATAATTCGGAATTTGTTTGTTTATGAAAAATATAACTTGTACTTTTCATTTTTTCAGGAAAATCTCAGTGTTTCCCAAATTAACACAATAAAACAGACCTTAATAACAGTTATTTTGGAGAAAGTGAGCTCCAACTTCTCGTCTTTCACCCCGAATGATTGGAAAGAGTTCATACAAAAGGATCTGGTTGAATTGTTGGGAAGCTTCAATGAAACCCATCTTCATCAACTACCAAAAAATATTACTTGCGCCTCTTACCATGAAATGTAAGTATTTGGCTTTGCGTTCTACAAGAAACAACTGAGATTGAATTTGCTGGAATCAAGTTCTTGAAAAGGATTCTGTAGATTGACATGTTATACAAAGTTAAATCTGCTTTCAGCTTATACCACGGCAATTGGTAACTTATTGCACTCAAATGTCAACCGGTAGAAAATGGTAAAATATGTAAGCTGGTCATCTATCTTTTGCAGACTGAAAGGATTTGCCAAGCGTTACACTTCTCTAACAACTGACTCAAAAGTGGCTGTCTACAGATTTTATATTAAGGAATTTCTAAGCCAAGAATCTCTTAACACAGGTACAGTATACTGCAAAGGCAATTGTTTATGTCTATATCATTTTCTTTAATGATCATTGCTATATCACACATCAATTTACTGAATTATCCCAAAACATAGGTGCTGAAAAGGTGTAACGTGTGTCCGACTTTGATCAATACACATGGTTTCTGGGATCTGAACTAGCATGAAAAAACACTCACTGAATATCATTTGTCTGAACATTAGGTGGAAGCTAGAGTTCATTCTTGATTCACCCTCTCACTGACCCACTCTCGTGATGACTAAAGACACACCACAGTGCAGCACTGTGTGATTGCTGAGCACCTATCACACGAGTTCAGCTGTGACATCTGAATTCACCAGTGTACCTGCGAAACTATAGCCACATTGACAACAGGTGTTATCTGGTACCTAAAGGACATCCAAATGTCATTAATCAGAAAGTGATCCACTCTCTGCCTGATGGCCATTACCTTCTATTTGAAGGCATTTTCCAGGATGGTGACCAGAATTACCCTAATAAATAGGGGTGGGCGAAGTTTGTGGAGTTTTGCCCACTCCACTCTCTGTGCGGATCTGCGAAAAACTATGTGATGCGATGCTGAGAGGAGTTAAGTTGGTGAAAGCAAGCTAGAGAATTTGTATGTTAGACAACCTCCCAGTGAGATTTCTGAACAAAGGCGGTTGTGGCAGGTCGCTACCACTACCAATGAGAAAGCTGCAGCTCGCATTGAAGAAGCTGCCGCTCGAGTAGGAAATCTACTGGAGCGAAAGTAGTGCTCTCTGGTGCTCCACGTGATGTCGCTCATGCTGATTTTATAGGGGAGAGAAACTTTTGGCACAAATAATTTGCACGAAATGCGTGATGTACTGGACACCACCGCTCACTGAGCTCTGCATAGCATGGCAGAGTTTTTTCAGCACTACGTGGAGCTCCGGGTACTGCGACTCTGCAAAATCCGCCCTGGCCTACTAATAAGCGCAGGTAGCAAGAAGGATTTAGGGTAGTTCATCTCAAACATATGAGTGGCTATAGGCCTACTACAACTGCAGAAAGGGTTCCAACAATACCAGAAGGTAACACTGAGGCCAATTGGCAGTGTTCTTAACTGGGAATGTTGGCTTCCCAAAATAAAATGCAGTACCTCCTGTTTCCTACAGTACCTATAGGTGTCTCTCTGTTATATAGAGCACATGTGATTGTTGTTTGGGAGACCTGTTAACACTTGAGCCAAAGCCAGAATATTGAGGTTTGCAAGGGAGAGAAATTAGCTTACATGCTAGATGTCTACAATGGAGTAGAACCTTGATCCCTATACCCTTACAAAGGGTATAAATAAGATTCTAGGACACCTGCAGGTTTAGGCCTTAACGTCTTGCTGGGCATTATCTCTGCACGAAGAGGTGTACCTGTCAAACTCTTGCCACAGCTTTCCTTGAGGGCATTAGTTTTACGCTGTCTCAGGAAGTAAGCATTTGTGCAATTTCCCCCTGTATGTATCCATTTTACCTCCCTCTCATTTTGGAGAATGGTTGTCTTTTCATCTAGAGATTTGATCAGCAAAGTCAGCAAATGAGAGGACAGTGGGCCATCTGCCATGCTGCTGTGGCAGAGGATGCTACACTGAAGTCTGGCAAATGAATGCTACCATAGCATGCTTAGGGTTCCCCATCACTGTGGTGGAGAATTTCTGGGCAACAGTGCTACCCCCATTTGTTAGAAAGGCTCCAATTGGCATTGTTTTGTTTTTTCAGGTACAACCCCCTAACCCGTGTTTGGCAAAACAAGAAAGGAATGTCTCTGGTGCACTTTCTCCCTGAATGTGCCTATCATTTTTTTTCCTCTTTCAAGCGACCCTTCTTTTTATGAAGCCATAAGAACAAACATGCTTAAAGTCTGATTCTAAGTGGAGTGGAGGTTCCAGGACTGTTAAGTGGGTGAACCTGTGGTGGTCAGCCTACAGCAAAGTCTCTTAGATAGGAAATCAAACTGATGCTCCATTTTTGAAAAGCAAGCGATCTCCCACTGCTCAATCAGGCAGGATCGCAATTAGGGGGGCACACGTCATTTGCTAGTTTTTGGCTCTTGCCATACCTCTGCACATTTCTAAATGAGCCCCCGTGAGCTTGGTTAATCTCAGATAAAAAGTCTGCAGTGCCTGCTACATTATGGCAATTGTCCAAGAAACATTCATACCACAGGCTGAGAGAAACGCTTCCTCCAAATCAAAGAATAGAATCCTGATGGAGGACCTATTGCTTAACAGTAGGACTAATAGTTCTTGGACTATGATTTGCTGTTTCATACATATAGATATAGGAATAATATGCCAGCTGCATCAGGCTTACACAGACAGCACTACCAAAGCCTTGGCCATGAGTAGATTTTGTTGGTATGCAGGTTTCTATGATCGCCGGTTGCATTCTCTAGTCACTATTCACATCCCTTACTGAGTTATGTGGAAGAAGAAGGCTTGGGAATTGTATAAACCGATGTATTGCCCATCCTTGAAAGGCCAGTTGTACTGGTTGGGATCCAGACCTAGAGGTAAATAAAGACAGGCTATGCAAGTAAGAACAGTGAGGCTGGTCCTTGGGTCTTGAAAGCTTCACCAGAGTTGCAAGAACTTACGTGGGAAAGCTGCTGAAATCAGTCAGTGTCCCATTATGCATGGTTTAAAGAACTAGAAATTAGTTATAAGCTTCACATGCACAAGAAAAACAATGATGGTGGAACAAAACAGCAGCCAAATATGATTGAGCGATCAAGGATAGTCTGTGCCATGCTTCGATATTAGAAACTTATTGAGATTGAAAGAAAAAAATTCTGATTAATAATACTCCCCAAAAGAAAGAACTGTTGAAGACACACATATACCTAAGGATAGGGTTGAGTAGAACGCGATGCATATATGCATGTCATGCACTGATGTGTAAAATTGACCACTTATCCACAACAGAATCAATTTGTGTAAGGTGTTGACGACATGATAATAGGAAAGTGTCATAGTGTAGAAGTAATGTTAATATTATGTACAAATCTACCACAGACCAAATCAGACACACAATATCCTTCATCATCAGCAGCAAAAACGGTACTATTGATGATGGTGCCAGATTTATTGTTTTTGTTTTCGCAACAGCTACAGATGACTTGTGCAAAAGAACTGAAGCTGATGCAAACATTATGCTATTATCTTTCAAAAGAAGAGACGAAATTAGGGTGTTTCAGAATGTAAACGTTTTTACAGGACTAAAGTCAATCTTTAATGCATCTCTATTTCAGGCACAGGCATCGCTTGTGATGCATCAGGTATTACATCATGGCTGAAGGAAAACCTAATGCAGTTCATTCAGCAATCTAACATTGAAGATCTTGCACAGTTCAACAGAAATCTTAACAAGGTAGGCCCTTTGAAATATACCTTCAAACATTAGAAGAAATACATGAATTTACATTTTTGAGTATGAAATTATGTTTTGCAATGATATCCACTGAAGGATAAATCAAAAATAAGACTCTTTCAACACTGAATTCATTCAAGATTTAAATGTGAAATTCACTGCTCTTTATTTTCTCTAGGTGTTTATACCCAGTAATCTTACAGCAGAGGAGCTGGCTGAAATAACCATATATGTGGATGAATTTAAAAATGAAACATTAAAAACATTAATTCTGGGTCAAATCTTGCACTTTGACAACAATGAAGTATTTTTGCAGTATCTTAGCGCTTTAAAGATGACTATTTGTCTCGTAAGTATTGTATTATTCACACAGGGTGTATCAATATTTTAAAAATAGCCTCATTTCTAAGTGACATGGTGCGTCTCATCCAAAATCACTATTTATTTTTAAAGTTTGTGAACAGAGTGTTGAAGTAATCAACCCTCCTCAAGAACCCAAATAGAAATTAATAATACCCTTTCTAAAATGTTTTTTGTTTTCAGCTATAAATCATTATCTTCTAAACATAATTCTACTTCTCATCACAAGCATTTGTCACTGATAAATATTTTTTGCCTTTCACAGAGCTCAAACCCATCTACAAATGTGACTTTGTGTAATGCGTCTGCTTTCTTCACACTTTCAACTCAAAAAGAGTTTTTGAACAACACTTTATCTGCACTCAACATGGACTGGTGCTTGAAAAATATGAATGAATGGGTCAGACTTTTCCAGATTGTCATTGAACTATTTCTGAGGGTCATAGATGAATCCGATCTATCACGATTACCACTTAATATAACATGTGAAGGCTACCAAACAATGTAAGTAAAAGTCATCAAAGCCAACTTTTAAATATCTGCAATTAAAAGTGAATGGATTGGTTTTCTATTTAGTACTCAATATTTTCTTTTTTCTCTTTAATTAATGACTACAGAATAAAACAGCTGAGCGATGTAGTCCTTGAACTCGATGTCAATAACAAACGTGCCATTTACGAATTCAGTGAAAAATACCTTTCTCAACAGTTTGACAAAGCAGGTACACATGTTTTAATTGCAATATGAAGCTTTAAACTTTATTGCTGCAGGGCGTAAAGTACAACATCTTTATTCTCACACCCAGAATTACAGATATTATAGGCCGCAGTACTTCTGGGATACTCCAATACCGCTGTATTCTAGGTGGGACCTTTAGCGCACACTTACGATTGAGATATTACTATAGGAACCTGCATTGAAAAAACAATTTTTGAATGAAATTCTCTATTATGTTCCTATTGAATATTCTCTTAGTGAATAAAAAAATGTATTGTCACCTAATGGTGCACTTCAAGAAAATTGTTAAAGTGACTTTCATGATTCTCTGCATGTGTAAATTACTGATATCAGAAACTAAAATATATCTACCCAAGGAAATGAAAGAAGCGAAAATACACCCATTTAAAAAGATGAGGATGTTACAAGAAAAAGTAGTCTGAAGCTAGACAGATGATAGTAACTCACTTTCCACATAAGAAGTTCTCTAAAATGTATTGATTAATGCTCAGCAAAATATAATTTTATTAATCTACAACGGAATACGGTAAAATACCAGTGCAACTCGCTATCACACTGCAAGTGTGGGTCATACAGGTAATTAGTAAACTTCTTCACATGTGGGCCTGACATAGAAGGTTAGATTTAGATGGTGTCTCCTTTGTAAAAAATATGATGTGAACATTACGTTGAATTTGCATAAAAAAAGGTATTCAAATAGTCCCCTGAATCACAAAGTCCAAAACGGACAGTTCAGTGGCTGGCAAAATCTGTTATTGACATAGGTGCATTTTCGACCAACTTTAGTTTTGAGAGTTCTTTATTTTGGCACATTTGAGATATACATCAGCACAACTGACTTAGCAAAACTATAGAGCAGCAGTTAAATATTCTGCTCTCATTACAAATTCATCACAATGCCTTAACACCTGTTATTCAATGCTTAATGAAACCTTTCTTTTGTTTAGGCTCTGCATGCGCATCAAATACAAACGGAACAAAGGAATGGCTAGTGAAGAATTTGGGTGCCTTCTTCTCATACGCTTCAGTCTCGAAACTTATAGCCCTGTACCCCAATCTAAGCATAGTAAGTGGTGAAGCTGAAAAACATATCTGTTTGCCACACAGTTTTACTAGTAGCAAATGGGTTGTCTGAAGTCTTTTCTCACTACATCATTCTTTTCAATTCCTTTCTTGTATGTCACCATCTTTATTCGGGGCAGGATCAGTAGCTTAAATTAGCAGGATTTTTCTAGCATTGATACCAGCACTATATGTTTCTTCGAATAAGAATAATAGTGGTTCTCAAGTCAACTTACACGCTTTTATAAAAGAATGGCAAGACGTTTAGACGGGAGCACTTTCTGGAACACAAAGTAGATGCATTTGAAGTTTCTATTTTAAATACACTCAAGGGAATTTGTTTTAAATCTGAAATCAGCCTGGTATCATACTGACTCCAGAAACTATGTATATATGTTAATAGATAAATTTTATGTAAAGTTATTTGCTTCTAAGATTGCTACATTCTAGAGTCCTGCAGTTTCACCATCGTATGCTTATTTTTGTCATATTCAGGAGGTGCTTACTGGAACTCTATCACCAAATGAAACAGCTGTGCTCTTGACGAAACCAGAAGTCATCAACAACTCTACACTGCTAAAGCAAATACTTAGCCTTGTGACACCAGATAAAGTCACAGTGTATTTGGAAAATATCCTGTCTGCTTCTGAAAAGGTATGGAAACGTATTCAATGACATCAACTTAAGGCACAACATAAAATAGTGGGCTAGTAAAAACACGAATTGTTTGTAGTTGACATATGAACCCAAACAATGAATGACAATGGGGGATGAAACCTTTTGTAATTGAAACAATGTCACAAAGCCATGATATGATGAAGATGACTGTGTGGTTAACAGGTAAAAAGCAACCACCAATAGAAAGGGGTTCTGCAGTTCTACCATTGTAATCACCATGGGACAAACATAACCAAGAGTTGAGCAGTGCATATGAAGAGAGAGAATCATGGATTGAAGGTGTTCCACAGAGGTCATCTCAAATTGCTCACTTAGTTTGAACATTAATCCTCCTGCAAGTATATTACATCAACTAATATGTAGACACCAGAGGCAAGCAGGAGAAGTTCATGGTAAAGATATTAAATATCCTTAACAAATAAAACTGTGTTTGAGAAAAGTTGATTTTATTGGACGTTTAGTGTTCTAATTACACATCAAACAATTATTAGAAAATAAAGAAGATGGGGAGCAACATTACAAAATACAGTATCATAAAACATGTAGAAACATGTTTCATATAGATTTTGAAATATTCAGATAAAATGGATAAAAACAAACAGGCAATACAAAACAAATTCTTTAGGCCATTGGTATTCCTCCGTGAAATATTTGTGAAATACTCTTCTAAATAAAGGGATGGAGGGCATACACAATATTCCAGCAGCAAAGAGGGACTGATTAAGGAATTAAACCTTTGTGTTTTATCTACTCTCCTGACTTCCTTCAGTGTTTAGACTGCTTGCCGTTATTTATAGAGCAATTTCTTTCTACTAAGCAATTGCAATAGTGTTGTTTAATTATCACCATGTTTATGTGACCAAAATGAACTCCTCCATGAAAATGTCTACATGGACAACCTCTTCTTGGAAATAGCATGATTGTGTTCGTTAGTTTAAAGAAATAATTCGGAATTTGTTTGTTTATGAAAAATATAACTTGTACTTTTCATTTTTTCAGGAAAATCTCAGTGTTTCCCAAATTAACACAATAAAACAGACCTTAATAACAGTTATTTTGGAGAAAGTGAGCTCCAACTTCTCGTCTTTCACCCCGAATGATTGGAAAGAGTTCATACAAAAGGATCTGGTTGAATTGTTGGGAAGCTTCAATGAAACCCATCTTCATCAACTACCAAAAAATATTACTTGCGCCTCTTACCATGAAATGTAAGTATTTGGCTTTGCGTTCTACAAGAAACAACTGAGATTGAATTTGCTGGAATCAAGTTCTTGAAAAGGATTCTGTAGATTGACATGTTATACAAAGTTAAATCTGCTTTCAGCTTATACCGCGGCAATTGGTAACTTATTGCACTCAAATGTCAACCGGTAGAAAATGGTAAAATATGTAAGCTGGTCATCTATCTTTTGCAGACTGAAAGGATTTGCCAAGCGTTACACTTCTCTAACAACTGACTCAAAAGTGGCTGTCTACAGATTTTATATTAAGGAATTTCTAAGCCAAGAATCTCTTAACACAGGTACAGTATACTGCAAAGGCAATTGTTTATGTCTATATCATTTTCTTTAATGATCATTGCTATATCACACATCAATTTACTGAATTATCCCAAAACATAGGTGCTGAAAAGGTGTAACGTGTGTCCGACTTTGATCAATACACATGGTTTCTGGGATCTGAACTAGCATGAAAAAACACTCACTGAATATCATTTGTCTGAACATTAGGTGGAAGCTAGAGTTCATTCTTGATTCACCCTCTCACTGACCCACTCTTGTGATGACTAAAGAAACACCACAGTGCAGCACTGTGTGATTGCTGAGCACCTATCACACGAGTTCAGCTGTGACATCTGAATTCACCAGTGTACCTGCGAAACTATAGCCACATTGACAACAGGTGTTATCTGGTACCTAAAGGACATCCAAATGTCATTAATCAGAAAGTGATCCACTCTCTGCCTGATGGCCATTACCTTCTATTTGAAGGCATTTTCCAGGATGGTGACCAGAATTACCCTAATAAATAGGGGTGGGCGAAGTTTGTGGAGTTTTGCCCACTCCACTCTCTGTGCGGATCTGCGAAAAACTATGTGATGCGATGCTGAGAGGAGTTAAGTTGGTGAAAGCAAGCTAGAGAATTTGCATGTTAGACAACCTCCCAGTGAGATTTCTGAACAAAGGCGGTTGTGGCAGGTCGCTACCACTACCAATGAGAAAGCTGCAGCTCGCATTGAAGAAGCTGCCGCTCGAGTAGGAAATCTACTGGAGCGAAAGTAGTGCTCTCTGGTGCTCCACGTGATGTCGCTCATGCTGATTTTATAGGGGAGAGAAACTTTTGGCACAAATAATTTGCACGAAATGCGTGATGTACTGGACACCACCGCTCATTGAGCTCTGCATAGCATGGCAGAGTTTTTTCAGCACTACGTGGAGCTCCGGGTACTGCGACTCTGCAAAATCCGCCCTGGCCTACTAATAAGCGCAGGTAGCAAGAAGGATTTAGGGTAGTTCATCTCAAACTGGAAAAAAGGAGCAAGGATGTACACAATTACTGACTTCATGCTGTTCCATTCAAAGCAATCATCAACATATGAGTGGCTATAGGCCTACTACAACTGCAGAAAGGGTTCCAACAATACCAGAAGGTGACACTGAGGCCAATTGGCAGTGTTCTTAACTGGGAATGTTGGCTTCCCAAAATAAAATGCAGTACCTCCTGTTTCCTACAGTACCTATAGGTGTCTCTCTGTTATATAGAGCACATGTGATTGTTGTTTGGGAGACCTGTTAACACTTGAGCCAAAGCCAGAATATTGAGGTTTGCAAGGGAGAGAAATTAGCTTACATGCTAGATGTCTACAATGGAGTAGAACCTTGATCCCTATACCCTTACAAAGGGTATAAATAAGATTCTAGGACACCTGCAGGTTAAGGCCTTAACGTCTTGCTGGGCATTATCTCTGCACGAAGAGGTGTACCTGTCAAACTCTTGCCACAGCTTTCCTTGAGGGCATTAGTTTTACGCTGTCTCAGGAAGTAAGCATTTGTGCAATTTCCCCCTGTATGTATCCATTTTACCTCCCTCTCATTTTGGAGAATGGTTGTCTTTTCATCTAGAGATTTGATCAGCAAAGTCAGCAAATGAGAGGACAGTGGGCCATCTACCATGCTGCTGTGTCAGAGGATGCTACACTGAAGTCTGGCAAATGAATGCTACCATAACATGCTTAGGGTTCCCCATCACTGTGGTGGAGAATTTCTGGGCAACAGTGCTACCCCCATTTGTTAGAAAGGCTCCAATTGGCATTGTTTTGTTTTTTCAGGTACAACCCCCTAACCCGTGTTTGGCAAAACAAGAAAGGAATGTCTCTGGTGCACTTTCTCCCTGAATGTGCCTATCATTTTTTTTCCTCTTTCAAGCGACCCTTCTTTTTATGAAGCCATAAGAACAAACATGCTTAAAGTCTGATTCTAAGTGGAGTGGAGGTTCCAGGACTGTTAAGTGGGTGAACCTGTGGTGGTCAGCCTACAGCAAAGTCTCTTAGATAGGAAATCAAACTGATGCTCCATTATTGAAAAGCAAGCGATCTCCCACTGCTCAATCAGGCAGGATCGCAATTAGGGGGGCACACGTCATTTGCTAGTTTTTGGCTCTTGCCATACCTCTGCACATTTCTAAATGAGCCCCCGTGAGCTTGGTTAATCTCAGATAAAAAGTCTGCAGTGCCTGCTACATTATGGCAATTGTCCAAGAAACATTCATACCACAGGCTGAGAGAAACGCTTCCTCCAAATCAAAGAATAGAATCCTGATGGAGGACCTATTGCTTAACAGTAGGACTAATAGTTCTTGGACTATGATTTGCTGTTTCATACATATAGATATAGGAATAATATGCCAGCTGCATCAGGCTTACACAGACAGCACTACCAAAGCCTTGGCCATGAGTAGATTTTGTTGGTATGCAGGTTTCTATGATCGCCGGTTGCATTCTCTAGTCACTATTCACATCCCTTACTGAGTTATGTGGAAGAAGAAGGCTTGGGAATTGTATAAACCGATGTATTGCCCATCCTTGAAAGGCCAGTTGTACTGGTTGGGATCCAGACCTAGAGGTGAATAAAGACAGGCTATGCAAGTAAGAACAGTGAGGCTGGTCCTTGGGTCTTGAAAGCTTCACCAGAGTTGCAAGAACTTACGTGGGAAAGCTGCTGAAATCAGTCAGTGTCCCATTATGCATGGTTTAAAGAACTAGAAATTAGTTATAAGCTTCACATGCACAAGAAAAACAATGATGGTGGAACAAAACAGCAGCCAAATATGATTGAGCGATCAAGGATAGTCTGTGCCATGCTTCGATATTAGAAACTTATTGAGATTGAAAGAAAAAAATTCTGATTAATAATACTCCCCAAAAGAAAGAACTGTTGAAGACACACATATACTTAAGGATAGGGTTGAGTAGAACGCGATGCATATATGCATGTCATGCACTGATGTGTAAAATTGACCACTTATCCACAACAGAATCAATTTGTGTAAGGTGTTGACGACATGATAATAGGAAAGTGTCATAGTGTAGAAGTAATGTTAATATTATGTACAAATCTACCACAGACCAAATCAGACACACAATATCCTTCATCATCAGCAGCAAAAACGGTACTATTGATGATGGTGCCAGATTTATTGTTTTTGTTTTCGCAACAGCTACAGATGACTTGTGCAAAAGAACTGAAGCTGATGCAAACATTATGCTATTATCTTTCAAAAGAAGAGACGAAATTAGGGTGTTTCAGAATGTAAACGTTTTTACAGGACTAAAGTCAATCTTTAATGCATCTCTATTTCAGGCACAGGCATCGCTTGTGATGCATCAGGTATTACATCATGGCTGAAGGAAAACCTAATGCAGTTCATTCAGCAATCTAACATTGAAGATCTTGCACAGTTCAACAGAAATCTTAACAAGGTAGGCCCTTTGAAATATACCTTCAAACATTAGAAGAAATACATGAATTTACATTTTTGAGTATGAAATTATGTTTTGCAATGATATCCACTGAAGGATAAATCAAAAATAAGACTCTTTCAACACTGAATTCATTCAAGATTTAAATGTGAAATTCACTGCTCTTTATTTTCTCTAGGTGTTTATACCCAGTAATCTTACAGCAGAGGAGCTGGCTGAAATAACCATATATGTGGATGAATTTAAAAATGAAACATTAAAAACATTAATTCTGGGTCAAATCTTGCACTTTGACAACAATGAAGTATTTTTGCAGTATCTTAGCGCTTTAAAGATGACTATTTGTCTCGTAAGTATTGTATTATTCACACAGGGTGTATCAATATTTTAAAAATAGCCTCATTTCTAAGTGACATGGTGCGTCTCATCCAAAATCACTATTTATTTTTAAAGTTTGTGAACAGAGTGTTGAAGTAATCAACCCTCCTCAACAACCCAAATAGAAATTAATAATACCCTTTCTAAAATGTTTTTTGTTTTCAGCTATAAATCATTATCTTCTAAACATAATTCTACTTCTCATCACAAGCATTTGTCACTGATAAATATTTTTTGCCTTTCACAGAGCTCAAACCCATCTACAAATGTGACTTTGTGTAATGCGTCTGCTTTCTTCACACTTTCAACTCAAAAAGAGTTTTTGAACAACACTTTATCTGCACTCAACATGGACTGGTGCTTGAAAAATATGAATAATTGGGTCAGACTTTTCCAGATTGTCATTGAACTATTTCTGAGGGTCATAGATGAATCCGATCTATCACGATTACCACTTAATATAACATGTGAAGCCTACCAAACAATGTAAGTAAAAGTCATCAAAGCCAACTTTTAAATATCGGCAATTAAAAGTGAATGGATTGGTTTTCTATTTAGTACTCAATATTTTCTTTTTTCTGTTTAATTAATGACTACAGAATAAAACAGCTGAGCGATGTAGTCCTTGAACTCGATGTCAATAACGAACGTGCCATTTACGAATTCAGTGAAAAATACCTTTCTCAACAGTTTGACAAAGCAGGTACACATGTTTTAATTGCAATATGAAGCTTTAAACTTTATTGCTGCAGGGCGTAAAGTACAACATCTTTATTCTCACACCCAGAATTACAGATATTATAGGCCGCAGTACTTCTGGGATACTCCAATACCACTGTATTCTAGGTGGGACCTTTAGCGCACACTTACGATTGAGATATTACTATAGGAACCTGCATTGAAAAATCAATTTTTGAATGAAATTCTCTATTATGCTCCTATTGAATATTCTCTTAGTGAATAAAAAAATGTATTGTCACCTAATGGTGCACTTCAAGAAAATTGTTAAAGTGACTTTCATGATTCTCTGCATGTGTAAATTACTGATATCAGAAACTAAAATATAACTACCCAAGGAAATGAAAGAAGCGAAAATACACCCATTTAAAAAGATGAGGATGTTACAAGAAAAAGTAGTCTGAAGCTAGACAGATGATAGTAACTCACTTTCCACATAAGAAGTTCTCTAAAATGTATTGATTAATGCTCAGCAAAATATAATTTTATTAATCTACAACGGAATACGGTAAAATACCAGTGCAACTCGCTATCACACTGCAAGTGTGGGTCATACAGGTAATTAGTACACTTCTTCACATGTAGGCCTGACATAGAAGGTTAGATTTAGATGGTGTCTCCTTTGTAAAAAATATGATGTGAACATTACGTTGGATTTGCATAAAAAAAAGTATTCAAATAGTCCCCTGAATCACAAAGTCCAAAACGGACAGTTCAGTGGCTGGTAAAATCTGTTATTGACATAGGTGCATTTTCGACCAACTTTAGTTTTGAGAGTTCTTTATTTTGGCACATTTGAGATATACATCAGCACAACTGACTTAGCAAAACTATAGAGCAGCAGTTAAATATTCTGCTCTCATTACAAATTCATCACAATGCCTTAACACCTGTTATTCAATGCTTAATGAAACCTTTCCTTTGTTTAGGCTCTGCATGCGCATCAAATACAAACGGAACAAAGGAATGGCTAGTGAAGAATTTGGGTGCCTTCTTCTCATACGCTTCAGTCTCGAAACTTATAGCCCTGTACCCCAATCTAAGCATAGTAAGTGGTGAAGCTGAAAAACATATCTGTTTGCCACACAGTTTTACTAGTAGCAAATGGGTTGTCTGAAGTCTTTTCTCACTACATCATTCTTTTCAATTCCTTTCTTGTATGTCACCATCTTTATTCGGGGCAGGATCAGTAGCTTAAATTAGCAGGATTTTTCTAGCATTGATACCAGCACTATATGTTTCTTCGAATAAGAATAATAGTGGTTCTCAAGTCAACTTACACGCTTTTATAAAAGAATGGCAAGACGTTTAGACGGGAGCACTTTCTGGAACACAAAGTAGATGCATTTGAAGTTTCTATTTTAAATACACTCAAGGGAATTTGTTTTAAATCTGAAATCAGCCTGGTATCATACTGACTCCAGAAACTATGTATATATGTTAATAGATAAATTTTATGTAAAGTTATTTGCTTCTAAGATTGCTACATTCTAGAGTCCTGCAGTTTCACCATCGTATGCTTATTTTTGTCATATTCAGGAGGTGCTTACTGGAACTCTATCACCAAATGAAACAGCTGTGCTCTTGACGAAACCAGAAGTCATCAACAACTCTACACTGCTAAAGCAAATACTTAGCCTTGTTACACCAGATAAAGTCACAGTGTATTTGGAAAATATCCTGTCTGCTTCTGAAAAGGTATGGAAACGTATTCAATGACATCAACTTAAGGCACAACATAAAATAGTGGGCTAGTAAAAACACGAATTGTTTGTAGTTGACATATGAACCCAAACAATGAATGACAATGGGGGATGAAACCTTTTGTAATTGAAACAATGTCACAAAGCCATGATATGATGAAGATGACTGTGTGGTTAACAGGTAAAAAGCAACCACCAATAGAAAGGGGTTCTGCAGTTCTACCATTGTAATCACCATGGGACAAACATAACCAAGAGTTGAGCAGTGCATATGAAGAGAGAGAATCGTGGATTGAAGGTGTTCCACAGAGGTCATCTCAAATTGCTCACTTAGTTTGAACATTAATCCTCCTGCAAGTATATTACATCAACTAATATGTAGACACCAGAGGCAAGCAGGAGAAGTTCATGGTAAAGATATTAAATATCCTTAACAAATAAAACTGTGTTTGAGAAAAGTTGATTTTATTGGACGTTTAGTGTTCTAATTACACATCAAACAATTATTAGAAAATAAAGAAGATGGGGAGCAACATTACAAAATACAGTATCATAAAACATGTAGAAACATGTTTCATATAGATTTTGAAATATTCAGATAAAATGGATAAAAACAAACAGGCAATACAAAACAAATTCTTTAGGCCATTGGTATTCCTCCGTGAAATATTTGTGAAATACTCTTCTAAATAAAGGGATGGAGGGCATACACAATATTCCAGCAGCAAAGAGGGACTGATTAAGGAATTAAACCTTTGTGTTTTATCTACTCTCCTGACTTCCTTCAGTGTTTAGACTGCTTGCCGTTATTTATAGAGCAATTTCTTTCTACTAAGCAATTGCAATAGTGTTGTTTAATTATCACCATGTTTATGTGACCAAAATGAACTCCTCCATGAAAATGTCTACATGGACAACCTCTTCTTGGAAATAGCATGATTGTGTTCGTTAGTTTAAAGAAATAATTCGGAATTTGTTTGTTTATGAAAAATATAACTTGTACTTTTCATTTTTTCAGGAAAATCTCAGTGTTTCCCAAATTAACACAATAAAACAGACCTTAATAACAGTTATTTTGGAGAAAGTGAGCTCCAACTTCTCGTCTTTCACCCCGAATGATTGGAAAGAGTTCATACAAAAGGATCTGGTTGAATTGTTGGGAAGCTTCAATGAAACCCATCTTCATCAACTACCAAAAAATATTACTTGCGCCTCTTACCATGAAATGTAAGTATTTGGCTTTGCGTTCTACAAGAAACAACTGAGATTGAATTTGCTGGAATCAAGTTCTTGAAAAGGATTCTGTAGATTGACATGTTATACAAAGTTAAATCTGCTTTCAGCTTATACCGCGGCAATGGTAACTTATTGCACTCAAATGTCAACCGGTAGAAAATGGTAAAATATGTAAGCTGGTCATCTATCTTTTGCAGACTGAAAGGATTTGCCAAGCGTTACACTTCTCTAACAACTGACTCAAAAGTGGCTGTCTACAGATTTTATATTAAGGAATTTCTAAGCCAAGAATCTCTTAACACAGGTACAGTATACTGCAAAGGCAATTGTTTATGTCTATATCATTTTCTTTAATGATCATTGCTATATCACACATCAATTTACTGAATTATCCCAAAACATAGGTGCTGAAAAGGTGTAACGTGTGTCCGACTTTGATCAATACACATGGTTTCTGGGATCTGAACTAGCATGAAAAAACACTCACTGAATATCATTTGTCTGAACATTAGGTGGAAGCTAGAGTTCATTCTTGATTCACCCTCTCACTGACCCACTCTCGTGATGACTAAAGACACACCACAGTGCAGCACTGTGTGATTGCAGAGCACCTATCACACGAGTTCAGCTGTGACATCTGAATTCACCAGTGTACCTGCGAAACTATAGCCACATTGACAACAGGTGTTATCTGGTACCTAAAGGACATCCAAATGTCATTAATCAGAAAGTGATCCACTCTCTGCCTGATGGCCATTACCTTCTATTTGAAGGCATTTTCCAGGATGGTGACCAGAATTACCCTAATAAATAGGGGTGGGCGAAGTTTGTGGAGTTTTGCCCACTCCACTCTCTGTGCGGATCTGCGAAAAACTATGTGATGCGATGCTGAGAGGAGTTAAGTTGGTGAAAGCAAGCTAGAGAATTTGCATGTTAGACAACCTCCCAGTGAGATTTCTGGTACAAAGGCGGTTGTGGCAGGTCGCTACCACTACCAATGAGAAAGCTGCAGCTCGCATTGAAGAAGCTGCCGCTCGAGTAGGAAATCTACTGGAGCGAAAGTAGTGCTCTCTGGTGCTCCACGTGATGTCGCTCATGCTGATTTTATAGGGGAGAGAAACTTTTGGCACAAATAATTTGCACGAAATGCGTGATGTACTGGACACCACCGCTCACTGAGCTCTGCATAGCATGGCAGAGTTTTTTCAGCACTACGTGGAGCTCCGGGTACTGCGACTCTGCAAAATCCGCCCTGGCCTACTAATAAGCGCAGGTAGCAAGAAGGATTTAGGGTAGTTCATCTCAAACTGGAAAAAAGGAGCAAGGATGTACACAATTACTGACTTCATGCTGTTCCATTCAAAGCAATCATCAACATATGAGTGGCTATAGGCCTACTACAACTGCAGAAAGGGTTCCAACAATACCAGAAGGTGACACTGAGGCCAATTGGCAGTGTTCTTAACTGGGAATGTTGGCTTCCCAAAATAAAATGCAGTACCTCCTGTTTCCTACAGTACCTATAGGTGTCTCTCTGGTATATAGAGCACATGTGATTGTTGTTTGGGAGACCTGTTAACACTTGAGCCAAAGCCAGAATATTGAGGTTTGCAAGGGAGAGAAATTAGCTTACATGCTAGATGTCTACAATGGAGTAGAACCTTGATCCCTATACCCTTACAAAGGGTATAAATAAGATTCTAGGACACCTGCAGGTTAAGGCCTTAACGTCTTGCTGGGCATTATCTCTGCACGAAGAGGTGTACCTGTCAAACTCTTGCCACAGCTTTCCTTGAGGGCATTAGTTTTACGCTGTCTCAGGAAGTAAGCATTTGTGCAATTTCCCCCTGTATGTATCCATTTTACCTCCCTCTCATTTTGGAGTATGGTTGTCTTTTCATCTAGAGATTTGATCAGCAAAGTCAGCAAATGAGAGGACAGTGGGCCATCTACCATGCTGCTGTGTCAGAGGATGCTACACTGAAGTCTGGCAAATGAATGCTACCATAACATGCTTAGGGTTCCCCATCACTGTGGTGGAGAATTTCTGGGCAACAGTGCTACCCCCATTTGTTAGAAAGGCTCCAATTGGCATTGTTTTGTTTTTTCAGGTACAACCCCCTAACCCGTGTTTGGCAAAACAAGAAAGGAATGTCTCTGGTGCACTTTCTCCCTGAATGTGCCTATCATTTTTTTTCCTCTTTCAAGCGACCCTTCTTTTTATGAAGCCATAAGAACAAACATGCTTAAAGTCTGATTCTAAGTGGAGTGGAGGTTCCAGGACTGTTAAGTGGGTGAACCTGTGGTGGTCAGCCTACAGCAAAGTCTCTTAGATAGGAAATCAAACTGATGCTCCATTTTTGAAAAGCAAGCGATCTCCCACTGCTCAATCAGGCAGGATCGCAATTAGGGGGGCACACGTCATTTGCTAGTTTTTGGCACTTGCCATACCTCTGCACATTTCTAAATGAGCCCCCGTGAGCTTGGTTAATCTCAGATAAAAAGTCTGCAGTGCCTGCTACATTATGGCAATTGTCCAAGAAACATTCATACCACAGGCTGAGAGAAACGCTTCCTCCAAATCAAAGAATAGAATCCTGATGGAGGACCTATTGCTTAACAGTAGGACTAATAGTTCTTGGACTATGATTTGCTGTTTCATACATATAGATATAGGAATAATATGCCAGCTGCATCAGGCTTACACAGACAGCACTACCAAAGCCTTGGCCATGAGTAGATTTTGTTGGTATGCAGGTTTCTATGATCGCCGGTTGCATTCTCTAGTCACTATTCACATCCCTTACTGAGTTATGTGGAAGAAGAAGGCTTGGGAATTGTATAAACCGATGTATTGCCCATCCTTGAAAGGCCAGTTGTACTGGTTGGGATCCAGACCTAGAGGTGAATAAAGACAGGCTATGCAAGTAAGAACAGTGAGGCTGGTCCTTGGGTCTTGAAAGCTTCACCAGAGTTGCAAGAACTTACGTGGGAAAGCTGCTGAAATCAGTCAGTGTCCCATTATGCATGGTTTAAAGAACTAGAAATTAGTTATAAGCTTCACATGCACAAGAAAAACAATGATGGTGGAACAAAACAGCAGCCAAATATGATTGAGCGATCAAGGATAGTCTGTGCCATGCTTCGATATTAGAAACTTATTGAGATTGAAAGAAAAAAATTCTGATTAATAATACTCCCCAAAAGAAAGAACTGTTGAAGACACACATATACTTAAGGATAGGGTTGAGTAGAACGCGATGCATATATGCATGTCATGCACTGATGTGTAAAATTGACCACTTATCCACAACAGAATCAATTTGTGTAAGGTGTTGACGACATGATAATAGGAAAGTGTCATAGTGTAGAAGTAATGTTAATATTATGTACAAATCTACCACAGACCAAATCAGACACACAATATCCTTCATCATCAGCAGCAAAAACGGTACTATTGATGATGGTGCCAGATTTATTGTTTTTGTTTTCGCAACAGCTACAGATGACTTGTGCAAAAGAACTGAAGCTGATGCAAACATTATGCTATTATCTTTCAAAAGAAGAGACGAAATTAGGGTGTTTCAGAATGTAAACGTTTTTACAGGACTAAAGTCAATCTTTAATGCATCTCTATTTCAGGCACAGGCATCGCTTGTGATGCATCAGGTATTACATCATGGCTGAAGGAAAACCTAATGCAGTTCATTCAGCAATCTAACATTGAAGATCTTGCACAGTTCAACAGAAATCTTAACAAGGTAGGCCCTTTGAAATATACCTTCAAACATTAGAAGAAATACATGAATTTACATTTTTGAGTATGAAATTATGTTTTGCAATGATATCCACTGAAGGATAAATCAAAAATAAGACTCTTTCAACACTGAATTCATTCAAGATTTAAATGTGAAATTCACTGCTCTTTATTTTCTCTAGGTGTTTATACCCAGTAATCTTACAGCAGAGGAGCTGGCTGAAATAACCATATATGTGGATGAATTTAAAAATGAAACATTAAAAACATTAATTCTGGGTCAAATCTTGCACTTTGACAACAATGAAGTATTTTTGCAGTATCTTAGCGCTTTAAAGATGACTATTTGTCTCGTAAGTATTGTATTATTCACACAGGGTGTATCAATATTTTAAAAATAGCCTCATTTCTAAGTGACATGGTGCGTCTCATCCAAAATCACTATTTATTTTTAAAGTTTGTGAACAGAGTGTTGAAGTAATCAACCCTCCTCAACAACCCAAATAGAAATTAATAATACCCTTTCTAAAATGTTTTTTGTTTTCAGCTATAAATCATTATCTTCTAAACATAATTCTACTTCTCATCACAAGCATTTGTCACTGATAAATATTTTTTGCCTTTCACAGAGCTCAAACCCATCTACAAATGTGACTTTGTGTAATGCGTCTGCTTTCTTCACACTTTCAACTCAAAAAGAGTTTTTGAACAACACTTTATCTGCACTCAACATGGACTGGTGCTTGAAAAATATGAATAATTGGGTCAGACTTTTCCAGATTGTCATTGAACTATTTCTGAGGGTCATAGATGAATCCGATCTATCACGATTACCACTTAATATAACATGTGAAGCCTACCAAACAATGTAAGTAAAAGTCATCAAAGCCAACTTTTAAATATCGGCAATTAAAAGTGAATGGATTGGTTTTCTATTTAGTACTCAATATTTTCTTTTTTCTCTTTAATTAATGACTACAGAATAAAACAGCTGAGCGATGTAGTCCTTGAACTCGATGTCAATAACAAACGTGCCATTTACGAATTCAGTGAAAAATACCTTTCTCAACAGTTTGACAAAGCAGGTACACATGTTTTAATTGCAATATGAAGCTTTAAACTTTATTGCTGCAGGGCGTAAAGTACAACATCTTTATTCTCACACCCAGAATTACAGATATTATAGGCCGCAGTACTTCTGGGATACTCCAATACCGCTGTATTCTAGGTGGGACCTTTAGCGCACACTTACGATTGAGATATTACTATAGGAACCTGCATTGAAAAATCAATTTTTGAATGAAATTCTCTATTATGCTCCTATTGAATATTCTCTTAGTGAATAAAAAAATGTATTGTCACCTAATGGTGCACTTCAAGAAAATTGTTAAAGTGACTTTCATGATTCTCTGCATGTGTAAATTACTGATATCAGAAACTAAAATATAACTACCCAAGGAAATGAAAGAAGCGAAAATACACCCATTTAAAAAGATGAGGATGTTACAAGAAAAAGTAGTCTGAAGCTAGACAGATGATAGTAACTCACTTTCCACATAAGAAGTTCTCTAAAATGTATTGATTAATGCTCAGCAAAATATAATTTTATTAATCTACAACGGAATACGGTAAAATACCAGTGCAACTCGCTATCACACTGCAAGTGTGGGTCATACAGGTAATTAGTACACTTCTTCACATGTAGGCCTGACATAGAAGTTTAGATTTAGATGGTGTCTCCTTTGTAAAAAATATGATGTGAACATTACGTTGGATTTGCATAAAAAAAAGTATTCAAATAGTCCCCTGAATCACAAAGTCCAAAACGGACAGTTCAGTGGCTGGTAAAATCTGTTATTGACATAGGTGCATTTTCGACCAACTTTAGTTTTGAGAGTTCTTTATTTTGGCACATTTGAGATATACATCAGCACAACTGACTTAGCAAAACTATAGAGCAGCAGTTAAATATTCTGCTCTCATTACAAATTCATCACAATGCCTTAACACCTGTTATTCAATGCTTAATGAAACCTTTCCTTTGTTTAGGCTCTGCATGCGCATCAAATACAAACGGAACAAAGGAATGGCTAGTGAAGAATTTGGGTGCCTTCTTCTCATACGCTTCAGTCTCGAAACTTATAGCCCTGTACCCCAATCTAAGCATAGTAAGTGGTGAAGCTGAAAAACATATCTGTTTGCCACACAGTTTTACTAGTAGCAAATGGGTTGTCTGAAGTCTTTTCTCACTACATCATTCTTTTCATTTCCTTTCTTGTATGTCACCATCTTTATTCGGGGCAGGATCAGTAGCTTAAATTAGCAGGATTTTTCTAGCATTGATACCAGCACTATATGTTTCTTCGAATAAGAATAATAGTGGTTCTCAAGTCAACTTACACGCTTTTATAAAAGAATGGCAAGACGTTTAGACGGGAGCACTTTCTGGAACACAAAGTAGATGCATTTGAAGTTTCTATTTTAAATACACTCAAGGGAATTTGTTTTAAATCTGAAATAAGCCTGGTATCATACTGACTCCAGAAACTATGTATATATGTTAATAGATGAATTTTATGTAAAGTTATTTGCTTCTAAGATTGCTACATGCTAGAGTCCTGCAGTTTCACCATCGTATGCTTATTTTTGTCATATTCAGGAGGTGCTTACTGGAACTCTATCACCAAATGAAACAGCTGTGCTCTTGACGAAACCAGAAGTCATCAACAACTCTACACTGCTAAAGCAAATACTTAGCCTTGTGACACCAGATAAAGTCACAGTGTATTTGGAAAATATCCTGTCTGCTTCTGAAAAGGTATGGAAACGTATTCAATGACATCAACTTAAGGCACAACATAAAATAGTGGGCTAGTAAAAACACGAATTGTTTGTAGTTGACATATGAACCCAAACAATGAATGACAATGGGGGATGAAACCTTTTGTAATTGAAACAATGTCACAAAGCCATGATATGATGAAGATGACTGTGTGGTTAACAGGTAAAAAACAACCACCAATAGAAAGGGGTTCTGCAGTTCTACCATTGTAATCACCATGGGACAAACATAACCAAGAGTTGAGCAGTGCATATGAAGAGAGAGAATCATGGATTGAAGGTGTTCCACAGAGGTCATCTCAAATTGCTCACTTAGTTTGAACATTAATCCTCCTGCAAGTATATTACATCAACTAATATGTAGACACCAGAGGCAAGCAGGAGAAGTTCATGGTAAAGATATTAAATATCCTTAACAAATAAAACTGTGTTTGAGAAAAGTTGATTTTATTGGACGTTTAGTGTTCTAATTACACATCAAACAATTATTAGAAAATAAAGAAGATGGGGAGCAACATTACAAAATACAGTATCATAAAACATGTAGAAACATGTTTCATATAGATTTTGAAATATTCAGATAAAATGGATAAAAACAAACAGGCAATACAAAACAAATTCTTTAGGCCATTGGTATTCCTCCGTGAAATATTTGTGAAATACTCTTCTAAATAAAGGGATGGAGGGCATACACAATATTCCAGCAGCAAAGAGGGACTGATTAAGGAATTAAACCTTTGTGTTTTATCTACTCTCCTGACTTCCTTCAGTGTTTAGACTGCTTGCCGTTATTTATAGAGCAATTTCTTTCTACTAAGCAATTGCAATAGTGTTGTTTAATTATCACCATGTTTATGTGACCAAAATGAACTCCTCCATGAAAATGTCTACATGGACAACCTCTTCTTGGAAATAGCATGATTGTGTTCGTTAGTTTAAAGAAATAATTCGGAATTTGTTTGTTTATGAAAAATATAACTTGTACTTTTCATTTTTTCAGGAAAATCTCAGTGTTTCCCAAATTAACACAATAAAACAGACCTTAATAACAGTTATTTTGGAGAAAGTGAGCTCCAACTTCTCGTCTTTCACCCCGAATGATTGGAAAGAGTTCATACAAAAGGATCTGGTTGAATTGTTGGGAAGCTTCAATGAAACCCATCTTCATCAACTACCAAAAAATATTACTTGCGCCTCTTACCATGAAATGTAAGTATTTGGCTTTGCGTTCTACAAGAAACAACTGAGATTGAATTTGCTGGAATCAAGTTCTTGAAAAGGATTCTGTAGATTGACATGTTATACAAAGTTAAATCTGCTTTCAGCTTATACCGCGGCAATGGTAACTTATTGCACTCAAATGTCAACCGGTAGAAAATGGTAAAATATGTAAGCTGGTCATCTATCTTTTGCAGACTGAAAGGATTTGCCGAGCGTTACACTTCTCTAACAACTGACTCAAAAGTGGCTGTCTACAGATTTTATATTAAGGAATTTCTAAGCCAAGAATCTCTTAACACAGGTACAGTATACTGCAAAGGCAATTGTTTATGTCTATATCATTTTCTTTAATGATCATTGCTATATCACACATCAATTTACTGAATTATCCCAAAACATAGGTGCTGAAAAGGTGTAACGTGTGTCCGACTTTGATCAATACACATGGTTTCTGGGATCTGAACTAGCATGAAAAAACACTCACTGAATATCATTTGTCTGAACATTAGGTGGAAGCTAGAGTTCATTCTTGATTCACCCTCTCACTGACCCACTCTTGTGATGACTAAAGACACACCACAGTGCAGCACTGTGTGATTGCTGAGCACCTATCACACGAGTTCAGCTGTGACATCTGAATTCACCAGTGTACCTGCGAAACTATAGCCACATTGACAACAGGTGTTATCTGGTACCTAAAGGACATCCAAATGTCATTAATCAGAAAGTGATCCACTCTCTGCCTGATGGCCATTACCTTCTATTTGAAGGCATTTTCCAGGATGGTGACCAGAATTACCCTAATAAATAGGGGTGGGCGAAGTTTGTGGAGTTTTGCCCACTCCACTCTCTGTGCGGATCTGCGAAAAACTATGTGATGCGATGCTGAGAGGAGTTAAGTTGGTGAAAGCAAGCTAGAGAATTTGCATGTTAGACAACCTCCCAGTGAGATTTCTGAACAAAGGCGGTTGTGGCAGGTCGCTACCACTACCAATGAGAAAGCTGCAGCTCGCATTGAAGAAGCTGCCGCTCGAGTAGGAAATCTACTGGAGCGAAAGTAGTGCTCTCTGGTGCTCCACGTGATGTCGCTCATGCTGATTTTATAGGGGAGAGAAACTTTTGGCACAAATAATTTGCACGAAATGCGTGATGTACTGGACACCACCGCTCACTGAGCTCTGCATAGCATGGCAGAGTTTTTTCAGCACTACGTGGAGCTCCGGGTACTGCGACTCTGCAAAATCCGCCCTGGCCTACTAATAAGCGCAGGTAGCAAGAAGGATTTAGGGTAGTTCATCTCAAACTGGAAAAAAGGAGCAAGGATGTACACAATTACTGACTTCATGCTGTTCCATTCAAAGCAATCATCAACATATGAGTGGCTATAGGCCTACTACAACTGCAGAAAGGGTTCCAACAATACCAGAAGGTGACACTGAGGCCAATTGGCAGTGTTCTTAACTGGGAATGTTGGCTTCCCAAAATAAAATGCAGTACCTCCTGTTTCCTACAGTACCTATAGGTGTCTCTCTGTTATATAGAGCACATGTGATTGTTGTTTGGGAGACCTGTTAACACTTGAGCCAAAGCCAGAATATTGAGGTTTGCAAGGGAGAGAAATTAGCTTACATGCTAGATGTCTACAATGGAGTAGAACCTTGATCCCTATACCCTTACAAAGGGTATAAATAAGATTCTAGGACACCTGCAGGTTTAGGCCTTAACGTCTTGCTGGGCATTATCTCTGCACGAAGAGGTGTACCTGTCAAACTCTTGCCACAGCTTTCCTTGAGGGCATTAGTTTTACGCTGTCTCAGGAAGTAAGCATTTGTGCAATTTCCCCCTGTATGTATCCATTTTACCTCCCTCTCATTTTGGAGAATGGTTGTCTTTTCATCTAGAGATTTGATCAGCAAAGTCAGCAAATGAGAGGACAGTGGGCCATCTGCCATGCTGCTGTGGCAGAGGATGCTACACTGAAGTCTGGCAAATGAATGCTACCATAGCATGCTTAGGGTTCCCCATCACTGTGGTGGAGAATTTCTGGGCAACAGTGCTACCCCCATTTGTTAGAAAGGCTCCAAATGGCATTGTTTTGTTTTTTCAGGTACAACCCCCTAACCCGTGTTTGGCAAAACAAGAAAGGAATGTCTCGGGTGCACTTTCTCCCTGAATGTGCCTATCATTTTTTTTCCTCTTTCAAGCGAGCCTTCTTTTTATGAAGCCATAAGAACAAACATGTTTAAAGTCTGATTCTAAGTGGAGTGGAGGTTCCAGGACTGTTAAGTGGGTGAACCTGTGGTGGTCAGCCTACAGCAAAGTCTCTTAGATAGGAAATCAAACTGATGCTCCATTTTTGAAAAGCAAGCGATCTCCCACTGCTCAATCAGGCAGGATCGCAATTAGGGGAGCACACGTCATTTGCTAGTTTTTGGCTCTTGCCATACCTCTGCACATTTCTAAATGAGCCCCCGTGAGCTTGGTTAATCTCAGATAAAAAGTCTGCAGTGCCTGCTACATTATGGCAATTGTCCAAGAAACATTCATACCACAGGCTGAGAGAAACGCTTCCTCCAAATCAAAGAATAGAATCCTGATGGAGGACCTATTGCTTAACAGTAGGACTAATAGTTCTTGGACTATGATTTGCTGTTTCATACATATAGATATAGGAATAATATGCCAGCTGCATCAGGCTTACACAGACAGCACTACCAAAGCCTTGGCCATGAGTAGATTTTGTTGGTATGCAGGTTTCTATGATCGCCGGTTGCATTCTCTAGTCACTATTCACAACCCTTACTGAGTTATTTGGAAGAAGGAGGCTTGGGAATTGTATAAACCGATGTATTGCCCATCCTTGAAAGGCCAGTTGTACTGGTTGGGATCCAGACCTAGAGGTGAATAAAGACAGGCTATGCAAGTAAGAACAGTGAGGCTGGTCCTTGGGTCTTGAAAGCTTCACCAGAGTTGCAAGAACTTACGTGGGAAAGCTGCTGAAATCAGTCAGTGTCCCATTATGCATGGTTTAAAGAACTAGAAATTAGTTATAAGCTTCACATGCACAAGAAAAACAATGATGGTGGAACAAAACAGCAGCCAAATATGATTGAGCGATCAAGGATAGTCTGTGCCATGCTTCGATATTAGAAATTTATTGAGATTGAAAGAAAAAATTTCTGATTAATAATACTCCCCAAAAGAAAGAACTGTTGAAGACACACATATACTTAAGGATAGGGTTGAGTAGAACGCGATGCATATATGCATGTCATGCACTGATGTGTAAAATTGACCACTTATCCACAACATAATCAATTTGTGTAAGGTGTTGACAACATGATAATAGGAAAGTGTCATAGTGTAGAAGTAATGTTAATATTATGTACAAATCTACCACAGACCAAATCAGACACACAATATCCTTCATCATCAGCAGCAAAAACGGTACTATTGATGATGGTGCCAGATTTATTGTTTTTGTTTTCGCAACAGCTACAGATGACTTGTGCAAAAGAACTGAAGCTGATGCAAACATTATGCTATTATCTTTCAAAAGAAGAGACGAAATTAGGGTGTTTCAGAATGTAAACGTTTTTACAGGACTAAAGTCAATCTTTACTGCATCTCTATTTCAGGCACAGGCATCGCTTGTGATGCATCAGGTATTACATCATGGCTGAAGGAAAACCTAATGCAGTTCATTCAGCAATCTAACATTGAAGATCTTGCACAGTTCAACAGAAATCTTAACAAGGTAGGCCCTTTGAAATATACCTTCAAACATTAGAAGAAATACATGAATTTACATTTTTGAGTATGAAATTATGTTTTGCAATGATATCCACTGAAGGATAAATCAAAAATAAGACTCTTTCAACACTGAATTCATTCAAGATTCAAATGTGAAATTCACTGCTCTTTATTTTCTCTAGGTGTTTATACCCAGTAATCTTACAGCAGAGGAGCTGGCTGGAATAACCATATATGTGGATGAATTTAAAAATGAAACATTAAAAACATTAATTCTGGGTCAAATCTTGCACTTTGACAACAATGAAGTATTTTTGCAGTATCTTAGCGCTTTAAAGATGACTATTTGTCTCGTAAGTATTGTATTATTCACACAGGGTGTATCAATATTTTAAAAATAGCCTCATTTCTAAGTGACATGGTGCATCTCATCCACAATCACTATTTATTTTTAAAGTTTGTGAACAGAGTGTTGAAGTAATCAACCCTCCTCAACAACCCAAATAGAAATTAATAATACCCTTTCTAAAATGTTTTTTGTTTTCAGCTATAAATCATTATCTTCTAAACATAATTCTACTTCTCATCACAAGCATTTGTCACTGATAAATATTTTTTGCCTTTCACAGAGCTCAAACCCATCTACAAATGTGACTTTGTGTAATGCGTCTGCTTTCTTCACACTTTCCACTCAAAAAGAGTTTTTGAAGAACACTTTATCTGCACTCAACATGGACTGGAGCTTGAAAAATATGAATGAATGGGTCAGACTTTTCCAGATTGTCATTGAACTATTTCTGAGGGTCATAGATGAATCTGATCTATCACGATTACCACTTAATATAACATGTGAAGCCTACCAAACAATGTAAGTAAAAGTCATCAAAGCCAACTTTTAAATATCTGCAATTAAAAGTGAATGGATTGGTTTTCTATTTAGTACTCAATATTTTCTTTTTTCTCTTTAATTAATGACTACAGAATAAAACAGCTGAGCGATGTAGTCCTTGAACTCGATGTCAATAACAAACGTGCCATTTACGAATTCAGTGAAAAATACCTTTCTCAACAGTTTGACAAAGCAGGTACACATGTTTTAATTGCAATATGAAGCTTTAAACTTTATTGCTGCAGGGCGTAAAGTACAACATCTTTATTCTCACACCCAGAATTACAGATATTATAGGCCGCAGTACTTCTGGGATACTCCAATACCGCTGTATTCTAGGTGGGACCTTTAGCGCACACTTACGATTGAGATATTACTATAGGAACGTGCATTGAAAAAAAAATTTGAATGAAATTCTCTATTATGTTCCTATTGAATATTCTCTTAGTGAATAAAAAAATGTATTGTCACCTAATGGTGCACTTCAAGAAAATTGTTAAAGTGACTTTCATGATTCTCTGCATCTGTAAATTACTGATATCAGAAACTAAAATATATCTACATAAGGAAATGAAAGAAGAGAAAATACACCCATTTAAAAAGATGAGGATGTTACAAGAAAAAGTAGTCTGAAGCTAGACAGATGGTAGTAACTCACTTTCCACATAAAAAGTTCTCTAAAATGTATTGATTAATGCTCAGCAAAATATAATTTTATTAATCTACAACGGAATATGGTAAAATACCAGTGCAACTCGCTGTCACACTGCAAGTGTGGGTCATACAGGTAAATAGTACACTTCCTCACATGTAGGCCTGACATAGAAGGTTAGATTTAGATGGTTATTGTTATGTTATGTTATTGGGGTTGCTTATATAGCGCACGGCTACTCCAGGGAGTGTCCCGGCGCTCCAGATGGTGTCTCCTTTGTAAAAAATATGATGTGAACATTATGTTGGATTTGCATTAAAAAAAAGTATTCAAATAGTCCCCTGAATCACAAAGTCCAAAATGGACAGTTCAGTGGCTGGCAAAATCTGTTATTGACATAGGTGCATTTTCGACCAACTTTTGTTTTGAGAGTTCTTTCTTTAGGCACATTTGAGATATATATCAGCACAACTGACTTAGTAGAATTATAGAGCAGCAGTTAAATATTCAGCTTTCATTACAAATTCATCACAATGCCTTAACATCTGTTATTCAGTGCTTAATGAAACCTTTCTTTTGTTTAGGCTCTGCATGCACATCAAATACAAATGGAACAAAGGAATGGCTAGGGAAGAATTTGGGTGCCTTCTTCTCATATGCTTCAGTCTCGAAACTTATAGCCCTGTACCCTAATCTAAGCATAGTAAGTGGTGCAACTGAAAATCATATTTGTTTGCCGCACTACATTTTCAGTGGCAAATGGCTTGTTGGAAGTCTTTTCTCCCTACATCATTGTTTTCATTTCCTTTCTTGTATCTTTATTCAGGGCCGGATGAGTGGCTTAAATTAGCAGGATTTTAGTGTAGCATTGATACCGGTACTATATGTTTCTTTGAGTAAGAATATCAGTGCTTCACAACTCAACTTACATGCTTTTATAAAAGAGTTGCAAGACCTTTAGACAGGCGCACTTTCTATGGCACAGAGTAGATGCATTTGAAGTTTCTATTTTAAATACACTCAGGGAAGTTTGTTTTAAATCTGCAAACAGTCTGATGTCATATTCTCTCCAGAAACTATGTATATATGTTAATGTATGAATTTTATGTAAAGGTATTTGCTTGACAGCTTGCCGTATGCTAGAGACCTGCAGTTTCAACATCTTATGCTTGTTTCTGTCATATTTAGAAGGTGCTTATTGAAAATCTGTCACCAAATGAAACAGCTGGGCTCTTGACGAAACCAGAAGTCATTAAAAACTCTAACCTGCTAAAGCAAATACTCAGCCTTGTGACACCAGATAAAGTCCCAGTGTATTTGGAAAATATCCTGTCTGCTTCTGAAAAGGTATGGAAACCTATGCATTGACATTAACATAAGGGACAACATACAATAGTGGGCTAGTAAAGACACTAAATGTTTGTAGTTGACAGATGAATCCAAATAATGAATGACAATGGGGAATGAAACCTTTTGTAAATGAAATAATGTCACAAAGCCATGATATGATGAAGATGGCTGTTTGGTGAACAGGTAAAAAGCAACCACCAGTAGAAAGGGGGTCTGCAGTTTTAACATTGTAATCAGTATGGAACACACATAATCAAGAGCTGTGCCGTGCTTATGAAGATAGAGACTCATGGATTGAAGGTGTTCCATGGAGGTCATCTCAAAATACTGCCTTAGTTTAAACATTACTCCTCCTGCAAGTAGCTACAAACAACAAATATATAGAGACCAGAGGCAAGAAGCAGTAGTAGTTCATGCTAAAGATATCATAGTTCCTTAACACATAAAACTGTGTTTGAGACAAGTTTATTTTATTGGACGTTTAGTGTTATAATTACATATCACACAATGTTCATAAAATAAAGATGATGGAGAGCAACATTAGAAGATATGGAATCATAGAACACGTAGAAATTGGTTTCATGTAGATTTTGAAATAGCCAGAGAAAATAGAGAAAAACAAACAGGAGGGGCGTGGCCAGCCAAGATAGCCGTGTGGACATGACCCATAACGGCTCGGATAGCTTTCCGAAAGAAATGCAGGATAATGTCTGAAAGCGACACAGTACTACTGGAGAATTGTTGAGGTGGCACTCACTGGTCTTGAATCTAGATTTGTCCACATCACCAGTGCCCGAATTGTGAGCGGATGAGGGCGGATGGCTGTGGGCCTGTCCAGGCACGCAGCTGAAGAGGAGTGGAAGCTGCAGCTGAGACAAGGTGGCGGGCTGCGTGTCTGCAGCGGAGTGTGGTGTTGGTGCCCCACGGAGGTCTGCGGGCCATCGTTGCTCTCGGTGGATCCGCCGAGAGGGAGCTGCAGCCACGGAAACGCCCCAGCGAGAGAGGAGAGCAGGAGGATGGAGAAGGGTGGATGAGCGGTCTTCGCCTCGGTAGTGCAGAGGGCAAACTGGAAGGGTCGCTGCTGTCGGACTGTAGCGTCTGCAAAGAGCAGAAGCATCCGAGACTACTGGAGGCTAAGCAGGCCTGAAGCGGTAGTGGCGGGAGCGGCGGACTGCCCGGCCTGAAGATGGCGGCCAGAGGCACGATGGAGAGGTGAGGAGCAAAGTGAGGTGAGGTGGGGGAAGTGCTTCTGAGGTGCAGCCCAAGAGGCAAATCAACTGAGATAAAATCTCAGGTAGCTGCAGTGTAGCCTTGCTCTATATTTATAGTTGATGGAGAGTGACCAATGGATAATGCCTGACCCTCTCATGGCAAAATGAGGCCTTACACATTGGACTACTGGTGCACGTCTTGGGGGAGCCGGAGGGACCAGCTGAAGAATGGAGCTGTCCTGAGCAGGGTGGGAGCGGTGCCCTGCTGCCTCCTACTCATCTGCACCTTTACATTGTTAGTTGATTCTCCCTGGAACGATGGAGCATCGTACATAGAGAGGGGGACAGCTCCGATTGGGAGGGAGCTGGCTCATCTAGCGGGAGCAGGAGCTGACACAGAGAAGACACCAAGAAGGGTGCCATACCCAGCAAGGAAGGTGGAAAAACCCCGTTTCTCCTGCAGTAGAAGGTGAAGGGCTAATCCGGAAACTCACTTTTGGCCTTCCAAAGTACACCTATCAATGCAACAGGTCTCTTTATGCCACCAAAAACACAGAAGAGCAACAGGGTATCCAGCTATTTTGTCACCACTTATACTGGCGGGGAAAAAAGGGACCCTGAGGTGTGGGAGATAATGGCTCTTACAAAGGAGGATGTCTTTGCTTCATAACATGACTTCAAGAAGGAGCTGTGGTAAGAACTCAAGGGGCACATGGCGTTCTCCTTGGAGACACTGAAGGCTGATCACTCCAAGAAACTGACAGTGCTGCAACAAGATGTGGATTCAGCGGGGAATAGAGTGGGGAACATTAAGACCAAAGCAGCGGAGCTGGAACAGCATGTGGATCGATATACGACACTACCGCCTCTCTTCAAGCTCAGCTGCAGGTGGCTATACTGAAGGGCAAGGATTTGGAGAACAGGTCTCGACGGGTTAACATTAGGATCTGGCATCTGGAGGAGTGGGTGGAGGGTGCAGATCTAGAGGCCTTTGTTGTAGGTCTCTTTGCTGAGCTGCTGGACTCACCCACAGTGAATATTAAAATAGATAGAGTACACAGGGTGGGAAGACTGCCCCCAGGTGAGAAACAGCGCCCGGGAAATACCCTGGCCAAATCGCATTCTTTAACAATGAGGGAGGCTATCCTGCAGGCTTCCAGGAAAAGAGATATGGTGTCATTCCAGGGAGCCACTTGTATGCTGTTCCAAGATGTGGCCCTGGCGATAACAGTTCCGTCCTGTCACAGACAAGCTCCAATAGGAAATACCAAATACTGCTGGACACACCCATTTGGCTTGGCTTTCGAATTCAATAACAGAGGCCACCACCTTACAGAACTGGAAGATGCCTTGAAGCTCCTGGGGGTGGTTTCTCAAGAGGACAGTGACGCAGTTCGCTAACCCACAACATCTGGAAGAGACTCCACAAGAGACTCCACAAGCTCTCCCAACCGTCCCACAAGCAGAAGATGCGCTGAGGAGATGAGGCCTTGGAACTGGCACTAACTTCAAGGCTTTTAATGTGATACATAGCATATACGGGACTAAGTCTTCAAAGGGGTCCTAACCGTAACCTACAGTTGCTTTCTTCGGCCTCGCAGTGGCGGATACTGCCTCATCAACATTCCCCAGACTTCCGAAACTACAACACTCTTCGGCGAATAGGAGACTGTCGCTCATAATTCTGCAGCAGCAGAATATGGATCTCGCACATGATTGCAATGATATAGACATGGTAGCGTCTTTGGTACGAATCGCCTTCCATGGCTATCACCTATCGTGTTATTGGACTAAATTTAGGACCTGTTGTACCAACCGGTTTTATTTGGGGACCTTTTTTCCTTCTGTTTTGTTTGCAGGTAATCAGGGTGTATATGATAATATGAATCACGGGATGTCGAGGGTTCAGACTGGTGAGGCACTGGAGGGGGAAATGCCAGGCAGCAGGGGGAGAGCAAGTTCTGGGTTGGGAAGGAGATGAATTACATGGAAAGTGGTAGATCCAGAGGCAGGCGGGGCTTCTACGACTACCACAATGGTACTTACGCTTCTCACATGGAATATTAGAGGGCTTAATCACCGAGTCAAAAGACACAAACTATGGAAATATTTATTAGACCAACAGTATGATATAGTGGCACTACAAGAGACCCACCTTAAAAATTCAGGGGCTCACAGGCTAAAACATAAAATGTAACCCTGATATACAAATCTTCTGCTAATACAAAACACAATGGAGTCACACTTTTTTTAATTTCTCATTAAAATTCCAACCTGAGGGCTACAAAACACAAAAAGAGGTGTGAATGGTCATGGTCAAAGGTAGAATTAGGGGTGACTTTGCAATTGCAGCGATCGACGCACCTAACTCCAATCAAGTAACCCATATCTCAACTCTGTTGACACTCCTAGGGGGCTTTGCAGAAGGAGATATAATTCTCATGGGAGACTTTAATCTCACATGGCACTCTGGTATGGATAGCACACGCCCCCACAGGACACAAATAGGTAGCTTCACAAAAGGCTTAAAACACGCCATAACAATATGGGTTTACTTGATGTATGGAGGGAGCAGCATCCCAGAGATAGCGACCACACATTTTTCTCCCATGTCCATTGTACATATCCCAGGTTGAACTAGGCGTTCCTAAGTCAAGCTCTCGCGCAAGAAATTCAAGAAGTGAAACCCGTAGGTGTCTCACTCGAATGAACCAACCCTCCGCCGAAAGGTAGATGTTGTTTTTTTCCCCATGCCTTGCTTAGGGATAGGATGTCACAAGACGAGGTCCGCAAAAGTATTAGAGAGTTTTTTCAACTGAACATGTTACATCCCCCTCCAATAACTGAGATTCCTTTACGGCTGCCCGGAGAGGCCAATGTGCAGCGCTAAACCCATCCCTAAATAAACAAAGGACCAAGGATAGATTGATTTTAGAGGAGGAATTACGTTCTTTAGAGAAGGCCCACAAACAGACCCCCACACTAGCCCTTCAGAGGAAAGTGACAGCAGTAAAGGAGAAACTTAATGCAATCTATACTAATAGAGCAGAGTTCACGCTCCTCAGGCTTAAGCAAATGTCCAACTCACAGGGTAATAAGGTGGGGGCACACCTAGCAAGACAGTTGAGGATTAGCAGATAAAACAAATATATAGGAGAACTACACCTCTCTTTAGAAGAAATAGAAACTTCGGACCAGGGAAAGGCACACCTCTTTGGGCAGTTTTCTTTAATCCTATATACCTCAGACAAGGTCAACCCACAAGCTCAGCAAGATTACCTACACAAGATAGATCTGCCACAAGTGACACACATACAAAACAAACTCTTGGGGGAACCCATTAGCGAGGAAGAGGTTAGACAGGCCATTGACACGTTAATGCAGTATAAATCACTGGGTCTGGACGGCCTGATAGCCGATTTTTCATAAAACACATAGTGCAGAATTGATCCCTCACCTAACTTCCCACTTTAATCATATAGCAAAAATGGGGAGAATGACGCCAACGATGAATGCGGTCACAGTCTTGATGAAACTGGTTAAGGACTTGCGGAGCGGTAGTTCCTACTGCCCCATAGCACTCCTCAATCTTGACGCAAAGCTCTACTCTAAGATCCTACCCACACGTATAGAGGAGTTGATGTCCACATTGATCCACCCGGATCAATTGGGCTTCATTAAGGGACAGCAGACCCAGGACAATGTATGGGGAGTAATACACTTAATCGAGAAGGCTAATTAAAAAAATATCCCTGCGTTGCTACTCGTTCTCGATGCTGAGAAGTAGTTTGACCAGTTGGACTGGCCCTTCTTATTCAGCACTCTGAGGCGATTTGGCTTTTGCGAGTCCTTCATTACGATGGTCCAGGATACTGATGTGGCTCTCTGCTCTGGAGTAATCGTAAATAGAGTGAGGTATGAGGCGTTTACACTGGGAAGGGGAATGAGACACGGGTGCCCGCTTTCTCCCCTCCTCTTTGAGCTGAGCATAGAACCTCTCTCAGCAAAGATACGGGCACACCAAGCTATCAAAGAAATTAGCTTTGGGTTGGTGAATCATAAGATCTCACTGTTCGCCTATGATTATATTAATGACCCCATCAGACTGCAGGAAGCACTTAAACTCTTTGAAGAAGCAGCGGGCTTTCGTATAAATCTATCCAAATCCTCCCTCCTTAACTTAATGCTACCCAACGCGGAGATGGAGACGCTGATGTCCACGACCCCCTTTCAGTGGGAGCAGAAGGAACTTACTTATCTCAGTATCATACTTACTCCCAAGATTGCTAGCTTATTTGTGGCCAATTTTCCTCCGCTCCTCCTCAAAGTACAGAGTGATCTTAAGCGCTGGGCCCGATGTACCTCTCATGGTTAGGAAGGATACATGCATTTACGATGGTAATCTTGCCAAAGTTCCTGCACCTATTCCACAGTTTACCAATTTCTCTGGAGAGATTACCTGAAATCACTCTGCACTCTCCTGACAAGGTTTTTTGGGAAAAATACAAGAACCAGCCTCCCCTATAAACTGCTGCGATGTCCGAGAGATGAGAGGGGGGCTAGCACTTCCAGATTTTCATCTCTATTACAAAGCTGTCCAATTACGCGTCATTGCAGAATGGTCCCAGAGAGAGAGTCAGACAAGCACTGGCTCCATATGGACCGGGCGATTGCAGGGCAGGTTATTTGGGACATGTTATGGAGTCTGAAGGTAGGCCGTCCTTCTAACACATACATAAGCACACCCACGAGAACAACCTTACAAGTCTGGGATGAGGTGGTTAAGATGGCTGACTGGACGAAGTTTCCCTCCCCATTCACTCATATACATTACAACCAAGCCTTCCCACCAGCGCTGCAACTAGGGCATGGAAGGAGTGGGGTTGTCTCACCCTATCCCACCTATTTTATAATTGGGACATCCTCATCTTTGAAAATTGTAAATGAGACTTTCAGGTATCGGACGCCGAACACTACCATTACTTGTAACTACATCATTGGGCTTTACAGCCAGATTTTAGGGAGGCGGCAATGCGGGAACTCACGCAAATAGAGCGCTTTACCAAAGGGGTAAAAGCGAATAAAGGCATGATATCTTTTCTGTACTCCTTACTTCTTCACACACTGCCTTCAGAACAGACAATTTCTCTACATTTGATTGGTGAAGGAAGGGGGTGTTCTGTCACACCACTCTCGTCATATGCTTTTCGCTAAACAACGTATTGTTCATTTATTCACTTTATCAACTTCCAGCCCAGGAAATACAAATCCGAGCCGCTGTCATAATACACATTTCCTCTATCCCTTTCATATAACAACTTTTGTCCCTTCACGCCATTGTTGAAGGAAGTGTTCTTCTCCTTGATGAATGGGATTTGTTTCTTCATGCAAACCCTTGGCAGGCACGTAGAACTTGGGAAGGACAACTAGCTTCCACCTTCCCCTTCTCATTTAGAAATAAATCATTCTACATTTTCTTTCATTAACCCAAACGTTCCCGCAGAGCAGAAAACCATACTTCTACGAAAAACAAACTCAGGCATTATTAGTCACTTATAATGCTTTCCATTACGCACCCACCCTCTGTTGCATCTACCCATGTGCAACCTGAGTTAATATTGTTTTCCTAGCAAACGTTAATAAAATGCATAAAAGCAGCATTAGTCCTTTTATTTCATTAGTCAGAAGCATTTGAGGCCTATTCTGGTGCTTTTAGTACGCACTTGCGCAGTAGCAATTTCCCTCATGTTAGACTCTTTTCTACAAAAGTTTTCATTGCACACAGTTAATAAATGTTACTGAGGGCTCAATTAGGGGTGGGTGTCAAATTCCGTTCCGCTCGCGGAACTTGTGAAATTTCGGCATCTCCGCGTTCCGCGCAGAACGCGGAAATGACAAAACTTCCGCGATCTGAGGCGGAACAGAATTCGGGGGCATGAGGTATTAATTAAACCTCACCAGGAAGCACTTACATATTATAAATAAAGCAGGAGCCCGAGTAGAAGTTCAAATTCTGTAACGCATTAATCAGCCCAAAAAGTTAAAACCTCGTGAGCTCGGTCGAGGCTGGGCAGGTGTGCTTTCTCCCCATACTTATTCATTAAAGTCTGAAAACCCCCTCGTGACTGAGTTTGAATGGCATTGTACATGGAGGCCAGATTCTGTCGGAATGGCCCCTGTTAGTGACCCCTCGCTGACCCCCCGTATTTCATCAGCGTCAGCTCCCCGCTGCGGTGTTAACTGCAGGCTGGGTAGGTAAGCACTCACTTCCTGGAGCGCAGCAGCAGAAGCCGGTGCTCGCTCCAGAGGTCCCGGGGGTCTGGAACCTGCCTTTCTTCAGGTTTCAGTTTTCACTCTTCAGACTACTTAAGAGTTCACGGAGGAGGGGAGGCTGGAGAGAGATCTCTTTACAAGTGACCTGGGAGTTCACAGCCTCTGTCCCTTGTATATACAACTTCCTCGACTCTTAAAACAAGGACACATTTACTCTAATACCTAGCACCTATTTAAGTGTATCACTGCTTGTTTCTTGAAATAAGCTTTTAAGAGAAGGTTGAAGGAAATAGATTTCAGAGATAACATTGTGGTTAACCAAGGTTCCCAGAAAGCCCTCTTCAGCGCGCAGCCCTTGACACACGGTGCAACCAATTAGGTCGAAGTTACGTATCTTGCTAGGTGATACTGATGTGTCGTTTCTCTTATTGCATTAATATTATAACTGCGAGACATCTGAAAATGCAGATTATTTTAAAAGTTGGTGGCCAGCATTAGTGCATTAGGAAAAACATAACATCTTCTAGGAACATTGGTTGATGGTTTTGTATGGAAAGTGAGGCAATTAGCATAAAAAGATTGTAATGGGTTAGAACAAATATAATTATTAAGATCACAGAAATAGTATTATTTATAATATTTATCAAGTTAAGGATGTATGATGGGGCAGGATTCATTCTTGCACAATGCTTGTCTGCCCCTGAGACCCTGCATAGATTACAACGGGTGCAGCATGAAATATCTGCGAGCACGTGAAATTCCACGTGCTCGCGGAGATTTCATGCCGTTTCGCGGAATTTTGCATAGGGCAACTCCGCAAATTCCGCCCACCACTAGGCTCAATTCGAGCAGGTTTCATTATGCGAAAACCCTGCTCAATCAATCCCCCCTTTTAAGGAGTTTTTGAGCCATCACCAAAACACCCACCAATACAAATTATCACTTTAGAAAGCAGATGTTCTCTCTCGTTTTACCATTATTCCATCTAAATCCTTCATTATTTCATAGTAATTTCCTTTCCTGTCCTCTAACTCTCTTTCTTCTCTCTTTCTTTTTCTTGCTCTTTGATTAACATCAGGTGACTCCTTTTTGTATTGACTACAATTATATATCAGAAAAATCATTAGTATCACTGCAGCCACTGCAATGATTGGTGTTAGTATTCTCCCTAACACACTATTTCCAAAAGTAGCAAACCAATTACCCACAGAGGAAAACTCTTACCAAGTTTCTCCCAAGCACTGTCAACCTTCAGTTCAGCCAAATCTTCTAGAAGATTTGTAATATTCTTGATATACCCCACTAGACTCTAACTCTTATCAGGGATATAAGTGCAACATTGGTGGATTTTCAACATATTACAGACTCCACCCTCTTTAGCCAATAATATCAATGGCAAGTCGATTTTGTAAAACCATAGACCTAATCGCAACCATTTTTATATCAATCATCAAGAACTCACCAGCAGTATCGGTTGATAAATGATCAACCACTGTGGACAATTTTCTAATTCGATGTGAATTTAAAATAACCCCAACTGAAGGTATCAATGCTCCAAAAATATCCAAAAAACTAGCTCCCCTTTTACCACGTATTAATCCATTCTTTACTTAATTGATTCCATAATTCTTATCCAAATGGTATACTTTTGGAAAGACTATACCCATATAACAATATCCAGACCAGTGTGCAGGCAATCTATAATAAGCATTTTTACCACACACATAATAAAGTCCAGGAAAGACAGGATTAGTTCCTCCTCTTATTCCCTATTCTCCTGTAATTAGGAAAGTATGATCACACTCTATAGAACCAATTAAATAATTGTTATAATGAATTTTTAATCTAAGCAAGCAAAGCTTCCCTCTATTATGCCAATACAGGGCCATGGCTGCGTATATCTCACCCTTTTCATAATTTCCTTTTATATGAGCCCATGGAGGTACATGTGACTTTTGCTCAGCAGCTTTTCTATTTCTTCAAACCGTAAGCTACAAGTCAGGTTATTTCGATGTGCATAGTCTTTGTCTATTGTCTTTGTTGAATGGAAAAATTCCCCCATAAGCGCTGCATTTTTAGCACTATTTACTCTATTCTTGTTCTTTCTACTGGGAATTTCTGAAAATACTAAGTCCATGTTAGGATAATAATATTGTAAGCTGCCCTTCTCATAAAATAGACTCATTGAAACACTACAAGACACTCTATATGTTAAAGGTAGGTGATGGTAAGTCACCCCCTCTGAGATAGAAGATGGTAGTTGCATGCACACATAGCAATCTCTTGCATCCATCGTATCAACATCCTCATACAACAGCTTAGTAAAAACATGTAATGAAAAATACTTAATTGATTTATCTTGACGATAAATGCTGTCATCTACCATCTTCTCTATATTAGTATGTGAGACATCTTTAAGACTTTTAGAATCTAGTTTCTCACTCACCACACTATTAGTATTATTTTTCTCATTAGCGACCATCAAGACAGGCACAATAACAATTGGTGTTAACCACACCAAAGTTAGTAATAGAATACTAAAGAAGCAAGCATTAATACATCTATGTTTGAAACTATGATTTTGATATCCAGTCTCTGCTGTATCTGCCATTTTTAGAAACATTTGTATCAATTCGAAAAAACTAAAAAAACTAAGAAAAAATGATTTCAATATTCTGTATCCTCACACTTTAAGCAGTAGTAGTAAGTAGTAATAATCTTTATTTGAATGCATAAAAGACATCCAAAAAAGCATAACATGCATTAAAACAACATTCTAAAATAGATATCCAAGAGTATACATGACCTGCTATAATCAGTTAAAAAATACACAGAAAACTTGAAATACCATTTATATTGACCTATTATGGTTATATACAGTTCCTGACCCACTCTGTATACAGGTTTAATTGAAGTCATACCTGGCCATGTTTTGTAAAGTGCCTATGTGATGAAAAGGAATTACAAATTATAACTATGAAAATGTTGCATTGCACAACTATAAATGCCACCAGAAATTTAGTAAAAACATATAAAATTTAGAACAGCTCAGTCTGATCATAATGTGAAAACCATATTGTTTCTAATATAAAAAGCCGGCCATAAAAAAGACACCATTCTACAGCATATTTCTAAAGAAGGTAAAGATTGCAGGAATAAGTAAGCGGGCCGGTATTGAGTAAAGCCATACTGTTTTATTATAGGGACGATGTATCTTTTCCGTGGATTAGTGTAAAGCTTGCATAGAAGAGCCACGTGGAATGTATCCTGGGCCAACCAGTTATCACAAGGGCAGTGGTTCAAATTTGCTGCCCAGTCATTCTTCTTTGGGAAGGTAACTAATCGATGGAAAATATCCAATCTCAGACGGGTTAAAATAAATCTATGTCTAGCGTGCAGAACAGATTTAAGATAAGGTTGCATGTTAAACTTAGTTATAATTAGTTGCATCCTTAGCACACAAGGTTTTGTGACTTCGAGCGTCCATCTAAGAGTCTCTAAATGTCTCTGGCCTTTCTCTCTTAGGCTTTTTTTGCTGATGGTGCGTAGTGTTTCAGGTCTCTCATAGTATTCACTACATCCCATATATTTAAGCGTGCGTTGTACGTACGGTAACCATAACATCTCTTTGTGCTGACCCAGTTTCAGGCAGTCCCTAATAATTGCTTGGTTAAGCACTGTGTACTCTGAAGTCCAGATTTTGTGCCAAAGGAGTATTGGATGTAACTTTATCACGTCTGTAACATATTGTGCCCCCAATTCTGCATGCATGACATAGGCAGAGGTGCTTTTAGAAACGGCGAGCAGATATCTAAAAAATTTGTTTTCCGCTGTTTGTAATTCAATACAATTTTTGTACCCCGACAGGCATGCCCCATATGTCGTTATACTCAGGCACTTGGCTTTGTATATTTTCATCATTACCTCTGGTGGGTTAGTGTCCAAACATTTTGCAAAGCATCTAAGTGCCATACAGGCTTTACTAAAGAGTAACTTTCTGTTGGAAACAGCTTTATTCCATAAGCAATCTTGATCGAATAGGACTACCAGGTAAGAAAATGTCTTAGTGAAGCTAATTGTAGTATCCTCAATTTTAATCTCTCTCCATTTTTTAGTTGCCCTCCCACATTTCATAATGTATGTTTTCCCTATAGTAATTAAGAGTCCAAGATCTTTCATGTATTGTGCAAAATTAGACAACAAGAACTGTAGAGCTGAGGGGGTGTGAGCCATAAGAACGGCATCATCAGCGTATAACTGGGTGCTTTCCTATTTGTGGTAAATCTTTAGTTCCTCCCCTACGCTGTTAATATATAATGAAAACAGGAAGGTGGCTAGCACGCATCCCTGCCTCACCCTTCTGTTAATACTAAAAGCTTTAGTGCATTCACCACCATTACCATATCTAACACTTTAAGCCACTTTAAGCCTCTTTAGCCTTCCTTCTTTACCCCCTCTTTTTCTTTTTTTAAATATCTTCACAATTCTTCAGTCAACATATTTGTTCTTCTTCAGTTCTCTGCACTCCTCCGAATAAACTTTTAAATTTTTTCAGTTTACTTTACACTGTTCTTTTAAGGTGGTTTAAAATTGTTTGCCTCACTTTGTTCTGTACCAGCGTTTTCTTTACTCTGATCTGTGTGTTCAATCTCTTCCAACACCACATATGTCCATTCAGAAGCTGTGTATTTCTTGTTCGAACCTCTTGCTCTTTTCATTCTCCGAACTGAATCTTCTTCTGACTCACCCTGCTTAGTTTGACTTGATACCTCAATTATCCTGTCTGGTGTTTTCTTTTTCAGAGTGTATTTCAGGCCTTTCACTCCCTTTGGCCACACATCACCTTTTCTTGCTTTTTCAACTTGCACAGGTTCTTCTGCTTCAGTATCAAGTTCGCAAATTCTTTTATTCGTTTCGTTTCTCTGTCATACTTGTTCTTGATTCTCATTCAACACTATTCCATCATCTCTTTTAACAGCAGTTTTACGAGACCCAGTAGCTGGTGCCCACTTTATTCGACTTTTTCCCTGCTCATCAGCTTCAGATTCTACAGATTTAGATTCCTTGACCTCTGGCTCTACAGCTTCTGGCTCTTCCCAACTCTCTTCCAGTTGCTGTTCTTCTTCTTCTTGTCTTTCAAGTGGAATTGGGACTCTTCTTGTATGACTTGTGTGTATCCAATTTGGCAAGCCACCACACTGCACTGCTGTCGTTGTCACCAGTATTACCTGGTATGGCCCATGCCAACGTGGCTCCAGACACGACTTTCTTACATGCTTTTTCACCACGATCCACTCTCCTGCACTTAATTCATGTGCTTGCTCCTGCTGTGTTGTGGTTGCAATTTCTCCAACCTGATGAGACACAGAACACACCACATCAGCCAATCCTTTGCAAAAATCAAGCACTAGATCATCAGTAATAGTCATCAGTTGATTTGCTGGTACAATCGGCTGTCTCATTGCCTCCCCATTATAACTTCACGAGGGGATAATCCAGTCTTTTTTTTATCAGGAATGCTCCTCAGACTCATCAATACCAGGGGTAAAGCATCTGGCCATTTTAGTGCTGTGGACGCACATACTTTTGACAGTCTGGATTTGATAGTGCCATTAGTTTGCTCGACCACACCTGATGCTTCTGATCTATAGGCGCAATGAGGCTTTTGCTCAATTTGTAATGCTACACAAATCATCTGAATTATTTCATTGTTAAAATGTGTACCTCTATCCATTTCTAAAGAGACTGGAAATCCAAATCTAGGAATGATCTCTCTCAAAAGCAATTTAACAAATGTTAAACTATCATTTCTACTTGTTGGATACACTACCACCCAATGAGAAAAGAGACAAACCACAACCAACACATATTTCAGTCCATTACAAGGAGGGAGCTCTATGAAGTCAGCTTGCAACCTAGTAAATGGTCCAGCTGCTTTTCCAATTTGACCCCAACTAACAACAGTTTTTCTATCTGGAATCTGCTGCTGCCACACTATACACCTTTGGAAAAAACCCTGAACTTAGGGTTATACCAAGATTGCTTGAAGAGCCTGATCATGGCATCTCTCCCCACATCTCAATCCATGATAGATCCTGGCTATCTGAGAAAGTAAACAGTCTGGCATTACTGGCCTATCATCTATATACACCCACACTTCATCTTTAGGTCTTCGTGTGCAGCCTGATTTAATCCAAATCTCCTTTTCTTCCTCACTGGGGGGCATATCATCAAGGTGATGCGATAAAATTATCGCCGCTTTAGCGTCCGTTTTCGGAAGAAAACCGGTGATAACTTTATTGCCCTATCAGCATGGACACGCTAACACGTGAATCCATGCCTTAGCGCCTGTTTCCTGAACGCTCAGCTTTGCATCTCTAATGAGATGCAAAGTGGGCGTTCCTTCCCAAAATAACTGGAGAAATGTCGCTAACCGACATTTCTACAATTATCAATGGGCACGCTAACAAGCATAACGATAAGAAAAGTAGCGCTAACCGAGGTTATCGCTACTTTCGTTACGCCTGCTTTTAGTTTGAATTAGCCATGATATCCAATGGAAGGTGGATATCATGGTTAAGCCTGCCCTGCCCTATAAACAACGTAGCACCAAACGTTGTGCGATTATCGCTGGAATCCCAGCGATAATTGCACATTTGGCAGCTAACTCAGTTATGTTTATCGCTCTGGAGATAAGCGTCGCTTATAGCGCGCTATCTCGGCGATAAAAACAAGCGATAGCCGGCGATAATTATGCTAGCGCTTAGCGATAATTTTCGCCGGTTGTTGATGATATGCCCCTGGCTGTTTCCTGCAACTGTCTAATTTCCTCCCATGTCTCTACAGAAGAGAACATCAAATGACAATTTGTATTCTTTTTCTCTGTTCCTTTGTTGATTGAAATTGAATTTTGTGCAGTGAAACTAGCCACTTGGTCTGCGTATCTGTTTTCACTGGTCACATAATCATTTCCTGATTTATGTTCCGGACATTTGACCACTGCAATCTCTTTGGGCAATTGTAATGCATTTAACAAATCTTTTACATCTTTGCGATTTCTGATCGGAGATCCTGAAGAAGTCAAAAATCCATGTTGCATCGACAGTTGACCAAAATCATGCACCACCCCAAAACCATATTGACTATCCGTGAATATGGTTACTCTCAAATGTCTGCCAATTATGCAAGCCTTGGTCAAAATGACCAATTCCAAAATTTGTGCTGAATTTATCCCTCTTAGACAAGATGCTTCAAGAACCATGGCCACTGTACATACAGCATAGGAAGCACGCTGAGCGCCTCTTTCATCCCTCAGACAGGAACCATCTACAAACATCACACAATCTGATTCTGGCAATGGTGTATCTTTTATGTCAGGCCTTGGTTTGTTACACAACTCTGTCACATCCAAAAAACCATGATCTGCTTCATCCTTTACTTCTTCACAACTTGTACTCGGCAACAAAGTTGCTGAGTTCAGTGTCATGCATCTTGTTACTGTCACATTTTCAGCACCCAAGATCACTCTCTTGTATCTAGTCAAACGACTACTTGTCAAATGCTGTGTCCTCGTCCTTGTCAGCAGAATCTCAACAGAATTTGGCACATACACTTTCGCTGGATGTCCCATCACAATTGATTCACTCTGCTCCAGACTCACACAAATAGCAGCCACTGTTTTCAAACAACCTGGCAACGCTGCAGCCACTGAGTCTAAAGTAGCTGAGAAATATGCCACGGGACGACGTGCCATTCCATGTGTTTGCGTTAAGACTGAAAGTGCACATCCATCCTTCTCACAACAGAAAAATGCAAAATCTTTACAATAATCTGGCATTCCCAATGCAGGTGCTCACCAGAGACTGTCTCACAGTTCAACAAAAGCCCTCATGCTTTGTTCACCCAATTGAATTGGATCAACTACATCTTTGTGAGTCAATCTCTGTAAAGGCATGGCCATCAGTGACAAACCAATAATCCATTGTCTGCAGTATCCAACCATGCCCAGGACCATTCAAACTTCTTTCTGTGTTCTGGGAGAACCCTTTTGCAAGATAACGGCCACAGCACATGGCATTTTGGGAGCATACGCTGGAACACGGAATACAGGAGGAACAATGGAGGTCGTTGTGGAGAAATATAGCTCGCCACAATTGCCCTTTGCACCTGCGGAAAGCATATTACAAACTACTTTATGACAGGTACCTGTACCCTGCTAAATTACAGCGGCTTTTCCCAATATATCAGGTTTAAGCTGGAGGGGTTGTAGCATGCTGGCCGATATTCGACACATGCTGGGGCTCCCCAACGATACAACTATTTTGGGCTGAGATTTTGGAACAAATTAAAGACATATTAGGATATCCACTCCCAGACGCCCCTGATGTGCCTTACTGGGCTTGCGGGACTCCTCTTTGTAATATCAAACAAAAACAGGTCGAGCTGTAGTGTGGCTCTGCTTAGGAGCGGCGAAATTAACGATAGCTGAAGCATGGAAGAAAGAGGCCCCTACCTTGACACAATGGCATGCCTGACTGTGGCAGGCAGTCACAATGGAAACAATGAGGGACATATTTGAAGATGACTTTAAGAATTTTTAATATGCGTGGGGTCCTCTTATATACTATCGCTCCTGGGGCATTTCTCTTGTGGCCTGCCCCACCAGAATAAAAGCTCTGCATGTATTTCAGTTCTGAATAGTCAACCCCAATACAAAGAGATGTCCGTATATAGTACAAACTTACGAACATCACACCGAGTACCATGCAAAGTTTTGTTATCTTTTTTCTTTGGTTTCCTTTATGAGGTAGGAGGGAGGGAAGAGAAAGGGAGGGAGAGATTTGTTGTAGAGGTTAAAATTTAAGTTATACAGGCTCAGAGTGTTAGTAACAAGTGTTAACACACCTGGGTAGAGAGTTTCCATGAGAAATAGGGGAACGCTGTACATTGTTATAGCTGCTAGATTACTTCTCATGGTCTTGTAATATGATCATGACTGACCTGTATTGAACTTTCATGTGCTATAAGTCCAAATAACAATAAAAATAACTTTATTAAAGAAAAATCAGGATTTGACAATACAAAGAAATTCTTAAGGCCATTGGTATTTCTCTGGAAAATATTTATGAAATACTCTTCTTAATAAGGGGATGGAGGGCGTACACAATGTTCCAGCAGCAAAGCAGGACTGATTAAGGAATTAAACCTTTATGTTTTATCTACTTTCCTGACTTCCTTCAGTGTTTAAACTGCTTGCCCATATTTATAGAACAATTTCTTTCTACTACGCAATTGCAATAGTGCTGTTTAATTATCACCATTTTCATGTGACTAAAATGCACTCCTCTATGAATATGTCTACATGGACAGCCATTTATTGGAACCAGCATAATTGTGTTCCTTAGTTTAAAGAAAGATTTCTGAATTTGTTTAGAAAAAAACAAGCAATATAACCTGTAAGTTTCATCTTTTTTAGGCCAATCTCAGTGTTTCCCAGATCAACACAATAAAACAGACCTTAATAACAGCTATTTTGGAGAATGTGAGCTCCAACTTCTTGTCTTTCACCCCGAATGATTGGAAAACGTTAATTCAGAAGGATCTGTTTGAATTGTTGGGCAGCTTTAATGAAACTCATCTTCATCAACTACCAAAAAATATTAGTTGCGACTCCTACCATGAAATGTAAGTATTTGGCTTTGCGTTCTACAAGAAACAGCTGAGATTGAATTTGCTGGAAACAAATTCTTGGAACGTATTCTGTAGATTGACATGAAAGTTGTAATCAATCTGCTTTTGGGTTCTACCGCAACAATGGTAACTTATTGCACTCAAATGTCAACTGGTAGAAAATGGTAAAATATGTTAGCTGTTCATCTATCTTTTGCAGACTGAAAGGATTTGACATGCGCTTCATTTCTCTAACAACTGACTCAAAAGTAGACGTCTACAGATTTTACATCAAGGAATTTCTGCAACAAGAATCTCTAGGCACAGGTACAGTATACACAAAAAAAGTCAATTGTGTTTTTTTCTATATCATTCTCTCTTATGATTATTGCTATATTATACATTAACACATCAATTTACTGAATTAACCCAAAACATAGTTGCTGACAAGTTGTAAAGTGTGTCTGATGTTGATCAATATGCATAGTTTCTGGGAGCTAAACTGACATGAAAGTACTGAATATAATGGTGCCAATTCCGATCCGGTAAAAACCGGGTACGAACCGTCGGACGGAGCCTTTTCTCCGTCCGACTCGTACCCGGTGCGAAATCCATCCGAAAATGCAAGTACGATTCATACGGAAACACCATTTCCGTACGATTCGAACAAAACACCGACCGAACAGAAACTAAACACAATTCCGATCCTGAAAGGAGCCGACGTGACGTCGGTACGCATCCAGCCTACGTTTCACGAACCAGGAAGTACGATTCGAACCGACGTCATCCCGCACGGAAAATATTTACCGGCTGCCAAAAACTGCCGGGAAATCAGGACGACACACGCAAGGAGCAGCTGGACGCGACGAACAGACATGGACCCGAACCTACGTGCCATCCCTGCCCTCCTAGCAGTCCACCTGGCGTACAGGAACCGACGCAGACGCCGCAGAAGGTCAGCACAACAACCAGGGGCAAAGGGGGGGGCAGGGGCAGGACACACAACACCAACACATGGTACCAAATCACACATGGCCTGGACATACCTGACCATCAGGGCCTGGTCACTTCCAGGGGGTGGGGGCAAGGCCAGCAACGCAAGCGTCCGCCACAACGGAAGTGGATGGTCACGCGAACCGGTACGTACCCTACCCAGGCCGCAAGAGCGTGGGTACGGAACGTACCACGCGTCCCCCTACGTCACTCCAACAATAGCGGTACGGCCCGTACCCACGTCAGAAAGGCCTTGGTACAGCTCGTACCAGCATTGCTGGGGTCATGTAGGGGTACGCGTGGTACGACCCGTAGCCACGCCCCCAAGGCCTGTGTACGGTGCGGACCCCACGGCCCGCAACAATGGTGGGACGCACCGTACCCACACACCAAAGGCATGGGTACGGCCCGTACCCAGGCACGCAGAGCGTGGGCAGGGGTATGTACGGACCGTACCCCCACCCGTGGAAGTACGGCCCGTACCCCCACCCGTGCATGTACGCCCCGAACCCCCACTCGTGTATGTACGCCCCGAACCCCCACCCGTGTATGTACGCCCCGAACCCCCACCCCAGCAGAGTATGTACGCCCCGAACCCCCACCCGTGTATGTACGGACCGAACCCCCACCCCAGCCGTGTATGTACGCACCAAACCACCACCCGTGTATGTACGCCCCCTAACCCCCCCCAGCCGTGTATGTACGCACCGAACCACCAGCCGTGTATGTACGCACCAAACCCCCACCCGTGTATGTACGGACCGAAACCCCACCCCAGCCGTGTATGTACGCACCAAACCACCACCCGTGTATGTACGCACCAAACCACCACCCCAGCCGTGTATGTACGCACCAAACCACCACCCGTGTATGTACGCACCAAACGCCCACCCGTGTATGTACGCACCAAACCACCACACCAGCCGTGTATGTACGCACCAAACCCCCACCCCAGCCGTGTATGTACGCACCGAACCACCACCCGTGTATGTACGCACCGAACCCCCCCCCAGCCGTGTATGTACGCACCGAACCACCACCCGTGTATGTACGGACCGAACCCCCACCCCAGCAGAGTATGTACGCCCCGAACCCCCACCCGTGTATGTACGGACCGAACCCCCACCCCAGCCGTGTATGTACGCACCAAACCACCACCCGTGTATGTACGCACCAAACCACCACCCCAGCCGTGTATGTACGCACCAAACCACCACCCGTGTATGTACGCACCAAACGCCCACCCGTGTATGTACGCACCAAACCACCACACCAGCCGTGTATGTACGCACCAAACCCCCACCCCAGCCGTGTATGTACGCGCCGAACCACCACCCGTGTATGTACGGACCGAACCCCCACCCGTGTATGTACGCACCAAACCCCCACCCGTGCATGTACGCACCGAACCTGCTATAAGAATGGGGTGTGCAAAACACCCCCAGCAGTGCCCAGACACAGGAGGGGTGGGTGCAGGGTCCTCCCAGCAGTGCCCAGACACAGGAGGGGTGGGTGCAGGGTCCTCCCAGCAGTGCCCAGACACAGGAGGGGTGTGTACCTATCACTCCCAGCAGTGCCCAGACACAGGAGGGGTGGGTGCAGGGTCCTCCCAGCAGTGCCCAGACACAGGAGGGGTGGGTGCAGGGTCCTCCCAGCAGTGCCCAGACACAGGAGGGGTGTGTGCCTATCACTCCCAGCAGTGCCCAGACACAGGAGGGGTGTGTACCTATCACTCCCAGCAGTGCCCAGACATCGGACAATATACCCCATCAACAAGTTCAGTGACCTACAAGGGTGATACCCCAGATGCAGGCGGAGCCATCGCTGAGCCAGCATGGCTATATTGAAAGGCAACCCTCACACATCCAGGAAATGTAGACACAGCACAGCACAGCATTTGGGAGACACCCTGCAGGAAAAATGGCCTGGGCCACAGAGGACGGAACACACCTTGGGACAATGTCACCATACAGTGAGAGCAAACATGACCAAATACCATTTGCAGAGACCTTTGTGATGGCACGCAGATGGCAGGGTACACCCCATGAGCAGCACACTCCAACATTTCACAGACCCCTAACACATTATCACCACCCCAACGCAGGGAGCACCAGCACCAACAGCAAGTCCAGGAAAGCATCAGTGTGCAAAACAAAAAGAAAAGGCTTTATTCAGCAGGAAAATATATCAGAGAAAATGTCCACTATGTACAAGGGCCATGGGCCAGCCCAGCAGCAATGTCCGGGGGGGGGGTACACATCGGGACGTGTGTCCCCTAGCTTGCCTGCACAGTTCACAAGTCCATTTCATCCACAGAAGAGGGGGCATCAGGGGGGAGGGTGGAAACAGGCACCGCAGGGACAGGAGGGGAAAGGGTAGGTGTTGTGGGTGCAGGGAGGGATGAATCTGCCACAGGGGGGGTGCCAGCGCCAAAGGTGGAGGACAGAATGGCGCTGCACACGTCGGCAAGTTCCCCCAGCGACTCCCCCGTACCCAATCCAACCACAGGCCCCAAGGAGGGGGGGGGGGCAAAGGGATGGGTCGCAGCTCCACTGGGGGAGGGTGTGGACAGGGTGGGGGACTCAACTCCCCTGGCCGGGTCCCGCCTCCACCGCTTGCGGGGTGGTGTCATCCTGGGGCTGGGGGGCACACTCGCAGTGGATGATGCTGTCACTGACTGTTGGCCAGGAGAGCTAAGGGGAGTGGATTTGGAGGGAGTGGGTTGTGTGGAATGCGGACTCCCACTGTGGCTGCGTGTTCTACGTTTCCCCCCCGACCCAGTGGGTGTGCCTTCCTCACCCTGTGTGTGCGTGACAGGAGGTGTGCGCTTCGACTTCCCTGGTGGTGTGGTGCCTGTGTCTGTTGGGGTGCGTGCACGCTGACGTCTGGATGTGCGTGGGACAGGCACGGGAGTGGGAATTGTGGATGGGGCAGGGGTAGGGGGTGTTACGCAGCGCTGCAGGAGATCCAGTGCTGCAGTCAGTGTGGAGTCTATGGACCTCAGCAACTGCCGTTGGTCAGACTGCGCAGCCGACATGCCCTCCATGTATGCCTCCATCTGGGTCAGCACCTGGGTGTGGGCATGGAGGACATTTAGCATCGCAGTCTGACCAACCTGCAACTGCCTCAGGATGTCCACAGACTCCGCACTCACCGCAGCAGTGGTGACAGGGGCAGGGGGTGCGGTGCCTGGCAGGAAGGAGACATGTGGGGACCGAGCACGGAGGGAAGGGCCACGAGCATGTGGGAGGCCGGTGATGGAACCTGAGGTGGCGGGGGGATGTGGAGGGCTGCCATCAGCTGGGGGGGCAGACTCCGCCACCTCTGGGAGCTCAGCCTCGGACCCGTCTGCGTCATAGTCTGTGTTGGCAGTCAACAGGTCCTCCGCCTCACTCCCTTCGGCCTCCGTGCCACTCCATGTGCCAGACAGGACAGCACTGCTGGTACTGGTGCTCAATCTCTCCTCCCGGTCCGTGCTAGTGTCTCCTTCCGTGTCCCCCGGCGATGCTGTGGGCAAGGTGAAGAGACAGGAGAAAATCAGACACCTGTACACTTATGTCACATGAGTCAAATATACATAGGTCACATTGCATAGCCTGAAAAGCAACAGGAGTAACACCTACAAAACAATGTACACATGTAGGCCATGGAACACACAGTTTTTCTACCCACCATGCCACTGAGACACAATGGAGATCATGACACAACAGCAAATCACTGCACCTGAAATTTTAGAGAGGAGTCAGCCTCTGGGGACAAATGTGCACAGCACCTGCACCACACTGCGTCGTCAAAAAGGGATGAGCATGAATCATATCCATTTACTCTTGCCGCATGCTGCAAAGGCAATACATGAAACCAGGCCACACATGACAGGGTCACTGCACCTTGAGCGTATGTCCAGTCAAACATCACACACAGGCTAAACCCAGCAAGGAGGATGAAGCTTCTGACATGTAGGCCTTGTACGCACAAACCACCCACACCTGAGACAATCTCATTGAGACGGAGAAAGTATGTACACCTCTTACTCTGGGATGGAAACACATGGCCTCCACTAATTCATGACTGTAAACACACAGCCCCTGGTGGCCATGTCCACACATCATTGACAGGCAAACATCATCAGATTGTCTCAACAACACACACAGGTAATGCCCACTGTGAGTATGCACAAGCAAAATGGGTCCCCCTGTACAGTGGACACATGTAGCAACCTGTAGGTCCTAACAGTTGAGCCCAGGGTACAATGCCACCCTACGCAACCCATGGCAAAGACACAGTGAATGGCCATATTGTTGGATGACGCACATGATACCTAGGAAGAGGTGCCCCAGGGCACAGTAGTGCCCACACTCCTCCATGGTCCAGGATGGACATGACTGCAAATTAAGCAACCGTCCCTGCACTTAGCAGGCCTCCCACTCAGGCACATCATGTCAGAGGGCACACAATTGGACATGCATGCTGGAAGGCTGTACATTTTGGAGACACACCCCTATGTCGTGATTCACAATCAGTGCCAAGTGACATGGACACCACAATGACTGAAATTGGCCATGGCACACGCAAGGTCCCCATACCTGTGGCACATCACCCCCACACATGATGCTGATAGCATAGGGCACCTGCATGAACTGCCTGCATAAATAACCTTGTGCAAGAGTGGCGACAGACCAGGGAACACATTGCAAGGAGGGGAAGGGAGGGAGTGAGAACAGCACTGTGCTACTTTGTGGAGAAGTTGACGCACTGCACAATCAAACCCTGGCAGTGTATCCATGCAACTGCACACTTACATTGGCTGGGGACACACAACTGACACACATGTACCTACCCCCTTCCTGCTGCTGCCTCTCCTGTAGGCGCCTGTCCATATCGGGGAAGACCACCGCCAGCACACGCTTCTGGATGTGGGTCAGACGACGGCGGCCACGGTTCTTACGGCTCTCAGGTGAGTCCCCCAGCAGGAGCCGTGCAATCCTCCTCGTCCAGCACCGGATGTCCTGCCAGCGTTTCCTCACCTGAGACAGGCTCCGCCTCCGACCCTCTGTACCCCTCACGGCACTGACGGCTTCCCTCCAGATCTCCCCCTTGGCAATGGCGCCTACCTGTGAGGATGCAAAAGAGAGAATACATTAATCCACATGAGCAAAGACACAGAGACACACATATAGAACAATCCTCATTATGAACAGGCCATGGTATGCATGCAACTAATTGCACCTTTGTCATAGGGACATTATCCACTGTGGAAGGCCAAATGCACTACGTGCCAGTGGAAGCACACGGGTGGCATGAGGGGTACCACACACTCACTGACCAGGGATCACACTGTGCCTCACAGGCTACACCAGGATTATGTACAGCACCTCACAGCAGTCACCTGCCCCAGCACACTGATGCTACCTCAGCAGAGTACACAGACACACACAGGTACAGGACAATCACATGGCATTGCCAACTGCGGGTACACACCTCACTCTGCCCATGTGCCAGTAGACGGGGGTGTCACAGGTGTGGGGCTGGCTCAGCACGGCATGCACACAGCACTGCTCCCTGCTCACATCCGATGGCCAGGCCATATCCATCCCTCATGCTGCTTGTGTGCAACACTCCCCATATGCACTCACCCACATGACAGGGGACTAACACACACACCAATGTGCAGGGGACGAACACGGCCTTTGGACACTCACAGCACAGGTACACTGAACAAACACACATCCATGGGTACTGACACCTGTCACACTGGGGGGAACACAGGATCACATCAGGACTGTGGAAACAACATCCCCAGGAGGAGTATGCAGGCAGAATGTGGCATGCACCTTGCATTCATTGTCACAGTAGGCACTATGCAAGTGAGGAGTGCACACAGGAAACACAGCATGCTCTGCATGGGTGACATGAGGCCTTCCACACCCTGGGACCCACTCCAAACAACAGTGCATGTCTGTCACACATGGACACAATGCCAGAAGTCACTGTCACACAAAAGGGGCACAGTCTAAGCTAGTGGAGTCTGCACTCACCTGAACCCCTGGTCGACCATACAGGCTCTGGAACTGTGGGAGGATCACATCTATCAGGGCAAGGTTCTCCTCCTGGGTGAATGGCTGTGACCTCTCCACAGTCCTGGACATGGTGCCAGAGGAATCACTATCAGCAGCAGTGGTCAGGGATGAATGGATGTGCAGGCAAGTGCTCTCTCATGGGACCTGGCTGCCTTATATATGCCTGGCTGGCCTGTTCATGTATAGGAGTACAGATTGATTGGTCAGTCACATTAGCATCCTACGTTTCATCCAATCCCTTCAAACCTACCCCAGTGTGTGGCTTTGCATGGTTTCAGTTTTGATAATGATGTCAAGTCAACATCCACATTGCAACAATGTAGATTCTTTCAAACTGACTTCTGCTGTGCACCTGGTGCTCAAATTCAAAAATTTAACTCAGTCTCCATGGCAACCATCAGGCATTTAGGCCCTTATACTTGTCCCTCATGTGTCCCCTATGTGTTTTCATACATTTACACACAGGTACGGTGCGTTCCACGCCCTAGGGCACCCCACAAGCAGTGATACCGACCGTACATGCGCTTGTACGGTCCGGATCACAATATGGGCGCTGGCGTATGCGTACGCCACAGTAGTACGGACTGTACACGCGCTTGTACGGTCCGGATCACAATATGGGCGCTGGCGTATGCGTACGCCACAGTAGTACGGACTGTACACGCGCTTGTACGGTCCGGATCACAATATGGGCGCTGGCGTATGCGTACGCCACAGTAGTACGGACTGTACACGCGCTTGTACGGTCCGGATCACAATATGGGCGCTGGCGGTGCGGTCCGTACATTCCCTGGTGGGGTGGTGGTTCGGTGCGTACATACACGGCTGGGGTGGGGGTTTGGTGCGTACATACACGGCTGGTGGTTCGGTGCGTACATACACGGCTGGGGGGGGTTCGGGGGCGTACATACACGGCTGGTGGTTCGGTGCGTACATACACGGCTGGGGGGGGTTCGGGGGCGTACATACACGGCTGGTGGTTCGGTGCGTACATACACGGCTGGTGGTTCGGTGCGTACATACACGGCTGGGGGGGGGTTCGGGGGCGTACATACACGGGTGGGTGTTTGGTGCGTACATACACGGCTGGTGGTTCGGTGCGTACATACACGGCTGGGGGGGGGTTCGGGGGCGTACATACACGGGTGGGTGTTTGGTGCGTACATACACGGCTGGTGGTTCGGTGCGTACATACACGGCTGGGGGGGGGTTCGGGGGCGTACATACACGGCTGGTGGTTCGGTGCGTACATACACGGCTGGGGGGGGGGTTCGGGGGCGTACATACATGGGTGGGTGTTTGGTGCGTACATACACGGCTGGTGGTTCGGTGCGTACATACACGGCTGGGGTGGGGGTTTGGTGCGTACATACACGGCTGGTGGTTCGGTGCGTACATACACGGCTGGGGGGGGTTCGGGGGCGTACATACACGGCTGGTGGTTCGGTGCGTACATACACGGCTGGGGGGGGTTCGGGGGCGTACATACACGGGTGGGTGTTTGGTGCGTACATACACGGCTGGTGGTTCGGTGCGTACATACACGGCTGGGGGGGGTTCGGGGGCGTACATACACGGCTGGTGGTTCGGTGCGTACATACACGGCTGGGGGGGGTTCGGGGGCGTACATACACGGCTGGTGGTTCGGTGCGTACATACACGGCTGGTGGTTCGGTGCGTACATACACGGCTGGGGGGGGGTTCGGGGGCGTACATACACGGGTGGGTGTTTGGTGCGTACATACACGGCTGGTGGTTCGGTGCGTACATACACGGCTGGGGGGGGGTTCGGGGGCGTACATACACGGGTGGGTGTTTGGTGCGTACATACACGGCTGGTGGTTCGGTGCGTACATACACGGCTGGGGGGGGGTTCGGGGGCGTACATACACGGCTGGTGGTTCGGTGCGTACATACACGGCTGGGGGGGGGGTTCGGGGGCGTACATACATGGGTGGGTGTTTGGTGCGTACATACACGGCTGGTGGTTCGGTGCGTACATACACGGCTGGGGTGGGGGTTTGGTGCGTACATACACGGCTGGTGGTTCGGTGCGTACATACACGGCTGGGGGGGGTTCGGGGGCGTACATACACGGCTGGTGGTTCGGTGCGTACATACACGGCTGGGGGGGGTTCGGGGGCGTACATACACGGGTGGGTGTTTGGTGCGTACATACACGGCTGGTGGTTCGGTGCGTACATACACGGCTGGGGGGGGTTCGGGGGCGTACATACACGGGTGGGTGTTTGGTGCGTACATACACGGCTGGTGGTTCGGTCCGTACATACACGGCTGGGGGGGGTTCGGGGGCGTACATACACGGCTGGTGGTTCGGTGCGTACATACAGGGCTGGGGGGGGGGTTTGGTGCGTACATACACGGCTGGTGGTTCGGTGCGTACATACACGGGTGGGGGTTCGGGGCGTACATACGCGGGCGGGGGGTGGTGGGGTGTTCGGCGCGTATGCGGGCACATGTCTCCATGGTTGCTATGGGAGTTCGGTTCGGACGGTGTTTTTTGCGTACGGTTGTGAAATGGGGAGGACGGGAGGGATCGTACTTGCGCAGTCGGACTTTATTTTTCCGCACGGTGGGTTTCTCGCCCGGGGACGTGTCGGTGACTTTTCCCGACCCGAGGACGTGTGGGGAAATCTTCCCAATGCGATTCGTATGGACTTTTTTCCGTTCGAATCGTACTTGGCAGTTTGTACGCTACTTTGACGATTCGGACGGAAAAAAATCCGGATACGAGTCGGACGGGGAATTTTTTTACCGGATCGGAATTGGCACCAATATGTCTGAACATTAGGTGAAAGTTAGAGGTTGTTCCTGATTCACCCTCCCACTGACCGGCTCGAATGCCGACTGATGACACACTATAGTTCAGCACTGTGTGATGTTGAGTCAGGACTTAATCTCTTGCTGAGCATAATCTCTGCACAGAGGTGTACCTGTCAAACTCTTGCCACAGCTTTCCTTGATGGCATTAGTTTTACGGTATCTCAGGGAGAAAGCATTTGGTGCAATTTCTACCAGTATGTATTTAATTCACCTCCCTGTCATGTTGGAGAATGGTTGTCTTTTCATCTAGAGATATTATCAGCAAAGTCGGCAAATGAGAGGACAGTTGGCTATCTGCCAAGCTGCTGCGGCAGACGATGCTACACTGCAGTTTGGCAAGTGAATGCTTAGGGTTCCCATCACTGTGGTGGAGAATTTCTCGGCAACACTTCTTCCATCAAAATGTTACGGAGGCTCAAATTGCCATAGTTTTATTTTTAGATACTACCCAGCTAACCATGCCTTGCAAAACAAGAAAGGAATTTCCCTGATGCACTGGGAGGTTCCCCCCATCATGTGGCTATTATTACCTTTTTTTGTTGTTTGAAGCGGCCAATCTTTTTATGAAGGCCATGAGAAAAAACATGCTTAAAGCCTGATTCTAAGTGGTGTGGAGGTTCCAGAAACGCTAAGTGGGCGAACCTGTCGTAGTCAGCCTACAGCAAGTCCTTTTAGATAGCAACTCAAACTGAGGCTTCATTTTTGAAAACCAAGCAGTTCTCCCACTGCTCAATAAGGTGGGATTGCAAATAGGTGGTCACACATCATCTGCTAGTTTATGGCTCTTGCCATACCTCTGCCCATTTGTATATGAGCTTGGTTGTTCTTAGAAAAAAAGACAGCAGTGTCTTCTGCATCTTCGCACTTGTCCACTCCAGTTAGTGCAACAGTAGGGACAGTGTTGGATTGAGGTGGTGTAAAATTTAGTATTGCCACTCCAATGAGTGCAACAGTAGGGAAAGTGTTGGATTTCCTAGGGGTAAAATGTATTATTACCACTCCAGTCAGTGCAACAGTAGGGAAAGTGTTGGATTGCAGTGGTGCAACATTTACTATTTCCACTCTAGTCTGAGCATCAGTAAGGAAAGTATCCAATTGTGGAGAGGTAAAATTTACTATTTCCGCTACAGTCAGTGTAGCAGTAGGGAAAGTGTTGGATTGCTGCGGGGCAAAATTTACTATTCCCACTCCAATGAGTGCACCAGTAGAGAAAGTGTTGGATTGAGGAGGGTAAGAATAACTATGCCCACTCCAGTCAGTGCAACAGTAGGGAAAGTGTTGGATTGCGGAGGGGTAAAATGTACTATTCCCACTCCAGTCAGTGCAACATTAGAAACAAGCAAATTCTCTTCAACACAATACAAAACATTCAAAAACATAGTAAACAAATCAAAAGATAAATATGTAAAAATGAATTCTACTATATTTTATATTAACAATTAAATAAAATAAATACATATTACAATGTTAAATACATATAGTAAATAACTACGAATATAATTATGATACAACAATATTTTTCATTTAAATAAATAATTTTATTTAAGGCTCATTTAGTAACAAAAAAATATTTTTTTATTTTAATTACTTCCCACTCTATACCCATACAAAACTCACAACCCGCACCTAAAATGTAACTTTAAAAAACATATTATTTACACTATTAACACAAATATTTATCAATAAACTAATTATCATTAATTATCACTTAATTATAATTAATTTACTTCCCACAATAATCCCCCAAAAACCACACAGCATGCTTCTAAATTTTAAAGTAACAAAAAATCAATTACACAATTAACATGATTATCAATGTAATAATTAATATCAATTAAGATATTTATTATTAGTTAATTAACATTAATTTACTTCTCACCCTATACCACTATGATACCCTCAACCTACACCTGAAATGTAAGTTAAAAAAAGTGATTACACAGTTAAAATAAGTATCAATTAAATAATTAATATTAATTAACAACGAGTTATTAATAATTAGAATTAATTCACTTCCCACCTGGTACCCCTACAAACCACACAACCTGCACGTAAATTAAAACACAAAAAAATTACACTATTAACATAATTAATTATCAAGTAAAGAATTAATATTAATTAGCAACTAAGTATTAATTAATCAGAATTAATTTACCTCCGTTCCTGTACCCCTAAAAACCCCACAACCTGCACCTAAAATTGAAATAAAAAATAGTGATTGCGTACTTAACATAATTATTGTCAATTAAATATATCATATTAATTAAAAACTAATTATTACTTTATTATAATTAAATTACTTCCCACGCTATACACCTATAAACCAACAACCCACAACAGTACTAAAAATCACAAACATTAATTATATTAAATTTAATAACTCCAAAAAATTTAACAACTATATTAAAAAAACAAAAACAATAATTATACAAACAATTTACATCATAATCTTTAAAAATATATACTAATATGCATGACAATAATTAAAAAACGATATTATAAACAATTATAAATTTTTTAAGCGATATTAATGTCTTTGATACTTTAAAAATCTATATTACTTACCTCAAAATCAATATTCTTGACAACGATATTCTTGCAGATGTTATTTCCATATCACAATATTTTGGACATGATATTTTGGTAGAATAATACTTTAAGTTCGATATTTTGTCTGACTACTGTTGGGATGCAGATTTCCATGATCACCGATTGCATTCTCTGGTCAGTTATTGGGGTTTTTGGAATAAGAAGGCTTGGGAATGGCATAAGCCAGTGTATTGTCAATCCTTGAAGGGCCAGTTGGAGTGGTTGGGATCCAGGCCTAGATGTGAATCAAGACAGGCTATGCCAGTAAGAACTGTGGGGCTGGTCCTTGGGCCATGAAAGTTTCACCAGAGTTGCAAGAACTTATGTGGGAACACTGGTGAAAACCGTCAGTGACACATTATGCATAGTTGAAAGCACTAGAAATTAGCCATAAACTACCCATGCACAAGAAAGACAATGATGGTGGAACAAAACAGCAGACATCATGAATGAGAGATAAAGGGTTGTCTGTGGCATGGTTCCATAACAGAAACTTACTGAGACTGAAAGAAAAAATCTTGTGATCAATAGCACTCACCAAAAAGAATGAATTGTTGAAAACACACAGGGTGATATTTTCAAGAACTTGTGATAATTATCGCAAAATTACCTTAACGCAACTATTCACATCACAGTCCATCGGGGGAAAATAACGCCGTGTCAACGTAGTATTCTCAACACGGCGGTACCATGCGATAGTCTCACGATAACACGTCAAATGACCGCGTTAAAGTTAACACTACGCCTAAAAAACGCAAAACACGAACGCGAAAATAGTATCGATGAGGCCAATCGCGATACAAAAATCAGCGATAATCAGCGACAGGCCTGAAATTCATACGTGTCATGCGGGAAAATGCACCATGAAAGCAGAACAAGAAAAAAGGGAACAAAATAAACTGCGTAGCACCATGGATGCACCCGGACCGTGTGCAGAGGTCATCGCGAACCCCACAAGCCCCGCAGACCACCAGCAAGGAACCTCGGGGTCGGGGAAGGCCAAGGAGAAGAGGAAGACGGGATTCAGTCCGCAGGAAAACCAGATATTCGTTTTGGAGGTGATAGAACACTACCAACAACTGTTCGTCACCTCCACTGTGTCATTGGCAACACAAACAGAAACATGGCAGTTCAACGTGAACAACTTGAATGCAGTCGGAGTGTCGAGGAGGTCAATGGAGGAGGTCAAGAGGCGCTGGCATGATGTGAAAAGCCAAACCAAGCAGAAACCCGATGCCAACAGGAAGGCAGAAACTACGACTGGAGGTGGGAGTCCTGCGCCACAGGAGGAGCTGGAGGAAATGGTGGCCACAGTCATCAGTGTGGAGACGGTGCAAGGAATAGGGAGTCCGGGCACAACTCTATATGACCTGCCACAACATCAGTAGGGTGAGTAACGACCAGGGAATGGGTGGATCGGGGGAATGATGTGTAGCACACTGCACACCCACAATGACCCTGGAACATGTCCCTGATCCCCGTGGCACACTGCAGCACATATACAAATACCAAGTAGGCCCCCGTCCACCATGTGCCCAAAGGGGTCCTATCCCACACATCACCAATCCCACAACCAACACATGCACACATGCGAAACCCAGCAAAGATGCATATTTGTGAGCGACACTGACAATGCAAGTGACACAACATGACGATCAGCATGGTTGCAGTACAGTCCTCATGAAAGTATACACTCCACGACACTGAGGTGGCTGAGTGTGGATCACATCCAGAAAGGAGCAGGTCACACTCTTACACATCCACGTGCACAAACAACCCCTGACTTCAACAATACATCTGCAGACAAACAATGCACAAGAGTACAAAAACCTTCCAAGAGCACAAATGACCCAAGTCGGCAACATCTCAGCACCGTAAAAGCACAAAAGTCAAAGGCACACTGCCTCAAAGGGATAAGGGGCAGCAAAATCACATCTGCAGGGGCGACTCTCCCACAATGCAGCACACACACATAGCAATAACAGCACATCCACATGGACGACAATGTGGTACAAAGTGCAACACTTACACTGCAGAACAGAGTACACAACTGGGTCCGCTTGTGCATAAAAACTGGCCAATCACATCTGACATAGCAGGAAACCGTGAGATGAAAATGTACGTGTACAACCTCACATCCGTGATTTAGTCCAAATGTCCACTGTCCCGCATCAAATAGTCATTGTCATGCAGTCTGTATGTAAACTTGAACAATGCGTCAACATACATGTCAACACAATGCCAAAATGCATCTCCCCTTCACATTGCAGAGGGACAAACAACACCTCCAGCAGAGCAGACCAGACAACTCATCAGTGATGCTGAAGAGGACCTCCACACCTTCGACACCGATGCCCTACAACAGCTCATGAACATCTTAGGCAACCCACCTAGAGGAGCAGGGCAGCCCAGCTGCATCGAGGAGACTCCACCCCCTGCACAGACCACACAGCAGGAAGCACCCACCACCACGGCTGGTTCCCAACACCTCACACATTGCATTCCAAAGCCAGGTGTTAGACTGCCAGAAGGAGGTGGCCGAACAGGTGCAGGTTGGGTTTGACCTCATGGAAGTCGAACTAGATCACATACGTGGGTGTCTAAGTCCCATCAGGGACCAATTACCCTCACCAACGGAGACCCACACTGCGACAGAGACACATGCATGTGCACATTACAAGTACTGAACCACTTGATGTGTGAGCCCTCGTGGACCGCAGTTGAGGCCGGAGGAAGCAGAGAGTGCAGGGCCACAGACACATGGCTTTAATGACCCCCAGGCCATCGACCCGGAGGCCATCCAATATACAATCCGACAGGGTCCATGACTTGAGCTGCACAGAGTTAGTGGCCCCGGATGCACTGCGGCCGGCACAGGCACACCGCCACGGGATGGTGACTTGCACTGCACTGAGGTAGGGCCACGAGAGCTGAGCGGGTCCTCGTTGATGGTCCAAGGAGAATGTCGCAGAGTGTTTCAGGGGACAGTGGAAGTTGTCCTTCCAGGGCATGATGCAGAGGGCAGAAGCAAACAGAAACAGGTAAATGGAGGAGTGGAATGCTGCAGCCTCATTTTTACCACCAATTCAGTATCAGCCACATGATGATGAAGACAACCCCAAGGCCATAGACTCAGACGCCACCGAAGTTCAACCAGAGAGTGTCCATGAATTTCAGGGCACAGAGTCAGTGGCACCAGGGCTGAAAGGGGATGCAGTCTGTGATGAGGCCTGTACAATTATATAAACTCTACCATAAATAAATCAAGACTCAGTTTCAAATGTGTGACCTACTAGACCACAGTGTAGGCTGGAGGCAGCGGTGGAGTACGTCAACGAGAAAGGAATACTGCGGGTCTGTGTCGCGGAGACCATGATGGTTCGAGTAGGCTGGGCCTCGGACTTGGAGCTTGCACCGGCACGTGGTGGGCCCTCTTTGACACGCGCCGGTGTCGGCAGGTGAACAGTGAGGCCTGGGTGCGCAGGGGCGGGCAAAATGGCTCTGTGGACAAGCGGCCCGGGGTGCAGCAGGCGCACAGGATCGAAGGCAACACTGCTCACGACGTCGGCCTCGTGGCGGGGTGAGAGGTGCCGCTCTGGCAGACACGTTGGCCATTCCGGAAGAGAACCATGCCCAGAGCAACGTGCTTTTTATTCACACCCCTACGCTAGCCTGGCGTACGCCGGGCCATCCCACTCTGATCACGGTTACAGGGGGGGGGGGGCGTAACAAGCTACCTTTCCGCAATCTTCCCTACTGGCTGAGGTAACATGGTTGCGTCCACTGTCCACTACACTCCAAACACCAGCAGTTTATGTCGACATGGACATGTCTGTGGTCTGCATGCTGCAGTCTGTCCAGCACATCACTGCCACACTTGGCATTGTGTACATTCTCTTCATGGGTCACTTGCCTCCTTCACACATGCCTGGTCCCCACCTCTCTCCACATTCAGCAATTGTGTGGCAGAGGTGCCATGACGTGGATGGCTTCTCTACATGGCTGGCCCCTGTTACCACAGTTACTTGTGTTGCCGTGTCTGGTAGGTGGGCATGTTGTTTGGCATGTTGTATGTGATTTTCTAATGTGTGCATTCCCACATTTGTGAGTTGCATGATTGTGGATTTGAGTTGTGTGGTGTGTTCATTTGGTACTTACCAATGAGCAGTGCATTTCCATAGGTGCCATCCTGGAAGCGCTGGTTGATGATGAACTGTCGGAAGTTGTAGGAATCATGCACACTACCTGGGTAGTTGGCGACGACGTTGGTGAAGAGTCCCCGGTGATCCACTATTGGATCACCGGGGACTCTGGCACTGCTGATGCTTGACCTGTGTCGATAATCTGCTATTGGTGCATTTTATTTACATATGACTGCTCGTGTTGTTGTAGTTCATCATTGTGCACTGTTCAGTGAGAATAAGGCAAACGTGCATTATTACTTCCTGTAGTGATCCGTGTTCTAGGGAGTTGCTGTCACGTGCGTATAGCGCGTGGACGACGGTAGACAGGTGGCAATTCCAGTTGTCGACCAGTTACAACAATTCACTTAATACAACGGTGCGCGGGGAGGAGGGGGCGTCAGGCTTGCACCTCTATCCACACTGTTTGTGCTATGTGTGGTGGAACTCACAATGCTGCTTCCTGGTAGCTGTTCAGTATGGGGCAAAACAATTGCACTGCTTCACTCAGTGCTGCTAATCTCTTGTTTCTGTTAGGGAAGCTTGCAAACTTTCATTAGTGCTTCCTGAGGTAAGTGGGTGAAGAGGGAATTAGATGTGCGTGTGTGGTGAGAGCGAAAGAGGTAGAGCACTGATCTGCAACAATCTGTTAAAAGTAGGAGCGGATGTGCGAAAAGTAAACAAACAGCAGAGTCTGCCGGGCACCCGAGTTGACTACAGCTTTGTTCCATATCGCAAACACCTCGGGTTAACAAGAAACGGTGACGAACGGATGGAGGGGAACAAACATATACAAGGGAGTGTGGAGAGAGATGGGATGGGGGTGTATCTGTGGGTATGATGGAGAGGGACAGGGATGAGAAAAGAGATTTAACCGATGGCAAAAAAAAAAGCAATACCCCATAATGGTGATAGGGGCAAGCAGTACGGGGGCACAGCATGGAGCAAGCCACAGCAGGAGGACGGTAATTGGGTGGCGGGACAAGCAATAATACGGCGATGGGGAGGCGCGATTTAAGCAAAATAGATGGAGTAGTAGGGTGTGCGCACAGTGCCCCCAAGATCTTCATTGTATCGTGCACATCGACTTAAAGCAAGCTGGAGACATCCTGGGCTCAGATCCGCTAGCACTGCCTTTAAACAAGGAAGAACTTGTAAAATGCAAAGGTAACCTGAAAGTCTGCGTGTTCCAGAGAGGAGCATAATGGCCGTGGGAAGAAAATGAAAGTGAGTGGCCGCGCGGCCGTGAAAGTGCAAAGCGGGAGGGGGATAGAAAAGATAGGATGACCAGATTCTCAAAACAAGCGTTGGCCGCGCGCAAGCGGCTTGAGACGCAATATGTGGTGGGGGAGGGGGAGAAGCGGGAGTTGTGTGTGCGCGTGTGTCATCGTGATCGCGATCGCTCTGAAAGCGAAAGTGATCATGATCGCGATGACGCACGAGTTTTCAAAGTGCTGCTGGCGGCCGGCTGCGCGCGTGCATGATCGAGTGAACGCAAGCGTTAGGCCAGCCAGCAGCACTTTGAAATTTCCACATACAAAATGTCTCTTCGAGCCAGCGCATGCGCTGGGCTCAGTGAGACCTAAAAACTAAATTGTACACCAGTAAGATTTTCTGTAAAGAATTCATACATGCATCAAACCTAAATCATGTAATTTATATGGTTCTATTTGTTAGGATGCTGCCCATTGGGAAACAGATTTTTTCAAAAGCAAAGCCAACTGGGGAAGAGTGTTACAAAATAATCGCTCAAGGCTGCTTCTATTAACAATTTAAAGGATCCTCAATGGCTAAAAATATAAAAATAATCTTTACTAAAAGATGCATTTTTACATTTTGAGTTTAGGTATACTAAACTCCATTTCTCTATCTTGTCCCATTGGGAAGTTATATAGTGAAAAACGAAATACACTGTATTTCACTATCAGGACATGTCGCACACACCAGTACATGTCCTACTTTCACATACACTGCACCCTGTCCATTGGGGTACTTTGGGCCTATTGTACGGGGGACGTACATGTAATAAAAGGGAGGTTAGGGCTTGGCAAGTAGGTGCACTTGCCAAGTTGAAATGGCAGTAAAATCAGCGCACAGACACTGCAGTGGCAGGTCTGAGATACCTGTACAGGGCAAATTCTGTGGGTGGCACACCAGTGCTGCAGGCCCACTAGTAGCATTTGATTTACAGGCCCTGGCACTCCGAGTGCACCTCACTAGAGACTTACCAGTAAATCAAACATGCCAACATTGGAAACACCAATCCATAACATAATTTACAGTAGGAGCACTTGCACTTTAACACTGAACAGCAGTGAGAAAGCAGTGTCAAAATCAGGAGGTCAGAAAGCAGAAAGACTGGGGAAACACGCCAAAAGATGCCAGGTCTAACCCTGGGACTTGTGAGTCCACTACTGTACCTGTGAAACTAAAGCCACACTGACAATGGGTGTTATATCTGGAAACAAAAGGACATTACAGTGTCATTAATCAAGAAGTGATCCACTCTCTGGCTGAGGGCCCAGAATTCCCCTAATAACTGGGAGTGGGCGAAGAATTCCACTAGGCCGGCAGAGTTAGCAGAGTTTTGCCCACCCACGCACTAAGCAGGGAGCTCCACAAAACTCTGCGAAGCAGAGCAGAGTTTTTCTCTCTCGCAGCCCAGCAAAGTTAAGTTGGCGAGCAAGAGAATTCACGCTCTAGACCACCTCCCTGCGAGATTTCTGAATGCAGGCGGTCGAGGCAGGTCGCTACCACTCATGTTGAGAAGGCTGCCGCTCGAGTTGAGAAAGCTGTCACTCGAGTAGAAAATCTACTTGAGCAGCAGAAAGAAGAATCGCCCTCAGGTGCTCCGAGTGATGCTGTTAAAAACTAACGCAAACAACGTGACATAGTGGACTCCACTGCTCGTGGAACTCAGCATAGCGCCGCAGAGTTTTTCAGCACTTCGCAGAGACCTATCCTAGGCTACTAATAACCCCAGGTAGCAAGGAGAGTTTAGGGCAGTTTATCTCAAATTGGAAAAAGGAGGCAAGCATGTAAACAATCTCCTCCTTCATGCTGCTGCGTTCAGGGCAATCATCAACATATGAGTGGCAATAGGCCGACTACAACTGCAGAAAGTGTTCCAACAATACCACAAGGTGACAATGAGGCCAAATGGCAGTGTTCTTAAATGGTAATGTTGGCTTCTCATAATAAAATGCAGTACCTCCTATTTCCTACAGAACAGATACATAGTTGCCACAATGGTATACAGATCACGTGTTTGCTGTTTTGGATACCTATTAATACTTGAGCAAAAGCCAGAATCTTAAGGTTCTGAAGGAAGAAAAATTAGCTTAGATAATAGATGTCTAAAATGGAGTAGAACCCTGACCCCTATCTCCTTACAAGAAGTATAAATAAGATTCCAGTACATCAGCAGGATCAGGACTTAAACTCTTGCTGAGCATAATCTCTGCACAAAGAGGTGTACCTGTCAAACTCATGCCACAGCTTTCCTTGATGACATCAGTTTTACGTTGTCTCAGGGAAGAGCATTTGGTACAATGTTCACCTGTATGTATCCATTTTACCTCCCTGTCATGTTGGAGAATGGTTCTCTTTGCATCTAGAGAGGTTATCAGCAAAATCAGAAATTGAGAGGTCAGTGGGTCATCTGCCATGAAGGTGTGAGAGGATTCTACACTGCAGTTTGGCAAGTGATAGCTACCATAGCATGCTTGAAGTTTCCCATCACGTTGGTGGAGAATTTGTGGGAAACAGTGCTTCCACCATAATATTAAGGAGGCTCAAATTGCCTTTGTTCATTTTTTCAGATATGACCCCCCTAAATCATGTCTGTCAAAACAAGAAAGGAATGCCCCTGATGCACTTGGAGATTTCTCCCAGCATGTGGCTATCTTTTTTTCCTGTTTGCAGCAGCCAAGCTTTTTATGAAGGCCATGAGAACAAACATGCTTAAAGCCTTATTCTAAGTAGTGTGGAGGTTCTGAGACCGTTAAGCTGGCGAACCCTTGGTGATCAGCCTACAGCAAAGCCTTTTGGATAGCAAATCAAACTGAGACTCCATTTTTGAAAAACAAGCAGTTTCCCCACCATTCAATGAGGCTGGATGGCAATTAGGTGGGCACACATCATTTGTTAGTTTGTGGCTCCATAGATGCCACGTTTTCAGATTATGTGCGACATTTCCATGCTGTCCGCATTTGTACAAGTGACATTCTTTTGGTAAATGACACTTCGAGTGGCACTTTCTTGTGAATAAAACTATGCAATGAAGACCATGCAAAGAGATAAATATTGGAAATGACCTCAGTTGAACAATGAGAGGCTCGAAAAGGGCCTTAAAACTGCAGCAGAACCTTTGACATGGAAAGTCAGAAACCTACTTGGTGGTTACTGCACTTGCTAGAGAATTCGAGGGGCAATCTAGTCACAGACTTAACTCACCATAAAATAGCATAAGGGGTTAAGGCACCGGCTGTAAAGCACAAGTTATTACATGCAGGTCACGTATTTATATTTACGCAGACAGCTCAGAGTGTTACTGCTTTTGCCACAAAATTTCTTTTAGGTTATCTGCAGGTCACAATTTATATGCATTGTCCTACAGCTCAGGGAGTTCTCAACTAGCATAAAGGAGCTACATACAAACTAAAATGCATGCGGATAGAAAGTTACTGTTTTTTACTTTAGTCTTTCAATATGCCAAGATTGGTATGAAAGGCTCTTTTGAGTAGTAATAAATACCTTATTACACTTTATTCTTCAACCATATACATATATCCTCACATTTTCAAAACCTTAAAGTGATCAGTGCAGAGGACATAGTAAAATGACCCAACCATATCCTGCTGCTGCTTGCGTGAGGGTTGCAACATAAATAGTTCGAAACCAATGCACACATGTACTTGATTTTTGTAGCTGATCTTTTGTAGGGCTTGCAGCGTTGGGTCTAGCACTGGAGAAGGTGTGATCATTAGCACCTCCTTCTTCTCACGTCGGAGCAGGGCCTGGACTGGTTAAGAGATACAAAGTAAAGAAGCAGGGCCCAAGCTGAGATGTATACACAAATAGACCTAACAGTGGAACCTTCTAGCTGCCAGCACCTAACCTATTATCACTCCATCAATCTTGTCCCTTGTATACTAGCTGGGATCTGTGTGCACACTGAATGGCACCCACCGTCACAGTGCTTGTTCCCTCAGGAACCTAACAATTCAGAACAAAAGCACAGGTGCACCACACAACGGAACTTGATCAATAAGGACAGTTATAAAGTCCATATCCAGAAAGGAGAGTTCTTCAATTTTTTCTTTTTATTCCATTTTCATTCCACGTAGATAAAACACAGAGTCCAGTTCAAATGACTCAACACACAGTACAGCCGACGCGTTTCGTCCTAGTGCAGGATTTCTTCAGGGCACTAGATGATGGTGGAGTCAAACACTTCCATGAGCTGAAAGGTCATAAGATTCCCTGCTAGTGAGCTGTTTCCCGTCTGGTATGTTATGATATCAAGAATTGGAGCCATCTATATAAAGGCCACAACCAAATAATGACTAAAAGGCACGTCCCACAATGGTGATGTCCAACACTGCCAGGTTATGTTGCGATGGTGTTCAAAGCAAATCCTGTAAGAGTTTATCTCTAGTTTATCACGCGAAAGCCTAGAAGTAAGCGAGGTAACACCACTTGAAGAGGGATAGGCTTGTGCAGTAAGTATAAGACCTATAATACATCCGAGCAGAGGGGACGTCTCATCGCAAAACAACTCTTACGTTGCAAACTAAAGAGGCAGGAAACCAACAGCCGAGATAAGACTGTCGCGGTCTACGGGAGCGCTGGGGAATGTATCCGCAACAGAGAGCCGGGCAGGAAGCACACAGCAGAGAAGCCTCTCTGACTGGATAATGTAGTGCAAACCAAAGTGCCTTGAACAATTTGCTGAGAGGAGCTTTATAATGCATAACTTCCCATTTTAGTGCAGTAATTCAGGGACCAACACTAAAATGAGTTACCCGAACCCATGATGTGGCACTGGGTCTACCAGCGAAAGCTTTTTAGGGAATTTGAAGACGAGTATAAAATTTCCCTCTTCCATAAACATACCAGGCTCTTTTTGAAGCAGCACTTTTCACAAGCATGTTACCTCCTGTTCCACAGGTTTGAGTCTCCATTTCTGCCATCGAGATTGCTCTATGAAGTATTTAAAGTACGTTGGTTGTAATTAGCTTGATTTACACTCAATATGATATATCTATTTGGACGTTAGTACTTTGTCCCCCCATTTCTCACCTTACCTAGAGTTTAGCACATCAGGGGCCCTATTACAGATAGTGTGCACTTTTCCTGTTTCTGCCACGATGCACCTTAAAGCAGATGCGCTGGCTGCAACAGTGAAAGCGCAACTTATTAGGAAGAATGTGCTGCTTACAGGGCAGCTGGAATTTTGGGGCAGCGCATTCGAGAGAAATACTTCGTAGCTGTTTGAAAGCTGCTCTCGGTTTCTCTGTGCAGGCGGCAACCCTCCTGCACTTTCAAGAGGGAAGAGAGATCCCCTTGCAGGAGGGTGCAGTGAATTACTGCACCTGCCTGCAAGGGGAAGTGTGCAGGATCCATAGTAATACGGTGCAGGCAGAGAGGCAAAGAGATTCCCTCATTTGCATGGTGCCATGCACCCATGCACACGATGGAATACCCTTTCTCAATAGCCCTACATGTGCGTCACCACTATCTGTAATGCAGAAGAGGCCGAACATGCGTCTGCAGCCCCTTCTGTAAAGTCAAAGTGCCCTGGGGGCGAACAAAGCAGTCACAAAAGCCACTTACACCCTGGGGCACTTCTGTAATATGGGCCCTGAAAGTTAATTGGTGGGTGTCTTAGTGGAAATCAAGCTAGTGTAGAGAAAAACGCTTCTCCTTTGCCGGTCCTGAATCTCTAACAATCACCAACAATGGGCAATCTAGAATATTTTTTTGATGAAGTCATACCCAGATGCCACCTTTGACTCAGGCTATGGAATGATAAGGCTGGAACACCTAGTTAAATATTAAATTTAAGGAGTGATTTCATCCTGCTGGCTCCGAGGCAAAGAACGTAGAAGGTCACCCTCTTATCACGCACAATGTGCTAAAATATTGTCAGTTCTCTTGACAGTGAACTGGTTCCCAGTCCTCATAATTTCAAGTGACAGGAGCTTGGCAAGGGTTAAACTATGATAAAGGCTTATGTTATTGCTCTTTGAAAACTTCTGATAATTTATTATTAAAATTCATTGCATGAAGTAAATTAAGGGAAATCTATGATGAACCTTTTTACTGAATTATAATAATACTAATGATGAGGAGTCTTATCTGCAGATTATTATGAATAGTCAAAACAAAAAATCAATTGATTTTATTACTGCCGCCTGTACTGATAATTTATTAACTGTTATTGATGTTATATATATATATGTACATATAAATATAAATATCTGATAGAGGCTTCTAGCTGCAGATTCTTTATCTTTGAATTTCCCAGCCGTCAGGCTGGATCTGGAAACTTTTGCTGAGCAATACCCCTTGCACGTGATGTCGGGTGGCTCCATTCGGCTCCACGTGACGTTGGTGGCGGTGCTACCATCCGTTCTGACACTGCAGTGCCTATATAGGCGGCAACCAGGCAAGCAGGCGTCAGTTCTTTTGTTTCTGTGCTAGTTAAGCTCCGATCCAGGAAGAGCTACCCCTCTGCCTCTTTTTGACAGGCTTTTTCTTGACTTTTGTCGAAATTTTGGATCCCCACAGCGTATGCTCTAGGCATGGTTCCGCGGAGCCAGAGCCAGAGTCGACTTCGCGTCTCTCCGCCTTTCTGGGAGCTGGAGCGCTGCTGAAGAAGGGATTTTATCTCCCGAACAGCTTTTGGCGTTTTTATTTATGGATTTGGACTGAGAGCCTGCTGGCAAGCTGTCAATAAATTAGTTAAAGCCAAGATTATTCGTGTGGCCTTTTTTCGAAGGGGTTCCTGTGTTCGAGATATATATATATATTATCTACTGGCGGTCGCCAGTAGATAGTTATAGTTAGGACCTATTTTCCATAGGAAATCCGCAACATTCTATTCCCAATAAGTCTGGTGCCGATTGATGAATCTTCGCGAAATTTTCCAAACTTTTGGCCAGCTCCGCTCCGCTCCTACCCTGAAAGTTTTATGGTGATTCGTCAAGCGGGGGCCGAGAAAAAAGGGGGGTCCCAAAACACGTTTTCCCCATGCAATTTCCCATAGGATCTGTTGTCGCAGCTACAGCCCGAACCATTGAACGGAATGACACCAAATTTGGCAAAGAGGTAGTCCTCAGTTTGGACTCGTGCCTTTTGCATATATGGTGTGAATCTGTTCAGTAGTTCCTGAGAAAATTAGGGTAAAAAAGTTAGTGATATCTATGGCTGGGAAGGATCCGCGGACCCTACCCGCACCGTAAGCGCACCCTCCCCGAACCAAGCGCGCACCCTCCCAATCGCGCGCTGAATGCTAATTGGCTGTCGAGTGTCTCTCTACATTCGAAACCAGGAACTGTTGGTGGCCATTTTCTTCCTCGGTAGAAGCGAGGCTGAAGAAGCAAGGGGAATAAGTGTGTAAAACATATAAAGGGGGCAGAGTGGAAATACTCTGACCCTCTAGAGGTGCTTAGGGGGTCCCAGAAGGACCCCCTGGGGCCCCCTTTTTGTAAAAATAAACGGCGAAATACACGCACGGTGTGCGCATCCTATCGCGTTGGGTGCACGGATTCTCACGCGTTGGGTGCGCGGATCCAAGAAAATGTTTTTTGAAAAAAGACAAGAAATCATTGGTTGTATGACTACTTTCTACACTGAAAGGTAAGGTGTATATTTCTGTTTTTTAAAGGTATGATTCTTATTGGTTAACAAAAACAGATTGTAAGGAACATTATATATGATAAGCTGATCTGTTGAAAAGTCAAGCACACTTCCTGTCTTGATTAGCAACATTGTGTGCTGAACTTGTGACCTGTGAGCTCAGTGCAGTGTTCCATGAGCTGTTTCTATGGTAACAGGCAGAAGGCAGATTGGGGGAAGGGTTGAAATGTATTTCAGTTGGAAAGGGTTGAAATGTTTAACCAATAGAAATGTGTGTTTGCTTTTGAGTTTATGTGTGAAGGATTGTGATTTGATGTTTACATGCATATGTGTGGAAAATGAAAGAGAAACTTTTCCATTCTTTGTTTTTGCTGAGAGGTGCACAGTGCAGAGATTCTGTAAAAGAAAATATGGTGAGTGATTGATATACTTCTTAATCTACAAAAGAACTTGAAAGATGAGTTATTTAATTGTGAGGGGATGTATGTAGACTATTTTGATTTTAATCAGACTAATGTATTTCTCCTGCTAAAGTGTAGGGAATACTTTTTTTCTCTACAATGTGTGTGCATGTAGAAACCATTCTGTGATAAGCATTTGTGTTTTTCATGTGTTTGTAGACAGATAACTGTGCTGTTTTTATATTTTGGTAGAATTAGAAACCAGTCATTGTTTATGAATTTGTGAAATGAGTTATGTTATGTTTCTATACTAAAATGTAGTACTACTTCTAGATGAAGAAATGTGTTTTGGTATAGTGCAAGAGATAGTGTTGTTTGTCTAGAATCACACAGTAAGTCTGTGTGCATTTGGGAACCACTGTGAGAGAATCATTTGGTAACATTGTGTATTTGCTGACAGATAACTGTTTTAACTTGTCATGTTGTGAAGTTTTAGTACCATTAGAATCCAGTCTTTGCTTATGCGTTGATTAAATGAGTCATGCTTTGACACTGATGTGCTGTACTTAAATATGTAGATTGTGTGCAGTTCCCTTATCACTTCCACAGTAGTGAATGATTTTTGGTAAACTCCTAGGTATAGTGGTTGTTGTCTAGAATCACACTGTGAGTCTGTGTGCATTTGGGAACCACTGTGAGAGAAGCATTTGGTAACATCGTGTATTTGCTGACAGATAACTAATTTAAAACCTGTCATGTTGTCAAGTTTTACTGCAATTGATCGTTGTTACTGAGCTACATGGGCTACCATGCCCTTCCGATACTGTATTTATCCTATCGTCTGTCTTGAATTCACAATCAGACAGTATACTCAAGAGTTGATACTTCTTGCCAAGCGGGATCAAATCCACCCTACAGGAAGGATATCGCTATAATTGAGTTCTTAATCATTTTTTCAAAGTACAGAGAGGAATAACTTACATTTTGAGCCCTGAAGAAGTCTCTTTGCAAGGGATGAAACGCGTTGGCTATGACACGTCATATACATCAAATTATGAAATAAAGAAAAGAAGTTTTCAAAAGAAAATCTTACTTATGTTTTGGATTTTTTCACACATATTTCTGTGATTTCTGTGGATAGTGCTGAACCTTCTTGTGTTGAATTCTATAACAGGACTTGTTCCTAAGTAGAGAGCTTTGAGGGGAGTGTTCTCTGGTTCGTTGCACTTTCACAATTGCTTACAAGAACACTATTCTTTCGTTAGGTGCGGTATCTACAGCCCACACCCTCCTTTTTGTGTGTGTTAGATGAAGAAATGTGTTTTGGTATAGTGCAAGAGATAGTGTTGTTTGTCTAGAATCACACAGTAAGTCTGTGTGCATTTGGGAACCACTGTGAGAGAATCATTTGGTAACATTGTGTATTTGCTGACAGATAACTGTTTTAACTTGTCATGTTGTGAAGTTTTAGTACCATTAGAATCCAGTCTTTGCTTATGCGTTGATTAAATGAGTCATGCTTTGACACAAAAGTGCAGTCCTGAAATATGAAGATTGTGTGCAGTTCCCTTATCACTTCCACAGTAGTGAATGATTTTTGGTAAACTCCTAGGTATAGTGGTTGTTGTCTAGAATCACACTGTGAGTCTGTGTGCATTTGGGAACCACTGTGAGAGAAGCATTTGGTAACATCGTGTATTTGCTGACAGATAACTAATTTAAAACCTGTCATGTTGTCAAGTTTTAGTAGCATTAGAAGCCAGTCATTGCTTATGCGTTGATTAAATGAGTCAGGCATTGACACTAAAGTGCAGTCGTGAAATATGTAGATTGTGTGCAGTTTCCTTACCACTTCCACTGTAGTGAATGAGTTTTGGTAATCTGCTAGGGATAGTGTTGTTTGTCTAGAATCACACTGTGAGTCTGTGTGCATTTGGGAACCACTGTGAGAGAAGTGTTTGGTAACATCGTGTATTTGCTGACAGATAACTGTTTTAAAACATGTCATGTTGTCAAGTTTTAGTAGCATTAGAAGACAGTTATGGCTTATGCTTTCATTATATGAGTCAGGCATTGACAGTAAATTGCAGTTGTGAAATATGTAGATTGTGTGCAGTTCCCTTACCACTTGCACTGTAGTGAATGAGTTTTGGTAAACTCATAGGGATAGTGGTGCTTGTCTAGAATCACACTGTGAGTTACTGTGTATTTGGGAACCACTGTGAGAGAAGCATTTGGTAACATCGTGTATTTGCTGACAGATAACTAATTTAAAACCTGTCATGTTGTCAAGTTTTAGTAGCATTAGAAGCCAGTCATTGCTTATGCGTTGATTAAATGAGTCAGGCATTGACACTAAAGTGCAGTCGTGAAATATGTAGATTGTGTGCAGTTTCCTTACCACTTCCACTGTAGTGAATGAGTTTTGGTAATCTGCTAGGGATAGTGTTGTTTGTCTAGAATCACACTGTGAGTCTGTGTGCATTTGGGAACCACTGTGAGAGAAGCATTTGGTAACATCGTGTATTTGCTGACAGATAACTAATTTAAAACCTGTCATGTTGTCAAGTTTTAGTAGCATTAGAAGCCAGTCATTGCTTATGCGTTGATTAAATGAGTCAGGCATTGACACTAAAGTGCAGTCGTGAAATATGTAGATTGTGTGCAGTTTCCTTACCACTTCCACTGTAGTGAATGAGTTTTGGTAATCTGCTAGGGATAGTGTTGTTTGTCTAGAATCACACTGTGAGTCTGTGTGCATTTGGGAACCACTGTGAGAGAAGTGTTTGGTAACATCGTGTATTTGCTGACAGATAACTGTTTTAAAACATGTCATGTTGTCAAGTTTTAGTAGCATTAGAAGACAGTTATGGCTTATGCTTTCATTATATGAGTCAGGCATTGACAGTAAATTGCAGTTGTGAAATATGTAGATTGTGTGCAGTTCCCTTACCACTTGCACTGTAGTGAATGAGTTTTGGTAAACTCATAGGGATAGTGGTGCTTGTCTAGAATCACACTGTGAGTTACTGTGTATTTGGGATCACTGTGAGAGAAGCATTTGGTAACATCATGTATTTGCTGACAGGTAACTGTTTTAAAACCTGTCGTGTTGTGAAGTTTTAGTAGCATTAGAATCCAATCTTTGCTTATGCGTTGATTAAATGAGTCATGCTTTGACATTGATGTGGTGTACTTAAATATGTAGATTTTGTGCAGTACCATTAACTCTTCCAGACTAGTGAATGAGTTTTGGTAAACTCCTAGGATAGTGGTGCTTGTCTATAATAACACTGTGAGTCTGTGTGCATTTGGGTAAGGATTGTGAGAGAAGCATTTGGTAACACCGTGTATTTGCTGACAGATAACTGTTTTAAAACCGGTCATGTTGTCAAGTTTTAGTAGCATTAGAAGCCAGTCTTTGCTTATGATTTGACATAAAAGTGCAGTCCTGAAATATGAAGATTGTGTGCAGTTCCCTTACCACTTCCACAGTAGTGAATGATTTTTGGTAAACTCCTAGGTATAGTGGTTGTTGTCTAGAATCACACTGTGAGTCTGTGTGCATTTGGGAACCACTGTGAGAGAAGCATTTGGTAACATCGTGTATTTGCTGACAGACAACTAATTTAAAACCTCTCATGTTGTCAAGTTTTAGTAGCATTAGAAGCTAGTCTTTGCTTATGCATTGATAAAATGAGTCAGGGTTTGACACTAAGGTGCAGTACCATGTACTCTTCTGTTCACTGTGGCAGAACTGAAAATGTAAAAGTTTTACCTAAGCACTGTCCTAGAAGTAGTCTGATTATTTAGTCAGTTTCTAAGTACCAAATAGATTGCTTCAAATGTCTATGCAGTATGCATGTAGTGTTCTAACATACTATACACTTGTGTTTTACACCTTCAATTCCCTAGTCAGTATCCATACACTTCCAGGAAACATCCTGTCACTTCCTTTGCAGTCCTCTAGAGACCCATTCAACAGCATGTACTAATCCATTCACTGTGCCAAAACCCAAACACTTATAAATTCACCAAGACACTCTCTTTCCAGTACTCTAATGATTCAGTCACTGCCTAAGTATTCATGCACTGAGCCAGGTCTTAGCACATGGACTACTTCAAACCCCTATCCACTATGCATGCAGTCCTCTAACCACCTACACACTTGTCTTTTACACCTTCAATTCCCCAGTCAGTATCCGTTCACTTCCAGCAAACACCCTGTCACTGCCGTTGCACTCCTCTAGTGACCCATTCAGCATCATGTACTAATCCATTCACTGCGCCAAACCTAAATAAATTCACCCAGGCACTCTCCTTGCAGTACTCTAATAATTCATCCAGTGACCCAGGCCTTAGTATATGGACTGCTTCAAACCCTTACCCACTATGCATGCAGTCCTCTAACCACCTACACAATTGTCTTTCACACCTTCAATTCCCTAGTCAGTATCCATACACTTCCAGGAAATACCCTGTCACTCCCTTTGCAGTCCTCTAGTGACCCATTCAGCACCATGTACTAATCCATTCACTGTGCTAAAACCCAAACACTTATAAATTCACCAAGATACTATCTTTGCCGTACTCTAATCATTCAGTCAGTGCCTAAGTATTCATACACTGAGCCAGGCCTTAGCACATGGACTGCTTCAAATCCCTGTGCACTATGCATGCAGTCTTCTAACCACCTAGACACTTGTCTTTCACACTTTCAATTTCCTAGTCAGTATCCATACAGTCCAGCACATGTCACTGCCTTTGCACTCCTCTAGTGACCCATTCAGTACCGAGTACTAATCCATTCCCTGTGCGAAAAGCCTAGCACTTATAAATTCACCTAGGCACTCTCCTTGCTGTACTCTAATCATTCAGTCAGTACCCAAGTAGTCATGCAGTGAGCCAGGCCTTAGCACATGGACTGCTTTAAATGCCTATGCAGTATGGATGCAGTCCTCTAATCACCTACACAGTTGTGTTTCACACCTTCTATTCCCTAGTTAGTATTCATACTCTTCTAGCAAACACCCTGTGACTCACCCAGTAGGTCTCCTTATAGTACTGTAATCATTTAGTCAGTAAGCATGTAGTCTTTTAGTGAGGTAGGCTTAAGGGCATGAACTGCTTCAAACTAGTATGCACTATGCATGTAGTGTTTTAACAATCGTCACACTTGTGGTTCAGGGCTATAGTTTCTTAGTCAGTTTTTATATAAAATGTGTTTGTACAGTAATGGAATAGTATAAATTTGAAAGTTATTAATATACATTTATTTGTGATTCTTTTTTACAGATACAGATCAGGAGTGTTTCTCATCTGTTTGCACTCTTCTCGTGCAAGATTGTTTGGATGAAGGGTCCTTAGGTGTTTCATCATACTTGCTGTGCCGCACGAGTATTTTTTGATAGGATCTCCTCGTAACAGAACTCTTTGGCAAATCTTGCGAGTGACGAAGGTGGCATTGGTCTTTGTTTGCCCCTTGGGAAAAGTAAAAAATTTCCACACCAATGAAGGAAAATGTTGTGGGCGTGGTGCCTTCTGCAAAAAAAATTCCTCAGATTCGGTAAATATTTTAAAGCGGCAACATTTACAGTTTTTGTGAGTTAAACTTATAAAATGTTGTTAGCTGTATGCATTTTATATATTTGTGATTTGTTTCTTGTGGTATTTTGTTGAGAATAGCATGTTGTTGTTTTTTTAACAATCTTTCCTATTTTCCAGGTCTGTCGTCGACATCCATTGTCCCCACAGGAGTGTTCCGCCTTGTTGTTTTGTATTATTGTTGTTACATTTTGTTTATTAGTTTATTGTTCATATGTATGTTAATAAAAAAAATAAAGTTTGAAAATAGTTTATAGTTTATATATTTATTATTGTAAAAAATAAAGTTTGAAAAAAAAAATTAATAACATTTTTGGTTGTTCTCTTAACTGCTGTGTGACTCTTTCTTGTTCATATTACTGTTATTTGATGGAGTCCACCATGGTGTTAAATTTTGGGGCACTTATCGCTGGAATACTGGTGATATCTGCAGTTTGCACCAACTTCTGAATAGTGTGTTAGATTTATCTCAACTTTACTTTCGTTAAAGTGCTGATAATGAAATGGAGAGTAGCCATTCCCGTGCAAAAAGACACGAGGTGCACCTTTCCGATTTATTCTAAATACTAAAATCCTGTATTGAATTGCACTGAGGTATTGGCTGCACTTACAGTGTACACACAAAATCTATTAAGAAATCTCATTGTATTGATATTGATTGGGAATAGTGCGTCAGGTGCTGGATCTTGACGAGATGCACTGCTCAGTTCTGTGGAAATATGGATTTTTCTGGTCAGTTATGTCCCCTATCTTGGACCCCAACGGTTCTATGAGCATGTCACAAGTACATGTATGTTCCCTCCAGTTCCAGTTATGAAGACGCAAATACATGTGCGTCCACCGTCAACATGTCATTTGTCAGATCCGCCATGAATAGGCCGGATATTCCATTCCTAAATATGAAAGGCCACCGGCTTTATATGGTTCACTTATGCCATTTTACAGTCCAGGCAAGTAGGCCCTGATTCTGTCATCAAACTCCTCTTGCTTTCTGCCTCTGAAAACTCGAGTCTGAGCCTGCATCTGTGACCATGAACTTTGTCTCATTCTCTGCGCGGCTCACGAAGCCTGACATCAGCCTATTCTCTGCCAAGAACTGTATTTCACCTTCGAATTATCTGCTTCACTCCTTAGCCGATGCATTCCTGTCTAGCAGCTTAAGTAAACATTCTTCCAGCTACTGAGCAAAGGCTCGGCTTCTCTGCCCTTATGCAAGTAATTCATAGTCCTGTTACCATGGAATATTCCTACCCCCTCGCATTCAGTGTAGACACTTAGACGCTTGTACACGCACGCACAGTCAGTATAGAACAGATTCTGTCCGAGAGTCCTTCTTTTTTGGATAACATAGTTCTTTAAACATAGGATGTTAGATATGATTTGGGATTAGGTTGACTTGACCCCCCAGACTTTTTGTCTCCACATGTAGAGCTAAATGTCAAGTCCCCTTCACCCCCTAGTTGCACGTCAATTACACGTCATGCTGCTGCGCGCGCATCTATGCCAAGTATTATCTTATAGATCCACCTATATGTGACATCATAACCAATTATGTTCCTTTTTACTCCTTATTACACCCATTTTTGGTTACGCAGATAAATCGTCATTTTCCTTATCAATTGTTACGCCTACTGCATTCGCTTCATTGTAATGTATGTACTATAAAAGTTACTTCTTGTCAATAAAGTATGTACTTCACTTCCTGAACCTCCGTGGTGATGGAACTTGGAGCAACCGATTATAATCGATCATTGGAATAAAGCCCATTCCGAACCTCTAATACCACGGATTCTGCCTCTCATTTTACTGAGCTATTTTATTATGTTTCTGTATCAAATTAAGTCCAGGTAAAGGAATTTTATTTACCACATGAATGGCGCCCGAACAGGGACACTTTCTCATCTCACGCGCCGGCGGTGAGTTGCAGGCCCGGTCTCCTGCCACAGCTGGACGGACAATAACGCGTACCAGCAGGATTTCCTGTATCTCCCTCCGGTCAAGCGGGGGCGACTGAGACTGCGATCAACACCCAGACGAGGCGGTGAGAAGTGCGAAGTATCCCGACCAGAGCCTAGCTGAGAGAGCAAGATCCGAGGTATACAGAGACCCACCAGTTCGAAGTCAAGTCCAGTTTCCGACGAGTCGAGTCGAGTCCAGTCCGGTTCAAGTTCAAGTTACCGAGGCCTTCCGTTTCCGAAGCTACCCGGTGAGTACCATTACTGGGGAGGCATTTCTGACGTGCACATAGGTTGTGCCGGTCAAGACGGGTTTGGGTACACAAATCCGGTCTGCACTGTTCTAGCAGTGTATCTGTACTGTTTAGCAGTATATCAAGTATTCCGAAGTATCTAGTTATTGTCAAGAATTATCTTGGTGATTAGTTATGCAGACGATCACCATTGTTGTTTATTTTAAAGGTTAAAAAATGTGTTTAATGTTTAATGTGTTTAAAAACGTCCTGCATATTGTGGTATGAATGGTTGTTCATTATTGTGCTTTTGTATTAAGTGTGTTCAAGATTAAGTATCGGATCAGTTGTCAATATGCCGCTCTTTTCGAAATTAAGACAGATCACTACTAGAAAAGGGGTTCTCGAAGAAGCCGTCCCTATTCCTCCTAGGGATACTCCAGGGCACTTCATGTATCACAAACATGGCTTAGACGCTATATTATTTCTTGATTTATGGGTAGACTACACCAAGGGATTACCAGAAAGTCAGAGGTGGCCCGCAGCGGGGACCTGGGATGCAGAGTGCATCATGAAAGTCGAGGAAGAGTTATGGAAAAGGAAGGTCAGACAGTCACAGAAAGACGCCGTTGAGTTATGGCGTAAAGAATCTCATAGACGTACAGAAAAAGCACGTAGACAGGAAGAGAAGAGTAAAGAGAATTCCAATAAAGTTCGAGAAAATCTATTAATTGAGGAAGGTATCCGAGTGAAATCAGAACAAGTAGATAGGCAAAGAAATGCCCTTATGAATGGTATGTATCCCCTTCTGGCCGAAGGATTACCTAAGGCTACTCCAGAAACACCGAAAGACTTGCCACCCCCATTATTCCCAATAAAGGTACATCCTAAGGGGCATCCTAGAACCGCAGAAGATGTTTTTCTTTCCTCATATTTAGATGACGCAGCTCCCGAGTATGCTAATTCCGCCCCACATAGACCGCATACCAGGGAGATCCAACGCCAAGATCCAGCACCGGTATCCCTACAGCAACAAATCGAGTCACAAGTTCCGGCAAGCACATCTGTTCCTACAGCTACTTCTATAGCTGTGTCCACACCTATAGTTGCTGTGTCACGTCCGACGAATCCTTTCACACCCGACACCCCAGATGGGGCCACGGGAGGTGCTACCAATATTTTTTCTACGCCACCCAGAATAAATAAACTTACTTTTCAAGAGTCAGCACATTCACGTACACCCAAACTCATAAGTGCCCGTACGCTTAAGGAACTTCTTATAGATTGTAGATATGACCCGGTGCCCGGTAAAGAGGACGAAATGACCCTGGCATCATTGCGTATCAGACGAGCCGCAGTGTATTTAGGGAAGTTACCAGGAATGACTGCGCATCTAGATAAAATATATCATTTTATCCAAACAGGGCGAGATCCAGAATGTATTAACAGAGCTATGGAATACCAGAAAGTAGAGATACAGGGGGAACTGTTACGTTTCCTCATAAATTGTGTGATCAGAAATCAAGACCGACCGGGGGTAGACCCGGAAGCAATGCAAATTCTTACCAGATGGAGCCAGAATATATCAGAAGGGAGACATGATAAGCAAAATTGTATAATAGCCATGTGCCGAAAGATCCGTAAAGAAATAGAACGCCTACACGAAGAAAGATTAGAGGTAGACGAGTTTGAACAAAGCGAGGAAGAAGGGTCAGGACTGCCCGCGAGACAGTCGGACACCATAGCCTATGTAGGTAGAGGAAGATCTTGTAATAGTAATAGATGTCTTACTGTCTCGACACGTCCGATATGTCCAGATAATAACAGGAATTTCCAAATACCTATAATTAATATAAGGTCTAACGAGCATTCGTTCCAAACCGCCGACAAACTACTCCGAGAACGAAGGGGTTATCATTTTCTCGATTCTATGGATGAACAAGATTTAGCCAGGGCAGCTGTCCATTGGGTGGACAGTCCCGGAAAATATAGTGATGATACAGTAGTACGCACATTTTTGAATCTCACCCCAGATGAACAGAGGTTAGTTGGGATTTATATGATTCAACAACTCATTATACTATATCGGAGTCAGCATTCGGACCCTGGTCCCTTACCTGACATATTGACTGAATTGCTTATGAATAAATGGAGAGGTGCAAGTACTAAATTAATTAATGAAATTCTAGAATCAAGAAAGCAGTATATTCTTTTTGTATGCGCAGAGCATGTCTCATTGCCCGTCAAGGAAAGAACCACGTATCACATGGATAGACAGAATCCCTTACGAGAAGTGCACCCAATAAAGGGCGAGGACAACGAGTTTAAGCGCGTATTTGTATATACGCCCATATCGAAAATAGAATTGTTACAAATGAAGAAAGTGGTACCCAGTCATGACAAAGATCCAGCGGGTTTTCACCGAGAAATTAAAGACATGTTACTCATGGGAGAGTATACCTATCCCGACATTATGACAATATTAAAGGTATTGATGCCTGCTGGCATTTATGAGAAACTCAAGGAAAAAGAGTGGGAGGTAGGAGACCAAAAGATAGAATGGTCAGTGTTAGAAGCGGAAGAAAAGGCCCGAACTGCAGGAGCAGGACTGGGGGATAAAACTAAAGCATTACCAGGTTTATTAGTACAGGTACTGCCACGTTTATTAACTACGAAAAAGGAAGATTGGGGTACAATTTCAGCCTGTAAACAGAAGCAAGATGAAGACACTAGTGATTACTATGCCCGATTCGAAAAATGTTTTGGTATAAATAGTGGCATAAAAGCAAGTAGCGAATCATACCCGCATCTGTTTGTAACAAAATTAGTAGAAAATGCCCTGCCCCCAGTAAAGAATAGAGTATTAAAATTCGAGAGTACCTGGCAAGGTAACACTCCATCACAAATGTTACAAATGTTACAGTACCATCACAATAGAATTAGAGAGGAACAAGAACATGAACACAGACGCATGAAAGACACGAAAATGAAAATGCTAGTTTCCCAGACAGTTCCAGCTGAAGGACATAAAAAGGGTATGACACATCCCGATTCAGCAGGACCTGTAAAAGGGACATGCAATTATTGTAAAAAGCCAGGTCATTACGTACACGACTGTCCAGTTTTAAAACATAATATCGCCATAGGTAAAACACAAGAAAGATCACGGCCACTCAGACAAGATCAGAATGAACAAGGAGCCCTGCAGCATGCACAGGCCATGCCAGCCGCACAACAGCCAATACAGTTTGTGCCAGCTGCACCACCGTTGCCTGTTGCTGCCACACAGACAACAACACGACAAATGTATCAGACCGCACAGTATGAATATCCTGAGTATCAGCGTTACGCATGAACTAGCCTAGAGAGGGAAGTTGACTTACCCCTTATCTAGATTCCTGTAGATCAAGAAGGACCTTATGTACATAGTGAATTATTAGGCCAAGATAGAAAATTTTTACTCGATACAGGGGCAAGTCGAACAACTATAAAACGTAGTGAAGTTCCAGGGGCACCCCTCTCAGGCTCTCAGAATATTTCCCTTGGTTTTTCAGGAAAACCTATTGTTAATGAAGTATCACAGCCTCTTCCACTTACGATAGGACCTCTGACCCGAACTACAGATTTATTGCTTACTAAATCATGTCCAGAAAACTTGCTAGGAATAAAAACACTGAAAGCTCTAGGAGCCATAATATGTTGTTCTCCGGAAGGAGTAAGGTTGTTTTTACGTGATTTTAAAGGTCACTATGTGTCTAGAGACATGGATCCCCGACTGCAGACTTTACCTACACATCTATGGGCACGAGGCCCTACTGATGTTGGTTGCATGAATATTACACCATATCGAGTCACATTAAAGGCAGGAGTGGTGCTACCACGAATGCGACAATACAAGTTACCACCAGATGCTGTAGTGGCTTTACTACAAATCATTAACGAGCTCATTGCCCAAGGAGTAGTTGTAGAAACAGACTCCAATGTATGTAATTCACCGATAATTCCGATTCTTAAACGAACAGATCCTAAGGCCCCGCCAGTATATCGATTGGTTATTGATCTGCGCGAGATAAACAAATGCATTGTGCCACAATTTCCTGTGGTCCCAGATATCTCGTCATTACTGACAGCTATTGATTCCGAAGCAACATTCTTTACTGTAATTGATCTCAAGAATGCCTTTTTCAGCGTCCCAATAGATCCGGAAAGCCAATATTTGTTCGGATTTAGTTTAAATGGGCGTAGCTTTAAATTCTCACGCGCACCTCAAGGATTTACAGAAAGCCCCAGCATCTATAGCCAAGCACTGAAACGAGAACTTGACAGTATCCACATGCCAGTTAACACTGCCTTGCTTCAATATGTCGATGATCTGTTGATCACCGCTAGAAGCGAACCGGAATGTGAAAAAGCATCACTGACAGTTTTACAATTTCTAGCCGAAAAGGGGCACAAGGTGTCCCCTTCTAAGCTGCAATTCTGTGTCCAGCGAGTTGTTTATCTTGGACACTCGCTGTCCAAGGAGGGAAGGCAGCTTACACCGGACCGCATTCAGTTAATAGCTAACATGCCAATACCCAAGACACAAAAGGAGGTGCGGGCTTTCATAGGCCTCACTTCATATTGTAGGCAGTGGATCCCTCAGTATGCATTTCTAGCAAAACCACTCATTCAGTTAACCACACAGGAGGCAGCCACATCGACTGTTCTCCCTTGGACTCAGGAACATACACAAGCTTTTGAAAGCCTAAAGAAAGCTTTATGTCAAGCACCTGTTTTAGCAACGCCATGTTACAGAAAACAGTTTACACTCTTTGTTACAGAACGCGAAGGTACTGCCTTGTCAGTACTCACACAGGAACAAGCAGGAGCACACAAACCATGTGCTTATTTTTCTAGTACATTAGATCCCGTAGCTCAGGCTTTGCCTGCATGCCTGAAATCAGTAGCAGCGACAGCTTTAGCAATCAGACAAAGCGATGCCATAGTGTTAGGACATCCATTGACAGTTCAAGTACCACATGCAGTAGAGGTTCTTGTAAATAGAACGCAAACACAACACTTGACTATAGCGCGACTTACAGGATACGAACTTACATTGTTTCAGCCACATATAGAAATCAGACGCTGTAACACATTGAATCCGGCCACACTTTTGCCAGTAACCGGAACAGACCCACTAGCCCATGACTGTATTGAAGTTATTACAATAACGACAAAACCCAGACAAGACTTAACCGATGTCCCATTGTCAGATCCAGACCTGACATTGTATGTAGATGGTTCATGTATGAGAACAAGTACAGGAGAGTTAGTGGCCGCTTACGCAGTCACAACCGATACTGAAGTCATTGAAACTAATCGTATAAATACTTTGTCAGCTCAAGCCGCAGAGCTCATCGCTCTGACACAAGCCTGTATTCAAGCCACGAATAAAAAAGTCAACATATACACTGATTCACGTTATGCATTCGGAGTTGTACATGACTTCGGCGTGCTGTGGCGAGAGAGAGGTTATTTAACTTCCCACGGTGCCCACATTCAGCACGGACCCCTCATTCATGCCTTATTAGATGCAATACATCTACCCACTGCAATATCAATTATGAAATGTAAGGCTCATACGAAGGTTACTGATATCACTTCCCAAGGCAATGATCTAGCCGACAGAACAGCTAAACAGACTGCTCAAACTCAAACCCCCGACATGACAAAGACAATAGTCCCGACACCGACACATTGTATGACAGTTAAAGATCCTACTCTTGACGTAATTGACATACAGACACATGCTACACCAGACGAAATAAAGAAATGGACTGAATTAGGAGGGATCCAAACGGACCAAGGATGGATGATGAAGGAAAAGTCTGTATGGTTCCTTCCTGATTCAATGGTCCAAGTTATAATTAACACTATACATAGTCCAGCGCATCTAGGAGAAAAAGCTATGCTAGATAGCATTCAACACATTTGGTTTAATAAACATTTACGAGCAGCAGCCAAACAAAAGGTCCGTACCTGTATGATCTGTTGCCAGTTCAATCCAGGAAAAAGTGTTCCCGTAGAACAAGGTGGATTTCATCCTCCTAATCACCCTTTTGAAGTACTCCAGATGGATTATATCCAGATGGAACGATGTCGAGGATTCAAATATGTTCTCGTAGTTGTCTGCGCTCTGTCCCGTTGGACGGAGGCATACCCGGTTTCAGATTACACTGCCCCGACTACTGCCAAACAGTTGGTTCGAGAATTCTTCCCACGATACGGTTTACCACGTGTTGTTCACTCAGATAACGGCCAGCCGTTCTCATCCGAATTAATGAAACACGTTTCACTTCTGTTAGGATATCAGTGGAAATTCCACTGTGTCCGACACCCCGAGGCAGCAGGTCTCGTAGAAAGACATAACCAGATACTGAAAATCAGATTGTCCAAAATATGCAGAGAGAAAGGTGTCGACTGGGTAGTAGCGTTACCAGTTGCACTCTTTTACATGAGAATGGTAGCACACTCTCGAACAGGGCTATCCCCGTATGAGGTGATCTTCGGCAGACCACCAAATATGTGGGGGACGCCTATACCACGCAAAATAACTGATATTGACTGTAATATGCTGACAGATTACTTGGCTTCCTTGATGTCTGCACTACAATCTTGTCGTTCACAGGTAGCTGCAGCCTTTCCCGACAACACTGAGGTGAAACCCCATGACGTAGTTCCGGGTGATCTCGTATTTGTGAGAAATTTCGACCGAAAGACTCAGCTGGAGCTCAGGTGGAAGACACCCAAGTTGGTTCTGCTCACTACAAGGACAGCCGTGAAGATCGAGGGCCGCAAGGGCTGGATTCATTCAAGTCATATCAAGAAATTTCATGGACTATCCTCGGATATAGACATTGTGCCCTGCACTCCCGCACAGACTGATTCAAAACTTCCTTTTGTTGAACAGAATAACTCTGAACACTACAAACTAAAGCTTAGGCCCAACAAGTCGAGCAATTTGATTGTTTAAGTCCTCTCCAAGGTGAAGCGGTTGAATTGTCTCTGACATGTATCCCTTGGACCTGAGTAGAGAAAATACCCGGAAAATGTTGAAACGACAGGCGTATTGTAAATCACTGCGTAGCCACTGCATAGTGACATTATTAATCTTGTTTTTCTTGAGTCTTTTAATAATTACTGCAAGTATATTGTTGCACATATATTACCCTATTTCTAGACATATTTATAATGTTACTGCTGAACATTCTTTTAGTGACTTACCTCCGCATGAATTGTCTTATAGACTTGCGCTGCGCAATAACACTTTCATTAGTATGTTACATCATTCCCATCAGACTAGTAATGCTACTAATTGTTGGGTGTGTGGTCGGCTCCCTCCCTATCAGAATTATGAAGGAGTCCTGCCATTCTTTCCACACCCATTTACACATAATGGCTCCTGTGGAGCATGGTTTAGTTTAATCAATTCCATAGACTCAGACACAGCAGTTTACCAAGATCATTGGGTATGGGGAAACCTGAACCTAGTTTTACTCAAGGTCTGCTACCCTGACAAGGAGGGTCGCCCCAAAAGAACAGGAACTGATCTAGAAAATGAAGTATATGGATTAGGTAATTTTATACCTAATCTCATGATTCTAAATGTCGTATCCGAAGTTGAACTAGTTTTGCCCACCATGTCAGTATTCCCAGCGAAGGGTGAATTGTGTGTAAGAAAGGTTGGTTCCATACATATGGGCCATAGTAAATGCACTACTATAGTAGAATTCAGTGATCAAGGCAAATCTTCATTTAGAGCTTATCGCCACTCCTACTTTATATGTGGTCAGACTGCATATATGCGTCTACCTCTAGATTGGGATGGTACCTGCTACATTGCATTCCTTTTGCCACCTGTTTTCCTAGCTCCTCCTGATTATTACAGAAATATTCATTTAGTACACAACAGAGAGCGGAGAGATCTCCCCATTGTCGATTACACTGAGACGGCATGGGACAAGTATGTAGATTTTAATAAAGGCATCTTTCCCTATATAGGTACTGTTACTAATAGTAAGCTGATACGTAGATTAACTAGAACCCTTGAAGCGGTAGTGAATGAGACTATTTCCGCCTTAGGCAATTTAACGGAAGAGCAGTCTGCTATGCGGATTGTTGTGCTTCAAAATCGTCTTGTCCTTGACGTCATCCTGGCTGATAGGGGCGGAGCTTGTAGGGTCATCGGATCAAGCTGCTGCGTATTCATACCAGAAAATTCGCCATCTGTATATAAAGCCATCACTCGCCTTCATAAGATTGTAAACCAGATACACCAGAACCCAGGCACTTGGACTTGGTCCAGTTGGTTTTGGAATGTGATATCAGCCTGGGGATGGAGAGTTTTATCCTTCCTAGGTATTGGCCTTCTCATACTATTCAGTTGCTGTCTATGTCTACAATGTGGACCAGCGATCTGTGGTCTGTGTACCACATCGTGTATTCCACCACCAAGATTTCATTCGTCACGGAAGAAGAAAGAAGAACAAATGATGCTATATGAACAGATCAATGGATTAATGAAGATTGATATCTCTTGACGGGCAAGTAGGGGACAAGGAGGGAATGTGGAAATATGGATTTTTCTGGTCAGTTATGTCCCCTATCTTGGACCCCAACGGTTCTATGAGCATGTCACAAGTACATGTATGTTCCCTCCAGTTCCAGTTATGAAGACGCAAATACATGTGCGTCCACCGTCAACATGTCATCTGTCAGATCCGCCATGAATAGGCCGGATATTCCATTCCTAAATATGAAAGGCCACCGGCTTTATATGGTTCACTTATGCCATTTTACAGTCCAGGCAAGTAGGCCCTGATTCTGTCATCAAACTCCTCTTGCTTTCTGCCTCTGAAAACTCGAGTCTGAGCCTGCATCTGTGACCATGAACTTTGTCTCATTCTCTGCGCGGCTCACGAAGCCTGACATCAGCCTATTCTCTGCCAAGAACTGTATTTCACCTTCGAATTATCTGCTTCACTCCTTAGCCGATGCATTCCTGTCTAGCAGCTTAAGTAAACATTCTTCCAGCTACTGAGCAAAGGCTCGGCTTCTCTGAACTTATGCAAGTAATTCATAGTCCTGTTACCATGGAATATTCCTACCCCCTCGCATTCAGTGTAGACACTTAGACGCTTGTACACGCACGCACAGTCAGTATAGAACAGATTCTGTCCGAGAGTCCTTCTTTTTTGGATAACATAGTTCTTTAAACATAGGATGTTAGATATGATTTGGGATTAGGTTGACTTGACCCCCCAGACTTTTTGTCTCCACATGTAGAGCTAAATGTCAAGTCCCCTTCACCCCCTAGTTGCACGTCAATTACACGTCATGCTGCTGCGCGCGCATCTATGCCAAGTATTATCTTATAGATCCACCTATATGTGACATCATAACCAATTATGTTCCTTTTTACTCCTTATTACACCCATTTTTGGTTACGCAGATAAATCGTCATTTTCCTTATCAATTGTTACGCCTACTGCATTCGCTTCATTGTAATGTATGTACTATAAAAGTTACTTCTTGTCAATAAAGTATGTACTTCACTTCCTGAACCTCCGTGGTGATGGAACTTGGAGCAACCGATTATAATCGATCATTGGAATAAGGCCCATTCCGAACCTCTAATACCACGGATTCTGCCTCTCATTTTACTGAGCTATTTTATTATGTTTCTGTATCAAATTAAGTCCAGGTAAAGGAATTTTATTTACCACAGTTCGTATATTGTTCTGCACAAGAAAAAAATCACATCACAACTTTCACACCAATTGCAATGCGAAACAAATTCCGGCGATAAGACACATTAGCACCAGGGATTTTACACCTGCTTTCTGCTGGTGTTAAGCAGGACAACTACCTGCAACATGAAAGGGAACACAGCCAAGAGCCACACCAGAACACCCACAGGTGCCATAGAGTCAATGAGCATGATACAGGGATACCCATGAGGGCCAGAAGACTCATCTCAACAACTCCAGGACCGCCAATGCCCCCCAAACCCACATCTTAGTAAGTGTGTCCCTGTGGTCATTGTCTTAGCATGATAGGCACGAGCCCTGCAACATCACAGTGTGCTGTCACCTCAGCGTTGGCAGTGAGCCTAGATGTGTAGCTACGCACGCATCCTCCTGCATGCACAACTGGCGTGTGCTGGTCTGGGGTTCACAGGTCAGTGCAGGGGTGTGCCTATCCGGCAAGGGGAACGGGGTGTCTCGGACATGTCTGTGTACAGGAAGTGCGGTAAGTGTGTCTGTGTTCTGGTGTGGCCTGCTACAAGAGCCGCAGCAGTCGATGTTGTAAAGTGGCATGCACCACCTCCAAACGGCACTGTGATGTTGTAGTTGGAATGTAGCAGGACATGCGCAAATAGGCATTACAATGGTGTGCCGTACGAGTGCACGAGATACAACAGCGCACCGTACAAAAGTGTGGGGGCTCGTGGGAGGGAGGAGCAGCCGTTTGGCAACATAACACACAGTGAACTCGACCATGTGCCACATGCTGGGCATCTCATCCATGATGACCACGGTCGCAGACATCCCACAACACCAACGACTGGCCTTTGTACACATCCTGTATGAATGCAGTGTGGTTTTCACTTCTATGCTCGTTCAGTGGTTTGATGTTGGCGGGTTGTGTGACTTGTGCTCCTTGTTGGTGTGTTTCATTTTGGCCATTGTTAGTCTATATGTGTGTTGTACTTAATTGTGCATGTGTGCCATTCTGCCCATCTCCCCCCCTCCCCCCACTCCCTGCTTCTTCCTCTTCCTAGTGCTGTTGTATCTATAATTTTATTGCTGCACACATAAATACATGTAAAGAATACATTAGAATAGTTCCTTGATTCTTTTAGGTTTCAAAACTTCTCTATTGGTTTCTTTTTAATTTTCCATATGAACTGTTTTTTTAATATTCAACAACACATAGAAGTCAGAAGTGCAACGTATTCTATCAACACACTTTCTAGAACATTCTACAACACGTGCAGGTTAAAAGTTCATCAATTTTTTAAAACTTAACGATATTTTTTGTAACATTTTCTTGAATATTTAACGACACGTGCAGGTTAAAAGTTGACGATTGTTTTAAGTTCGAACAGTGCCTTCCAAATGCAAGTAGCAGGTGTGGTTGAGCTGAGCAAATTTTATCCTATGATATGTACTCCACGTTGAAACTGCTTTTTCTTAACCAATCACAAAGATGCTTTTCCACAAAACTAATGTGCACCCTACTTTTAAAAAACAATGCTTTTCATGATATCTTTAGAGATAAGTTATAGATAGGAATTAGCATTTAAAAAACCTTTGAAATTCACTGAAAAAACCATAGGTTTCATGCACGTTATAGTTAGGAATTAGCATTTAAAAAACCTTTGAAATTCACTGAAAAAACCCTAGGTTTCAGGCACGTTATAGTTAGGAATTAGCATTTAAAAAAACCTTAGAAATTCACTGAAAAAAACATAGGTTTCAGGGGCGTTATAGTTAGCTGGACATTTCCCTCATAGAAAACCCTAGAAATTCCCCTGTTATAGTTAGTTCAGCTAACTATAACTCGCGCCCCCGCAATGCACTGCTGATGACGTCACATATTACATCACTCATGACATGGTCAGTGACATCACTGATGACATCACTGATGACATCACTGATGACATCACTGATGACGTCATCCATGTGATAAATTAGTACATCTTCTCACACCCTAATATAACCTTTGATACACCGACTCAATATTTCAGACGGCCATTTTGACAACCATAGTTACTCCAATACCAATAACTACTCGCCCACTCATTGACTTTTAGGTCTACATACATGTCCACTCACTCACCTGTACAGTCACTCATACTTACAGTCACTCTGTGCATTTATATACCTATATAGACACTCACACACCACCAATCATCCATTGAGGTACTGACACATCTAGTCAGTCTTGCAAATAATTAATCACAGTCCAATTTACTCACCTATACAGTTAAACGTACTCAAGTTCACTTACTCATAAAAATACTAACACATTCTGTGTCTTCCTGCAGAAAAATAAACAGCACATGACACAGATATCATTGCAGTATGGTGCATACAGCCACTCCCAAAATCACACACTCTCACATATAGATAGTTATATACTCTTACACACATATACACTGCGTTTCACATATGTAGTTACTGACACATGTACAACTGAGATATACATTCAATCACTAACACACCCATACGTACACTCGCCCAACCATACAGTCCATCACAGATGCACTCTTAAAACTATGCACCCACTGAATCACCCACTCACACATCTAGTCACAGAGTCACACACACCCTACCCACACAAACACTCAGGCACCCATACAGATACTCAGACAACCAATCAATAACCCATATAGACACTCATATAGCTATTCACAAAACCATAGAGCCACTTATACACCAACACACAGAACCATAAAGACATTCACACAGTTTAGTCACTAGTCTGCAGTAAGATACATTTAATGACTCACTTATAGAGTCAGTTGTGCACCTAGAAAATCATCCATTCACACACTTGTACACCCACTTATTCTTCAACAGGCCTTTCCCTATATATATTAAACATAATAAAACTGTTCAGAAACACATACTCAATGGATGATGGCATCAGTGATGTCATCAGTGATGTCATCAGTGATGTCACTGACCATGTCATGAGTGATGTAATATGTGACGTCATCAGCAGTGCATTGCGGGGGCGCGAGTTATAGTTAGCTGAACTAACTATAACAGGGAAATTTCTAGGGTTTTCTACGAGGGAAATGTCCAGCTAACTATAACGCCCCTGAAACCTATGGTTTTTTCAGTGAATATATATATATATATATATATATATATATATATAGAGAGAGAGAGAGAGAGAGAGAGAGAGAGAGAGAGAGAAGAGAGAGAGAGAGAGTCTCTACCAGATAATACGTTTATCATTTTGTAGACGGGATATAAGCTCACTTATTAAACAAAAACAATGTTTACAGTGCTGCTTGCATTACTGGTAATTTGGCACTCACCTGCTCTTGCAGTGACCTGGAGCGGCCCTCTAAAAAGTTGTACTCGTATTTCCATTCCCTGAAAACTATACACAGTATTGAATGTACACATATCTACACATGCCTGTGGGTATCGCTTTTAGTCACTTATAATAACATTTTACAACTTCGTTTCTAAATAGGTGTTGCCTGTGAAACTGTGTCTTTCAAAGACTGGGTGGACAACAATGTTGGGAAATTCGTATTACAGGCCACATTTTCAGATCTCGTCCTGTTCAACCAGAAGCTGAATACGGTAAGATAATCCCTTTCCCCTTCCAAAACTTCACACAGCTTGTACAAATATCTGCTCACTTAAAACAATAATAATGCATACAATTGCAGGTTAACAGGACCTGTGGTCATGACATTTATCTTTTAATTTACTATGGAAAATTGCGGGTAATCCATAATTGCAGGGTCCGAGGTGTGATAGAAGGAAATGTTAGTTTATATTGGTGTGTACAATATAATTCGCAAATCTATGTCTATTACAGAAATATGATATAAAACATGTAAGGGAGCGAGATGAAAACACTATCCTGGTCACATCCTCTCGCAATTATTCACCAGATAACTAGAATGACCAGTGTGCTTTAGGGGCTATCACATTAACAGCCTTATCAACCATTGTTTATAGGATCCGCTTATATTTGATACCGTCAATAATGGAATACTCTGTCACATATTTAGGATATTCCACAGTGCACTGTTTCCATTCAAGATACAAGTTTGTGTGTCTTTTCTGCTACCAAGATCCCAAATCACAATAGATGGACCTAAGAGGAATGTGCACATATCTGAGGTCCACGGTATAAACATTAGGGAACGGCACATTAGCCAAATAGTCGATAACTTTTTGATGTTATGCACGAGTGTGGGGCAATCACTGGTGTGCAATGACCAGTGAAAGGCTACCTGCATCACAACTTCCTTACCATCATATAAGGTATTTCCACCTATACCTCAAAGCCGATACCAAGTAGTTTAAACCAAGTATTGATCAAGCTATGGTCAGGGGCATAACACAGGCCTCCGCATCCCCTGCGGTGTGGGGGCCCCAGCTGCAGGGGGCCCCCTCAGCACAATACTCGGGTCTGAGCTAGTCAGAGGTGAAGCATACCCATTTGTTGGACTAGATTCTTATTATAGTTGGGGAAACAATGTAGGCTAGTATTTCAAAGTGCTTCTAGTGTGTGATAAAGAACTAAAAGGAGGCTCCATGAAATAACTATTTGCCTAGGATCACAACATTTTGTGAAGCAGGGAAGCCGGGATTGATCCCAGATTTTTCTGTTTCACACTGTACAATTCAGCAGCTAGACAGGTGGGGAACAACCTTTACAACGCAACTTTTACAACGCACTACCTTTACAACGCATTTTTTACAACGCATAATCCATTACAACGCATGACATTACAACGCATGACACTACAACGCATTTTTAAAAACTACCTTTACAACGCATTCCATTACAACGCATACTACCATTACAACGCATACCATTACAACGCATAATATTACACTACACTATCCAACACTTACCCTACTGTTGCACCCCCTGGAGTTAGAATAGTAATTTTTACCCCTATACTATCCAACACTTACCCTACTGATGCACCCCCTGGAGTTAGAATAGTAATTTTTACCCCTATACTATCCAACACTTACCCTACTGATGCACCCCCTGGAGTTAGAATAGTAATTTTTACCCCTATACTATCCAACACTTACCCTACTGTTGCACCCCCTGGAGTTAGAATAGTAATTTTTACCCCTATACTATCCAACACTTACCCTACTGTTGCACCCCCTGGAGTTAGAATAGTAATTTTTACCCCTATACTATCCAACACTTACCCTACTGTTGCACCCCCTGGAGTTAGAATAGTAATTTTTACCCCTATTCTATCCAACACTTACCCTACTGTTGCACCCCCTGGAGTTAGAATAGTAATTTTTACCCCTATACTATCCAACACTTACCCTACTGTTGCACCCCCTGGAGTTAGAATAGTAATTTTTACCCCTATACTATCCAACACTTACCCTACTGTTGCACCCCCTGGAGTTAGAATAGTAATTTTTACCCCTATACTATCCAACACTTACCCTACTGTTGCACCCCCTGGAGTTAGAATAGTAATTTTTACCCCTATACTATCCAACACTTACCCCACTGTTGCACCCCCTGGAGTTAGAATAGTAATTTTACCCCTATACTATCCAACACTTACCCTACTGTTGCACCCCCTGGAGTTAGAAAAGTAATTTTTACCCCTATACTATCTAATACTTACCTTAAATGTAATTTAATATTATGCGTTGTAATGGTATGCGTTGTAAAGGTAGTATGAGTTGTAATGGTAATGCGTTGTAAAGGTATTTTTTAAAAATGCGTTGTAGTGTCATGCGTTGTAATGTCATGCGTTGTAATGGATTATGCGTTGTAAAAAATGCGTTGTAAGTGCATGCGTTGTAATAGTGTGCGTTGTAACGTCATACATCCAGACAGGTATATTATCTGACTTCAAAAGTTAATTAATGCTTTGCCCTTAGTTCTTGGAGGACGAGATTATAGCATGGGTGACAGGTGGAATCTACATTTTCTGCAGTTTTATATAGTGCAAACCTTGCCCAACGACATATGCGTGCTTCACAACACTCACAGAACGAAGGGATATTTGCCAGGAAACCAGAATGCTGAGTTGAGGCCTGGATTCGAACCTGGTAGATAAATGTTAAATGATCGGGACAACAGCTGTACCCACTAAGAGACATCACGGTGGCTTGCCCACTTCTACACAGTAGGCCTTGTTTGTGTTTGAATTTTTAGTTTCTTGAAAAGTTGAGTGCAGAACTGTCCTTTTCGAGCTCGGACAGTTCTGAAAATAACATGCACTTTCAAAAACTTCCTTTAGTCACGCTCTGCAGACTCCTTTATATCCGAACAAAATATTTCGCACAATAAACGTAATAAAACGTACTTTAATTTGCATGATAATATGAGGGGGGAGGGGCTGATTAGAGAAGTGGTGTAGCTACACTGGTTGAGCTCAGAGGGAGTGTTCCTCTATAATCTGTGGTGGCCTCAGTGGCAGTGCGGGCAGCTCAGTCTGGCACAGCAGTTGGAGGTGGGCAGGACAGGGATGATGGTAGGGAAGGTCAGCAAAGCAAAATGCTTGATTCAAGGGGAGCCGACTTGCTTGCTTTTCTGGGCCATTGGTAAAATCCTGCTGCAGGGTTCTTTTCTTCAATTCCTGAATCTCCTGCCAGTACACAACATGGCTGACAGTAAACGCCGTTGCTTCTCTCTTGGGTCCATGTAGATAAAATCAGTGGAGTCTGGACTCATGCGGGTCTGGAAAAAGCAATAGTAAAAGCCCACTGCACGCTCCAACATGGTTGCTCCTTCCATAAGCCCCGGCCCACCTATCCCAATGGCCAACGGTAGTTGCAGAGATAAGTGACACACCGATCTTTCATTGTCTCTATAGACCAGCCGCATCCCTGGTCATTTACTTTAATGGCACCACTCCAAACACACCCTGGACCATTGTAAACAACATCCAAAAGAGAATCTGTACTACGAAATGAACACCCACCACTCCCACTGCTATTTCATCACAGGCCAAGCTTATGTTTGTCGGGCGAGCAAGACAACACACTGTAGGATTGTGGTCTTCAAACATTTTAATCCTGCATACCCCCCCAGTAAAGAAATAAAATTCATCTGGCTCTCTCAGATTTGTCACAATTATTCTATTAAATGGGCAATGTTTAAATATGTCTCGTCTTATTTAAACACACGACATATTCAAACATTGCAGTCAAATTCTGCTACCTTTTTGCCAGCTAGGAAATAAATGGCAAAAAAAGCTAGTGATCGCCCATTACAGAGCGGCTGAGTGCAGCTTATTTTTCCCCACGCCTACAACAAAGCTCTGCTTACAGCATAATTCTTCTTTTGGCCAGAACCTGCCCCCCTCCCCGGATTACTTAAGGACCCGTCCCCAAGTTTAAAGAAGCCTGCTGTAGGAGCATCACAAGCTATTCGTTCAACCCCTCATCCCAGGGGCATGACATAAGCCCCTGCAGCTCCCTCTCAGCACAGTCCCCTTGCCTGAGAGCTCCTGATTGAGCCCGGAGGGGGGCCCCCTCCAGGTACCTTGCAGGGGGTCCCCCTCACTGGCTATGGTGAGCCTTAATTTGCAGGAACCCAATCTGAAATTTGCTGTCATGGATAGTAACAAAGGATTATACATTCTGGACTTTGTCCCCTCAGCTCCTAATGGAAAAATAAAACAAGCAATTGCAATGCAATACTTCTCGCATTTACGCGAGTTTAAGCTATGGGCATTGTAAGTGACAATGCCTACTATTTTTGTTTTGTTTATTAAAACATAAATAAAAGGCATTGTCATTTACAATGCCAATAACTTAAACTTGCGAAAATGCGAAACCTATTGCATTGCAAATGGTTTAAGTTTAAAACTGAGCGCGGCCCCGCTTTCAAGGACACAGCACTTGTTTTTATTTTAAACTTTAATTCGAGTGCTGTGTCCTTGAAGCTGCGCCGTGCTCAGGTTTAAAGTTAAACAAGAAAATAATGAAAAGCTAGGCATTACATCAATGTCTGTGTCAACTACTTTTAAAAAAGTCAATAGCCACTAAATGGCTGACAACAAACCTGATGGAGAACCCTGTAAGTCAAAGCATCAAGCCTGCTCAACCACAGTAGAAAATGGACGAAAGAGGCTGTCAAAAAGCCCCTTTCTTTATCAGTATGTATGTATATATGTTGAGGTGTGTGGCGTGAGTCTGATAACATGAGTTGTCAACAGACATCACACATAGAGCTGCCTGTAGGCAAGCTTTAGAAAGGAATTGGAGGTGAATATTTTTTATTCAAATAATTATATTTAAGGGGTGCCACATTTGAATGCACCAACAAGTAAACATACCTGTGTTACAAGGACAGGAGTAAACTTTCGAAAGCAGCTGCCGGATTGCTTCATTCTTCCAGAGTGGAGCAGGTGCTGAATCACTCAATGCCCACAGGGCATGCAATGGGCCTTGAACCTACCGGAGTTTGGTAGGTAGAGAAAATAGTACAAAATAACCGGCTGAATGAAGACATAGTGGTCTGATGTTTAATACTCATTGGAATGTGGAATTCATACACCGCCTGGTTAGCAAAAAGGTGTGAATTTGCAATGTGACCCCTATACTAATAGGTTGCAGGAGGTCAAGAGTTACCTGCCTAATGTGACAAGTCTTAATTTACAACCCCCATAGACTGACTGAATTTAGGGATGGAGTCCTGCAAAGGACGGCGGACCGCCATCTCTGCATTTACATTCTCAAACGGTAAACATTTATATTAAAGCTGCTTCTGCCTCTATCGTGAAAGGTGCGGATTTAAAAAAAATTAAAAAATCAATTAGGGAAGATATTGAGGGAGCCAGTAGAGATCTGGGCGACTGCCTGCGCCCCCTGAGGTCAGCCTTTATGATGGCCAAAGGGGAAGCCGCCCCCTTTGGGAATGAGTTACCACTATACCACAGCTGTGGCACAAACCATACACAAATATATTTAGGACTCGTGAATAGGAGGAGGGAGGGCCTGTTTACCGTTCAGCAAGGGTTGCAAAAGCTCCTATGAATCACAGTTTTTTCCGACCAATACACATTGTGTAAAGCCCTTTTGAGTTTGCACACCCTGTAATTTTGCTAATCGCAGGGTTTTGTACATCAGGCCCTCGAGGACGATGAATTGTAAGGGAAGTGGAGGACTGGAAATAGTGACCGGTTGACTTGGAAGCATCGCGCACCCATGAGAAGTTAAACGACCTTGGAGTACAACCGAGGCGGGACTTTTACAATAAAACCGGCGCCACTGATGGGGTCCGATTTCTGAGTCTGGGAAGACATTGAGTTACAAGGCCTAGGGAAGAAAAACTACTCAAAAATTCCTAAAGAGTATCGCTCTGTTGTGTCCAAAACAAACCACAACGGATTCTACCATAAACACCACAAGCACAGTCAACCAAACGCAACTGCTTGGAAAACGAGGGACCACAAACTAATACGATCTAAACGTTCATTTCACAAACAGGACACAGACCAAGTTTGTGAGCCAGCACACACGTGCCTCACACGATTACTAAATCCGAAATACAAATACAATCCCTGAAACGCTTGAACAAAGACCCTCTAATGACTACCCAAACGGGACATGCCACAAGCGACATTTCCAACCTGTCTTTTTCACCACTGACGTTTTATTTCAACAAAAAAATTAAAGAAGTCAACAAATTTAGGCACAGATATTACAAGCGATAAGAAAGGTTTCGTCCCATGTTGAAGGTGTTTTTTTCTAATACTCTTTTCCATTACTTAAACGCAATCCTCTTACCTAAGGAATTTAATGTCCACTAATAGCAAACTCACCTTAAAATCTGGGCAACTTCCAAGCGAAGAGAAATCACAGATGGAACATGACATGAGCTGTTTGGATGCTTCAGTTTTCCAACCTGAAAACAACGTCATGGAAATTATGTTCCCTCGCACTCTGCGGAACATTTTAGAAAACATTTCCGCATTCAGCATTAGATCCTGAGAATTTTTAATTGTCAGGTTCACTCTGTTTCGTCATCGCATATTAAAGATGTCAACCAATGTCACGTTCTTCACAACAGCACAGCTAATTTTCAAGTAAATCTTAAATCGGCAAAATGTATTTATTATATAGACTTTAGTTTAAGGGAAAATCCGCTTCCAAAACTGGAGAATGACGCATCAGCTGAAACACAGAGTTTTCCTGAACTTGGACCTGTTTGAATTGGAAGTTAATGCACAACTTATCTGCAAGGTCTACTACGCACTGGCAAAAAAAAAAGCAGTTCCACTCGCACATAAGGAAACAAACAATGTTTGTACTTACTTTTACTTCTGTGCTCGCCAATCGCCCCAATCTAAAGTAAACGAGCTGGCGGCCCTGGAAATGCCTCCCTTGCCTGCCATTTGTGTTATAGTATTATATTTGTAGACGGAGCGGTGGGGAAAGGGAGGGAGTCCTGCGATGGGTGGAAAGAGTGAGAGGTAAATACGGGCTCCAAGCTAAAACAGGCTTCTTAGACAAATCATCAGTAAAGCCTTGGTAAGGGAATCCTACCGACAGAGGGAGTAGGTCTAGTGTTGCGCGGCGATGCGTTGGTACGGGTTACAAAGGGGATACAAGCTGAGAATTAGGTGCCATGCTTACCAAGAAAGGGCTGGCTCTAAGGGAGTCTGTTTTCGGTAATTACGTTAACAGGCACCAAAGGCACACAGCTGCCGAAGATAAAGTGCAGCGGCAGTTGTGCCGATTTTAATTTTAAAAATTAAAGCATGGTCGCCATAATTGCATGCAGCTGTAGCCCCTGAACATAACATAAAGCGCGGGGTGCAACGTGCTGGCAAAAAAAAAAGCAATTCCACTCGCACATAAGAAAACAAAGGTGCGGCCACCTTATTAAAGGTGAAGCCCAAAAACATAAGATAAAACGCAGCATGCATCGCGCCGGATAATATAACAAAGGGCCACGCGGTCACCCTGGCTCTGCACACCCCCAGGTCTCCTTTGAGAACGAGGCGCAAGAGCCCTGCAGCACTAGAAGGCAGCGCGAGGCTGGACTCTCGGGGGGATTGAGGGGAAGACGCGAGCTACGAGAAGTCAACAACATCACAAGGGGGGGCGGGGGTTGTAACAGTGAAGGAGACTGCCAGGCTTAATTATCTTTCAAGATAGTCCTTAATATGATGTGGCGATTCGTCACATTTGCTGATCAGCACAAGTCGCACCGGCGCAAGACAGAACTAATACTGAAAACAAGCATTGGCCGCACGCGCGCCTCGCGCTTTAAGTTTAATAAAAAAAAAAGACAAGCCCGGTGGAGCGTGGGGTGCGCGCGCTTGGGGGCGGGGGAGCGGACCCTTTTGAAGTGCTCTCAAAAAGCGGATTGGATGGCGGCGCGATGCGCGTGATTGTGCGCGTGCTAGCCATGCAATCCGCTTTTTGGGAGCACTTTTCAAACCCGTATTCTATAGTCTCGCTTTGCGATCGCTTACGCGATGGCAAGGCGAGACCTAAAAATAAGGTAATCACAGAGAAAACAGACACAAATACCTTACTGAGATGTGGTAGTATCTACCTGAGCCCACTGAGAGAACATCTACCATTGAGGCACTTGCTGTAGTTCAGAGGAACCGCCCGGAGGCTACTGACATTAATCCACAATTAGGCTAAGTAGCATAGACATTATTGAGCTATGGATACCCGACTAGGGTGGTGAGAATTCCTACAAAAGAGCAAGGAGTTATCCACAGCAGTGCCTTCATGCAACCAAGATAAAAAATAGAGCAGAATCAGTCTACAGTATTAAATAAATAAAAATCTATTGGAAAAAAGAAAATCATCAAAAGATGTTGGATATTATCAATGTAGGGGGTAGAAATGCCTCAGTGCTTTTCATTTAAGAATAAGAGTGTGCCTCTTCATCGGGGCGTCGTGAACTCCCCGCTTTACCAGCTACAGCGAGGGTGGGGGTGTTTATTGGGTTCTTATTGGGGGCTCTTATGTGCAACTTGGCAGGTAAAAGCTTATGATTATCACTAATAGAAAGACAGATACACTGATACAAAAAGGAAAGGAGGGAATGGGTGAGTGGATACATGAGTAAGTGAAATGATGGATGGATGGGTGGGTGGATGAAAAGATTGATAGATGTCTGGGTGAAAGGATGGGTGAATGAAAGTAAGGGAGGATGAGTGGGTTGGTGGATGAAAGGATGAATCGATGGATGGATGAGTGGGTTGAAGGATGGATGGATTAAAGAATGGATATGTGGGGGAAAGGATCAGTAGGTAAAAGGATGGATGGGTGGGTGAAAGGATGGATGAGTGGGTGAAAGGATGGATGTGTGAAAGGATGGGTGGCTGGAAGTATAGAAGGGTGAAAGGATGGATGGATGAATGGGTGACAGGATGGGTAGACGAGGCGGTAAAAAGGATGGGTAGATGAGGCGGTGAAAGGATGTGTGGATGAGATGATGGCTAGATGGGTGGCTGAAAGATTGTCAGAGCAAATGGAAATCTGAGGATGGATGGGTTGACGAAAGAATAAATGGAAACCTGAGGGGATGGATGGGTGATAAAAAGATGGCAAAGATAGCCAATCTTAGTAGGGTGGATGGATTAATAGGTTGATGGATGAAAGGAGGGCAGAGTAAATTGAAATCCGAGAGGATATATGAATGGAGGATGGATGAAAGGATGGCAGAGTAAATGGAACTCTTGAAAGGATGGCAGAGTAAATGGCAGAGGATGGATGGATAGATAGCAGAGAAAATGGAAATCTGAGAGTATGGATGGGTGGGTGAAAGCATGGCAGACTGAGTGGTAATTTGAGCGGATGGATGATGGATGGATGGTCAAAAGGATCAATTGATGGATGAAAGGAGTTATTGATGGATGGGTAACTCAAATCTCTGTGACAAACAGCACACGCAGGTTGTATATTCTCTACGCTGGCCTTGTAGGCAGTGGGGCACATGGTATCTGCAGTTGCACAAGATATTGGTAATGGGTTAACTGAACCCAGGAGCAGGAATTCAGTTTTTTGGTTGTTGAGAAATAGCCAGGTACCCTTCATCTAGTATCTGCCATCTTCCTTCTCTAATTTGAACTAAATCTGAGGAATTTAAGATCGGCAGGGGAGACGTTGGTGATTGTTCCCAAAGTAAAGAAGGTGTGCAGAGGTGGTAGTTCTTTCAGCCATTTAGTGCTGAAATTGTGGAATGCTCTGCCCCTGAAGGTTCTTCAAGCCCAGTCGGAATGCCTTTTTTGAAAAACTCGAAACTTGTTTTTTAGCTCAGGATTTATGGGGGTTTAACAGCTGTATTTAGTCCTGGATACCTGTACCTACTAGCATTGGGACATTTCACATGAGGCAGCTATGCGCTTTAGAAAATGCATCATTATTATTATTATTAGAGAAGAGCTATGGAATCCAATGTAGTTAGCTTCCAGGAAATGTGATAATGCATGCTGATGGCTACAAAGGTCAGGGCAGAACCCCATATATCCAATGGCAGTGATTACAGAGAATAAGGAGAACTAGCTTTATTTGCTATATGTGCTTATTCAGAAATTGCATGCTATGAATAGGGCTGTTACTTTGATGCCTCCATGTGATATCAGGCGATTGAGCTGTATCTTATGGTCGCTGGTGTCAAACACAGCAAAGAGGTCCAAGAGGATCTTAGTATGTATAATGCCACATTCTAAGACGAAAATATGTCTTAGACTTGTGTCTGTACATTTGGACACAGTATGGAACTCTTCAGAAATCGAATACATATATTATAGAGAGAGCTATTTGAGATTTACATACCAAGTAAAACAATCCAGAAATAATATGGTCACAAACTACCCGACTGGATCCTTGCATTCGGAGTGCTGGAGGCAGCATTTTCAACAGACATGAAGAGACTTGTGCCTGTTCTTCACCATTAAGAATCCGATCACTGTTTCACTAAACTGTAAATAACCATCTTAATCTTCACACATTGGGCTTCGGCTCTTGAGTTTAAGACAGGGCCTTGATCCATGCTGCATAAGGGTCTGATGTTGACCCTGTGAGGTACAGGTGGTTACAAAAGCATTACTAAGGAGGGGAGCCATTACCAATTGATCTAGAGAATCTATTCATCATGAACTGATTATTAGAAATGTGTTTTGTTAATCTCCAGCACTGGTTCACCTCTGTTCCGGAAATGTTACGTGTGCCCAGGACTTTTGCTCTTCTGAAATTTGTGTTGGTTCTACCCACACACATAGAGGGGTTATAGGGGTTATAGGGTAATTCCCCTTACCTGGTTGCACGTGTTACATTCCTACAGCATACATTACGCACACATTGCAAGGCGCCACACTTCCTGACATTCAAAACCCTACTTTTCAAGTCAGTGTTTTGTTAATCTGTTGGGGATGAGCTGGTAGTTTTGTGAGTTACTGGATATATTACCCATTGTTTGAGCACTGTTCTTGTTGAAAAGAACAACAGAGATATATTATATTTACTATTATTAACAGAAAGATTGGGATTCCAAGAAGAACTACATGATGTATCACTAATGTAGATTAAGTGTGTGGCTCCCAGGTTAAGGAATTCCTTCACTTTGCTGAAATATCAGATAATGGGGTGAATATGATTTCCAGTACCTATTTCTTAGCAGGTTGTAGTTATAAATATTTAATACCTGAGAGCAAATAAATCAGGGTCTTTATTGTATGTCAGTGTGTGAGAAAACTAGTTACTTACCTGTAACTTCAGTTATCCAGTATTGGTATTTTTCAGAGATTCACATGCTTGAATCATCCCCGCCGTTGAGGTGGGAGTCTCACAGTAAACATATATTAGCAGTAATTCGTTTTACCATAGGCTATCATGCATTGAACAGTCACTGTATAAGCCCATCCATATCCTTTTGTAAAATGAACCAAAGTTAAAATGCAACCAATCAGACATCAGCATCGTCTAGAACACTCCACAGAGGCAAGTCCCTCAGATTCTCTATTGCACTTTGTTGTGACTGTGTTTCTCTTCATCTTGGATATTTGGATTTCAAAATGTCAGATTCTTCAAAGAAAGGACTCTTCAGACCTTGTGGGTCATGTTGTAAGAAAAGGCTGCACACTGAGGATCCCCACAAGGGTTGTATTTACTGCTTATACACTCTTCATAAGGTCAAAGACTGTAGGATTTGTAGAACTTTCTCTACTAAGACTTTAAAAGATAGAGAAGGCAGGCTGCCTATTTGGTTAGAAAAACTCAAATCTAAATCTTCTGTGCTCTCTGATAAGGAAGGCAGTTTCAGTTCCCAGACATCCTGTGAATTTTCTAAAAAGAGGGATATATCTTTGGAATCTCCTGAGGGAAATAAAAAAAGCATCAAAAAAGACCCATTGTGAGTCTGCGCATACTGCCTCAAAAAAAAGGGAAGCAACCATTCCCTTCTGAGGAAACATCTGCCTCAAAAACTGCTTCTAAAGATATGAAAACTTCTTCAGAAGAGACTTTGAAGTCAATGGTCATCGCTGAAAAGATCTCGTTGACGCTAAAAGAGCCTTTGGAATTAATTTCCCAACAGTCGTTGACGACGCTTACATCGTCTATGGAGGCTTTGTCGACTAAGAATAAGCCAACTGAATTTTTGCTGTCGTCGACAGTATCTAATCCCCCGTTGGTGCTAATCTCTTCATCGGCGCCTACAGTCGACTACACTACTAGCATCGACACCTCCACCGTCGTCACCAGCTCCAGGGTCGATGGTGCCTCCACGGACGGCACCTCTTCCGTCGCCGAGGACAACTCCTTCATTGATGGTGACAGCTCTGTCGACTGCACCAATAATGTCAACACCATTGCTGGCCACCATCTTCTCTCTGTCGACATTATCTGCATCACCGTCGATGAAGGGTTGGTCGATGCCTCAATTAAAGATACCTTTCACCTTACAGATAACACCTGTGTGTCGTCGAGATTCTCTTCAACTGTGCCTTAGTCGAGAGGTGTTTTCCATTATCCTTCTCAGATTTCACCTTTGCCTCCTAGTCAGTTTTTAGAGGAATGGGATGATGATGAGATGTTCAGTCCAGCTCACAGTCCTTCACAACTCCATGTCAAGTTTCAGCAGGAGGAGGATGAGGATGAATATTATGGGCCCCAATACCACCAATCTATAGACAAATCACAATTTACGATGCCACGTCAAGAACCAATGATCCAGCTGCCTGTTGCATTAGTACAAGATTAGACAGCGTTGGTGCTTGCTGCTAATTCCCTGCCAATTTTAGGATGATGTGACCGCGAGATAGAGTAGGATGTGGCATCATATCTTGAATATTTACCAAACGATAAGAAGCAGGAGGCATGAAAGAGTCTTATTGAAGGTGAAATATCAGCCTCTGAGATTATTGATGTATCCATGGACATGGCTTCGCTTGCTTTTAGACAGTTGGCTGGAGCGACAGTTCTCTGTAGGTTAAAATGTACCACTTTCTGCCCTGAGAATGGATGCAGAGCAAGATTGTGGACATGCCGTTTGATTGCGATGCGCTTTTTGGGAGGCAGAGTGATAAGGCCTTACAGGATATTAAAGCGGATACAGATACTGCTAAATCTTTGGGGATGCTTCAATATAGGAAAACACCCTTTCGCTGAGCGTGTGGGAGAGGATCTTATTCCTTTTGTGGAAATTACCAGAAATACCATCCACAATCATATCAATCTTACCACTTTGGGTATCAGCAGCAAAAGTTATATCGAGCACCAATGTATGCTGCATATTCCAGACAACAGCCCAGAAAAAAAAAGCTACCCAATCTAGAGACAATACTAGAAAACAGTGACAACATCCCAGCACCTGCTATGACTCCACCCATGACCAACATCAATCCAACACGTGCTTCTCTGCATTTCGATCAGTGGAGTCAAATTACAACCGACAAGTGGGTCCTAGACATTATAAAGTATGGCCATACTTTAGAATTTGTGACAGTTCCACCTTCTCATCCATCTCTAAAATGGCTTCCATCTCATCTCCAGTTGTTAAGAAAGGAAGCATACGTTATGCTTCAGAAAGGGGCCATTGAAAAAGTTCCTCATTCTCAGAGGGGAAAGGGTTTTTATTCTCGCTTCTTTCTAAGAAAGAAAAAGTCAGGGGAATGGAAACCCATTCGGGACCTCAGAAATCTAAACAAGTATCTGTAGAAAGTCTGTCCGCATGGTCAATCTTCAGGAGATACTTTAGCTTCTCAATCACGTGGATTTCATGACAACTTTAGATTTACAAGATGCATATTTCCATTCCCAATACATCCTAGGCATTGAAAATTCCTTTGTTTCATTGTAGCAGGTGCTCATTTTTAAATCAAAGTCCTCCTGTTTGGTCTCCGCTCAGCCCCACGCGTGTTCACCAGGTGCCTAGCTCCAGTTGCTAATCCTCTCAGCTTCAAGGTCTTCATCTGTTCCCTTATCTCGACAACTGGCTAGTAAAGGCACCGTCTTATCAGCAGGTCTCAAAGGCAACTTTGATCTGCTTACGGATGTTTCGCTTCTTAGGGCTGATGCTCAATTATCAAAAGTCTGTTCTACAACCGTCTTAAAAGATTACGTTTCTCAGAGCAACTCTGGATACCATGCAAGACAGGGCATTCTTGTCTTCAGACAGACAAACAAATCTCATCTCTTTAGCGACCAATATAGCCGGAAGAGCGTTTGCTTCTGTATGCCTAATAAAATCCCTGCTCGGCATAATATCTTCAACTCATTTGATGGTACCTTACACACATCTCAAAATGAGATCCTAACAAGAGGAGCTAGACAAGCAATGGCTCTAAGTAACCAGATCGTTCGACAACCTAGTTCGTATAACTCCAACCATGAAAAAAGGCCCTTCTTTGGTGGCAGTCCTCCAAGAATCTCTCGACAGGGCTAATTTTCCGTTCCCTGCTACCGGATTTCATCCTTACCACAGACGCCTCTCTAGAGGGCTGGGGGCCCATCTTCAGTATCTCTTGTATAAGAGGCAAGTGGTCCAAATCGCTTGCAAAAATGCACATCAACTTTCTTGAGTTGTGGGACATTTTCCTATCCTTACAGGCATTCCTCCCAAGGATACAAGGCTCTTCAGTTCTTATATGAACAGACAATACTACATGCATGTATTATCTTAGCAAACAGGAAGGTACATGTTCCCACATTCTATCTCTAGAATCCCACCTCGACGGCAGGAATGATTCAAACATGTGAATCTATGTAAGATCCAATACTGAATAAACAGCACTTAGAAGAAATAGTGCCTTACCAGTTAATTGGTCGCTCTGGACCGGGACAAAGTCAAGAGTTCAGGCCACCCGCGATAGAGCGTAGGCAGGCTCCAGGACCCACGCTGGGCCAGCTGAGCAAATGTACCTTAATCCTTGTCCACAAACAAAGAGATGCGGGGTGCAGCCGGGTGATTCGTCAGTATCAATCCCACAGTCGAGGCAATGCATTGGTTTCTGAAGATGAAGCGACAGCTCCGTAATGCATTGATTCCATAGCTGGTGCACCGGGTTTCTCCACGCTCTCGAAGAGATGCATTGATTGTTCTTCAGCAGTGGCAGCAATGCAGTGGTTTCCATGCAGTGGTTCCAGTGACGCTCTTGGGTCCCAAGTGCGATGCATCTATTCTGTTCCAGCTTCAGCAACAATTCTGCTTATTGAAGAAGAGAATGTGTCATTTCCACTGGAGCAAGCACCTGGAATCACTTCCAATGACACAGGCACAGGAGCAAGGTTAAAGACTTCGATGTCCCTAAGTCTTTGGCAACAGGAGGCTAGTCAGCCAGCCCTTGCAGACACTTTGGGAAAGTCAGAGGGAGCAGGCAGACAGCAGAAAGCACAGCAAGGCAGCAATCTTCCCCAGCAGCTGTCCAGTAAGCAGCAATCCTTACCCAGCTGTCCTTCTTCTTGTAAAAGATGTTTTAGGTCCATGAGTGCACTGAGTTAGTAGGGTTAGAGGTCTAGAACTTATACCCAGGTGTGCCTTTGAAGAGGGGGTTACTTCACAGAAGGTCCTTTGAAGTGCACACAGGCCGGTTCATCTTGCCCTGGCTCCAGAGTCACTACAGGGAGGTATGCAGCCCTTTGGGTGTGGTCAGAGGACAGCCTATTCATGTGTAAGTGCAAGGCTGTGCACAGCTCCTCCCTCCATTCTTCCCAGGAAGATGCATGAAGTCACATCCTGCCATCCTTTGTGTGGGACTGTCTAGAGAGAATACACAAAGTGAAATGTCACCAAGCCCAGCCAGTGACCAGAGTCAGGCAGCAGGTACCAAATATCTAAGAGGAAAATGTCCAACTTTCTCAAAGTGGCATTTTCAGAATGGATATTACAACTCCAATTTCAGCAGTAAAGAGGATTTGTCAGTACCAGAGGTACTAAACATGACAACTCTTCTCTCAATTAGAAATCACAGCATATAAAGTAATAAGGAATTCCCAATGTTAACATATGAGAGGGGTAGGCCTCTCAGTAGTGAAAAAAATGTTTGAGAGTTATTCATTGCCTGGACATGCAAAACTTAAAAGTACATGCCCTTCCTTTTTAGCTACATAGCAACCTGCCTTATGAGCTACCTAGGGACTACCTTAGGGGTGATTTATATGTAATAAAAGGGGAGTTTAAGGCTTGGCAAGGGGTTTTTAATGCCAAGTCGACATGGCAGTGTAAACTGCACACACAGGCTCTGCAGAGGCAGGCTAACATTTTTTTAAAGTGATACTTGTGGCAAAATCTGTGTTGGAGGCCCACTAGTCGCATTTAATTTACAGGCCCTGAGCACATGTAGTGCAAATTACTAGAGACTTGTAAGTAAATTAAATATGCCCATTGGGTAGGAGCCAGTACTAGCATGTTCAGAAGAGAGAGCACACACACTGTAGCACTAGTTAACAGTGGTAAAATGCCCAGAGTCCTAAATACAACAAAGAAATACGAGGTCATAAGAATAGGAGGAGGAAGGAAAAAATAGTTTTGGGTGACCATACAGCGAGGGTCATTTTCAAACAAGGGACAAAAAGCTTGGTGCTTGAACCTCCTGCACTAAACCCCAATGGCGTGTTTTTTAGTCAAATGTACCCAGAAGGAAAGTAATTATGAATAGAATAAAAAATGAATTCAAAATTGGAAAAAGTTGAACTCTGGTGTGTTTTCTCCAAAAATCATATTTTTTATTGTGTGATTCAATCAATCCAGAAAAATCTTTATAAAACTCCCAACAGCCAATATGTGTTTCGAGGTAACCATCTTTATCAAGGCGTATTGCTATATAGTCATTCCTTTGTGAGGTACACCCACAAGCATCAACTTTGTTCGAAAATTGTTTAGTATCTCCCCCTGAGATGGGTATCAAGATATTGGGACATCATCTTCAAGAAAATGATGCAGCGCAGCACCGCAAGCCATTTAGCTGCGCTGTGCTGAGTCATTTTCAAATCACAGGGATGCGTCATCAATTAATCAATCAATCAATCAGGGAATTTTAAAGCGTGAAACTCACCTGTGAGCGTCTTAAGCCACTGGGGGGGTGGGGGGGGGGTTCAGCTCCGGGTTATCCAGAAAGCCAGGTCTTGGGCTCATCCTGAAAGTGTGCAGAGTAGGAGAGCGTCTGATGTTGACTGGGAGCTTGTTCCGGGCCTTTGCAGCGATGTAGGAGAAGGCTCTTCCACCTGCTCTGGTTCTGCAGATGCGTGGGGTTTCTGCCAGGGCGAGGTTATCTGAGCGGAGGTTTCTTTTGGGTACGTGGTAAGAGGCTCTTTCATTGAGGTATTTGGGTCTGATGTTGTGGAGTGATTTGTAGGCGTGGGTGAGTAGCTTGAAGGTTACTTCTCGACGGGGAGTCCGTATAGGTCTCACAGGTGTTGGGTCATGTGCTCATGTCGTGGGGTGCCGAGGCAGAGTCTGGCCATGCTTTTTGGGAAGGTCTGGAGTTTGTGTAGCAGGGATTTGTTGATTCCAGCGTAGAGGGCATTTCCGTAGTCCAGTCTGCTGGTTATGAGTGCGTGGGTGATGATCTTTCTGGCTTTGGGTGGGATCCACTTGAAGGTTTTGTGGAGGATGAAGAGGGAGTTGAAGCAGGTGGCGGCGACGGCGCTGATCTGGTGAGTCATTGTGAGGGAGGAGTCGAGGATGATGCTGAGGTTCTGGGCGTGATTAGTAGGGGTGGGTGGGATTCCGAGGGCGGGGGGCCCCCAGGTGTTGTCCCAAGCAGTGGTGGAGGGTCCAAGGACGAGGACCTCTGTCTTCTCTGAGTTGAGCTTTAGGCAGGTGCTGTTCATCCAGGCTGCAACATCTTTCATTCCTTCCTGGAAGCTGAGTCTGGTGTCTTCGGGGTTCTACATGAGGGGGAGGATGAACTGGGTGTCATCAGCGTAGGATACTATTCTGAGTCCATGCTGTCGGATGATGGCAGCGAGGGGTGCCATGTAGATGTTGAAGAGCATGGAGCTGAGCGATGATCCATGTGGTAATCTGCAGTTGATTTCTGTGGTTCGGAGAGGAAGGGTGGGAGTCTGATCCTTTGGGTTCTGCTGGCGAGAAAGGAGCAGATCCAGTCAAGGGTAGTTCCCCGTACGCCAGCGTCATGGAGTCTGGCTGCAAGAGTGAAGTGGGAGACGGTGTCGAAGGCTGAGGAGCAGTCTATCAGGATGAGGGCCGCGGTGTGGCCCTGGTCAAGGAGCGTGCGGATGTTGTCGGTGGCGGCAAGGAGGGCGGGCTCAGTGCTGTGGTTGCTGCAGAATCTGGACTGGGAAGAGTCGAGGATGGCGTTCTCTTCTATGAAGGTGGTTAGCTGGGCGTTGACGATTTCTCTGTGACCTTGGCTGCGAAGGGAAGGAGAGAGGTTGGAGAGAGGTAGTTCTACAGGTCCGTAGGGTTAGCACTGGGTTTCTTGAGGAGAGCTTGACCTCTGCCTGCTTCCAGTCACCATGGAAAATGCTGGATCCCAAGGTGGTGTTGATGGTGCGGCGCAGCTCGGGCACTATGGCATTGGCGGCTTTGTGGAAGATGTGTGGCAGGCAGGGGTCCCTGGGGGCTCCTGAGTGGGTGCTCTTCATGGTCGTGGTGGTATCTTCTATGGTGACCGGGGTCCAGGTGGTGAGGGTGGGCTAGCTGGAGGGGATGGTGGTTTCAGGAACCTGTTCGCTGAAGTTGTCGTAGACGGTCTTGATTTTCAGGTGGAAAAAGGAGCTGAGCTTGTTGCAGAGGTCTTGGGAGGGTGTGACATCCGTGGCTTCGCTGGGGATTTGGTGAGTTGCTGGATGATGTTGAAAAGTTTCTTTGAATTGCTGGAGTTGGTGAGGATTTTGATATGGATAAAGGTCCTCTTGGTGGATCTTATGAGTTGGTGGTATTCTGTCGTGTCGTTCTTGTAGGCGGTCTGGTCTTCAGTGGTTTTACAGTTTCTCCATCATTTTTTGAGGTGTCTGCAGGCGAGTCTGGCTTCTTGGAAGTCAGTGATGAACCAAGTGACCATCAGGGGGTGCTGTCTGTCAGGAATTCGGAGGGGTGGAAGCTTGTCTGTGCAGCTAGTAATCCAGTGGTGTAGTTCCTTGGCTGCAGAGTTGGCGTCGGTCGTGACAGAGGTGGGGTTGTGGATGAAGTTGTAGTTGAGGTGCTCCTCTGTGAACTTGCTCCAATTCCTTTGTTGTTGGGGCGGCATGGGCTTGTGAGCGGTGGAGGTGTCCAGAGGGGCTGAGAGGTGTGGCTGAAGCGGATGTTGTTCCCTCCGGTGAAGATGGGGTTGAGGGTGTGTCCTGCCTTGTATGTGGAAGTTGTCAAGGAGTGCGGCGGAGTCGGGGTTGCTGCAGTTGTCGAGGTGGAAGTTCAGGTCTCTTATGAGTATGTAGTCCGTGGCGTGGGGTTCAATGAGGTCCACAATGGTAGTGGTGAAAGAGGCGCGAGGCCCGAGGGGTCTGTAGGCGAGGCTGCCGCGAAGCGTGATTCTGGGGCTGGTCTGAATCTTAAGTGGAGGTGTTCAGTGTTGGAGAGGGGTCGCTTGTGCTGGAGGTGGAGAGTCAGAGGGAGCTCTTGTGTGCGATGGTGAGTCCTCCTCCTGGGCGGTGGGGGCGGTCCTTCCTCTGGATTTTGCATCCATTGGGGATGGCAGTAGCGATGTCGGGATCGGAGGAGGCGTTGGTCCAGGTTTCCGTGAAAAAGGCGTCGTCTGGCGAGAGGTTGTCAAGGAGGTCCCAGATCTCTATAGCATGTCTGTGCAGGGAGCGCACGTTGAGGAGTATAAACTTTGCGGCTTCAGTCGTGTTGGCGTCCAGCAAGGGGGCTGCGGCTGCCGTGGTGCGAAGGGTGGTGAAGGTTCGGCAGCAGCGACGGCATGAGAACTGACCATGGGTGGTGTTCGGTGTCGACAGCTGGCAGTTGTTGTTCCTTCCAAGGTTGAGTGAGAGGAGGGCTGCTGGGTCTTAGCGGCAGGTGGCCGGAGAACCAGGGTCTCTGGCGCTGGTCGCGGTTGGGTCATGGACGGGTGCAAATGGACTTGCCTTAGGCGCACCCGTGGCACAGCCATGCAGCGGCCACCATTAAATAGGGGAAAGGGGATGGGAAGTGAAACTGGGAGGGGAAACCTGGCGGGGAGAGGCGCCACGGGGGTAGCAGTGCCGAAAAATAGGCACGGAGGGCACAAAAGGATAAGAGGATTAGGGGGCAAAATAAATTTACACTAAGGCAGTAAAAATCAAAATAAAATGCAGAATAGACCACAACGGCACAGGGGCAACAGGCAGACTCAAACCCCTACCAGCGGCGAGGTAGAAGGGGCCGCAGCAGAGGCACAGTCAGCGGAGCTGCACGGGCAGAGAGCTGGGTCACTGACCAGGAGGTCAGAGGTCATATTAACAACAATACGATGCATCTCTGTGCTTTCCCATGCGCTGGTGCACAATTCGCTGCTATGTGCCAATGCAGGCACCCTTGCGTCATATTGCAAGGGTGCCCGTGCTGCTGGAATGATTATTTTTGTGCTGGAAGGGACACCTTCCTGCAGAAAAACAATCATGTTCCTCCTTTCTATGAGTGCTGCAGAATGCAGCACGTATAGAAAGAGGAAAAACTAGGAGAAATACAAATATTTCTCGTTGTTATGCCATTTCCGCTCCTGGGGAGGCACAGGATTCTGGCGCATTCCCAGTTTTACAAAATATTGTAAACCTGGGAATGCTACAACGCGGATCCAGAGAAGCGGTTCCTCTGGCTGTTTTTTTGGCCTTCTACGACATTTTTTCATCTAGAACAGTGTGCCTTTTTTCTATGCCTTCTGGTTTTAAACCTTTTGAATTTTATGCTCGACTGATGGCGGGCAGGGACCCTCATTCTGTCTGCATTTGGTGCTTGGTTGCGCACTACGACTCCGAGGAGTGCAAAGTCTGTCAACAAATGAAGCCGAAGGCATTGGTTGAGCGACAGATAAAGCTCCTGACGGCACAGGTGTTGAAATCCTTTGAATCACAAGGATCTCGATTTCCTTCCCGATCAACGGTCCCTTCACAAAGCCGTTCCGGTAGACTTTGCTCGCCATCTACGTCCTGGGGTAAGTCGCGTTGAAACAGTTGAAGTGCAGCATCTCCCGGGTTCGGCATCTCACGATGTGGTTTCCAATGGCTCCTAACGCCTTCAAGCTGAGGACCCGTGCAAGAGTCTCTCCCATGCCTCCCTGCCTTTCCAGGAACCGGGTCATCTTTAACCCAAATGAGAGATTATTATTGTCCTTTCCACGCCATCTTTTGGTCTTCACCTTCCCCTGGAGCACCTTCGGGCCCTAAGGGGGTGACAGGTGTTTTGACTGTGCCCACCTGGGCAGATTCACCCTCAGCTGCAGTTAGGCCCTTATGCACATTGAAGTCGGTGCACAGCCCTTCGGGGTTCAGACGTGTGGCTCCTATTGACTCTGACTTAGCTCTGGGGCTTGCTTCTGCAGCGCCGATCGCCTCCGACTCTGTGCCGGTGCATGACCCTTGGGGACTCGCTTTTGAGACTCTGATCTCCTCGCACCTCATTCTGTCCACAGCCATCAGAGGCCCCTTCCACTGTCTTCTCCCGATGTCGGTACGACACCAGATTGGTTTTGATTCACGTTGGGTGCAGAGCTAATGCATGAGGGTTCGGTGGAACCATTTTTAGAAGAAAATGAAGAAGGGGTAGGGCTTGTGCTGCCAATGCATGTGGTTCATCCTGTGGTGGATAGTTGAATTGCTGATTTGGGTGAAGCAGGCGGGTTAGTATTTCCCTGCTTCTGGCCTGCTTTTTCCTCCTGGCCTAACCACGGAGGACAGTTCCTCTTTGGCTGACATGTTGGAAAGGGCAGCTGTAGTTTTAGATTTGTCTCTTCCTTCAGTGGCAAAGTCTATGGACCGCCTCATGGGAGTTCTTCACCTAGGCCAACAGGTGTTGAGCCGGTATTGCCCTTTTGTGAGACCTGCATGATGGCTTGGTCTAAGCCAGATACTGGTACTCCTGTGGACCACTGTATTGCCCACAAGCACCAACCTGCCCCCACCAACCCTGATTGTCTCCTACGCCGATCCACACACCTCAGTTTTGCAGTGCAGGTCATTACGGTTTCTCATGATTTAGATTATCTGCCCCATACTCTGCTTGATAGAGATTCCCGGAGACAGGACTCTTCTGGGAAGCATATTTTCTGTTCCACCAGTGCTGCCTTACATTCCATTAACACATCTTGCGTCCTCTGGCATTTTTCTCATGCCTTATGGGATTCGTTGGCCTGGCTGTTGCCATCTCTCTCAGATACTAATCGGAACTCTCTGGCCCAGTTGATTTCAGATGAGCAGCAGGCTGCTAAATTAATCATTTGGTGTGGAATGCATGCCACCAATTCAGTTGGCCGTGCCATGGCTTCTTCTGTGGTGTTGAGCTGGTGGGCTTGGCTTCCTACCACTCAGTTTTCGCAGGCAGTCAATCCACTTTAGTTGACATGCCTTTTGTTGGCCTCCATTTATTTGGCACCCATGCTGTCTCTGCTTTGTGCCGTTTTCGAGACAGGAGGGTAAGTGCAAATACTTAGCTCTGTTTACCTTCTCTCAACCGTCATTGTTATTCTACAGCTGAGTTGGTCATGTCCAGCTTGTTATTCTGTTTTGTGTCACTGACTCACATCTGTGTTTTGGTATGCATTTTGGAGGGCTCCTATGTGGGTCAGCTCGTATAGCATGTCACCAAGAGTGGTGTTCCTGTTTCTGCAGGTCTTATTCTTCTTTGTATTTACACTGCAGACGACAAGTTGTCTTTCTTTGTGACCTTATGTGGGTCTACTTCCTATGGATGAGTGTTTTCTGTTATCTCTGCTGAAGTGCTTCTCACCCAGGAGATCATTTTTAATTTTATTAATCGAGATTGATTACCTGTGTTACCTGCTCTTAGGGGCACTTGCAGAAGGCATATTGCCATTCGTCTGACTAATTTGCTATCCTTTATGGGATTCTGTGGCTTGTTTTCACCTTGTGGAAGGTTGTGTACAGTTTGTTGAGATGCTACTACCGGTGCATAGTTTGGCTTTCCTGATTCTCTTAGGGAGCACCCTTTGTTAACGGATTTTCACCTGAAGCAGTGGAACATATGGTAGGGTCTCTACTCGACAATCCACATTTTGGGCCTTACCAGTGATTTCCATTTGGGCAATCTTTCTCTTCTGTTCTCATTTTCTTTCGGGGAACTTTCTTACCTTTCGTCAGTAGGTTACGGAATGTTACTCCCTGTTTCTGTTTTTATCCTGCTGATCTCCTTTATTGCAAGTCTATTCCACATTCTTTATTGGTGTGGTTGTGCATGTTAGAGTCTCAGATTCTCTATCCCTCCTTTTTACGACCGACCTCATGTCCTTGTTCTGACTCGTTCTGTCAGGTCCTGAGGACAATTGCTGCATATATGCAACTTAGTTTTCCTTGCAGCCTCTATTTTGCATGTGTGAAAAAACAAGGGACACGTCTATATTTTGCATGGCATCAAGGTGTTTACATTTCTCTTCTCTCGCCATGCTCCTTTTGTAGGTTAATGGCTTCATCCATCTTTATATGTTTTTTTACTGCTGGTTGCTAACCAATGGTTCAGTCTTTAGGCTTCCTTTCCTGTAGGATTGGCTGTTCTTTTTCAGATGGGTCTGTTCCCCCTTTGTGGTGGTTTTCACTTCTTTTTACTGAAGTTGTGTCAATTCTTTGGATACACTACGTTTGGCATATTATGCACATGACTTGGTCCCAGTGGCACTTGCTTTTCCTTTCATTCTGGGCTTACAAGTCAGTGCCCTTCTCTTTCATGGAACTGCTGTTTCTCTCATGAATATGTATTGTTTTTGCTTCACTTGCCTCTCCTTTCGATTGGCTTTTTCATTGTTTGTTCAAAATGTTGTACCTTATGCATTATGTAGCTTCTTTTCTCTATGGGACTCTGTTTTTTTACTTTTTCATCTGCTTCCGCTTTGTCTGATAGCCTTCTCCGTTCCGATAGTCTCAGGCTTCCAATAGTTGGCATATACTACCCTTGGCCTATTTTAGGTCCAATTCACCTTTGCATTCTTTATAACGGGGTTCCTTTTCATGTTGCTTTCTTTCGGGATGTGGCTCTTACCGGCCTTTTTCAGGCTTCTAATCAGCCAGCATGATTTCTTAATGCTTCTCCGGTTTTTATTATGTTAAGGGATGTGATTCCCTTTTACTCTCTTTCCTTCTATTTCTTGGTACTATGTTGGCGATTGCTCAGCCCCATTTTACTTATGTTCATGAACATCAGTGTGGTGCTGCTTTCGATCTTTCATTGATATATTTTATATATCACTATATTATCTACTATTCGTATGGCAATGCTCTATGGACATGTGTATGTCTTAGATATAGGTATATATATCTGTATCTAGATATTTATATATCTATATATCTTTTTGTAACACTGCCTCCATGTCACCTTTAAGAGATCGTTTTGGAAATATTTTTGTATGCTTGCTTTTCTTCTCCGCCTCTCTGTGTTTCTCCCTTGGGTGTTTCTAGGGGTGTTCCTGTGTTTGGAGTCCTCCCAGGACAAGGCTTGATTTTGTTTTGTCCTCGTGGACTTGTAGTGAAAGTATGCCTCGTGCTTCCTCTGCTGTGTATGTGTTCGAGATGTCGTCTCTGTGTTTCTCCCCAGATAGTCTCAATTGCTGTTGGTAAGCAGAGCTTTGCTCTGTTATAGTTCCTGTGGCCCTGATCTTCCGGGCTTCAGCTATTCATGGTTCCAATTCCAACCTTGGGTCTGAGTAATATGTCAAATCATATTGATTAGTGTCTTTCGACACATTGTTTTTCCATTGCCATGGGTTCTACTTACCCATGCTTCCCCATCTGTCACTGTTATTGTCTGTGGCTCTTCCACGTTGCTTATGGTGAGGAGTATTGTCCTTCTAACCTGATTTTCTCACTCCACTGGTCTTTTCTGTCGTTCAGTAGACCGGTTGGTTATATGTATGGATTTTTGGTAAGGTCAGTTCGCAGACCCACCTCCAGGGGTAGTGTTGCTATGTTATCTAATTCTAACGTATGGAATCTGCAGCTAGATGTCTCTATCAGATGGACAAGATACTTACCTTCGTTAACGCATTATCTGGTAGAGACATTGTCTAGCTGCAGATTCTACTGACCCACCCATCCTCCCCGTTCTGTGAACTGTTTTCTTCTTTGCTACAAGATCAGTTTCTTGAAATAATTTTATAGTATGTTACCGCTTGTAGTGGTTAATTTAAAGATGTATCTATCTTTTTAGCTCACTGTTTCCATAACCAGTTTCTATGGTGGCTCTGCGTTTTGGCACGGAAATTAGTTATGGAAGAAACTGATGTCAGCGCATCGGGGAAGGACTTATATGGACTCCATCGAAGTTAGATCCAATGGACGATGACGCTATGGAGACGCACGGCGCCCTCAACCGACGCACAGAGAATCTGTTGGATACATTTCTGCATCCAGTCTGGCGCCTGTGGATAATTCTAAGGTAAGGAATCTGCGGTTAGACTATGTCACTACCAAAAAAGCCGTTAATGAAGGTAAGTAACTTGTCCTTTGGCTAGAACACTGAGTTTGCTGTATTATTCATTGTTTTGTAATTCTAATATTGAAATTGTATCACATTCCGTAGATGTTACTTTGTCATAATGAAAAGCAAAACATACACATATTTGTGGTAATATACTGAAATGTTTAATAATAGTGAAATGCTTTTATTCCATTGTTGAATCAGTGTGTGATGCGCTGTGGCTTTACTTTCTATAAATGAATGCCACACGATTTGCTTAAAGCATAAATGGGGTATTGTTGCTTTGTCATTTTATGGCTTTAGGTTCTACACACACGTCAACTTTAAAAGTGGTTTAAGCCAGCAGAGTGTAGTCTGTATTTAGGGATTTAGTTGACTTTTGAGGCCTTTCCTTAGTACTCACCATCTTTAGTTTTTAACGCCTTGGTTCTTGCGCCATCCAATTTGTATTAATTTTTCAATTTATGCATAGTATTAAGTCTTGCATCTGTTGAAGTACTTTTCCATCTTAAATTAAGACACCAAATCCACCATCATTTACTGTGTTTTACTTTCTGCAATGCTGAATTCAGAGTTTCTAGCCTTCAGCGCCTCCCTGAGTAAGCATTGGGCTGCTCTGCTGTGCCACCTTGAATGTCAATTGCTAAAAGGGTTTTTTGGCCCCCAATTTAAGAGCCTGAAGTAAAGGTCCATAGGTCACCGGAAGTGAAAGACTCAGATGTCACAACTGAGGCCAAGTAACTCTAGCCCCGGTTTAGATTGTGGCAAACGGGATACTCCATTGCAAACACAACATAGTACACTGCCAGCTGTACCCTGGATCTGCATGCGTTATTAAGAGACGGGCAGGCCTTTAGTATTTCGTCAATGGAGCCTCCATTGACTCTATGAATGGAATACTTCCTCTGACAGCCCAACGGAGTAGGGCCCATCAGAGGAAGATTATTTTAATCTTTTTCAGTAACAAACTACGCTTTAGGAGTTACCTTTTGAAAAACAAAACAAATGTTTAACGTTTGGAGGATGGGGGTCAAAACTAAGTACACCAAACCTTATTATACTAAAAAGAAAAAAAGAACCACCAAGACAGCAGTTCGTTTCAACCTACAGAGAGGACAGCCAGGACGGCGGTCATGCCTAAATTTGCCAGATGGAGTACCTTTGAGATGGCAGAGGTTATGTCCTCTGACATCCAGATGGCCTCCACTCCATCCGCCAAACTCTAAATTAGACTTTCTGATTGCGATGGGATTCTCCAGCCCACATTTCTCAACCAGGTTCACGGACTGAGTACTGGGAATTCATTTTAAGTATGAAATAATCCAAAGCCAAGGCTGCCATGGAAATCTTAGATGCCTAAGTAGACTTAATAAAAGTTTAGGGTAGGGTGCCCGCCTAACTACATGTTATGACAGATATTGTTACTAGGCCTTGGATTTTTACTTAGGAATCATTGCTTCAGTTGGGTAAGTCAATTCAATTCAATTCAATTCAAATAAACTTTAATTGGTTTTACAGCAGAAAACCATAAAAGTTGAAACATACAAAACCTGAAACCCAATGACATTAAAACACATGTTAAAATAACAAGCCAATTACACAACCCCCGCAATTTAATATATAAAACACCAGTACAATAAAAACACAGAATAAGATGTGGGATGCAATAATAAAGTGCAATGTGCCATTAGGAGTTTTTATCCCTTTACACATTTCTCCTTATAGTATGGACTTTAGCTAAGCGTTGCTAAGCATCCAAACAGGCCCTGGTTTTCATAATAGATTTTAAATATCCCACAATAAAACACAAACAGTCCTCTTTTAATAACTGCAGATACAAAAGGGCAGGGCGAGCCTGAATAAAATTAATCTTCTTTAAAATGGGAACCAAGAAATGCCTTCGGGGGATTTCATAAAACTTGCATAAAAACATAAAATGCAGCAGATCCTGTGGAGATTGTCCATCGCAGCCACAGGGTGCAAGCACTTGACCTCTACTGAATCCTTTGGGCCTTGCTAACAGAAGGTGAAAGAGATTAATCCGGAACCTAGTTAATAAAAACCTCTCATGTATAGATAAGGACCCTATAAGATAGGGTTCCGTTAACGGAGTAGTTTTAAGCATTAAAAACTTCTGGACAATTGGTTTTTGCAGCTCCTGTTCATCCCTTTCCAATTTCCTATGAGTTAAAAAGGCCACAGTAATAGATTCAACATCTTTCTTAACAATGGTTTCAGGTTTAAAAAATAAATTAACTCGCCCTAGCCCTTCCAAACTTTTTTAAACATAATTTAACCAAGGGATTCGAGTTGCAGTCTAATTCATTTAAAGAAAGCAAACCAAGGCTACAACACTTAAATGGATTAGGTCATCACATCAATGCCCAGGACTGAAAACATAGTGTGTGATGACTTGAAGTGGGGCGGTCTAGCATAGGGTGATATCTCCAGTCACACACATCACTAATTAACAAAGAGCAAGCAATAGGGAAGACCAAAAGGTCCAGAAATGAATTGTTATGAGCCACTTGCTTCAACAAATACAGATCAGATGAGAAAAGGTGCTGCCCTCTACGACAATGGTAGACTTTGAACACTGCTGTTATTCTGTAGAAGAATCCAACTTCCTGAAGAGAAAAACATCAGCTTGCTCAAGAGACCTAAAAGAACAATTGGAACTTCATATGCCCCACCTAAGTCTGAAGTACGACACAGCTACTCACAAATAAAGCCTCATAAATTGAGTCCTAATAGTTTTGCAAAGACAAAAGGCATGGACTAAGCCCTCATTCTGTTGTGTTTGTTACCTTTTTTCCTCTGATGCTTATGGATACTGATGGAAATATAACTAGTTTACAGTGATGACTCATCTTTATGGGTTTGGGGTCTTCACCCTCCTTGTTTTCTGTAGAATAGCCATGAGAGGGTCACATTTCAGTCTCAAGTATTGAATCTGTCTGATGGCTGGCACATGCACATAGCGATGCCTGTGCAAGCCGTACTACAGATTTTCTCTGGTTGCAGAAGTCCTACCCTTGGCCTGAGGAATGTGACTTGCCTAGGTATTATCCCGTACAGGCAGCCCAGTGTGCTTTAGGTTTCTGCCCTGCAGAGCCCTGGATTATCTGTTAATCAGGCTTTCACCTCTTCCTTTTCTTCTAGGCAGTGTTGGGTAGGGTTAGGAGCCTTACTGAACACTCATAGTAGAGGACAGAGTGAAAAGCAAGAGGCTGAAAGCTCAAGCCTGCATGCATTGATTGGCTTCATATTTATTTTTCTTATCCAATGCCTGAGGTGGGAGGGAGCTATGCACCTTTCCCAGCAGTAGAGGAGCTAAAGCGAACCAGAGTATGCTTCTAAAGTGAATTACAAAACAAATCTGTCATGTGCAGGAGAGATAGAGTGTATCACTCTCAGCCTGCATTGCTGAGGACACCACTTTTCCAATTCAAAGGAAAACAAAAGACAGAATATTGAGACAAAAGCGGCCTCAGCTTTGGCATGCTTTGTGTACGTTGTTTACCCTAACTGGTAAATTAAAGTGGTTTTGTGTATCTGAGCCTGAATCATAACTTAGGTCTAGATGTATGAACTCATTAAGCAATCACAAATCCTACTATTTGCCAAATTACAGGATTTGTGAAAGCTAAATGGCTTTTGCAATTCTACTAAACCACTTTAGCAAATAGGAAACATGTTAGTGACTCACTAAATCGTTTTAGGAAATCATAATGTATTGCAGTTTGGAAGGGGCGTGTTCAGGGTGTCTCTCTAAAGAACAGGTGCTCATAGTATGGCCCGCGGGCCGCCAGCGGCTCGGCAAGCCTTCCTTGGCGGCCCGCAGACGTTGCAGACATCGTACCCGTGTTTACATTTTTTTCAGCAAACACCGCTGCTTACAGCAGCGTGGACTCCGAGAGACTCTGCTCTATGGGGGCTGGGTGATTCCAGCGATAATCAGAGTAGAGATGCAGGGGCGCTAAGAAGAGGTGAAATACAACAAAGCCTCATTAACAAGTAAATGGTCTTTTAAAGACCGGTGGAGTACTCGGGTGCGGCTATGTGTGTGCCCAGGAAGCTGTCTCAGCCCGGGCTGCCACATACGCAGGGTGAGGTGACATAGGGTGACAGAGGGCAGCAGGGTGTGAGAGCCACGTGAGGTGACGGAGGGCAGTAGGGAGTGAGAGCCAGTTGAGGTGACGGAGGGCAGCAGGGAGTGAGAGCCGGGTGAGATGGCAGAGGGTGACAGAGGGCAGCAGGGAGTGAGAGCCGGGTGAGTTGACAGAGGGCAGCAGGGAGTGAGAGCCGGGTGAGGTGGCAGAGGGCAGAAGCGAGTGAGAGCCGGGTGAGAGCCTGGTAAGGTGACAGAGGGCAGCAGGGGTTGAGAGCCGAGTGAAGTGACAGAGGGCAGCAGGGAGTGAGAGCCGGGTGAGGTGACAGAGAGTTGCAGGAAGTGAGAGCCGGGTGTCGTGACAGAGCGCAGCAGGGAGTGAGAGCCGGGTGAGGTGACAGAGGGCAGTAGGGAGTGAGAGCCGGGTGAGGTGTGCGTTAAGAGCCTGTGATGTGATGTTTCCCGCCAGCCTGTAATCAGAGGGTTGAGCCAAGGCCAGGAAGCTCAGGCCTGGTCTCCGCTCTCGCAGCACAGCGCACAAATGCTTGCCGCCAGGTTGGCGCTATATATAATTGATGCATGCATACCTCCACGGACGGGTGACTGGCGCCAAAGGGGGGCTTTGATCTGACAGCTCGGGGGTGAGAGTCAGAATTAAAGCCAGCAACAGATGTGACCCCAGGCCCAGTGGTGAGACACAAACCCAGCGAAGCAGCAAATTCAGAGAGAAAACGAGCTGGCTTTTACATTATACAGGGAGAGGGGGAGTGGGGGGGCTGTCTCTAGGCTAGTAAGGGGGACGTGTAGACACAGTATGTGTGCACTGCCCGAGGCACAGTGGCAGAGACAGACAGAAACAGACAAAGACATATAGAGATAGAGCTAGAGACAGAGATAGACGGAGACAGACAGAGACAGGGACAGACTGACAGATACAGACAGAGACAGATAGAGGTAGAGGCAGATAGAGACAGAGACAGATAGAGACATATAGAGCCAGAGCCAGATAGAGACAGAGCCAGATAGAGGCAGAGACAGATAGAGGCAGAGACAGATAGAGGCAGAGACAGATAGAGACAGGGGCAGACAGAGCTAGATAGAGGCAGAGACAGGAACAGACTGACAGAGGCAGAGACAGATAGAGGCAGAGACAGATAGAGGTAGAGACAGACAGCGATAGAGAGACAGAGAGAGAGAGGCAGAGATAGAGGCAGGGGCATATATAGGCAGAGATAGATAGAGGCAGAGACAGACAGAGACAGACAGAGGCTGAGACAGGGACAGGGGCAGCCAGATAGAGGCAGAGACAGACAGAGACAGAGAGACGGAGAGGGAGACAGAGTGAGGGAGACAGGGACAGACAGAGACAGGGACATACAGAGACAGATAGAGGCAGAGCAGGGACAGGGACATATAGAGGCAGAGATAGAGACAAACAGAGACAGTGACAGAGAGGAAGAGTGACAGAGAGAGGGAGACAGAGAAGGAGACAGAGGGAGAGAGAGGGAGAGAGAGAGAGGGAGAGAGGGGGAGGGAGAGGGACACGGAGGGAGACAGAGGGAGACAGAGGGAGAGAGAGGGAGGGAGAAGGAGGAAGACATAGGGAGGAAGACATAGGGAGGGAGACATAGGGAGGGAGACAGAGGGTGACAGAGGGAGGGAGAGGGAGGGAGACAGAGAGAGGGAGACAGAGGGAGAGGGAGACAGAGGAAGGCAGAGGGAGACAGAGGGAGGGAGTCAGGGGGAGACAGAGGGAGGGAGAGGGAGACAGACAGAGGGAGACAGGCAGAGGGCGACAGACAGTGGGAGGGAGACAGAGGGAGAAAGACAGAGACAGACAGAGGGAGAGGTAGGGAGACAGAGAGAGAGGGAAACAGGGAGAGAGGGAGACAGAGGGAGACAGAGGGAGGGAGTCAGGGAGAGACAGCAGGATGGAGAGGGAGACACACAGAGGGAGACAGAGGGAGGGAGACAGAGGGAGACAGACAGAGGGAGGAAGACAGAGAGGGAGACAGAGAGAGAGGGACACAGAGTGAGAGGGAGACAGAGGGAGACAGAGAGAGGGAGACAGAGAGAGGAGACAGAGGGAGACAGAGGGGGACAGACAGAGGGAGACAGAGGGCGAGAGAGAGGGAGACAGAGGGAGGGAGACAGAGGGAGGGAGACAGAGGGAGGGAGACAGAGAGAGGGAGACAGAGGGAGGGAGTCAGGGGGAGGGAGTCAGGGGGAGACAGAGGGAGGGAGACAGACAGAGGGCGACAGACAGAGGGAGGGAGACAGAGACAGAAAGAGGGAGACAGACAGAGAGAGAGGGAGACAGAGAGAGAGGGAATCAGTGGGAGACAGAGAGAGGGAGGAAGACAGAGAGGGAGACAGAGAGAGAGGGACACAGAGTGAGAGGGAGACAGAGGGAGACAGAGAGAGGGAGACAGAGAGAGGAGACAGAGGGGGACAGACAGAGGGAGACAGAGGGCGAGAGAGAGGGAGACAGAGGGAGGGAGACAGAGAGAGGGAGACAGAGGGAGACAGACAGAGGGAGGGAGTCAGTGGGAGGGAGTCAGGGGGAGACAGAGGGAGGGAGAGCGAGACAGACAGAGGGAGACAGACAGAGGGCGACAGACAGAGGGAGGGAGACAGAGACAGAAAGAGGGAGACAGACAGAGAGAGAGGGAGACAGACAGAGAGAGAGGGAGACAGAGAGAGAGGGAGACAGTGGGAGACAGACAGATAGGGAGATAGAGGGAGGGAGAGGGAGACAGACAGAGGGAGACAGACAGAGGGAGGAAGACACAGACAGAAAAAGGGAGACAGAGGGAGGGAGACAGAGAGAGAGAGAGGGAGGGAGACAGAGAGAGAGGGAGGGAGACAGAGAGAGAGAGAGGGGGAGACAGACAGAGTGAGTGACTGAGGCAGAGGGAGACATAGAGAGAGAGAGGGAGAGAGAGGGAGAGAGAGAGAGAGAGAGAGAGAGAGAGAGAGAGGGAGGGAGACAGAGAGAGAGAGGGAGGGAGACAGAGAGAGGGAGGGAGAGATAGAGAGAGAGAGAGAGAGAGAGAGGTGTGTATGCTGGGTCTGGTGGCTCAGTGTACGAAGGTGTCCGCCACAGGGCCTGTGTTCAACCTCAAGGTCGCAGTTTCTTTTTGCTCTAGCCCCGCCTCCCTCCCCCACTGACCCCGCCCCCACCGGTGCAGCCCTCGGCCATAAACCACACTGTAAATTTGGTCCAGAGAGAAAGTTTGTGAGTACCCATGCTCTAAACAGTGATTCCTTATGGTATGTGTTAATATTTTGCAACTGAATTAGGGTCACGAAACAGTTATACTTTTACCACCTCCTTAAAAGAGGTGTAAATCCATTTGCAAATGGAAAGGGGCCCCCTTTCCCCTTGAGAATGTAAAAAGAAAAAAAATTAACAGTAGGCAGTGTTCCCTACTAAAAACTAAGTTATGCTTTTCATTTGTTTTTCAAATGCATCTTGTTTTACTCTTAAAGAAAATGGGTTGCATTTTCTTTAAGATGGCTCTGTTTAAAAGCAAGCACCAACATGGTCGGCTGACCTCAGCAGGCCAACATCCCTGTAATGGCGCAGATTTCGAAAGGGTTGCCAATTGTGACTAACCTCACTACTATTCATGAGGTAGGTGAATTTAAAACCCACTAGGAATCGCTATTTTTATAATTAAAAGTTTTATACATTATAAATTGCGATTTGGTCAAAATCTCAGTTTGGAAATTGCAGTTACTAATTTTGACACATATGGCCCAAAGCTTTTAAAAGTGTTTTTTCGGTTAGTTTTTTTACTTCTTTTAAATAATCCAACCTATTCTGAATCTCACAGGGCTTGGCCTGCGGCTAACCCACCATGTGCACTCAACTCCTGCTGCACATTGCCAGAGTGCAACTGTGGTTGTCTGCGAGGACTGGCCACCAGTCAGACCCTCGGCCCGACCCCAGGCACCCAGCACCTCCTGTGCATTGCCTTCAACTGTAAACATAGACGGTTAACTGCAGTGCCTGACTTGCAACCAAGCCCAGCTCCCAAACCGCCATCAACAGTCAACTGCATGCACAGCTGCCACCTGGTACCTCTTAAGAGGGTATCGAGATCTCTGAGACATCTAAATACGGCCTGCGGTACTCTATAGAGTTGATTTATTGCCAACACCTATGGCCTTTGACCGTGCACAGTCGGATTGACTGCAGGACCTGGTTACAGTTATGCCCTGCAAACAACCTGCCACCGGCTGCCTACTGCTGTTGCACACGGCCTTTAGAGCCCAACTAGCACCTTTTTAAAATGCTTATGTCATAAAAAATCTTGCTTTTTGGAGAGTACCTCAGCTACTGCTGGATGGCCTGAAACGTAGACGGATACAAATGAAATAATGTAATGTCCTTGCACTCCAATTGGAAAAAGATAGAAGTGTTACATCTTAAGTGTCAACGATCACAGGAATGTTATATGATTACCTAGTGTGTACATATATGCTTTTTTCCATAAGTATTATGTGGTGTAAGACTGATGTATTTTATTTTCTCCCTACATAGATGACTAGTCCAGCTAATCTCACTTCAACAGAACTGGCTGATGCCACGTTTCTTGCAGAGGCTCTGAGAAATTCCACTTTAATTAACAACATCCTGGGACAAATAAATACAATTGCAAGCTATAGATTTCTTTCTGGCTATCTTGAAAGAGTAACTGCAAACTTCTGTCAAGTAAGTATAAAACGTAAACGTATAAGTAAAAGTGCCTTTACAAGTTCTTTGTGCCATAGCTTGCTGCATCCTCCTTCTATTTTTTTCTCATCAATACCTAGATTTTCTTTGTCCAAATCCCCCAAAATCTCAATTCAGAGCTGGGCTCTAGAGCTAACTAACCAGCATTGCTAACCTTCTCTGGCTCTTCGTGTGTTCTTAGAAAAATCGAATATCACTTAATCACTGCTCCATTAACCTGCAATCATTCATTTGTTTCAATACCCATCATGTGTACTACATAAACGCCATGCTATAACATATTCCAAAGTCTGTCAGTCTCTTTCACTGGGAAGCCTGGTTCATTGGCCTGCCATTAACTAATTGGTAGAACAAGATACTATTCACCAGAATTAGAAAGTAGGATAAGAGAAAGATGTAAGGGTTCTGAATCATTGGCACAGACTCTGCCATGGTCCAGGTCACCTTCCCAAAGGAATGATGATGGACAATAGCGAGATGACAACAATGCTTGACTCTGATAGAATAGGGTCTCTTAAGTCTCCCTCTATTGGTAAAATCAAACAATATAATCCCTCACTGGTAAAGTGGGCCTTTGATTGTCGACTTGAAGTTTAAGAAAGCAGCCAACATCAGAAACACATTACAAGTACAGTGAAACCAATATAGCTCCACAAAAACAAGAAGATGGTGTCCATACCATAGGGGGTTTTATCACAAATTTAGTTCAGGTTACAATTTAAATCATTTAGCAAAATTGATACAGAAATATTTGTGCAGTCTGAACTTATTCATGGTCAAAAAGTGTATTCAAAAAACCGGACAACATACAGCAAGCAAAATATAACCCATGCACCTTTCATAAAGGAACTCCCTTATTCTAAATAAAGGATCGAAAGTAGTAAGGGGAAAGTCTGCAAGAAAGGCGCCAGTATCAGATGAGCCAGATTTAAGATTCAATAGAAAGAGAGTGAATATTCAAGCAAAAAGATGAACACTGTGGGCAGGGAAATCAGTAGAGTCAAGAAGAGGTCTTCTCGTAGCAAATGTCAGGATAGGGTCTGTTCTGCTATTATAAAGACCACACAATTAAAGTATGAAAGGAGATTATAGAAGGCTTCTCCATATCATTTTCCAATGAACTAACCAACAAAAATACAGTGTTCTTGGTGAGCCGAAAGACTCTCTATCTTATATTAATGAGGCAATCGTTTGGACAACCTTGGATGTAACATCAGTCCGGTCTGCCTGGTACAGGATGGTGTCTCCCACCATCTCACTCTCGTAATCTAAGGCCAACAGTTAATTAAAATGCATTAATAGTTTACTAACCTAATACAATGAACAATGAATCCATTCCAATCAAACAAGAGCACAGATAAGACACCTGCAAACAAGAGAAAAACAAGACACTTGCAAAACACTATACATTGTAATGTGTGCACTGAGGCCTAGTTACTGATTAGGCCAACACTAGATTTAAACAAGTTCTAAAAGAATACAGTTAGCATTAGTTTTTATATCACATGCAATTTTATAAAGACATCATACATCTTTCATGGTGAATACATTGATTATAATTCAGCTGAACATACGAGTGACTCTCATTAAAACAAATATACAGCCACTTACTGCAAATTAATGAATAAGTGCACACATTAATACAGTTAATCACATACTAGGTACAGACGTTGCATATGAAAGGTAGGGGGACGCGCTAAAGTATGCTGCTCCAACTTCACCCATGGGTTCATCCTCAGCCCTGAGAACTCCATTTTAGTTCAATAGAAATGAAAAAGCCTGATTGGCCTATTCACAAATTTAATTTTGTCGTTTAGTAGTACTATAGTAGTACTACTAATGTGTTACAAAATGCTATTCACAAAGCTCCATGCCCCAGTTCTGCGTCCAACTCTCCTACATTGTTCTATGAGGATATTTGTGACCGACTGAGGAGCATAGCACATCTAAATATGATTTTTTGTAATAAATGTGGCAGAGGGAGGAGTGGCTGGAAAATGGGGAACATTTATGAATTAAGAGGAAGGAGTAAGGAGGGATTTAGGAAGGTTATGGAGGGATTTTGGGAGGGACAAAACACCTACAAACTGCGAAAGAGTAAGCCCACTGCAAACCTCAAACTGCACTTTTCTAATTTTGTGGAGGTTTCAGTCAGCTCACCTAGGTTTCTCCTTGAAACCAAGGCCTAAAGTGGTGTGACGCTACATACCCGTCTTGAAATAGGGGAACACTTTCCACTATTGATCTCTTGAAAATATAGACTTCGTACCCTTATGATACTCTCGAGATCAAGGACCTCCCAATGTTATGGATCTTCACTGGTATACTCCTCCTTTTTATCAATTCGGCATTTCTATAGGATTTAGAAGGGAGTTCTGCCAGTGACCCATTTTCTGCACTGGACCCAATAAACGACATCCAAAAAGAACCCAAAACCATAGTAAATGTACTCCAGACCAGAGCTGGAGTAAATTCAGCACCTCACATGGCCAATCACAGCCAATGCAACACCATCCCATAGAAAGCGATGGAGGTAGTGACTTAAAATAAAACTCATAGAAAATAGTGTAAAATTAAATGTAATTATTTAAACTATTTAAATATGAATGCATTAACAGCTGAAAGATAAGACTTGGCAGCCACCAGCTTTTACCCTTCCTTGATATTTTCTGATACACACACAAACACACACAGAAAGTTAATGCATTAGGGAGGAGCCTAGCGCGCAACCAAGATGGCCGCGTAGGTGCGAGGCTCCCGAGGACCTCCGCGACCTCCTGAATTAATCCTGGCGATATCCTGTCCTTGTTGAGGGGACTGTGTTGGGGAACCGGAGCTGAGGCGCCACCCGTTTTTTGGGCTCGAATCGGACCCCGAACGCCGGTGGGAGCATCGATCGAAGGTTGCGGCCTTCTCCTCGCCGGCCCCCCGGATTGGAGTAGTGGGGCGATCCGGGGACAAAGTGAATAACAGCGGCGAGCGGGGCTGGGCGACTGGCGTACCCCGCACTTTCACTTTCGCTTTTGCGCCCTCCTAGCTCTCAAGCGGGGTCGGGCTGCGGAGCGGGGTGCGGTGGTGTGGCCTTGTCCAGGAGCCCGGCTGACCCGCCGGCGGTGGGTTGACCCGCGGTTTGGTGGTCGCCCCTGCCCCCCCCCTGGCACCCGTGACTTGGTATAGCGGCCCGTTTGGGGAGCTTGGCACAACGGTGGAAGAGCCAGCATGTCCACCAAACAAGATGGCGACCGGGCGAAGGTGAAGACGACCCGCCGTGGCACGGCGCACCAGGCCAACAGTATGGACCGCTACACGCTCCAGAAGGGTTCTCCGGAGACATCGCGTGCATCCCCGGTGGGCCCGACGGAGGCATCTGCTCATCCGGTGGATCTGACCCTCCGGGACGTCATGGGCGCCATCGCAGAGATGAAGGCCTCGGTGGACCAGCGTTTCGACACCTTAGCGCAAAAAATAGACTCGGTCCTGGTGGATGTGAGCCTTGTGAGGGCAGACTTGTCCAAAACAAACGACCGAGTCGACTCCCTGGCCCACACCACAACGAGCCTCACGACAGACGTGGTGGCCCTCCAGAAGGAGGTGCGCCGGCTTGGCCAGGCGAGCGCCCTGATGGACCGGCGACTGGAGGACTCCGAAGGTCGGGCCCGGAGGAATAATGTCCGTATTGTGGGGGTGCCGGAGGGACGAGAGGCGGAGGCGGCGGATCTTTTCGTGGAAGAGTTGATCCTGACCCATCTCCAGCCCCGGGGGCTGAGTAAGCTTTTTGCGGTGGAGCGTGCTCACCGGGTCCCCGGGGGCAGACCTAAGACTGGTGCCCCGCCGCGGCCTCTCATTGCCCGGATTTTTAATTTTCGGGACAGAGATGCTATCCTCCAGACCTCCAGGCAACAGGGACCGGTCAAGCTTGACAACATGGAGGTACATTTCTACCCAGACTTTACTCCGGCGGTCCAGAAGCAGCGACAGAGCTTTCTTGGTGTTAAACGTCGCCTAAGGGACCTAAACCTCAAGTACTCAATGCTCTTTCCAGCTAAGCTGAGGGTAGAGGTGGATGGTCGCACGCACTTCTTTGACCGGCCCGAGGCGGCTGGGGACTGGCTGGACACTCTGCCTGGAGATCGGGGCCGGGGGGGCGGGGGGGGCGCGTCTGGCGAGGAGGGCCCGCCGGATCAGAATTGAGGGGTGACTGAATAGGCCTTGCTCTGGACGTTGTTCCTTCACCATTTATTGATTGCGTATGTTCCCCTCCTATGGAGGTCGTGCGGGGTCTGTTGGGGGCTTCCCTCCTCCTCTGGGGGACTAGTTAGTATTTTAGCTATGGGGCGACAGGCACACTGCACTTTGGGGGGGCTGTCTGGGCTCATGCAGGGGTGCAGGGAGGGGGGAGTTCTGTTGGGACCGGGGGGTGGGGGGGGTGTGTTGTTTGTTAGCACCGCAGGGCAAACCCGCTACTATGTTGTTGTTTTTAGGATGCTCGATGGGGGACGACCGATTGTTTCGACTTATGATGGGGGGTAGGGATTTGACTGTGTTGTCATGGAATGTTAACGGCCTGGGGGATAGGATTAAGCGTGGTGTGGTCCTGCAGTACTTAAAACGTATTTCACCAGATGTTGTCTTCCTGCAGGAGACGCACCTTATAGGTAACTCCTTTCATGCAATGAATCGGCGGGGATATCGTTTGGCGGCCCATTCCGGCTTCACCTCGGGCTCGCGGGGGGTGGGTATTATGATCAAGAACTCGCTCCCGTTGGAGATTGATGAGGTGCGCCATGATGAGAGGGGACGCTACACGGTTCTGGTGGGAAGAATGGAGGGTAGAGTGTTTATCTTTATATCAGTGTACGTCCCGCCTGGGTTACAAGCCACCACATTCGCGGACCTGGGGCGCCTCCTTCTGGACCTTCCGAGTGGCCTGCTGGTGGTTGGAGGGGACTTTAATGCGGTAGCCTCTGGGTCTATGGATCGCCATCCCCCTAGGGACCTCCCCCGGGCACAGGCGTGGCTGCCCGGCCTTCTGGACACGCTGGGCCTGGTGGATTGCTGGCGATTAAAGCATCCCGCATTGCGACAGTACACCTTCCACTCGGGTGCCCATGGTAGCCTCTCGCGGCTTGATTACATCCTTGTCCCGGCGGCCCATGCAGGGAGGGTGGGGGAGGTGCGCCATCTGGCGCGGGGTATCTCAGACCACTCCCCACTGTTGTTGCATTTCGATGTCTTCCCGAGGGGGGATGGCAGGGTGGCCCCAATCAATGCATGGTATTTGCGCGACCCCACCATTCGTGCCGATTTGATCAAATCCTTACAGCGATATTTCGACGAGAATGTGGGGTCGGTCTCTTCGGCCATCTCCCTGTGGGAGGCTTTCAAGGTAGTCCTTAGAGGGGAGGCCCTCTCCTTTATCTCCCATGCCCGGCGGCGCGAGCGGGAGGAGGTGACCCGGGTAGAGGCCGAGATTGCAGAACTGGAGGGTGACCTGGGGAGCGGGGTAACAGACGCCAAGTTGCATGTTCTACACCTAAAGCAGGCGGCCTATCGGGCCCTCGTCACGGAGGCGGCCAGGGGCCTCAGTAGAGAGCAGCAGGGGCGATTGTATGATGTGGGTGATAAGGCTGGCAAATTGATTGCGTGGTTGGATAAGAGGGAGAGAGCGAGCCGCGTGGTGCCTTTGATTGAGAGTGTTGATGGTGCGTGTGTCACTGAGCCGGAAGCCATTGTCTCCTGCTTCGCGGATTATTTCCGCGAAGTCTACTCCCCGGTTTCCCCCTGCTCGGAGGAAGATTCCCATGCCCTGCTTCGGGACATCGCACTGCCCTCCCTAACGGTGGAGGACAGGGATTCGCTGGACGCCCCTCCCACCTCGGACGAAATTGCCTTGGCTATTCGCTCGGTTGCATCCGGCAAGGCCATGGGCCCCAATGGTATTCCCATCGAGCTCTACAAGCTACGCCCGGATGTGTTGGCGCCCCACCTGCGCGCGATGTTCCTGGCGGCCCACTCGCAGGGTTCCCTCCCGCCGGACCAGCGTCTGGCCACAATAGTGGTGATCCACAAGGAGGGGAAGCCCCGTGAACGGGTCACATCCTATAGGCCGATTTCGCTTTTGAACGCGGAGCCCAAAATCCTCGCCAAGGTGTTGGCCAACCGGTTGGTTGGCGTGGTGGGCGATTTGGTCCACCAAGACCAATCTGGCTTTATACCGCACCGCAACACGGCGCTCAATCTGCGGCGCTTGCACGGGGTGCTCGCGCGTGTCCCATTTGTGCGGGAGCCGGCCATCTTGGCGTCCTTGGACGCCACCATGGCGTTTGATACGCTTGAATGGCCATACATCTGGGCGATGCTGGCGAAATTCGGGTTTGGCCCGGGTTTCATTAGCTGGGTCAAATTGCTATATTCGGGCCCATTGGCGCAGGTGGTAGTGAATGGGCGAGTCTCGGCCCCATTCGCGCTGGGGAGGGGTACGCGACAGGGTTGCCCCCTGTCGCCTCTCCTGTTTGCCCTGGCCCTGGAGCCCCTGGCGGAGTGGCTGCGGTGGCACCCTTCTATCCGTGGTCTCCGCTGGACTCCCGAGCATGAGGACCGTGTGTCCCTCTATGCTGACGATATCCTTCTGTATCTCGCCTCCCCGCGTAAATCACTGATCGTCCTGGTTGATGTTTTGCGCTCATTCGGTCGCAACTCAGGCCTGGTCATCAACTGGGCGAAATCCTGTGTCTATGTGCTTTCCGGGGAGGCTCCGGCCCTACCACGGGACTGTCCGATCCAGATTGCCTCCCAAGGTTTTCGGTACCTGGGTATCTATATCACACTTGACCCGGAGGCCCGCTATGAGCGGAATTTGCTACCCCCCCTCCAGCGCTTGAAGGAGGACGTGGTGCGCTGGCGGCGTCTGCCGCTCTCGCCGCTCGGCCGAGCGGCCTTGTTTAAAATGATGTCTCTGCCGCGCTTCCTCTACGCCCTCCAGAATACTATGGACTTGGTCCCGGCACGCTATTTCCGTGAGGTGGAGGGCCTCCAGCGGCGCTTGTTCTGGGACGGGAGGCCGCGCATTGCTCTGGCTAAATTGACGCTCCCGTGGTACGATGGGGGGGTCGCCCTCCCGGACATTAAACGGTATTACTGGGCCTCCCAACTAGCTGCAATTAATCATGGCCTTTATGGGCCCGCCTTGAACCCGGCATTTGAGATGGATAAGATGCTCCTACCCGGTGGCGATTACAATCGCGCGCTCTATTCTGGCGCGCCCGACTCCCGTTTGACGGGACCGACGCGTGTCATGGTGCGTGTCTGGCACGCGGCTAATGCAGCTATGGGGTGGAAGGACCGTTTGACCCGGGCGTCACCGCTGTATGCGTCTGAGAGGTTGGGCTCCCTGTGGACGTCGAAGGGCTTCGAGAAGTGGGACACGATCGGAATCAGCACGGTGGGAGATCTCTGGACGAGGGGGGGATTCAAGACTTTTGAGATGCTGCAGGCGGAGTTTCAGCTGCAGGGCAGTGAGTACTTTCGGTACCTACAAGTCCGCCATGCGCTGGGCTCCGTCTTCCCGGACGTCGCATCCATTCCGGAGTCTTCCCCCCTGGAGGACAGAGTGCTGGATGGCCATGTACCGGACAGCACGATCTCCCTCATATACAAAAAACTGATCAACGATAGATCGTGCCTGCTGACTAGTCTCCGCGAGGCCTGGGTTGCCGACGGGCTGGAGCTGGACGACGAGGATTGGATTTCCGCGGTGGCCTCTCCGAAAGAGGTGGCCATCCCGGCTCGCCTTCGTTTCGTCCAGCTCAAGATCCTTCACCGGGTTTACGTGACGGGGCCACGGCTTCTGCGTATGGGTTTTGCTGGTGACGGACTGTGTAAGCGTGGCTGTGGTGCGTTGGCGACTTTCATGCATATACTGTGGGAGTGCCCGAAGGTGGAGCGATTCTGGCGTGGTGTGCATGAGGTCCTGCGTGTGGTTACGCGTGTCGCGCTGCTGCCTGAAGCGAGGAGATGCTTGCTGAATGTATGGGAACCGAATGACTATTCGGTCCCGCAGACGCGGTGGGTGACTCTGGGATACATGATAGCTAAGCGGGACATTGCTCAATTGTGGGGATCCCAGAGGCCCCCTGCGGTGTCGGCCTGGAAAGAGCATATGGATTGGTGTATGTTTCGTGAAAAGGTGGTGTATGTGGCGAGGGGTAAGCCTGGGGCGTGGGTGAAACTCTGGGGCCCCTGGAACGCCTACCGCGGGGGTATTTGTGAGCCACCATTGCTACCGGCTGCCTCGCCTGCTCCGTCTCCCTAGACGGCCCCCCTCCCTCGGCCGCGGGCGCGCGGTCCCCCAGTCCCTGATCTACTCCCATTCCCCTCCTCAGAGTTCTGCTGCTGGTTCGGATCCCCCACTTCTGGAGCACGTGCTGTCACTTTGGATCGCGGGTTGCCTTGCGGGTGTGGTTTTTTGGTGTTGTTTTGTTTCAAGAAAAGGGAACCGTACTGTGGGCTTGGAGCTGTGTGGCCTGCACCATTGATTACTCCTGTTTCACTGCTCTGCACTGCCGAGAGACTTTTACTGTATGTATGCAATATGCTTTTGTCATTTTAGCGGCCGGCCGGGTGGTTGTAGGCCCATACCTGTAACTTTTACAAACTGCAATAAACGGTTTCAAAAAAAAAAAAAAAAAAAAAAAAAGAAAGTTAATGCATTTGTAAAAGTAGGTTTAGGCAACACCTATACATCCCAAAATTCATTGCTAAAGCCAAATACAAAATGTCAAGAAAAAGAGCACACATTTGTGTTTATGGAAACATGGCTTATAGAGGAAATAGTTCCTTATGCTCAATAAAGGACCAGATTAAAAGTTCACTCTCAAAAGCAGAGAAGCCAGAAGGGGGCATGGCTTAACCAACCACGATGGCGGACGCGTTCTGCTGAGGCTCCGCGCATGGGCCCGATAAGCGTCATCCATCCACCACAACGGGGGCTTGCAAATCAACCGGAGAACTCACGCTGGAACCGCTGTGGGGCAGTGGACAGGCTTAGAGAGGCACTCTCATACAGCCACGGAGTCGGACTCCTGATACTAACATGGCGCCCGCCTGGTAGCGGCCGTTAGTAGTATCGTACCTCAGAAAGCTCAGAAAGATACATCTAGTGAAGGCAGCGCAGCCCGGAGAAAAGCACGCACACAAGACCGGCAATTTAGAAGCAGAGGTTTGGCTGCTGCTGACTCTGACGCGGAGAACCCAACGTGGGGCCCCGAGGGAGGAGCACCGATGACGCCCGGGCCCCCGGTGGATCGCGAATCCATGAACCAGAGCCTCTGGCTGTGCCAAGGGTGAACCCGCTGTGGGAAAAGGTCAGGCATGGACAGGCACTCTAGAGCGGCCGCGAGGTCGTTCGCCTGACACCCACATGGATGGCACCCGCCTGGTAACCGCCGCAAACAGCATTGTGACACTGAGAGCCGGGAGCCCGGGAAAATACATCTATCGAAGGCAGTGCAGACCGAAGGAAAGCACGCACACAAGACCCGGCAATTCAGATACAGAGGTTTGGCTGCTGCAGATTCCGACGCCGAGAATCCAACGTGGGGCCCCAGAGGAGAGGCGCGGATGTTGCAGGGCCCCCAGCGGATCATAACTCCACGAACCAGGGCCCCACATTGGATTCAAGGGTGGACCCGCTGTGGGGTGGCAGACAAATGCGTGCAGGCCCTATCGGGTGGTCGCGAGGTCGGGCGCCTAATTCCAACATGGCGCCCACCTGGTGACTGCCACATGCAGCATAGAAATTCTGAGAACCAAGAGCCTGGAAAGGCGCATTTATGAAAGGCAGCGCAGCCCGAAAAAACACACACGCAAGACCAGCAGCTCAGAAACTAAGGTTCGGCACGAAGGTGGCAGCCCCCCCAGCGGTAGATCGACAACAGAAGCGCAGGCCTAGGAAGAGGCCTGCGAAGGAGACGCGGCCAGGGGCAACGGCAACTAACCAGTGAGTCTGCACCTCTCCCCCCTCCACCCACCTCCCAAGCAAATCCAGCACCCCCCCTGAATACCTCAATTACTGAACACTTGCCATCCCACGGGCAGTAAACGTCAGGGAACCCCATGGGGAGGGGCCCTTTTGGACAGGTAGACGCTGGGAGAGTGGAGAGAGTCGACAGGACCCACAACCCTACACATCAGGACTTGCCAAACTGCCCCAAAAGACAAGACCGCCACCGCCAACAAAGGGGATACCAACCCCACCCACATAAGAAGCAGGGCAACTGGGGCTCCGGATAGTTGCCGCTACCAGGAGAGGATCGGCACAACATGAGAGTGAGCCCCAAGAACCACTAGCCACATGTATATAGCAGCAGAGAAAAGCCAACCGAAAGGTGCTGGCCCCTCGACAGGAACAGGTGGAGGGAAAAAACAGGCAGAAACAGACAATGACACCAGTATAACTGGGTGCAGGCCAACAAACCGGGAAGTACATGCCCTTGCCCAAATAGCCACAGAGCAGAGACAACTCAGCTGTGCCAGACCTTGGATGGACAGCGCGAAGCAGCAGAGACACGTCCAGATCAAGTGTCACCCCCCTTATCCCCCCTCCTCCTTTGCTTCTGAAACTGAAGCACCCACGCACAGAGGGAAACATTACACTGTGACCAGAAAGCCTTGCCTGCTCAACCCACACCATCCGAGAAACCAATGGAGGGTAACCGGCGACCTGCAAATACCTGTGCCAGTCAACTAGCAGAACGCCACGGGCACCTTGAGCCCAGAGACCTCACAAGACAGCAGCAACAGCGCCATAAACACACATTAATGGGATGCCCAAAAACGACTGGGGGACCCCAGCCTCTCAACGTGGTGCAATCCAAATCACCAACCCAAGAAGTCCAAACCACAGACCCTGTCACTAACGGCGCCATGTAAGACAAACTCGACAAAGTCCTAGCGGCCATAGAACACTCATGTGTCACCATGGAGGAGCTGGTCGGTACCTTAGCCACTGACTTCCACTTACTACGAGATGACCACTGGAAGCTGGCAGACAAGGTGACGGATGGAGAAAAGACCATGGCGGTCCTTCAACCCCAAGCTAAAGCACAACAGGACTCCTTGAAAGAGCTACAAGTGCGAGTGGCGCTGCTGGAAGACAAGACAGATGACCTGGAAGGGCACTCCAGGCGCAGTAACCTGCACATACTGAAACTACCGGAGGGAGTGGAAGGGAAAGAACTGATTGAGTATGTAGAGATCTTTCGCGCAGCACGGAGAACTGACCGTCTTCTCGATCGAGAGAGCACACAGAGTACCGGCAAGTCGCCCAACCCCGGGATCGCTCCCACGTCCCATGCTAGTTAAACTTCTCCACTTCCGGGACAGAGACACCATACTCAGGGCCACCAGGCAGAACAGCCCCATCACGGTGGAAGACAAACAGGTCATTCACTTCCCAGACTACTCCAGGGCAGTGCAACGGAAGAGATTGTCATTTCTGGAAGTAAAGCGGCTGCTGAGGGAGAACAATGTGCAATACTCTCTTCTATTCCCGGTGCGGCTCAAAATCATTCATAACGAGGTATCAAACTTCTCCACAGACCCACAAGAAGCAATGGACTGGCTAGAATTGAACCTGCAAGTTAATCAAGGCTTACGAAACGCCTGTCCAAGAAAGCCAAATGTCTCCAGACCCCCGCGACGCAGGTCGAAGGGCACCAGGAACAGAACAGGAAAACAGATGCAAAACAAGACATTGACATCTGGAACAGATTATAGCAGAGAGGCAGAAAGCTATCTAGGCGGTAGCGGAGCTGGTGGCACACCACTCAGCATCGGACAATGAAGACGGCCCACACATTTTCACGCCAGAAGAAGAACCCAACGGATCCTGCAGTTCAGACGGGGACTCGGAGACATTACCTACAGTTACCCCGCAAACAGCAGACACACTCATATAGGGATGCTGTGCAACGACCCACACTATGCACCTCCACAAATTCAAATTCAAATTTGTATTTATTTGATCTAGTTCTCTACTGAGAACAACAAATAAAATGATTAAAAACGATAGGATTACATTTATGGATATAAAAATTTTGAACTTTAATGCTAATACAAATTTATAAAAAAAAAAAAATTTAAACAGATTGTAAGAAACAAATTCATTGGGAGGTGACTTAAAAAGAGAAACATGCTGTGTACACTTGTAGAATTACACTTTGTTTGAATTGGTTTTAAAAACTGCTTTCTAGCAACAACTGCTGTGGAATTAGGACAGACAAACAAAACATGCATCAGGTCTTGAATTTCTCCTTTACAGAGGTCACATAAACTACTATCATGGTTGTTATTTGTCCATTTACAAGTAAGAGATTTAAAAGGGAGGATCCCAAACCGAAGTAAAATAATATATGGCCGGGCGCCATGTCTTAAAGTAAAAGTAAGATATTGTTGCCTTTGTTTGAATTCTATTGACTCAGCATAAACCTTATAACATTGCAGTTTTGTACAGTGCTGGAAGTCAAGATCATAGCTTATCCTTGGAGTCAAATGTTTTAGAAAGAGTTTCAAATGTGCCGGGGTCCAGGATTTCAGCAGATCAACTGTAAATCCTGACAACTTGAGTGCAAACTCTAGGTTTCGATAAAAAACGTATTTTGAGGATCCTTGGACAAAGGTTTCCGATCTTAATAGAGCTCTTAGAGTACCTTGTTCAGCGTGTAAGATGTTATTCGCCCATCGAATAATGCTCGTGATTCCTCTGGCATATGTACTAATTAGAGAAAACTCGAGGCGGGGGGCTTGCACTGGTACAGCTTGAGGCATTTTGGTTAATTTCCGAATAATCTGGCTTTCTTTGAGTTGTATTGGTTGCCATTGAGATATAGGAATGTGCTCAAGAGCGTATGAAAGAACAGGTGGAATCTTGATACTAAAAACCTGTAAAAGGCATGAAAAGTGCCTGTACCCGGTAGAAGAGTATAATCGTTGAAGCGCCCCGGCATGAACGTCAGCTTTGTGGGCCAAGTGCTGCAGATGAGAATAATTTTTTTAAGTCTGAGAAAAAATACGCCCTAAATAGGTGTATTCCTTCACTATTTCCAGCGGTTTTCCTCCTAAGGTCCAGTTATAATTTACATATCTTTGTTTTCCTCGAAAAGGAACTATTTTTGTTTTTGTTATATTAGGGACTAAGAAATTTGCTTCTGTATATAACGAAAGAGCATGCAGGTTTCTTTGGAGGCCAAACGGGGTAAGATCAATGATAATTACATCATCTGCATATATCAAGGTGTAACAACACTCCATCCCATGACCACGAATATGCAGGACGCGACACGTGCGGCCATGCCGCAAGGCCACTTGCACCCAACAGCCCCCGCTAACTACACATGCAGACCCACAGGGCCCACAATCCCCCCATCTCGAGTCTCAGAGATGTGCGAGAACCAGACGTTCAAAGAACCCCCTGTCCCAAAACACTAGAGGGTACACGTTAGCACCAGTTTGGATGTGTTGTCCGTTGCAGCAGATCCCATGCATTGGGTCTACTACCCGCAGCAGTTGTGGTTTAATCCCACCTTATTTCCCAACCCCAAACCCATTCCTACACGCAGGGCTACCTTAAACACCAGCACACTCAGGCCTCACACCAGGTGCAGTCGCTCCCCACCAAAGGGTACGGGGCGGGTTTCCCGGGGTCCTCCCCTTCCCCCTCTATCTTGCACTCCACAAGCCTCTATGGCCCTCACTCTAAACGCCCGGGCATCCACACAGCTAGGAAGCGATACGCTCTCCATGCGTACATCAAGAGCCAACAAGCACAAATCATACTCCTTCAGGAGACACATCTCACTAAAGGGGAACTCGTAAAACTTCAAAAGAGATGTTGAGGCATTTTCTGCGCAACTACATACTCAGCATATGCGCAAGGAGAGATAATTTGGCTCCAACCGGGAACCCCCTTTCTAGAGACCGGTAGAAGGGAAGACACTGAAGGGAGATATACCCTATTAGAAGGGCTGTTAGATGGCCAACCAGTGTTAACAGGCAGTATCTATGCACCCAAGACAGAGCAAGCAGAGTTCTGGGAGAACCTCTTGAAAAGTTTAGCCCAATTCACCACCTCACCATGGATTTTAGGGGGAGATTACAATTGTACACTAGATCTTAACTTGGACAGATCTCATCCTCCCATCCTGACCTCACATGCCCACGAGCAGACAGCCCGCTTCCGTGCATGGTTAAACTACTGGGCACTAACTGATGTTTGGCGACACACACACACCCGACAACTAAACTCTATTCATTTCACTCCATCCCCCAAGATCTACGGGTAACACTGGACTGATTTCTCTGTACGTCCACAATTCTCTTCATGATCCAACACTCAGATTACTTGGCATGGTATCTCAGACCATGATGCACATGAGGTAAGCCTCAGATGGCGCCTGCGCACACCGCCAATCCCTACGTGGCAACTCCCTCGGGACTGCCTTGAGGACCCAGTATTCCAACACGAGCAAAGGGGAAACATACAGCATTACTTCACCGACAATGCAAACATGACAACCTCTAGAACAGTAGAGTGGGACGCCTTAGAGGTAGTCATGAGTGGAGCCTGCATTAGGCAAATCACGGGAGTGCTTAAAACACTGGATCAGACAATTCAAAGAACAGAGCTGCATCTTACGCAGCTGTCCAAAGAAGCGGACAAAGGCGCGATCCACCCGCACAATTAGCAGAGGCCAAAACCAAGTACGCAGAAGCCTGCACAGACCTTCGCAGATACAATTTCCGCGATTATGCCTCTAGAACCCACAGAGAAGGGAATTGAGCCGGGACCCTACTAGCCTGGCTAATCCGGCAAAACACAGACACACAATCAGCGTCATGAACGCAGCAGGCACAGTCACCTATACAGATTACACAATCCTTCCATGAGTATTACGCAAAACTATACAGAGAGCCACAGCCAGACATAGGGGCGCACATAGATAAAATCCTGCACTCGATCACCATGACTCAGCTAGCCACCGCTGACAGGACAACCCTAGACGAACAGAGCACACCGGCAGAAATTAAAAGTGAGATGCGCCACCTAGCCAAGAATAAAGGCCCAGGCCACAATGGCTTCCCAATAGAATACTATAGTACTTTTCCCTCCCAAATGGCCCAGAGGCTAGACATAGTCTACAAGGCAGCATAAGAAACCGGAACACTCCCCAAATCCAGGCGCAAGTCCATACTGGTGACATTCCCCAAACAAAACCGTGACCCCTTATTCAGACCAATCATCCTGCTCACAGCGGACTGTAAAATATTAGGCAAGATCCTGGCGGTCAGACTCACGGACGTGCTTCCCAACCTGGTGCACCCTGACCTGTGCGGGTTTGTGCTCGGGAGAAACACTTCCATGTCCAGGACGGGTTGCGGGGCCGCTTCCCACGTGCTGCGTGCCTCATGCTGGACCTCGGGAAGGCCTTTGACACTCTAACATGGCAGTACCTATTTGCGGTCTTGTAACAGGTGGGAATTGGCCCTAACCTTGTAGCACATCTCAAACTGCTATACACTGACCTCACGACTTGGGTTCGCATAGGCCGGCACATATCGCCCCCTCTCCAGGTGACCCGCGGGACGTGTCAGGGATGTCCATTGTCCCCCCTGCTATTCGCTCTCGCAATGGAACCACTGGCAATCAGACTTAGGGAGGGAGGCGAACAGTGGGGATACCACAGCAGGGCCATACTCACAGTGTATCACTGTACGCGGACGACCTCCTTATCTATATCTTGGACGTTACAATGGACCTCTCTCCGCTCTGGGCAATGCTGGACGAGTTCGGAATGTTACCAACCACAGGGGCGGCCCAAAAGCACCTGAACCAGGTGCAATCAATATTTAGTCCAAACAGTGGTTCAAGAACTAATTATCTTGCACAATACAACAATTACAAAACACTACACATTATAATCAAGTAACATATTAATAAAAGTCAAAAAAACTAAAGTAAAGAAAAGGAAAACAGAAAACAAACAGGACCCTCATATATATATAATTATCAAAAATACAAATTTATTACAATTAATACATATTAAAAACAATGGAGCTCTATACAATGCGTTGGTATAGAGGAATTATAAATGCTTGCAGACCAAAACCAGTGGCAGACAAAACAGGGGAACAACATAAAACCAAATAATGTGTCCTTAATTAATTCTCAGGCCACATATGCGTCGACGGCTTTGTTAATATGCGGTCATCATCAGGACAAAGAGAAATTGACAGAGCATCCAAATTCTAATTTGTAGAGGTACTCTGACGTCGTTTTACGAAAAAATTGGTAAAGAATGTTCGGATCAGATGTATATAGACACATATAGAAATAAACAATGTCTTAACATGGTATAATTATTCCATGAAGAGAAGATTTGTATGGTGTGCTACGTCTGTAGTGCAATGATTCCCAAATCGATTTACACAGTCGGTAATTAAATTACCAATCGAAAGGCGCTGCTCATTAGGTGCAATCACCGCATCCGCGCTCGAGTAATCAGGAAGTTCGGAAGGGCAGCGGGACTGAACGTGAACTGGGAAAAGTCAACTATCTACCCCCTCCACCCGGACGCCCCTCACCAGGAAATACGGGCAAAGGGGGGTCATGCTGGCATGGAACAGGGATACCCCAAGATACCTGGATATCAGGCTGTACCACACCACGAGTGATCTCCTCGAGGGTAACCACTACAGAGCCCTAAGAGGCATTAAAGCCCAGATTAACTTCTGGCACACACTGCCCCATGCCTCTATAGGCAAAGTAGCCCTATCGTGGTGGTACCTTGCCTCCCCTATTACTTTGCGAACGTCCCGGTGACCCACCCACAAGCCTTTTTCCAGGAGTTAGGCTCCTCTCTGGTATCACTGAATTGGGGGAGAGGGCCCCCCAGGTTAGCCCGGGCGACACTACAACTACACGACCAGGGCGGATTAGGTGCCCCATCCTTTGAAGCCTGCTTCCTCGCAGCGCAACGGCAATGGCTAACATGCTGGACAGCGGGGCATCAAATAGAAGAGACAGACATGCAATTGGGACCCCTGACAATCCCTACGATACATAGACTTCTTCTTCCTGGCACTAAACCGAATCCGGCCCATCCCATCTTGGTGAAAGTAGCGAGGTCCTGTATGCTTAGACTCAGCCACCTCTCACACGCCACACCGCTGTATTCTCCACTACCACCACTGCCAGGTCTCCCCTACGGGTGTGGCCATTACACCTCCGGGGACGTGCAGGTGTGGACAGAATATGCACTCACAGTAGAATCACTGTTCACGGACGGTCAACTGGCCTCCTTTGAGAGTCTGACGGAGGGGAGCGGGCTCCCCCTGGGGCAGTTCCTTCTGCACAGGCAGATCATTTCCGACTGTAGGAAAATGTGGAACCTGACAGACGGACAACCACAGATACACCCCAATCTGCATGCAATATTATACATGGGCACAGGGCTCCCCTCATCACATGGATAGACAAATCCATCATAACACTCACGGCCACACTGCTAATGCAGCTCTGGGAAAAATGGGAAGAGGAACTCGGCCGGGCACTTCATGACAAAGAATGGCTCACAGCCCTTGAATACCATAAGAAAGTATTGCGCAACCAGCGCTTCAAAATTAACAATTAAACATACTATACCGGGCGTATCTCACCCCAGCGCGGCTTCAGCGTTTTTATCCTACAGCACTATTTGAATGCCCCCGCTGTCAGCAGCTCAGCGCTACTCTATGAAGTACTGGGAATTTTAAGCCCAGTGGTGCAGGGGAACACACCCTATGACTTCGGGTTCTTCCTGTTTCAGACCTACAGAAACACAGAGTCTTCTGGGTGAAGTCAAAGATCAGTTTATTGGCTGCAGACCAATTACAGGCATCCTAGAAGTACAACAGCGTGTATGTTCTCAGGAGACTGCTTAAAATTACAGAAACAAGCTTCTCCTTAAATACAAAATATCATGCTTCAGGCACACATTCCTTGTTTTACAGTATGGTCATTTACAGGTATACATTACAAATGAAAAGGCAGAGTCATGATGACCATCCCACATTCCAGTTAAGCCAGCCCACAATTATTTACCCAGCGAGGCTCAGATCCCACATCAGATATCAACAGGCCCCAATAAACACGGGCATCTCCTGTTTGGAAAACAAGCCATAAAGCAGGAACGGTCAGGTGTGAAAGAGATTAGCTGGAGGCTCGTGTGGGATGAAAAGGCTTTATGGTGTGTCAAGCCCTGATGCTAATCACAGGTGGCCAGAGGACGGGGAGCTCGTGAGACCGGACTGACCTGGGGCAGCGGAGCCAAGCTGCCCAGGTCACAGAGAAGTCAAAGGAAAGCACATGTGCTCTAAAGGCCCGTATTTGCTTCATAATATGTAGCCTATGTGAGGGCAACCATAAGATGGCCACCGCTCTAAGATGGAACCCACGAAGTCAATGTATAATACCGTATACTCAGTGCATTCATAGCTAGAACGTTATACAAAGCACTTGTACATACCACATTGACCATTCGCGGTTCGCTAATACCGGGATAGACAGGGGTAGGGCCCTGCCTCCTACGCGGTCCCAAATTTCAAAGTACGACAGACCCTCCTTTTGCCCTTACATAGGCAATAACTATATTCAATCCGAGTCTAGGTCAATATTCATGAAGTCATGGAGATGTTGCTGTAGCATCATCGTATTACTTAGCTCGTCCCTCGATACAGGTTTCCTTACACATAATGTAGCACAGAGGCCACATATCGCAGGAGCACACTGGATGCACAGACAGAACAGGAAAAGGATGGCTAAGATCATTCCAATGACCATCAGAATCTTCCAACCCCAGGCAGATATCAGTTCCCAGAACCACCCCACCAGTGACCAATCTCCTTTATCCACGTGTATGGATTCAGATATTTTATGCAGTTTGGAGATGGCTTGATAGACTGTTGGAGCGTTATCTGGTATGAAAATGCAACAACTGGATTGGATGACCTTACATACCCCACCGCGGTCTGCAAGTATGACGTCTAGAACCATGCGGTTCTGCAAAGTCATGAGGCGATCCGCTTGGAGCTCAGCTGTTAAATTACCAAGGGCACCAGCCGTAACATTAACGGTGGATTCAACTACACGAGTCAGTTGTCTCAGGTTCCTACTATTGACCATAGGTCCCCAAAACGGCAGGAAACCCAAAAAGAAGTCTCCCGCTTCCTGACCGGCAGTATCCTCCTTACTAATCATGCCTCTCACAACTCTGGTCTTGTGATAGTCAGAGGCAGCAGTAAATGTCGGTGGTAGCAGATTTGCAATATAACATGTGCCCGAGAAATCAGGGGGCAACCATGTATATGCTCGGTCATTGCAGACAAAATATGTACCCTTGGCAGCCAAAAACGCAGGGGAAAACTGCGATGGAAAAGTGTACGTTTCAGTACAGTCACTTCTCCCCAGTTGAGCTCTTGGATTCTGACCATTACCTTGTAAACAGAACCGACCTATGTGGGGTACGACCCAAATTGGGGATGAGATTTTCCGCTGTCTTTCACCCAGACTAATACTATACCCCGTCGCGTTCCACCCTACATAAGCTCTCAATTCATCTTTGGGAATAAATGAGTATGCATCGATATCTCTGCTCATATCGGCAACTCCTTTCATTAAGGCCTTATTATTGGCGCTAGGTCTGATGGAACGCGGTTGTCGCGGGGAGTAGGCATCAAGTGCAAAGAGAAACATGGTCTGAAATGACGATCCATTGTAACTAAACGGCAGCACTAGATAAGGAATACCCTTATTAATGGTATGTGGCATTAAACCACACACCCAGCAATTGGTTGTATTCATAACTAGTTGGTGCTGATGTAGGAGCTGAATAAACGAGTTGTTTACAAACTCTGATCGTCTAGCTTGTTCGTGTTCAGGCAGAGGGTGAAAAGAGTGTGAGGAGACAGTAGAAGGAGGTATAGGCTTTACAGTGGGTGCAATGGGCTCTTGAGAGGAGAAGAATACAAATCCAGTAACACTATCATACTACATAATATAAACAGACATAAAGATACAAAACGTTTGCTCTTCATTATTTTACACATTCTTGCTTGAAAGTTCATTTCCTCAGCGGGTCTCTCCATCTTAAAAAACTCCATCCTCTAATCATGCCGCTCGCGGCGGGTGAGTATCTTCTGCTAAGGAGTACGCCTGTCGGTCCAGGGAATGCCCTAGACCAACCAGGACCGTTGACCTAACGTCTTCGGCCTGTACCCCAAAGTCTTGGCACCGCGACCCTGCGGCTGAACCCGGATGGTGGTTCGAAAAACAAAAATCAAGAAAGTCCTTCAGATGGGAGAGCTATGGTATCAAAAACAAAAAGGTAAGGGAAAAGAATATTTATTTGTCCATAGGCCTTGGTCTTAAGTTATAGCGGAAACGGCCAGGTACTGTCTGATCTTGAAACAAGAGTTCAGGCTCTGTGGTGTCCAATCGAATTGACGGTGGCACAGCTTCTTGCTAAATATCGTCACTTTCTTGTGTTGAAGCTGTGCCTCTTACGTGTGCATCACTGAACAGCACAAAACGAGGTACAGTGTCTGTTTCTGAGTCAGCGATACCCTCCTGGACCCACTGGTCATACGGCAGAGGCAAAGGGATCCTTTTGATGTGGGCGCCGTGGATCCAGTTCTTGTTCCCCTTTACTCGAACAGCTGATCTTGTAGACAGAAGTACGAGATGAGGGCCAATCCAACGGGGCTCATCGTTGCTTTTGCGCTGGAAATTCTTCACCAGAACCCACGTGCCAGGGTCGATAGGGTGTCCTGGAGCCTCAGAGGCCTGGGGGAGAGTATCATGCACCTGTTGGTGTAAAACACGCAATTTAGCCGTCAATTCATACAAGTAATCAAGCAGTACTGGATGTTCGATTTCGCTGAATTTCGTTGGACTTGGCACACCCCATACATTGGCCGGGCGGCCAAAAATTGTTTCATATGGGCTAAGTCCCACTCGTGAGTGTACGGTCATTCTGGTGGACAGTAGTGCTAGAGGCAGAGCGTCAGGCCATTTAAGACCGGAGCTCGCCTGGATTTTGGCCAGCTTGAGTTTTAGAGCGCCATTGTAGCGCTCTACTAATACAGCTGATTGGGGGTGATTTGCAGCGTGGAACTTCTGCTTAACCCCTAATCCCTCACACACATTCTTCATCACTCGACCCACAAATTCACTCCCATTATCACTCCACACCATTCTTGGCATTCCAAACCTAGGAAAAAATTCCTTCACAAGGGCTTTGGCTGTGGATAGAGCAGTGTTGTCTTTTAGGGGATACGCTTCTATCCATTTTGAAAAAGCGCAAACAACCACCAATACATATTTCAGGTTGTTGCACCTTTCCATGTGGATAAAATCTAGCTGCAAAACTTCGAATGGATATGATGGAGGCGCAAAATGACCAGCTGGAGTTGGGGTTCCTCTACCAGGGTTGTATTTCAAGCATACCATACAATTCTTGACCACATTCTCTGCACACTTGGGAATTCCAGCATTCTGCCATACTGGAGCCAACAACTTACAGATTCCTTTCATACTGATATGTGCCATTCCATGTGCCATAGTAACCACTGGAAGCACATATGCATCAGGTAACAACCAAGGTTCTGACAGATCGATCCAACAACCATTCTCATCCAACTTACCCGTACTTTCTCTCCACTTGCTCAACTCTTTCTCTGTGGCTTCAGCTTGAAGGGACTTTACACTCTCTATCGTGTTTTCACACATTCCAACATCACCAACCCATCTGGCAGGGCCTGCAACATACATTCGAGTCTTCACGTCTTTTGCTGTTTCTTTCGCGATTTCATCAGCAAACGCATTACCACGACCAACATCATCAGTGATTTTCTTGTGCGCACTGCATTTCATAATCGCAACTTGCAACGGTAGGGTCAGTGACTCAAGAAGATCATTCACCAACTTGCCATTCTGAATCTTAGCTCCATGCGAAGTCAGGAACCCACGTTCTTTCCACAATCGCCCAAAACTATGAGCCACGCCAAAGGCGTACTGGCTATCCGTATATATGTTCACTTTCATTCCTTCAGACAACACGCATGCTCTTGTAAGGGCAATTAATTCTGCTGCTTGGGCCGAATTTTGTGGCACACGTGCAGTTTCAACAATCGTGTGCAAAGTCGTGATAGCATATGCAGCAGTCGTATCACCATTCGGAAGCTTGAAACACGAACCATCCACCCATAAAGTACCATCACACTCAGTCAGGGGAGTATCTTTAAGATCTACTCTCCCTTTCGTCTCTTCTTCTGTTCTGAACAAACAATCATGTTGCTCAATCTCATCTAGGTCTGCTGGGATTGGTAATAATGTAGCTGGATTCAACGTGTTGCATCTCTTTATGTGTATATGATTTGCTAACAGTGTCAGCTCATATCCTGATAATCGCGCACTAGTTAAGTGTTGTGTCTTGGTCCTGTTTAACAATGTGTCCACAGCATGTGGAACCATAACAATCAATGTATTATCCATTACTAGTCCAGCAGACTGTCGTATAGACATAGCTGTGGCGGCTGTAGCTCTCAGACAACTTGGCAATGCCCTAGCTACCGGGTCCAAGGTTGATGAAAAATATGCGCATGGACGCGGTCTGTCGCCAAAAGGCTGTGTTAACACTGATAATGCGCAACCGTTCTTTTCGTGAACATACAATGTAAAAGGCTTGCTGTAGTCAGGGGTACCCAACACAGGAGCTGAACATAATGCATTGCGCAATTCCCAAAAACTTTTCTGACACTCTTCAGACCATGGAATAGGATTCGCTGTGTCTTTGCCTGTTAATGCTAACAAAGGTTTTGCCAGCAAGGAGAAATTTGGTATCCAGTGCCTACAGTATGAAGTAATGCCCAAGAAAGCACGTACTTCTCTCTGTGTTCTAGGCACACTTAACTGTGCAATGGCTTGAATTCTTTCTGGGGTCAGTTTCCTTCCCTCCTTCGATAAGAGATGACCTAAGTAGGTCACTTCTTGTCGACAATATTGCAGCTTTGAGAGAGACACTTTGTGATGAAAGGCAGACAAATGACGCAACAAAGACAGTGTAGCGTCTTTACAAATCCTTTCAGTATCCGCGGCGATTAGCAAATCGTCAACATACTGAATAAGGATAGCGCCACTGGGTAGAACCAGTGCATCAAGCTGCGCTTTTAAAGCCTGACTGTATATTGATGGACTTTCACAGTAGCCCTCGGGAGCGCGTTTAAAGCGAAAGCTGCGACCTCCTAAACTGAAGCCAAAAATGTCTCTACTCTCCTCTGCAATTGGGATGCTAAAGAAAGCATTCTTTAAATCGATCACTGAGAACCATGCAGCGGAGGCTGGAATCATGGTTAACAAGGCAGTTATATCAGGGACAACTGGAAACTGTGGCACAACAATCTTATTAACCTCTCTAAGATCAATCACAAATCTGTAAACAGGTGGCTGTGAAGGGTCCGTTCGTTTTAAGACAGGTAAAACAGGACTATTGCAAACGTTGCCTCTTGTCTCTTCAATTACACCCTTTTCAATCAAATCGCTGACAATTGCTAACAACGCTTTCTGACCCTCATTGGAGATCTTGTACTGGGGAATGCGTGGCAATCTGACATTGGCTTTTAAAGTGACCACATATGGCGGTATTTCCAAAAGACCCACATCATTGGGACCAGTAGCCCAAAGGACATCTGGAAGGGATGACAATTCAGGTGGCATTGCATTCTTAGACAAATCCATCGGGGAAATCACTTTCTTACCTAATGTAAGTTGCACTCCTGAGGGAGAACAATATAGCGTTGCATGCAATCTTTTTAACAAATATAATCCCAGCAAATTTTCAACACAACCTGTCGTTAGGATGAGGGGTGTTTTTAGCTCACAAGGTCCAACAGAAAGTGACATAGGACTAGGAATCGGGTTCCTAACTGGGGCGCCAGAAAAACCTACTGAAACATTCATTTCGCCAGACAAAGGCGCGCCAGGGAGTTTTGAATGCATGATTGAACTCTTTGCAGCACCAGTATCCAGCAGAAAGGGCTCCGTTACATTTGCTGTAGTTACTTTAACATAAGGTCCGTTCTGATCCACTGGCACTGAAACAACTCCCTCTCTCTGTCTACGGCTGTCCTAGTAATCATTATCTTCTACATTGTCGTCTTCTGCATAATAATTATTATTGTAGTACTGAGCTGTATTACCAGTCGCGTTGGCTTGCTGATCAAAGCTATTTATGGTATTTTGAGGCGGAAGAGGACGCGCGTTCTGGGGAACATTTCCACGCCCTCTGCCTCTAGGAGCTTGCTGACCACCCCTACCTCTTGCGCCATACGCATTACTGTTACGCTGCATTAATTTAGGGCAACTATATTTAAAATGACCTTCCTCTTTGCAATATGAACATTGGTTGGGACCTACAGGGATGCGTGGTTGATAATACCCATTCATTTGCTGGTTATTCTAAAACTGTTGGGGCTGCTGATAGATACCTTGGGTTTGCCTATAATTATTCTGTCCTCCACGTGGCGGATAAGCCTGCTGCAAGAGGACCTTTGTTTTAAATTCTTTTGTTTTCTTATCTGTTCTATCCTTCTCATCTTTGTCTCTATTTTCATAATACTGTGCAGTAGCCAGTATTTGCGCTGAAGAGGAAACAGCCCAAGAACTTTCTGAATCTTTTAATTTCTTACACAACTCGGGAAGTAGATTCTGCACAAATTTATCCACAAATAACCGTTGGCCACCTTCAGTACTCATGTCTTGACCACTGTGGTCGATAAACGTTTCTTCAAACCTGGTAAAGAAATCGGACACTGTCTCATCTTTCTTCTGCTTACATGCGGATAGTTTATCCCAATTTACACGCATCGCAGGCATTATAGTTTTCATGTATGTAATAATTCTACCAGGGAGTTCTGCTACTAAAGGGTCAGGCTTTGCGCCACCAACTTGTCTAGCGTCTGCAGCAATAATATTAGCCCATGTGTTACCCAATTGTGCAGCGTGATCTACATTACGAATGGATCCCCATAAAGGCTGTGGAACCACATTCCCAAACAGCATATCTATGTCAGCCAGATTCATTACACATGATTCTGCAGTTTGTGATAACTCCTTGTAATAACCTGTAGGGTTTTTACGGGGGTCAGGCAATGTCTGTTTAAGCGCTAACACCTCAGAACGTTTCCAAGGGACATGCACCCAAACATGCTGAAAATGTGCTGGGACAGCTGGATTAGCATTTGGATCAGCAGGTCTCCACACTGGAGGAACCTCATGCATCGGATATTGGCGCGCTTTTACCTTCTTCCCCACAGGGAGTTCCTGTTCGAACAATGATTGCTGGCAATCGCCATTTCTGAAGGACAGTAAAGTCGCGACTGCTTTATCTACGTTGGGACCCACAATTGTACCTGTCCCAAAGTCAAATCGCACTCGACACAATTCCTGGGGGTTTGGGTTTGAACCATTATCTTCCAATTCCTCACAGAGGAATTCACACATTTTGTCAAAGACATACCTCTGTGTTGGGGCATCCCATTGGTGAAAAACGTTAACAACTGATTCCACATCATAGAGTGAAGGGAAACCAATCCACCTACGCGCCAGATGATCTAACACCTCTTTCTCGTCAGGACCAGGCAGCTGACTACGCAATTGCTTACGTTGTAAACCAGGGGTCGCACTAGATGACCCAAAGAGAGGCGACATTAAACTAGTAACTACATTAGCTAGTCGTTGTCGTGCTGAAGGAGAATTTGAGGCGAAAACGGGGGGATGGACAGAGGGAAGAAAAACGGATTCGGATACAGGTACCGGGGTAGTGCAAGAAGGAGCGCCAGGGGAGGCAGCTGATGTGCTAGGCAAAGTCGCAGGAAGCGCGGGGGCAACAGGTAACAAAACTGGCGGCCCTTGAGAGGGCTGCACTGCAGGGATAGGAGCCAGCTGAGGAGGAGCTGGCGGCTGTGGGAAGGCCTGCGGCATATTTACTGGGGGCTGCACATTTACAAGCTGTGGAGGCGCTGTGGCATTTTGCGCATACGGGAGTGGCGAACTTAGCAAATGGGACATTAGGGAATCTTTCTCTTTCTCTTTTGTCTCATCTTGCACAAGGGGTGACAAAACAGGGTAACATTTATCAATCCCTAGTTTGCGCTGTCTATGTAGCTGTTCATTCATTTGTTCCTCCTCATTATCTTTAAATTGCACAGCTGCTTGCATCACTGACATACCTCTTTCTCTCTTATTCCTTTTCGCTAGCTTAATTTCCTTCTGTTTGGCTTCCTTTCGCCATAGGCGGAAAGAATCAAACATCGCCGGCCAGGCTTTCTTTTTAAACAATTTCACTTCCAAATTATCTAAGATATCTGTATCGAAACTACCATTTTGGGGCCATTTTAAAACACCGTCCTTTCTGGTGTATCGGATCCATACTTCATTATATGCAATGGGGCCCACGCCATGTTTTACATAAAGCTCATAAGTTTCCCCCGGGGCAATTCCTGCTTCACCGTCAACTCCTAGATAGCTACCGACCATATCAGGACCTAATCAAGGGGGAACCACGCACACACCCAGTTCTCCACACGATCCTACACATGGGAGCAGGACGCCATCTAACTACATGGCTTTATAAAGCCATACGGGAACTGACTAATAAACCACTGGAGACCCTGAGAGCCACCTGGGAGGCAGAAATCGGGCGTGTGCTCCATGAGAGTGAGTGGGAGAGGGCTTTGAAGTACCCTAAGAAGGTCTCGAGGAACGCACGCTTTAAGAATATCCAATATTACATTTTGCACAGGGCCTACTTAACACCCGCGCGCCTCCAACGATTCTACCCCGACACTCAATTCTTATGCCCCAGATGCCACGAACAGAATGCAGATTTCCGACATATGTTTTGGAACTGTTCCATTATAAAAAATTTCTGGCACCACATTCACACTACTTTGGGTACCCTCACGGGGCTGACCTGCATGAACACATGGGAGGCCAGTGCCATAGGCGTCTTTCACGCAAGTAAACAGCACAGGGTGCAGACCCGGTTTCTATCCCTTGCGGTGCTTTTAGCCAAACGCAGCATCGCCATGCACTGGCGCTCCCCCACCGGTCCACCGTTGGAGGCTTGGGTGGGGGCTACACACAAATGGGCGACGGCGGAGGAGGAGACATTGCGGGAGGAGGAGGTGAGAGGGGTCCGCAAACACCCTATATCTATGGAATGGGCCATGCTATTATATCAGTTCAAGCAGCTAACCCCGGGAACAGACTCAACAGATGGTTTACCCACACCGTCAGCCCGGCACACGCAGTCACAGACCCTCCCTAACCAATCTCCCGAAATACCAACCACATGACCGCATGGCCAGCCCCAGTATCAGGTATACTGTTGCAGCTCTAGGTCGAACCACATATGATAGGCAACCGTGAGTCACAGAGGAGCCTCCCCCATACGGCGTTACATACCTAGGCAAGAGTAACTGGGGATGTCCTTCCACACCCGTCCCCCAGGTTATACCCCATTTCCACCCCAGTTCATGTGCCATATCTGGAACCTGAGACAACAGGGTATACGCAATACGATATATCTATACGTTACGCATGCTCCCCGTTGACGTACCACCAGTATACACAGATGAACGGTACCACCATTGAATGTACAATTGACTTAACTCTGCGAAACTTTGTGTAATGTACACTGTGTGAGATATGAAAATGGCAATAAAAATAAGTTTAAAAAAAAAAAATAATAAAGCTCATAAGTTGGAGTTCCAATTGGAGGAACCGGACATGAATCCTCTAACTGGAAATCCCTTCCACAACCCAAACAAAACAATCTTCCAAATACACTAGCACCAGGCATCTTCGCTCACTAGTCTAGTTCCAAACTTCAAAGGATTATCGATTCGATTACGATAGTCTCGTGAATACACGAGTCCTCTGGCTTTGGCGTTTGCAAACTCCAAATCAAAATGATCCCGAAGGATACCAAATTCAAACTGGGAGACGCTCCACTTATACTTAACTGAATATCGATGATCGATGACGTCACCAGAAGACTCTCTCGATTGTTTCGCTCTACCAAAATCGTCAAGGGTCCAAAACAGGGCGATTAATCAGGGCAGCAGTCCTTCGTAGCCGTTGGGACGCGGAGAACCTCGCAGAAAAGACTTTCGGACCACGTCGACATGCAGGGGTCGATGAAGTGGCGGCCTTCCTCCAGAATTTCCACTCGAAGCTCCTCCCGAACCTCTGGCTTGGACCGGTACCGCTGAAATCGTCCCGAGTTGGGTGCCAACTGAAGTACTAGGAATTTTAAGCCCAGCGGTGCAGGGGAACACACCCTATGACTTCGGGTTCTTCCTGTTTCAGACCTACAGAAACACAGAGTCTTCTGGGTGAAGTCAAAGATCAGTTTATTGGCTGCAGACCAATTACAGGTATCCTAGAAGTACAACGGCGTGTATGTCCTCAGGAGACTGCTTAAAATTACAGAAACAAGCTTCTCCTTAAATACAAAATATCATGCTTCAGGCACACATTCCTTGTTTTACGGTATGGTCATTTACAGGTATACATTACAAACGAAAAGGCAGAGTCATGATGACCATCCCACATTCCAGTTAAGCCAGCCCACAATTATTTACCCAGCGAGGCTCAGATCCCACATCAGATATCAACAGGCCCCAATAAACACGGGCATCTCCTGTTTGGAAAACAAGCCATAAAGCAGGAACGGTCAGGTGTGAAAGTGATTAGCTGGAGGCTCGTGTGGGATGAAAAGGCTTTATGGTGTGCCAAGCCCTGATGCTAATCACAGGTGGCCAGAGGACGGGGAGCTCGTGAGACCGGACTGACCTGGGGCAGCGGAGCCAAGCTGCCCAGGTCACAGGGAAGTCAAAGGAAAGCACATGTGCTCTAAAGGCCAGTATTTGCTTCATAATATGTAGCCTATGTGAGGGCAACCATAAGATGGCCACCGCTCTAAGATGGAACCCACGAAGTCAATGTATAATAACGTATACTCAGTGCATTCATAGCTAGAACGTTATACAAAGCACTTGTACATACCACATTGACCATTCGCGGTTCGCTAATACCGGGATAGACAGGGGTAGGGCCCTGCCTCCTACGCGGTCCCAAATTTCAAAGTACGACATCTACTGGTCAAAAATATACATCACGATACAGTCAATATTTGCAGTGCTAGCACTGCTCTTAGCGAAACGAAGCATCACAATGGACTGGCGCTCTCCTACGGGTCCCCCGATAGAAGCGTGGAGAGGAGCAGTCATAAAATGGGGCGTGGCAGAAGAAGAAGCGATCAGACTAGACGATACGCGGGAAACACGCCGTAACCCATCTCCATGGAATGGGCAGCTCTCCTGCACGAGTTCAAGCACACACATAGAACACCCACGGAATCCCCGAACACCCACAGAATCCCCGACAGCCACCCAGATGCTGCAACGCCCCACAACCCCCCACACCCCATGCACAAATGCTCGAGGGGAACCCATCTCCCTCCACTGCACACAGCCCACACGCGCTAAAATGGGGGAGCGACCCCTGGTGAGGCCTAAACCGCTGTAGAACACTCGATGCCACAGCCCTGCACCCCATCCCTGATTCCACCCCCCAAGTTATACCCCTAGTTGGTTCGTTAAAAACGACACCCGCACACTATTCACAACAGCGGCAGGGTTACTATGACGAGATCCTAACACCCAAGCGCATCACTACAGATCCAGAACACTCAAGAACATATAAGCCATGTACAGAAGACAAAAACACGTCCAAACACTCAATACACCCACTTGTTCACCATACTGGCAATTTAATGTAACTGATTGATGAAAAACTGCAAATGATGTTGCTTTTGCTCGTATGCTCTGTCTGCATCAGAAAATTTAATAAAAAGGTTTACAAAAAAAAGCAGAGATGCCAGAACAAGCATTATGTTCCAAAAGTGCATGACACGCACAAAAATCTAAGCCACAATGCACAACACATTCAAGTGCATGGTCTCCGGATGCCCAAGTACATCGAAACAGCAGTGATCTGCAGCCCCTAAAATATGTTAATGGCATTTTCCTTTATGGATGATGTTTCGAATTGATAGTGGCACCTAATTTAATAAACCAAAACAATTTGCATAATAGGAAGAGTGAACTTATAAGTCTACAGAACAGAAATTAGATGAGCCACAGAACTAGAAGAGAACATTAGTGCTGTGGGCCTAAAGCAAGCAGTAAGTGACCACTCAAACGGTGACAACAAATGCTGGAATTAGAGTTCACTGGTATAAAAACAATAACCTGAGAAGTGCCATTGCAGCTCTAGTTAGCACTCTTTCTGTCCTACTCCATCAATCTAACATGAAGCATAACCCGAGGACTCTCAATAAGCACCAATCAGAACACATTTTATTCGGACTGTTCAAAAGTTTAAGCAATAAGAGCGCCGTATTATTTAAAAGTTAAAGAGAAGTCCTAATATAACCTGTGGATGAGCCAGACTTTTAAAAAAAACTTGTAAAAGGATTGCACTTTAACAGTACCAACCAATAAACAAGTATTGCAACTTAGGGTTTCTCAAACTTGAGATGTTTAGGCCAAAATCTGTAATTGCTGTGATCAAATCCTGAGACAAGCAGGACCCACTGACAAATGTACATGTAGGAACCATTTAAAAATGGGCTAATAATCTATTTGCATTAATGAGACAAGCAAACAGTCAAATAAGGTTGCATTTTGCATGAACTAATCAGTTCAAAGGTTCTAAAGAAGATCAATTCAAACCAGTGTGAGGATCTGCTATAAATCGTTGACTGAAATTTATAAAAATAAAAAAGGCCTAGCAAACAATCTCGAACTACCACCTGTCTCCACATTTCCACTTGTTGTCTTTACTGCCATAAATACTGAAGGTATATATTAATAGGCAGTGAGGAGGTCACAAAGGTACCAAACAATATCAAACATTATAACTTATGGATTAGCCACAATGAGATCCACTCAGGGGCGATTGGCATGAAAATGGATCGGTGGGGCGGGCAACTGAGGCAAAGTGAGTGGCAAATAAAAAAAAGAAAAAGTCACTTACCTTGCTTGCTGCACGTCTGACGTCCTCCTCACTCCGTTCCCTGTTCTGCGGGCTCCAACCTCCAGGCAGTTCCCCAAACCAATTCTGGCACTACTCTCCTGCTGGTAAGCAGCATCAGAGAAAGACCAGGATTGGATGGAGCGGGTAGGCTGGATGCTCCTTTAGGCTCTGGAGGCCTATGCTTGGTCTCCACCCAGCTGTCTAAGACAACTGGGTGGAGAGTGTCAAAGTGCACATGTCACTTTGGCCGGAGTAGGACAGCCGGCCAAACTAACATGTGCAGTTTGGAGCATCAAGCCAGCCACTGCTCCTGTCCTGCATGCTGCCAATCGGCTACTAATCCGACATGTCTTTTTACTCGGGCGCACTGCGGTATGCACAACGGGCAAAAAATAAAATTGCAATGAAATCTTTTTATTGCCATTTTATATTTTCGTCACAGGTGGTGGCGGGGGCAACGCTCCTCCGAGTTCGGGGGAAAACCGCTGCTGGCTCCACTGGTCTCAAGCGCTAGCTTCAGAAAATTAGCCAATCAAGTGAGCTGTTGATCCAACACAGTTTAATCCCTTCCGTGCTCCAGTCGACCAATGGCCGTCACGAGCACTACCTGGCTAGTGCTGCGCACGTCCGTTGGCCGACGCGCCCCTCCCACTTTTTCAAAACGCCGTACCGCGGTTAAGTGGTTAGTCCAGAAATCACCACTCAGGATTCAGACACATGAGAGGTCAGTAAGCATACTCTCTAACATAATGGAAGATCTTACTTCTAAATATGAATACCACGCAGCAGCACTGATTCGTCCTGTACTGTCTGTAGAATAATTTTCTCTGAAAATGCAGATAGAGTGTATAGTTTAAATACCATATGCATGTATATGAAGAATATTTGGATACTTTCAATAGAGCTCTAACCATCTCCCTTCAAATAGATGAAGCAGTACAGGGAGAGAACTTCCACCTTTCCATGCTTTGAAAAATCTTGCCATTTCAACAAACCAGCCATTGGGGATAATAAAACTCCCTTGGAGTTATTATCACACAACCTCTGTCCAAGGCATCTGACTTCCTGAAGGCTTATGATTAAAGTCGACGTCCTTATTGTGATGCATAAGAGCTAACTTTTATCTATATAGGCTGATCGCAAACATGTGCCAACCATTCAGAGTAATTGCTTGCCAAAAGCCATATTTATTCATTGAAATTCACAGACATTGAAATATTTCTGCGCTGTTTAAAGCAATACTTTTACATTAGTAAACTGACAACAGCATTCCTAGCCTTTTTTTAAACTGCTACTTTATGTAGACAGAATGATAACAAATTAAGACTTTGATCCTGCTGCAGCATCCTAGGCGACAGTGCAGTAACTGGTAGCATCAGTTCATTTTGAAGGCAAAGCATAGATGAGATGCATATTAATATCTCAATATATTCTCTCCTGGCTATGCTGATGAGGTAAGTGGCGTTTATGAATTCGGAGCCAGATGTACTAACATTAGGAATACTGATTTCCTAATTGCAATTCTTTCCGAATCGCAATTAGGAAAGTGGTATTCCTAGTGTATGAAACTCAACAAAGCCCTCCAAGACCTAGGACCAGTATACATGAACCACCGCCTGCACTTCGACCGACCAACCATGAATCTCTGCTCTGCACACCTTGCCCTCGCACAGATACAACATATCCACGCTGCAGAGGATTCTCTTTTTTCTAACTTGCTGCCAAAGCCTGGGACACCCTCCGTACCGCACCCTCACTGACCCACTTCAGGAAGGGACTCAAGACCTTGCTTTTTGACCGATACCTGCAGCACAGCACCTGGATACACTCTCGGTTGATTAGCCGCGCTATACAAGCACTATTTGTTTCAATCAATCGATCGGGGTTTATAAAGCGTGCTACTCGCGTGAGGGTCTAAAGGCGCTTGGGGGGGGGGGGCGGGGGCAGTGGCTCCGGATCAGTTGAAGAGCCAGGTCTTGAGGTCCTTCCTGAACGCGTGCAGGGTCGGGGAGCGTCTGATGTTCACGGGGAGCTCGTTCCAGGTCTTGGACGTGATGTAGGAGAAAGCTCTCACGCCAGTTCTGCTTCTGATTGATTAGTGATTCAGAGTGGGTCGTAAATAGACCTACCTCATGCATATTAATGAATTGTGTCACAACTTGCGACCTATTAGGAATCGCAGCCATCACAGGGATGGTGGCCTGTTGAGGTCAGTAGGCCACCATTTTTGTGATTGCTTTTTAATAAAGCAACCTTTTTTAAAAAAAAAAATGCAGCTCGTTTTCCTTAAAGGAAAATTGGATGCATTTAAAAAGAAAAATGTAACTTTGCAGAATAATTTAGTAAGAGTCGTGGAGGTCCATGGGACCACTGCCTGCTCTTACAAAATATTTGTTTTCCGTTCTTCATTTGAGAAAGGATTAGCACCTCCTTCAAGGTGTCGGTAAAATATGAATGTTTGCAACTGTAACTCAGTAGCAAAACATTCATACATCCTATTCAGATTTGGTATTTGGAAGGGACGCCCTAAACACGCCTCTTGCAAATACCGAATCACAAGCACAAATTGCGATTCAGTAACTTGTTACTGAATTGCAGTTTGTGTTTTATACATATGTAAAAGCAAGGTAGAATTGGCTGATTGGGCCGTTTCCGACCGCAAAAAGGCTTCGTACATGTGACCCTTAATGAAAATGCTCATGATGGAGAACAAGGTAGGCAATGTTTCCTTCTCTGTCATGAGAGCTTAAACAGTGAATGGATGAAGCTTGTTCCCTGAGCCACCAAGACCACAACTCAATTGAATTGAATTGGGGAGAGGAGTTGGCCTAACGGCTAGGGCGATCAACCTCGAATCTGGGGAATCGGGATCGAGTCTCGGCAATGACGCTGAACATCCTGTGATTCTGAGCAAATCACTTAATCTCCCCGTGCCTAACATAAAATGAATGTGTCCTCATGTAACGCAATTGGTGCTATGTAAAGTGCTCCGATACCCAATACCGGGTCAAGTTCGCGCTATATAAAACGCCGCAAAAAAGAGCTGTTCCATAATTCAGATGGTTTGTGGGTGCAATATATGACCCCTCTAGACGCAAGAAGTATTCGAAGCGTATAAGTTCCTCTGTGCTTGTCATATGGGCTGAAGTGTGCATGGAAATGGGACACGGTGTGAAACGTGGCCTGGATGCACCAATGAAGGTTCATACAGCCTCGCGGATCAATAGATATAGCAGATCAGCTCTAACTCCAGTGACTCTCTGGAGACTATAGTAAATAACTTCAGAGACTCCTTAGAAGAAGAGTAGATTACGGTTTATTAAGCAGTATGTCACAATCTCAGAGCCGCAGCTAATGACATGCTAGCATTGACAGTTCAACAGACAAACCTTCTGGAATGCACTAACTGTCACAGGGGGAAGTGAGGACTAGGCGCAGGGAAGGGACCAAGAGGATAACAAGGTATTTACGATCAGTACTTAAAGTGGTATAATAAATACAATGGATTGTGCACATTTATTGCAATTCAAAAATAAGGATAAGTTTATTCACAACAGAGACCCGTGCCATAGTTCTGCACTATGCCTGGGAGACTTTGAAGCCATTGAGTCAGGCATGTTTTTCTATTCAGCACAGGCCCCAATAAAAAGTGGGGGAGGAAGCGAGAACACCTTTGTCCCGACCTTTAGCAAAATAAAGTCCAGTAATTGCAGGTCACTTCTATCCCTTATTGGTCAACAAACACAAAATAAGCACTATTGATAAAAGAAAAAAAGCCTATTAAATGCATGTTGTGACCCTAAAGAAATCCCACTGAGCGCGCCCTTCTGACATATACAGACAAACTATTTTCAATAAAGGCCTTGAATGGCTATTTCAAAAGAGCTGAAAAGAAAAACTATATAATAAATATGTATCCTACCTGACAGAAAAGTCTTAAACATAAAGCTCTAAGGGAAACATTAGGTAAAGCAACAAAAGATTTGAGAAACAAATGATAGGCCACCATTTGTGATCTGTTCTTCACATAGCGGAAATACTTATCACTACAATGTATTCTAGGATTTTGTTGTGTCAGTGTGAAATTCCTCTTTGATGATGTAGCTGCTCACCTGTTTTAAGTCTGCAGCATTATTCCTTCAGAAAGGAGAATTTACCATGATTGTTCGCAAGTTACTGGCCTGTTATTCTCTTTGTTTCTATTTGCAGTATAAAGAAAAAAAGGAAACGTCTTTAGACAGGCGATGTAAAAGGATCTATACTTGTGGCAGTGGTCAATATTTTGGAACGATATTTAGGATATTTGTCATCCTTAAACATATACAATCATTCATAGAACACCCAGGTGTCAATAGCACGGATGCAAGACCCTTTTTAATTAAGGACCTAGAATCTGAAACACACACAAGCCAACAGTGACAGCAAAACAAAAAACACTCCTTTTCAGGAGAGTCCTTAAAAATTGAAGTGTTCAAGCAAGCAATCATTAAGAATAGTGAACAGCCCATGTTACGCAACAACCAATATATATCTAACAGAAGACACACTTATAACCAGATTCTTGGATTATATAGAGTTTGGTGAATGCAAAGCATTGGCCAAATATTGGCGGATGCCTTGTCCACCAAACCCATAGTTCAGCCTCTTCAGGGTGGAGCGAAACACCATGTTTCTGCTCCTGGAACCTCAGGGGCCTTCACCGAAAGAAACCTTCGACCAGAAGACCATCCACCACAGTTCCATGAGTCAATATATATCAGAAGGTCTGTCCTATTTAGGATGGGATAACTGCTGTATATATTTTCAGCTAGGGTACGACCAGGGAAAATCTGGTGGTTCCAAACAGACAAATCTCCCCACGCGCTGGGAGAAAACTCGGAGCTTATCAGAAACAATGCTTTTTTTTTTTATTTGCAGGAATAAACCCACAACTTGATAGTTGAATTCCAAAAAGTAAAATAAAATGGCAACAGTCCACTATGCATGGCCAATGTAATCTAACGTACGTCCCTCATTTCTTCAACTGCCTGTCAACTTCAACATCTAATTCGGCTTAGCTTCTAACTTTTCTCAAACCCTGTCACATTGACTGTAGGAATTGAAGAAAGCCAAACAATAGACTAACCTCATATTCTGGCCAGATCCTCACCATACCGTATGTCTCTCTTTACATGATCTTTCTACCAGATCCCTGTCATTTAACAGGCACTTAGTGACCACTTAGAAAATGAAATGTCCCAGGACTGCATCATACGATCCAAATGAAATATGTGCAGCAATGGACCAATTCATAAATTGCATTTTGTAGTATGGAAAGGAGTACTACACTACTCACATACTATAAAATGTTATTCAGAAATCTACAGCCAGAGACCTTCGCATTGCCTTTGTTTTCTGTCCAGAGTCTTTTCAACGGTGGCAGAGAACTCAGCACACCTAGGTATTCAGGATTGAAGGAAATGTGGGAGGGATAAGGGGGTTGTGGCTGAAAAATGGGAAATGCATCCTACTAAATAGGAGGGGTTTAGGATGGAACATGCTAATTGAAACACACCCACAAAAAGGTAAGAATATTGTTATTCACAAACTACATTTCTAAAGTTACTGTAGTCTTGAAGGTGTCAAAACAAGCCTAATGTAAGTCATGCACCACACATTTCCACTACCAGGTACAGCAATGCACTCCAAAGGAAAATAGCAGAAGTTGGAAAATAAAATAACACATCTAGAATGTGGTTGTGCGTGTGTATTTAAAAATGTAAGAATAAATGTAATAAAAAATAATAATTAAACTTTAAAAAATATTTTTTTTTAATTATTCAACACATAACTTGTAACTAAATTTACTATACTTGGTCACTTACAGGTACAGCAACACACTCCGATGGGGAACATGTGCTTATGTGTGTGTGTATATTTCAAAATGTATTTGGAAACTTAATTTGAAAATACATTTTACTTTTATAAAAATTAAAAACAACTTTAATTATTCAACACATAACTACTCACAAAGTTTAGAACACACTAAATAAAAATAAAACTGTATGAGGATGGAGATTTTTTTAATTATTGCTTTCCCATTATTCATGATTTCAATTATTATATTTAAATTAACTGTTTAATACACATTCAATTTGAAGTGCTAATGTGCCCCAACACTTTATTTTATTTGATATTTGTTAATAATAAATATTTAAAATGAATTTACATGTATATTGTACAATAAAATATATTATTAACTTGTTTAAGAATAAAACAATTCCCTATACATTGCCAGACTAAAATCCCCTTCATGGTGGCAGAGGTCTCACCCACTTGTACATGTATTTAACGTTACATAAAATCATATCTGTAACAAAGTGTTCTGCAAGGCGATGTCTTAGCACTATATAAAAAGTGATGAGTACATGGAACTGTAAATACACACATTCCGTTTGAGCAATAAACTAGCCTGGACACCTGGAATGAATGAGATTTCATTGCTGTCATGCTGCTTAGTAAAAATGTGTACTTTTTCTTCTCTTAAGAACGTGGAGTCTTCGCCAAATTCATCTTCATGTAATGCGACATCTGCACTAACACAGCTCAGTCTCCAGACTCAGCGTGCACTTGTTACCAACACTTTGGTAGTCCTCAACAGTGAATGGAGTTTGAAGAAAATGGATCTATGGCTGCAAGCTTTTAAGCTTATTTTCACCAACTTCGCATTGGCTATCAATGAGTCCAATATTGCCCAACTACCTCTGAATATTTCCTGCGATCCCCAACAAGAAATGTAAGTACAATCTTCCAGTAGCCTAACTCAATGTAGCTAGGTGCCTCTAATAAGCAAATTTATATCGGTCCAGCCAATACAAGTGTGCTCCCATTTTGCGCGCTCTCTAGTGTTGTTTTAATTATTGTACATCACCACTGATTTAAAATAGAGTGTTTTTTTGCTAAATGGACTTCCATTAAAACAGTTGAGAAAGAAACATTGATTAATATTATAGCTGATGACTGCATATTTTGCATAAATGTGGTTCAAAAAAACCCTGGCATTTCCCTGAAGGAAAGTCCATGTTTTGCCTTCAGCAAAAGGTATCCTATGCTCAAGTGAAGTTTCCTGATGCAACTGTCACGATTCACAAAGATTTGCGAGGAAAAGGGATATTTTTATTACCGAGGGAAACAGACCCAGAATTACAGTTTCCCTTGGTAATTCTTCATTATGCAGTGGTTTCTGATGGTTACTTCTGCCCCCACAAAATTAAAGGGTCCCCCGAGTATGGTTAACTGCAGGGTTGCGGTGAGCAGTGGTATAGAGGCCCTCGGGTTTAGATCAGCGGGCCACTTGACATCTGGTTGATTGGATGTATTGGCCCAAACTGGCTCTACATCCTGTGATTCTGGACAAATGACGTAATCTCCTTGTGCCTAAAAAAAGCGAAATAATGGATCCGACCTTGTTTACTGTTCTCTGGTGCTCATGTAAGGCCCTCTAATGCTCTTGCGCCACGTTTGCCTATACAAAAACTATAAAAGACAAAATAAATGGATAAAATAAATACGGGGGCTATCCAGTCAGTCAGCCCCCAAGTTAATATGGCCCCAAGAGAGAAGGATCACAAACTCTCGATGCCCCACCTCCATGCTCTGAAGTACTTACCCATGTTGCCATGTGTGGCATGTTGACAGGACTGGCTGTCCAACAGAGGTACATCTGACAATCACATTCTTCATGAAGGACAGCAATTGTTCAACCAGGCACATAGTCCAGTGTCTAACTTCAGACAACAGAGCAATCTCTAGTGCACAGTTTAATTTCTTGGAAAGAAGCCCAGTAATCAAAATAGCTGCCCCAAATATTAGAGCCTCACATCTTAGGCATCACAGTTAACCCACAGTGTGGCACATGCGTCACAGACCTACTACTCAGAAAGCAGAGTTATTCTTCAAACTGATAACTTCCAGAGAGCTATCCATCAGGTTACTAAAGCACAGACCTCAGACGGAAGAGACAAGCTGCAAGTTACACACTTTTTACACATTCCCAACAGCAGAGCAAACTAAACGACTGCACACGTTTCAAACCTCAGATAGCAGAGTTATCACTTGTATTACATATATTAGTCATTCATCCTTCAATAAGGAGGTAGGATCTTCATGACGTTTTTCAACATGTTGGCAATTGTGTATTTTCATTTTTCTGAGAATGCCTCATGAGTTTTTTCTTTTTAAAACTGGACTTACACCTAATAAAATGATTTTATAACAGAAAATGCCTGGCACGAATTCATGGTGACCCGACAACATATACTGGCACATGCATTAAAGAATGCTTTTGCGATTCCTCAATTGCGATTATTAAGGAATCGCAATTAAGGAATCACAAAAGCCGATGCATGTAGGAATCGCTATAAAAATAGCAATTCCTAAACATTCCTTAATTGCGACTAGCAAATTGCAAGTCGGAATTAAGGAATGACTTCCCATTCATTCCTATAGGCCTACAGGCCCATAGGAATGAATGGGAATTGCATGCGCAACTTGCGAGTACCAACCTGGCAGTTTCAGCATTTCTTCAACTGCTTGTTTGCACTTTTTGTCTTATTACATTAAATCAGTGCTGCTGTTGTCGCATAGAGATTCATAGCTTCCAAGTGTCCCCATGTCAAGTGTCACACCTTAAGTCAATTCTGGCTTTTTAAGCAACATTATATGTTATTCTGGAACTTGAAACTAGCTATTAACTTTGCAAGTATGAGCCCCAAACTGAGAAGCAAAGTGCAGTTCCCTAAAATGCTAATATTAGCTAACTGTGTAAACAAGACAATGGGATACATTAAATCTCTGAATTTGAATTTTCTTTATGCTGCTATGTGGAAAGTATTGTATCAAGCTTTCACCACTATCAAATGCACATGGTATTAACACACTTTTAACAGGTGCCTGTCATTACACGTTGCATTGAATGTTAAAGCCAGTGTATGGTGGTTGACCTTCCAATCAATACTGACTTCTGAGCAAAGGAGCCAGATGCATCAAAGGGTTACCTATTCTATGTCGATGAGGAAATGTAATAATACATATTTGCCAAAATTCCTTTAAGCTAACCTTTTCAACTCTCGGTGACTCAATTAAACATAGACAAAATTAAAAAAAATATTTTAATACTCCCAGATTCTCTGCAATGTTTAAAACAATTTGATCAAACTAGAACATATGCTTCTAAACCATCTTAACCCAAGCATACACATTGGAAAAAACAGAAAGAAAAAGAAATAACATTTCAGTGATATCCCTTTAGAACAAAATTCAGGTCAACTAATCTTAGACCAGTCTATCTTGCTGCTTTTTTTTAATAACACGTTACATTGTGTTGGCGTGTACAGGAGGAAATAAAACATGACACATTCTGTCTCACTTTAGTTTCCCTAAATTGCAGTTTCATTTTGTTGAAGTGCAGTTTTTATCAGTGTTAAATATGTTCTCCTTTTGGTTGGGTTTTATCAATTATTATAGATCTAAACCTAAAACATGAACTTCTAAGTATATCCTGGAGATCAGAACAGAAACTAGGTGCATGCTGCAATCCAGCCTGCTTTTGACCTTGTGATTGATTAGGTTAAATTTTAGTTCCATTCCCTTATATGTTTTCTATAAATATATACATATATATTTGTTTTTCCATGTTCACCCTGATTTCTGATTATCCTCAACGGAATTTCAAAGGACGCATTTCCTTTTTTTGTTTTGGTTATTTCTGAAATGTATGGTTGATGGCATATAATCATTATTTTTGCTGTGCTCAATGATTTTATAATCATGTTTACTAATATGGAAATTTTAAAAATTAAAAGACATTCAAATTTATTGTACAACCAGATGCTGTAAGTTACTTTTGTTTTCAAAGGTTTAAATATCCTCTATCATTATCTTTACAGAGCCAATTTCCTGAATAACATTTCCAAGCAACTTATCCCAGCCCTTCAAAATTCAATCTTCCAGTATTTGCTTACGTATCACAAAGGTAAAACATGTTTCTGAGACAGTGCAAAACAGATTATAAAATCGTTGTATTTATCTCACCTTTTGCATTCTAGTCTTTGAACATTGGGAAGTTGGTTTGCTGATCAAGCCCCTCCATGCATTTAGAACGTTTGGATGAAAAGCACTCTTAACAAAATACTGAAGACCTCAGCATGTAGACCAAAAAATGCCAGGTAGAGGGAAATTGAAATCTGGAAGCTCCAGGGTGGGAAAGATGAAACTGTATAATTTCTTCTTATAATTCATCAAAAGCCCATGTAAGAGTGCATTTCAAGATACACATAAATCATGGGAATATTTCCTGTCACTGGTATGTATGCATGTCTACTGGAAAAGTAAGGGCCAAGTAGGACTTTCCATGTATTTGAGTGCTGCTGGCTGCCATAAAAAAAAACTAACATGTCAAGCTTCACTGCCTGTATATGTGATTTCAGTGCCCTTTTTGGCTTCCTATATATTTCCACACAGTAATAGACTGGGACAAGGAAGGGGAACGGGGTGATATCTTGTGAAGATTACTCACCAATAATCTTCAACACACAGAGTACGCTCAAAGAGTGGCGGGCTTTGCGGATCTTTTTTCTTGATTGTTAAATTACATGATGAATTGAAGGAGGATAGCCTTCTTTTACCACCGCTACATATAGTAATAATAAAGTGTATTGTATTAATTAAATGATAAAAATAAAAATATTGATCATCACAAATGACATAAAACATCTTATAGAATAAAAACAACTCTGCAATTAAAACTTACAAATCTAGTGTACAACAATCAAATTCAGTACATACACCTCCAAATATCAAATTCTGTTTGTGTCCTGACTTCAACAGTAATTTACATACATTATTCAACCATCTACTACTGCATTTACAATCATCCATAGCTCAATCTATTGTCTTTTACTTATATGGTAAAGTGCTAATGTGACAAGTGTGCAAAATGCATACAAATCTAGCTTACCACGATCCAATTCAATACTTACACCTCCAAGTATAACACTCTGTTTGTGTTCTGACCTCAAGAGTAATTTACATACATTATTCAACCATCTACCACTACATTTACCCCCATCTTTAACTCAGTCTATTGCCTTTTACTAATGTGATAAAGTGCTGATGTGTCGAGAGTGCAAAGCGCATACAATTAGTTGCACTTATGCAGCCGGCCATTTGTCTCAAAAGGAACGTCCAATACTCTATTGAATAAAATCTACATTGCTTCAGTTTAGGTATACATGCAATCATGCAGAAAGTGCTTTGTAGACCTGAGCTTAACATTCTATCATCATCATTATTGCACTGCCTTCTCCGAGCCTAAAACAGTATCTAACAGCATCCGCAGTTGTTCTTATTTTAGCATTTTTATTCATATTTTCCTTACAGACAACAGTTTAGGGCAGATACATATAATATGTATAAGGGATTCAACTGCAGAGCCACAGAACTAGGTTCTATTTCCCTTCAAAATCCCAGATTGGAATGTATAACAGCCGAAATTATAGAATTTTCTTTCTTACATGGCCCAGCGAATGTAGTCCTAGATATTCTTGGCTCTGTGCAGTATAAGTGTCAATTAATAAGTCCACGTGGTTGTATTCTGCGACTTGTGTCCAATCTAAGGCCCATTGTTAATAGTAAATGTGTCACGAATAAGGTTTTTCCGTACAGAACAGTTCATTTGTCCCAGTACCCGTAGGTCAGGTAAATCACAGGATCCTGGTCCCGTCAATATAATATGCAATTCTGTATCTTTATAGGTAGGTTTTCCCACTTCTTCATGTATTAGATGTTTCAGTGAAGATGGGTCGGCATTAGCACATTCAACTATATAATTCACAGTACTTCTGTAGTCAAGTGATACCAGGGATCTTAGGCCAAGTTCCAATCTCATAATACAGTGTGGGGTTGCTAACCGGAAGTGCAATAAGTTACATATGCGTGTCATAAAGATTTTATCAAAACTGAAGATGATCCTGTTGCTCCTTACTGGGGATCCATATAATAAATATGGAACTCGTTTCAGATGTAGTGCTTTGAGTGATGGGCTATGTAGTGCTTTGAGTGATGGGCTAATCGCATTTCCTCCAAACATATTCGTGAACCTTAATACCGATCTGGTAATCACTGCTGACTTCAATTTCCTAGTGGTCAGGTGGCTCAACCAGGATAACTTATTATCGAAGATCACTCCGAGGTATTCGTATTGGTCCACTACTTCGATTCATATTCCTCCTAGTGCCCACCTCTTGGCGTTTCGGTTGATGACCAAAGCTCATAATTTTTGTTTTAGACAGATTGGTGATTAGACCGTTTACCATATAAGCATGTAGCTGATTTAGTTGGCGTTGTAACCCTTTTGGCATCTGAGACAGAATCACCAGGTCATGTTATTTTTCTACCTCCTAATTTTGGAAGAATACCCTGATCTGACTTTAACGACATGTTCAGGTCAGCAATGTACAGGGAGAAAAATAAAGGAGCACGGATACATCCTTTCCTAAAACCATTTTCAGTGCGAAACTTAGGTGATAGAGTATTGTCAGTTGATAGCTTTACCTGCAGCCATGTTTCAGAGTGTAGTTCAGTAATATAATTCAAAAGGTTTTGGTCAATTTCCCATGCTATGGCTGGTTCCACAGCCTTTGCCAATTAATCTTATTGCTGTGGAATAATCCACAAAACAGGCACAGAAAGTTGTTTTCTGCATATATCCTTTTTTTCCAAGTAGAGCCAGTGTTGTGATGTTATCAACTGTTGAACATCCTGAACTAAATCATGTTTGTGTTCTTGGAATTAGTAATTGTTTCTCTGCCCAAAGCCTTAGTTTATTTTGGAGATGTTTAACAAACAGTTTCCCTTCAAAGTCTAGTAATGCTATTAATCTATAGCTAGTTGAGATTGATTTTGTGCCTCCTTTACATATTGGATGCGCAATCACTCCTTTCCAGGAAGATGGAACTTTCCCTGACTTTATCACCTGTGAGAACAACTGTTCTAACAATATGCTCCAAAAGATTATATTTAACTTGGCCAGAACTATAGGAATCCCATTCAGTCCATCTGATTTGGACAAGCGCACATTTTTTATCAGCTCAGATATTTATTCCTTCGTAATATCAAGAAATGTTCCAGCAACTTTTAATGGGGTATAGTGGCAGAAGTAACTGATTTTACAGAACTTTGATATGAGTTTCCCATTTATATCTTTGTATAAACATATCATCTGACTGCTTATATGAAGTTGCACTTTATCCCACCAAGGACCAGTAAGCTTGTTAATTCCGAGATGAAATAGCATGATATAGCTTTGCACAGGCGTTCTCCTCACTGTCCCGTTTTATTTGTATGTTTCTGTTCTTAAATTCCCTGTTTATCTCTTGTAGCCACAGATCACAGTCCTTAGACGCAGGAAGTTTTAGCGTATGTCGCACCATCTTGCGGTATACTCTCTTCGAGTCGATTAATTGTAGAATATTACTTGAAATGCCAGTATGTATTGGTGAGTTCTGTAACTCAGTCATCTGGACCGATAGTATGTACTTTAATAGGAAGTGCCAGGTATTCACCCAATCATCCCCAACTTCCGATAGCGCAGTCTTTTAGAATAAATGATGACAAGGCTCCACCTAGGTTAGACGCATTGCTTTTTAGCGTATTGTTCTAGATGAGCTTTTTACCGTTAACAGCAATCATTCTTTCAATATGAACCATTACATAGGCTTTCCACCGATCATGCTTGATATTTGATGACTAGCCTTTGAGGATTGTGATCACTCTCGGGACTTTGCATGATAGCATAGATTTTCACACAAGTGTAAATACGAATGATGCACAAATGTATAGTCTATACTGGATGGAGGACATGGGTCCTCTGTAAGTTGGTGCAGCCTGCTGGTTTTCTGCTAATCTTCCATTCGGTGCTCTATATCCGTATTCTACCAAAAGGTCATATGTAAACCTAGTTTGAATATTGGTTTTCTTTGATTTTTTCTGTAATAGAATTTTTGGATGAGGGATATTATGGCTCAAATCTGGCTCCTCAAAATTTGAAAATAGATTCGCCAATGGCAGTAGTGTTTGATTGAACTGACCAATGCCATATGCATCCATTATTTGATCCAATTCCTCAAGTGTTTTCCAGTATCTATAGTTGTTTTTCACAAGCTGAGGGGGAAAGTAGATTTTTATAATCAGCAGCTTTGCAGCAAATTGGTTAGTTAGGAGGACTGGCAATATATACTCAGAGGTTGTTCTTATTATTTTACTTGACATACAGTTTATTACTAACTGATATTGTCAGTCTTCCACTCGGCCTTTTGCTTTAATTTCATGTGTAGTAAATGTAAATGTTGCCAAGTCACCTGAAGACAGATTACACATTGTTCTTGAATAAAACTAGACATTTTTATTCCTGCTTTTTACGATTGACACTCGTATCCTACGATGTGCAACGAAAAATAGTAAATTAATTATACCACACTTCCCCTACATATAGGACGAGTTTAAAAATGATAAATACCTAAGGGCCTAATTACGAGTTTGGTGGTCCCACAGAGGGCGGTGCAACACGCCCTCCGTTCTGGCACTGACAAACCTGTGGTTCGACCTACCCACCAGATCAGGAGTTTTTTCTTGGTCTGGCCGGTGGTCTGAGAGGGGGGTCTGTCAGGCTGATCAAAGAGCACCGACTGCACCTTCCTGCATGGACTGGCATACATGCCACACTGTGATCGAAGAGGAGGTGCAAATCCAGGGGGCAATACAGGTGCACCCCACGGCATGCACCCCCAGTCCCAAAGGGGCCCCTTTGTTGCCATTCCACCACCCTTTTTATGGCAGGTTCACCACCTTGAAAAGGACGGTGAAATGGAAACTCGGAATATGATTCACGATGTCGGCTGCGGCACTGCCAGCATATTCCTGCCGTTGAAAGACTGCCGGCCCAGCAGGATTCCGTCGTGTAGTTTCTACAAACCTATATAGGATCTGCGCGTTCAGACAGCATACACTATAGGATTGGTGTCAGACTGATTCTAGACACCCCTACCGGGTATGTTAGCCTGTATACCAGCTAGTTCACAGTGCCATTAGAAACCCCTCTTACCAAGGAGAGAATAGTGCTTGGCAACTATCGAACATGACAACTTGATCCCTCAGAATAGTGGAAACAGTGCTACTAATCGCTCAGTCACTCATGCTCACTTCGTCTCAGAGAGATACACAGAATAAACGGTGGGGATGTTTTTCAATACGTATTTATTGTACCAGCGTCATTCTACTGTAAAATAGGTGTGCTGACACAACCATTAGACGGAAACAGATATAAATGATAATAAGCACTAACAGAGTAAAAGGATGGTAAACTGACCATTGTGCTAAAAAATGAATACAGGCAAGTATATATAATACATGACAGTAAAATGTGTACTCCTACGACGCGTCCCTAACTAGATGTACCTAAATGTACCTATCTTGTATGTGGGTGTAAAGCCAAGAATCCCTATAGGATAAAGTCAACCACATTACCTGAAGTGGAAGACTGTGGGACCCCGTCTTGGTCTAGAGATGGACACCCCGCAAGGGATGTCAGACCACTGCGAGCTGGAGTGTCTGCGTGCAGGAGCCTCAGCGTCTTGCATCAGTGTGTCGGCATGGAAATCCTTTTCTCCTCTGACTACCTCAGCAAGATATGGTGTACCCATTAGGGATATGCCTTGCTGTGTCATGTCGGACTAGGATGATGGAAGGAATGACCCTTATATATAGCTATTATGCAGGAGATGGTAGGTCTGCTGCCCTGGTATAATTCCAAGAATCCTCATGCATAATGAATGAGGCTTAAGCTTTACGGAGAAAAGCCATACAGTTCAGACAAAGTGTCTTGTTTAAAATTCCAAATGTAGTTGTTTTTGAAAAAAGCTGAATTTTCCCAGCAGATGATGAGCCACATGTTTATGTGTCCTGGCTGGGAGACACAACATTACTGTTGCTTGCAATCGCAGACGACGTTCCCTGCAACACCTCACTGATCAGGGCAATCGAGCACAGATGTTCCTCTGTATTCACCACAGCCGTTGCTGGGGATGTATTAGTGTCATTCGAGCTCTGAGTACTTGTTGAGGAGCCGGTATCCTTCCTGACAGTAGCTGAAGCATCCTGTGGTGGCTCTAAGAATGCAGACATCAACATTGGAATACGCTGAGGACACTGCAGAACATGGGCCGTTATCGGGTCCAGTAAAGCATCAACGTCCGGTGGTGCAATTGTTGGAAGTGTTAGACAGAGGTCCAACACGCATTCTTGTCTGCAGAACAGGCATCGGAGGACAGGCAGAATACAGTCGATCCAGACTGGTCTAAATGACAAGAACCAAGACTAGCTCAGTTCTCGAAGACGAGGTGGGCCCAGATGGAGTACTATGCGATCACAGTATTGGTGCTCCAAGAGCATGCGTTCCATCTCCTTGGTGACTGGGACGCCCATTGCATGGCAGAAAAAGGACAATCAGGATACCTGCTATTAGAAACAGGATAAGCGGAAACCCTCCAAAATGCTTCCGAATACGGAGAGTATAAAGTTGGGAAAAACTCCAAGGATTGTCTGAAAGGTGCTTAACAGTCCAGAACCTATGATCTTAAATAGGTGGACAGTACCCGTCGTATCAGCCATGTTAAAGATACGTTGTACCATTTCTGTGAAACGGAAAGGGCAGTTTGTTTGTATGAGTGCCTGTGTCTCAGCTGAGGACCTTGCAACCTGGCCAGGGCCGGACTGGCCATAGCGGGCACCGGGCAATCCCCCGGTGCGCCGCACAGGTGGGGGCCACTTTTGGGCCCCTGGGGGCCGTTTTTGTTGCAGGGCCGTTTTTTGCAGTATAGCTGCAAAATCGGCCCTGTAACAAAATCGGCCGAAAACCGGCCCTGGCAGAGCTCGGCGGCAAGGGGCGGGGGAGGAGGGCCGGCCGAGCACTTTGCCAGAGCCGGTTGTGGTTCCCAGTCCGGCCCTGAACCTGGCGATCATAGGTTTCTAGGGCAGAGGTTAAGGGCACAGTTTGCTGTAAAAGCATGGCTTTCATTTGGCTCAGAGTATCAAACCGTATAAAGGAAACATTCAACGAAGGCCATAACGGCGCCTCCTTGATAGTGTGGGTCTGTGGAAACAATACTTGCATACAGCAAGTAACCCTGGAGCTTACAGTGACAAGATATGCGATGCCCGGGAGCATCCCAGAACAACCTTGATCATTCAGCATCAAGTACCTCCCATTGGAAAGTAACTCAAATACCCGATTAATGACGGCAGCTGGGAAACCTTTCAAGTGACAGGATAAGTTAGCAACCGAACCATTACAGGCCCTTGCTACATTATATCCTAGCATATGAGAGATCCACATAACGAATTCTCGCAGTTGGTACCGCTGAGGAACACTTCCATGTCCCCATTCCTACATTGAAATCTGTATGGCAATTTCCAAGATACTTTGATGAATTCCCTGCCCATTGCTCCATATCTGCCTGCCAGGTGTAGTTCTAGGCAATATTGAAACTGGAAAGTTGTGAACGGTAGTGTTATATGGCCATGAATTTACCATTCTGTGGATGGTGACTCTGCCACAGTGAAAGGTAATTTATCAATTTTTTCAATAAGCCGCATTGTATATTTTGCTCCCCTTTGCGCCATTTTTATCGGCTTTTCAGTTAGATTGTATGCAGAAAATAGAGACGTACTGTTGATAAATCGCCAAGGCACATAACCAGCACGCAATTGCAGTGTCCAGCTTAATAACATAATAGAACGTAGTTGAGATGTTCATGTTGTAATATGGACAAGTCCTGTTCTAGCATATCAATGGCAGAAGATACAATGTTGCCCAGTGAATAAATCCTAGATGTTAACCTAATCATACCATTGTCAACTACAGCTAATGCTTTTTCTAGGTTAATTCTATCGATTTCACAGAGTCTCTCTGCTGCTTCTTGTTGAGATATTTTCCAGATTTCATTATAGACAGCGTATTAGAAAATTTTCTGACATGGTTTTCGGGGACCTAGTAAAAAATCCCTTAGATTCAACTCATCTGAGAGTAAGGAAAAGTGCTGTCTCACCTAGGACAGTGTCGAGGTTTTTAGCCTATCGAAGCACAACTTCCCAACACTGTAGGATGTCACTACCCCCAGATGTTCTCTCTGTACATAACGTGGGTCTATTCTATGGATACTAAACACTTCAGTTGTACCACTGAATCTTGATTGACATCTATTTGTGTCTGTGGGCCAAACTAACCATCCCTTCCAATTGGGGTCTGATGTATTGTTCTGCATAATGTCATCTATTGTATCCGCTCCACTTGATGAAAAATTGATGTGTGAAGGTGTGGGAATCCGTAGTGTGTTTAAGTCCTTGGGCCCGATTCACAAAAGTAATCTGAGACAAAATCCTAACTTTCCGACTTTCGGCATTCACAAAATGCATTTAGGAGTACTACAGTTATGAATCCTAACTTTAGGTCTCATAAATGCCCTTTGTGAATACCAAAAGTCGTAAAGTTAGGATTTTGTCTCAGTTAAAGTTAAGTTTTGGTCTTAAGAAGACCAATATGAGGTCGGGTCAGAAGTGTTGAACCCTGGAAAATATGACGATTTCTGTGCAAACGTTTTCGAACTACTTTTTGGTGGTGTCGGGCAATGTTCCCATTGGTGGTATGTGCAAACATTACATGAGATACTGGATTTGTGTAAAAAGTGATGACCATAATGATGGTAACAGTACATACTATCAAAGTCAGATGTGTCTTCTAATATTTCATTGTTTGAAAATGCAGCTGATTTTTCCAAATCAGACAACATATAATTTACAGTTTCAAAATCCCAATCATCTGAGAATGTACTGGAGGTAATCATATCAGTGAGAGACATTTTAAATAAATGTGGGATCTTTAAAAGTTCAGTGGGGCCAAATGCATCATAATCAACTTTGTCCCCAACTATACCATCAGGAATTGGAACAGCTGTAATGTTCATAGAAAACAACTCTCTTTGTTCACGATGAGATGATGTATGTGGTTTCAGGACCAAGTTCACATTTGATACTACAGAGCGTTCTAGGAGATATTTTCCATTTATCAGTAAGCAAAAGAAAGTCACTAGGCAAATCCAGAACATAAAAAACAATACTGCTGTTATTATCCAGAGCTGGAGCCAAGGTGATACCAAGTCTTTTTTAGAAAAGTGTAAATGTCACGCATTTGTTGCTTACGGGAAACTGGAGCTGGCGTTGTCTTGGGTTCACTGGGATCAAGAGAGAAGGTATCAAAATTGATGAAGTAGCCAGATGCAGTTTGATCAATCTTTGGTAGCTCGGCATGTTGTGTTGAAGTGGCAGGTGTCTCTTGTTGAGGCATATTGATGTAGACATCGGTGTTTGGCTGAATTGAAATTTGTCTTTCATTTTTAGTTTGAAGTTCTGTTTCCAGAGGAACGAGTTCCATTTCATTGTTGGAAATTCCAACACTTCGAATCAGTGATTCTTCGAATGCTATGAGTTTTTCTGTATGAACTTCCTATATGGTAGCGAGAGGACTGCGTCAGCTACCCAGGAGCCCACGAGTCCTACTTTTCAGTATCAGTCACATAGTGTGGTTTGATCAGATCAATCGAGATGAATCTCTTTCCTTTTTTGCCGGAAAGAGGCGGAAGCAGTAGTGTCTTGTTCATTCGACGACCAGGACAATTACAAGCTTTCTGTAGGATGGCCCAAATTCTTTTTTGTCTTTGATCTTTTCTCTGACCAGATCCCCAACTTTTGGGATCCAGACAGGTCTTACCATGACTGATTTGACTTCCCCAGTGGCGGTGCGTTTCACCTGCACGTTGCTCAGTAGTGCTCTGGATTCATTCAGATCCTGTAAAACTGCCAAACGTTTATTGATGTCAAATGGGTTTTCATCCGCCACTGTGCCTTCACAATCGAGATCAGGTATCCACATTCTTGTCCCAAACAGGACTTCATAAGGAAGAGAACTAGAGAACTTCTTGGCATGTTGAGGGCACGCTGTACCCCATATAGGTGATTGACCCAGCTACCACCCGAACCTAATACTCTTTCTGTTAAAGATTGCTTTAAGTCCCTGTTTTTCCTCTCCACAACCGAATTTCCCTCAGGATGGTACAGTGAGGAGTACCGCAATGCTACACCCAAACCTTCCATGGCTTCCTTGTAAGCCTGAGAGCTAAACGCAGGCCACGGTCAGATTGTAATGTGCCAACTGCGTATGTCCCTATAAAGACTTGCAAATCTTTTATAACAGTTCAAGCGTCAGCCGTGTGCTGAGGCCATACCCATAGGAATCTCAAGCATGAATCCACTGCCAGCAATATATACTTGTAGGCCCCATCCGAATGTAGGGGGCCGTAGTGGTCCAGATAGACACACGCCAGTGGTTTGTCTGATATTAGTAAAGGTGTCTGCACTGGATGTGCTATGGTGGAACCCTTCATCTGCTGACAGATGTCGCATTTTAAGACAAAATTCTTCGTCTGTTTTGTTAAACTAGGCCGTGAATAGCGTTGTTTCAGTAAAGAAACTGTTGCTGTAATCCCTGCGTGTGCAGAACCTAGACCTTCCAGCTAGTATTAAACCAAATCTGCGATCCATGTTTGGTTTTACTCTATCCCCCACTCCTGGAATCTGAGCATACTGAATGTTGTTTGCATCTAACTTGTAGGAGTATTTGAGTGGAAAACCTTTCGGTAAGGCTGGGCTGTTTTTGTGTGAAGCAATGACAGCTACCATTATCTGTCCGTCTATTCTCGTTTTTGAACGATTGATTGCAGCTACGGAAGCAGCACGTACTGCCCCCTTTGCTGCTTTATCAGCCAATGAATTCCCTTTAACGTGAACCCCATCACGTTGATGACTCAGTGTGTGTATCACGTGAGCTCTTGGTAGTTCATTTATCAACTCAGCTACCGTTTCCATAGCAACTTATGCTTAATTGTGCAACCTTTAGTGTCTCTAAATCCATTTTGACCCCAGTAGTGAAGATATTTGTTGTATGACTGCACACAGTCAAATGAATCGCACACTATGAGTGTGGGGAATTCCTGATCCGTATTTATTAGTGCCAGTAATAGGGCTTTTAATTCTGCCAGCTGAGCCGTGCAATCTCCTAGAGACTGTGTCTTCGTATTGCTGGAATGGAACTTACCATCCCGCATACGTCCTTTTACGATCGCACAAGCGGCACTGTATTGCTGTTTACTACCTATGGCCAGTTGAGCAGATCCGTCAGTGTAAATAATGTACTCATACTGATCAAGAGGCATTATTTCATTTGGGAGAGGATATTCTTGTTCATATTGCAGGAATGCTTGTGTTTTTAACCTTGGATCATATTCTACATCCGTTGCAGTGAGAGAATTAGCCCATCGTCCATCTTGGAAGTAAAGCTTTAGCATTAGGAACGCTTGCCTTTGTAGCAGCCTCCAAAGCTGGTACCAGAGTTACGACAATTATTTGTTTCCCCATAGCCAGTGCTCTTTCTCTTACTACAGCGGTCTGTACTCCTGTCAGTATTTTCTCTGTAGAAGCAAAGCGCATTTTTGTGTTTGTGTACAAATGTGATTTGTAAGCTATAGGTTCTGTTTTGCCTTCATTGAAGGTTAGGTAAGTGCACCCAGATTAACCCGCTACAATGCGGATCACCAGATTGCATACGTTTACGAGTGTGTCTGCAAGTGTTTTGAAGCTATCATGTCAGCTTGTAGGGAACGAAGGATATGTGTGTGTTCCTGTGTCCAATGCCTAACTGAAAAATCAGGTCTTATTAAGTCGTAGAAAGGTTTTACTCTTTCTGCATAATCCAAAATGTATGTTGTGCGAAAATTTAAAAATCCCAATATGGATTGTAAATTCTTCAAAGATTTAGGAGGTTGGAGCATTGGAGCAGCACACACTTTTCTAAAAAGTTAGCTGCCAGGCTTTTTCCTTCACTTGATAGCTCATATCCCAAAAATAGGACATTGAGGTGGGCTATTTTCAACTTTTTAAAGTTGAATTTGTAGCCCTCAGAGGCAATCCCCAAAATTATGGTGCTCACCCTGGTCAAGTGCTCCTGTAAATCATCATCCGTCAGATAAATGTCATCTACATAGGACAATGCCTCTTCATCCAAATTCTGTTACCCTAGCACTGAACAACCCAGGGCTATTCTTATACCCTTGGGGGAGTCGACATAATTGACCCTGAGAACCTGGCGCTGAGAATGCTGTTAGATACCTGCTTTCAGGTGCTATATTTTGGCAGAAGAAACCATTAGAGATATCTAGTGTTGTTTTGTATTTTTTCTGCACATACACTGTGTGCATTCTGTACTACAAATGTTTTAGTGCAAATATTCAGATGTCTGTAGTCTAAAACTAGACGGTATGAATAACCGTGTTTCATTACATGAAACAAAGGATTATTAATTGGGAAAGTGCAAGTCTCTATTACACCTTGCTATTCAAGATGATCTAAGATCTCCACGACCAGTTTTTACGCTTCTTGTTTTATTGGGTACTGTCTCTGTGGAGTGGGAGTAGTTTTTACTGGGATTACATGATGTGGTGACTCAGCATCGCACCCGACATGGTTGCGATATAGGGCCGGAGAAAGGGCTACCACCCAGTCCCATACATATGTATGTTTTAAGTATATTGGAACGTGGTAGGAAAAAGCTGGTAAAATTACTGTTTCTCCCTTTGGGCAAGCCATAACAATTTCACATGGCCAATCTTTCTCAGCTAAAAGTATGTCATAGCCAAAAGTCAAGCTCTCCCAAAAAAGACCTTTAACATTTCTGGGTTTGTTCCCTTCCATTTGGAGTGTTATTTCATGTAACCTATGTGGGACACTTACCCTCGTATTAGGTTTTTCCACTGTGATATGCTCATTCAATCAATCAATCAGTGAATTGTAAGCGCGCTACTCACCTGTGGGGGTCTCAAGGCGCTGAGGGGGAAGGGGGTACGCAGATCTGTTTAGCCGAAGAGCCAGGTCATGAGAGTCTTCCTGAAGGGGGCGTGTCTTATTTCTGCCTGTAGGTCCTTCCAGCTCTTGGCTGCAATGTGAGAGAACGATCTTCTGCCTGCCCTGGCTCTGTGAATGCACGAGGTTTTGGCCAATGCGCGGTTGGTAGATCGGAGGTTTCTTTTGGGTACATGGAAGTTGATTCTGTCGTTAAGGTATTTGGGTCCGTTGTTGTGTAGGCATTTGTAGGCGTGGGTGAGGACTTTGAAGATGACACTCTCTTTTCCACGGGGAAACAGTGGAGTCTCCTTAGGTGTTGGCTGATGTGTTCGTGCCGGGGGATGGGAGGACGAGTCTGGCCATGGTGTTCTGTATTGTCTGGAGTTTGCGGAGTAGGGACTTGTTGATGCAGGCGTAGAGTGCATTTCCATAGTCCAGTCTGCTGGTGATGAGTGCGTAGGTGACTGTCTTTCTTGACTCGGGGGGGGGTCCATTTGAAGGTCTTGTGAAGGATGCGGAGGGTGTTGAAGCAGCTAGAGGTGACGGCGTTGACCTGTCGGTTCATGGTGAGTGATGAGTCAAGTACAATGCCAAGGTTTTTGATGTGGTCTGAGGGGGTAGGTGGGCTTCTGAGGGCGGTGGGCCCGAGGTGTTGTCCCATGCTGATGGGGTGGTTCCAAGGACAAGGACTTCTGTCTTATCTGCGTTGAGTTTGAGGCAGCTGTCAGTGATCCAGACTGTGACGTCTTGCATTCCTTTCTTGAATTTGAGTTTTGCTGTGGTGGGGTCTCTGGTGAGGGAGAGGATGAGCTGGGTGTCGTCGGCGTAGGATACGATGTTGAGGCTGTGTTGTCGACAATGGCTGCGAGGGGAGCCATGGAGCTGTTGAAGAGGGTTGGGCTCAGAGATGACCCCTGTGGAGCTCCGCAGGTGATTTTCGTGGGGACGAGAGGAAGGGTGGTAGTCTGATCCTTTGGCTTCTTCCAGTGAGGAATGATCAGATCCAGTCCAGGGCTGTTCCTTTATATGCTGGAGTCATGCAGTCTGGCGACTAGTGTGCGGTGAGAGACGGTGTCAAAGGCTGCCGACAGGTCGAGTAGGATGAGGACTGCGGAGTGACCTTGGCCCAGGAGGGTGTGGCTGTCATCTGTGGCGGCGAGCAAGGCAGTCTCAGTGCTGTGGTTGGTTCGTAATCCAGATTGGGATGCGTCTAGGACGGCGTTCTCTTCGATGAAAAGTGTCAGTTCCCTGTTTTTTCCGCCACTTTGGCTGCGAGGGGAGATGCGAGATGGGCCGGTAGTTCTTGAGGTCGGTGGGGTTGGCCGTGGGATTCTTGAGCAGGGGCCTGAGTTCTGCGCACTTCCAGTCGTCTGGGAAGATGTCTGTTTTGAAGGTGGTGTTGATGGTGCGTTGTAGTTCGGGTGCAATGGTGTCTGCGGCTCTGTGGTAGGGGTCGGCGGGGTCCCGAGTGGATGCCTTTCATGGTCGTGGCAGTGTCAATGGTCGTGATCGGTGTCCAGTTGGAGATGGTGGGTTGACTGGTGTCTCTGTGGGGCGGGGCATTCAACTCGTCTGTCACGAGAAATTCCATCAGGTTCTGGTGAGCTATTGTTACTTCTGCTGCGCTATCTAGCATCGTCAGAGCACATTCCCCGTTCAGTAGTTGAGTCCTCAGAATTCTGAGCATGTCTAACTTTGAGACCTGCTACTTTCTTATTTTTAAATTGAGGTTTAGATTGCGGCTCGTCTTCTTTAGAAGGGTAGCTTGAAGCGTGTGGTGTGTCTCTGGACTCTGTACGCTCTTCTTGTCTGTGTTCTGACTGTCCTTCTCTCGTGGAGTTTCTTGGTGAAACCTGAAAGGAACAAGAGGAACGTGTATCAGTATCCTGATACCTGTCAGGTATTTTAATGTTATCTCTATTCCTGAGGTTGTATCTCCTTTCGGAGGACTCCTGTCGAGAAGACCCACTCCCAGATAGAGATCTGTTTTCTATAATCTTTTAGTTTTTATTGTTATTATCCTATTTCTTCTTAGAAAAATCACGTACTTGCTTGGTGTTATCCTTCTCAGTACCACCCATGAGTTGAGGTTTTGTTGCTTTAGCTCCCAAACTATCTCTACCTAATTCAGCATAGGTGCCTGTGATAATTTTAGGTAATTCATGTTCCTGTTGTAAAGGAGTGAAATCCCTCAGGCGTTGGAGTATTGCCACTGCTTCTGCCGCCTCCCCTTTTATAATTGCTAATATTATAGCTGATACCTGGGCATAATTACCAAGTAATTTCCTCCCTAAGTTCCTGGCAGGTTTTGCTCCATACTTATTTGGTATTTGTCTTAATACGTCTGATATTACTGCTAGTGGCAGGATACCATGAGTTCCGATATATATGGCAGCGAAAACTGTACCCCAAGTGGTACAGTCCTCTATCTGGGGAGCTATCCCCATTGGCAAGCAGATTGTTAGCATTCTTTTTTTTTTTGTCCTAATACATGCCGCCAGGAACACTCTAGATGGGATTTCTCCCTATCCTCCAACAGGCAAATTCGATGGCAACCCTTCATAATGCCTGTGGGGGAAGAAGAAGAGTCGTCCCAGAGATAAGACTGTACCCTTGTCCAACTCCCATTCGCCACATCCAGAAGGCCATTGGTTACTGGGGAGGGCCGGGCCAACAGTCCTCTGGCATAATAATAGGACCCATTTTACCTCTCTCTCCAGGCCACCAAGGCCGCCCATGTCTTGCAGATTCTGGACTCATCACAAGCCATGTCTGATTGGCTAATAAAAAGGATTTGTTTTAAGCAATCTGCAAAAGAGGGGGAGATTGTTAGCATTCTGTGTTTTTCTTGAGGGCTTGTGTGTGAAAATACTGCCTCCAGTTGTGTTTTTTTTTTAGCTATCCAGAATGGCATTTGCTCACGTTTAGTGGGCATTTTATCCATAACTGCGTATAGCATTTGTGGTGTAATTTTAGTTGTAGAACTCTGAACTTGATTCATTTGTGTAGCGCTTGTTGGCTGAAGTGTGGGTGTTCTCATCACAAATTGTGTCAAGTTTCTATAAAGTTTTATTATTTCTTTGTGAAGTGTACCTAAGTCTGCTACTGCCATTGTGTCAATGTCTGGATGCGGTGTGTAAGCCACAAGGACAGGCCAAGGGGCCTACCTCTTCCGAGCGGACCTAGTCTTACTTTGTTTCTTGTATGGGGGAGGGCGCCTTTAAACCTGTTTATGTGCTCCTGGTAGGTGAGCGGAATTTCAATGTACTCATTCGGACTGTAGGTGTTTCATCTTCAGTGTAAGAATTAAATGTATTTGATTGTGCGTCTGCTGGTGGGAATTTAACCCATGAATTGAATACCTCTGTTCTATATGATTCGTGAGCCTCAATCACAAAGGTTACTGTCCCACCCCTAGCTGTGACTCCGTAGTCTGTCAGCATTTGAATCAGGGCATTTCTGACATTTTCTGAAATGTTCATTTCACCTTCCTCTTCTCTGACCATGACAGGCTGTGCTCGAACAGCGATGTCTTAGCTAGCCATTGTTTTGAAGAAGGAAAAGGTTTCAAGGAAACTGAGATAAAGGTTTTATGCACATTAGGAACTGTTTGCCCTTCAAACTTGATAAACCTACAGTCAATAAATAAGATTGCCTACTCAGCTGTGGTGGATAGTTCCCTTCCCACTCCAGACGTCTCTGGGGAAATGTGAGTAGGGGTCTCTGAGAATAACACGACTGAACTACTCAGATTTGACTGTTAAATAAGTACCAAACCAACATTGGCGGCGCCATGTTGTGTAGTTCCTACAAACCTATATAGGATCTACGCGTTTAGACAACATGCACTATAGGATTGGTGTCAGACTGATTCTAGAAACCCCTACCGGGTATGTTAGCCTCTATTCCAGCTAGCTCACAGTGCCACTAGAAACCCCTCTTACCAAGGAGAGAATAGTTCTCGGCAACTGTCGAACATAACAACCCTGATCCCTCAGAATCGTGGAAACAGTGCTACTAGTCGCTCAGTCACTCATGCTCACTTTGTCACAGAATAAACGGTGGGGACTTTTTTCAATAAGCATTTATTGAACCAGCGGCATTCTAGTGTAAAATAGGTTTGCTGAAACAACCATTAGACAGTAATAGATATAAATGATAATAAGCACTAACAGAGTAAAAGGATGATACATTTCTACCATTGTGGTAAAACAATGAATACAGGCAAGTATATAAAATACATGACAGTAAAATGTGTACTCCTACGATGCGTCCCTAACTAGATGTACCTGAGTCTACCTAGCCTGTATGTGGGTGTAAAGCAAAAAATCCCTCTAGGATAAAGTCAACCCCATTACCTGAAGTGAGAGGCTATGGGAACCCGTCTTGATCTCGAGATGGACACCCCGCAAGGGATGTCAGACCACTGCGAGCTGGAGTGTCTGCGTGCAGGGGCCTCAGAGTCTCACATCAGTGTGTCAGCATGGAAGTCATTTTCTCCTCTGACTACCTCAGCAAGATATGGTGTATATATACACAAAGTGGTACCCTCTGGGGATATGCCTTGCTGTGTCATGTCGGACTAGGATGACGGAAGGAATGACCCTTATACAAAGTTACTATGCAGGAGATGGTAGGTCGGCTGTCCTGCTGTGATTCCAAGAATCCTCATGCATAATGAATGAGGCTTAAGCTTTTCGGAGAAAACCCCATGTCATCTTTGGACATTACCGTAACTAGGTAAAAGGTCAGTACTAAGAACCATTATGTAGTGCAATGGTAGGGAAGAATATAGGTGAAGGGTTACGTGATTAACTGAACCTATATTAGGGTACCTATATGGAACATAACAATCATTGATCCCGGCAATGCCAGCGGTCTTGTGGCCGTCAAGCCGCCACAATCATAATACTGCAGGCGGTTCCATGCTGTAGTGGCCGTCGTACTCGTATGTACTTGTGATTAGGGCCTAAGTCTAGGAGGGGCCTCAAGATTAGAACGAGGAAGAGTAGGACTCAGTGTAATGACTGCAGTATAGATATGAAACAGTTTATTCTCATCTGAATATATGACAGGCCACTTAGCCTGCCTCTTGTTATTCGAATGCAAAATTGGGACATCAGCTGACCAGGGCTTATGATTACAGTTCAGTAAGGGAATGTTTCTCAAATTCAGTGATAAAGCTGTCTTCCAATGACCTTCATGTTTTGTAAATTTGACCTGAAATCTAAGTCAAGTAGAATGTAATCAATTCTGCTACTATTGGATCCCCTCTTGAAAGTGTGGTCAACCCTCAGATCGGGCAACGTGCGACCATTGCACGTGTGTAAGGCGTGCAGTATTGTTAAAGAAGCAACCAGCAGTACTACCTTTGACATTTTCTTTAGGTGCAGAATTGACTTTCTGGGAATGTCCCTTTCCTCGTCTTCCTCCTTTGTAAGATTTTGAATGCCTTCTATAGGTTCAAAGGTCACGTAAAAATCCCCAGTCGGAATTAGATGGTTATTACTATCGAATTGTTCCAGAAGCTCATCAAGAGTCCGCAAAGTTGATGACTGTCATTTCGGGCTAAAAACTTAATGTATATGTTTATTAATCTGATTATGAATGCACCAGATGTTGAGTCGATGTCTAGCCCCAACAACTCCGTAGATTTATGATTGAGCCATCTTACTCTGCGGGCTACTGAGGCCTTTTCCTTATTGCTTGCCCACCTGACATCCGTCCGGCTGGAGATCGGGTTGCTTCTAGACTATGATTTGCATGACCTGATCTTTATAGTCGCTGCCAGGCCCAAGTTTCTTGAAACATGCAGATGTCATGTCTGTCTGTGAATTCTCCACAACCTCAGTCACTCAATTTTTATATTAAACCTGCAGTACTCCAAGATAACAGCTTAATCCCCGGGGTAACCTCCCTTAGCCGTAAATTAGGGAGTGAAGACTGTGCCTCCACCTCTTGTCTGCTTTCAATGACACCTACTTGCATTATTAAGTTCTCTATAGGGGAGAGTGGATGGACTAATCGTGAAAAAAGCTGAATCACTATTTGATGTTAAAGACAGGGACCACTCATCATATTATTCGATCTCCTTGTGATCTACTGCTGGTTTAGATTTAATTGTTTTATGGGATGTTACTCTTTTATGGTCATCATGAGGTTCTTCCCTTTCGTTTTTCATACTCATTTTCACTGGGAAATTGAGCTTGAATTGAATTTGGAAGCCCCTGGGAGGTGAAGTACTCTGATCTAAATTCTCCAATCCAACGTTTCACAACAAGGAGATCAGATCTAACCAGTGATTAACAATGTCAATGATACCTTATCCAGTGTATGCCTTCATTCTTTAAACAATCATGTGTTTCCTTGGCTACCTCAGGAAGCCTGGGGACGTTGACAATATACAATTTTTTTTCAGTAGCCTTTTGGATCACATTCTCCCTATTTGACACCCTTAACCTGCTTGATGACTGTATTTGTTGTATCAGATGAGTATAATTGGGATAGATTGAAGATCTCGCCTCAGCTTCATGCCTTACAAGAAACCCTCCTCCCCTGTTATTTTGTTGCAACAGAAGTGAAGGTATGGGGAAATTGGCTTGATACCTCCACCTCTGGGGTTCTCTAATCTCCCAATTATGTCTTACGGGTAGCCGGAGGGAATTGAGTATTTGTATTGTATTCCATTTCTGATGGGTTCTGTGCAACAAACTGTGGCTTGTTGATTAGGATCATGTAATTGCAGTATGACATTTGCCTTAATCGGTTTTGCAAAGTGCAAGTTCTGGTGTGAACATGGACTACTATGGGAATTCTCCAGGGCACATTATCAAGCCCATTATCGCCGCTTTAGCGGCAGTTTTCTGCCGCTAAACCGGCGATAATTTTAACGCCGTCCTTGATAATATGCCCCAGAGTTGGCCTATCACTCCTTCCAATTGAGCACTAGTCTCTTTGATGTCTGTAATACAGTTACAAGACGTGCCTTCGGCATACATCACATGCGCCGCTAGGCCTTTTTAATCCACCCGATTGAGAGAGACACTCACAGTTCTAGGTGAGGCAAGAGGGCCAAAATGGTTCAAGCAGGCAATCTCAGAAATAGTAGCACAATTAGTTCCTCCCCCGTCACTGGTGCCAAAGTCGGCAAGTTTCTCCACAGGTGTTGTAGTAGTCTGCGCCACCTTCTTCTTCCTTTTATCGGATTCTGAGATGCTTTGTGCATCTCTCGGAACCTGGTTTACTGGGGACAGGAGAGGTACTTTACATAGGGTTATAGGTTTATGTAATCCTTGGATGTACTTATTGGAACTGATGGGTCAGAGTAGCCACAGTGGATACAATAAAGGGCATTTAATGTTATCCTTTAATTGACTGAGACATAGTGAAGAATGCTCAGTTTTCAGTTTTGCGGTTGAATCCCTGGGTTTCAGTAAGGAGACCTGTGCAAAATAGATTTTCACTAGAAATGTGTAAGGAAGATGACAAATATTGCAGTTTCTCTTAAATAAGAAACATGTATTCTGTTGTAAAAATTGGCTGCAAGCTTAATTCCCCCCCAAAAAAATATTTTCGGGGAAAATTAAAACGGTTTTTTAAGCTCTGCTTTAAAAAAAAATGCACCATTTCGTGATCTTGGTGAAGCTTTTACAAAAGGGCGGGAGATAAGTGGAACTGATGCAGGGAAGAATAGGACTCAGTACAATGAAGATTTCCAGTAAGTAATCGGGCATCAACTCCTCGTCCCTCTTCCCATTCGCAGTTCCAAACTATGAGGAATTGTAAAGCAAACCCATAAGGGCATTGAAACCACAGGCAGAGGAAGTGATGCTACACATGTGAGAGGGAATTACGCAGACCCAGAATCGAGCACAAAGGTATCAAAGGCGGCATCTGAACTCGCCTCTGAAGCTTGTTCTGGTTATTGAAAGTACCCGGAAAACCCACAGATTTTAATAGAAAGCAACAGTTGAAACCTCCTCAGCAAGAACCCAGGAAGCAGCTTTGCCTATAGTGGTGCACCTGGACTGAAACGGGAACGCTGTCAACACCGGCATTCCCATCGGCTGAGCGTAGAAACAGAAGTATGGAAGGATAGTTTCCTGATCTAAAAGAAATTAGAACATTGGAATGTGGAGCACTCCATTGTAGACAATGGAGTGCTCCATGCTTCTACGGGCCGGTAAAGGCCCGCAGAGCAACATTCCAATGTTTTACAAAAGCCTCTCGAAGCTCGAGGGGATTTAAATCCCCTCGAGCTTCGAGAAGCCTTTGTTTAATTTGTTAGAACATTCTGCCCTCTAGTGGCGGAATGTTCTAATAGCCTTATAGCCCTTCGTAGCAGGGCTGTACCGCTATTAAAGTCCCGCTGCTTTTGTTAAAGTCCCTCGCCTTCGGCTCGGGCCTTTAATGCTGCAGCGGGCCTTTAATAGCCGGTATAGCCCGCTACGGCGGGCTATAAGGCTATAGTAGGAGAAAACTGTAGATATAAACGAGAAAGATGTAGCACGGCACTCAGGCAAGAGGAGCGGAATGCCAATTTTGCTTAATCTGCTAGCCAAAAAGACGGCCACCGAAAATACCACCTTAGCAGTGGTGACTGTCAAGTTATCTTTAAATGAGGAAGCTTGACCACGGTTACATGAGCTACACTGATCTACCCAAAAACCTGTCAAATAGATTGCAAGGAATGCAAAATCTAAAAACAGCATACTATGTGTGAAACGTTTGAAGTGTGATTTTGGAAACTGGCCTTGAAAGCAAACCACTAACCTCCAATCGAGTTAAGGTTTAATTTCAAAATCCTCCTTACCATCCACAAGAAATATTGCAACAAATACTAGGATACTTGAAAAAACTGATTCCTCACCACATTCCTGCTGTGAACATATGATTGGCAGAAATAGTGGCTTCCAATGTTCTAAAATCTGGGATGACCTGCATTCCAGTCTGAAAAAAGCAACCTCTCCAACTGTAATCTATAATCTAGAAAACTTCTGAAGACAGAACTTTTCAGGCTAGTTGTGCTGCTGATGTCTTGTGTTACCAAAGATGCCAATGAAGGATTACGGGATATGAGCTCCATATCTGGGATATTGTTTAACTTTAACTGCACTTCACACTTTCTGCAGCTGTTGTACTTTACCTGTTTACACTCTTTGGTGAATGTAAGGTTAGGGGCATATTAAGGTTTTTTGGGGCCCTGGGCCAAAAGTATTTTGGGGTCCCCTGTTCGGAACAGTTTTGAATTTATGATCCAATTTCAGATCTTTAATGACTTCTTTGGCCAGGTCACTTACAGTTTTTTGAAGCTGCAAATAGGAAATTGTCCCTTTTTCGACCGCATAATAGCTCTGCCCTGTTTACAAACTCTATTTCGCAAGTCGGTAACCTATCACCAACTCGCAAAATAGGGTATGCGACTCACTCTTAGGAAGGGGCGTGCCAAGGTGGTCCCTTCCTAATAGCGAGTCACACTTCACTGTATAATTGTTTTGCGGCCGCAATTACGGCCGCAAATCAGTCGCATTTTACCACCCATTTCAAATGGGTGGTAGCTACTCGCAAATGGGAAGGGAAACAGAGATGGGGGTCTGCTGAGCCCAGCAGGCCACCATCCCAATTTGCGAGTCACAAATGGCGAGTCGCAAAATGGAAGGGTCGTACATCTGGCCCTAAAAGTCGAATATTCATGGATAGTGATGTCTGTTTTCAATATTGTAACACAGAAGCAGCTCACAAATATTACTGCAAATAATCTCTGTGACACCCTATTATTTCTCATATGTGAGTTCCGGTTTTCATCTAAAGTAAACTTTTTTTAATGGATGTTGCATGAAACAAACACAACATTTCATGCAAAATGCATGTAATAGACTTGCATGCACTACCCAAATTAAAAATAAATGAAAGGTACACGGTATTTCAAACAATCTGTTTAAGAATTATTTGGGGTCTTTAGGGCAGAACAGAGCTGACTCTATCAGAGAACCCCCTGAAAGGCTAGGGCCCACTTTTCTCTGCCTTGAAACGTCTCTGTGTAAGGTGATGTGCTGCCCTTTATAAAACGCCGCAATAAATTACTAAATAAACATACAGATATTGTGGTTAGTGGTCAGGGATAACATATTTCTGTAGTGTCACTTGTTCTATTTGTGTAAGGCACTAACTGCTTCTTGGAAAAAATAGTTCTAGATTAAATACTTGCGTAGCCTTAAGTGAGACTTCTTTTCAACACTGCCGATTAGGTTGGAGGCTAGGAGACAGACAGACAGACAATGACCCTTGTTGAGACAAACTGGTATTTGCCATTGGATTCCTTGACTGGACAAGAAGTCATGTGCCCGGGTATTGGGTGCACATCAGGTGCTAGTACCGTTCTCAAATAATTGTCTACAGTGAGTGCACGTAAAAAACAAGTTACTTACCTGTACACTGTAGTTCTCCGGTATTGATATCTTTCATAGATTCACATGCTTGTATCTTCCCCGTCGTCATGGTGGGAGTCTCGCTGTACTTAGAAAAGTAGTACCATAAGAGTACATTATAAACCACCAAAGGCAAAGAAAAATGTTAACCTTCGTTAGCCTCTTTATGTAGGCCACCATCCCAATTTGCGAGTCACAAATGGCGAGTCGCAAAATGACGCAATTTGCGAGTCGCAAAATGGAAGGGTCGTACATCTGGCCCTAAATGTCGAATATTCATGGATAGTGATGTCTGTTTTCAATATTGTAACACAGAAGCAGCTCACAAATATTACTGCAAATAATCTCTGTGACACCCTACTATTTCTCATATGTGAGTTCTGGTTTTCATCTAAAGTAAACTTTTTTTTAATGGATGTTGCATGAAAGAAATACACAACATTTCACGCAAAATGTATGTAATAGACTTGCATGCACTACCCAAATTAAAAATAAATGAAAGGTACACGGTATTTCAAACAATCTGTTTAAGAATTATTTGGGGTCTTTAGGGCAGAACAGAGCTGACTCTATCAGAGAACCCCCTGAAAGGCTAGGGCCCACTTTTCCCTACCTTGAAACGTCTCTGTGTAAGGTGATGTGCTGCCCTTTATAAAACGCCGCAATAAATTACTAAATAAACATACAGATATTGTGGTAAGTGGTCGGGGATAACATGTTTCTGTAGTGTCACTTGTTCTATTTGTGTAAGGCACTAACTGCTTCTTGGAAAAAATAGTTCTAGATTAAATACTTGCGTAGCCTTAAGCGAGACTTCTTTTCAACACTGCCGATTAGGTTGGAGGCTAGGAGACAGACAGACAGACAATGACCCTTGTTGGGACAAACTGGTATTTGCCAATGGATTCCTTGACTGGACAAGAAGACAAGTGCCCAGGTATTGGGTGCACATCAGGTGCTAGTACCGTTCTCAAATAATTGTCTACAGTGAGCGCACGTAAAAAACAAGTTACTTACCTGTACACTGTAGTTCTCCGGTATTGATATCTTTCATAGATTCACATGCTTGTATCTTCCCCGTCGTCATGGTGGGAGTCTCGCGGTAGTTAAAAAAAGTAGTACCATAAGAGTACATTATAAACCACCAAAGGCATAGGAAAATTTTAACCTTCGTTAGCCTCTTTATGTAGGCCCAAACTCTGACCAATCAGAGACAAGCCCTAGACCTCAACTCCCCAGCAGAGCCATCAGACCTCAGTTTTTGCGCACAAGTGTGCCAAGGCTAAGAGGAGTATGGGGTAAGAGGTGGCAACCCTAGACAGGGAGGAGGGATTGGCCGCATGTGAATCTATGAAAGATATCAATAGTGGAGAACCACAGTGTACAGGTACATAACTTCCCTTTTCTCCAGTATTGAATCTTTCATAGATTCACATACTTGTATCAGAGTAGACAGCAGTAGCATTCTTAAAATCCTTGCGACTAAGCAATGATCTTCACTGATCATTTAAAACATATATAGAGATATAGAAATTTATATATATATATAAAAATACATATATACCTATATAAAGAAATAAATAGACTGTACCTCAAGCGAACAGATGCTTCAGGACTGCTTGGCCCACTGCTGCATCAGCTTTCAATGCCGAATCCAGGCAGTAGTGCTTGGTGAACATATGCACGTTGGATCATGTTGCCGCTCTAAAAATGTCTGGAAGTGATACCCCCACAAAGAGGGCTGTCGAGGCTGACATCTTCCTTGGGGAGTGTGCAGACACCTTTGCAGACAGAGGCTTCCCAGCTTTGTTATGGCAGAAAACAATTGCAGAACAGATCCAACGTGCAATGCTGCCCCTTGAAAGGGCCTGCCCTTTCCTTGGAGAAGTAAAAGATATAAAGAGCTGATCCGAGTTTCTGAAAGTCTTTGTTTTATGGATGTAGAATTTGATGCATCGTTTTACGTCTAAAGAATGTATTGCTCTTTCAGCCGGGGTTGACGGATTTCCAAAGTACGTTGAGAGCACTACCAGCTCATTCAAATGAAATGAAGTTGAAACCTTAGGTATAAAGCGAGGGTTGGCTCTCAAAATTACTTTGTCCTGCTTGAACAGAAAAAAGTGTTCAGCCACGGTGAAAACCTGAATCTCACTAATTCTTCTAGCCAATGTGAGGGCTAATAGAAGAGCTGTCTTCCACAAGATGTATTTTAATTCAGCTTTGTGGATCGACTCAAAACGCGATTTCATCAATTGAGCAAGGACTGTGTTCAGCTCCCAAGGGACTGCCAGACACTTTAAGGGTGGAAAACCCCTAAAGAGGCCCTTCATAAACTCTTTAACAATTCTCATTGACCACAGTCAGAGTTCCCCTGGTTTTCTGCGAAACCTGGAGATTGCAGCCATGTGGACTTTGATTGATGAATGGGCCAACTTTGACCTTGCCAAATGAAGCAAGTAAGGCAATACTTTTTCTGGGGTCAGAGTAAAGGGTGTATGTCCTTCTCTACACACCAGTGACAAAATCTCTATCATTTTGCAGCATAAGCCTTATTCGTGGATGAAGTTCTAGCCTGCTGAAGGATGGATTTGCAATCTGGAGCGATGTCTAGATCCGTGAATTCAAAGTCGTGATGTTCCAGCCTGACAAACTGATAGATTTTATCTGAGGATGAACAATCTGGCCATTGTCCAAAGGACAGTAGGTTTGGCAATGGTTGAAAGAGAATGTGCGGAGATATCGAGCACAGGAGAAGTTCAAGGAACCAAAACTGCCTCGGCCAAGCCATAGCTATGAGAATGAGATGACATGGTTCTTTTTTCATTTTGCTCAGCACTCTTGGGATGAGTGGAACCGGCGGGAAAGCGTAGGAGAACATCCCCGCCCACTGTATCTACAGAGCGTTTCCACAAGAGTTGGCCTGTGAAAATCTGCTGGCGAACCTTTCGCACTTCCTGTTGATTGTTGTTGCGAAGAGATCCAGTTTTGGAGTACCCCACATCTTGAACACTCGCAGTAGCTGCTTCCAATCTAACTCCCATTTGTGACACAGGGAATTGGTTCTGCTTAAAGCATTCACCCAGTCATTGACTACGCCTGGAAAATGCTCTATTCTCAAGTTTATCTTGTGCTGAATGAGCCACCTCCAATTTTCCGAGCCTGGTCCGATAACAGGAGAGACGTGGTGCTCCCTTGTTTGGCGAGATAGAACATCGTTGTGGAGCAGCCGACCCCACCGACGCCGACACCGCCGCCCGCAACCTCAGGCGTTGGATCGACAACTGCGCCAACACTCTCGCCCCGATCAAGAAACCCTCCAACAGACACACTAACATGAAAGCCAGCTGGTTAACCGCAGACCTCCACGCCTCCAAGCAAACCTGCCGTACACTAGAGATGAAATGGCACCGAGAACAGACACCAGACAGCTACGCAGCCCACAAGAACGCCATCCGTAGACACCACCACCTCATCAGATCCGCCAAAAGGGCCTCCTTCAAGGACCGACTCGAGAACAACGCGCACAACAGCAAAGAGCTCTTCAACATCGTGAAGGAACTCTCCAACTCCAATTGCAACACCAACGACATCCCACCATCGCAAGACCTGGTCGACTCCCTTGCCACCTTCTTCCATCGCAAGATCGCAGACATCCACGACAGCTTCAACAACCTGACCGCCCGACACCCACCGACACCTCAGACCCCACAGCCACCACCCACATCGATCCCCTGCTCGCCTGGACCTACACAAACGACGACGACACCATCAAAATCATGAACACCATCCACTTCGGCTCTGCGTCAGACCCATGCCCACACCACATCTTCAACAAAGCCAGCGCCACCATCGCACCCCATCTCCGCAAGGCCATCAACATCTCCTTCGACACCGTGACCTTCCCGGAGAGCTGGAAGCACGCCGAGATAACGCCTTACTCAAGAAACCCAAAGTGGATCCAAGGGACCTCAAGAACTTCCGGCCCATCTCCCTGCTCCCGTTACCGGTGAAGGTCATCGAGAAGACTGTCAACAGACAGCTGAACCGCTACCTTGAGGAGAACAAAATCCTGGACCCGTCCCAGTCCGGGTTCCGCAGCAACCACAGTACCGAGACTGCCCTCATCGCCGCCACCGATGGCATCAGGGCCCTGCTGGACAACGGCAAATCCGCGCCCCTCATCCTCCTGGAGCTATCAGCCGCCTTCCACACTGTCTGCCACCGCACCCTACGCACATGCCTCCACAATGCAGGGATCCAAGACAAGGCATTGGAATTGACCACTTCCTTCCTCTCCAGCAGAGCCCAGAGCGTCCGCCTCCCCCTTTCCGTTCCGAAGCCTCCGAGATCATCGGCGGCGTACCCCAAGGTTCATCCCTCAGCCCGACATTGTTCAACGTCTACATGGCACCGCTCGCCCAGGTTGCCTGACTACACGACATCGACATCATATCCTACGCCGACGACACCCAGCTGATCCTCTCCCTCACCAAGGACCCCCTCACCGCCAAAACGAACCTCCACGAAGGAATGAAAGCCGTCACCGAGTGGATGAAGAACAGCTGTCTGAAGCTGAACTCAGACATGACAGAGGTCCTCATCCTCAGCTCCACCCCCTCAGCCTGGGACGACTCCTGGTGGCCTTCCGCTCTGGGAGCAGCACCGACATCCCCGACCACGCACGCAACCTGGGGTTTATCCTCGACTCAACACTCTACATGACCAAGCAAGTCAACGCCGCCTCGTCCTCCTGCTTCAACACCCTCCACATGCTCCACAAGTTCTACAGGTGGATCCCCACCGAAACAAGAAGAACAGTCACCCAGGCCCTCGTCAGCAGCAGGCTGGACTACGGAAACGCCCTCTACGCAGGAGCCTCGGCCAAACTCCTGAAACGACTACAACGCATACAGAATGCCTCTGCACGCCTGATCCTCGACATCCCTTGCCACAGCCACATCACACCACACTTGAGAGACCTGCACTGGCTTCCTGTCAACAAGAGGATCACCTTCAAGCTCCTCACCCACGCACACAAGGCACTCCACAACACCGGACCGGCATACCTCAACAGACGACTCACCTTCTACACCCCAAACCGACAGCTCCACTCTGCCGACCTCGCCCTCGCTACCATCCCCCGCATCCGAAGAGTGACCACCGGCGGCAGATTGTTCTCCCACCTCGCCGCCAAGACCTGGAACACCCTCCCCATCTCCCCATCCTCCTACGGCAGACACAGGAACTGCTAACCTTCAGGAGGCTTCTCAAGACCTGGCTATTCGAGCAGTAGCAGTACCCCTCCCCCCCCCCCCAGCGCCATGAGCCCCTCACGGGTGAGTAGTGCGCTCTACAAATGTTTGATTGATTGATTGGTATTGTCTGCTCTTACTAGAAAAGAGGAGCCTTGGATCCTCGGAAGGAATGCTTGTAGTCCCAGGAAAACTACTTTCAATTCCAAGAGATTGATAGGGGAACAACCTTTACAACGCAACTTTTACAACGCACTACCATTACAACGAAACTGTTACAACGCAAATGCATTGACAACGCATGCCATTACAACGCAAGTCTTTACATCGACTTGCACTAGATGGCGTGCTAACATTAAAAATAGTGTAGTTTACTATCCAAACACCTTCCCTACTGTTACGTGGACTGGAGTTTGAATAGTTAAATACATTTTTTTAATGTTAGCACGCCATCTAGTGCAAGTCGATGTAAAGACTTGCGTTGTAAAGACTTGCGTTGTCACTGCATTTGCGTTGTAAAAATTTCGTTGTAACAGCATGCGTTGTAAAAGCATGCGTTGTAACATCATACATCCGATTGATATGCAGTTGCGTTTCCTGCACGGACCATTTCCCATGGATTTGCAACTCCTGAAGAGGCGCCCCCCAACCGTCCATGGAGGCATCCATGGTCATAATGTAACTGGGCTGAAACGCCTGGAAGGAGAGGCCCGGAGAGATATTGCATTCCTTCTCCCACCATGACATTGCCTGTTTCATTGCCTGAGAGATAAGGATGGTGTCCTCGAAGGAGCCCTGCACCTGAATCCACTGAATGTCCAACTGTTCTTGGAGAGGCCTCATGTGTAGTTGACATTTCGGAATCAACTGGATACATGAGGACATCATCCCCAGTAAAGATTTGAACACTCTCACAGAAGTGGACTCTTTTGTGCGCAGAAGGGTTGTTAAGTGCATAATTTTGTGTTTTTGTTCCGAAGTGGGGAACGCCTTCATCAGCCTGGTGTCCAGAATCGCTCCGAGAAAAATACGCTTCTGACTTGGAACCGGGCATGACTCTTCTCTATGTTGAGCTGCAAGCCTAGAGACCTGAACAGCCATTGACAAGCCAATGTAGATTTTCTTGCAGATTGGAATGAAGGCCCTTTTACTAAATGTCCAAGTAGGGATAAACCTGGTGGCCCTGCCTCCTCAGAAACGCTGCTACGGGAGCCATGCATTTTGTGAAGACTCTGGGGGCTGAACAAAGGCCGAAGGGCAGAACTTTGAACTGGAAGTGATTCCCAGCCACCTCGAACCTCAGGAATTGGCGATGCTTTGCATGAATTGGAATGTGGAAGTATGCATCCAAGAGATTGAGGGGCGCTACAAAATTTCCTTTTTTCACTAATAATAGAATCTCTTGATGGGATAACATTCTGAATGATTGTTTATTGATGTATTTATTCAGCTGCCTGAGATCCATGACATGTCTCCATTTCTAATATCTTTTTTTTTATGAGAAAGAAATTGGAGTAGAAGCCCTTTCCTCGTTGACTGAAAGGAACCCTTTTGATTGCCCCTTTTTTTAGGAAGGTCAAGGAGATGATGATGCATCCTTCTTGAAGGAGGATTTCGAGGGGGCTTGTGGACAAACTCTAGAGTGTGGCCCTGACAGATGATATCCAGACCCATTTGTCCTTTGTAATGGCCTGCCATTGGCCCAGAAAAGGAGATAGATGATGAGACTGCAGGGGCTGAAGTCTAGGTGAGGTGGCTGGAGGAGGGAAAACGTCACTGACGTCTAGAGGAATCCTGCAATTTTCCTCGTGTTGAAGGCTTGCATCTGGCTGATTGCTGACTGTATGACACATTGGAAGCACAAAAGTGCTGTTGTTGTTGTCCTCCATATTACGGTCTGTAATCTTGCTGGGAATAGGGCTGAAACTTGTAAAACTGGTAGGATGATCTCTGTTGGAACTGTCCTCTACCTCCACGAAAGGACTGAAAGAGCCTCTGTTGCAGCATGACAAATCAACACGCCGTCTCAGTATCCTTTTTGATACCCTGTAGCTCCTCATCCATGTGTTTCCCAAACAGATTCTCTCAGTCGAAGAACATGTCCAAAACCTTAACTGGACTTCAGGGGGAAAGGATGTCGCTCTAAAACAGCCCTGTCTGAGGAGGACCGCTGCACCTGCCATCTGTCTGAACGCAATTAAAGATAAATCCATTGCAGAATCGATTAATTCTGAAGAAGTTCTAGCACCTTCTTGCAGGAGGTCTTTGGCTTCTTTCTTTTCCTCTTTGGGTAGATATTCATGAAGAGGTGCAGGATCTGACAATAACTGAATGTCGTACCGTCCTAAGATTGCTAAGGCATTAGAGGCCTTGATGGAAGTGGCGGCCATAGTAGCAAAACGTCCGCCAATGCTATTGAGCCACTTGCCTTCTCTGTCCGGGGGCACCGAACAAGGGCATTGCGGATTCCTGGAGCGCCTCTGTGACGCTTCCATTATTACTGAGTCCGGCCAGGGATGACCGATCAAACACGCAATAGCAGAATCAGGCGGTTTGTTCTTCTTTTCCATCCTCGGCAACACATCTGGAACTGATGCCGGATTCCTCATAATCTTCAAACCTTCGTTCCAAATATAATCCACAATAGGTATGGATTGAACTGATTTCTTAGCTAGATCCTTAAAATCGTAAAGGAAACATTCAGTTTGCACCACAGGCAAAGGCAAAGGCAAATCGAATCTTCTAGAGGCCCTTTCCAGAAATTCGTGGAAGCCCCCGGTATCCCCCGGGGGAGAGCTCGCTGGAGGAGGAGAAGGCGACAGCGAAGATGGAGCGACATAGTCATCCCATTCCTGACCTACTGAGTCTGGATCCTGACTGATCTCAACTTCTTCAGGCTGATCATCAGCTTCACTTTCTATGTAGTCATCTTGAATAGTAATGCACCGAGGAGCCTGTCTCTTCTCATGCGCAACAGGTGGCAGAGTAACCACCGGCAGTGGTGAAGCAACCTGAATGCCCTGGCCTCCAGGCGTCAGCGGAACTGGAGCGTGAGAGTCTGAAAAACTGAGATAGTAATTATTGAGCATGTGCCGAAGGTCGGTGACCAGGGAGGTTGGCACCAACATGGAATCCCTTTGTACCTCTTGATGCTCCTCATAAACTTCCTAAGGATAGTGCTCTTGGAAAGAGTCTTATCGCTGGGCTCTTGGACGACCCTTGAAAGAATACTCCCCTTCCAAATACTCTGACTTATCCTGCCTGTGTGTATCCTCTTCTTCATCAGTGTCCTGGCATTTAACCCTGAGTTGTGAAGGGCTGTAAACTGGACCCAACAGACTTTCATCTCCAGATTACTCTGAATCAAGAAGGTGAGAAGGAGGCAAAGGTGATATCTTTGATAAAGATGTAAAACCTGGCGACTTTTGCAGAAAGTGGAGGCTTTTCATGTCCTGTTTTTGATCCGTTGTTGATGCCGTCAATGACGGAAGACGGCTGAAGGTGATTGTCGTCAATATTGGCAGTCTAGAAGGAGATTCTTTCTGCTTAAGCGCTGTTTTCTCTGCAGGATATGACTTTTCTGCCTTCAACCTCTTAGGATCAGCCTTTAATGAAGTAGAGCCCTCATTTTTACTCTTTTTCTCATCTGAGGCTGGCCCAGGACTCTCTTCAACATCCGAACCTGAATTCGATCTGGATTTTTTCTTCTGGAGCCATAATAACTATCTTGCTTCTCTATCCTTTAGAGTTTTGGCTGAGAACTTTCTGCAGTATTTACAGTCCTTGGCTGCATGCTTGGGATAAAGGCAATAAAAACAATCCTTGTGGGGATCTTCAGAAAAACGTGTTGCCTTCCCACAAGACCTGCAAGATCTAAAAAGCCATTTCTTAGCTCCCTCTGACATCTTAGAAGCAAAGAATGTAGAAAAACAGAACCTTGAGGTGAATTCTAGCAGGGTCAAAAGTTCACTCACTGACAAACGGAGCAGAGCTCAGGGAGACTCCCTTACACACAACGTGCAGTTAGAAATCTGAGGTCTGTTGACTCTGCTGGGGAGTTGAGGTCTAGGGCTTGTCTCAGATTGGTCAGAGTTTGGGCCTACATGAAGAGGCTAACGAAGGTTAAGGTTGTCCTTTCCCTTTGGTGGTTTATAATGTACTCTTATGGTACTACTTTTCTAACTACCACGAGACTCCCACCATGATGACGGGGAAGATACAAGCATGTGATTCTATGAAAGATTCAATACTGGAGAAAGACATGAACAACAGGCGCCTAACCACTGCGGTAAGCGAAAAGTAATGCAGCACAACTTAGTGACGGGACAGGCACAGAGAGCAGTGCCGCTTCACCACCACACTGCTGCCAGTTGTCATCACAATTTCCAGTGACACGCTCCTCCATTGCCTGCGCATAAGTGAGAAGACATGCAATCGCTGACTTACTCAACACAGTTCCACTACTGGTCCTCTTTCCACGCTTGTCAGCACGAGTGGAGGTCCTATGGCCCGCCAAACTCGTATTTAGGCTCTTAATCTGTTATGAGACAGTGCATTCTATTAATCATGGGGAGGAAGCAACAATCTGTAACATAACTATACTTAAGACAATGGCTGCTTTCCTTTTTTTTATTCTTTCAGTTTGTTGTGCATCTGTACAAACATTGGTGACTTCTTTAATTATGGTATATTCGGCGAATAAGTATGGCTTCACTAGCATCTCCATCAGCATTTCTACAATGCATAGGAGAGTTAGTTATGTCTTGGGAAAACGAATGATATTGTGATATTGGTAAGAATCAAGATTGGAGAAGAAGTAAGAGACAAAAAGAGTAGGCCTGGATGAAATTTTAATTGTACCAGAATAATTTGCAAAATTTCGTTTCACTCTTGTTACAAGAAATTCCCGAAATTACTCCACTAAGCCATTTTGTGTAATTATGAGCCATTGCCACAAATAATGCCATTCGCTGTGAACATTTACTGCAATTAGCACCATTCATGGTAAAACTTTACATGAAATAAAAGAACGTGAGAGGCTGTTGTACGCTGTGTTTAGATTACGTGTGTCCTTGTGCCAAAAATGGTGATACATTTTGCGCTAAAATATAGTGCGAAATGGTAAATTTGCATTTCATATAATTATGCATAATTTCATATAATTTTGATTCAATTTTACATAACTGCACAAAAGCAAATTAGGCAAATTTTGTGCACTCTAAAGAAGAGTCAAAGACTGCTGACAGGAAGTCAAACCGCCAGTGTTACAGATGAGGTAGTTTCAGCCATCTTGGAAATCTCAAGGAATGCCTAGCCATAGCAAAGTTATGCAACAGATGCAACAGATGCAAAAAGAGAGGTTATTAGGGGGTGGGTGAAAGGGAAAGTGAATATGGTTCGTGACAAAGGACATATAGGAATGAGGAATTAAATCCCCAAATAGTACTTAGCATAGGAGATCGCACTATACACAATATGTTACCCTTAACAACCCTCATGGTAGATGGTGAGGATTCTTGCATGATGATAGATTTATTCAGATGGATATCAATAATTTAACAGCATCAATTTAAAGAACTGCAGTCAGGCATGAAATTGAGCCCCACAGGTATTAGCCGAAGAGGATATACATGGCATCTGATAAAGTTTTTAGGATGTGTATTGGTGGACTTACGAATTTCAAGGGAGGCACTCCAAAGGGAAATTGTTAAACACATTCAAAGGGGAATCACCACTAGGATGGCTTCCTCATGGGGATCTAATAAGAAGGCTAGATCTCAAAAGAGTCTGGAATTTCTAAAGGTGTTCACTACAAGTGTGGTGTCAAAAGGGTTCAAGCATCACATCATATTGTGAAACATGTAATTCCTGTAGCAAACAAGGGCAGAAAGATGTCTACAGGGTACAAAAGGAAGCTTAAGGAGATGATACAGGTGATTTGCAGGAAGGTAACTGTTGAATCGATAGAGTAATCTTCTTGGATATCTCCAGTGGTGGTTTTATTTTAAGCCTCAGGGGAACTCTGGTTGTGTATAGAGCTTTGTAGATGGAATAGAGTCTAGACAGAATATCAGAAACAAAAATATTGTGGGACAAAATATCATGTCAAGATTATCAAGGACAAAAATATTGTGAAGGGAAGTTTCTATAGGTAAGGGAAGCAGTATTCTATATAACTCTACATATATGTACCCTGATTGACGAAGTATATATATATATATTTATTCAAGCTACCAAGATGTGGAGTTAAGAATAGTAAATCTATTCTTACCTATTTGCACTTACCTATTTTTAGGTACTTGATATTTTGACATGATATTCTGTCCACACAATATTTTTTATTTCTGATATTCTGGCAGTGATCCAGAATTGGGCAGCACTTACATTGGGTACTACTCTTTAAGTACACAAAGCTGTTGACAGGTTTGTCCACACTGGAAAGTTATGTCAGATACGGAGGATGCTGTTTGGATTAATAAGTGCTGTAGTTATGTTCCAAGGTATATACAATCTTTTAATAGTTCTGGAAGAAATACCAGTGAACCCCTACATAATAATTTTACTGACAGTAATCTTCAAAGATTGGTGAGTGGTGAGTCTTCACAGAAGTGAACTGCAACAACAACAACAATATGAATGAAGCAGTTGAACTAATCTCAGCCACTTGTTGCAAGGATGCCTCCCATCACTTTGTGGGTGTTGGCATGCTGCCTGAGGTGGCAGTGGTGTGCCCAAACATGGGTCCTCTACTCACTGTGCCACTGGAACCAAGCTACACCTGCCTGATGAGCCCCAATCAGGGCGAAGGTGGGCTTGAAGTGCTTGTGTTCCAGTTTAGGGAGGACCTGGCCGAGCAGTTCAGGCTGAACTGTTCATATTGGAGCAGGGAAAAGACTGATTTACCTATGGCTGGGTCCTAACTGAGGTGCCATGATGGGCACAAGAACGATGGGATGGAATGCTACCCAGGCGATTGCGAGTAGGTAGACTTATTGCAAGCACTCCTCCCATCACCTGTTGTGTGTTTGATTCACTTAAGTGAAGACAATGAATACAAGAATACTTCAAGATAAGATTTCGAGAGTCAAGGAAGGAAACAATCTGTGAGATGGCCAGCGGGTTAGAGTGAAGAGGCACACTGTCATTTCCTCTTGCAAATCGGATTGGTACTTTAGATGCTGAGGATGGAGATATTTTATTTTGTCAGTTTGGGTGATGGACGCTGAGTAGACAACTGAAGTAATGCAAAAAATATAAATGACATCTCTTTACAGTGTCGTCAACAGAGTAGGAGCTACAGAATGTAAGAAAGAAGCACACACTAGTCTTTTGTCTAGTGTTCACTTGTGATGCCACATCTCAGGACGGGAAAAGAAAGACTATCAACAGATGTGCAATACCACCTACAAGTTCCACAAAGGAGGCTAAGGAATACAAACGTTTTTACATTGTTGAAAAATAGAGTCAGGAGAACACGGCCAGTCACATATCTCAAATAAGTAAATAATGTAGATGATAAACTACGTTTCCATGTCAAAGTAATCATAAACAAAATGTCCCACAATGAGATTGGAGGAAGGAGACTAACAAATCAGATTAGAAAATATGCTTTCACCAATATAGTAGTGTACATGTGGGACAAACTGTGTGGGAAAAACTGCTACAAAGTTAATGGAGGGAAAATAGTAAATGTGTGTGAAAGTCCTGTACTGAAAATTCAGTAATTAACTTACTCTCTTCTTTGATCTCTTTCCAAACTCTAAGGCTTTCTTTATTAAAACTATATAGTAAAGCCTGAGCTCGCCAGTTTGATTTCGCGTGAGAATTCTCTAGTTGCAGTTACTTTGAGAATACCCAGCGCCTACTCATTTGAATATATTTTGCTGCAAATGGTGGTGCACTGCCCTGAAGTAAAATCAAGTATTTAAATATATATATTTAAAGATATAAAACTGTTGAACAGAAATTCATGTTCTACTGATTTCAGAGTGTACTGCCATAGAGTTTGACAAAGCGCACTGCTTTAATGTTCCAACTGCAAATAGGGAGCGATAAATAAGTTCCCCTTTTTACGACATGGTGCATAATTACCTGGTTTCTTTCTGATATGTTTATATAAACGTGTAGAATCGAAATAATTGACATTAATTTATTTACATTTTTCCCCAGACTCCAGGCTCATATGTGATAAGGAAACGTTCTTCCAAGATTTCCTTAATAAATACTTCCTGGTGTTCTCCAATCAAATGACGGCTACAGATCTGGTGGCATTGATTCCGCCGGAAAACCAAACACAGGTGACAGAATGCTTCATAGTTCAAGTTTTTTTTCTCTTCCATGTTATTTGCTTGTAAATTTTGTTGGTACTAGATGGATCTTTGGGTTTACAAAGCTTGAAGTATCAGCATTCATCAGTACTTATATCAGTCTTATGTGAATGAATCTTACTCCAACTTTCACGAGCCAGGTCCCAAATTATTGCTAAGGATGTAACTGCACCTTGCACGACCCACTGCCCCTGCCAGTCCGCTAAAATGGCAGTACAAATGGCCTGTGGCACACTTCTATTACTAATTTTGTGCATTTTACAATCCTAAACTGCTATGCTCTGCTGAAAAGAGGCAGAAAGCGCCACCTAGTGGTGAACTGTCAAAAAAGTACCCGTGGTAGGAATTAAGTGCCGGTGCTGAGCATTGGCAAACACCTACACAAACTAAGCACCATGTGAAACCGGGGAACAGCCATTACAACGCGGTTTTTATCACGCGCAGCTTTTACATCGCATGCGTAACAACGCATGCGATGTTACAACAAATAGTGTAGTTTACTATCCCAACACCTTCCCTACTGTTAAGTGGACTGGAGTTGGAATAGTAAATTACACTTTTCTAATGTTAGCACGCCATCTAGCGCAAGTCGATGTAAAGACTTGCGTTGTAATGGCATGGCGTTGTAACATCGCATGCGTTGTAACGCATGCGATGTAACTGCACGCGTTGTAATGACACGCGTTGTAATGTCATACATCCTGTGAAACCCTACTGGCAATCTCACCAGAGAGGTCAGAAATTGAATGCCTACCGAAAATGAACTACTATCTCACCCTTTAAAAGTTCTTTGAGAGGACAGTGCCAACGAGGCTTCTTCCCTACCGGCATGTCTTTTCTAAAGAGAGAGACAGGACATCCTTCTTCAATGTAACCTAACTAGGATATCTGGCCTGTACTGATTCTGAACGATGTTGCAGACGCCTCTTGAATCAGCCAGAAATCGATTACCTCTGAATGAAAAATCTGCCCTTCAGTGCAGATTGTTTCACTGGAGGTACATAAAATGACAGCTTTTTCATTGCATTTATGTATAAATTGCCAAGACTGGGTGAGTCAGTAGTTTGCCATGGGAAACATCATCATGGCCATGAATGAGTATGGTTAGAAGCAGGACATATTTTAACAGCATAAAATAGGCAACACCCAGAAATAAACTATTTTGTGACAACAAGGCAAAATGAAGACTTGCTAACCAAATAGTTCAGTGCAATTTTGGGTGAATTTCTTCCTTTATCCTTTGTTCCTGAATAAGGGCTTTATTATGAGTTTGGCGGTCCAATGAACTGCCAAACCCACGGTGGCGGTCAACCTATTACAAGTAGGGCGGTCAGACCACCATGGAACCCCTGATCCCTGGCGGTCTTGCAGAGAGATGAGGCCCCTAATATGCTGGCAGAGCAGCTGCGGCAGTGCCAAGCATATTAGGAGTTTCCTCATGCCATAGTTTTCATGGCTGTGAGGCCACCATGAAAAGTGTGGTAGTGAGGAAACAAAGGGGGCCCTGCAGGGCCCCCTGTTGCCTCTGCGCCAGGGGATGCATGCAGGTAGGCACATGGTGTGCCCCCCTGTGTGCATGCACCCCCAGTTCCTGCAGGGCTTGGACCTAACAGTCCATGCCCTGCAGGAACTGCCTTTGACACTCCCATTGCGTGGTGCCTTTTTCATAGGCACCACAGTGGGACTGCTAAAGAACCCCTCGCCGGAGGCAAAAAAAGTAATCTGGCAGGCGGTTTCTTATGGGTTTGGCGGTCTTGGAGCGGGGCGGCAGCGTGGCGGCCCCGCTCCAAGACCACCAAAGTCAAAAGAAGGCCCTAAGTATACTAGGACCTCCCTTTTAACGTCCAAAGACAAAGGAGTCCCCATCCTGAACGAAGAATTGATATACTGGGAGCTTCAAATTAAGCTTTTTAATATAAAAACAAATGTAACTTTCTATTAAAAATTTATAAATAATTTAAATTCATTCTATAAATAACTTTTACTAAAACTTACTACATAATATATACATATATAAACATTTCTATTTAGGTAGGATTGTTTGAATAAATATTTATTTAATATTTTTTATGTAATATATTGATATTAGCTACATTTTTTATTTGAAATTAAGTTAATAGTTCTACATCATTTTTCTTTATTCATTTCATTTTGTTCTACATCTAAAATAAACATATAAACATAATTTACATTAAGATTGATCATAAAAAACATATTCTTTTTTTTAAGTTTGATAAACCATTTTCTACTTTTCCCTATACTGCACCATCGGGAGATCTTCGCATCGGTGGCAGTAACATTACACTTGTAAATTAGGCTCCAATCTCTGAAGTCAGGGGGTGAAGACATGTAAGCCTACACTTTGTGGTTACTTTACACGTGGAAATGGTAAATTTCCAAAAGCAGTAAATTTACTACAAAGTGTAACATTAAATATACACGTGTAGATGTATTCACATATTAAATTTACCTTTGTGAATATGTCCCTCATAGTGAGTGTTGGACTTGGCCCTTTCAGCAGGGTCAGCCTAAAACTTTTGTCTTCACGCCTCCTATTTTTTCTCAATTTCTTTTTGTTGGCCTTAGGACTCTGTGCACTTTACCACTGCTAACCAGTACTAAAGTACTTGTGCTCTCTCATCAAATGAAGGTATAGTTGGCATTTTTCATTTACTTATAAGTCCAAAGTAAGGCGATACTGTGTGCACCCAGCACCTGTAAATTAAATGCTACTTGTGTGCCTGCGGCACTGATTGTGCCACACACTTAAGTAGCCTTTAAAAATGTCTCATGTCTGACATTGCAGCCTGTGTGTGTAGTCTTAAACTGCCATTTCGATCTGGTCTTGTTTAATTTTTTTTAAAACTTATATTTTTCTAATTTGATGTGGGATCCTTTTTGTGGTGTATGAATGGACTTTATTACCATTCGAAGTGTAGCACAAATACTTTACACATTGCCTCTAATTCAGAGTGCTCTGTGCTAAGCTACCAGGGGGTTAAACACAGTTTAATTTGGGGTTTGCTTGTGCCTCACCCTGACAAGAATTGTGGCTGCTGCCTGAGTAAGGTTTCACCCTCCTCCACCAGTAGTCCAATTTCATACACATTATAAACAATGGGGTATTCCCAAAAGGTCCCTGGACCTGGGTATCGGTTATTATAAAGAAACAATGGTCCTGGACCAATTATTCAAGAAAGAGTTAGATTAACAGATGTCTCAACTTATTTGAGCTTACATTGATTAGCTCCCCAACGTCTGTAAATCGTGAAAATAAATGTGCAGCAAAACCACTAAGTATTATTACAATATATTTATTTAGTCATTTAAAGGAACAATCATTAGAGGGTCAAGAAGGTAGGAGAATGTTCTACGGAAGGTGTAAGAAGGAGTGCTCAAGTGTATATATAGGAGTCAAGAGAGCTCAAAGTGTGTAGAAAAGTAAAAGGCATATATTTACAAGACTGTACAAAACTGATAATCAATAATTTGCAAGAGACCTAGAGATGGATCTTTTAGAAGCTGCTGAACCGGTATTTATGGAACCATAGTTAACAAACAACCGGTCCGTCTTTCTCAAGGACTTAGTTTTGTCTAGATAAAATTTCAGTACCCTCTTGAGGTCTAGAGAATGGAGGGACCTCTTAGGAGGAGACATGGGATTGGGAAAAAATGTGGGCAGAGCTATAGCCTGATTGATGTGAAAATCCGAGACTACTTTTGGTAAAAAAACTCAGATGGGTTCTTAAAACTGCCCTGTTTGTGTGAAAAACAATATAGGGCTCTTTATAGCATAAGGCCTGGATTTCACTAACTCTGCGGGCAGAAGTGATGGCGACTAAAAAGGCAGCTTTCCATGACAAGTGCTGCAGAGAAGCCCTGTGAATTGGCTCAAAAAGAGCACCCATTAATTTCGTAAGGACTAAGTTGAGCTCCCAAGGTGGAGAAGGGGATCTCACTGGAGGGTAAACCTTCTTTATCCCCTCAAGGAAATCTTTAACCACTGGCATCTGGAAAAAAGAAACCTGTGTAGGGGACTTTCTGTACGCAGTGATTGCTGCTAGGTGAACTTTAATCGAGGAGAACTGCAGGCCAGATTTGGCCAAAGGTAGTAGGTATGGCAGGATCACCTGCTCTTGACCCCTCACCGGATCATGAGCATTGTCCATGCACCACAAGTAGAATTGATTCCATTTGAAAGCATAGGATGCCCTGGTGGAAGGTCTCTGGGCTTCCTTAAGGATGATCATACAGTCAGCTGGTAAGTCTAAGTGTCCGTATTGCAGGAGCCATACTGTCAATCTGAGGGATGAGAGATTGGGATGAAACACTCTCCCCTCGTTCTTGGACAACAAGTCTGGACAGCAAGGCAATCTCTGGTGTTGCACCTTGGATAGTTGTAGAAGGTCCGGGTACCACCACTGACGCGGCCACTCCAGAGCTATCAGGATCATTCAGGAGTTGGTTCTTTTAAAACTTGTTGATCACTGCTGGAATGAGAGGTAGTGGCGGAAAAGCGTACAGCAATGTCTGAGACCATTTTATTAAAAGGGCGTTCCCCGTGATTCTGGCTGGTGCAAACTGGACGCAAAGACGGGGCATTTGGTGTTTGCCGCGTCTGCAAAGAGATCGATGTCTGGCACTCCCCATTGCCGGACGATGTCTTACGTGACTTCGCTGTTTGGCACCCAGTCGTGAGCTTCTACGAAGTCCCTGCTTAGGGCATCTGCTTGGACATTCAGGGTCCCTGGTAGGTGAATGGCCACAATGTTGAGAATTCTTGCAAAAAGCCACTTCCAGATGGTCCTGAGAGAGAGGTCTCGACCTAGTGCCCCCCTGCTTGTTCAGATAATACATCGTCGTGGTGTTGTCTGTCTGAATCAAGAGGGAGCTGGACTGGAGAGAAGGGTACAGCGACTTGAGGGCTAGGTGCACGGCTCTCAACTCTAGAAGACTGATGTGATACCCCGCTGTCTCTGACCAGAGACCTTGTACTTGAAGATGTCCCATGTGATCTCTCCAACCTTGCAGGGAAGCATCTGTGACTATAGTCTGAGTGGGAGTATCTTGGTGGAATGGGACGCCCTTCAGTAGATGTGATCGCTTCATCCACCATGCAATGGAGTCTCTGGCTGACTGAGGTAGAGTCACACGGTCTTCCCAACGGCCTGACGTCTGCATCCACTGGTCCTTTAGAGACTGTTGTAGAGGACGCATGTTCAATCTGGCATTGGGGACGATGAAGACACAAGAAGCCATTGAGCCCAGAAGCGAAGACACCTGCCTGACAGTGAGAAGAGGAGAGCTGAGGAGTTCGCAACATTTCTCCCTGATTGATGATAACCTCTCCTCCGAAGGACACATGCTTGCCTTTACGGTATCTAGTGAAGCACCCAGATAATGGATTTTCTGGGTCGGGTTGAAGACCGACTTCTTGTAGTTGACCCGCTAACCCAGCGTGTTCAGTAGATGAAGACAGTAGGAGAGATGACTCTGAAGCAGGGAGGGCGTAGCGCTCTTCAGGAGCCAATCGTCCAGATAGGGATAAATGAAAATCTTGCATTTGCAGAGAAACGCTGCCACCACTGCCATACACTTTGAAAATGTTCGGGGGGCCGATTTGAGTCCGAACGGAAGGACTCGGAATTGGAAGTGCTGACAAGCTACTTGAAAGCAGAGAAACTTTCAATGCTTTTCGGACACCGGGAAGTGGAAATGAGCGTCCTGCAGGTCTATAGCACACACCCAGTCCCCCTGATGGAGATGAGGAAAGACCTGGTGCAGGGCCAGCTTCTGAAACTTTTCCTTGCGGATGAATTTGTTTAAGAAGCACAGATCGAGAATTGGTCTGTATTGGCTGGCCGGGCCTCTTTTTTGGACCAGGAAGTATCGAGAATATATTCTCTGTTTTCGTTGTTGAGTCGGAACATATTCTATGGCCTTTTTTTTGTAGAAGACTGTTCACCTCTTCCTGTAACATGTGGTGGCATTGACGGAATTTTCTTTGTGGAGGAACTGGTAGAGGTGGGGCTTTGAACCTCAGCAAGTATCCATTTTGCACAATATTCAGCACCCATTTGTCGCTTGTGATTGATCTCCACTCTTCCAGATGAAAAGGGATACTTACCCCTACCAGAGTGACTAACGTGCACGGAGGAAGCATGTGCTCATTGTTTAGCTGGTTGTTTAACAGTTGAAGCCTGCTATCTGTTGTTTCCTCTTCCTCTACCAGGTCCCTTCTGGTGGAAGTGCGACCTCTGCTGTTGTTGATTTTGAGATGATCACTGAGGGGTTTGAATCCTCTGTTGGAAGGAACGCCTGTCGTAGGGACAAAACCGTTTGCGGAATTCATTCTGCTTCTCCAGTCCAACGGCTTTCACAGTGTCCAATTTAGTTTTTATTTTGGACATCTCATCATCCGCATGAGACCCAAACAACGAAGAACCATTGAACGGTAGATTGACGATCTTCCATTGCGCATCAGGCTTAAGACCTGTAAGATGCAGCCAGGCTGAGCGTCTAGAACAGATGCTGTGCGAATAGCCGTCCATGGCCAGATCAGATGAGTCCACAGCAGCACTTATTACCTGGTTTGCCACCAAGCCCGCTTCCTGCAGTATCTCTCGATAGTCATGTTGGTCTTCGTTCTGGCGTTTTTCCGTAAATCGAGATAGAGAGTCCCATAGTGACCTGTCATATCTCCCCAAGAGAGCTGAGGCACTGGCAACCTTCATGACGGAGGCCGAGGTATTACACATCCTCTTGCCCAAAGAGTCCATAATCTTACTGTCCTTCTCAGGAGGGACTGAAGAAGATGATGTCGCAGAATAAATGTTGTAGACTTGTAAAGCGCACAGCTGCCCCAGCAACGGGGCGTCCCGGCGCTGTAGACCGCTGGGGAACCCGTCCTGGCTATCCCTGTGAGATGGTCTCTTTCTGGGTATCTCCAAGGTGAAACCAGGCATCCCCGGCGTCAGTGGGGGGGCCGTTGTAGAGATGAGGCAAGCTTAATGCCCAGAGTTGCCGAGTGTGTTCCTGGTTAGAGTAGGTACCGAGGCGAGAATTATCGAGTCCTTTTGACCCTGGTCCACGACCCTGCCGCGTCGGGAATTGAACCCTGGTCCCTGGCCGATTCTCTGCTTACGGGTCTGCCGCCTCTAACCAGTGTGCCACACCTCTCCACAGAGTGTGTCTTCCTGGCCGCTGTCACAATTACAGAATCGGGAGGAGGATCAGAACGTAGGAAAACCGTATACTGATCAGGGGCTTTTTACTTCGTTGCAATGTGAGAAGGTACTGCAACTACTGTTGCAGAAGTTAAGAAAGTCTGCATGGCGGGTTCCAAAAGGCCTGGTACCAATGGCAGCAGAGACCTCGTTGAAGAGTGATGATGTAAGGTCTCAAAAATTACAGAAGTGGAGACCGTCGGAGCCGACATACTTATGTTCAGTTTGTTGGCCCCTATGCATAGAACTTTGGTGAAGGTACCTATGTCGTCAATCGGGGACACTCTGGATGGAGGTGTTACGACAAAGTTGGGGAATAGTCCCTTATCGAAGACCTGGTGGAGGTGGACCAAGTTGGTGAACTTCTTTGCCTCCGTTTTGGAGAGGAAGCATGGTGAGAACGTGATCTCTCCCGTGAACGTGTGTGGTGGGAGGATGGGAACCTCGACCTTCTCAGGGTTCTTCAGCAGCCACGGAGAGCCCCCAGGGGAAATTTGGACAATGTTAATGCCAGGGGATAATGACTGTTCCCTCGACGTCGACCGTCTTGACCTCGACACCGATTTTGGTCTCTCTGACGCCTCCTCCGAGACGACGGCAGGATTTTTGTCTCTTGACGTCGAACGCCTCGACGTCGACTTTGGCCTCTCTGTCACCTCCTCCGAGGTGACGGCAGGATTCTTGTCCCTTGACATCAACCAATGTCTCGACGACGACATGGACTGTGCCGTCTTCGACGTCGACCCCCCCTCTGCGGAAAAATGCTGGAAGACTCCTGTCTCCGCGATGTTCTCGACGTCGATCGCTCATGAGATCGAACAGGGGAATTCAACGTCGATCTTCTATGACGCTTCTTCGACGTCGACTTCTTCGACTGCGAACGCCTCAACGGCGATATCGATCTGGTCGTCGACAGCCTGTAAGCTCTTGTCAGAGTCTTAGCCAGTGAACCTCTCGACGCCGAGCCTCGCGAAGGTGGCGGAGTGTGCCTCGCCGTCGACGGATTTTTTGATGTCGACGGGTGCTTTGTCCTGGGCCTCTCGGTGTAAACATACTTCGCGCCCAAAGTAGTATGCCTCGTCTTCAATTCCTTTTTCGGTGACGGAGGCTCTCGCTGTCTCGACGTTGAAGAGTGCCTTGCTGCTTCTTCGACGGCGATCTCGACGCCGACGGCAAACAATCTGGAATATGCCTCTTTCTTGACCCTGGAGAGGCAGAACGTCGTTTTCGATGCTCTTGATGAGAGGAGGGCCCTTGACTCCCAAGGCCACTTTTGGGATGACTTTGTCCTCTCTCCAACACAGCATGAAGACGAATCCTTTCCATGTTACGCAGGATCCTTTTAGAAAACTGCTGGCAGTAGTAACAAATTTCAGGCTTGAGGGAAGATGGAAGACACACGATGCACACAGAGTGTGGGTCAGATTTTGCCATCTTTTTACCACAAGACAGACATTTATTAAATAAAGGTGGCATTCTGACAGGAAAAAGGATAGTAATTTGTCAGAAAACAACTACCAGCAGACAAACATGTTGGAATTTAAGAGAAGAAAAACTATTCCTGACTAAAAAAGTCAAAAACTGTTGAGGTCAAGCTCCAGGATCCTCACAGAAGGAGCCGGGAAAAAGAACTGACCTGTCACCTGTGGTGCATGATGGGAGCAGAGGGGCTCCCGGAGGTCTTAAAGGCACGGTGTCCAGGTTCTTGGAAGCCTCAAAGGCAAGGTGCCTGTTTTCTTTTCTGTACTGTGATGTCATTTATCTATGCAGCCTATGGGCCAAATGCCTTCTATTACCTAATTTCCTTTTCTGAAAATAAAGGATTCTTGTATGACACTATTACTGTGTATGTTTCTCTATTACAAGGTGTATTTAGGAGATCATGTTCATACAAGAGAAACCTTTGAAATATTGGCGTTTTGCCCTATTGGAACGATATATATATATGTTTTGGAAGTGTTATACACTTGTTGGCCCGAACATACCCATATATAGACTGGATGGTCTGTTTGTTGGTAGTCATTTGGGAGCAGACAGCCTATGAGGAAGATTGGAAGACCCGAAACGCGTCAGGCCACTGCTGACGCCGAGTGTGCCCTACTTTTCTAACCTGGAGCATGCCAAACAGTGAGTGCGCCCGTCCTTGGGGCAATTGTGAACTTTGATGTTAAAACGGCCAGCCCGGCCGTGGGACGCACCGCCGTAGATGGTAACGGCTCCGCAGCTGGACTGGTGTTCAGCGCAGCGGAACTTACTGGCATATGGCGTATTGAGGAAAGACTCAATGGACACACCCGTGATATTAATATTTTCCCTGATGTACTGCTACCAGCCCACTGGGGTATGATTTTACGGACTTCCAGCCCCACAATGCATCATTGATTAAGGTACTCACCTGTGATTGATTGCGATGAGAATAAATATGGAAGAAAGACTGGATGGTCTGTTTGTTGGCAGTCATTTGGGAGCAGACAGCCTATGAGGAAGGGTGGAAGACCCGAAACGCGTCAGGCCACTGCTGACGCCGAGTGTGCCCTACTTTTCTAACCTGGAGCATGCCAAACAGTGAGTGCGCCCGTCCTTGGGGCAATTGTGAACTTTGATATATATATATTTCTATATGCTCCAGGATCCCGCACATGGGCGGGGATTATTCAGTGCTTATGACTATTGATGAGTATCCCCTGGAAGAGAAGTAAGGGTTTCAAACCCTTCAGGAACCTATTTACAATGGGGGACTTGAGGGAGGGCTGATCTGGCAGCCACAGGAAGGCGGGATGGTAGATAAATAATGCTTCAATGTGTCCAATGCAGAGCCTTACTGGTCCAGTGTAAGGATAAACAAAAGAACTTGGGAAAAGGGTGCAGATAAAGGGTCAATCTCTTTGGCTGTATGTGATGCCACAAACTTCCTACAATGGCCGATGTATACCATCTTGGTGGAGGGATGCTGTGCTGCCAGGATATATTACAGACTTCTGGTGGGAGTTTGAAAGCTGTCAACTATTGCCACTCAATCTCAACACATGAAGGCGGAGCATTGACAGATTTGGGTGGAGAACCCTCCTCTGTTGCTGCTATAGAAGATCCTCCCGAAGGGGCAGCCTGTTCAGAGGGCCAATAGTCATGCTCAACAGCTCGGGATACCAGTTCAGAGCCACAAGGATAACTTGGGCCCAGTTGTTCCTGATCCACTTGAGAACTCTGGGCAGGAGTGGCATTTGAGGAAAGATGTAGAGGAGGCAGCAGCTCTGCTCAAAACTCAAAGTGTCTCCAAGCAAGAGCCACCTTGGAAACTCCAGCGCACCGAGCTGCTACATTGCACTTTCTCGGCGGTGGTGAACAGATCTAACCAAGGCTCTCCCAACAGCTGAAAGAGACCTTGCACCACCTCTAGGTGAAGACGCCATTCTTTATTCACTAGGCATCAATGGCTGAGTTTGTCCACTTTGACATTCAGGAAGGTCCAAAGGTTTGAATCACCACAGAAATGCCCTGTCGTTCCAGACATGTCCAGAGATGTAAGGCGCGGGATGTACTCACATTGAGCCAGGGTTTTTCAAGGGGCACCACCGAGTTATCTCGCCCTATCCACCCGTTCTTGAGGTTCATGAGGCATTGCTTTCTCAGATATATAAACACTGATTAAAGCATACCATTAGGTATTGTATATAAATGCTTTATTGATTGCATTTTCACATACATTATTAGTCTCCAATTAGAGTACACGTAATTTAGGAGGGATCTTTTTCTTGTCCTGACGAAGATGCCTTGCTGCATCGAAACATGTTGACCTGTTAGGAGTATCCGCACATTACGCAGGACATCTCCGCACCACCTTTACGGAGACACACAGGTAAATTACACTACCCAAGCCTCTAAGCCTCAGACTAGTACTGATGCCAGCACTAGCAACAATAGTATAAAGGGTAGCACCAGTCTCCTGAGACCGCATGATTACCCTGATAGGCAATGATCCTTTCGTGTAGACCACATTTACCACCAGCTTCAACCCCATTAGTGGCTATCATGACCAAGGTCCCTTCTCTAAAAAAAGGCGCAAGGGATTCTGGATCTGATATGTTCAACAAAGTAATGTACTGGACCAATGTTCAACGAAGACTAGGGAAACACTTTGCCAAGCATATCATTATGGTTAGGAGATGTGACTGGGTGGGCCCAAGGGACAAGATTTGGAAGGGTGATTGTGTAATTATCAACATCGATAAACCTGACTGGGCAAAGCAGTTTCTCCATGTAACTGCTCAGAGGAGCTTTACATGGTGTGATATTCAAGTGGCCTCACTTGGTTTTTCTATCCCATAGGGGTACCAGACAGGTATGCAGGCAACCATGTGACTATCCAAGAGGAGGGTAAACCGAGGAGTGATCCTATTCAGTTGCAGAATAGCTTTAGCCCATTAAGCTCTCTAGAGTGTAGTGACTGGCATAGACAGGTGCCTGCCCCAGATATCCCTACGCAAGATCAGGATGGTATGCCTGCACCTGGGCATATTAAGGTTGTCAGCTGGAATGTGGCAGGTTTAGCTGACAAACAGTCAGATCTCAAATGGCTGAGTTTTTTTGAAGGAGTTCCACATTTTAGGTCCCAAAGAAACTCGGGAAATGGATACGACTTTTTATGTTGACGGTTATTGCTCTTTTTTCTCACCAGGTATACCATCCCCCAAAGGTAGAGCTCTGGTGGTCTTATCACTCCGATCTCGTTGTACATTCTCCATAATATTGTACAGGTTCCTACAGGCTCTCAGCTTGTCTTCGCAGTAAATTTCACGTTCACATCCACCACAACACTCTTAGGGGCCTATTACGATGTCGGTCAGAGTTTCCCTCGACCCACACTGTGGCGGAAACAGGTCCGACCGACCGACCTCCGGTTGGCGGTCCCGACAACCAAATTACGATGCAACGGCACATGGTGCGGTTGCATTCTCCCATTTCTCTATGGGAGCTTGTGGCTCCTATAGAGAGATGGGAGATTGTGTTAATCCATGCACCCTGTGGCAAGCACCTTGGTGCCTGCCACAAGGTACAGGGTTTAACTAACCCCCTCAGTCTCCGCCCGGAGGCCGCACGGGAACAAACAACAAACAAGTTTTCCGCAGGCTTTTCATGTCTGAAAGCACGGCATGGGAAGACAGCCGGAAGCCATGCATCGAGATCTAAGCAGCGTAATTCGCCGTCCATATGGATTACAGGGCGGTCGGAAGCCAGCCGGAATGACCAGCCAGTTTCAATTCCAATCGGCTGTACTGTAATCAGTCGGTCGAAATTGAAACTGACGATATCGGTCGTAAAGCCTCTGACCTTACGCAAGGCATCATAAAAGACCCCTTTGTTGTATATTTCATTCTTACACACGTGTTACTAAGAATGAACATCTTAAGGCCCTCAATCTGTTACTGGCAAATTCTTTAGAAAACCAGTGTGTCCCACCCAGGGTTATTGTAGTGGGAGACTTTAACGTTCCCCTATGTACGAAGACTTGTTGGTGGCGAGAGGGCCTGAATACAGAGGGGAATCCTCATATATAACACACAGGTCCTGGGGAGCTAATGGGGATCACCCTGGTAGATAATAATCTGCACCTCTTAAATTATACTGGGGTCGGGCCCTTTATGGATATAATGGTAACCACTTATGTGGGGCGAGATCATAACTCTACTGTTGACTTTATTCTAGTCTCTACCAATTTAGATAATTTAGTTATACAGTCTGGTGCACTGTGGAGCCAGTGTAGGGATCATAACCCGGTGTGTCTTTCTTTGTCCTATGATTGGGGGAAGAAGTTGAGATCTGACAATGGAAAGGTTGGGGAGGACCTTAGGCCAGTACACCAGGGGAGACGATTAAAATGGTCCACGGTGCTCCCCTTAAACCTAATATCTAACCTAGATTCTCCCTGTGGTCATGACATCTCTGTGTGCCTAGGGATTCCTCTACAGCGGAGGAAATGTTGCTTTCTTTCCGGAATATCTGCAAATTTATCAGGGAATATCTATCTACGGGTAAGCAAAATCAGGCTTCAGTAGCTGCCCCAGTTGGTTTGATTATGCGTGTTCACAAGCTCACCAAAATGTACTGCTTATCCTGAAGAAGAATCCCCGTACTGTCAAGGAGGTGGCTTTGTGCAGAAAAAGGTATGAATCAGCAGTGGCAATGAGGAAAAGGGCCATTCAGCAGGATACGGGGGAGGAAAAGGTTGGTATTTTGAAGAACAATGCCCATTTTTGGGAAATTGTAAATTATCCTTATTTGTCTGGGGTGGATAATGTCAGTAATGATTGTCTGTCATGTCATATTCCCCTTGAAGATTAGTCTGGGCACTTTAAGGGCATTTACAGATTATATAGGACTACTGAGTCTAGGCACGACTGGGTGCCCCCGGCTGGGACTTGTACTTTAGTTTTTCAGGTAGGAGAAATTAAGGCAGCCATTGAAGGTATGTCTAATAATAAAGCCCCTGGTTCGCATGGAGTTCCAGCTCATTTTTTAAAAAATTGACCCAGATAAATAGGCTAAACTCTTGACCAAAGTTCTGAATGCCGCTGTGAAGGATAGTATCCCTCAATCATGGGCAAAATCAACAATCGTACATATATTTAAGAAAGGGTCAAGAAATGATCCACATTGTTATCGTCCTATTCTTTAATAGACTCATCAGTTAAGATCTTGGGACAAGCCATTCTCTCAAGGCTATCTGATTGGCTGGAGGAAAAACAGGGTTTGAGTGACTTACAATTCAGCTTTAGAGCGGGCAGAAGTACTTTGGACCAATGTCTTAATCTACAGCTGGTTATTGATAAATACACTACTGCTGAACAAGGTCTTACATATGGCTTTGATGGACGTATCTTTGGCCTTCGACATGGTTAACTGGAACAAACTTTGGTCAATTTTGGATAAAATGGGTTTAGATAAAGACATAGTGCACTTTCTTTTTAATTTGCACATTGACTTGGAGGCCAGTATTAGTACCAAGATGGTAAGACTACAGCCCCTTTTAAAGTGCAGCATGGTGTAAGGCAGAGCTCTATCCTGGTGCCCTTTTTATTTACTCTTTAAATAAATGAGCTGGGGGAGACTCTCTCTGCAGCTAGTCCTGATATTCCTCATGCAGGTGCTTTCAATATCCTGGCTCTCCTGTATGCCGACGATGCGGTCCTATTTTCTAGGACCGCATCGGTCTCCAATGGATGTTGAATGCTTTTGTCATATTTATGGATAAACTGAATCTATGCATCAATTTTAAAACATCACATATATTGGTGGTGGGGAGCGGAGCGAGGGGTAGAAGAGTCTTTAATCTGGCTACAGCTGAAATCACTACAGTGAGCACCCTAACATATTCAGGGGTTCTTTTCGACAAGAAGGGCTCATGGGCACCACACTTACAAAATACAAGAAATGTTTTTGCAAGGTCGGTGGCCTCAGTTTTCAGTTTTGCTAGCCGCTTAGGGGCTAAGCCAATTAAGGTTCTTATTAAAATTTATCAGGCGAGATGCATCTCTTTGGCTTCTTATGAGAGTGACATTTGGGGCTACAAAAATACGCACGAGTTGCAAATAGTAGAGGATATGTTTTTAGGACGCCTTTTTGCAGTGCCCCAATCCACTGCCTCTTATGTGGTTCATGAAGAACTAGCGGTGGGCTACATTTCGGATTTATTGGCAATACGGCCCTTGTTAAGATGGATCACGATATGGTCTAACCTTGACCTGACACTCAACAGGAATATACTAAGGGATTGTATGTCATTTGACAAGGCCAAATGTATACCATGTCTTAATTATGTTAGCCATATTTTCCATTAGATGAGCAGGCCTGACCTATATACCCACCCTGAGATCATTAGTATGGGAGATTTATTGTGGGCAAAAAACATTTCTGTGCTAGAGCACAGGCTACCAGGTAGTGTACAGAATTGACAAACCCTTCTGTTTGCATGCATGATTGAGCTCTACTTTTGGGTGGCAGAACTGTTGGACTTTGCCCTTTTTGGCTAAAGCTCCCTAAACCGTTTGCCTTCCTCCTAGACCTTTTTTCTGACATGGTGTTGCCGACCTAAATGCTTTGGGCACTTTGCCACTGCTGATCTGTGTCAAAGTGCAAGTGCTCCCTGTATAAAGTGTTATGGTAATTGGTTGTCCATAATTGTTATGTTTGTCTTACTAGTAAAGTCTCTAGTAAAGTGCACTATGTGTGCCAGGGCTGGTAATACAAATGCTACTAGTGGGCCTGCAGCACTAATTGTGCCACCCACATAAGTAGCCCTAAAGAGAGATCTCAGGCCTGCCACTGCAGTGCCTGCGAGCCATTTGCTAACTGCCATGTTGTCCTGACAAGTACACCCACTTGCCAGACCTTACCCTTTTGTTTATATGCACATCAGACACCCCTATGGTAGGCCCAAGGTACCCCCCCCCCGGGCAGGGTGAAGTGTAGGTGAAAGGTAGGACTTGTACTGAGGTGTGTACCATGTGCTGACAGTGAAAGACTGCCAAATTTTTTTCTCACTGTTGCAAGGCCATCTTGCCCATAGGACAGAATGGGGAATGCTGTGTCACATGTTTCCAGCATCTCTTCCCATATGATGGAGAGATGAAGTTTAGTGTGCCTGAATTCATAATTTGATAACACATCTTTCTATGAAGATGGTTTTTTAATTGTGTGTTCAGAAACCACACTTTTAGAAGTGGCTAGTTTCTTGTCCTAAACTATTCTGTCTGCCTCTGCCTGGGTGTGGATTGACTGTCTGGATTTGGATGTGATGGGGTCGGGAAAGTGTCCTGACACCAGGGAGGAGTAGGTGAGACAGCAACAGGCTGGCCTGCCTTTAAAGTGGGGAGGAGGAGTAGCCCTCTGGATGTGAGGAGGCCTGTGCTGCTTCCATAAAATAATGCAAAAACAACAGTTGATGGACAGAATGAAGAACAATGTCATACATTCACCCAGTACAGAGATCTGGGCCTAAATCCATCGTTTTTTTGCTCACCATGCCATTCCAGTTTGGACCCAGCCATATGCAAATCAGTCTTGACCCTGTGCCCAATGGGAACAGCCCAGCTCGAACTGCCAGGCCTCCCTGGACTGGAAACAAGCATCCCAGGCTGTTAGCCCGAAACTGGTCCCAGGATGCTTGTTTCCGGTCCAGGGAAGACATGGTTTGGCAGTTCGGGCTGGACTGTCCCCATGGGGCACAGGGTCAGACTGATTTGCATATGCCCATGTCTGAACTGGGGTGGCGGAGTGAGCTAAAGAATGATGATGGATTAAACCCAGATCAGTTACTGGGGGTGAGAGTGCTTGCAAAGTTTCAGCACTCTGTCCATCATCCCTTTTGGTTTTGCTTTGTTTGCCCTAAGTTGGCAGGGTATGCCCAGACGTGGTCCCTTGCTCACTTTGCCACTGGATTCAAGCTAGCCTGGCTGATGATGGCTGATTAGCTAGAAACCGGTCACAGGATGCTTGTTTCCGGTCCGAGGAAGACATGGCTTGGCAGATCGGGTGGACTGTTCCCATGAGGCACAGGGTCAGACTGATTTGCATATGGCCATGTCTGAACTGGGGTGGTGGAGTGAGCTAAAGAATGATGATGGATTAAACCCAGATCAGTTGACTTGGGGTGAGTGCTTGCAATGTTCAACACTCCGTCCATCATCCCTTTTGGTTTTGCATTGATAATTATAAAGCACCATATACACCAACAGAGGCTTCTTGGCATGTAGAGCTACTGTTGAAAGATCAATGGGAAACAAAAAAATCCTACAGCTGAATCCTTCCGTATTTAAGAAAGTAGAAATGTTTTAAGCGCCTTTCTAACTTCAAAATGAGCCTGCATTTGTCAAAACAGATGCGGATGAAAGGTGTATCTAACTTTACGTTAAACTGTAGCCATATATTGTGTATATTATGTTTAGGGCTCCCAGTTTTATAGCATTTATTTTGGAACATTTCTGTCCTTATTTATCTATATTGTTTTTTCTGTCATCATATCTGTATTTATCCATATAAAATAGTTTTTTATGAACAAATAAATTTGTACTCGTATATTTTCATGTATGTTTAACTGATAAATGTGCACTCATTCTTTGATGTCTGTTGGGTTTTAGTACTTTAAGGAGCCAAATATAACAAAACAATAAACCAGTGTGAAAACATTAGCATTGTACAACAAATATGTAGAAATAGGCTATTATTTGAGAAAACCTCATCCTGTTTTAACTCTCTGTTCATCCTTTGGCCTGGAATTCATGAATGGCAGTCTGGAGAGTCATTCAAAAGAAGCCCAATTGTTTTTATTGTTCTGCTTTTAAAAATTAGGACAGACATGAAATATGCTATTTTCTCTCTGTATTTATCTGTAAATATCAGTAAAATGGAAAACTAGGAACCTCAGTTTTGTTTTACAATCATGCTCCTTCCTCCAGAGCAGCATAGTTCCCTACTTGTTGCTATCACCTAGTCACATCCCTGAAGCTGGATAGGCTCAGGTATGCTATTATAAAGGAGTAGGTGGGCTAAAAGCCAACATTGCATTTTGTATTTTTGGTCACATTTTCTACAACACTGATGCAATGAGCACTTCACACTTCAGTATGTTGCACTTCAGTTCCCGAAGCTAATTTTATTTCTTTTAATGAATTTCAGAAATTAAACACCCTGCAGCCCGAACAATTTGCTGTCATCTTGACTCGACCAAAAAGCTCCATCAACAGCACAGCGTGGGGAATCCTTCTGACCCATTACACTAATATGGATAACCTAATGCAACTGGTGCACAGCATAAGAAAATACTACGTGGTAAGTTGAGTGTTTAGTGCTCAAGACCCAGAGTGCACAGGGCCAAGGAGCACTCCAAACAGGTTGAACAGTTTGGAAGCTCCCACTGCCCCTCACATTACACAAACAAGTAAGAAGTCCTATGATGGACTATTCCAATCTCTGGGAACAAGAGGTAGGCTAGAGACATATGGATCCAGAAGGCAATGCCTGTAGATCTGGTTTTAACGCGTTGTATACAAACAGAGGCATGTGCAAACATACAAACATGTGTTTGCTATTTCTGCTGTGTCGCTATGCAAACTGCCTATTTCTGTGCCGAAATCTTTGCCTGGTTTTCGTATAAATGAAGCCAGAGGTGCTGCACTGTGGCACCACTGCAAGCTTGTCCAATAAAAAACAGTAGTCCACAGGCCTGAAAGATAAAAGACTAGATACTAAGAGAGGCGGCACTGAAAGCGGCAGGTTGCAGAGAGGTGCACCACAAATGGTTTCTGTACACTTAAGCATGCCTGTGATGCTATATGTTAGTACATTAAACATATACCTACTGGCTTTGACCATGCTTGTTATACACTGGGGCCACAACACCTTTAATACACTTCAGTTTTGGAAAACTGGGGACCAGCAATGGAGCCTACCATTCAGGAAAGTATTTAAAGGTCTTAGGTGGATCCATACTCTGTAAGGTGGATTCCTTATGAACGATGACCCGATTCTTGACTACTGTTCAGGGAGAGCCCATTTCATGTACTTCTTGAGCCTGTCGGGAGTGGGGGTGGTGTATTATTCAGAATCAAGCAAGCACCACAACATGTTACTGTTTTGGGATGTTGAAGGGGCACACTCATTTCATTTCATTTCATAAGGCTTTATTCGAACATAAAATAAGTTCATAAAAGCACAGTTAAAAGACAACATGATTAAAGACAACAGAGGTAGAGAAATCAACAGTATAACATTGATTAAAATAGTTAAAAGAGCATACTTTTCCTGACATTAATGGATTTAAGAAGAAAAGTAGCCGTATAAAAACACACATCTGGGTGATACAAATTAAAAAGTAAACACATACAGTCACGTAATGATTTGACCCCGAATTTGACAAACAGGGGTTTTAAATAAGCTATCCGATGGTATTTATACAGCTGACAAAGCAGAAGAAAGTGCACAGTGCTTTGGGGAGTAGAGTTGTCACATGGACATGGATCAACTGGGGGTAGGTTCAAAGACGGGAAGGCAACCAGGTTGTGGGCTACTCCCATTCTAAACCTGGTCAATACATACCGGTGTGCCTTCCAGGTAACTTGAGATAAATAAGGTTGATAACCCACAACTTCATTCATTTCATGGTAATAGACATAAGATGAAAGCTTAAGGCTAATATGGTGTCGTTTGGTAGAAGCCTGATGTAGAAAACACCGATTAAGATCAGATTTGTTTAACATATCTGCCCCATGGTGATCCATGGTAATGTTAATATTATAGATCTCCCGAAATTTATCGGTTACATACTTTAACCATGGGATTTTGGTGTAGTGGTCCAAAGTAAGACAATCAGAGATAATAGCTCTACACAGAGAGGTCTCTTCTTTGGTCCATATGGAGCGCCATAAGGTCAATGGTCTAAGTAAAATCAAATCGGAAAGGTAGTCATTGCCTAATTCATTATGCACTAAGGCGTTTGAGACAGAGGTTGGTAGGCACAAAAGTTTCTTCAAAAAATCATTTTCCTCTACCTGGAGAGATCCTGCCGGGGCATAGCCCCATATACCAGCTCCGTATAAGGCAATTGAAACACACCGTGATTGGAATATTTTCAGCATGTCATTTACCCGCCTATCTCCCAATTTGGTTGCCATGGTAAAAACTCCATACGCGCTCCTGGCCATTTTAGACCGTACATTCTTATGCTGATTTACCCAAGAATTTTTGTTTGAAAAAGTAACCCCCAAATACGAAAAGTTATCCACATCCTGGACCTTTTGGCCCTCTACATAAAAGGAGGGCTGTTTCTTTCCTTGCCTGCGCCCATATTCCATTACATAAGTTTTAGATTTGTTTAAAACTAACTTTCTGCTTTTGATAAATTGCATAAAACCATCCAGCAACTGTTGGAGACCGTATGGTGTACGTGAGATTAAAACCGCGTCATCCACGTAAAGTAGCACGGGGACATATTCATTGTTAATTTTGGGAGCATCCACTGACAAGGATTTCAGAAAGGAATCAATCTCATTAATAAAAAGTATAAAAAGCAGTGGGGCTAGCACACATCCCTGGCGTATTCCACGACCGATCTTAAACATGGGAGTGCATTCGCCTTGTGATCCATAACGGACACATGCTCTCAGTTTGGTATATAGGCGTGCTAAAAAGAAGACAATACCATCCGGGGCCCCCATTTCTAACAACTTTGCCCAAAGAATGCCGTGATCCACCAGATCAAAGGCACTACTTAGATCTGCAAAGCAGAGGTAAATCGTGCCAGTCTTGGCCAAAGTATATTTACCAATGAGCAGCTCTAAATTTAAACACTGCTCGATCGTGCCACGACCTTTCCTAAAACCAAACTGACTCTCAGCTAAAATACCGTTTTCCTCCGCCCATTCCTCCAATCTCACTAAGAGCACTCGGCTCATGACTTTTACGGAGGAATCCAGCAGGGAAATTGGTCGATAGTTCTTAGCTTCCCCACGATTACCTTTCTTAAAAATTGGAACTAAAATAGATTCTTCCCAAGTCGGGGGCATTTCATTACTAACAGCTGAATTAAAAATATTGGTAAGCAAAGGCCCCCATATTTCTGGGACCAACTTGTATACATCGATTGGTACCCCATCTGGGCCTTGAGCTTTACCCCCTTTACTGACCCGAATGCTATTTAAAACTTCTGGTACCGTAATATTTAATAAAAGATGCGGCAATCTATTCTCCAAAACATGAGAAGCACCATCTGACTGAAAGAAACATTTTTGAGAAATGCGAGACCCATTCTGCCTGCATGACGTTCGAGGTTAGTTCCGGAATTTTGTCATCTTTAAGGAATGGAGAGTTAACAGTTTTCCAGAACAAGGAACAATTATTCAGTTCAGCCGCCTTAGTCAGGTTGTCCCATGCTTCCTGCTGAAGTTCTAATTTCCTGCGTTTGAGGGTTTCTTTATATCTGGCTCTTAAATCTACGACCAGACCCCTATCTCTAGGTTTGGTTGATAGGGCAGATTTCAAATCCCTCAAGGCCAGGGTACAAGTTGAGTTGAACCAACCACGCGGTCGATCCTCCTTGTGCTTACATGTACTTGTAAGTTTGGAGTTGATGGCCGCATTGATATTGATAAAATGCTCTATAGAACCAAGGGAACCAGTGTTGTCTTCTAGGATCGCGATAATATCTTCTAGGCAACTGTGGATGATAAAATCAGACGTAATGTCGGCCTTGTCCCCCTTCCATCTAAGTCTTGTACCATTGGGGCGTTCGGCCTCAATACTAGTGATAGTACGGCCCGGAGTACTGGCATCATCCTTATCCCATAACATAACCTTTACTACCAGGCAGTTATGGTCACTAAGTTGGATGTCTATTACTTTAGGGGCCGTAATCCAAGCCTCAAGACCCGGGGAGATACAAATAAAATCTATTATTGAATTCGTTCCCCGACCTGTAAAGGTAGGACAAATCTCCCCCTTTGAATTTTTCTCATTGGCCATAATACACATATTATATGTAGCAAGAAGGTTATTTAGGGCGTCTCCATAATGATTATGTTGAAAGTGAAGAATCCCATCCTCATGATCGTCCACCAACCCGCAAACATTAACCTCTGAGAAAGGACAGGTCGTAATATTAAAGTCCCCGGCCAAAAACAAATCAAAGGCTTCGTTGGATTCCTTAAAAAAGTCTACCAGAGCCCTTGAAAGATCCTTAACCGGCTGGTCCCTTAAATCATTAAAAATATTGTTATAAAAATTAATTAAAAGAATGTTCCTACCTCGTCTTATGTGCAGCCATAAAAGCTGGGAGTGGGCCCCAACCTGAACATATTTAATAACCGACAAAGGGGCTTTAACTGAAATCAAAACAAGTAGACCCCCTTTGGCTCTTCCAGATACTGAGGCAGTAGCGGGTAACTGATATGAATTAAAACCACTATAGCCTTTGAAGTCGGTGCACCATGTTTCCTGTAGACAAATAACATCAAAAAGATCTAAAAATTCCGTCCACCCCAGACTATATGATTTTGATCTAATTCCCGCAATATTCCAACTTACAAAATAACATCCGGGGGAGCCGTGGATACCTGATCCCAAATTAATACAATTACCGTTCTGTTGGGGAGCAACGATGATAGGGGTATCCTTGGATAACTCAGGGTGGCCTGCTAGATCTCCTTCTTTACCCTTAGTCATACAATTTATGCTTGACCCAGGAATTGCCTCTTCCACCCCAGGCAAACATATAGTTGGGCCTATATCCAATAGGACTTGATTCCCCTGGGTTACCGGTGGTACCACACCCACCTCTATTTCAAAATCCAAACAGACTTCAGTGACGTCCATCTTATCCATTAATATGGGCGCTTCTATTAATCCTAAAACAACACTGTCCTCCTGTCAATCATTTTGGTCCAACCCACTCAAGCATTGAAAACGGTTAGCAGTATCTATCTGGAAACTGTTTACCAAGCTAGACACCCCTTCCCTCCTTATTTTCCCTCCCCCTCGGTACGTTGAAAAGTGTTCTATATGCTGACTATAGAAAAAGCCAAGGGGGCGGAGTGTAATCCCCTGGTCAATACTAGGGCGGGACGTGGCTCTAATCAAAGCTGTCGTGGCAAGGTGGGGAGAACTAAAATTTATAATAACACAATCCCCAGGAATGTTTTTAGGGGACATTCCGATCCTGTTAGTTCTAGTAGTAGCCAAAATCTGATCCGCCATAGCCACCGGAAAACCACATTCGCGGTTAAGCCATGCCACAGTTTTGTTCTTAAGGGAATCATGTGATTCCACAGAGTGGTAGGGCCTGTCCTCTCTGATGGGTGGTACATTAGTCATGACTGCCACATATGGTGCGCAATCAGGGGGCAAATTTGGTTGCGAGAGGCTTTGATTATTAAGAATCCCCCTTCCAGATGTCCTTGTCATACTTCCCGGGGCATGTGTATCTACATTTGGGGTGATACCAATAGGACGGGCAGGTATAGCTGGGATAACACTAAGTTCACTCCCCAAAACTGATCGTGTTACATTTCCAACACAACCTTGTCGTTCAGTAGCGGGAATAATCCTACTCTTTGACTGTGTGGAAGTATTAGTGCCCGCGCATAGCTGGCCACTACTAAATTGCTTATTAGGGGGTTGCATACTTTTACCGGTCAAGCCTACATTCCCGTTTGCCACAGCGGGCAATTGGGGGCTATTGTTAGAGTTTAAACCGGATTGTACCAATTCGCCTAATCTGCTCACTTCCCTAGATAAAACCTCGAGTTTATCTAAAAGAGGTATGATAATATTATTTAACTTACTGTCAATCATACCAATTAGCAGCTCGAGCTGGTCGGGAGCTAATGTCAAATGGGTAGAATGAACCTCATTATTAGAACAAATATGTTCAGAGGGGCCTGTATTGGAGACAGAAACAATGTTCTTTTTTCTTTTGCGGTCCCCTTTTTTAGAAAAAAACGGTCTGTTAAGATGTGACCCTGATCTTAACACCCTATGTATATTAGGGACCACGGGGGTCACAACAACGATATCGTTGGAAGACCTAAGAGTATCAGATACCCCTGCGACATCAGCTTCTAGCGGAGAGACCTGAGTTGGCTCAATAACACAATTACCCTCCCTCACTGGAGAGACTATAGGGGCCAAGACTTGGATATCATCAAAAGGGCAGATCTCAGCAGGAACTGATTGGCTCGTTGTCTCCGGTCTATCGTTACTAGCTAGACCCAGAGATAGTCTCCGTTCCTTGTTGATCTTGTCTACAACTTTGACCAAGTAATTATCAAGTGTCGATACAGTGGGGCGGGGGGTCCCAGTTGGCTTGGACATGTCGCCTGAGAATACAATAAATAAAATATATGACAAACAAAAACAGCCCGTTGAAGTTAAAATAGCACTTACTATGAAATGGTTTCAGTTATTTAAACATTACGTACGCTAAAAAATAAACAAGAATAGACCACGACACAACCCTTATTTAAAACACAAATTAGTAAGGATTGTATATCAACACAAGTCTGTGATTCACCAATATTCCTGGGACGATAGGGTATGTAGTGCACAATGTTGTGCAACAAACTTCAATCCACAACTTGCAGCGGCAACACTAATAGTCCCAACAAATGTAAATGTCACTGTACCTTGCGAAAGTGGTCTTATCACAAAATATAAAGGGGGTGGCCCGGCCCGGCCTCCTCTGGCCCCTGACGGCCACAGACGGCCCGCCCTTTGCCCGGGCTTAGCCCGGCGCCACCCGCGCGCGTCCCGCGACGCGGAGGGAGCCGCAATCTTTAAAGCGCCTCCGGGCGCGTTGGCGGCGTCAGCGGCCGCAGGGGTGCTTGGTGGCTGTAGTCTCTCCCCGCTCTCGGCCGCAAGGTGTGGTGGCGGCGGGCGGGGGAGACAAACAGCGAGAAGGGGCCCGAAAACAGCAACAGCAACGCTGACACGACGTGACAGCAGTGTTTCCTCCGCAGGTGAGCAAGTGTCCAGGTCCGTAAGTTCCCCCGCTCCCCCGAGGGAGCCGCGATCTTTAAAGCGCCTCCGGGCGCGTTGGCGGCGTCAGCGGCCGCAGGGGTGCTTGGGGGCTGTAGTCTCCCCCCGCTCTCGGCCTCAAGGTGTGGTGGCGGCGGGCGGGGGAGACAAACAGCGAGAAGGGGCCCGAAAACAGCAACAGCAACGCTGACACGACGTGGCAGCAGTGTTTCCTCCGCAGGTGAGCAAGTGTCCAGGTTAGTGATATTGGGGTCCTTGAAACCATCCACCTCACCAACTGCATATGATGGTAGTCCACCTACAGCGTAACTAAACTGTAGTTGGTCGGTGCTGCTTCCCACAAAACTCATTCCATCATGCAATACTAAGAATAAAAAAATATGTAGGTGTGGGATTCCTCCCCTAGCTGCTCGGTGGCTTTAGGTCATGTGTCGCAGACCACTTATAACTGTCAAAGTGAAACAACAAATCCAGGAATGGAATGTGCTGTTTGTCGAAAAGGCAGAAATACTCTTCCAAAAAGGCTGACAGATAAATACAGGCCCTTGAGCAGCTCTGCCATATTACATTCTCCCATCCAGGCTAACTCTGCATACTTTGAAGCTCAATACTTTGAATTGGGTGGCCTGGAAAGTCCCTCTGTTGCCCTTCTCCCCATCCCACTGTGGTTTTATCAGTGCATATACAGACTCAGCAAAACGGATCCATTGTTTTTAGTTCATATTCGGGTATTAGAGGTCTGGACTCCCTGGGCCATTCTTTGTATCCATCTATTCAGATTTATAAAGCGCATGGCTACCCCTCCTGGCTTCACAGTGCTAGGTGAGAAAGAAGAAGCAACAGAGTAGAGAGACTAGAAAAGCCAGGTCTTCAACGGATTTCTAAACATCATATGGGATTTTCTAGGCGAAGTTAGTGGGTGGGAGTTCCATAATTTCGGTCCAAGAAAGGTCAAGGAAGCCCTCCCAGCCTAGCCAGTCTAACTTTGAGAGTAACTGCAAGATTGTATGGCTCGGCGGTAGCCCCTCCCATGGATACTGCCGCTGATACCCATAATGTAAGACTCAAGGAGCTACAATCAAAGGCGGGCAATTTTTTTTTCTTTTAACCACAATACCTCCATCTACACAGGAACCGAAACTCAGAAACTTTGACATGATTGTACACAGAGCGCGATATTGTACAGTGGAGCACAATGCAAAATGATATCAAATGTGCATTTATTGTAAACAGTCGTGCAGTTAAAACACGTCTTGGCTGCAGAACAACAGTGCTCCTACAAACTTGCAATTGAACTCTGATTTTGATAGGTCACTGAGTACTTTTCTCATAGCTCACCAGATGGATCACTCACCCCTTCCAGTGGACATGGACAGCGTGGCTTAATATTGTCTCACGTATCCCTGTATTTGGAAATGTATCCATTTTCATTTCCATTATGTTTTTCTATTGATTTATGTTTAATTTCTTTAACGTTTTGTCAGTTCTCGGTTTTTCGGTTTGGCTACAGACAGTCCTTATGTCATCATACAACAGAGCGCACTTTGTCAGGAAGGTGTGACTATTGCAAACAGAGAATCCATTCTGTATTCACTGCGGCCGGTAAGAGCGAGCTTTTCATCTACCAGGTGAAGTGCAGGATAGAAAGCTGTTCCTCAGCCCTACTCAGATCATTGTCATTCACCCATGTAATCAGCTACCCTCTACTTCTCCTTGCACCACAATGGACAGCTGAAGCGTGCCAGTGAGGGTTAGAGGGAACAGACGCCCAAGAAGCAGTGCTTTAGGTGAGGCGGGGAGCACAGGCAGCAAAAAATAAAATGACATCGAAATAGAGTAACACAGGTTTCCCATAAAGATTTTTAAAGCCACGCAAAGCCACCCTGTGATTAAGGTCATGGCATGCAGGGCAAATCACTGCGTTGCCTTACTCGGCGCCCGGGAGGCGTTTCATGGGCGATTCGGTGGGTTTTCTCAGGCAACACCCATGGAATTGACACTCCCCAGATTTACAAAAGGATATGAACCTGGGAAGTGTCAAATCCATATGCCTACCGTAACAAGTAGAAATATGTATATTTCTCCTAATTTTTTTCCTTTTCCCATGTGTGCTGCGGAAACTGCCTTGTAGAATTGTTTTTGTGCAGGAAGGTGTCCATTACTGCACAAAATCAATCCGGCCTGCAACGGTGGCACCCTTGCACCATGGTGCAAACGTGCCTATGTTGGCACTAGGCTGCCAAAATGATGCCAGCGTAGCCAGAAAGGACAAGAATGCACCATATGGCTTGAATATAGGGGATTCCTGCCCTTTCACTTTGGCGTAGGGCACTGCAGCAAGGTGCCTTAGAGTACTGCCCTACTCCAAAATGCCATAATTTAGGCCTGTAGTGCATCCGAAAAAATACCCTTAATGACAGACATGGAGGAAATTACTTGACTCACCCTTTCACATTTGCCAATGCAACCCCCATTCCACTCCTAAAATACTTCCCAAAATGACACAACCCTCAAACCTACTAATGCTGTCACATACCAGTACATTACTACCATCCCCACCCTTACGTTACCATCTGAAAATACTCCCTATCATGAGCTAACATCACACAACCACACCCTAGCAAATACACTACGACCTCACTGTGTCACTCATTCCACCCAGAATTACTTTTTTTCCAAAGCACAGCATTACCACTGCATACCACGGAACACCACCATATTGTGGTGTATACTGTCTGCATCCATTGATGCACTTGCTAATTGCTAATTGCTCCAGCCATTCACTCACTCATGAAATTATTCATCCATGCACTCAACTATTCACCCATGCACTTTTAGGTAATAATTATTTGTACATTCACTCATTCACCCACTACAGCACACGCAAACTTGTCAATCATGATTTGGTTAAAAAAAAAAGCTGACCTAGTGCATTTGCCAATGCTTGTTACTGAAGTACCCGATCGTGAGTATAAGCCATCCACAATCTATCCTTCCTAAAAAGTCAGTGTTTGCCATGTATCCAGAGTCACAGCGCGCAAAAGGCCTTACTGTATAATAGAAATGCCCAAAGGGGACTCGGCATGCATGCCATCGTCTGTTACTATACCCTTGTGGTGGTGTGTTGTGGTTCTCGCATGAGATGGCAGCGCATAGTGCAAGGCTGTCTCCAGCCCTGGCAGCGCGATCACATACAAAAGGGGTGGCACATCAGAGCAGAGGTGGTGCAGGGAGCAGGCTTCTGCAGAAGCACATAGGCGCCAGTGCAGGACCAGGATATCAAACACGCTGACAACAGCAAGTGAGTGACTATTTAGCTGTCAAGTGAATAGGTGTCTGACACATGCAGCCAGCTCTGAGTGGAATTTTTAATTTCGCCACCATCTCTCTGGATATCAGTATTTTTAAATTTAAGTTTCTAATTGAAAAAGTGAAACTACAAGTCCCAGAGTGCACTGTTGATCAAAAGTGGAAGAAGGTGCCTCTCGACATACGGGACATCTTGTCCCTTGATGCTTACCAGCAAGGGGACGCCTTGCGGCGGCCTGCTGTACTGCAGACTTGCGTGTCTCGCACTCCACATTCAATGACAGCTTGTGAGCTTTTGGTACTGCAGTTTTGCACACACTTACTCTGAAACACCTAGCACTGGCAAAGCCAATAGGCCTAGCTAGAATGCGCTGATGCATGCACACAGCACTTGTTCATGCCTCTGCATGAACACATTAGAGACAGACCTACTGGCCCTGCCAGTTCTTGTTGTTTCTGAAGCTCTGTACAAGCTACGCCTTTCAGACTTTGCTGAAGAGAGAGGAAACAGAGAGGCCAGTGGGACAGCCCTTTAAGAACACACGCTAGCGTGCGAGGAGGAGGTACATTGACACAAAGTGTAATCTAAGCTTAATTTGAACAAGAGGGGTTCGGGCATGTCCATAAACAAGCCAGACTACTTACTGCTTTTTGTTTTAAAAGCAGCTTTGTCTTATTTTGTCCTACTGTACCTGGTATCAATGGTATGCAAACTGTGTCTATGCAGCGCTTCCCAGTCCATTCCAGGGTCCCTGCACCTCACTGTGCTTCTTGATTGTCACAGTCAAGCAGGATTCTATGCGTTACAATATACATCTGGCCTTGCCTTTCACTATGGAAATAAAATGGGTGGTTTCTAACACGAGCTCACCAGGGCTAATGAAAGGTATTGACTGTAATAATGCTGAGGGAAACTCACAGTGAAGACTGTTTTGTGACCCGACTGTTTTTTCAAGCCCTCTGTAATGATTATTTGTGTCTGTCACTAGGAGGGTCTGACTAATGAAAACCTCACAAGCATCCTGGTTGCCGCTTGGCCTGCCTTTACGAATGCTGTGAACTCCCTGAGCGCTACGGATTTGGATGAATGGCTGAATGATGTGCTACCACCGTACCTGCCTTTCCTCACTGCGCATCTCTTCAATGATTCTAACATCCTCACTACAAGCTGCCTGGTACTGCGCAAGCTGTAAGTATTGTTGCTTGGATATCCCAAGACTACTTTTGAGTTTGCACTGGACTACAGAAAATGAGGACAAGGAAGAGAGCAGAGAAGATGACAAGTGTGAGGCAAGGAGAGTAGCCACACCCTCTGGGCTTCCTCCGGCTCACATTACACAAACAAGTCCACGTTTCAGAAAAGTGTGTAGTGTCTGCTATCATTTTGGTTTAAGGTTTTTTTCTCTGTATGGCTTCATTTTCTGCCTCCATTGCTGGCACTGTTGAGCACTCTGTAAACTAACCTTAATATGAACATCTGGTTCTCGTTATTCATTCTACAAACCCTTCCTTGGATGGGCTTAAATGCAGCATTCAAAGACTGGGCTGGGTTCCTGTGTTTGATGCTATAATCTAATATTCGGTGGCCTTCTCTGCTATCTGTGAAACATTGCTGGAGCAAAGGCCAAATGTGTGGACTTGTGAGTGAGGTGGCCTTCAACAGATGATGATCAGTCGTATAACATTGCTCTGGTTATGTCTCATCCCCCCAACCATAGCTGTTTATGTGTCAGATTGCTGCATTCTTGCCTTTGGTAGTGGCAGCACTCTCGGCCGGCGTGCCGGGGAGCTGAAGCGGGGATAAGACTTAGGCAGTGAACTTGATCAAGGTAGCTGCTGATGAGCCTGGAACACTGGAGCTATGGGTGGTAGTTAGCAATGGAGAGTGGACTTGGATCCGGGATAAAGATGAGAAGCTGGTGATGTAGTGTGCTTCATAGTATGGTTATGGGGTCATCTTGTGGTACTAGGTGGTGTAGTGTGCTTTATGGTATGGTTAGTGGGTAACCGTGTGGAAACAGGTGGTGAGTGTGCTTCATGGTATGGTTAGTGATGAACAGCCATTACAACTCAGCTCTTTCACAGCAAGTCATTATATTGCATGCGTTACAACACATGCAATGTAACAATGCATAACCATTTTACAACGCATGCGATGTAATAGCTATCCACATCGTTGTGAGGAAACTGAGGCTCTTCCGTTTCCTCCCAACGACGTGTACCATGCACCGCCCCTCAGACGACGCTGGAAGCAGAATTGAGGAACCACGAGGAGAGACAGATAAGGGGGATTGGGCCTGGGGTGGGGGTTACTTTTTTAGGGTTTAGGGTAGTGTCGGGGGGTCGTGCAGGGCAGTGTTTCAGTGTAGGGACCGGACTCGATGTAGGGGGAGGGTCGAGCTGGGGGTAGTGTTTTAGGGCTTAGGGTAGTGCTGTGGTGTTTGTGTAATATAGGGTAGTGTTTTAGGGTTTAGGGTAGTGTCGGGGGGTTGTGCAGGATAGTGTTTGAGTGTAGGGACCGGACTGGGGGTAGGGGGAGGGTCGTGCTGGGGGTAGTGTTTTAGGGTTTAGGGTAGTGTTGTGGTGTTTGTGTAGGGTAGTGTTTTAGGGTTTAGGGTAGTGTCAGGGGTTGTGCAGGGTAGTGTTTGAGTGTAGGGACCGGACTGTGGGCAGGGGAGGGTCGCGCTGGGGGTAGTGTTTTAGGGTTTAGGGTAGTGTTGTGGTGTTTGTGTAGTTTAGGGTAATGTTTTAGGGTTTATTGTAGTGTCGGGGGTCGTGCAGGGTAGTGTTCGAGTGTAGGGACCGGACTGGGGGTCGGGGCATGGTCGTGCTGGGGGTAGTGTTTTAGGGTTTAGGGTAGTGTTGTGGCGTTTGTTTAGTGTAGGGTAGTGTTTTAGGGTTTAGGGTAGTGTCGGGGGAGAGTCACTTACCTTTCAAACCTTTACCATGAGTATACCTTTACTACGCATCGCTTTGCGTTGTAATGGCATGCGTGGTAAAGGTATAGTCGTGGTAAAAGTTTGTGATGTAATGGTATGTCGTTGTCATTGACATCGCGTAGTAATACCAGCGTTGTAATGGCACGCGAGGTATTGGTATGCGATGTAATGAGTCATATTCATGGTTAGTGGGTAAGCGTGTGGAAACAAGTGGTAAGTGTGCTTCACTGTATGGTTAGTGGGTAACCGTCTGGAAAAAGGTGGTGTAGAGTGCTTCATAGTATGGTTATGGGGTAAGATTGTGGAAACAGGAGGTGTAGTGTGCTTCATGGTATGGTTATGAGGTAAGAGATTGGAAACAGGTGGTCAGTGTGCTTCATGGTATGGTTATGAGGTAAGAGATTGGAAACAGTTGGTGTAGTGTGCTTCAAAGTTTGGTTATGAGGTAAGAGATTGGAAACAGTTGGTGTAGTGTGCTTCATGGTATGGTTAAGGGGTAAGCGTGTGGAAACAGGTGGTGTAGTGTGCTTCACGGTATGGTTATGAGGTAAGAGATTGGAAACAGTTGGAGTAGTGTGCTTCATGGTATGGTTATGAGGTAAGCGTGTGGAAACAGCTGGTGAGTGTGCTTCATGGTATGGTTATGAGGTAAGAGATTGGAAACAGGTGGTGTAGTGTGCTTCATGGTATGGTTATGAGGTAAGAGATTGGAAACAGGTGGTGTAGTGTGCTTCATGGTATGGTTATGAGGTAAGAGATTGGAAACAGGTGGTGTAGTGTGCTTCATGGTATGGTTATGAGGTAAGAGATTGGAAACAGTTGGTGTAGTGTTCTTCAATGTTTGGTTATGAGGTAAGAGATTGGAAACAGGTGGTGTAGTGTGCTTCTTGGTATGGTTATGGGGTAAGAGTGTGAAAACAGGTGGTGTAGTGTGTTTCATGGTATGGTTATGAGGTAAGAGATTGGAAACGGGTGGTGTAGTGTGCTTCATGGCATGGTTATGAGGTAAGAGATTGGAAACAGGTGGTGTAGTGTGCTTCATGGTATGGTTATGGGGTAAGAGTGTGAAAACAGGTGGTGTAGTGTGTTTCATGGTATGGTTATGAGGTAAGAGATTGGAAACAGGGGGTGTAGTGTGCTTCACGGTATGGTTATGAGGTAAGAGATTGGAAACGGGTGGTGTAGTGTGCTTCATGGCATGGTTATGAGGTAAGAGATTGGAAACAGGTGGTGTAGTGTGCTTCATGGTATGGTTATGAGGTAAGAGATTGGAAACAGTTGGTGTAGTGTGCTTCATGGTATGGTTATGAGGTAAGAGATTGGAAACAGTTGGTGTAGTGTGCTTCAATGTTTGGTTATGAGGTAAGAGATTGGAAACAGGTGGTGTAGTGTGCTTCATGGTATGGTTATGAGGTAAGAGATTGGAAACGGGTGGTGTAGTGTGCTTCATGGCATGGTTATGAGGTAAGAGATTGGAAACAGGTGGTGTAGTGTGCTTCTTGGTATGGTTATGGGGTAAGAGTGTGGAAACAGGTGGTGTAGTTTGCTTTATACTATATCTGCCCTGTTTCCCACAAACGTATGTTCACACACTCACCCAGTTGTATTTCTATAATTTGGTCTGGCCTTAGCTTTTTGGAAATATTTCCTGATGTAAAAATAGTGCCACTGTCGTAGTCTTTCTCCAGCCATACCGCTGCCATAAATTCAAATTCTATAGGTGTCTGTTATAATATTTGTGTGGGACCTCAGATTTTTACAGCAGTGAAATCTATGATGTACGTGACCATGTTAACCCCTTTTTGTCTCACACCCAGAGTCAAGACTTTAACAGGATTTTATGACAAGTATACAGTCGACACTCAGCAAGGAATTTACAATGTCATCAAGGTCATTCTTCTGCAGCCAGGTAATGATAGATCTTAAATGTAGTTTTCTGTCGTATTTCTCCTCATTTTGATTACCCAAGCTCTATAAACGAAAATTAAAAGTGTAAAAAACATTGTACTTCTCGCTTACCAGGTCTTCATCTAAGAAAACTATGCCTCCTCTTTTAGTAAATATTTCTCTTTTGTAGTGAGCTTTTCATATTGCTGTTGGTACAGCAACAACACTACAAAGTGATTTCAAACAACTTTCACCGCATTGCCTAACCAGAAAACATACATGCTAAGCATACATAACAAACCATCAAACGGCAGAACACGCCATCAGTTGTTACTCTCCATTGTCTCTCCTTGTCCACTCTCCGTTCACCTAAATCACATCACAATTGTGCAACACCTCAGATTGGGAGATAAGGGGCCTGATTTAGATCCCGGCGGACGGGTTACTCCGTCACAATGGTGACGGATATCCCACAAAAAATATAAGAGAAGGAGCACTGTTTTTTCATTTAATTAATCAAGGAAACCTTATCGTTCAAATCACATTATTCTCAATGTCAGATAAGGCAATCGAATAACTCAACATCAGAGAAAAACACAAATTAAGCATACAATTCAAATGTATACTCTTTATTTTAATGGTCGTTTCACAATTATGACAAATGAAGACACAGCCAACGCGTTTCATCCCAAACATAGGGACTTCTTTAGGGTTGTTGGAAAACACACAAGACTTACAAAACATATTATCAACATGATTATAGTCACATAAGTCATTGTTATAAGACAAAACATTCTACATGACAATATGACAATACATGTAGTCAATAACTATTAGGACAACATACAACAATATATAGCTCTTCACTAAATAAAACGTTTCATGTGTAAAATGTTCAGGAAAAGTAAAAGAGAAAGAAAAAGACAGATGTACCTTAAACATTAAATACAGATCTTTTACACATGGGATCCTTATAAATGAATTAATATTCTAAAATGTATCAAGTTTCCCCTTGTTAGTAAAAAGACATGAGTAGTGTTAGATACGAAATTTAATGCTCAGATTTGGGATTTCATTATTCTCATTCAAATATGACCTCAATAAGTTAATCCAAACTTCCGCATAAGTGTATGAGTACCCAAAAGTTGACTCTTCATAGTGGGAGATCATTATCACTTATCAAAAAAATACTTTGTCACACAAGACAGTAGTCTTTATCCTATTAAAAAGAGAGCCCAGTATTGAGACTCTTATCTGCAAAGAAGAAAAAGGCATCTTCTGTTCATCGCTTGCAGAAAAATGTTGAAATAAGCCTCACGTATTGTGTTATATACACAATGAGATGTAGCTGGACCTGGCTCTTCAGCTGAACGGAGTGCCTCACGGCTGAACGGAGCGGCATACCCCACCCCCTCAGTGCCTTGTGACCCTCACGGGTGAGTAGCACGCTTACAATTCCCTGATTGATTGATTGATTGATTGAGAGTTGTATTAGTAAATCAGTTGGTCCGAAATAGAAACTTTCAAACGCCTCCAAACCCTGTTTATCTCATGGGCTGGCAGTAATAACAGCAACTGCAGAAACTATTAGGTTCACACCTTAAAAAAGGTAATCTATACAGGGAAAACCAACAAATAGTAACTGAGTGAAAGGACATACAACTAAAAGCAAATTCTTAAAGAAAACCATAGGTATTGAATCAAGCAATCTCATAAAAACTAGTTTACAAAATAAAGGCAAGATGTTGAGTTATTCTGATTGACTTACTGACATTGAGAATAATGTGACAGTGCTCCTTCTCTTACAATTTTTGTGAGTTTTACCTTTGGCGTGTTCTAAACGGTTGACCTTGGAAGAGAGGACGTCCAAATAGGGACTATACAGTGTGCAGCATTAATATACCACAACCGTTCTTATACTCTTGGTGACGGATATCCTGTCCGGCCAAATAAAAATCCCATAGGATATAATAGGATTTATATTTAGGCAGATGGGATATACGTTACGGTTGTGACGGAGTAACCTGTTCACCGATATCTAAATCAGGCCCATTGTTTCCAAAACCAACTTTACATTCATTTACCTCTTAAAACATCGGTGGAAGAAGAGAGGTTCAGATCCAAATGCTACAAACATAAAGAAGAACATGCAGCCACCTAAACGTGGTGGGCATTTCGTTGCTATAAAAAGTTGTAATGAAAAAACCCGAATAATTACACGTACTGTTAATAGAACTATGCAGGTACTTCCTAGCAGTCAGGTGTACTTAGAAAAGGAATAGAAACCCTTTTTAGTTTAAAGTTTTAGTGTTTTAATTTAATGCACATCAGGAAAATATGAATTTTATTGCCTCACAGAAAAGGTATCATTAGCTTTGCATAGCTGCTGTCTACACATGCATGTACTTTTTCATTCAAACCCTGTCCTTCAACAGTATTAATATTTCTAGTATAATTTGGTATCCACAAATTAATTTTCCTCAAAAAACAACACTTCCCATCATACTCCTCTCCCCAACCTTCCCTCACGATCTCTTCATAACCAACAATGTTTTCTGTGTAAAAACATCTTTTTATTTTCCCTAAATATGGCCGATGTGCATACCAAGTGTTTTTTTACTTTGAAACCAATACAAATTGACCGACGGTATCATTGACGTTCCTACGGTAAGCACAAAGTACCAAAACAAGCATTTACAATGCAATAGGTCTCGCAATAGCGAGATTTTGACCTATTTGCATTGTAAATGGCAATGCATTTTATAATATTAAAAGGCATTGTCATTTACAATACCAATAGGTCAAATTTTAGCAAAAGCAAGACCTATTGTATTATAGAGCACGGTGTTCGTGAAACGGGCGCCGCGCTCACCAAGTAAAAAAAAGCCTTGTGTGAAAGCTTAAGCATAATGCAATTGGCCTGAGTTTGTCATGGTGACAAGCCAGTGATAAAGGGCATAGGCCAGGTTGGGTTGTAGTAATAAGGCTACTCAAATGCGTATCCATTTTCCCTCTCCTTTTCCTATAGAGCATTACCCTCAAACATATGACCATTGTCCTGATGATGACCTGCAATAATTCAGGTTGAAACGCCATCCACTACCCAGCCTAGAACTCGGGCGCTGTTGTGATCAATCTGTTTATCCGAAATTTTGTATATAAACACTGTATATAATTTGCATTTTTGACCACTTAACCTGTTATCGCCGTTCACGCTGTTCTCCTCACCCCTGTGTCACTGCGCCGCCCACTTTTCACTAGCACGCACAGTGCTTGCGTTGTGTGTCATGGTTATTGTATATTCATGTGTACTGTAGTGCTCCTTAACTACTTACATAAATGATCATTTATATATTTTTTCACCCTAATATCACGTTGTCGTCTCTCTTCCCTTGCTTCCCTTCCTGATTGTGATTTATATCATTGCCTTCATTTGTCCTGTTTGTAAATATTTTGCAGTTGAGACACTGTTTGTTGCATAAGCTTTCCCACAAGGCAGCCATCAGCCAGGCCAACATAAAATTGACAATGTATCCAAAATTAGTAATGGCAAAAATTGGATACCCTCTTGTAATTGGGGGTGAAGAAGGACTATCAAATTGCAAATCTTCTACCTCCAGGGTTTGTCAAACGGGGTGGCCTACACAAAATCTTTGGCCTGTGTTTTCCTCTTTTAAAACACAATATCCATCTACAGCCTTTAACACCGTACATTAAAAATCTACCTTAAACACCTATTGGCTTTAACATATGTTTTCACAATAAGCGAGTTTTTCATAACTTTGCATAATAAACATTAGACCCAGTGCAGCTTGAAACATTTCCACAATGAACCAATCAGGCCGGTGGTATCTGACACCAGCATAACCAACAGAAACCTAATGAATTCAGTACAAGCTTTCCCATAAGAAAAGCCTCAAGCAGATCATCATAAAGCTGTACATCAACAAAATTAAAGTTGGCAAAACAATAGATTACCCATTTAAGAGTACATAACAAGGATTGCCACACTGAAAATCTTCTATCTCCAACGTTTGTAAGAGTGCAGCCAAGCCCCTTACTTACTAGAGTAATCCAAGACATTCTATGCTTTTCATAAAAGAATCAATAAGGTCTGCTGGTTTTCTTTAAACTTACATAACAAAGACAAAGCTTTACCTAATGAACCAGTCAAGCCAATAGCCTTCCTCGTTGGCTTCTCACCATACCAATTTGGGCCTACTGAACTGAGCATAAGCGTTCCCACAAACACAAGTCAACCATAACACAAGTCAATCATAAATTTTCAAATTTGTACAAAACTACAGGCGGCAAAATCAAGATATTACTCCCGGTTAAAAAGGCCTAACAATGATTTCCAGAAACCCCAATGGGTTCGTCAGAGGTGATAACCTACACCAAATCCTTGCCTACTATTGTTAACTCCGCGATCTCATTTTACATAATACTTGTCCACAGATTTTAGCACACTATAATCACAATCTATCCTAAAATACCTATTGGCTTCAACATCTGCTTTCCCCATGAGTATGTCAGACCTACTGCCTTTGCATCGGACGTAACTTGTACCAATGAACCAACTAGGCCTATACATATCCTTCCTCATTGGTTTGTCACCATAACCAATTCAGGCCTACTGCACTGAGAACATACTTTCCCACAAAGCAACCATCATCCAATCATAAATTTGCAAATATGTGCAATATTAGAGTCGGCAAAGCAACATACATCCGCACCTAAGATGGGTTAACTAAGATTGACAAACGTCATATCTTCTGTACACTGGTTTTGTCAGAGGGTGGGTCCAACATCAAACCCCTTGCCTACTGCACTCATTTGTGAGAGTCCCTCTAACACAATAGATGTCTACAAGCTTTAGCACACTGTAATAATAATACACCATTACATTTTTACTGGCTTTAAGATACGTGTTTTTTACCATAAATATTTCAAGCCTAGTATCTTTGTAATAACTTTTCACAATAAACAAACAAGTGTATAACCTCGATCGTTGGCTTGTCACCATAACCAACTCAACCTGGATACATTGGGCATAAACTTGCCACAAGACAAACATTGAAATACAAGATCTTTTTTTCATGTGCAGCCAAAGCATCGCTCTCCAAGGAGTGCTTCTTGAAGCTCTTTTGGTTGTTCACATATTGTATTCCTAGAAAGGGTCAAATAACATTAACTGTACAATATCATGTTATATTCAGCTACCATGGAGTTCACAGCCATGGCATGTCGCCTGGCCCTGTATGACGTCAGTCTCGGTCGGCTGGATGGCTCCCAATGACGTTCAGATTCGGCCTGGTGCCTCGGCTCCAATGACGTCAGACTCGGCCTGCTGCCTGGCCTCCAGTGAGGGCAGGATCAGAAGCCATTGGCCTACATCTCTGTAAGGCTAGGGTTGGCATGCGGCCCCCCCACTGATCCAGTGGGTTACCAGCTAGGGATACTCACTATACACATACTCACCTGGGCCCAATACACATTCATACACAATTGCCAGTAAAATCCGCTGGGGTTAATTTAGATATACCTATAAACCGGTGGGATAAATAACATAGGTGCAGCACCCGCAACTGACCCTCCTTTACAAGGTAATACAAAAAAGTATTTTCTCACAAATTTGCATAAAAAGTTAATAAATCGACAACATATAACATTCGCTACTTTGTCCGGTTCACTAAATTCAAAGAATAGTCAGTTTTCATTTACTGTGAGTAAATGAGTAAATGAGCGGCGTCGAAGTCGAACTAGGACTCACCAAGCCTTGGCAAGCGAAACCCACGAAGAAAGGAGGACTTGCTTCTGTTGCAGACCAGGAAGGTCTGGGGTGCTTCTCTTTTGCAGAGGAGCAAGAGCCAGTCTGGAGGAGCCAAACCAGCAGCGGAAGTTCAAAGGTGTGTCGTCACAAAGGCCGCTAGCCAACGGGCAAGCAACCGGACAGACGCGGCAAGCAGGAAAATGCAGAAGGGCCCCACGCAGGACTCGTGGAGTGTGAGGGGCTGATCTTCGGTGCAGATGGTGCTTGGGGTTGGAGATTCTCAATCCCCGGTGCACAACTTCGAGGGTGCCTCAGAAGCTGCGCTGGAAGATACTCGCCACTTTTCCCAGGTAGCCGGTCCCACGTCTCTCGTCGCCTCCACGGATCTCAGCTCGGCTGTGGATGTGGATCAGGGTCGGAGAAGTCTGGAAGTCAAGGCTCTGGTCGGGCTCTGCAGTCGGTCCCTCGTAGAACTTCAGCAAAGCAAAGGGCTAAGTCTCTTGATGGTGCCTGTTTGCACAGGGTAGCCACTCCTTGGCTACAAGGGAGATTCTTCAGTCTTCTTCTTTCGTAGAATGTCGAAGGTCCAGAGTTTCTGTTCAAGATGCAGGTTCAGGATAATCAAATCTCCTGGGGCCCAGCTACCACTCTTATACTAATCTGGGGTGCTGGGTTGCCTGCTAGGTCACGCCTTATGGGTGGGACCTGGGAGGGGGGTGGTTACACCCCCTTCCCTTTGTCCAGTTTCGCGCCAGGACTTGGGCTGGAGTGCCCCAGCACCGGTTTGAACTGGACTATGCATGGGACACCTTGTGTGCCCCAGGCAGTGTCTCGTTTCTTTCAACCCTCCCTGACCCAATACACGAAGGCCTGTCTGGGGTGGTGCTCGCACCTACCAAGGCAGGAAACCTATTGTCCAAGCCTCCCGTGCCGGGATCACTCCCAGCAGCAGGAGGTCAGACTTGTGTCGTGGCAGCAGCATCCATTTTGTGATGCTGGGGCTCTGGTTAACTTTAACAGGGTAAGTAGGTTGCAACATGTCTTCTCCCTCTAGAAGGAAGGGATAATATCCTCATCTCCAGAAATGGGATGGGGGTATTATTCCAAAGTGTTAGACACCTTACACGACATGTTTTGATAAAGCCAAACCATAGTTACCATAACCGTTTAAGATTATAAGGCACTTTAAGAGTATATGGTAGGCTGTATCATAGAACAGCTATAAGGACATGGTTCCGAAAGCTGCAGACAGGCTCAGCTCATGCTAGAGCACCATCTCACATGTTACCAAGCACTCTGCCTCCAGGATTGTTAAGGCCTGCCATAGGAGTGGCTGATAGGTACACATGTGTCTATACATAAGGTAGGTATAGGACTACTACACCTAAGCAAGGGGTGATTACACGACCTGGCCCCAGCTGAGTGATCAGCCAGTTGTGTCATAATGGAAGGCCAGGCCAGGGGTGGCATAATACATGCTGCAGCCCCTGGTAGGCCTAGGGTACACCTATGCCCTGGGTACCTAAGGTACACTGTACAGGGGCCAATAAGGTGATCCTATCCAATTGGGTTATGCACCTAAAGTACATAGTATTAATTTAGAGAGAGAACAGCAGGGCTGTGGGTCTGATTAGCAGGCCCACAGCCACATCTAAGTCGAAAACCAGTAAAGCAAAAAGCAAAAAGTGGGGGTGAACATAGAAAGCAGACCCTACTCTCCTACACATGTGTCCCAGGGATATACACCTGCACATCTATATAACCACCTACAATAAATGTGCTAACACACTACAGAGAGGTGCATGTGTTCCAGGGTTATACACCTGTACATCTATATGACCCACCTACAATAAATGGGGTAACACACTACGCAGAGGTGCATGTGTCCCAGGGGTATACACCTGCACATCTATATGGCCACCTACAATAAATGTGGTAACACACAACACAAAGGTGCATGTCTTTCACAAGAATATACTTGAACATCTACATGGTCAACCTACAATAAAAGTGGATAACATACAAGACAGAAGTGCATGTGTTCCACGGGTATACGCCAGCACGTCTATATGGCCCACCTACAATAAATGTGGTAACATAAGACAGAACTGCATGGGTTCCAGGTGTATACACCTGTACATCTACATGACTGACCTACAATAAATGTAGTAACACACTACACAGAGGTGCATGTGTTCTACAGGTATACACCTGAAGATCTAGATGACCCACCCACAATAATTGTGGTAACACTACGCAGTGGAGCATGTGTATCACAGGTATACACCTGAGCATCTATATGACCCACCTATAATAAATGTGGTAACACATTACGACAGGTGCGTGTGTTCCATGGTTATACAACTGCACATCTATATGGCCGCTTACAATAAATGTGGTAACACTACACAGACCTGCTTGTGTTCCAGGGGTATACACTTGCACATCTATGTCGCCCACCTACAATAAATGTAACACACTACGCAGAGGCGTATGTGTTCCACAGGTATACCTCTGCACATCTATACGGCCCACGTACAATAAATATGGTAATACACAACACAGGGGTACAAGTTACTCAAGAAGACCTCTTAGTATGTGTGACGTTACACCAGGCAGTGGTTCGTGTATTCCTTAAGTATGTGTGTGTATGTCTAGATGGACCACCTGGAATAAAGTGTGATCCTGCTATCTCTAGTGGGTCAACCATGCCCGCAAGCCTCGGTCGAAAATGTGTGATAGTTCACTATCTATGGGGTAAATCTATTCAACAAGTAAACACATAAACAGCTATATCAAACTGGTTGTACAAGTGCGACATTAATTCAATCTACAGGTACTCGTATTTCAAAAATATACATTAGCGCATGGATAGGTACTAGGTTGTGCAAGCGCGTTATAATACTATCCAAAGATACATCTGGTCATTATGTATATAATGACCAGATGTCTCGGGTGTTATATTCCCCTCTCAGACTCTATTTCAAACGTGCACACTAGCACATCTATAGGGAATCAGTGTAGTACTATATACAGGTACGTATGTTTCACAAGTACATACTGGCACATTTCTAGGCACCAGTAACATGAGTATCCAGAGGTACACGGATTGCACAAGCAGAAATTGGCACATATTCATGGGGCACTCCCAACTGCCGTGATGTCACTTTATACGTCACCCAAAATCGGCAGATGAATTTTCACACTTCCAGGCGAGCTCAGCCAAAATTACTTTAAAATGCATCTCAGAGGAGCTGACAACATCGCACTACAGAACTCTCCCTGGAAACCGGCATCCAGAAGGATGTGGAACTCTCTAGACACGTACCTAGACTCTTACGAACCTCCATGAAAATAAGATATACCGGCGATACACAACCTGGTACCCCCTATGGTCGCACCACCGAGACAATTGTACTTAACTGGTTTCAACCAATGTCGCCTCCTCTGGGCCGCCACAAGAGGGGAGGTCTACCAACACCGGTCTGCAGGTGTGCCAACATCTCCACAGAATGTCAGATGTAATTGATAAGAAATTAAACTCTCCTTGCCTGTCTCCTACCTCCTCTTTCCCCCTTCTTTTGCCTTTTTCTGCCTGCCTTTCTTTCTTTTTCTCTAATTATCGATATGGGGGTTAGCTAAACAAACGTGACACATTGTCTCAGGACACTGATGTATAAACTGCGCCTGGGACAACCTATGCTAACCCTGTAACAGAATTGCTAAGGTATTCTTGTATAAAAAAAAAAAACATGTTGAAATTAAAAAAGAAATGCGTGTTCTATAGGTACTCCCCACCCTCTGCACTTTAGACAGACTGCGTGAGGTACGAGCGAAGTGCCAAACCCTAAAAGATGCATGTATTCAGTAGCGGTCCGTGGAGGGAGTTCGGTGGGGCAGTGAGGCGGGGCGGGGGAGGGGCAGGGTGGGGAAATGTAAACACCGGAATATGGATGAAGGGAGGTAAGTACACATTTAAATAAAGAAAACGAATTCCTTTGCGCGCACTGCATCGCAAAATGCGATGCAGCGCGCGCAGCAAAATTCGTTTTATTTATTTAAATGTGTACTTACCTCCCTTCATCCATATTCCGGTGTTTACATTTCCCCACCCTCACCGGAAACACTTGTGGTTGGGAAGGCCTGCATACAGAGGCTGCAGTCGGCGGCAGGAAGTCCACAGAGGGCAAGCCCAAGGTGGTCTTCACCTCTGGAGAGTCAGGGGAACCACACTGGCACTTTTGGCCCACTTCAGCTAAGGCTAGGAGGCTCGGTGCAGTGGTGCTTTGAGGTGTGTAGTTTTGGTGGTCCGTAGTCCTCACAGGTTTCTTGTGGTGCCTCCAGGACGCAGGGAAGCAGCTCTGCTGCTCCACTGGAGTTCTTGGTTCTTGGGTGAAGTGCTAGCAGGTCTCCCAGGCATTGGAGACACAGAAGCTGCGGGACAAGTCGTCGAATTATCGAAGTCAGCATGGTTGGCGCCAAGTCAGTTGCTGGGTCTTCTTTTCTTGCGACTCTTCACGTCTGTCTTCTTCTTTCAGGTCGACGGTGTCTGATTTTCTGGTGCCAGGGGCTCCCCTAAATATAGATGTATGGGTGTTAGGATAGTAGCCAAGGAGCATCTTACCCCTAGGGTTACTATGGCCCATATAGGACCACTTCCTGTGGGAAGCAGGATTAACCCTGTCCCAGAGATCCTGAGTTTGCCATCAAAAAGATGGCAGACTCTGAAATTTCGCCTTCACTTCAGGAAGCCCACCTCATGGGTGAAACTGGCCTGAAGGTGAACACGCCCCTCTGACTACTAACTTTCTGCTTTGTCCAGGTGCAGGCCTCGAAAACTCACTCGCAATTGAGTAAAATGTTATCAGGTCGAGCTAATTGTAGCACCCACTAGTTTGCATACCACAGAGGCAGTGGCTCTTCGAACCCTCCGGCCCTGGAATGCTAACTCACAGGTCATCCTGTGGGAGGGGGTGTAAACACCCTCTGTCTCAGCGGGCTTTGTTCCTGACCTCCTGATAGCAAATGCCCTCACTCCTGGGGCTCAGAAACCTGTCTTCGGCGGCAAGCTGGCTAAGACCAGTCAGCTAGCACAGTAGTAGTTGTTAGGTTTTCAGGGAGCACCTCTAAGGTTTCCTCTGGGTGCATGCATTAATAAATCCATCACTGGAATAAGTGTGGGCTTAGTAGTACGAGATGATGATACTAAACATCTCTATTTTAAGTGAAGCCATCGTGTAGCTGGGAAACTCGTTTACACCAGTGTCCAGTAAATGTACTTAAAATGGCTTCCCTGATTACTTGTACTGACTCATGCAGGTATGTCCACACATGTAGTATAGTGTACCCTGACTTAGGGTTGTAAGGCCTGCTGTAGGGGTGACTTGCCTATACTGCATGCAGAGTCGGTAGGCATGGCACACATGGATGTGTGCCATGCCATATTTTCACTTTTGTCTGCTCAAAGCCACTCAGCCTGCAGTGGCAGACTGCATGTGTTTGGTGAGTGCTCCCTTAGGGTGACAATACACGCTGCTGCCCTTAGGGACCCTGCAGTTTTTGGGAAAGCGATCTGACACTGGGGACCTGGTTAGCAGGAACCCAGTGCACTTCCAGTCAAAGTTACATTGAATACCTGGCAAAAAGGGGGGGTGACCCTGTCAAAAAGGGGAACTTTCCTACAGGTGGGGCTAGGTGGAGGCGGGAAAAATGTGGCAGGCAGGAGCGGCAATGAGGAGACAAACAGGGAGAAAGCAATGAAAAGGGGAAAAGTAGGGAGAAGGCACTTAAAGAACAGGGGTAAAACAAGGAGAAAGCAATGAAAATGAAGGGAAAGCAAGGAGAAGGCACTCAAAAACAGGGCAAAAAGTAGGGAGACCATGAAAACGAGGGAAAAGCAAGGAGAAGGCACTCAAAAAACTGGGAAAAGCTAGGAGAAAGCAGTGAAAATGAGGGAAAAGCTAGGAGAAGGAATTTTAAAAACAGAGTAAAAAGCAAGAGAAAGCAGTGAACACTAAGGAGAAGTAAGGAGAAGTCACCCAGAAAACTGGAAAAAACAAGAAAGCAGTGAAAACGAGGGAAAAGCAAGGAGAAGGCACAAGAAAGCATGGAAAAAGCAAGGAGAAGACAGGAGCAAGAGCGATGTGGCAGCACAGGGAGAGCTGGGCCTGGGGCCCGTTGGATGTTGCGAGGCTTATATGTGATGGATCAATGGCTTTGTAAAAAGTAACATATATTACTAAAAAGTTGGGATGGACTCCTTGTGAAAGCTATGTCTGGCACTACCAGTGTAGGGAAGGATGTAAGTTAATTTTGCAATGAATGTAGCCGATACTTGGAGTTAATAATGAATACATATGTCTATGCATTGTCTAAAAATTTCATTTGTGAGAAATGATAACTGTTATTTTTGTAAGTTTTTTTACACCTGATAGTTATAAGGTTTGTTTATAAAGCCTAACTTTGATAACAATAAATCAGATTTACCTGAGGATTTACTGTGCTCCTATCCCTTTCATTCTTTGCTTTATAAGCGCACTAAATACCCCCAAAGTCATACAGACAGAAGAATTGGACAAAACGGGCCATAATGTCTGGGCGTGGAGAAATATTAAATATGCTGACAAAATCTGCTAAATTTCCAAATTTTGCTTTCGGCAAAATTTTGAGGAATTTCACACTAGGCAATGTAGCATCATTTTCTGCCCAACAAGGCTTGTTTTACACAGAAAATACCTCACTGAGAGATATTTTTTGCTCAAACCAGTCTCCTCTGGTATCTGGCAAAAATGTTGTGCAAGATACCTGAAAACCACTTTTTGCTCTAAAAGCATCATTTTGCAATATTAGTATGGAATTTCACAAATGTTCACAAAAAGATACACAGTTTCACACATCCTGACAAACGTCCTGTCACAAATGGATTTCATAAGAATAATACAATTGGTTCATCCACTGATGCCTACTGCAATATTTGCCTTCTCGCCTTTAAACTGGCCCCTTAAGTGTATGATCGACAAGGTGGACCTTAGAGGTAAGTAAGGCCTTACCATAAAAATCCCACCTGCACCAAACCAGTTCACAACTGAGAGAATGATATCATCTCAACACAATCCACATGGGTACCTAAAAGGTAGACTAAGGGCCTGATTACGATGCAGTTAGGAAATCTTACCGATCGAATTGGTTTGGAAATGGTTTCTGACTGACATGGATCGGGAGAGTCCGACCAACCGAGTATGATGCATCCGGGTGCTTCCATATACGATTTGGTTGGACTCCCATTGACTTCTAGGGGAGCCTATGTTCCTAACCGCATCGTACTCTCGCCCTCGATCGGGAAGACACGTTCCAGATCTAATTTGGAAGGAGCAAATAGCGTTGGGAGCCCATCCTAACCGCATCATAATCAGGCCCTAGGTGGGAATGCTTTCCTAACCGCATCGTAATGGGGCCCTTAGAGTGGACCCTCATACGAGCAACCAAAACTGACTCCATAGCATCAACAGAATCCATTCAGTAGAATCACACTTGTTAAGAGAGAGATTAGGCTCAGGCTTACTAAATACTGGGACAGAGAAAGTACAAGTTTCTTAGTCTCAATGTACATAAAACAGTGTACAGCTGCAGTCCTAAGTAAATAAAGCATGATGCAAACCCAGAGTGCTTAAGAGAAGACCCAGGTACCAAGCATACAATATTCACCGCATGCAGTTCCACCAGGTCTCAACACCACACAACATATTTTCAAAGCCCTAAAGCTATGCATCCTTCTACGCCTAAGAGGTACTCAAGCAACCTGCTGTTCTTCCAGTGAAAATATCACTCTATTATGAGGAACTGAGGGATCATATGTTTTAGTTACAGTTAAAATTGAAATCTGATCTGACCCATAAGTTCTAGCTAAAGTTAGTTGTAGCTCTTCCTAGTGAACATTTTATATTTTCAAATTTTTTGTTTGTTTACAGGCACGAAGCCAAGATGTTACAATGCAAGTGAAGTGAACGCTACAGCTTGGTTCAGCAACTATTTCGGGAGCTTTATGGAGCACACTACTGCAGCAGATCTTCAGTCCTTTGCTACTAATGAGCAGGTACCCATCCTCTGTAGAAACTACATTTTGTACTTTAGGTCTCCATTCAGAGTGAATGAGTCAGCTGCTTTGCAGATTTCAACACTTCCCTCTGCCTGTTTCAATTGAGGGATGTAAAACTTTTGCCAATAAACAACGCTGGACAGAGCATTAAATACTCAGCTCCTCCAGAACAGTACACATTCCCAACCGCAGTCCATCAATGATCCTCAAGATTGTTCTGAAGTCAGGATGGTTGTTGTACGTGGCCTTTTTTATCCCCAGACCTTTTGCCTTCTTCCTCCTATTTTTTCTGACCTGTTTTTGTTGGTTTTAGGGCTCTGGGCACTTTACCACTTATGCCCACTTTACCACTGCTGACCAGTGCTAAACTGCATATGCTCTCTGTCTAAATTGTATCCGTATTCATAATTGGCATATTTGATTCACTAGTAAGTCCCTAGTAAAGTGCGCCAGGGGTGCCCAGGGCCTGTAAATCAAATGCTACAAGTGAGCCTGCAGCACTGTTTGTGCAACCCACACGAATAGCCTTGCAAACATATCTGTGTGTGCAGTTTTAATCTGCCTTTCGACCTGGCAAGCAGTAGCGGTCCGTGGAGGGAGTTCGGTGGGGCAGTGAGGCAGGGCGGGGGAGGGGCAGGGTGGGGAAATGTAAACACCGGAATATGGATGAAGGGAGGTAAGTACACATTTAAATAAATAAAACTAATTTTGTTGCGCGCGCTGCATCGCATTTTGCGATGAAGCGCGCGCAAAGGAATTCGTTTTATTTATTTAAATGTGTACTTACCTCCCTTCATCCATATTCCGGTGTTTACATTTCCCCACCCTGCCCCTCACCCGCCCCGCCTCACTGCCCCACCGAACTCCCTCCACGGACCGCTACTGCTGGCAAGTGCACCCACATGCCAGATCAATACTTACCTTTTACTACATGTCTGTCACCCCTAAGGTGGGCCCATGGCAGCCCCATGGGCAGGGTGCGGTTTATTTATAAGGTAGGACATGTACTGGTGTGCTTAATTTGTCCTAATAGTGAAATACTGCTAATTTAGTTTTTCATTATTTCAAGGACTATCCCTCCAATAGGGCGACATGGGGATTACCTTGAAATAGCTTTTAAGTGTAATTTCCCATTGGGAGTAGAAAGAGATTTGGAGTTTTAGCAAGCGGGCATTTTCTTGCTTAACCATTCTATGCCTCTGTCTGTCTGTAGAATGCACATCTGGGTTTGGTAACAGTTGGCCTCTTGTCCATTCACTCTAGACCACGGGGTCTCCAACCTTTTCTGTAATGAGAGCTACTTGTGATCAGTAAAATCGCTGTGAGCTACTGAAGGCCATGTAACTTGCGCACTGTAACCAGACCCCCCCTCGCCCATGGAGCCCACTATTAAAGTATGATGAAAATACTTTGACTAGGGGTACAATGAGAGTGCTGCCATGTGCATCAGTGAGTGCATGGTCTGTGAGGATGTATGACCATGTATGTGAATGAATTGGATATATGGCTATGGATGACTGAGAGCCTGTGTCATATGTACTTGTCACAGGAATACCTTTCTCCATATGTGGCACTGTTACATGTACAACATATAACCTTTTTTTTAAATGGGAGACATTTAAAGTGCAGCAAAATGTTCTGCAAAAATGTTTGTAATAAGGAAAAGTTTTCTGCACTTGATGGAACATTTTTCTGTACTTTAAATTTCTCTGATTTAAAAAAAAAGGGCTGTATTTTTCAGTTATAAATATAGAAGCTTGTATAGGGAGGTGTCGACAACATGGGAGTTATGCATCATTGGTGTGTTTCCTAGAAATAAAAAACACAAAGCCTCCACCAGGGTTCTTCATCTGGGCTTTATTGTGGCTAAACGATCGATTACTCGTAAGTGGAAGTCCGAGGAGTCCCCTACGACGAAAACTTGCCTCCTCTCCATGCTGAACTGGGTGTAGGCGGAAGCGGTCTCCCTGATACGCGAAGATACGCTGAGTTTGCGTAAATTTCCCATCTTCACTGAATGGAATACTATGCTATGTGCGCTGCACGGACTATTGGTGCCAGAGGCTCCCTTAGTTGACCCCCTCCCTGATGGTTAGTGAGATTGGCTCACATAGCCATAACCCGAATGGTGTGTTGATATGCTGACTGAAACCTCTGCCCACTTTACTGAACGACCTTTACTCCTGGCAGATAAATTGTGAACCCTTAGAGCAGTTGAAAAGACCTTGTTATGCCCCTAGGAGACCTTGGTTCTCCTCCCTCCCTGTGACTCTTACCTTCCTTCCCTCCTCCTTCCCCGATATGTGGGTTTTATTCTTTTGTTGGTTGGTGTTTTCATATAAACGTTTAAATCTATACACTGCTCCATGCGATATGGCGGAGTGAAGCCATACGAAATGTGATTATGTAAACTGTTACATGTTGCATAAGTGGCAGTTACTTTGCGCCATAAGGCATTCGTTCAGATTCTTGACGGTGGGAGGAAATGTTTTGTTTGACGGGATATGCTGAATGTTATTGCCTATATTATTTATGCTTACTGATGTAACCAAGCAGTTATATCGTTGCTTAACTATCTGGAATTTATGTTTACCTATTGGCTCCGTATGATGCTTTCTCTGATGATGCAGTGCTTTGTATCCATGTATACAAAACAAAATATTAAGGGGGTCATTAGTATAGCGGGCGGATCGCCACCACCCGTAAGGCGGTGGTGATCCGCCCGCTAAAAATCTCTGCCCGCTTTGAATTTCCCCCCGCCACATCACCATGGCGGGGGGGGACTCCGGCGGACGGAAAGACCGTCCGCCGGTTTTCCACCCGGTTGAAGGGTCGACCGGGCGGAAAAGCTGCTAACATGGTGGCGGTGTCTGGGAGACACCACCATCCATATTAGCATATAAGTGGGACATGCCACGGAAAGGCAGGCGGTTTTTCGCAATTGGGGGCCCGTAGTGGGCCCCCAGGGATTCTGGGGGGTGCACATGGGAGGTACCTATGGTACCCCCCTGCATTTCAATGTACAACGTGGCAGGCAGCGTGCGGTGCCTGTCACGTTGTGCATTGAAAAGCACAACCTGCCTTTGTGGCTTTGCGGCGGGTGGTGCTCTCTGCATTGCCCGCCACAATGCTGCAGATGCGCCATGCGCCCACCAGTGTGGCGGGTGCATACTAATCGAGAGTGCGGGACCGCCGCACCCTCAGCGAGTGGTCCCGTTTCTCAAGGGTATGGCGGGCGGACAAAGTACGCCCGCCATATTAATAGGGCCCTAAATCTTTAAGAAACAGATCAAATAAAAACATAAATATGGAAGCTTGTCTACCAGTCAGTGGGAGCAAGATGCCTGCTGTGTCTAAACGCAATACTTTGAAGTGGGAGAAACTGCAACGGAAGCGTTAATTTTATGTTGATATGCATTACATAAAATTCATCATTTTAATTTTCTCATATGTCAAAGTATCTTTACAAACAGTTGGCATATTACTCCCAGTGGCCTGTAGATATAGTGATATATTTATAACAGGAAGGTACAGTCATTTGTTTAAATGTGAATAATTTAAAGTGAAGAAACATGCTTAATAAAACATTAGGACTTCATTGGCTTAATTTAAGGTAGAGAAAATATTAAGACAATGTTTCATAGAAACAGGTATCTTCAAATATCTCCCATTTAAAAGAAAATGACTGTATGTTTCAGTATAAATATGGCACTGTGTCTACCAGCCACTGGGAGCACGATACCTGCTGTTTGTAAATGGGACACTTTGAAAAGAGAGAAATTTAAAAGGAAGAGATAACTAAGTCATTAAGTTAACTCTTCCTTTTAATTTTCTCTCATTTAAAAGCATTTAGAAAAATCATTGTGTTCTCATGCTCCAATATTGAGTTAAGAACGACTTTTATTTAAGAGTTAAATACCTCAGTAGCTCAATTATAAACCTCTGTGACCCACATGAGTCATAAATGTGACTGGAGCACTACTCATTATCAGGCTCTGCTATCTGCAGCCTGATAATAATGTAAAATAAACATAACCTTTCCTTAGTTTTCAAAGGAAAACACAACATTTATTGCAGTTTTAAGTTAAAAATGAACTTAAGACTGGGAGCTACTCTGAAGGTTTCTATGAGCTACTGGTAGCTCACTATCGACTGGTTGGAGACACCTGCTCTAGACAATCACACAAAGGGAGCTGAGGTGTGCCTTGCATATCCTGATGGGCCATCACCAGGCTGATGGGTCTTCCTGAGCTAGAGTGATGGGAGGAGCTGTCACTGACACCTGAATAGGGCTGTACTGTCCTCGCACAAAGCTGTCTCCACCCTCCGTAGTGTATCTGGAGCCAGGTCAGGGAAAGGCAAGGTCTTGCGCACTACAAAGACTTTCCTTTGAAGTTTGCATACTTCAAAAGGACAAAAGGACATGAGGAAGTTCTGGAAGTTGGTCCAGAAGGGAAGTTGCAAAAGGAGATGAGGAAGTTCTGGAAGTTGGTCCAGAAGGGAAGTTGTATGATTGCCCCACCAGCAAGATGCATGGTGTCAGAAACTGACTGGATGGCTTATTTAACTAATATTTACAAGCCAAGGGAGTCAGCGGTGAGAAAGTGCTGGCCCATTTTGGGGGTGTAAGTTTCGGAGTTGTTCTCCATCCAATCTATTGCCAAGTTGATAACCTCCCGAAATTTAACTAAGGCAGCTGGACCAGATAACTTGCCAGCAATTATAATTAGGTCAAACCCCCTGTGGTGGGCAGGATTATTTTCTAAAGCTTTTTTATACATAACCAGGACTGGGATAATTCCTCCAAGTTGGAAGGCCACCATAATCAAACCCATACACAAAAAAGGTGCTATGAATGACCCAGGTAATTATCGGCTGATAAGTTTTTGGATGTAGGTACAAAATTGTACTCTAAAGTAATATTAAGGGCTTTAAAGAACTGGATAGAGGGAAATGGAATTATTCCCATTGAGCAGAGAGGCTTTAAAGCTGGACATTCAACAATAGATGATTATTTCAGTTTAAATGTTTTGGGGCAGAAGGCAAAGGAAACAACTGGGAATTTATTGTGCTGTTTTGTTGATTTTAGTTCAGGTTCGATTTGGCTAGTATACTCTGGGATAAATTAAGACGTCAGGGTATTCCAAATTGCTTAATAGCAATTCTGCAGGAATTGCACACCAGGAACTGGGCCCAAGTGGAGCCTGATCTATATGGGGCCCTCTCGGCGAGACTACCCTTGGAAAATGGGTTAATGCTGGGCTGTGTCCTAGCTCCTACATTGTTTTCTTTGTTCTTAGCCAACCTTCTGGGAGAGTTGGCAGTGACTCATTCCTTTTCCCCGAAAATCGGGGCGGGGGGACATGTGTCGGGCTTATCTTTGCAGATGATTTGGCAATTCTGGACGTGATTCAAGTAGGCCTGCAGAGAAAGTTGACTAAATGTAATCATTATTGTGAGGCTAATAAATTGAAGATAAACATGGGAAAAACTAAAATAATCCCAAAAGTAAATCATATAAGTGGCTGTTAGGTAATAGTAGGGTAGAGGATGTGTCCTCTTATAAGTATCTGGGTATGACGTTTACCAGTCAGCTGAGTTGGACCTTGCATAAAGAATCGGTGGAGACTAGGGCACTAGCTACGATATGGGGACTTGTTAATTTTAAAAAGACTTATGGTGGTCCTTCCTGGACTCCCCTTTTGATAACTTACAACGCAATGGTCCCCACGCAATGCCTCTACGGGGCTGAGTTACTAGCCTTAAGTATGGAGGAAAGTTGGGAGAGGTGCGAAAGCAAATGTTTGAAAAAAATTGTTGGCCCATCCCAGGCGATAAGATTAGAAGGTAATTTGCAGGTCTGGAACTTCTTAGCCTATAAAACAACTTTGCAATTTTGGGACAAACTTTGGGACTCAAATACACAGAAGATTTCAGCCTTATGTGCTGTTGAAATTGGAAAGAGTGAATTACAGTGGGCAAAGATGGTAAAGAAAAGATTAGAAGCCATCGCAGGAACCCTAAAATTAGAATTAAAAATAGCTCAGGTGTCACAACTTTCTAAAGCAGAATTAAAAATAGCCTGTAAAAAAGAATCCAGGTTCGCTGATTTGAAGTATGTAAGGAATAGACCCTCCGCAAAATATATGGTAGATTCATGGGAAAATAGGAATGCATTTCCGTATTTAGCTGCACTTCCAGACGCCCTGCTACGTTTAGCACTATTAAAATTACAGGCAGCATTAAATTTGTGTTATTTAAGAGCTGAAAAATGTGAAGCTTTTTTAGACCAAGAGAATAACTGTACATGTGGATTACCCTTTCTAAATGTTAATGTCCGTATCTTCATTGATTGTCATCATTTTTATGGCCTTTGTTGCTTGATTTTAAAACCGCTTTTCAAAAGATATAACATAAATGGTCGCAATGATGCACTTGCACTTTTGTTAAAATAACATTTCTTGATGTGGCATGTGCACTGATAAAACATTTAAAAATATGTTTGGATTAGTGTCCCAATGTGTCCAGGTGGTAGGAGTAAGGAGACATTAAGCTTGAATAATGGTGAATTGGTATTTATCTGGTTGTATATAAATATAAAATGCTATTCGGTTTTAAAATTTATGTTTTAAAAGACAGTGTCTAAACAATAATAAAGTATGACCTATGACCTACTTCAAAAGCAGAAAGGGGTATAAGTATTGTACCTCTGACACCCCAAAATCAGAACACTTCTGGGCTGAGCACATTCTGCCAGGACGAAAAGCTGGATGCTGTAGGAGGGACTGTCACTCTGCCTGTCCCTTTGTTGTGCTGGCCTGTTGCTTGCTGCTCCTGTCCTGGAAGTGAAAAGACTGGACTTTGCTTTCTACATCTTGCTTCCAAGGTTCTCCAAGGGCTTGTGCCTGCTTGCCTCCTGTTAAGAAGTATCAGAGCCATCAAAGACTTCACCTTCCAGTGCCTGGGCTCTTCTGCTGAGAGTCCTGATTTACTAAGTGGTGCCAAATCCAGTTCCTGGGCCCTTGAACGTGTAAACTGGTGATCTGAAGGAGAAAATCACCTCATCGACTCCCAGCGCCTGTTTCCTCAACGGATCACTGACATAATTTCGATTACCAAAATATCCCCATACACTAATGTCAACACATAAATATCGATGTCAAAAATATCGACATCCTATCTTTATAATGTAAAGTACAAAAATATCGAAAAAATAATTTTGATCTAAAAAATATCGATGTACAAAATATCGTTTTTTTATATATATAAATTAAATTATAAAATTCACTTAAAAAAAATATTTAGATGTATTGTACATTTTAACACATAAATAAATGTAATTTAAAACATTTAAACATACATATATAAAATGTAATATATAACTGTATATTTACTTTAAAACAATTAATAAACTAATAATTTAAATTTATTTTAAAATGTTATAAATATATAAAAATGTACAAATAAATAAATATATATATATATATATATATATATATATCTCGGCTGAGATCGAAACGCGTCGTTTGTCTGCCAAATAAACCCACAATATTGAAGAATTCAAACTGGAGTGGCTCGTCCTTTCTGCAGCAATCGCAGGATTCCTTTGTGCATATATATATATATATATATATATATGTTTCCCAACAGAAGTCGTCTTGCACAATTACGAAGAAAACTCCAGCGGCACACCATAGGACGAGTCCAATAGAGGTTTTTATTGTCTCACAAACCAAACAGTACGACGCGTTTCGGCGAAGCCTTTGTCAAGTAAATGACCTGTGCCCAATTCCCCATAGAAATAGGGGTCATAGTTCATCAACAGAAAATAAATACTTCTGTTAGTACAAACACTTGGAGACGGACGCATTAGAGCGTAATACATCAGAGTATCTTAAGATTCATTGTTAAGTGTGTACAATTCATTATTACAAAACAATCAAAGCTATTTCTGTGATGCAATCCAAAATAATGAGTTTGAGAAAAGGCTGAAATTATATATCAAAATTGTATATAAATAAATAAATGGCGCACATAATTGGTGACATAATGATAGCATATGATTGCTCTATTGAAATTCACCATGCGCTGCCATATAGAAATATGCATTACAGTGACATTCCAAAAATGCATATTTCTATATGGCAGCGCATGGTGAATTTCAATAGAGCAATCATATGCTATCATTATGTCACCAATTATGTGCGCCATTTATTTATTTATATACAATTTTGATATATAATTTCAGCCTTTTCTCAAATTCATTATTTTGGATTGCATCACAGAAATAGCTTTGATTGTTTTGTAATAATGAATTGTACACACTTAGCAATGAATATTAAGATACTCTGATGTATTACGCTCTAATGCGTCCGTCTCCAAGTGTTTGTACTAACAGAAGTATTTAATTTCTGTTGATGAACTATGACCCCTATTTCTATGGGGAATTGGGCACAGGTCATTTACTTGACAAAGGCTTCGCCGAAACGCGTCGTACTGTTTGGTTTGTGAGACAATAAAAACCTTTATTGGACTCGTCCTATGGTGTGCCGCTGGAGTTTTCTTCGTAATTGTGCAAGACGACTTCTGTTGGGAAACATATTTAGCGGTGCTGTGACCGTTGCTGGCAGCGGCGTCGCAAGGAGGGTGAGCGGCTATTCACAGCGATCTCTGCAGACATATATATATATATATATACAATCACCTATAACATGACATCTAATTAAAAATATATATATTATTAAATAAAACATTTAAATATTTAATAATTTTTAAACTTAGCTTTTGCACTCCATTGAGCACAACAGTAGGGAAACTGTTGGATAGAGTAAGGGTAAAAATTGCTATTACCACTCCAGTGAGTGCAACAGTAGGGAAAGTGTTGGATTGCGTAGGGGTAAAAATGACTATTTCCACTCAAATTACTGCAACAGTAGGGAAAGTGTTGGTTAGCAGAGGGGTAAAAATTACTATTCCCACTCCAGTGAATGCAACAGTAGGGAAAGTGTTGGATAACAGATCAGTAAAAATCACTATTCCCACTCCAATGAGTGCAACAGTAGGGCAAGTGTTGGATAGCGGAGTGGTAAAAATTACTATTCCCACTCTAGTGAGTGCAACAGTAGGGAAAGTGTTCGATAGCGGAGGGGAAAAATGTACTATTCCCACTCCAGTGAATGCAACAGTAGGGAAAGTGTTGGATAGCTAGCAGATCAGTAAAAATTACTATTCCCACTCCAATGAGGGCAACAGTAGAGAAAATGTTGGATAGTGTAGGGGTAAAAATAACTATTCCCACTCCAGTTAGTGCAACTGTAGGGAAAGTGTTGGATAGCGGAGGGGTAAAAATTACTATTCCCACTCCAGCAAGTGCAACAGTAGGGGAAGTGTTGGATAGCAGAGAGGTAAAAAGTACTATTTCCACTCCAGTGAGTGCGACAATAGTGAAAGTGTTGGATAGCAGGCGTACCCCAATCCTCGCGTATGTATGGACCGTTCATACACGAGGATTGGGGTACACCTGGGGTACGGTGCGGACATACGCGGGAGGGGGGTACGGTGCGGACATACGCACCGTACATACGCACTGTTGGCCTATGTACGGTGTGTACCCCAACAGCGCGTATGTACGCACCGTACATATGCAATGTTGGGGTACGCACCATACATGATGACACGTACAATGTGGTTGATGGCGTGTATGTCGCGTACCGTGCCCCCTTTTCGTCGTGCATCGCAGCGTACTTAGCTTTTCCGGCACTTTTTGGCTCCCGTAAAAAAATAGCCGTGCGGAGTGCTGTAGTTACGAATCGTACTTGCTGGTCCATAAAACGCTGCCTGTCTCCGTGCGGACGTCGCGTACGCGCTGTCCAGGATCAGAATAGTAGGTATTTTTTAGCCGTACGGTGTTTTTTACGATTCGTACGGAAATGGTATTTCTGTACGAATCGTACTTGCTGGTTTGTAAGGTGGATTTCCCGGGTACGAGTCGTACAGAGTATACGCTCCGTATGACCATTCGTACCCGGGTTTTACAGGATCGGAATCGGCACCCAAATGTTACATAAAATTTATATTTTTTATTTCCTACCCTATAACAACCACACAATTCACAACACACATCTAAATTTCTAAAAATAAGTGCACCTCCATAATTAAGGTCATTAATTATCAAATAAACAAATGTTACTTAAAAAACAAATTAAACATATAAAAATTAATTTACTCACCAAACATTACCCCTATAAAAAATCCACACACAAAATAAAAGTAAACAATTACCATAAATATTTATCATTTAATGAATGAATAAAAATTAGCAACTAATTATTAATTAATAAAACCTAAAATACTTTCCACCCTGTATCCCAATAAACACCACAACACACACCTAAAAATCATTACACTAGTTCCATAACTGATTTTACATTATTACATTATTACCAATTAATGACAACTTATTAATTCATTGAAAAGAATGTACTTCCCACCCTTTACCACTATAAATCCCACAACTCAAATTAATTACACAATTGGCATATTTATTTTTTAATTAATTAATTACCATTAATTAACAATTAATAATTGATTAATTTGAAATAAATTACTTCCCACGCCATTCCCATATAAACCCCACTACCCATTGCTAAACAATTAATAAAAATTAACATAATTAATTAATTAATTATTATTACTTAATAAACAATTGATAAATAAGTATGAATAAATTAATTCTTACAATTAACACTATAAATTACAAAATAAGTAAATATTAATATATAACAATTATTACATTTATTTAAATTAAATTACTTCCCACCCCATTCCCCTAAAAACCCACAATGCTCTCCTACAAAAAAGATACAATTAACATGATTAGCAATTAATTAATAATATTTAACAACCAATTAATAATTAATTAATAATACATTAATACCCACAAATACAATACAATCTAAATTAAACAAATATTAATAAATAAAAAATATTATTATTTTTTATAATGATATTATGTCATACTCTATTCCCCTATAAGCCGACAACCCGCTCCCTGAAAAAAACCACAATTAACATAATCATCAATTAATTAATTAATAAAAATGAACAACCAATTAATAATTAATTAATTAATAATAGATTAATTTTCCCTATAAACCCACAACCGGCAACAGATCTAAAAAATGCCAAATGTAATTAACATAAAATGAATCACTAATAAAAATGTAACACATATATTGAAAAACAAAAGCAATACTTATACAAAAAATAGATCACATACTTTTAAAATACACACTAAAGTATATAACACTAATTTAAAACTCGAAATTTTAAACAACTATATTTTTGCAAACGATTTTACTAACTTTGATATTTAAAAAAACAATATTTCTTACCTTAAAGTTGATATTCTTGACCACGATATTCTTGCTGTCGATATTTCTGCATCACGATATTTCCAATTCATTATTTGTGTATGTCGATATTTAAAACTCGATATTCAGTCTGTGCACATTCCTCAACGCATCGCTGCACATGATCGATGCATCACCACTGTCTGCCCTGAAGCGTGGCTCCCGATCGGTGCACCGACCACGGCTTTCACCACAGGCCCCAAATCGCCATTGCAGGGCGTCACAATAAATGCCGGAGCATGAGTCCCGAGCACCAAGTCGCCGGCGTCCGCGGCACCCGCTCCAATTCAGCACCTGCTTGCGGCTGATAATCGATGCAGTGGTTGTCTCAAAGCTGTGAAATCGATGCAGTGCCTGCATCACTGCTGTCACATTGACACAGAGGGCATCATTAGAATGGCGGGTGGACAAACGTAAATAGGGACTGCCCCTCATAAGTGCGGCGGTCCAGTGGGGGTGATTAGGATTCGCCCGCCACAATGGCGGGCGCATCCTGCATTTTTAACATTGCAGCGCGCGGTGCTTTCAGCATCACCCGCCGCAATGCCAAAAATGCATGTTGTGCATTTGCATGCACAACGTGGCAGGCACCGCGTGGTGCCTGCCATGTTGTGAATGCAAATGCCCATGTGCCCCCCCACTCCCCCAACATCCTGGGGGCCCGCAACGGGCCCCCAACTTCAAAATCCGCATGCCTTTCCGCCGCCACGGAAAGGCTGCTTCCCGCCTGCATCTTGATATGGATGGCGGTGTCTAGCAGACGCCGCCACCATATTAAACCCTTTTCCGCCCGCTCGACTCATCGACCAGGCGGAAAAGCGGCGGATGGTCTTCCCGTCTGCCGCGGTACCCCCCGCCATACTGATATGGCGGGGGTAATGTGCATGCGGGTGGTGTTTTATGGCAGGCGGATCGCCACCGCCGTTTGGGCGGTGGCGATCCGCCCGCCATACTAATAGGCCCCAGAGTGTCTAGATTTTAGACGCATCGTCCTTTGATGCCCATTCTTCATCGACAGAGCACTGCAGTAAGGAACCAGGGCTGCGTTTCCAGAAACCGACGCATCACCCCTCTTCCAGTGAGGAACCAACGCATTACCTCCTCTGTCAGTGTGGAACCGACATATCACCTCCCCCATGTAGTAAGGAACTGATGCATCACTTTACTTTTACTGCGCCTCACCTTCCCAGCGCCTTGCACCATCTTTGATTTTTGATGCATCTGGGGTACTTTGTGCTAAAATGAATGCATCCATTGATTTCTATGCACTAAACTTGCTTAATCTTTATAAAGTGTTATTTTGACTTGTGTATGTTGGATTTTTGATATTTCTGTCTTGTTTTTCTAAACTGGTGAGAACTCCTTTTGTAGTGTTTTCACAGTGTTACTGTGTGTATGTACAAATGCTTTACACATTGCCTCTGAGATAAGCCTGGCTGCTCGTGCCAAAGCTACCAAGGGGGTGAGCAGAGGTTATCTTGGCTGTGTGACTCCCTTACTCTGGCTAGAGTAAGTGTCCCTACTTGGACAGTGTACAAACCACTGCCGGGACACCTCATTTCTAACAATGGTCGACTCTATCTCCATTAAATTCTTACCCTCTTTCTTGATGCTGATGAAGCGGGCTCCAGCTTTCTTCAAATGTAATAAAAACATTGGTTTTCTCAAAACAGGTCATTTATTTGCTTCTTTGCTACAACGTAGCTCATACATTAGGATTATACCATGCTATACAGAAAAAACTGGATTAAGAATAGGTGCATACAATAGAATACTATGCTATGAGGTGCAAAAACACTGGACAACAGCAATTATTGCAGATCTATAGAGCTATTGCATAAACATTTGGTTAGACAAGTTTGTTTGAGCTTTTAATAAAGGATCATATGCTTTAAAAGTGAGTTTCATACAGTACTTCTCAGTACCAAGACCACTTTGATGTAATGTAGGTAAAGGAGCCACTGATATTAAGATTATGCTGGAAGACAAGCGAGTTAGAGTAATGTTGAGTGAGATTGAGTTTGGTTTTTGATGCTGTTTGCCATATATAGTTGATGTAAGAAGGATGATATTTTACAAAAGGAAGATTTTCACCAAAGTTTGGAATGTAAGAAGGTCTACATTTTGGTTGATTCATAAGGAGGAGGGCTATCGAAAGGGGCCCTGGGCATGGACTAAGATAACCAACCATCCTCACAATAACAATTGAACAATCTGTCAGAATGTAATGTGTTCTAATATCATTGTCCTGAACTTTATACTAAACTGGAAGTAGATGAAAAACACTGCCATACTTGATAAAACTACTGCAATATCCCATGCTATTCCCTTTCTGTTTTAGAATCTATACTTATATTATTAAATTAGACAGTTTGCCTTAGGTTCCGTTGAGCACTAGTGACACCACCTTTGGCCAATCTCATTATTTTATTTTATTTGTCTGTATTACAGCTTAAAGCATTCTTCATGGACACCAATAACTTGGAACTTATGGGAAGGCTGGACCTGAAAGAAGATGTGAAGGAACTCTTTGCAAGCGTGATAGTGTCAAATGATACATCCATGACCATTACCCTGAACAGGTAGCTTTCAATATCAAGATTTACTAATTGCTAAGTAGTAAGATTTTCTCGAAATTATTAGCATTGGCAAAATGTTATTTTGCTGACAATGTTGAGGATTGTTCCATACCTTATTGTGACGTACCTGAGGGATCTGGCCAATGGTTGAAAAAATAATATTAAATTTTACTCTTCATATGACTATCAGATGCATGTATTAGAAGCTGCAACTGTCTGCATTCGGTCTGACTATCTCACAGATACATACACACACACATACATACTTGCACATCATTCACTTTGTTTGACCCGAGAGGCTCTCTTAAGGCAGACTCTTCACAGACCCTTCTATGTCTTATTTTTTCGGTGCTGTGCAGAAAATTGAAAAGCTAGCAGGAGGATGACTACTGTCAACATTAAGGGGCCGATTCCGATCCTGGAAAAACCGGGTACGATTCGTCGGACGGAGCGTTTTCTCCGTCCGACTCGTACCCGGGAAAAATACCTTACAAACATGCAAGTACAATTTGTACGGAAACACCATTTCCGTACGAATCGCAAAAACCACCGACCGACAATTACCCACACATACCCACAATTCCGATCCGGGACACCGCGGACGTGACGTACGGACGGAGTCAGACAGCGTTTCACGAACCAGCAAGTACGATCCGTGCCCACGTCACTCCGCACGGATAATATTTTACGGCAGCCAAAAACTGCCGGGAAATCAGGACGAAGCGCAGATGGAGCACCTGTACGCGCCGTACCCCCAGCCCCCCGTAGGTACGCGCCGTACCCCCAGTCCCCCCGTAGGTACGGAGCGTACACCCACCCCCCACTATGGACGGTGCGTACCCCCACCCCCGTAGCATAGCGCTGGGGGTCCGCACGGTACCTACGGGGGTGGGGGTATGCTCCATACCTACGGGGGTGGGGGTACGCACCGTCCATAGTGGGGGTGGAGGTACGCTCCGTACCTACGGGGGTGGGGGTACGCTCCATACCTACGGGGGTGTGGGTACGCTCTGTACATAGTGGGGGTACGCTCCATACCTATGGGGGGCTGGGGGTACGGCGCGTACAGACGGGGGCTGGGGGTACGGCGCATACAGACGGGGGCTGGGGGTACGGCGCGTACAGACGGGGGGCTGGTGGTACGGCGCGTACAGACGGGGGGCTGGGGGTACGGCGCGTACTTGGGGGGGTGGGCTGGGGGGATGTTCGGCGCGTATGCGGGCACAAGTTTGGACATCTCCATGGTTGCTATGGGAGTTCGCTCCGTACGGTGTTTTTTCCATACGGTTGCGCATTCGGACGGACGGGGCGGATTGTACTTGCGCGCTCGGACTTCAGTTTACCGATTCGTACGTAAAATTGTCCGGGGACGTGTCGGACACTTTTTCCGACCCGAGGACGTGTCAGGGAATTTTCCCAATGCGAATCGTATGGATTTTTTTACATACGAATCGTACTTGCCAGTTTGTACGGATACGATTCGTACGGGGAATATTTTTGCCGGATCGGAATTGGCACCCTAATCTACTGAATAGGAAATGCAATACATAGGATAGTATAACATACGTGGTTAGCCAAAACAAACGTTTAGATTATTAATGACCTAGCTTCACTAAGCAAGCTATATCTTCATTATGCTTCAGAATATCGACATCACCACTAACTGCATTGCATGGATTAGTGCATATTAAACAATAACAGTGGTAAAAAAAAAAAGGTATTATACACAATGCGAATCCAAATCCCTAGGACAATATTTGGATAGTAAATGTTCTCTACACCCGCCTTTTCTCTCTGCCAAATGCTTCTGCGGACACATATTAATTATAAGAAATCCAGTGGTAATGATTTAACATATACTTTTGAGCTACTGGAACTACGTCCTTAGAGCAGAACTAGGAAAGTTCATCATGGTAATTATGGCACTCTTAGCTCTTGTTCCCACTCCTCCACAAAGAGTTGTCAGTTGACTGCACCGCAGTAAGGACCTGATATGTCTTCATAAAAAGATTCTATTACTTGGTGCCAACCGTGTAGTCATTTTCTCTTGCAACAATGCCTAGAGTTGCCCTTGCTGGCACCACTTACATAGCCACAATAATTGTTTCCGCGAAATCTACAACTTCATAACATAGTTTCCCATGAACCAAGTTTTCAAGTTCAGCTAGAACGGAAGGAGAATAATTCCCTTTTGCTAAAACAGTACGTCTAGGTCTATATTTGCAAAGAGCTCAAAAGGGCTATAAGGAGTATTGCCAATTTGTTAGAAATTCTAAACTTCCAGAAAATCCTATTGAGTTAGAGAGCTGGAGGAGAAGCACACAAAGGAATGTCTACACAAGGTTTAATACAAAAGGATCTTTTCCTACTCCCAGATGTTTGGTAAACTCCAGGAGCTGGTGATAGATGTCTGGTGCAAAACGATATGTAATGTATGAGGAAATTGATTTATTGAATCACTTGTAATTTATCAGGAGGATATTATAATCTGCTTAGAGTGTCCACCAGGGTGGAATGTCATTAGAAAGATGTTGTTTCGAGGGCATCAAGTTCCACACCTGAACTGCTAACTGGCAAAGGAAATGACATCATATCCCTCCTTTCTTGGTCAAATAGAACATGGCTGCTGCGTTGTCATCATGTGGGGGCATATTTTCTATGAAGACGCCAAAGGAATGATTCCAACTTCAGATGGTTTATAGTGAGTCTAAAACATTTGTCAGGTCACAGATTGTGGTTTTGCAGATCCTGAAAGTAAGCTCCCCAATGACACAAAGAATTTAGTTATCACTTTTGTCTGAAAATGTGGTAGTTAATAGGCCTGTCAATGAAGAAGGCTGAATTCCCAAAATCACCAATACATTCACAAAAAAATCTCATGGGCAGGAGACCCTAAAGCGATGTTAAGCAAAAAGAAAAAAGAGTTTAAAAAAACAAATTGTTAAAATCAAAGTAGCTGAAAGGCAAATCCTACTATACACTGATGTCTGGTCACACAGTGGAAAATGAACAGAGGGGTAAGTGGCACTGAATTGCATTGTGGGACGATGAATTAGCCTGGCTGTCGTAAAGAGGAATATTTCGGTTTATTTTCTTAGAGTTTCTTACCCATCTGTTTGCAAAACAAATCTAACATTTTAAGTTTCATAATAGAGAAGTGGGATTGCAACGGAATAATGTAACTTTCTCGCTAGGGGCATCTTCGTTGCTATTCATGAGCCTCTCATGCTGCAGGAAGGCATATGGAACTGCCAGGAAATCAAGGAAGATGAAGAAAGCAAAGCGGATACTACTGACTGAAAGGTCAGAGAGAAGCGCACCTCATTTGAGCATGCGCCATCATGTCATTGTCACAACCCGTATGGACACGTGTACAAATGGCAGCTTTAAAAATCTCACCAGCTGATGATCTAATGAGAAGAACAGCTATGGCAGCGTTGCTTCTAAGACAATAAGCTAGAGGTCTGAGTGGAGATCCATGTCAATAACAATTGAAAACTAATCCACAGAATGATCAGCAGACCTCCTTTTCAAAGATGTTTATGAGGTTCTTCGATCCTACCTCTGGAAGGAAGATCTGCCATAAGCTCTACAGATTCCCTGAGTAACAGATCATATCTCCGTACAAGTGTAAGAACTGACGTTTAGTCTCATGATAGTGGGGGAAGCGCCACACATTTTTCTTCTGGTTGCCTCAATGCAACAGCTTTCTTAAAATTAACAGGAACTTTGGATAAGTGAGAAGAGAAACTCTTCCTAACTGTCACACAATATCAAATAGCAAATCAGACAAGGACCAGCTCCCGAAAAAGAGGACTTTATTAGGCGTTCTATATTTCCTCTCATGCCTTGTTGTCATGCTAAAGCAGTGGCTGAACGCTTTGCACAGTAGGCTATTGAAGACCATGACCAAAGGCACAAAAGGGTGTCAAGGGCCTTTAGTATTTACAAGTTCATTGACTCCGCATTGACCTTCCCACTGGCATTGTTATAACCTTGTGATATCTGTGAAATTAATTCAATCACCAAATAAAGAGCTTTTAATTGAAGAAAAATGGAGGAGAGTGTAGCATTTTGACATATCCGGGCTTGCGCAGTGCTCCCTTGGTAAAAGTGTTTTGCGACCTTGGAGAAGTTTGGCCACTCCTGTACAATGTGTTCCTTCTTCATTGCTAGACCTCCTTGCTTCTAGTCTGAGCTGGTGACTTAGTTGAGCTGGGGCTTTAAGGGGCAAAGGTCAAGAGGCAGCTGGAACTCGACACAATGTAACCTCCTGCTCTAGGAGCATCATGATTCGTTAAAATCATGAGGATGGTCGGAGAGGACAAGAGCTTCAGTCGCCATACGCTGCGTCTCTGAAAGAATCCTTGATGCTGACGCCGTTTGGGCACATCTGCCTAGACGTCTCAGTGCATCTATGTCTCAGAATCAAGAGGGCACTGGAAGTGGTAATGCTATGTACTCTCTGAGGGAGTCTTCTGAGGGAACCTTCCCTGCTATGGAGAAAGTCTCAGCCAATTCCCGTGAAGGAGGGGATTTTTCCTTGACCTTTTCTTAACTGGGATCCAAAGTTCTGGGGACCAGAAAGACCTCCTCGAAATTATATGTTATTTACATTCCCTCTTTAGGTCTACTAGATTACATGTTTTATCAAGTAAGTTTTCTACGGTGTCACTGTGCGAAGACAAACATTTTTAAATGTGTGGCTTTCATCAGTGGCTATTATTCTATCGCAGGAGCTGCATTTGACTATAAATAACAATTGGCGACTGGAAAAAAAGGAGGAACAACAACTGTGAAGAAAACAAATGAAAATAGTCTTTACCATGGCCCAAAAAATCCAAAACTGAGTTTCAGAAGTGCTAAGTCTTTGTTGGCGGTCTAGTTTAGCGACATCATCGGTAAAATAACAACTACCTGAGGGGTTACATACTGGAACAGAGCACTGTGGATTCCAGAAGATCCTGGCTGCCTGAAAGTGGAACTTTCATTTTCATTCGGCTTCGTGCGTATTTTCTTTTTCGAAGTGTAGCTTGAAAAACGAAGGAAACTACAAAGTGGTTCGTTTAAAATTCCTTTCAAATTTATGATTGCATATTTAAAACGAGAGAAATTAAATCCAGATCTGCAATGTATTTGGTTTTTGGAAAGCGCTCGCTTTAGTACGCCTAGACCACGAGTTTAGTTACAGGTTTTAAGTGCATCTGAATTGTGGAACTTTACAAAAATATTGATCGTACCCCTATTTTCATAAGCAGCATATTTTATAAGCAGCAAGAGAGACGATACAACGCTGACACGTAGGAGAACCCTTGATACGTTTGGAGTGGTGGCCTTACTGTTAGAGTCTGCATCCAAATCTCAGTTCATTAAAGACAGCCTGTGCATTCAAAAATAAGACGGGCCTGGCATGCAAATGACATCTCCCTCAAATGCCTGTGTGTGATCAGACGATGGCGGCCACACTTGTCCAGCTCCACATTAATCATCTGCCTGGGGAGCACAGGGACAAAGCGCAAAGAACGTGCTTATGCAAGAGCGTTTTCTAGCCACTACTGCTCATATGTGGGTTTTGTTAAAACCCAGAAAAGAGGGGCACATCAATCGAAAATGCAGCAGGTGCAGTGGCACCAGGCCTCGGGTGTCAGAGGGCCAAATGTACGCTAATTACGGCTGTCTTTTAATACCGAACCTAGGGGAGGAGGGTGCATTTTTCTGTCAGGAATTAGGGCCTCTTACGCTGCTAACATAACAAATCTCGAAACATATATGTTTGTAACACAATATTCGAACACTGGACGCCCTCCATTCCATTCCTGGCACGTGACAAATACAAATGGTGCTACATTGGAGCTGCCATCTTTCTATATGAGGGCAGTAAACTAAAACCTGATTGTAATTAAAGGTACTTCAAGTGAGGACACAGTGGGGTCTGTAAGAAAAGGCTCTCTATATTGACTGCAAATAATGCTGTGGTTTGTCAGGCACAGTGGTTATACGGTGCACAGAGAACTAACACAGCATAGGAAGTAAGAGTGTGTCAACTTATTCATGTATTTGTGGGAAGGGGAAGAACAGAGTATTACGGAATACATTAATTACACTGTATTAGACCTGGCATCCTTGGCATGGTTTTCCCTGTCTTTTTGCAGCTATCTCCTGTATTTTTGACTGTGTGCTGTAATTCGTTCTTGCTGGTTTTACAACTCTGGGCAACTTAGCTCTGCTGATCAGTGCTAAAGTACAAGTGCTCTGTGTGTAAACTATGATTATAATTGGTTATCCATGATTGGTATATTTGATTTACTGGTAGGTCCCCAGTAAAGTGCACTGTGTGTATCCAAGGCCTGTAAATCAAATGCTACTAGGGGCCTGCAGCACTGATTGTGCACCCACATCGGTAGCCTTGTAACCATGTCTCATGCCTGCCACTGCAGTTTTAAACTGCCATGTCGACCTGGCAAGTGCACATACTTGCCAGGCTCAAACCTCCATTTTTTCTACATGTAAGACACTCCTACGGTAGGCCCAGGGTAGCCCCATGGGCAGGGTGCAGTGTATGTGAAAGATAGGACATGTACTGGTGTGTTTTGCATGTCCTGATAGTGAACTATTGCTAATTTCGTTTTTCACTATTGCACTGCCTATCTCTCCCATATATTATCATTGGAGCTGCCTTGTAACACTTTAGAAGTGTAACTTTCAATTGGGAAAAGATACAGATTTGGAGTTTAGGTTTCCTGAACTCAGAATTTAAAAAAACACCTTTTAGTGAAGTTGGTTCTTAAATTGTGTTTGAAAATGCCACTTTTAGAATGGGGGCATTCTCTTACTTTACTATTCTGTGTCTCTGCCTGATGTGGAATCAACTTCTGGGCTGTTTGTGCATTCACTCTAGACAGTCACACAAAGGGAGCTGAGGTGTGCCCTGCATATGATGATGGCCCATCACCAAGCTGATGGGTCTTCCAGAGCTAGAGTGGTGGGAGGAGTTTTCACTGACACCTGAATTGGGATGCGCCTGTCCTCTCACAATGCTGTCTGCACCTCCCCGCAGTGTGTCTGGATAAAAGACAGGATCTTGTAAACAACAAAGACTTCTCTTTGAAGTATGCCTACTTCAAAGTTCAAAAGGGGTATATGTATTGGACCTGTGACCCCACATTTTTAGAATGCTTCTGGACTGAGGACTCTGCCAAGAAGAATGTCTGAAGAGCTGTCAGGAAGAGTACTGTCCGTTTGCCGTGGTGCTTTCCTGGGTTGGCCTGCAGTTGCTGCTTCTGTCTGTGGGCAGTGAAAGAATTGGACTTTGCTTTCTGGAATCCTGCTTCCCAAAGTTCTCTAAGGGCTTGTGTGTGCTTGCCTCTTGTTGGAAGCCTCAGGACCATCAAATACTTCATCTGCAGCACCACTGAACTCCTTTGGTGGGAGTTCTGACCTGCCAAGTGGTACCAATTCCAGTTCTTGGCCCTTGGAGGTGGTTGTTCTGCGTCAAGAGAAGAAAATCCACGCATTGCTCTTCAGTATTGTTTTTCCCACCCCAAGCTTGCTGTGCGGCCAAAGAATTGACACAGCGTCTGTTCGCGGCTGGAATAACTGCTGCAGCCCAAGTTCAGAACCCTGTGTCTCCGACGTCTGAGACCACACTCCGACTTCGACGCAGGCCCTACTGTGCGGCTGAAGGAATCGACTGCTGCTGTGGAAATTGACCTGATTTGCCACTACATCGACCCAGCGTGCCTGGATTTTCCCATGCATCACACCTGTGTGCCAAGTCTTTGTCAGTGGCGGCCCTCAGTAAGGAACCAAGTCAGCGCATCTGAAATTCGAGGCATCGCTTCCCCTCGCAGTAAGAATTTGATGCAGCAAGGAAGAACTAATGCCTCCACTTTCCTGAGACTAAGGAACCTACACCTCACTGTTTTTTTCCAACAAATCCTCCATATGCAGCTTTTGTTTGTTCTGGACTTTGATGCATCAAAGGTACTTTGTGCTAAAATCAACGCATCCATAGAGTTCTAAGGATAAACTTGCTTAAACCTTTAAAAAGTGATATCTTGAGTTCTGTATGTTGAATTTTTGTCATTTTGGTCTTGTTTCGTTTAGAATTTTATGTTTTTCTAAACTGGTGTTGTGTCCATTTGTAGTGTTTCACTGTGTTTGGTACGGTAAACAACGTTTACCACAAATCTTTTTCCCCGCAGGGAATCACAACGTGGTCGTTACAATGACCGCGTTGTGATTCCGCATACCATTACTCCGCAAGTCGGAACAACGACTTGCGGACGGCGGGGGAGGTGTTGTATTTCAAATCCAACACCTTCCCTATTGTCTGCACAGACTGGAGTTGGAATAGTAAATTATACTATTCCAACATCCTGCGCCCCCCCCCCCCTCTGCAAGTCGTTGTTCCGGCTTGCGGAGCAATGGTATGCGGAATCACAATGCGGTCGTTGTAACGACCGCGTTGTGATTCCCTACGGGGAAAAAGACTGCGGGATAACAACATACATTCATTTGGTACAAATGCTTTACATATTCCCTCTGAAATAGGCCTGACTGCTCGTGCCAAGCTACCAAGGGGGTGAGCAGGGGTAACTCTCTTACCCTGACTAGAAAGAAGGGTCTCTACCAGAGACCCCCATTTCAAACACACTGTTAAACAGACTTTGCAACGAGAGAGGCAACTATTGAGTGCGCAAGGATGACTTTTGGTTGGAAATGCACCTGATACTAATTTGTCAAATTATTTTATTATCTTTGTAAGGGATAATTAAATACAAACAAAAGTTTTTTTTAAAGTTTGTTTTTAATCGCAGATCTAGCTAACCATTTCTTTCAATTCTCCACAGCCTCCCTCTAAGTCTAATATGCAACATGATTGGTCAGCCAAACATCGAACTCAACGAGACAAGTCAAACTCCGGTGATTCTCCAAACTCTAAACACATGTGTTAGTAATTCGACAACTCGAAAGCCAGAAGTGAGTGTCTTCTTATTTCCTTCTTAGCAGCTGCACATGCATCTTTCACTCTTAAAGCTGCAATGAACATGTTTGTAGTCTCTGAGGCCTCCTGACATTACCAAAGATAGATCTCCCAATGCCCAATTCATTGCATGGCCTTCTCTCCTGATCCATGGCCCAACACTTTTTTCTTGCTATTCCAAAAAGTGCCTCGAAATCGTATTTCTTATTGTAAATTGTTTTTATATAGCTCTTAAGAAGTCGTTGAAGAGCTTTACAGAGGAGCACACTACTCAGGAACACAAGATTAGAGATCAGTGGGTAGTAGATTAGTAATATGCGCTTGATTTTCCTTGTAAAATCAGTTGGGTTAAGTTTGTGCTCTTGGGATTTCAAGAATCAAAATTTCCACTGCTTTTATGCTGGAGGGTTTTGATGAGAAAGGAGGCGTTTGGATCACATTTGTGTAGGTAAGATGAGATCCAGGTTAAAGCGGTACCCTCTATGCCGGCTTCTTTTTGCACTCATAATTCCATGCATCTGAAGAAATGTGGTCAGCAGGGGAGCAGAAATACTTCGTTTGTTGTAATAAAGTGGGCTCTTTAATAGCCCTGTATATCATTTAACAAGTTCAAAAAGCACAATATGTGCATTGTCACATTGCAGATATCTAACGAATTTGCTGAAATCAGTTTAGAACACACTTTCCTGCAACTGACGATTTCGAAACCTGTGTGTATGCAAGGTGCATCACCTAAAGGCACCTACCATAATGACACTTAAGTTGCAGCAGAAAGCCCTTCCATCACAAGTATGCTGAAAAAATGCAGACTGAGACAGCAAACAGCATTTGGTGTCACTAGGCATTATGTTACTCATTTATATCTGAAGTCACTCAAACAAGTACTGCTAAAGCCATTATGTCTGGCCTTGACTGCAGAGCTTTTGGCTTTGCCAGTGCTTGTTCTCACTTTATTATTAGCTTATCATGTCAAAAAATCAACACATCGCAGAACTTTGAATGGTAAACTGGAGAGTATCCATAACAAAAAAACATTCCAAGGTGGATCCTGTGTGTGTGCGCGTGCATGCGGATGCACGAGCGTTCATCCTGGAATTTGAAGATGTCTGCCAATGCATGCAGGCGGTCATCTTAAAATGTTTTTCGTCATAAAGTCTAACAAAAACCAGTCCAAGATGGCTGTGCATGCACATGTTTATGCGCCCACAATTGAGTGATCTTTGAACACTTTTTTTAATAATAAACAATGGAAATTCACTTTCAATGATAACTGTCCACAAACGCCTAAACTAGAAAAAAAAAGGTAACATCCCACCAGACCCGTGCCTACTTAGAGCCTGTGGACGCAAGCAAGGAATCCACAGGGTCCGATGGGCTTGTAATTTACTAATGTAACTAGAAAAAGATGTGTTGAATTACAAAACAGTATATGGGGGTTAATGCTGGCAGGGCTGGTAATACATTAAGACGATACATTTTAAAAGTCACTTTCCTGTAACTATAGATACTGTGTCATGAGCAAGTGCGTAGGGCACCACAAGCAAGGAGGTGCCACATAGTCTCTGGAAACATCGGATATTACCACACTACCAGGGAAGGTGGGGTGGCAAAAGGTGATTTCACCTAGAGCATCAACAATTCTTGCACCAGGCATATTTCTAGCTTTAGTGGAGCCAGTGGTATTAAAGCTAAGTGTAAAAATTACCTGAAGTGCAGGACTAAATATTGCAAAAACTTAATACATATAAATAAGCAAAAGGGTGTGCCTGTAGTTTTATCAGCAGCTTACCCTTTCCTGACAATGAGCCCACGGAGCACCCCAGCACACCCTATTGAAGTTGCATTAGTGAGTTTTCAGGCCACGCCTGTAAAAGAATCAGTCCTTCTTACCAAACTCCAGAGGTGGTCTGGTCACTGACGGGGGTCCAGAAAGACACCATCACTGGCAGGTGCCATAAAGGCTGACTGCCTTTATTGTTTCCTTCTATTCTTGGTGAAAGGAGCTACTGCACTGTTTTTTTTATATAGTGCTCATATATTGACAATTGTCTTGCGACATTGTTAGCTCAGGTCCATACTCTTTGTTAGATGATCGAAATAATAATGCTGATGCTGGGGAAAGTCAGAGAATTGCCCTTTTTTATGTTCATGGAAAAATATTTGCTATGTGTTTGTGAGTTAGCAACAGTCAACAATAATTTGACCATGTGTTTCACCACACATTGAACTGCGAGACGTGTGCTAGGAGCTTACAATGAATCATCTTGAGCAGGGTCATCAAAAGTCGGTCCCGGAGGGGCGGATCCATGCCAGATTTTTATGATAACTACATTTATCTAAATGGGGATATGCAAAAAATCTGGCATGGATCCAGCCCTGCAGGACCGACTTTGGAGAACCCTGATTGTAAAGTTTGTCAAATATGTTGAAAGTGAGTGGAACAAAGACATTTAAGTAAGACTGATTCGATGAACATGTGACAGCCTGGTTACTTACCGGATCTTTCAAGGACCATAGTTTTCCCAACATCATTTCACGTGAAGGGATTTGAACTGTGTTAAATGGCTTAGCTCACTGCAGGTCCTTCAGACGACATGTTCACTCTGACATATTCTTTTTGCGTTGCAGATGCTGAGTCAAGTGATCAACTCCCTGAACGTTTCGAGTGAAACGCTACAGAGCATGGGTCCTTTAGCCGTTCTACTTACTCCATCAACAATCGTCGAGAAACTCAAGGCAGAAGTAATCCAAGAGCAGCTTCCTACACTGGGGACCTACACAAGCTGGAGCACAACGCAGACCTCTGCAATTGTATCAAAACTCGTGCAAAAGGGATTTCAGGTACAGTAAAATAGGAGAAGAAATCTGACAGTGCTGCATAGCGCAGCAGCAGCCCTGGGACAGAAAATCAAAGGTACATTGGCAGAGCACATTCCAAGAGTGTCGGTGGAGGAGAAAGAAAATGCAAAAGAGAACATGAAAGAAAGCGACTGAATGGATTATTAGAGTTAGAAGGCGCCAAAGAGAAGAGTATAGAACGAATATATGTATTTATGTTTTACATTGATGTAGCGGCATTAACATTTGTGTCAGAAACTTACAGCAGGATATGTTAATGATTAAAGGCGTAACAGACAGTTTTGGTATTTAACACAAAGTGAGGGTTAGAGGTAAGGCTTAAAGGTGTTGTGCTACATATTAAGACCTAAGGCATACAAAACTCACACACACGAACCATAGCTGTACTAAACAAGAATGCAAATATATACATCTATATTTTAAATAGTGAAGTGAGAAAAAGCGTGAGGGAAGAAAGGGAGGTGGAATAGGCTGAAAGCCAGAGGATATAAACTGTAAAAGGGAAGTAGCAGAAGTGAGAAGTAGGCCTGTGAGAAGGAGGGTAAGAGAAAAAGGGAAGTGGAGAACACAGGAATGGAAATAATAACAAAGTTATGCAACAAGAGGGAAAGAGAGAGTGTGAACGAAATAAGTTAAAACGCCAGAAAAAGAAGTAATAAAAAGAGAGTGAAGAAGTGCATCTAGGAGTTTATGGAGCAGGGGTAAATGAAGAAGTAAAGAGCGTGAAGAATAGAACGAGAACAAAGAGTGTCAGTTTCCATGCGATGAGTCGTCAACCACTGAACTAGCATCATTGAAAGGGAATCGGTACACTTCTGCATGGAAAATAGATGGGTGGTGATGGAGCGCTGTCTGCCTTCGAATCACAGGTGTCCTTTTTTCCATCTTTGCTTTAGATCACTGAATCCAGTATTATTTCTCTTGGAACACTTGCCACAGGCATCCCAGCTGCATCCCTTGACGGACTGAGTACCAGTGAAATCCAGACACTTGGTCGCAATCCCACTTTCATGAGCTACATGGCGACGGCGCCCACAGCATTGAAGCAGCGATTGGTTCAGCTGGTGCGTATCAAAGACGCCTCAAACCACTGCTGTACACCACAGGGTTAATGACAGTCTCAGGGGCAGTACACTGGCTGCCTGATCTGGTTATTGTATAGTTCCCTTTAGGGGGTGCAACTCCGTTTTCAAACGGGCAGCGACCTAGCAGTCAGGAGGCGAGAGTGTGGGGGTAAAGTCTGTATGTTGGCACTCTTTTTTTGAGTGCTTAATCATTCTAACTATGACTTTATTTCTTGAAAACACAGATTATAAATAGTGGGACAAGCGACGTCTTCCAACTTGTTCCTGACAATATGGCAAACCTCATTCCATCTTCCCGATTGGTGGTTTCAACAATTAACATCAATGAAATAAATACAAAGCAATGGACCACTTCTCAGGTACTGTTCTTCTATTTTACTTGTCCTCTCTCAACTTCTCACCCCTTGCTTCACAGAAAATACAGCTGAGATTATCCAGTACTGACATGAGCTATACTGAAATATTAGCAAAAATGCTGTGTAGATAATAATGCATCCTACTCCACAAAAGAGAGCCACACTCATATAGCTTTCCATACATATAGTGATTAGACGTGACTTACTCCATACTTACTTTTCAATTCTAACTCACTCCTGTGTCCTACCTACTCATTAAAAAAAATCCTTGTGAATCTAGCCCATTGTGAGAAATACAATACAAACTTGGAATATCAACTGTGGTAAGTGAATGAAGAAACACAAAATACTTATACCAAGAGAAAACTGGTAAAGGCCATCAGATGTTTTCATTTTGGAATGTTTTTCAGCATCTGACAAGCCACATCAGTTTATTACTAGTCCTAAAACATGTTTTGGGTATGGTATCTATGGTTTAAATTTCCATTACACTTTTCTATAGTTGTTTTCATTTTATTTAATATTTTATAATGACCTCTACTATTGATCCACACATAGCATCAATCACACATCAGAATAGTATTTAAAAAAATTGTACAACTACTAAAAACATTTTAAACACTTTAAAACACAATGATGGTCAGAGGCAGACGGAGGAATAAGAATAAAAGCAATAGCAGAATAGGAGCGTTGATAGTACAAACATTATCGTTGCCACTATAGGCATTAACAGCCTTCCACGCACAGCTAACAGCTCATGGTAGGTGAATAGCACATGGCGATCTTGAAACACCCAATACATAACAAATATAATATTTAATGTCATCTTTACTGAATCGTTCCTATTTTCCTGTTAAAATTCTCAACTGCAAGTAACCATTCCTTAAATACAGATAAACCTCCGAAATCTATGTTCAACAACTTGTTGTAAATATATTTGCTTCTTACCACATATACTCCTATGCTGCTACTATAGTTACAATTCAAGAGTTTGGGATAATAGTGTGTATTTTAATTAAAACTTACTGTAGTGATGAAGCCGCAACACGTAGATGAGTTCAGTCCAGTTTTATTGTAGAATAGCTACAAAGCAAAAAGGACATATATTCAGATCCAGATCAGACTCCAACTGCTCTTCAAATCCTCCAAGAATATAACGAACAGCCACCTAGGCAACACCTGGGCATTCTATTTGATGTCACTAAGAATGGAACAGTGTGAACAGAACTACAGCTTAAGGCTGTAAGAACCTAAGGTAGAGAAAGGATATAACATATCCTCCTTTCTCACTAAAGAACAAAAACAAAAAAACATACACGAAGCATAACAATTTGCATTTCACATTCTGTACCTTATGGGAACATACACTATTAGAAAACAGTAGGAAGCATAATAAATTGCATTTCACATGCTGTACCTTATGGGAACAGCACTTTTTCTTCCATAAAGCAAAACCTCAGAAGGTCCATTAACCACCGGATCAGAAGACACAGCAGAAGAACTTGGAGTAAACATTCTTAATTTTTACAACTTTACATACATGCCACCACTTTCCCCCTTCAACTTGAATAGAATTCCTTCCCACCTTAGTGACAGAAACGGGTGGACCAAACTTGCTTGCACCCTTTTTGACGTGAAAAAGCGACTTAATCCGTACCATGTCTCCGACCCCAACCAAAACCCTCTTTGCACTATTTTTTTTGTCAAACCATGATTTTTGTTTGTGTTGTGAACATGAAACATTTTTCCTCACCAATTCCATAAGAGAATCGCTATCAGGAACAGCTTTAATCCACCTGTTCATCCAGGCGGGTTTTAAATTAGTGTTCGCCTTTTTTCCCCTTAGAAGCACAAAAGGAGAAACTTTTGTAGTGGAGTGGGGAGTGGTTCTGTAAAACCATAGCATGCTTTCCAGAGGATTGAGAATGTCCAAATTCCCACTTTTGGCCCACCTAATGCAGTCCCCCACCACTCTATTCATGCGCTCTACAAGCCCATTGGATTGGGGATAGTAAAGTGAACTCTTTACATGTTTGATGTTGCAGGACAAAAGGAAATTCCCAAAGTTTAGACTGGTGAATTGAGTACCATTATCTGTCACTATGGTCTCTGGAAACCCCTCCCGCATGAAAACATACTTGAGAAAAGAAATAATGATATTAGTGGAAACCTCCTTGACAAATTTTACTTCTGGCCATTTCGAGGCATAATCAATAAAAACAAGAACAAAAAGACATCCACCAGGTGATATATCAAAAGGCCCCATGATATCTAAACCCACTTTGGACCAGGGTCCGGCAGGACATTCAATGGGAATAAGCAGAGGTGTAACTACTTTCAGCCCTTTATCAGCCGACCGGCAAATAGGGCACATATCAACAATTTCATTGATTTTACTGTCCATAGAGGGCCACCAGAAACATTCATGAACCCGTCTCCTAGCGAGTGTGGACCCTAAATGACCATCATGAGCACTTGTAATAATACCTCTTCTGAGATTCTGCGGAGGGATGAGTCTGTCAGCACGAAGCAAAATTCGTCCCTCCAGAGAAATTTCCGATCCAACTTTCCAAAAGGGCTGTAAACTTTGAGGAAGAACACGCTCTCTCTGCCATCCAGATCTAACAAACTCACAGACTTGCTGCAAGACATCATCATCAGCAAGAGCTTTCAATCACTCCTCTTCTGTACCAACACCATGCTCTAGTAGATCAATTGAGGCTATCAGACAATCGTCAGAATCTTCCTCACTACAGTCAGTCAAATCAGGATCACACTTTCCAACATCCATGGGAAAACGAGACAAAAAGTCAGCCCTGACGTTCCTCCCACATGAGATGTACAACATCAAATTGGTACTGCATAAAGGCATGACACCATGCGAAGAATTCTAGGGGAACAACATTTCCCAGTATCCTCACCAAGTATATTGATCAATGGCTTGTGATCAGTTCTCTACAAAAAAACACCTTCCCCAGACGTTGGGGTGGAACTTTTCAATGGCCCACAGACAGGACAAGAGTTTCTTTTCAATAACAGAGTATTGAAGGTCACTGCTTCTTAGTACCCTGGAGGCGAAAGCAACAGTATGTTCAGTACTGTGATCATCTTGTGTCAAAACAGCCCCCAACTTTACTTGACTCGCATCAACTGTTATGCAAGATGGCAAACTCGGGTTGTAAGGCTTAAGAGCAGCACTATTTCTTAAACAGTCCTTAACAGAACTCAAAGCAGAGTCACATTCATTTCCCCACACAAAGACTACACCTCTTCTGAGGAGAGAACTGATAGGACGTACAAGAGAGGCATAATTGGGGATAAACTTGGAATAATACTCCAGGAGCCCGAGCAACGACTTGACACCTGTCTTATCAACTGGGGCAGGAGCATGAGTGATGGCATCTAGCAATCCCTGCCTAGGCCTGATACCTTCCCCAGAAATAAGGTGACCTAAATATTCAATTTCATCACACAGGAATTTACACTTTTCCGATTTTACAACTACACCACATTTTTAGAAGATTTCAAGGACCTCTCTAAGTACAGTCTCATGCGAAAGAACATCATTAGAGTGCATCAACACATCATCCTGAGAAACTAGGACTTCATCAATACCACACAACATATTCTGCATAACTCTCTGAAAAACGGATGCCGCAGAGGCAAGCCCAAAAGGCATCCGTTTGTACTGGAACATACCCAATGGTGACATAAAAGCAGTGAGAGGGCGTGATTCTGGATCCAGCTCTATCTGATGGTACGCGCTGGCTAAATCGAGTTTGGAGAAATATCGTGACCCCCTAACACATGCAAAAAGGTCATCAATTTTTGGTAAAGGGTGAGAGTCAACCCAGATCTCTCTTTTGAGAGACCTCAAGTCTACACAAATGCGCAACTTGCCACATTTCTTGAGTGCGACGACCAAGGGTGAAAGTCAGAGTGATTACTCCGTAGGTTCAATGATCCCTTGGTCGCACAGAGACTTGAGTTCAGACTCTAGATCATCTCTCACACTGAAGGGTACACCCCTCAAATTATGTTTTATGGAAAAAGCTCAATCCTTTACGACAATCTTGTGTCTAAACCCACATATGGTTCCAAGATTCTTTGAAAAAACAGTAGGAAAACGTTCATTCCAACCCCTCAGATCTTGATCATCTGACACTACAAGAACTTGTTCAGGTGCACCTGGTTTTAGGATCATTCTAAATAAACCCTAATGATACCAGCCCAAAATGCTCAAACCTTTGATGGCCACGTAGATCTTCCCCCAGATTTCCTTCCCCTGGAATATAAATTAATCCTCGAAGCAACCTAAAAGATCAATTTTATGACCCTCATACTAGACAGAAGAGCGATCAGGAGGTTGGAGAGCTCTATCTCCCCAAATCTCATGGAACAATTTTTTTGTTAACATTGTAATTCTAGCCCCTGAATCAACAAGAAGATTTAGTGATTGACCTCCAACATATATCTCAACAATAGGATCAACGCATTCAGAGCAATCACGTACATTGGAAATAGCATCATGAGTATCAATGACTACAGAGACTACATCAGAATCAGATTCCTGATCTGATTCTAATACACATGCAACAGTTCTTCTACGATTCTTCTTCTTCAAACAAACTTTTTCAAAATGTCAGGTTTTTTTTACAGTAATTGCAGATAGTGTTGGCTCCAGGACACCTTCCACCTTTCTGATGAGGTGGATTCCCACAACATTAACACATTTGCTTGACATTTTGGAATTCTGACCTAAAGGTTGAACCACCTTTACTTATATTGGTATTGTTTGAAGAACTGTTTTTTGAAGAACCTTGTTGTGGTCTGCTCTTATTGTTTTCAGCAACAACAGTGACTGAATCAACCGACTTAACTTCTAATTCCTTCAGCGAAAATAGAGAAGTCTCGATGCTTTTAGCAATTTTAATTGTTTCTTCCAATGATGGATTAGCTAAAGATAACAAATTTACCGAATTTGTTTGTCTCTGCAGTGCACACAAACTGGTCCCTGATCAATTGGTCCGTGAACGTGTCAAATTGAAAGAGGCTAACATACGTAAGGCTGCGATATAGGAATAAACATCCTCCGATTCACATTGCTGTCTCTTAAGAAACTTATGGTGGAGGACCATCAAGCTGGGTTGTTTATCGAACCTAGTTTTGAGTTTCAAGATGGTGTCTTGGTAGACATCAATAACATCTTCTGGAGGATGATTAATTTCCAGAAGATGCTTAAAAATAGACCTTCCCTCAAATCCCAGGGAATGAAGCAGGAGGAATTTTTTACGTTCATTACTAAATCTGGAAGCACCAATGGCACCAAGATAGGTTTGAAAAACATCAAACCATACCTCCCACCGAACAGGAGGTTCACCAGGGGATTCAAGAAAAGAGGGAGGAGGTGTTACAGATTGCATGACGTGAAAAAAAAACTAAATAAAAACAGATGAAAATGGAGTTCCGGTTCCGGCGCTGGCCAAGATGGCCGCAACGGAGTGAGGCTCCCGGCTGCCGGACCCCTCAGCGCCGATCCTCCTCCACTGATGCCGTCCCAGGTCCTGGCTGCAGACCGGCGCGGGTGGAGGAACTGACGCACTACCCCCGGCCCGAGTTTCGAGACATCCGACACCCCCGCGGTGGAGCTGGACGGCCCGCGAGCCGCGCCGGCACCTGGCTGCGTCCTTCTGGTTCTGTGTGCGGCGCTGCCCGCTACGCGAGGCCCCGGCGCGCCACGAGGGGCACAGGCCCCACGCTTGCCACTGGCTGACCTGCCCCTGCCGATGATCACCGGCGCTCGCCTGGCGGAAAAGGGGCCCTAGTCGGCGGGGAGATCGACCCGCATTCGCCTTGGCGGCGCTGGGCCGCCTGGAGGTCTGGACTGCCGCTGATGCCTCTTGGGAGGTGGATCTCCTTGGCCGCCCCGCTGTGCCCCCCCTGGTGGGTCCCTGGCTGCTGGAATCCGGGAGAGCCCTACAGGAGCGCAGACTCGTTGTTGGCAGCCTCACGCCCGGAGGAGCTGTGATCTGGGCCCCGGTTGGCGGTGACTTTGAGGTGAGCCGGGACGGGAGAAGCTGGAGGGGCGCTTCTTGGGGGTGGCGTAGCCCTCATCGGCGGGCAGGTCGGCCCGCGCAGAGAGAGAGACCCAGGTTGGGGGGATCGGAACTGTCGCGTTGTGGCGGCTTGAGGGGGCCCCTTCCTGCTGCTTTCCCCTGGCGGACTCCCGGTGGGGTGCAGCACTTGGACTAATCGTTTCTTGTTGGCGCCAACCTGTGCTGGATGGGGTGGTGACCCCCTGCGCCCCCGAATCGCTGCCCCGGGACCACTGCTGGCGGGGGGGCCCCCCCCTTCGAGCCCCCTCCTGCCCCAGGATTTAGGGGGGGCTGGGCTCTCGGCCCTGGAGTCTCCTGTTGCCCTGACCGGACGACGCCTCGGTGGCCCCCAGCAACCCACCGTTGGATAGCGGGTGACCGCTTTGGCTAGTGGCGCGCGCCGCGGTGACGGCGGCCTGGTCGGACCCTGACGAAGCGGTTGGGGGGTGCCCGTGCCCTTCCTCCTTGCCCCCGACCTCCTCCCTCGCTGGCCTGTGTGGAGCGGTGCCGCGTTTGTGGAGCAGGAGTCGCCTGCTGTCCTCCGGGCCTCCTCACGGATCGGGCCCCTACTTCTTCGGTCCGCCATGGGCAAGGAGAGGGGATCCAAGTTGCCGGGTACGTCCCACCAGACGAGGATCGACCAGTTTGCATGCTCGGACCCTCCGGGTGGGGGGGGGGCTTCGGCCCCGAATAAAGACTTGGCCGTCATCCTTCAGGCCATCGACGCCTCCCGCACCTCCCTGGAGGGGATGGTTGGCGAGGTGAAGGTCGACGTTGCGCTCCTACGGCAGGACCTCCGCAACGCCACGGCCCGCATTACGGAGGCAGAATCCCGGATTTCCACAGCGGAAGACGACATTCAACTGCTGCAAGACCAGGTCAGAGAACTCACCACCCACTCTAAAGAACTACACCGGCGGGCAGAGGACGCCGAAAATCGTGCCCGTCGTAACAACCTTCGCCTGGTGGGCTTTCCGGAAGGAGTGGAATCTGGCCGCGCCGACGATTTCCTCGAGCAATGGTTCAAGTCCTGGATGCCGGAGACCGGGCTGTCGACCTGGTTTGTGGTGGAGAGGGCGCACCGGTCTCTGGCGGCCAAACCTCCTGTGGGGGCTCCCCCGCGCCCGTTTATCCTCCGAATCCTTAATTTCAGAGACAGAGACGCTATCTTGCGGGAGGCGCGAGTGCGTGGCCCCTTGACCTTTGACAATCACACCATCATGATTTTTCCGGACTACACCCGGGAGGTCCAGGAGCAGCGCCGCTCCTACACAGAGGTGAAGCAAAAGCTGCGCTCCCTGGGTCTTCAGTACCAGCTCCAATTCCCGGCCCGCCTCCGTGTTGTTTTCCAGGACAAGACTCTCTTCTTTGATACCCCTCGGGCAGCCTGGACCTGGCTCACGGAGGAGAAGCCTCTGCGCCATGCCGCGGCGATGTCGCCCGCTACGGGGGCCCGGGGCAAAGAGGTGCTTGGAACCCGACGACCTCGGCGCAGGAAACGCACGCAGTCCCGGCTGCGCCGCGGAGGGGCGGTGGCCCGAACCAGGTCTGCCAATGCTTCTGAGAGGCGTGTGAGGGACTCTTCGGCCTCCTCTGGCGCATCATCTCACGTGGCTGGGGGTCCCCGGCGCCGCCTGTCGCCCGGACCGGGGGGATCTCCCGCCCCCCTCACCATACAGTCTGACTTGTCTGACCTCTCCCGTAGTCCCGCCATGTAACTTGCTGACTGAGCCAAATCTCTACGGGGAGGGGTGATTGCCTTATTTGATGGAGGGGTGGAGGGGGTTTCCACTCCTACGCTTTCTTACAACTACCTGGGACGTATCATTGAAATCCGTTCTTCTGGAGGGGTCCACTACGTTCTCCACACCCGAGCATCTAGGCTTGGGGTCTCGTACCTGTTGGGTTGTTCGGGCGACAGATGCTTCCGTTTTTGAAGTGTAGGGTGGGGGGTGGGGGTCTGGGGTTGGGGGTTTGTTGGCTGTTTCTTCTTAAGGGACTGTTTTGTTTGGGTTGGTTTTGGTTTTGGTTTTCTTTGGGCGTCTGTTACTACACCACACTCGACACACTGCTGCGCCTCACCTTGCATTCATTCATGCGCGCCTTGCTGCCGCTTGCCTTCACGCGTGGTCCGTTGCCCCTCCCTGGTGGAGGACCCGTGGTCCTGGCTTCTTCTGGCCGCTTCCTTTCTGGCATGCTCTGTTCCCCTCGCTCCCATGGATGACCTCCCCTCCAAAGCGCTTATGCGCATCCTGTCATGGAACGTGAATGGCCTATTAGACAGACTCAAACGCACTGCAGTCCTTAAATATGCTCACCGTAATGAGATCGACGTGCTCCTTCTTCAGGAGACCCATTTGCTAGGCGAGAGGTGTCCCTTCTTGGCCAGATACGGGTACGATCGGGTGTGGCACTCTGGGTTCTCCCGCGGGTCTCGGGGGGTCGCCGTCCTGCTGCGCCGTTCTGTTCCCTTTGTCTTTACCCGGGTGGCCCGTGACCCCCAGGGGATGGGGATCGCAGTCTGTGGCACACTGGAAGGTCGGCCGCTTACTTTTCTTTCGCTCTACGCGCCACCCACCGGGTTGGCCCAAGCATTATCCCATGCCGCGTCCCTGCTGGCCGCTCTACCGCCGGGTGCTGTGGTTCTGGGTGGGGACTTCAACGCTGTCTCTGCCCCATTGCTTGACTCTTCTGGACCGGTCTCGACGCCCCGCGCCGCGCGGGCTAAACAGCTGGTGGGGTGGGCGGAGGCTCAGGGCTTGTGCGACGCCTGGCGTATCTGGCATCCGCGCGCGCGGCAATACACCTACACCTCGGCCGCCCACCACACTCATGCGCGGATTGACGCAATCTTTGTCCCGTCCACCGAGTGTGCGGGCATCCAAGATGTCCGCATTCTTCCTAGAGGGATATCTGATCATTCCCCTGTCCTCCTGGGTCTGGGGCCCCCGCCCCACGGGGCCCGTCAAATGTGGCGCTTCAACGCCTGGTTTCTCCGAGATAAGAGACTCTGCAAGGAGGTAGGGTCCGCGCTGGCGCAGTACTTTAATGACAACGACGGGTCTGTCTCCTCGGCGGGCACCCTCTGGGAGGCGGGTAAAGCCACCATCAGGGGGGCCGCCAAGGCGTTGGTGGTGCGGCACCGCCAGACGCAGCTTCAGCAACTTACTGCTTGCGAGGCCCGGGCGTTACGTTTGGAACAATCTCTGTCCGCGGATGGGGATCCGACCGTAGATCGTCAACTGCGGCTTCTGCGGGACGAGATTCACCAACGGTCAATGGATGCGGCCAAGCTTCTCTGGCGGTCCTCGGTGGCGAGGGTCTACGGGTGGGGGGACAAGAATGGGGCTCTGCTGCACCGGCTGGTTACCTACCCCGGGGCGTCGCGCATCATACCGGCGGTCACTGATTCAGAAGGCCAGCTTCAGTCCACCTCCGTGGCCATGGCCAACGCCTTCGCTCAATACTATGCTCAGCTATACCGGGCCCGGGCGTCGGATTTGTCTCTAGCTTCGCTGCTGGCAACTCACAATTTCAAACTGCCTTGTCTTCGGTCCAGTGACTGGGAGAGTCTGGAGGTGCCCATCTCTCTGGAGGAGATTGGGGAGGCAATTGGGCGCACGTCGGCGGGGAAGACCCCGGGACCGGACGGATTCCCGCAAGAACTTTACGCCGCCTACAAGGACCTCCTGATCCCTCGGTTGAGCGCCCTTTATGCTGACGCGATTGAACGCGGTTCCTTCCGCCCAGAGGCCGATATGGCCACGATTGTGGTCCTGCCCAAGTCCGCGCCGCCCTCCTGCGACAGGTCAGCGTACCGACCGATCTCTCTCATCAACACGGACATCAAACTCTACGCGGCGGTCCTGGCACAGAGGCTTCGGCCCTTTCTGCCCCACCTGGTGCACCCGGACCAATGTGGCTTCATGCCGGACCGCGGTACTCGCCATTGCCTCCGTCGACTTCACGTGGCCCTGGCTCATCGCCACCGCATATCCCCATATCTCACCCTCCTACTTGCCGACTTTGAGAAGGCGTTTGATTCGGTTGGGTGGTCCTACCTATTTGAGGTCCTGACTCATATGGGTTTCGGCCCCAAATTTGTCGGAATGGTGCGGGTCCTCTACGCGCGCCCTCGTGCTCGAGTGCTAGTTAACGGGGCGTTGTCGACGCCGTTTCGGATCGGTCGGGGGACGCGGCAGGGATGCCCACTGTCGCCTCTCCTCTTTGCCCTCGCTATGGAACCCCTTGCTGCCCTGGTCCGCACAGACCCTGTTCTTCGGGGCTGGGAGTGGCCGGGTCTTGCGCCCGACAGAATAGCCCTTTATGCGGACGACGTGTTATTGTATCTCAGCGACCCGGCGCGATCTGGTCCCCGTGCCCTCCATCTCTTGGGCCTTTTTGGCCGCGTGTCTGGCCTCTTCTTAAACTCGCACAAATCGGTCCTTGTGCCTCTGCACCCCTCTCGGGAATGCTTTGACTGGCAGGACAGGATTCCCCTTCGCCGGCTGTCCTTTAAATACCTGGGCATTTGGGTCTCTCTGCTCCCGGAACTGAGCTGGGCCCTCAATGTGGCTCCCCTGGTCAAAAAGGCCAAGGCTGACCTGACGCGCTGGCAACCGCTCCCGCTCAATCCGCTGGGGAGGGTGGCACTCTACAAAATGATGATCCTTCCCCGGTTCCTGTACATCTTACAAAACACCCCCGTGTCCTTTCCGCGGCCTTGGTTCCGCGAGCTGGACGGGCTGGCGACTCGATTCCTCTGGGGCGGTGGACGGCCGCGGCTGGCCTTGTCGACGTGTCGTCTACCCACCTTTGATGGAGGGTTGGGTATGACCAATCTATACCTCTACTATTTGGCCACTCGCCTTCTCGTCATTCACGATTGGTTCGGAGGGGGATGGTCCGACCCGGCCTATAGGTTGGAACTAGCCGATTTGGGTTTTCCCTGCATTTTAGATCGCCTGTACGGAGCTCCCATCCCCTCTTCTTGCCCCGGAATCACTAGGGCGGTTTTCCTGGCCTGGCGAGCGGCGCTTCGCCATACCCGGTGGACTGGGCGGCTGACTCGCGCCACTCCCCTTTGGCACGGGGTGCTGTTGCGGGACGTTACTGCCCTGGAGGGCTTTAGGTCATGGGACCTGCTCGGCATCTCCCAGTTGGGGGACGTCTGGCGGGGGGGGCGCATGTGCTCATACGCAGAGCTACAGGAACGCTTCTCCCTTCACTCGTCACAGTTTTATAGGTACCTCCAGCTGCGCCATGCCATACGCACTTATACTCCTTTAGATGTTCGACTGCCAGACCACAGTCCCCCTGAAGCTCAGGTCTTGCTGGGTAACCTGGGGAGGGGGGGTATCTCCCGTATACACCGCTCACTTATTAACAATACCCCCGCGGTTCAGGATGGCTTGAGAGAGAGATGGGAGGGTTGGGTGGGGCCCTTGGACGAGGTGGACTGGAGGGACGCCCTTATGGCCCCCCAGCTGGTGACGGCCTCTGCCAAGTTGCGGCTGATTCAGATATACTACCTCCATACTGCATATCTCACACCGGCACGTCTACACCGAGCGGGCCTCTCTGTCACCGCATCTTGCCCCCGCTGTGGCTTTGACCCGGCCGACTTTCTCCATATGGTGTGGTCCTGTCCGGACCTAAGAGATTACTGGAGGGGCATAGAGGCCGACCTCACGGAGGTGTTGGGTTGGGAGGTACCACATAACCCTAGGCACACCCTGCTGGGCATCACGGACGGTCTACAAGGCACTCGTGCAGAGAAACTGTTCCTTATGACGGCCTTCATGGTGGCAAAGAGAGACATTGCAGCGGCATGGAAACACCCACGGCCGCCTACTTTGGCTAAATGGAGTGCTGGTGTGGACTGGTGCGCGGCCCAGGAACGTACTCTCTATCAGGCGAGGGGCTGTCCTAAGAAATACCGTAGGGTATGGGGGAAGTGGTTGGGCAATATACTGTGATTGGGCGCTTTGGGGGTAGGGGTGGGGGGCAGGGCTCGGGTGGGGACGAGGGGGGGCATGCTTTCAACCTGTGTGAAGGTACAGTGGTGGTTGTCAGGCGCAAGGTTTTAATACTGTGTTTTTCAAAATCTCCAATAAAAAATTGTTTATCAAAAAAAAAAACAGATGAAAATAAACAGAAATATGTCATTCTAAAATAAAAAAATTAAGAGAGAGTATATAGTGTAAAAAGAGAACATGCAAAAGGAGAGAAATATGAAAACAGGAGAGAGAATCACTGTAATTCCATTTGCACTAAACACAAGTAACAGATGTGTAAATCACCGTTTAATTATCCGCAAACAGCAGGTGTGCGAACCACCGTGAATACAACTAGAATGAAGATTAATGTCCAAATCTCCTTTTCATCATCCGCACTAAGTAGGTGTGCGAATCACCGTGAGGACAGGAAAATACTGGCAAAAGATATGCAGCTTTTAAAAAAAATGTAATCAAATTCACACGAAAAACTTGAAAGAACAAGATTCTGATAAAAATTGACGTGCTGATCGTCATGATCGGCTTATGATATAGTTATGTGCTGAAAGTTCAGTTGGGTCGAAAACTGCCGGAGGCGAAAGTTTGAAGAGTTGCTAGGCAACGGATACAGCATATAGTGAAGCGTACAGCTCAGGCAGGCCAGGCAAACAGGCCTACTGTTACGCAAGTGCAGGAAACTACCATTGCGCATGCTCAGTAATTCAAGGCCATGAACGTTGGCCGGGCAAGTCGGGATCTGAAAATGTAGAGAAATGGCGTAGTACCTCCCTGAAGACACTCGGAAAGGAGTCGATAACAGGTGAGGTTTAAGTTTGAATTTTTTTTACTAACGTGAGCTTATAAGGAAAAACCCATGCCAGGAATAAATGAGGAAATAGCGATACAATTGCCCAGGTCTGACGATGAATCCTTGAATAATGCGTTGTGGAAAAGGATTCTTTTAACGATGCAGTGTGAGTCGCAGAGCACAGTAGTGGTCTTTGAGCGATGCGTTGTGAATCGCAGGGCGCAGATAGCGATGCGATTTAACGATGCGATGTGAGTCGCATGGCACAGTAGAGGTCTTTGAGCGATGCGGTGTGAGTCGCAGGGCACAGTAGGGGTCTTTGAGCGATGCGGTGAGAGTCGCAGGGCGCAGATAAAGAACAGTCTTAACGCATGTAAAGAAAGTCAGATGCATGCTGGATCCCATCCTCGTTGCCACAAATTGTAGTGATGATACCGCAACACATAGATGAGTTCAGTCCAGCTTTATTGTAGAATAGCTACACAGCAAAAAGGATATATATTTAGATCCAGATCAGACTCCAACTGCTCTTCAAATCCTCCAAGAATATAACAAACAGCCACCTAGGCAACACCTGGACATTCTACATGATGTCACTAAGAAACGAACAGTGTGAACAGAACCACAGCTTAAGGCTGTAAGAGCCTACGGAAGAGAAAGGATATAACACTTACTAACTGTGAAGATAAAGTTACGTCATGTTGAATACGGCAATGCTGCAAGTATATTTAAACTTCAAGAGCTCTATTCGTAATTTATATCTGAATTAAAACTTACTAACCAAGCTGCCTTTTTTTATTATACTTTCTTTTGAGTTGCTGAGGTAGTATTTAACAGATTGGAAGCAGTTTGTGGAGGAGCCAGCTGTCAAAACAAGTCTTGGGTTTGAAATCTGCACCTTAGCCTTCAAGTCCAATCTCTACTCTCACCACCTCCTTCCCATAACCCTTTAAATTAGGCGGACTACGAGATCAGAGACTTACTTCAGCAATCAGGACTTCTAAGTTAGAATTTCAATCCTAGGTCTGTGGTTCTTGAAAGCCTGTCAGGTCATGTCAATACATGATTAATGTTTTTGAGGAAGTTAGAGACAGCTGATATATTGCACATAGGTTCGCTGTTTCTTAATTTAAAAGAAAGAAAAGCTGTTAGGAGATTATGAAGGATGATACATGACAGATAGAGGAGTGAAGGAAAGAATTAGCGCACTGGATGAAAGAAGTAGAAAACAAAGGGAAGGTTTATGAAATGGTGAGAGCCATGGGCGATGAGAAATGCAATGGAGGAGAATAGGATGTAGACTTATGGAGCAGTTAATGAAAGTGTCCAGGAGCGATTCTCACTTTTCCAACAGATGTCCATTTAAATAGTTTGGTGTACCCTTTACCTCACTCTTGCCATCCTCCAATGAACATTCTAGTAGCAGAAATTCCAACTACATATATCTTTTCAAAATATCTCCAATGTATCAACATTTCCTCAACCGCAGGATCTGAACAAGTGAGTAAATTTTGCTCTCATCAAAACCTCATTAGACTCTCGTCAAATAACTGTTGTTGCAAAACCTTTGTTCGGGGCATGGAGAAGCATGATGGACACACTGCCTTGTTTTAGGGATTTATATCAGAAGATAAATTCAAGAGGATAATACATTTCATTTGCATATGTGGCCATTCTTTCTAGTGAGCTGCAGTAGATAGACAGATAGATGTATTTCACAAATTAGAATATCATGACCATTAAGTCTCACACTGCTGGTGAGGAAATAGGACATTTCTGCAAAGCCCAGATATAAGGGCAGACTCAGATCAAAAGACTGGGAGGTTATTGTTAGACCTGGCATCCTTGGAGTGGTTTTTGCCTGATTTTCTTTGCCTTCAGACTTCCTGATTTTGCTAGCTTTGTTTTTACAGGCCTTAGCACTTGACCACTGCTAACCAGTGCGTGTGCTCTTTCCCTAGAACATGGTAACATTGGCTTATACCAAATTGGCATATTTAGTTTACTTATAAGTCCCTAGTAAAGTGCACTATATGTCCCCAGGGCCTGTAGATTAAATGCTACCTGTGGGCCTGCAGCACTGATTATGCCACCCACTTAAGTAGCCCTTTAAAAATGTTTCAGGCCTGCCACTGCAGAGCCTGTATGTGGAGTATTCATCTGTGATGTTGACCTGGCAAAAGAAACCTTTTGCCAGGCCCAAACCTTCCTTTTGAATTCATGTAAGTCACCTCTAAGGTAGACCCTAGACAGTCCTAATTGCAGGGTACAGTGTAATTAAAATGTTAGCCATGTACGTTTCTGTTTTACATGTCCTTGTAGTTAAAAACTCTTAAATTCATGTTTCACTACTGAAAGGACTGTCTCTCCTGTAGGATAACATTGAAGTTGCCTTATTACATTTTATACGTATAATTTCCAAAGGGCAAGAGATAAATGATTATGTTTGATATCTCTGGAATCCTAATGTAACGTCCTAACTTATGGTGAAGTCGGATTTTGAATTACAATCCTGAAAATGCCACTTTTAGAAAGTTGGCATTTTCTTGTCTTAGCCACTTGGTGCCTGCAGCCTGTCTCTGGTCACATAACTGGACATAGTTGGCAGTTGTGCTTTGTATATTCCTCCTAGACAGCCGCACACAATGGGAACTTAGGTGTGACTGAATGGGCCATCACTGGCAGGATGGGAGGGAGGAGCCGGGTCCAGCCTCATTTACACCTGAATAGGTTGTTCCCTGTCTCCACACACAGGGCTGCATATCCTCTGTAGTTAGTCTGTATCCCGGGCAGGGAAGGCAGGGCATCTCTGCACTTCAAAGGGATGCCTCTACAAGCTTCTTCCTTCTTCACAGGCACATCTGTGGATAAAAGAAGGACCTCAGATACCACCACTTCAGTATACTTCTGGACCCGTAGATACTCTGCCAGGAAGGAGAACTGCTGTGCTGCTACAAGTACTTCCGCTCTGATGGACTGCTACTCTGAAGGAACTGCTGCTCTGCTGGCCTGCTGCCCTCATGCCTGGGTGAGAAGGACTGGACCCACATCACTTGAATCCAGAGTGCCTCCAAAGGCTGGTTGCTGGCCTCCTGATCTAAAGCCTCAGGGACATAACATGCTTACAACAACCTTGAATCTGCACCTAGAATCTGCCATCTGTGAGTCTACACTGCCAAGTGGTGCCACCTCAGTCCTGGACCCTTGGAAGTGGACTTAAGGTGCTTTGCCAGCCTCTGTGGATCCAGCCGAACCAGCGCATCACCTCTGCTGCGCGGCGCAACCTGGAGCAGAACCGACACATCTACGCTGCTGCATGGATTGGGCCCATAGCTAAGACTCTCATCGCCACCGCAGCACTCATCACCTTTGGGACTGCCACTGCATGACGTATCATTGCCACAGGCCCTTACATCTCTCGTCGACAACATCAGACTCCACATCGCAGCTTTGCAGCTCGTTGGAACCGACGCATCACCCCGAATGCACCTGATATCTCTGATATCGCAAGCTCCGTTGACATTATCCTCGACATCTACACAGGATCTCACACCGCATTTTGGAACTGACATATCGCCTCGACCGTGCAACGCATCTATGACACGGATCCATGCAATCCTCCGCAAACCAGGATCTAAGGTACTCTGTTCAGTGGTCCTAACTGAGTCCCTGTAGCCTGCTCACGCTCTATCATGGTCGGCCTGAACTTGTGACTTTGTCCAGTGAGACCAGATTCCCTAGTTAGCGTTTTACATCTTTTGGCACTATTTTCTCTACAAACTTTGGAATTTGATATCTCTTGTTCTACTAATTGAATTTATGACGTTTTGGTCTTGCTTTATTTATTACATGAAGCTCTACGTTTCTAACACCAGTGATAGAGGAGGCAGCCAAAACAGAGTGCATCAGTTATAGAGACAGTCAACACAGAGTGCATCAATGGTAGATGTAAGGGTTTTGATTCACCCTCCAACTGAATAGGTACAATGTAATTGGTTCTTTATGCAGTTCAGGCTCTTGTCATTCAACATCAACCTCTAGCCCTTCAATCTCAATAAGAGGGTAGTATCGAAGCTCATAGAATTGACAATCAGTGCTTCCTTCTTCTTGGCCTCCTTTTTAATGTCTAGTCCCCTCCCTTCTTTGGTCTCCTTTCTCCCAAACTACCGGATGGTTTTGCCTTTGTTTACTGCTACCCTCAATGGTCAAATCAGGTCAGTGCTTAATTTATAAAAGAATGAGCGCCAGTGTCCAAAACTTTACTCTGATGGTTTAATTAAAAATCAGCACACCAAATACCAAGGCTCTGTAGTTTTGGATTCACCTCAGGCCTCTATAATTCACTATAAGACACTGCTCCTCCTTTAATTCACTCCTGCTGGTCTCTGTTTTCTACCTTCATGCTCATTTTTCTGTACTTCTGTCCCCCCTGCTTTCCCATTTGTGTGTTTTTCTGTCTCTTCCTTGCGGTCAATATCTGATGAAGAACAATAATTGCTGGTCCCCAAAAATGAGTGCCGGCGGGTCCCATCAGCATCCACCAGCTTAAATTAGGCACTGTATCAGGTGCTTACATTAATCCTATCTTCCACTAGGTACCACTATTTCTCCAGCAGCCCACTCTCTTTAGTGGTTCCAATTGCTTTCCCTTTAGGGCTGCAAACAACTGTGTGATCACTCATTATCTGCTCTATCAGTGAGCTCCTCTGTTCCCTTCAGCACTTCCCTTTATCCCATGCTGCCCAGTCTTTTCCTAGCTGTATCTGGCTGCTGTCATGCACTGTGGTACTTCAAATACTGCCTTTCTTGTAGTCCACTTTGCTTCACTTTCCTATGAACTTCACAGTTTGTAGTTTAGGGATTTCTGCCTTTCTTCTCTTCTTCCACAACTATACATTTGAAGATGCTTTGGTACAGGATTTAATGATCGAGTGAGAGTTTACACCCCAACACATTAGAAGCCTGTACAGCTAGAATATCTTAGCTGATGAAAACACCTGCAGCTAGGAGGCCAGGTTATATGTATAGCCTATCCCATTACTATCAAGGTTATAGTGGCACACACTTACTGAACACAGTTAGAGATGTACAGAAAGGGATATCCCCTTCTGCACTCCATAGTCAGGCTTGAGAAGACACACTTTAGGTCCAAACTCAAATATAAATGAGAAGTTGAAAAGTAAACTGTTTTGATTCCTCAAGATGGTAATCATACATATCGCTTCACTATGTACCATTAGATGTATTAAGTAGCTATTTAGCAACATTAAATAACCTGGTGTAGGATCTGTTTGTGGGATGTTTCCATTGTTTTACTGTTTGAAATGTTTAGCACAGGTTACTTTGGGGTTCATTTGTCCTTACCTTGACTAAGATTAAGACTGCTGCTTGACCAGGGCTCACACCTCAGTCAACCAACAACCCAATTTCTAACAGTTATCAATCACAGCCTGCCCTCCTTTCCAACGATATAATTACAGCAATCTTATGGTGCGCGGTAACAACAGTTACTCACACCAATAGATGAGGTTTCTATGCACTCTGTTGTGCAACCGTATGTACAAGTTATAGGCTGGTCTAGCTATATGATACTGAGACACTTTGGAAAGCTATCAGTAGGTAGTAGTTTTATGGCTCCCTTTGTTAAGGGATCCTTTGGCCACCAAGCTTTGAAAGGAGCTCTAACAGATTTGCCAACACAATTTTCTTATTGACTTTTACATCACTTCCTGCTAATGATAAATACTCCTTCTTGGTTCTGTTTCAGAATTTGAAATATTGGAATATGTCATGAGTTTCACTTCAGAACTGGCTGTGTCCTTTCACCCCATATAGTTGGAAGCGTATGCAGTAAAATCAATTGTTTTGTTCTATTACTGATAAAATACACGAGCAGCCGTATAACGAGAAAAACACTCCAATGCTCCCGGAAAGGGCTGATGTTGCTCGACATGATAAGCTCTTATTACATCCCATACTTTTTATGTTGGGTAAGCTGTCTGACCATGCCTTCCTCACCCCATATCTCAGGCCGGTGTGCAAAATATATGCATATAAAGGTGAAGCTGCTGGCTTTAAGCAGTACGTTTTTGTCAATAACTGTTACTATCCCTACTAGTACTCAAAATCATACAAGGAAAGTGAAAATGTAATGTAGATGTCTTATTACCTGTTCTAGCTTAATAAATAATAAAGTATTGTCTCTCCTATTGTAACAGGCTGGAGTGTTGTTCCAAACCATCCTGAAATCCATAACCATACAACAATACTCTCGGTAAGAAATTTTAATTTTCCATCTTTTGATTCTAGACGTGGTTTTCTTATTAGACAGAAGACTAAAACCACCTATTGGTGCATGTCCCCCTGAAATTCCTTCTGCCAGACTCTGATATGCTGCATTATGGGGCCAATTGTTTTAAATGGCAGCCATCGCCTTTACAGTATGATAAAAACAAAAAAGTAGTTGGTTTGGCAGCTTAAAAACAGCTTGTCCCTGTTCTATGTTGCTGAATGTTTATATGTTTGAATAAGTAGCAGTATGGGAAATTAGTTAATTTGTGTCCTTGGTATAAAGAAAACATTCAGGGTGAAATACCAACCTAAAAACAAGGGAGGTTAGGATTTTTGGATCTAGTAACCTATAGGAGGAGCTTTACATGGTACCAATATTAGGCTAATGTGAGCACAGCCTCACAGGGAGCCATACAAGCATAACAGGAATTTAAAAGCACCTTACAGTGTGGGGAAATCATAAGGGCAATGTTTGAAGTGAAGTGTTTTTGGTTTTAAAGGAACTGCACCATAGGATATAGGATGATATTGAAACAGATACACAGGTTTAAATGTTATCTTAGTGATATGTTCTGTGAAAACTATGGGGTAGAAAATCTCAAAAATAGGCGAGTTAAGTTAGCGATAACAGCAGTGGCAGTTACAGACTTGATATTTAGTCAGGAGTAGTCAGAATAATAATAAACTTTAAATGAAGAGCCATCGGGGACAGAATATTTTCAGCAGGCAGTCATGGCTGCCGCACACCTACTCCTTCTCTAAGGTCAATAAAAAAGTACATTTAATCACTTATGTCCTGTTTATGTAACACTCTGAGACTGAATGGCCCCTGTCAGCAGAATCACAAATTATCGCAGGTCAGATGGAACTTGCTTGTCAAACAAATAGAGAGCGGCATCTTGAAGACATTAGGTTTGCCGTACTTTGCCTGATTTTAAAATGGCGGCAATTCAAAGACATCGTGAGTACTTTACCCCTCTAGTTATTTTGAAAGTGTAATTCGAGGATGGTAATAAATCGTTGTCTCTGTTTTAAATTGTGTCCAGCCCTCATAGGTTGTTAAGCCCTTAGATCTGACTGACTGACCTGATATTTGATTTGGTTGGGCGCCTTTCTGGACTATGCCTATATATAGTCAATGGTCCTGCTCTCATGCCGCCATTTCATGAGGATTCTATCTCCTCACTACTGCTGTTACTACTATGATGATCCCGTTCTCAAGCCTTCAATGACTCGTGAAGCCATTGGACCTACTGCATGTACTGAAAACGGCGTCTACAGAGGACTGTTTCTCCCTAAGTTCGCAGTTCTTGTGGCCAGGCTGCTTTTTCCCTCATAGAGGGGCCTCCCATCGTCCTGTGTAACGGCCAATGCCAGTCTATAGAGCTGAGTCAATTTATGAGATCCCACAACGGCAATAACTTAGTGGGCCTTAATCATTAGCTTTGCACAGCAAAATCTCAACGCCTCCCATTGCGCTGCCTTTTCCGCCCCTGCACCTTTCTGTTGAAAGAACCAAGATCGCTGTCTTTTCTCCCACCGCCTTATCCTCTTCCCTATGATCCCACCATCTCTAGGTTTCTACTTTCACAATGGAGATAAGTCCAGATCCCAATGGTTCCAATGCCTTCATCATCAATTATCCAACTGACCTCTCCAAAAATGCGGCAAAAAAATACAAACACTGCATACTCAAAGCTAGACCAGAAATTCTATTCTCAGACCCCTATTTCTGCACCAACAAAGGTACCCTGGTGAATGACCTCATCTTCTATACCAGAAAACGGGCATGCTGGCGATTAATGTTCTTCTCCTTGCTCCGAATAACAGGATCTAAGAAAACCCCACATGGCATCAAACTAACAACATCTCACTCGTCCTCCCTCAAAGCCTCCACCACTATCACCCTGTACAATAATGGTATCATAATAATCCAACTTTCTAATAGCAACCTAGCAAAGATGGCCAATTTTTACCCCACTCTTAAAAATGCTGTGTATGGCAACCCCTCTGACTCCTACTCAACCTCTACTTCTCCGTTGGACTTAACTAGTACCACCCCCTTAACAGTTGCGAGTACCCCACTCTCCCCTAACCCCTCATCTCTTATTGATGATCCTAGCACCGCCTTGTCCCCAGTGGAATTATGTCATCCCACTAGATGGCTGGCGGATCTATGGGATCAATCTCATCACCGTCTGTCAGTCCGTCACTGGGTTTCGCTCAATCTGAGAGGTTCCCTCATGTCATACAGTTACTTGACGAGGCCCCTTTCCCCATCCATATTACCTTGCCACAGACAATGCCACTTTCTGAACAACGAGTCCCCACACAGGCCTCAACTGACTTACGCAGATGCTCCCCATCACCGATCTTTTCTCCCTCACACACCCCACCCCTAGACCAACATTCAGACCTGGCTGCGCGCCTTGACAAGATCTCTAGTCAGTTGCTCCGTCTCACTTCTGAGCTACATGACCTGAAATCCCTCTCAAATGACTTTTTCCCAATGTTCAGTTCTCTCTTCACCTCTTTGAATTGGCCCAGATCATCCACCAGGGACTGCGACTTCACGGATCAGCCGCTAGCCCCCGCCTTTTCGAAATCCTTTCCCCTACCCAATGCCTCCGCCAGCCTCATAGGATCTGGGACACTCCCGGCGTCTACTGATTATATTTAATAAGCGATAACTTTAAATTGGGACCAGGTAGGATTGTCGAGTTTGGTGTCTAAGAAATCATAATTAAAACCCTCTTTAATGGTAAAGTCGGATTTTAAGTCACAATCCCGGGGACCACTGCCTGCCCTTAAAAAAATGAAGCTGGAAAGATTATTTTTTTCTTTTTTAGAAGCAGCCCTTCTTCCTTTAAGGAAAACGTGTTGCATTTAAAAAAAACTGCTTTATTAAAAAAGCAGTCACAGACATGGTTGTCTGCTGATCCCAGTAGGCTACCATCCCTGTGAGTGCTAGCCATTCCCAATGGGGTCGCAAAATTGCGACTGCCTCATGAATATTGATGAGGCATGCAATTTGAGATCCCATTGGGAATCACAAACAGTGTCTGAGACACTGTTATACATTCACTTTTGCGAGTCGCAATGTGACGCAATTTGCGACTCGCAAATGTGCATGTTCGTACATCTGGCCCTAAAAGGAATAAATCAGGATCTGGGAAGGCTTGATAAATAATTGGGATCATTAGGTAGCAGGAATGGGAATCGGCAAAGACAGGAGTAGGAAACTGAGAATATTACTTTACTGACAAGAACTTGGAACAGTGAGGAACAGAACAGAAAATCAAGGGTTGTGATTTTTCAAACTCATACTGAAACATAGCAGTCTGGAGTCTAAGGATTTATTTTTCAGAAAGTGTAGCGTGGAGTAGCAGAACAAGCTCTTTAATGCAGATAGAAAACTAGTATAACAGAAAGTGTGAAACAGAAACCCTGGATTCATCTTGTGATGTTTCTGGGTTCGAGTTCTAAATAATGTTACCTATCTCTCTATTTAGGTCTCTTCTGCAGACAGCTTTTGCATATCTGTGGTTGAAAGACATACTGTGCCCCACACCAAAATGTTTAGTGGGCTTTGGGCTAGCCCATTGCTTACCATTTATTGCCTTTATTGTCCCTCTGATTCGCCTGCTGCTTTTCATTTGCATTCCTTCCTATTCTTGTTTTTGCCTATTTTAGAGCACAGCTTCTTTACTATCCTTTTGATTGGAAGACTTGTTGGTCTATTGCTCACATTCAAGGAATTAATGTTTTCCTATTCTTTCAGCACTTCATGAGAGAGCATGTGTTTTTTCCCACTCTCCCACATGTGCTGCCTGCCCTGTCAAACATGATGTCTGCTGCGAGCTCCATGTTGCTCCCTCCTCGCCATCATAGTTCATCCATTTCTGCCCTCAACTCTCGTAGGCTTTTATTTATTTTTAATTATTTTTTCCATCTCATATCTTTACCTCTTCGGCCTCTATTTCTCTCCCACCCGTCAACTCCCCCTTGTTCCACCCGGCATTAACTGCTCCCCAAGTAGTCCTCTATAGTTTCCGCACCCCTCCTTTGTGTTCTTAAAAATAAGTGTGTAAGAAATTGGGTTACTGGTTGCAGGCAGTGAAACCCTTCTCAAGCAGCAACCACAATTCATCTCAGGGTGAAATAACAAGCAAACCCTAAAATAACCTGTGCTCAACCATCCGGTAGCTTGGCACAGAGCAGTCAGGCTTAACTCAGAGGCAATGTGTGAAGTATTTGCACAACACTTCAAACTGTAACACCATAAAAACACATCATATTATGATCCCACAACAGATTTAGAAAAATTGAGTACATTTTAAGAAATAAAACAAGACCACAATGACAAACATCCAATCAGTAGTAACGGAGAAATGCATGTTTAAAGGTTTCATTAAAAATAGCGCCAAAAAGCACAAAGCGCCAACTGTGGATATCTGGTCATGCCAGACCAGGACGAAGTCACAAGTTCAGGCCACTCGCGATGGAGCACGGGCTAGCTACTGCGGCGAGGCTGCGGTGAGAGGTCCTGCAAAATTATGGAAAACCTTGTCGAACAGGCTTGCGATGTAAAGTCTGACATTATGGATGCCTTGCGTAGTTGTGGCAATGCGGCGGTTCCGAGGAGCTCCAAGGCTGCGATGTGGAGTCTGGCATCGTCGTGGAGGCTGCCATTGATGAAGGATGCACAGGCCTGGGCCAATGATGCATTGCGCAGCTGTGGTTACGAGGCATTGAGCTGCAATGCGGTGTGGATCTTTTCAGCAGTTCCAATTCACGCAGCAGCGGCAATGCATCTGGTCTGCTCGGGGTTGCGCCGCACAGCAGAAGAGATGCATCGGCTACACTGGAGCACCTTAAACCCTAGGTCTAGGACTGGAGTGGCACCCCATGGCAGGGTAGACAAATAGATGGCTGTGTTCAAGGTTGTAGGCATCTTTCCTGAGGCTCTAGTCAGAAGGCCAGTCAACTAGCCCTTGGAGTCAGTGTGGGGTCCTGGGTTCAACAGATGCAGGTACAGTCCTCCTCACCATTGGAGAATGGCAGCAGGTGAGCACAGCAGGACAGCAGTCCAGCAGAGTGGCAGTCCTTGTAGCAGCACAGCAGTCCTTGCTCGCAGGGTATCCACAGGTCCAGAAGTGAACTGAAATGTTGGTGTCTGAGGTCCAGTATTTATACTCAGTTGTGCCTCTGAGGTGGGTGTATAGCTTCTAAAGCATTCCCTTTGAAGTATCCTGCCTACCTTCTCCTGGCTCCAGTTTAACTACCGGGGGTATGGAGCCCTTTGTGTGGAGGCAGAACACAGCCTATTCAAGTATAAACAGGGCTGTGTTCAGCTCCACCCTCCCATCCTGCCACTGATGGCCCATTGAGGCACACCTAAGCTCTCTATTGTGTATGGCTGCCAATTATGAATATGCTAAGTCCAACTGTCAACTAAACCCAGTCACATGACCCAGAGACAAGCTACAGGCACTAAATGGTTACGGCAGGAAATGTCAACTTTCTAAAAGTGGCATTTTCAAAATTGTAATTTAAAATCCAACTTCTCCATAACTGAGGATGTGCCATTACAATTCCAAAGATACCAAACATGAACTGGTTACCTGCTCCCATTTGAAAATTACAACGTATTAAATATAGTAAGGATTCTCCAATGTCATCAAATGGCAGAAGTAAACCTCGCAGTAGGGAAAACAAATGTAAGAGTTTTTCACTACCAGAACATATAAAACTGAAAAGTAAATACCCAACCTTTTAAATACACTGCACTTTGCACTCTGGCTGTCCAGATCCTACCCTAGGGTTGACTTACATGTGTTGAACAGGAAGGTTTGGGTCTGGCAAAAGGTTTATTTTGACAGGTCAACATGGTAGTTTAAAACCGCACACACATGCTGCAATGACAGGCCTGAGACAGTTTTAAAGGACAACTTAAATGGGAGGCAGAATCAGTGCTGGAGGCACACTGGAAGCATTTAATTTATAGGTCCTGGGTACATGTAGGACCACTGTACTAGGGACTTATAGGTAAATTAAAGATGTCAGTTGGGGATAAGCAAAAGTCACCATGATTTAAGGAGTGAGCACATGCACTTTAGCACTGGTTAGCAGTGGTAAAGTGTGCAGAATCTTAAGGACAACATAAACGATATCAGCAAAAATAAAAGATGAAGGCAAAAAGTTTAGGGGAAGAGCAACCTAAGGCTGACAGGTCTAACAAAATGTCTATTTTTGTACTTTTTTTGGAGGTCCTGGCCACAGCCATTTGCTGCTAGACTTCTTTTTTTCAAATGCTCTGTTGCACTCATTAACATTTTTTTGTATTTTTTATTTACGCTCTAGACTGACTTTTTTTATCACGGAATGGTGACTAAAAATTAAGCAAAATGGTAGCCACCTCATGACATGTGCGCATGCATGGTGACTTATGCGCACACATACGTCATCAGGCTGTGTCACCATAACATCATGACGGTAGGTCAAAAAGGCAAGATGTATTCACCTTGGAATCCTTTTTTTCTATTTTTGCAATTCATCCAATGAGCTCAAATTATTAGTTTTGAAAATGCCAGCCAAATTAACTGCCTTTCTAAAACGTATAGTAAATTTACAAGGAAATACACATTAAAAATGTACAAGAGGGGGCATGGCCGAAGGCGTCAAGATGGCGGTCGCACTTTGAAAGTGCTCTGGACCCCCTCCGTCATCCGCCTTCTCTCCGGTCACTTCTGCTGCCTTCTACCTGTGTCCCGTGCTGCTGGAGCCTTTGTGCACCTCCTGCTCTTCTCTGGAGGTTTTTAGGCCCGCGATTGTTGCTGCCGCCGCCGGTGGGCGTCAGTTTACTCGGCCGGCCGCCGCAGAGCTAAAATGGCAGCCCCGCTGAAGTCCTGCTTTGCTGTGGTGGAGCCCTGACGCGGTCGACCCCTCCACCCCCTTGGCGGGGGCTCTCCTGGTGGCGAGGAGGGCGGAGAGTCCTGGCTGCTCCGAGTCTTCAAACAGCGCTGTGGAGGAGCTTCATGGACGGGCGGTTCCCGCGCTTTGCGCGGGAACCCGCAACCTCTTGGCTGCGGTGAGTGCGGACCTCAGGGAGCGGGAGATCGGCTGCCGGTATCAGGCAGCGGTGTGGGGGGAGGCCGATAGCACCTGTGTACACCAGCCTTGAGGGCATCTGCATCTTCACATCGGCTCCCTCCCTCGCGGTAGTGCTTGAGCTGCGGAGGAGGTGCGGCAGTCCTGGTCAGCCTCAGCTATCGAACCTCGCGTCCCTGGGGGCCCCCCCCTCCCCTCCCCTTGGACTGAACCGGCTGAATGGAGTGGGGGAACGGTTGGAGGGTGCGCAGGCCTGTTACCGCTGGTCTGAGGGCTTTGTTCATCATCCTGCTGGTTGCCCTAAGGAACCCAGGGCATTTTACTTGGGGTGGCTGGGGGGTCGCAGCGTGGCCTGAGCTGTTGGTCCCCTTGCAAGTTCTTTCGGCACCCACCTCCAGCCTGATGTGGGTAGGCCTTGGAGGCCTGGTGAGGTGCTGACTTCGGCTACCAGGGCGGGTAGCGGAGGGTGGGCCCAGGGTCGTGCCTGCGGTTCGTCTGGGGACATTGGTGGTGGCGGAGGTTAGTCCAGGGGTCTGCCGACCACACCGAGGGTGTCCCTGGTGAGTAGTGTTGGGGTCGGAGATCGGCCACTACGTCAGGTGGAGGGGCGGCCGGGTGGATTGATGCCCTGGCCCCCCCTCCCCTCCAGTATCACCCTCCGTTTCCGCTCCTCCTCTGGTTCTGGACCGGTTCCTTCCACCCGCTGTCAGGGCCGAACATTGGTCTGCTTCCCCAGCGGAGCCTCTGGGGGGGGGGGCCAAGGTGGGATTCGGCCACCGTGTCGGGTGGCGGCGGGACAACGCCTCCTGCCCCCCTTGTCGGAGTAACGAGCCTCGCGTCCTTCTAAACCGCGCTCCCTGTCATGAGGCGTGTCCTTGACCCGTCTGGTGGGAGTTTGAAGGTTTTTTACTGATCGGATTCCGGGCCTCGGCCACCACATGGACTGGCTGTTTGTCGCGGCCCTCTGCTTTGCCCCTGAGGGTGAGGTGGCGGCTGCTAAATGGGGGGGACCAGTTTGAAAACGCTGTAGTAGTGGTCGCCACAAGGAGTGACCGTTCCCCGCTGGGTCATCGTGTGGGGCCTACCATCTGGAGCGACCCTTTGGACTGCGACAGCCTTCCTTGGGCTCGGGGGGGACTTTAGGCGACGGGACCTGATTACCGACGGTCTGGGTGCGGCGGGTCCCCCCTCTCTTCCTCCGTGGACCGGCTCGCCCGTCCTATGTCGATAGGAGCCAGCTCTGGTGGCCATGGGCAAAAGCCATACCCAGCAGGCTCCGGCCCCCCAGATCCAAACGAAGATGGACCAATTTACCACATCGGACAGGGATCATGGCAGCAAAGCGCCCAATGGGTCGTGCACCCCCAGGGTCGACCTCACCACCATCCTGCAAGCGATAGGCACATCGCAGGCATCCATCGAGAATAAGATCAGAGAAGTACGAGGCGGAGGCTCGTATCTTGTCAGCGGAGGACAACATCGGCCAACTCAAGACCCAGGTGGCGCGCCTTCAGACTCAGACCTCGGAGCTCCACCGCAGGGTTGGGGACGCCAAAAACAGGTCGCGACGTAACAACCTGCGCCTTGTGGGGTTTCCCGAAGGAGTGGAACATGGTCGTGTTGACACTTTTGTGGAATCCTGGGTGCGCTCCTGGATGCCTAAGGACTCCCTCTCGTCATGGTTTGCTGTCGAGCGGGCTCAACGCTTCTTGGCTCCTCAACCTCCGCCCGGAGCCCCTGCCTGTCCCATAATTCTGAGGGTCCTTAACTTCAGAGACAGAGACGCTATCCTGGGAGCGGCCAGGGCAAAGGGCCTGTTACACTTTCAGAATGCCAGAATCATGGTCTTCCCAGACTGCACCAGGGAGGTGCAGACTTAGAGGCGAACTTATGACGAGGTAAAGCAGAAGCTCCGGAACTTGGGTCTCCGGTACGGCCTTCTCTTCCCGGCCCGGCTCAAGGCCCTCTTCCAAAATCAAACTATCTTCTTTGATACCCAACAGGCGGTCTGGAACTGGCTCACGGAGGAGCGGCCCCTTGCGGCTTGGTCGCCCTCCCCTTCAGCACACCGGGTTCCTTCACAGGCGCTCCTGACTGCGCCTCAACCCCGGAGGCGTCGAACCAGGTCACGTAAGAAGACTGCCCGTCGGGGGGGGCGTCCCCATCACCAGGGGTATCATCTGGGCGCCCCCCTCTCAAGCTTCGATCCAGGGCTCCGGTTCCCCAGGCCCGCCTGCCCGGCAGGTGGACTTGAGTGGTAACCCGGGCCACCCGGAGACCCCGCGCCAGGCCGTGTCCGACTCTGACCTGTCTCGGAGCCCTACGCTCCACGGATCTGGTGACGACGAGGTTGCTTGACTGAGGCTGAAATCGAACACTTTCCGATTCAACTCCCGACCTCTTAAGTGTGGAGCCGCCCTTCCGCCCCCTGGGGCAGAGGCCCTGCGGCCTTCGGCTGGAGGGCAATTTCATGCTCAGTCCCCTGAATCCCCTGAATCGGTTCTGGACCCGCCCGTCTGTCCCCTTAGTTCTGGAATTGGGGGGGGGGGAGCGCACGCTCTGGGGGCTCTCCACTGTTGTTTGACTCATTTCCTCCTTCATTCCCTGGATTCACCTGCAATTCATAATGTATGTAGTTCTATGTGTAGTGGCAGCTGATGTTGCATTTCATCCGTACCAAAGGAGGGGGGTCCATCTTCGCAGTATTCTTGCCTCGCTAACCGTTTTCTCTTAGCACCTAGTCTGTTTGTCAGGTTGTTGTTTTGACCTATTTCCTTTCAGGGCGACAGATGCTTCCTTTTCAGAAGTGTAGGGTGGGGGGAGTTGGGGGATTGGGAGGGGGGGGGAAGACCGTTGTCTCCTGATTGTTTGTTGTTTTTAGCCGCCCACGGGCAGCTGTCTCTGGGTTTCTTGATAGACACACACGCACAAATGCCTTCGGCGACGACAAGCGACTCCTTACCCCACGCGCCCCTTGCACCGAGGCCTCGAGTGAGGTTCATGGTTTCCCTTGGGTTCTGGGACCGCCCGAGCAGCGGTTCCCCCTTACGCACACTACCCACCAAGATGATGTCCACTCCACATAGGGCCCTACACATCCTTTCCTGGAACGCGAATGGTCTTTTGGACCGGATCAAATGTACAGCGGTTCTTGGCCCTGACATCCTGCTCCTCCAGGTAACACACCTCCTGGGTTCCCGATGTAACTTCCTCGCCCGCAACGGGTTCGACAGGGTTTGGCATTCGGGTTTCACGTGAGGTTCCTGAGGGGTGGCAATACTGCTCCGGAAAGGGCTTCCCTTCACCCTGACACAGGCTGTAACGGATTTGCAGGGCCGATACGTGGCCCTAACGGGCATGATCGAGGGGCATCCTCTTAACCTTCTGTGTACTTACATTCCTCCCACCAATCTGGCCTTTACCCTTAGCCAACTAACGCAGGTTCTTGCCTCCCTTCCCCAGGGTCTGATGGTTGTGGGGGGCGACTTTAATACGGTCCTGCATCCCTCGCATGACGCGACGGGCACCCCATCGGCTTCCTGTTTGTCCTCTGCAAAGCGACTTTCTGACTGGTCCTCCGCCTTAGGCCTCTGTGATGCCTGGAGAGTATGGAATCCCCGTAGAGCTCAGTACACACATACATCGGCAGCCCACGGCACGCGCTATCGTATTGACCTGCTCCTGTTACCGGCTGCAGACTGTCAATTGGTGACCGGGGCCGTGATCCTACCAAGGGGCATCTCCGATCACTCCCCTGTCTCCCTCCGTCCCGGAAACCCCCTTGCTGGCACCCGCACAGTCTGGCGGATGAATGCCTGGTTCCTGCAGGACGCGAACTTTGTTGAATCTCTCAGGCAGGAGTTGAAACATTACTTTTGCACCAATGCCGGCTCGGTCTCCTCGCCGGGGCCTTGTGGGAGGCCAGCAAGGCAGTGATGCCGGGTGTGGGTAGGGGTCTGGTACATGCGAAGCGCAGAGAGCAATCCGCCAGGCTGGCGCAGTTGGAGGCCCAGGCGGCGCGGCTGGTGGGCGCCCAGGCTGACCTTGAAGAGACCGTCTCCATTCGTCAGCTCGCACTGATCCGGGAGGAGATCTGCCAGATTTTGCTGGAATCAGCCAAAACGCTTTGGCGCTCCTCTGTGGCACGCATTTACGGTTGGGGCAACAAAAACTGCAAACTTTTGCATAACCTGGTGTCCTACCCCAAGGCCAACCGCATCATTCCGGAGATCCGGGGTGAAGGGGGGGCTCACCATGTCACCTCTCTGGTCATCGCTCGGACCTTCACCAGCTACTACGCAACCCTTTATGCAGCCCGAACCCCTCAGTCTTCCTTGGGGGCCCTATTGGCCCACACTGGGACACAGTGGCCCTGCCTCTCTCAGACAGATTCTGCAACTCTCGACCGCCCCATCACGGCCGAGGAGGTACACGGGGCCATCTCACTGTTGCGCTCCGGCAAAACGCCTGGGCCCGACGGCTATCCCCAGGAGTATTATGCGGCATTTCCGGACACGCTGGTTCCGCGAATGGTGGAGTTGTTCAATCACTTGGTGGAAGTGGGGTCCTTTCCGCCTGAGACGGACGTGGCCACTATTGTAGTCCTTCCAAAGACGCGGCTGCCCTCACTCGCCTGCGCGAATTACCGTCCCATCTCCCTTATTAATACGGAGATCAAACTTTTTGCCACAGTGGTAGCCCAGAGACTTCGCCCCCTCTTGCAAACGCTGGTCCATCTGGACCAATGCGGTTTTATACCTGCCCGGGGCACTCGGCATTGCATACGCCGCCTCCACCTCGCTCTGGCACACCGCAGCCATCTCACCCCGCCCTGCTCTTACTAGACTTCGAGAAAGCCTTTAATACGGTGGACTGGGGCTACCTGGGAGATGTATTGGAGAGGATGGGTGTTGGTCCCGCGTTCCGGCATTTGATCCGGGTCCTATACTCCGCTCCTAGTGCTAGGGTCCTTGTCAACGGTGTACTCTCCGACCCCTTCCCCATCCAGAGGGGCACCCGCCAAGGCTGCCTGCTCTCCCCGCTTTTATTTGCCCTTGCGATGGAACCCCTGGCTTTCCTTATCCGCCAATATCCCCTCATTCGGGGTTGGGCCTGGGACCTGACCCAGATTGACAAAATAGCCTTATACGCGGATGACGTCCTCCTCTTTCTGGCGGATCCCAAGTGTTCCGACCCGAGATGTCTGGATGCTCTTTCGGCCTTTGAGCAGATTTCCGGGCTCAGGCTTAACTCTGCGAAATCCACGCTGGTCCCCCTGCAACCCACATGGGCATGCTTTGATTGTCAGACATCCATCCCCCTGCGTAGGCAATCCTTTAAATATCTAGGGGTGTGGATCGCTTTACACCCGGAGCTCGAAAAGGCTATGAACATCAGCCCTCTGGTTACTAGGGCAAGGGAGGACCTCAAGAACCGGCAATCTCTCCCCCTCAACCCTCTTGGCAGAAGCACCCTTTTCAAAATGATGGTCCTCCCCTGCTTCCTATACATACTACAAAATGTTACCTTGTATCTCCCGGGGAGTTCGTTCCAGGAAATGGACGGGGTCCTTACTCGCTTCCTGTAGGGGGGAAGGAGGCCGCGAATGTCCCTGGCGTGCTGCCACATACCCCCCTATGACGGGGGAATGGGGGTGACTAATCTCCACCTTTACTACCTGGCCACGCGGCTTATCGTGATCCATGATTGGTTTGCGGGAGGCTGGTCCGACCCGGCGTACAGAGTGGAACTTATATCGCTAGATTTTTCGCAGCTCCAAGCCTATATGTATGGGAGTCCGGTGCCACAGGCTCTTCCCACCGTCACCAGGGCAGTGTTTATGACCTGGCGTGTGGCACTGAGATATGTAAAGGGGGATCGGAGACTTACCAGGCACACGCCCCTGTGGAGTGGGACGCGGCTGGCGGAGGTTTCCTCTCTCCAGGACTTTCGCAGGTGGGACCTCATAGGGATCTCGCTGTTGGGGGACATCTGGGTGGGGGACCATGTCAGATCCTTTGCAGACCTACAACACCGTTACTCCCTCCATTCCTCCCAATTCTATAGGTATCTACAATTGTGGCACGCCCTTCAGCTCCACGTCCCTTCCCCCGTGTCCTTCCCTGAATTCAGCCCCCTGGAGGCCCAGGTGATGATGGAGAACCTGGGTAGAGGAGGGGTGTCGCGGATCTACCGCTCCCTCGTGAACAGCCGGGTGGTCCTAGATCCGCTTCGCGCTCGCTGGGAGGGGTGGTTGGGTCCCCTGGAAGACGCGGATTGGAGGGATGCCCTTATGGCACCCAAAACGCTGACTACCTCCTCCAAGTAGCGTCTAGTCCAACTCTACTATCTCCACGCAGCTTACCTCTCCCCCGCACGCCTGTGCAATGCCCGCTTACGTCCCTCTCCGTCCTGCACGCGCTGCCAATGGGCTCCAGCTGACTTCTACCACATGGTGTGGCAATGCCCCGCCCTAGCGACATTCTGGACGGGGTTGGAGCGGGAGCTCATGCAGGCCCTTGGGTGGGAGGTGCCCCATGAACCGCGGCGTCTGCTCCTGCGGGTGTTTGACGGCCTTGATGGATCCCAGGCTGATAAGCGCTTGTTGGGCACGGCGTTGGCGGTGGCAAAACGAGACATTGCGGCACTATGGTCTCAGGCTAAATCCCCCTCAGTCCGGAGATGGAGGAGGGGAGTGGACTGGTGTGGCACTCAGGAGGAGCCTCTTTTTGAAGCCCGAGGATGCCCTGAACTGTTTGGTAAAATCTGGGGCAAATGGTTCAACTTACTTAGGGTCTGAGGTTTCCGTGTGCTTCTTGTATATTTTCCTTTTCTCAGTGGATGGTATGCCCTTCCCCTGAATGCTTTTATGAATTCTTGTCATTTCTGATGATTGCAATGTGCGTGAATAATGTGTCTGATTTAATGCCACTAAATTTCTTGTTCTCTTCAAAACCTAATAAAATTGATTATTAAAAAAAAAAAATATGTACAAGAAAGAATGGACTGCTTCGCTGTGTTGAATGGGAAAATCGAATTCCTAGATTATAATTCCTCTGTATTCCCAATCAAAACCCCTATCATGCTTTCAACAGAGGCATCAGCGGAGTCAAAATAAAGGCGATCATATAATGTGATCTATTCTGATAGCAGTGCGGATTTAAAAGGACAGAAGTGAATGTATTCTCAAACGTTTTGTTGACCTTTGATACATGGACGTTTTAGAGGGAAATCTTTGGTTGAAGCCTGTGAGAGTAAGGTGGTTCTTTTATGCATTAAAGGACATGTTTGTGGATGGCAGAGAAACGCAACCATGATAGGGTGTTTAAAGGTTTCTGTAGACAAAGGTTACTGCGTGGCAAACAGTACTACAGCAGATGACTCGATTCCCTTTCTGGGATTAAACTGATCACAACTTAAAGTTGTAAAGTGAGGAATTTTATATTTGCTTTCGATTCACAAGAAGAGGGGTGGCACATTAATAAAAGAAATATTTACGCAGAGGATTTCTTTAATGAAAATATTTGTTACACCGTCGGAAAAATCTCTTGAAAATGCACTTTGAAGAATTTGTGTCTGTAGACAGTATATCAAAATTAAAACTATATTAATCTCAGTTTTTATTAAATCACGTTATTAAGTATTCTGGAAGAAAGTGTCCGTGGATTAATGTAATAAACTGTGCAAAAAAGCAAACTTTTATTGAGCTAATTTAAAGTCAAACAGTTGGTTATACAGCATATGGTCATTTGGGGCGAGTGAATGATAACACATCGATTGTCCCTGTAAATTAAACTGCAGTGAACACATTGAACACACATACCCAGTCATTTACAAAATGGGACTCTTACAGAAATAGTGTTCATTAGTTTAGTTTCATTCATATGGCAATTTGCAATTTTACATCAAACCTACAAGAAATATTTACCAATACATGTTTTTTTATGTTAATCTCATATGCATTTATAAAATGTTAAGATACATGTTCAATGTGATATGTTTTTGTAAAAGTGCAGTTTGAGAAACACCTACAATAAAATATTTTAGTTTTAACATTGTCTGCCGACTTTGAAATCATCTAATGTAATAACCCAAAGACCCCGTTCCCTTTTGGAGCCATTTAGGATGACACTAACTATCATATACTCCACTGCAGGTTTACAATCCCCTAACTGCATTTTAGCAATGGCTGCATTCAAGCTAAAGCATCCTTTCCAGTTTTCCTCCATGATATCTCATTTTTCCACTCACTCTCTCGACTTTCTTTGAAAGAGATTTGTAATTTCTGCGAATAGGAAAACCCTGCCCTACCTCCGAAAGAGTTAAACTCAGAATATTGTATACCAAACTTGCAACTTCCTTTGCACAAGTACATTGATGTTTATTATTAATTCTCTTCAGGTTGTCTGCATCGGTGCTGCAAGGATTCACATGTGGTGCCTCCAACAGTTTGAACAGCACCACATTAAGCACCCTTATTCAGGCAATGAATGGAAAAGATGTCAACATTCCGAGTAGCCAGGTAATGCTTGGCTTAGTAACAGAAAATGCTTTGGATATTATTCACCTCTGTTTAGAAATGTTCCAGGCATTTGGATGTGTAGATTGCCTAGGCTTGTTTAATTTATCAGAGGTGAAAAATGGGGCTTGGCAAGAAGAATCAGAACAAAGCTTTCCAAACACCCCCCCCATACCAAGTCCAAATTAGTGTTCAACATACTAAGGGTCCAGTAATCTTTTTCTACATTGAAGCAACTTAATTCTGGGCCATGCCACTCCTATTAATAAGCCTGGACAAAGCACTACGCTAGGCTTGCGTAGTTTGTGAAGTTTGCGCTACTTCGCACTACGCAAATTGCATGTAGCACAGTGCAAACACCCGTAGCGTAGTGTAGCGGTCATTTTTTGCTTGCTCGCGGTCCTCAACGTCAAGTTGGCGACCGCGAGCAAACAAAATGACATCCCGGCGAGACTTTTTCCTCGTTCGCGATCAGCAACATCAATTTGCCGATCGCGAGCGTGGAAAATAAACCTCCCGGCGAGCTTCTCGACGCAGGGAGGTCAGGTTTCTCATTGCGAGTGGTCATGTATGCTTGCGACCGCTCGCGATGAGAAACTACCCGTCTGCGGTTGAGAAAGCTGCCGCTCGAGTAGAAATCTACTCGAGCGGCAGAAAACGACCGCTTGCACTGTGCAAGATGCAGTTTGCACTGATTGCACAGTGCGGACAAGCATCCGGCACTGTGCAATCCGTGCGAACAGCATCTTGCACAGTGCACTATGCACTTCGCGTAGCTACGCATAGCGCAAATTCGCAAACTACGCCCAGGGTTACTTATTAACAAGGTGTGTTTCACAGGCTTAGGTACACTATGATTGTGGGAAGCATGTATCAGCACTCTAAACGGTGAAGTACTTTCTGTGGGTAAACTTTCTCGCTTAGCCATTAAAACTTCCTTAAATCACATGCACATCAACTAATGCCATGCTTGTCCTGACATGGAAAGCCAGAACTCATACATGCCCCGTTCTCTGATACACCTTAAGTAAAAACAAAAAATATAAAGAGGTTTATAGAAGCTAACTAGAACTAGATGTAAAAAAGAAAAGACTAGGATAAGACTAGAACAGAACATGGATTACACTTTATTGCTCTCAAAATCATGACTCTCCTGACCATGATGCTCCGTGGGCACAATGGAATAAATCATTGTCACAGTGAATAACTCTACAGAACTGTATTTGACTTTAAGGAGTCCATTAACACCACAGCTCAAGTGATATGTGACTTATCTTCACAAATCTGTCACAAAGAAAGTATCTGATTTCTTCACCCAGAGTTAAAAACAGAAAATATCATATCAACTGACTAGTTAATACATTCTATAAAATCGTTACCCAGGAAACATGCTGTATAAATAATGTCTTGCTAAGAGAATATATAGTGCCTGATACTTTAAAAAAAAGCCATAATCACGCTACAGTTAAAGCAAATAGCTCTAAACTCAGAAAACATTTTAGGTTTCTGTCCCAAAACATATCTAATTGTTAGCAAACTCTTACAAAATACAGTAACAACGCAAATTCAGATTTGTTTAGAGAGAAAGGAAATCTTTGTCCCTAGCCAATTCAAATATCTTGCAGTGCAGACAGCTTTTCTAGCGAGAGCGCACAAGATCCTTGGGAGAGAGATTAATGGTACTCATCAATTCTCATCTTTTGGACCACTCTGTTGTCTTACATTCATTGAAAACTTCCACCTCATGCCACAAGCTCAAATTGTCACAGGTCTCGATGGGATTCCTCTTGCCAAGTTTGAATCTTTCCTTGAGTTTCAAACCACCAGTATTCAGATGGAACCTCATACATCCGCTGCCAGATTCCTTTATTGTGGCTTTTTCCAGGGATCAGCTCTTATCTCAATTCCGTATCAGTCCACCACTAGACAATGAAAAAAACTGAAGGTCTCATAATATAGCCTTATAGCCCACCGTAGCGGGCTATACCGGCTATTAAAGGCCCGCTGCGGCGTTAAAGGCCCGAGCCGAAGGCGAGGGACTTTAACAAAAGCAGCGGGACTTTAATAGCGGTATAGCCCTGCTACGAAGGGCTATAAGGCTATTAGAACATTCTGCCACTAGAGGGCAGAATGTTCTAACAAATTAAACAAAGGCCTCTCGAAGCCTGAGGGGATTTAAATCCCCTCGAGCTCCGAGAGCCCTTTGTAAAACATTGGAATGTTGCTCTGCAGGCCTTTACCAGCCCATAAAAGCATGGAGCACTCCATTGTCTACAATAGAGGTCCCAACATTCCAATGTTCTAATATATTTTAACGGTAAAGACATGAGTATGTGATAAAAAACTAAAGTTAATGATAATTGTCAATTGTAAATAATGCTTTTTCTGTGAAAATGATATTTTACAGATGAGTTGCATGACAAAGAGACTGACGCTGACTGGTACTTCAGCAGAAATACTGAATTACCCAAATGATGTCCTTTTATATGTTGGGTAAGGCCGTCCACTTTCTTGATTAATTTATTGCTTGCTTTGTTATCGAGTGTACAGCAACCTTAGGGTTGATATTGCGTTTGGCAGGGTGGCTGCCAGTCTAGCCACAACCAGCCTGGTACATTTAAAATGGTCTGTCCTTTGTGTAACCACAATTCTCCTGAAATGGCTCCTGCCTCGATGGCAGAAACCAGCTTGCTGGAAAACTACTGAAGGCAGGTCTGCAATGACATGTTAGTATGGAAGATCTGCCATATTCCAAAAGACATCCCCCCTTCCGAGGCGATAAGAAAAAACATAAGAAATCACCCCCTTGTGCAGCAACATTTCTCCTAGCCCATGGGGAATATTTTGGGACATTTTGTATCTGGGTCTGATCATGTCTGACATGGTATCCTCATAGAAAAGGGATGTCAGCAGAAATAGTGCAAGTTAAAAAACACATTGTGCCAACTTCTAAATGTAGTGGGGGAACCAAAAAGAGGATGGTGAGGGCATTTGCTAATTTGTGGTTGATGGAAATAGACTCCTATAAGTGAAGGACTAAGTTCGTTCTTTATTAGTTTCAGAGAGACTGAGAGTAAGCTATCCTTACTTTGGTTAAATGCAGCAGAAGATATGTCCTGCAATGCTCCAGCCAGATTAAACTGTATGGGTATTGGATCTCACCACCTGAAAAAGCATAGGTGAAGATAAGTTAACCAGGTCCTATTTCCAGGAAATGTCTCCTAAAGAGAAAACCAACAGGTTTACATGAACTTCACTATTAAATAGGTGCCTCCACTTCCACTACTAGGTTTTACTGTGCTTATTGTTTCTTTGTGTCATATTTATATTCTTTAGTCATGAAGCATGTGCTGCAGCAGACTGAGTCTTCTTCATGGTACCTGCTGTATTATGTGCAACAGCTTCATTATAACAAGGATTTATGTCATTGCTGCCCATATATGCAAATCCTTTGGAATTGTCAAACACAGTTTCTGGGAAATTTCGCAACTGAGTAATGATTTATATTGACTATCTTCTTACTCTTTCTCTACAGGCCTGATAAATACTCCAGTGCAATACTTTGCCAGAAATATTTCAATAAAACTGGGACAGCAAATATTAACATCTTACCTCAAGGCTCCGCTAAAAGACAAGCATTGCTGAGCAGTGCACTAAAATGCCTAGTAAGTGAATTCTCTACTATCGTTTTTTTTTAATTGTGAAGTCTTTTATTCTTTTGGGAATTTCTGTCAAAGAACAGGTTACTAGATGAAGTTCTTTCTGCAATAATTTGCATCCTTTTTATCAGGAGGATGTTCTGATAGGTGGTAGGAATGAAGGAGGAGAAGACAAATAATTATAGTGCAGAGATGTGTTGTACCAATGAAGAGGAACAGGCAATGACACACACAAGGAAAGAGCAGGTGCATATTGGACAATGGATATGAATAGTACCAAGTAGGAAAAGCAACCCTAATTTGCACAAGCAGGAAAAGGAACCAATAACCGAACAAGCACACAGATCCTAGGGTTGTTTACAGGTACTCCTAATACCATCTGCCACCATCCAACAACCATTTTAATTCTTTCTATCTTTAGATTTAGACCATCTTACTGTCATGTTAACTTTCAATTAAAAAATGTTGAGAGTGGCAAGAACGTCTGTCATTTTACATGGGTATGCTCTTGCTCAAATACTTCTCTTCTGCATACCACAACACCTCTCCCAACAAGCTGTACTTTCGACTACTGCCTTTCCTCCTTACAATCTGTGGTGGCATTTCAAGCGATTAAAAGTTTTCAAAAGTTGACCTAAGTGTCCCAAATCATGTATACACCTAGAACAGTCTCCAGAAATGCGTGTTTGAAAATTATGTAATTCACGTTCTTACACCACGCTAGGGTGACCACCTAAACCTGGTCATTAAGGACAATGACTCTAGTACTGACCTTATCAGTGGGAAATCACTTCTTCACGTGTGGTAGTCTATTTAGTTTAATTGAAACAAGACCCAGAAAACATTAGGCTTTCTCACAAACGTGCAGGACTGGATACTGTGTCCGCAATGACCTGGAGGGAGGTGGTCACCCCACATAGCCCGATTTTGGTACCAGTCTTGCTAACATGTGTAACTCTAATATGTCTGAGCTGTGCACACATTATGGCAGATCCACTCCAGTTCATTTGGTCGGAGAATGCAACATTATGTACAAAGGCTAGGGCAGAATGGTAGCAAATGCTAAAAAAGCGATGGGACTGGCACCTTTGTACACTTCTTATCTCAACCTGTTAAGGTACTACCCGAAGCTACGCGACTCAATTCAGGAGTCACATTTGCACATCTGGCACTTCACCTATTTAAAGGTCAATAGGCTATAAACTGGAAGCACCACATGTAGAAAGGAGGGTTTATTATATTGGCCACTCCGAGGTTAGGGGAGCAAGAAAGCCTACCATCTTGACTTAAGCGATGTGGCATCAACAGAGTGGAGAACCTCAATAGATCAACGGGCACACCCATCAAGCTGGCAACTTCCCTGAATGTGAGGGTTCATATCCCTTTCTTACTCCAAAGCCCTTTCCTATCATGTAATTGTGAAAGTAAGAGAATGAATGTAGAAATATCAGGGGAAAATATTCAGTATATAATGAATGTAGCTGGAAGGATCGCATGCTGTCCTGGGATAGCACTACAGCCTAGAAACAAATCATTGATTGAAAAATATATACTGAAATGACAAATGGATAACTGCTCAATAGATAACGTGCAAAATAACAAAATATGAGCAAGAGAATAAGAAAGATGATGGCTTTATCACAAGGTATTTTGAAATGATCAAGTGACACTCGGACAATAACTATAATTTTGTGTTTTATACATTTCAGGGAAATGATACATTAATTTCAAAGGAGAACCTCATGATTTTAGGTAATCTGTCCTGTGACCTCAGTGGATCTTATATTAAACAGTCCGACCCATACATATTAACTGTGCTACAGGGCTGTACATCATTTTCACAGGACCAGGTAACTGCCATTGAAACACAACTCGAAAAAACTTATGGGTAAGTTCAATTAGACCAAATAAAAAAAAATGTTGTTTTCAGTTTTATGTAATAACAGTCAATGCTACCTTTCAAACGAAATATGTATTGTGTGGGAACTACACAGTTAAACAGATTATCTGGGATGAGTCTCCACTGGTTTAAATCAATGTCAGATGAGGTAAAACTGAAGTTCATTACAAATGGTTAACCTTAGTTCTGATTTTCGTGAGATTCCATTTTGATTTCAATTAAGATCCAGAGAGGCAAATATTCACTCAATAAAACCACATCATAAATAGCACTAATGCATCCTTGCTGACTGTTTCTGAACAGAGGCAAGGGTGGACCTGATGTGGGCACTAAATGAATCTCTTGGCTACAGAGATGATCCTATGGGATCAATGTCATAGCAGTAGTTTTAACATATATTTGAAAATCTCCCAGAGAATAAGTGATGGAGTGAAATGCTCATGGTTCCGGTGAATTAAATTCAGTATCTAATTCGCGATGAAGCTTTTGTTACAAAAAGTTGTTTATTTCATGACAGCTCAAGAACCCACCAAATAAGTACAAAAACTGAAAATTATTTCAGTCTGAGATCACACCAGCACATCATACCTGATCAAGACAAGGCTAATGTGCTGTTCCTTCTTTCCTGTTTATTTTGTCGGTCTTTTGAAAGGTATCACTGTGTACAGTCTACATATGTCTTTTTTAAAAGATTGCTGATACAGACAAATTAATGTTTCACTCACAGTATGTCTCCTCTCTGAACAGGGGGCTATGATGACGTCTTGTCTTCCATTTTTTTCTACTTTTGTAGTAGATTATTGCTGGCAAAACAGTATAACAACCATTGGCAATGACCTTGGCTTTGATATACCGAAAAGATGTTTGTGTTGTGTGTGGGGTACAGAGAAAAACCAACAAGTGAGCTAAGTTACGAATTTGGATTGCATGAATGTCCTGTGTATGTTCCCCACCAAACAGAGACACTTCCATGGTGACCGCAATATCTGGATGTCATGATTGTAGGGGCATGCTGTAAATAAAATTTGCTTATTGGTACACCATTTTCCATATGGCATTTTATGGGTATCATATTCTCCTAATCTCCAGTGGCTTGTAAGTACTAGAACTAAAATTCCTTCCCAAGCATCCTCGTTCTCATCCTTCAGATGGAATCGTGTATACCTAATGACAATAAGGCCAGCAAGTCACTAATTCTCCAAATGAAGTTGTGCCTGTTGTTTCTTGGGCAGTGGCCTGTAACACTTAAAACATGTAATCGGCTGTTACTTTGATGTTCGCAAGAGTACCCAACAGTGCTGATAGTGGTTAATGGTGGTAGTTTCGACTTCCGAAAGGTTAATTAGAGGAAATGCTTCATACAGTTCCAAACAAATACTTCCCAAATTTCTGAGATGGAGCTTTCATCATCACATTATCCAAGTAAGGGTAGACTTGTATCCATCATCCTAGCCTATTGAGGGAGCCAAGCATTTGATGAACACAGTAAGCACTGATCTTAGACAGAGTGGTAGGTTGACAAAACTCCATGTTTTGTTCCCATGATCAGAACCTTGGGAAGAACTGATGTTTCTAGTGAATGGAGATAAAAATAGAAATCTTGTAATCCAAGAGAACACACTAAATAGTTCTCTTAGAGTTTGGGATAATATCTTCCAATATTGCCATGAAAAGGGCTGTTTAGAAATTGACTTGTTGAGTATTTACCTAAGTCCGTAGTGGAAAATACTGGGGATAATAACCATGTTCTGGCCCAGAACCTGTTCTTTGGCACACTTGTTGAATAGGGTGTGAACCTTGGCTGGCAAAAGAGGTAGATGTTTCACTGATGTTTCAGTTGGTTGTTGGTTTCTTGGATATATTTACCAATGTAGGACTTGACCGCAAATGGAAAACCCATTCGTCTGAAGTTATTGCTTTCCAATTTTGAAGCAATTGAGGCTTGTGTTTACTGTACTTCTTTCTATTCAGCATCCATGAGTCTGAGCTGATGCACGAATCAAAAACGTTGTTGCCTTTTTGGTTATGAGGTTGTAGATATGAATTAGCTGGTCATTGGAAGAATAATTGAAACAGAGAAAGCCCTGTCTATCTTTAGCCCAAGTAAAGTGTTGTGCTAGAGGGGTGAAAAATGTCATGCCTTCACTGGGAGCTAGCACTCATGCTTTTGGCAGTGTCTGTGCCTGTTTTCATCACTTGTAAGTCCTTAGCAATATCCTCGTTGAAAAGGTCAGTGTCACTGAAAAGAACAACAAGCAAATTCTTTTTTTTGGTAGATTTATATAGCGCAAACTCGACCCAAAGGTATTGGAGCGCTTTACATGAGCACCAGTTGCGGTACAGACGGACAAATTCATTTTTCTTTTGAGTGGCAAGGGGAGATTAAGCGATTGGACCAGAATCACAGGATGTGGAGTCGACCTCGAGGCGCGAACCTTGGTCTCCCAGCTCCAAAGTCGGCATTCTAGCCCTGAGACCACATCCTCTCCCCAAAATTGATTTGGGCATCTGGCTTAAACGTAAATATATGCAAAAACAACAGTTGATGAACAGAATGCAGAAGAATGTCATACATTCACCCCAGTACAGAGATCTGGGCCTAAATCCATCGTTTTTTTGCTCACCATGCTGTTCCAGTTTGAACCGAGCCATACGCAAATCAGTCTTGACCCTGTGCCTCATGGGTACAGTCCAGTCCGAACTACCAAGCCAGGTCCTCCTTGGACTGGAAACATGCATCCTAGGCCCAGTTTCAGGGTTTCACCTCTCTTCAGCCAGGATAGCTTGATTTTAGTGGCATGGAGAGCACGAGACTTACGTCTAGGCATGCCTTTCCCACTCGGAGTGACAAATGCAAACACAACAGTTGATGGACAGAATGCAGAAGAATGTCGTACATTCACCCCAGTACAGAGATCTGGGCCTAAATCATTAGTTTTTTTGCTCACCATGCCGTTCCAGTTTGAACCCAGCCATACACAAATCAGCCTTGACCCTGTGCCTCATGGGTACAGTCCAGCCTAAACTGCCAAGCCAGGTCCTCCCTGGACTGGAAACAAGCATCCTAGGACCGGTTTCGGGGCTTCACCCCACTTCCGCGAGGATAGCTTGATTTCAGTGGCATGGAGAGCACGGGACCCACATCTGGGCATACCCTTCCCACTCGTGGTGACAAATGCAAAAACAACAGTTGATGTACAGAATGCAGAACAATGTCATTCATTCACCCCAGTACAGAGATCTGGGCCTAAATCCATCGTTTTTGTGCTCACCATGCCGTTCCAGTTTGAACCCAGCCATACGCAAATCAGTCTTGACCCTGTGCCTCATGGGTACAGTCCAGCCCAAACTGCCAAGCCATGTCCTCCCTGGACTGGAAACAAGCGTCCTAGGACCGGTTTCGGGGTTTCACCCCTCTTCAGCCAGGATAGCTTGATTCCAGTGGCATGGAGAGCACGGGATCCACGTCTGGGCATACCCTTCCCACTTGGGGTGACAAATGCAAAAACAACAGTTGATGGGCAAAATGCAGAAGAATGTCATACATTCACCCCAGTACAGAGATCTGGGCCTAAATCCATCGTTTTTTTTGCTCACCATGCCGTTCCAGTTTGAACCCAGCCATACGCAAATCAGTCTTGACCCTGTGCCTCATGGGTACAGTCCAGCCCGAACTGCCAAGCCAGGTCCTCCCTGGACTGGAAACAAGCGTCCTAGGACCGGTTTCGGGGTTTCACCCCTCTTCAGCCAGGATAGCTTGATTCCAGTGGCATGGAGAGCATGGGACCCACGTCTGGGCATACCCTTCCCACTCGGGGTGACAAATGCAAAAACAAGAGTTGATGGACAGAATGCAGAAGAATGTCAGACATTCACCCCAGGACAGAGATCTGGGCCTAAATCCATCGTTTTTTTGCTCACCATGCTGAATACCGGGGTAAGAAAACCCGACCTCAGCGCCATTAACAAAACTGGGGGTGTTGAGGGGGAAACTCCTCGAAGTAGGACTGAAGCAGAAAAAGCCTTCTCGGGGGGTTTTGCGAGTAGTCAGGATTCGATCCCCACAGCAGCCTCCTCTGTACCCACGGACTCTGGAAACTTTAGACAGTCACACAGGTTACAGGTCAAGGGGGCTACTGGTTCGGCTGACGGCGAGTGCTTCTTTTCTCTGAATGATGATTCAGAATCTTTGCTCTCAAATGAGGGAAGTTTGTCTAGTGATTCTGACTCGGCAGAGAGCTCATCGGTCCAGAAAGCCCCGGCACATCATAGGGCCACTCATCAGAAAAAGAGGGTTAAATCAAAGTCCAAAATCAAACACTGGGACTGCCAGGAAGCTCCTGTGGGACTATTCAGCCACATCCCAGCTATACCAAGATGAAAGTGGCGTAAATATCCAGGCGGGGCAGAACAACACAAGCAGTCCGCCTCAGGCTCCGTCACTTGATCTCCTCTACACTACCCTGAAGCGAATGCAGGGAGAAGCTAGGACAGAGAGCCGGAGAGCCAAGCAGGCTACTAAAAAGATACAGAGTTCTCTGAGGAAGATGAACAAGTTATAGGAGGACATGGCAGACAGAGTTGCCCACGTGGAGGAGAGAACAGGAAGATTGAAAGATGATGTTAGCAAATTGCAGACTTGCAAACAAGCACAAGAAAAAGCGGTCGAGGATGTCCAGTGGAAATTGGAGGATTTTGAGAACCGCCAGAGATGGAATAATATAAGGTTGCTCGGGGTGGCTGAAGGGGCAGAAGGGCAGGAAGTTAGGTTGTTCGTCATTAATTTATTGAATGGCGCCTTTTCCGAGTTGAGTGCTTGGAAATGGGAGAATGAGGCGCAGCGTACACACCGGTTTCAACTGGTTCAGAGGAAAAGTCATGGGACATCTCAACTTGAAAGACCTAGGGCAATTCTTGTCTATGTTGGCAATTACCTTTTGAGGCAAGAAGTTATGGATAAGGCAAAGCCTGAATCTAGGCGTTCTTTTGTTGGTACTACATTCTTTACCCGACCTGACTTCTGTCACGTGACTGTTGAAAGAAGATGGAGGTTAAGGCAATTGATTGCCCCTTTTTAAGGCCTTGGCTGTGAGGCTTACCTTTTGTATCCTGCAAGGCCCAAAGTGATTACCAAAGGACAAGTCAGAATGTTTTTTTCCGAGGTCAAGGCTCAACAATATTTGGCTGAGTTGAAGGAACAGAAGCGTGGATGAGGGTGGGGGCCTTTTGCCGAGAATAAGGTCTAGCCAGGGGTCTTGTACTGTTGGTGCCCCTGTGGTTTATTTCGTTTCTTTTTTCCTTTTTTTTTTTCTTTTTCCTGGGTATCTGAAATTAAGGTGTCATCAAGGGACATAAATGGTGAAAATAGTGGAAGCTGTCACACATAGGTCCTATACAGTATAGCACAGCACAGCATCTGAGGTGGGGGTTGGACACCCAAGGTATAACAAGGGTTGGGGAAGAAGGAATGCAGGACGAGCGAAGAAGAACTTGGATCTTGATTATCCGGTTAAATGGATGGGACAGGCTTTTGATGTGTTTTAATGAGTCTGCGGATTGCTTCTGTAAATATCTGTGGGCTCAATGATCACCTAAAAAGACAGCAAGCTGCTGGTATTCTGAGATCAATGCGATTAGATTTTGTTTGTGTGCAGGAGACGCATGTAGAGGGGACAAGGGGCTATTTGTTGGAACAATTGTTTTTTTTTTACTAGCTCATACAAAACAGGTGGTCTAGACCAGAGGGGTCGCCATATTGTCAAAAAAGAATGATGTCATAGTTAAAAGAAAGGCCGAAGATCAATGGGGTAGATGGTTTTTTTTTTAATGTATAATTAATGGTGAAGTATTTACTATAGGATCAGTGTACGGGTCTACTGAGGATGACCCAGATATTTTTGACTATTTGGATTTAGAATTAGCCTTATGGCCTGAACCGGTCATACTATGCGGGGATTTCAATATAAACGGGCTTGATGGGCTGGGTACGGAGGTAGGACATAGTTATTTCGGTCGTAAAAAAAGAACATGTCGCGCAGTAGTCAACTTGGCCCGGCCCAATTCTCTAACTGATGTGTGGGTACGATTAAATCCTCTAGGCACCGGTAGCAATTATTATACAGCCCGCACAAGGTCTTTGTTAGGCTGGATTATTTCTTTATTTCTAGCTCCCTGATGTCAAGAGTCCAGATTGAGAAACTGCCTCGAATTATCTCTGATCATAATACGTTAGTATTAACACTAAAATTTACAAGGGCAGGTAGGCGGGAGCAGATATGGACTTTTGAAAGAGGATTGCTTAAGGATGAAAATTATATTAGATATATGAAGGATTGGATTGCAACATATTGGGAGATTAATAGAGGAAGTGCTTCTTCTGGGGTGACCTGGGATGCTTTTAAGGCAGGCATACGTGGGGAGATGCTGAGTTTTAGCCTATATAGGCAGTAACAAGAGGAGTTAAGATTAAAAGCACTCGTTAAGGCAGTTACTGATGCAGAGGAGGAATTGAATTCAGCAGTTCTATCCAGGGCTCCCCTGGATCAAGCACTCCTTAAAGTTATTTGCACAAAGGCGGAAGCAGTTGAGGGTATTCCTAGCAAGGCGGCTACTAGTTATTTAATAAAAAAGGAGCAATGTCATGAACTGAGTTAGCGTGTGGGGCATACCCTGACGGTTCGCACAAGGCAGAAGGCGGCCTCGGGTGAGGTCAACGAGATCTCGGACGGTAAAGGGGCCACAGAAACTGACCCTGACGAGATCTGTGAGGTTTTCAGGCAGTTTTATGCTGAGTTGTACAGTGAGGACCACCCAAGGGATCCGGCAGTCATTCAAGGGTATTTCAGGAATATTTCTGCTCCTCTGCTTTCCGAGAAGGAAAGGGAGGAACTCAAAGTACCTTTGATTCCTGATGAGATAGCTGTAGCATTAAACAGCCTTCCTCCGTGTAAAGCTGCAGGCCCTGACCAGATCCCCATTGAATTCTATAAGGTTTTTTATGAGGCTATCCATCAAGATTTAGTAGATACGATACTACAGGCCCAGACTTGAAATTCTATACCAAGTTCCTGGGCAGGGTCAGATATTGTGGTAATACTGAAAAAGGGTAATACACCCTTAGAACCAGGGTCTTATAGACCTATTACTCTCATGAATTCAGATGCAAGTTTTTTTTCTAAGACAGTGGCCTTAAGACTTTGCAGAATTATAGGATATTTGGTTAGTCCTACTCAACATGGGTTCATCCCAGGGAGGGGCACAACACAGCATGTCCGTAAAGTCATCACCCTCTTTGACACAATGGAAGTTCCAGGAGACCCTATGGCTGTTATGTTACTGGCTGCAGAAAAAGCATACGATAGGGTCTCCTGGAACTATCTTTGGATGGTTTTGAGGTGGGTGGGCATCAGTGAAGGATTTATCAGAGCAGTTCAGGCTCTTTATAGTGCTCCTACAGCCCGACTTAGAATCAATAGAGGTTATACTGCGTCCCTTCAGCTTAAGCGTGGAACTCGCCAAGGGTGCCCATGCTCGCCACTCTTATTCGCACTAAATATCGACCCACTGATTCGTAAGCTGGCGGCAAACGATAAGATTCTCCCAGTAAAAGTTCAAGGTCAAGACTTTAAAACTTTAGCATACGCAGACGATGTTGCTATAGTGACCCCTTTCCCCGCTAGTGCTATCGTAGAGGTTGAATTAGAAGCTCAGATATTTGGTCAGGCTTCAGGCTATGCGCTAAATGGGACTAAGACCCAGATAATTAAGAATAAGGGCGCAGTATGTAATGATGTATGAGTAATTGACTCCGCCGTATATTTAGGTATTAGTATCTCGGCAGATTTTGATAAAATTGTTGATAGGAATATCGAACCTATAATATCCAAAGCTAAAAAGGACCTTGACAGGATGCAGAATCTCCACCTGTCTTTAGTGGGACGCTCCAACGTGGTTAAGATGATTATCTTGCCCAAGTTCCTCTATTTATTTAGGGCAATGCCTTTGATATTTGAGGCTAAATGGTTTTTGGCATTGGAGCACCTAACTAATAGATTTATCTGGGCGCATGGTAAAACCAGGAGGGCTCTCCGCTTTATGACTCTTCCTAGGGCTGGGGGGGTTGGGCTGTTCCTGATTTTAAGATGTATTATTGGGCAGCCTCCCTCCAGTACATGCGTGGCTTACTAGGCGGGGAAGTGACAGACCCAAAGGTTAAGTCAGGGTCTATTGATATGTACCCCATACTCATCGGTGAGGAAGCGGAGAACTGTTTTCTTAAATACACTGACCCTAGCTACTGCGAAAGAACCAGATTTAAAACATTGATTGCTGCCTACAAAATTTGGGGGTCCTTCTGCAAAAAATACAGGCTTGGTAGGTTTATCGCATATACCTGCTTGGTTACGAATCCATCCCTGCTAGGGGAAATTTTTTGAGATTCTGTCATGGCTGAATGGGGTAGGCAGGGAATCCAGAAATTGGGTGACCTGGTGGGGATTAATGGATTTCTTCAATTTTCAGAGTTACAGGCTGTTTATGGCACTGATAAAAGGAGCTTTTTTAAATACCTACAAGTTCGGAGTTTCTTCATTAATAAACAGGGAGGTCCCGCTGGGTTTAGCGGAAATAAGATGCTGGATGTCATCGAGGGCGGTGAAGACTGTACTATCCACAGGTTCTATTTAGAGCTTTCTGCAACTAAGGGTGAGGATTTGGGAAAATACGGCAGTAAGTGGGCAGAGAAACTTGGAATAGATCCTAGATGCTTCCAAGATTCACTTGAATTGGGACGGACCATGCTGTGCTCTGCTGGGCTCCAGGCTCAGCAATATAAGACAATTTATTCCTCGTACTATACACCTGCAAGGATAGCTCAGTGGGGGGGAACTGTAGGTATTAGCCGTTCCCGGTGTGATAGCTTGGAGGCAGATATAATTCATATTTTCGCTACCTGTCCTCAGCTGCAGCCACTACATAAAGCTATCGAAGCCTTTCTGGATAGGTCCTTAGGAATCAAAATTTCTTTTACTCTGACTTGGATTATTCTTGGGGTAAACGGCAACCACGAGGATTACCCATTACAGCACTTATTTATGGCCACGTCGGTTTTGCGAATGTGTATAGCAACTGCGTGGTAAGATAAAGTGCCTCCAACTATGCAACAGTGGCTTGCTAGGCTACTCTCTGTGTATAATCTCGAAAAAGGGATTTATGCAAGAAAGGGAAAGAAGGGGAGAATTCTTGGCAAGCGTATCTGGGAGCCTATTTCAAGGTGGAAGGACAGTCTGTAATGTTTTGTTATTCCCTTTCTCTTATTTTTGGTGCTATGGTAGTAACCTTTATGATTTGCATGTATAACTCAGATGCGTGTTTTTCTTATTCCCATGTATAAAAAAGTTGATTCTTGCTGTGCTATAACATGAAAATCCAATAAAAATATTATTTTTTTTAAAAGTAATTATATACTTGTATATTTTCCCATGCGTATACTTACTACTACACCTATATGTAACTCCTAAGTTTAACTCTACACTTTATTTGCTGGGCATAATTTCTGATTGTAGATTTACACCTAGATGTCGACCTCCATGTTTCCACCCCGTAAAGTAGGGAGTGGAGCCTTATAAAACTGGATTTATACGGTTTACCTGAAACATGTAAATGCAAATTCATCTAAATATCACAAAAGATAGAAAATATCATGACATGATGATTGTCTTTGTATGGAAAGCCACAAAGCAAGATTGTTTGCAACTGATTTTAATGCCAAGTGGTTTGAGGCCTACCAGATGGCCTGAGAAATGCACAGAGTCCTTGGGGATGATTGGGAAGCTAGTCTGTGGAAACATAGCCTCTAATTCAGGGAGGGAAACCCTGCTACCCCTTGGAAAGAGGGCCAGATGATGTATACCCTGATGAAAGAAGCCCTGGTTGTGAAATATGGTCTTAACCCAGAAAAGTACAGGTTGAAGTTTGGAGACAGTCAGAAGCTGTCTCACCACAGTCCTGGGTGGATTTCATGGATTACTCAGTAAGGCACTGGATGGTTGGGTGAAGGGCATAAAGTGAGTAATTATAATAAGCTGTGCAATTCTTTTTTGAAAGAGGACATGTTCAGCAGTTGTTTTTCCAGGTCTGTGCCAACACCTAGTAGATTCCACGCTCAGCATATCCAGAGAGCTAGTCAAAGATGACCTCTGGCTCTGCACAAGGTTCCACAAGAAGGTACCTGGGAGGATTACCAGAAGGGTGGACAGGATCACTGCTAGAAGAAGGAGGGGGAGACAAGGAAAACCCAAGAGTTCTCAAAATGCCCCCAAAAGTGTATCCAGGGGAATTTTTCCCAGTCCAATCCTGAGCAAAACGAAGGATGGTTTTAATGGGAATAAGCCCCAGGTTACGTAAGGCCCATGTTCTATGTGTGCTACCAGTATGGCACTGTAAGGGGATGCCATCTGTCAGAGCTGCACTAGTGGGCCTAACCCGGGCATGGCTAGTGTAGTGCTCAGGGAAGAGGTTGCCCCACTTAGTGTTGGGGGAGCGGAGAGGTTACCCTAGTGCCCCTGGTGTCTTTTGTGGTTCCCCTGCCAAGGACAAGGATCATGTGTATTTGAGTGGCACTATCATCTTTATTCAACTAACAACCATTTTCTAACACCATCTTGTTGTAATTGTGGTTAAAGCCAGAGAAAAATCATTCAAAGAGGGTTGTGTGCATGCATAGGGGTATGCAGTGATCACCTTTGATTTTCATCTCAAAATAGCCACTGCATCTGCATTTTCATGCACATTTGCAAACTAGGAGAAATAACCTTGTCACAGCCATTAGGTTTGATGGGCAAGGCCTACTGGCTTTGCTAATGTTTTTTTGATATTGAAGTCAATGACAAATCCAAGGGTAATGTCTGTGTCAAGCTACAGTTGTAGTCACCAAAGTCAAACCTTGAGCAGAGGGGATACTAATATTGTTTTCTATGGTATTCACATTGGGAACAATGACATCAATGGAGGCGGTATATTTCTAAATGCCAAGTCAGAACATCAACGTTCTCAAGGCCACTGCTAAATGTAGTTATTTCTCTATTGGAGAAGTTCATAATGACAGTGTCAGAGGAGAGATGGGGTTCTACTGGTACTCTAAGGCTGAAGAGGAAAAGGCGTAGACACGTGTGTATGCAGAGGATGGTAGGGGATCTGCAAGTGAGGAAATCAGTTTTCAAAGTTGTACCGCCAGTGCCTGTCTGACTGCACATATGTCACTCTCATGGTTCCATCTTTCCGTATCTAGTGCAGTAAACCTGGGTATATCTTACAAGCTGAATTGTCTTGTTTGTGCACAGACAGTAAACTTTGTCTATGCTAGATGTCTTATTCTGTGATATTTCTCTGCCCGCATATCAGAAATCTTTATAAAATATGTTTTCCTATTGTTGAGAATATTTTCCTTTGGGATTTAAAAAAATCTTTTCCAGGCACAGGGCTTGTTGTGAAAGTTCTCAGATGAAAATAAGTGTAGACAAAAACCCAACTGTGGAAAGGACAGGGAATAAAGTTGTTCTGCTTGGTAATGCATTTGTTAAGTAGAGAAAGAGCAGGAGCGATCTTGCTCTTAATAATGACTGGTATCTAAAGTAGTTCTGGGCGGGGGGGAGGGTACACATGGAGATACATGGAGATATCTGAAAAAAGTCTTACTGCTTTTAGACTTTGGCAGAGCAACTTGTGCATGAATATTAGATTCGTTAGATAAGCAAATGACCCCATATTTTAAGATTTGAAACTTAAATGTATTACTAATACAACGCTCTCAGAAAATTGTATTGTTCTTGTGGCTCATACATTTTTGTAAGACTGCAATGTGATGTGCTTTCTCTTAAACTTGGGAGTTCCGCTTTCTGGATACTAGTCTTTATAAATTGCGCTACGACAATTCTTTGACTGTGCAATTTACCCATTAATAATTAGGTTTTTTTCTCCCATTTAGTCTCCCCAGTACATGGACAGCCAGTAAACTGCAGAAAATGGGGAAGATTGCTGGTGCTTTACAGAGTCAGACACTGCGAGAAATCCCAAAGGTATGTTTTCATTTCCAACCCTAGGTAATATAGACCACTTGGGTATGAAACTATTATTACCTGTCATCGTATCTCTACATCATATGCATCCCCATCTTATTCACAGAAACTAGCACATTCCTTCGGATACGGCAGTATCCAGAAAAATACTTGTAATTGGACTCTATTCCAAAAAAGAAAAATGCGTTGTGCCCGCATTCCCTTGGGAGACCCATTGGGAGGCTTAAGACAAATGCTAATATGTGTTCCTTACGTGCTATGATGTATTATATAATGTTGAATCGATCTTGTTGATAAGTGGAAATTCTTCCAGAAAAACAGGTGTGAAGAGGAGAGATGACTTTCAGGTCATATGTGGGAGTTGCCCTGATATATGAAGCACAAAACTTTCTTGGAGGAGAGTAGGATTGAGTTTTGCCATTTCACAAAAGACTAAGCGATTCAGTAGCTCCACTTTCCACTTGAGAGATTCTTATGCTTCTTCGAAGAGCCTTGTTTTTATTGACTGGGCAGTTAGGGGGTAGCCATCACTGCCATGCAGAAGAAAAGAACCTCAGGACAGACTTCAGGTCGAACGACCTTGAGCTGGTAGGATAGAATCCCACATTTGAACTTACGGAACACTCCAATACCAAAATGCTTCCTGTGCAATGGTTGAAATGGGATGGAAAAGAGGCATCCTAATGGTTACAATACAAAATCAATCCATCTTCTGAATTGTGGGAGTTAACTTCTACACGATGATGAAATATCTTCATTAGACCTCTTATTGATTAAGGTTTTGAGTCTTTTATATTGTCCTTTTATCAGAAATTGTGGCAACTTGATTGTATTTTATTTTTATATATGTTAGGTCCATTCTGCCTTACATCAGGCTTCTCTGCAACACTCCACGCCAGAAATCTCTTCAATTCTTCAGCAGTTGTTGCCTGACAATTACAAAAGGAAAGACAAAGTAACTTCCAAAGAACACTGTCATCATCGCTAGAAGTCTCCATTTGTTTTCCACAGAAAATTGAATGTTCTTCCCGGGCCCTTCTTCATAGTGGGACCTGCGGATGACGGAGGTGTCGAACCTGCGGACACTCTGTCCCAACATGATAGTGCCGGGAACATACAGAGATATTCTACCAACCGCTGCTTCTTTTCCTGATACAAAACTATCTTCCTCTTACACGCACTCGACTTTCTCAATGAGCTGGAGGAAGAATGAAGAGCAACTTATTTTTATTATTGAAGCAGATGCAACTAATGGTAATTCTGATGAGATGGTGGCACTTGGGTCCAAAAGGTTTCAAATTAGAGAGTGTCCTTGTTGACCCTCAAAGTCTATTACAACGTGGAAACTGACCTGCACAACCTCCCAAGGGTTGCTGAAAGATGGAGAGCGCAGAGGAGACCACGGAGTTTTGGCTTTTAAGCCAGGGTCTTTCCAAGGCTCCTGTGGGAGAGATTGATCCTCTACTTAAAAAAAAGGACTTCCTTGGTTTGCTGCCTACAAAGAGGCAGCCATGTTGGAATGACTCCCAATTGATCGGATGTAACTGACACAACCTGATAATTTTAAAGAATTTCTCCAGGTCTCTGTATGCAGCTGTCTTCTTCCCTAAATTCCACTACCAATTTACCCACCAATACCCACACCAATTTAATTACTCTGCTTCCTGATATCTTGATTCTAAGGCAGTTAAGGACATAATATTTATGGATTTTATCTCTTTTCAACAAACATGAGAGGAGTAAATATGAAGCAGACAGGAAGTAAATCCTACACTAATCTTTACCACTCTAACCTCTCTAAAAATGCAACCAAAACCTTCAAACACATCCTGCTAAAACAAAATCCAAATACACTGTTCTTAGACCCCTCCTTCAACATAGTAAATGGCATAATTATCAATGACCTAATATTTTTCACCAGAAAAATGGCAAAATGGCGCACTACCTTTACTAAGTGGCTAAACATCCAGAAAAGGAAAAACATTCTGTATGGCACCAAGATACTGGTACCACCCTCACAAAATCTTAGAGCAAATCTGAACATAACTTCCTATAAAAATAGCACGGTTCTTATCCAAGCAGCAAATAAGGATCTTGAAATATTCAACAACTATTTTATACGCTAAAAGATATTGTGTACAACAACTTCTATCCGACGCACCATCAAGGCGATACCTAACTAACTGACACTCAACCCAAGTGTCACTCTGACATGATAGAATCTATAATCTCTCAGGAGTCGCAGCAGCCTACGACTCGAATATCCAAAACAAGTGACACCAACTCCCCACACTCAGATCCTAAATCACCACCCATTTCCATTAGCTTCACTGCTCCAAGCCCCATCTCAAGGTCCTGCTCTGCCCCCCTTAATCATCTGCTGATCCCACATGGATCACACAGTAACAAGCTCCTGAAAGCAAACAGAAAAAAAGTTAGACACCCAGCTATACCTCACATGTCACTGACCACTAATACTACAATCACACAAAACGCCTTCCTTTTGGATCCAGCTAATACTGCTCAGGACAACCGAAGGTTAAAACTTAAGCTCTATAATAATCCCAGGTTAACCCCCCCTGAAGGAACTAAAAATGGCAGCTGGAACTTTTACCAGCCCCACTCACACGGATGTCGACCCATCTAGCAAACCTTTCACCAGACCTCCTTGCACTCTACCCCAGCCCTCTCCCTCATCCCGAGTAGAGCTAGAAACACTCAGAACCCAAACGGACAGGATATATCTGAACTTGCAAAATGCCATCTTAGAATTTAAGAATATTTTACACATCTCAGAAAGTTATCTTTCAAAAATCAACCATTTTCATAAATCAATACTCTCAACCCACAGCAAGCTAAATACTATGCCCCTGCCTCTGTCCAATCAACAATACAAAACACGCAAACGCCATAGATACTTGACAGACTCTGAAAGGCAATCCCTATTGCTATCTTACGAGTTGTTTCCCAGACATACCCCATTGTGGATGAACATATAATTCGACCAGTCCCAGTCAATGCAAATAGAACAACACAGCTGAATAACATAAAAATTAACCCTAACAACCTAAAAAGAGTAACTTTAACCCCCGAAAACATGGCATAAACCTGGGTAACTCACTGAAACCAATCTCCTGCCTACTACTCAACTGCCGCTCAGTAGTGAAACACTCCTCTGACATCTCTGATCTCCTCCTAAGCCGAGAAGTTGACATAACCATCCACATGGAATCGTGGCTTCCTGAATCTTCTTTTCCATGTTTAGACCTTTTTGTTCCTCCAGACTACAACATTGTAGGACTAGACATACCAAACAAAATGGGCGGAGGCATTACCTGTATCCATCGATCTGACATCTCTATCACGATACTTCACTCTGACCCTCTTAAATCATGTGAATACCTTGGGCTCTCTTTAATATCTACAGATAAGCAACTCCGCAAACTACACATATTTTACCATCCCCCAGATGAAAACGCCTTGTTCATTGACCAACTAAAGGAAATCATTACAACAAACCCTGCTCCTTACTCCAATGATATATTCCTAGGGGACTTAAATATTAATTGGGAAGACCCCTATGACACTCAGGTCAATGCTGTTAAAGGTTTCTTAGCAGACCAATCCTTAGTCCAAGCCTGCACCCTACCAACCCACCCTAAAGGTGCGACACTAGACGGGATCAATTCCAAAGAAAAAATGGTTAAAACAATCTTGATCGACCCCTGCGATTGGTCAGACCACCATATTAATCACTTTCCAAATACCCCCAACAAAAAAGAAACCAACCTCACAATTAATCAAACCCAGAAAATGGGTTGGTGACACTGAAAACCTAAAGTTGGAGATACTAGCAGCTCGTTGCGAGAAAGAACTTCTTCATCCTAATAATATGGCTGACGTCAATGAACTTACGGAACACTACAACTCCAGAATAACTAAACTAATTGACTCCATAGCCCCACCAAAACTTAAAAGAATACCGGACAAAGACAAAAACCCTTAGTTCAAAAGATCTCTCAATGAGGAAAGACGTAAACTGAGACTAACCGAACGGCAATGGAGACAACATCCTTCATCCCCTTACTTAGGACTGCTAAGAAAGTCCAGAAACTCCTACAACAAAAGTATTCTAAAATCAAAAAAAGACTTCTTTAGATCGGAACATGACAATGCCAAAAACAGACCGAGGAAACTTCAAAACATTAAAACAACAATCAAACAAAATCGCCAAATCCGCTCTCTTGACATCAGAATCACATTTAAGCAGTGAAGAATTCTCTTCCTTCTTTATTGCTAAGAGCATTTCCCCAGAGAATGAGCTCAGGACTGCCGCTGACAACCCAACAACCCCTAAAAACTCTCCAGCCGATCGTCCAACCCAACCAGCTCTGTCAGTGCCCAAAAATAACTATATGACCCCAGAGATATTACCAAAACCCTATCGACTATAAAACTGAACAACCACTACAACGATCCTCTCAAAATGCTTGTCGTCCATCAACCATACTGTCATCCCCATTTGGACCAAGATCGTCAATGCATCGCTTTCACAAGGATCCATCCCGAATTGCCTAAAAACCAGCCAAGTCATCCCCATCCTAAAAAAACCAACAGAAGACCCTTTCGGACCCAAACAATTCCCAACCGATAACCAACATTCCCATGCTAGATAAAGTAATGGAAAAATGTGTTCAACAGCAACTGAACCAACACATTATGGAATTCAAGCTATTAGACTTCTGCCAATCAGGATTCAGACCCGGGCATAACACCAAAACAGCAATTTTACATAAAGTGGACCACGCCCTACTCGCATTAGACCATAATGAAACATGTCTACTTGTGCTGCTTGACCTCTCGTCTGCTTTGGACACTGTTAACTATGGCAAAATACTTGAGACTAGAGAACAGGATGGGAGCAAAGGGAACTGTCTTAGAATGGTTTAAATCCATCTTACAGTATAGAACACAAAGATTTCTGGTGAATCAAAATCTATCTCCACCATCCCCTAACTGATTAGGAGTACCACAAGGTTCAACGCTATCCCCATCACTATTTAATCTCTATGTTGAACCATTAACTAAAATATTACAGCAGGCGAACATCTCCTTCCACATGTATGTGGATGATACGCAGCTGTATATTAAGATTACATCCCTAGAAGAAATTAAGACGATGAACCAAGCATTAAAGTAGACTGTTCAATGGCTAACAAACAATCACCTAAAGCTAAACTCTCAAAAAAACGAATTCCATTTAATCTCCCCCTCAAAAAACTCCACGGTGATGAAGGACTGGACCAAGTTGATCAAAGCACTAAACTGTACTCCAATCCTAGTAGACTCTACCAAGTCACTAGGAATTACTCTGGATAAGAACCTAAATATGCAATCACATATCAACACGATGGCTAAAAATGACCGATTTCACCTCAGCTATCTTGGAAAAATGAAATCTTTCATCGAATCACCAGACCTCAAAACAGCAGTTCAGACATTAGTCATCTCGAAAATTGAATACGGATGTACAACTTTATCAGGACTACCCAAGATCTCAACAGCCTGCTAAAAGCTTGTTTTAATGCAGCTGCAAGACTCATAATAGGCTCTAGAAAAGGTGACCACATCACACCACATCTGAAAGCGCTCAACTGGCTGCCATATGAATTAAGAATCCAACTAAAGAAGGCCTGTATCACACATAAAACGATACACTACAAAACTCCATTGTACCTAGTACAGAAAATGTTGATTTCTGGAAGAAGCAGACTCTCTCGGAGATCCGGTAATCTTGTTCTGAAACCTTCATTCTTCCGTAAAAAAAAACATATGATAGAGCTTTCCATGGAGCTTCACCAGGAATATGGATCTTGCTCCCCCCGAGCATCAGGAAAATCTTGTCTACTTCAATATTCAAAAAGGAAGCTAAGTTCTTTCTAATCAGCAAATTCCTCTCTTAATCCTCAGCAGCCCGTACACACCATTGTTCTATAAGTTCCAACAGACTTCACTCAACCTACTCTATCCTGCTAAGTGATATTCTCTGTGCATCATCCGTTATCAGACTCCTGGATGAAGCTCTACATTCTATAGCTAGGCCCAATCCTCTGGTCCAAATTTCACACTGAGATATCCTTTTGAGGATAGTTACATCTAAATGTCACCACTGTGAACACTCAAGTACGAGTGTTTTATAGGTTAAGAACCTATTTTCTTTCTAACTGTATTTTGAATGTACAAATGTTTCCTCGTTTAAAATTTATTGAGATGCCTGGCAACTGTTTGTAGGTCTCAATCTTACTGTTTAAAATCACAATGTTATAGAAATGTGAAGCGCTCTGATACCCAACTCTGGGTCTTGTTCGCGCTATACAAAACACTAAATAAATGAAATAAAATAAATACCTCTGTAATATCTGTCTTTGCTGGTCTTTGTACTCTCAATAAAGGGCTCATGCCTTCTGGCAAACATACTTTTTTAAGCACCTGCTCCACTGGAAGGTTAAAGGAATGTTCTTCACTCTCAGTTCAACAGGGGTGAGAGTCATTTTCATTGTAGTCATCCCTTAGCTTTTGGTCCATAAAAAGAGTTCTCTGGGATCAAAAGTCAAAGCTGAAAAGATACAAAAGTATGAAATTTGACTGCTATGTGAAGACTCACCAGAGATACTCTACCCAGATCAGTTGATTTTCATATATATATGGTGATAATGGCAAGAGTGTGAAAAATAAAAAGCCACTACATCATGGTAATCGCACTACATTTCCCAGCAGCGATGAAAAGGAATAGTACTCCAGTGTGAATGTGCACACGGAAAGGGCCATGTCAGGCACAATTTGTGTAAGGAAATTGCCTGGAGCCCGCTGCTAGTCAATCTGGCTCCAGCCTAGAGGCTCATACAGACGTTATCTCTCCTGGCTTTTGGAGTTTCCCGTCCTCATGTGGTACCTTGCCATTATTTATTTAACTATTTATTATCGATTTATTATAGTGCCGTTATCCAAAGCACTTTAGAAAGCAAGAATAAGCAAACAGTATAATATAAGATGACCAAAAATCATACACCTACACAGGCATAATAAGGTTAACGTCTCTCTACTACAGAAAGCAAATGTTCCTTCAGTAGTTTCCTGAAAACAGCAATGAGTTGAGTCAGTGGCGTAGCTATAGCTTTTGCCACCCGAGGCAATCCCTGAGTTTACCGCCCAGTGACAACCAGTGCAGGTAAGAGCGGGGGGTGGAGGTGACAGACTACCACGAGCGGGGGCGAGGCAGGCGACAGATGATGACAAGGGAGAATAAAATGTATTTTAAAAAAGAAAACATGCCTTGTGCTCGCCGCCACCCCCAAAAGAGTGCCACCCGGGGCAGACCGCCCCCCCCACCTCTACCCAGCTACGCCACTGAGTTAGGTGCATAGAAATTAGGAAATTATTCCAAAGATAAGCAGCTAGGAGTGTGAAGTAACGAAAGCTTGTAGAGATACACAGAGGTACCAAACAGAGAGAACAAATTGGGAGCCTGAATAAAGGACCCAAGTTGGGTGTAAAGAGAAATCAAAGAACATATCTAAAGTGAAGTAAGTGAATATAGGCACTTAAAAACTATACAAAGATATCCGAACCTGAACTGAAATCTAAGTGGTTGCCAACGAAGCTAAGTGTGATAGAGAGAAACACAAGAACAATAGTCAAAAGAAATGGAAAGGTGGCTGCAGGAGTTTTGGATCAATTGGAGATGAGTAAACAGATATTTCTGTCATCCAAAATGTAGCAAGGAAGAGTAGTTTATTTGAGAAAAACAAGCATAGAAGCAGCAGTTTGAATGAGGAAGTTAGAAACTATTTTATTTTACAGCTATCATGATGATTCTAGAAACAATTCTTGACAACTGGCAAATGTTGTTTGGAAAAAGTAAGTGTTAGGGAAAGTTAAATGTGTTTGGTTATTGCTGTGCTTAGTTGTAACTGTGCACTTAACAAGTATCAATCTTCTGATAGTTTACTGGAACTTAGCTATTGACCACACCTTTAGTACTGAAAGTTAAACTTGAAGAAGAGTTGTAATTTTCTTTTTGGATTATGTTCAAGAATTGACCACTGCTTGGTGAAGTTACCCACAATTATTACTATCTCTTAGCGATATAACTACTCCTGATGCTGATCATTTGATGAGAACTAACTTTACGCTTGTGGTATACAGCTATAATATTAACTTAGAACGTACATGTTTAATTATAGTGCAGATACCATTATTGTACATTATTTCTTATAGGATGCAGTAGTAGTTCACACCAGACTACCTGAAGGAGATGGTAGATATGAGAAAGGAAGTCTCTTTCTTCCTCTATCTCCCTAACCCAAGGTCACATTGTTGAAGATACGAATAGGCAGTATTCGACATTCTTGCTTGCAGAGTACGGAATTGTGGGATCATGTATGAAAAGATAAATGGACCCAAAATCCATCACAATCATTAAAAGATTAAAGATATTGTATCCACATGAAATATGAAAGTAACAGTAGCACTGCAGTGAAAAAGACCTATGTGGGCAATTCATTTAATTTTATTGTGCCATAAAATTACCTTTCCATGGGTTACACAACTGAGAGAAAACAAACAGCATGCAAGCATTCCATTAGATATGTCCTAAATGTTTCATGAAAAGACATGAGCCATGTTACTACCACAATTTTCACTAGAAATTGTCGCTGAATTTGTCTCAAAGTATCTCTTGTGTGACTCAAGATATATCCTTCTTGATTCATGATATGTGTCAAAGGAACATTGTTGGTCAAAGAATCATGAAAGTGCTCCTACATGTACTATAGAATACAAATCAAATTATACAGGACATTGCAATGTGTGATCCAGGTTTCCTAATTTGGCAGAAATATACATATTTATGCTACCAAACTGTCCCAAGTGTGGCATTAAACTGAGACGGGCCAAGTAAATGCCACAAATATTCAGCAATGTATTTTATCAAAACATCCCATGCACCTCCTATAAAACAGCCATAAAATTGCCAAACGTAGCAAGCCAATGCCCAGGGACGCCAAGAGCATGTACTTACCCTCAAGAATACCAGATGGAACGCCATTTACTTTGAGATTGCCTCGGGTCAATCGCGATTTTTTAACTAAATGATTAAGAAATTAGCCATTTCACAACCACTGAATTGCTACCACATGTGGCATGCCAAGGCTCAAAACGAGCTAATGAACAAAAAATGTATCCTGAATATGTAAGAAACTGCCCTAATGGGATATGAAATTGCCATAATTTGTACCATGAACATACGATGGGACATAAAGACTCCTTTGAAGTGCCCTACATTGGCCCATGAGTAATGAGCATGGCATCTTCAGTTATGAGACTTCCTCTCTCAAGAGATTGCTGTGACAGCGAGGTTGAATTTCTGTATTGCAAATTCAGGGTTAGGTGTAGGTTTGTTGATGGGAAGCAGCGTTTACATCGCATGCGCTACAATGCATGCGATTACAACGCGGTCCTTACCACGACCGCGTTGTTACAACGCAAACAATTACAACGCTGTATCTATAGCAAATCTTGTTTTGCACATTTAAGTTTTTTGTTTTCTATGTGGCGAGTTTTTCCCCGTGGATAAATCACTGCATTCCTTCTGGAAAAGTACTTTGCATGCATGTGAAACAACCTCCGATGGGTACATTTGTAAATGTTTTGCAGGAATTAACTACCTAGAAGGCCCACAAACGAATATGAGATGTGACATCGCATGCGCTACAACGCATGCGATTACAACGCAGTCGTTACAACGACCACTTTGTTACAACGCAAATCGGGCACACTAAACTAAGGGATTGTATAATTTACTATTCCAACACCTTCCCTACTGTTGCACACGCTGGAGTTGGAATAGTGAATTATACTATTCCTAAGTCCAGCACGCCCCCTACAGCAAGTCCTAGAAAGGACTTGCGTTGTAACGGTTTGCGTTGTTACAACGCGGCCGTTGTAACAACCGCGTTGTAATCGCATGCATTGTAGCGCATGCGATGTAACATTGGATATTCGTTTGTGGGCATTCTAGGTAGTTTATTCCTGCAAAAGTAGGTGAACATCCACAAACGTACCCATCGGAGGTTGTTTCACATGCATGCAAAGTACTTTTCCAGAATGAGCGTAGTGAAAGGGTTTATCCATGGGGGAAAACTCGCCACATAGAAAACAAACACCTTAAATGTACAAAACAAGATTTGCTATAGATTTCCGAATTTAGAAATTTCATCCTGCTATAAATTCTGCATGTGTATTTTTTGCATTGTGAGTACTCCTGGAGAGCTTTGACTGCAATCGTATTTCAGGGAAACTCCTCCGATTGTTTGAGAATACTATAAAAGTGCATAATTGTTCATTAATCCAAGAAGTAAAGTAGGGGATAATTACGCATTATCATATGTGTTCTATAATATGTTATTTTTGTATTATAATATGTTATTTTTGTATTATAATATGTTATTTTTGTTGTATGGTGTGCTTTCCTTCTCTTGTCCTCATAGTGTTGACCAGGCGCGCAACACCCATTGGACTCACAGGGCTTCAGCCCCCCCCGTCGTGTGTGGCAGCCCGGGCTGAGACACCTTCCCGGGCAAAAAAGCAGCCGCACCCGAGCACTTCACAGGTCTTTAAAAGACCATTTGCATGTTAATGAGGCCTTGCTGTTGTTTCACCCCCTCTAAGAGCCCCTGCAGCTCCACTCTGCCTATTGCTTAAAGTTCAGCCCCCCCGAAATTTTTGCTCAGCCCCCCCCCGAAATTTTTGCTCAGCCCCCCCCGAAATTTGGCTCTAGTTGCGCCTCTGGTGTTGACTAACTGTATATCCATGAACGCTCCATTTCATTTGGTGGCACTCTGAGACAATGACAGGGGCTGAAGATGCTAATCTCTTCAACTGGCATTAAATAAAGTTATCCAACTTATTTCTTTTTTTTTAATTTAGGAAAGTTTGTATGTGGCGCAAACATGCCCCTAGTGTACCAGAGCACTTTGCATGCATATGAAACTACATAGGTTCATAATAAGATAGCTAGTAACATCAGGTAAGATGCGAGTAGGTTTGGAGTTGGCCAGCGTTCGTGTCTTCTAACATTAGTGTGCCTTGCCTGGTCATAAAAATGAAGAATCTGTGGGTTAGGATCATATTGACTTCTTTCTTCAAGAAATAAGGGTTATCCCACATCGCAGGTGCTAGAGAGTTCTGGATTATTGGTGGTGCCCATGAGAATGTGCAGTAATAAGTTTTCTTTTTCTGAACTTCAGGGGTTTTAGCAGAATAGAGCCTGCACTCCGTAGAGTACGGTTCCAGCGAGCAAGAGCTTCTGAGCCAGGTATAAGGGAGCATCGCGGTGTAGGTCTTTCTGTGTTATATGGGCTATTTTCAGCTGCATCTTGGCCTCGAAGGGGGGCCAGTGTAAGTGATTTGAGTGTAGGAGTGATGCGGTTGTAGACTCTTAGTGCTGTAATCCGCCTAGTCACAGTGTTAAGAGATGTCTTGAGTGTAGCAGTCCTTGCTTCAGGCAGTCCTGTTAATGTTGCACATCTGGAGATGACTAAGGACTTCAATACTATTTTGAAGTCTGGGAGCAGTAAGAAAAGTTTTATCTTGAGGAGTTTCATTCGGAAAAAGGCTCCTCTTGTGACTGCGCTCATGTGTGCTTGCATATCAATGTTTTTGTGTAGTGTAATTTCAAGTGATTTCGTTGACTCTATGATGACTGGTTTGCAGTTGAGGGCAGTTAAGTTGCTGGTCCATTCTTTGGCTGGTTGATAGCTATATAGTGGGGATTCTAGTAAGAATTCGGGTTTTAGTGCATTTAATTTAAGGTGGTTTGTGCCAGCTATTGTTGTGTTTGTATGGGTGTGTCGTTGAGTCTTCTGATATCTTCCAGAGATTAAATCTCATGTACAGCTGCGTGTCATCAGCGAACATTTGGTATGATATGATTGCTTGTTTTAGGATTTTCATCAGTGGTTACATGTATAGGATCAACAGTGGGGGCTAAGGTGGATAGTGTGTGATTCATCTTGATTCTCTGCCATCGGTTCCAGAGAAAGGAGGAGACCTATTTCAGCACATTTCCTGCCAGCCCCATTATGTTTTCTTGAAGTCACGGGGTATTGTTATGGTGGCCCGATTGCTGCTTAATGATTTTAAACAATTGCCTGCCCGTTTTTTGTGTGTGGTCTAACTAGGATCTAAAGTATTCCGTTTTTGCATTCCATATACATTTTCTGCAAAACTTTTTCAGAGTTCTGAGCTCCATCCCAAAAAAACATTTTTAATATGCATTTTCTGATCGACTTTCTTGAACCTCCTCGGCAACACTGTTTCTTAAAATCATTCCTCAGCACTACTCGGCCTACTGTAAAACACCAACATGTTCCTAGACTTGCTTCCATCTCCTCCACTTGACAAGCAAACTGACAAATAGTTTTCTTGTCTGCAGTCGGTGTTTTGTTCCCCATTCCCACAGATGTCTTGCTGATTTGAATCATACACCCCCATTGCCAGCAGCACATGCCGGACAGCATTTGTCTTCATCTTATGTTGTCGGGTAATGTCTCCCTTATGCATGATTGTGCAAGACCCCTGGCAGTCCTCTAGGGTTCTCATTAGGAGTTGCTTGCAGTCTCCTACTAAACCCATAATGGTACCTGGGCCGATTGAGAATACGAACACTTCCAAAACACCGCAGACCTCCACCGCTTTTCCCAGGGACGCGAGCTGCTCAAATCAGCCGAAATGCCCGGGTGAAAATCCAGCAAGGCACAAGAAATAATCAGAGGAATCCAAAGTGTTAAATTCAAATTTCCTTGGTTATTCCCCATTCCTAAGTGGCCCCTCAGAGTCCAACTTCTAATTAACCTGTGTTTCCGACAGCTGAAGATACCGTTCCAGTCAATACCAGTATTTACTGGGCCATAATGCTGGAGCTATTAACGGGCTACTCATAACGAGAGGCTATGTGTGCTGAGCCCCACTTCATATGTATCATTATCATTAAAATGACGCGGTGTTAAATAAGGATGTATGCTGCGTCCGCCTGACCCCTTGTTTTCTTTTCATTGATATTCTGTAGGAAGTGAAGGCGAAGTTTTTTCCTGGCTTCTTGGGTCAACTGAAGAAACGAGATATGCAGCAGTTCAGATCTTGTTTGTTACAACTTCAACAGTCAGTCCTAAACCCAGGAGCGAAGACGGTCCCAGGTATTTATCTTTTGTTTATTATTTATTTTTACATCCCACTAAATTCTATTTAAAGCTGTATTTAGTATTAAATAATATTAAAAAGTTTACACTTAAATCCTAAGTGTGTGTTTGGGAAGCCAAGTAAAAGCCAGGGAAATATAAAACTTCATGCCCTCGACCAGGCACCCAATGCTAATCTGGTTGCTCACTGATAGAGTGCTTCATTGTAAGAGTGATGAAAAGACAGTGAGTCCTATATTTGAATTGTTTTGGTGTTGTGCATAAGTGATCAGAGTAGGGTCTGAAATTGTGTTAGGGTGATGGTTGGAAGAGGATTGAAAGATGGAGTGCCCGAATTTTACATAAATGTATTTTTGTTCCGCCTCATAATGTTGCCTGTATAGATGTTTTAGATGTTGATAAAAAAATAAGCAATAACAGCAAAAGGGGACAACTGGGGCCTGAGTCTCAAAAAAACATAAATGTCTGCATGCCTAGGCATACAGCAGTGCATTTCAAGACTGAGGACTCCACATCAATGCTTCCCAAACGTTTTAGAAATATTACCCAATTTTTAGACCTACAAACGTTTGCGACTGACCCAGCTTTAATAGACATGAAGCTCGGGCAAATTTTTAATATAATAACAGCAATTGTTTGTAAACTTCACAACCTTGATCATACTCTTCTATATCAACTGTGGTGAAGATATTGATCTGCCTATAAAAGTGGCAGATGGTGAATGGTACACAAGTCTGGAAATATAACACTTGTCAGAGTGGCGTACTGATCTGTGGCATCCATCCACTAAAATAACAAGGCCTCTGTAAAATCTTGGGTGTTAATGAACAAGTTACTTACCTTCAGTAATGCATTATCTGGTAGAGCTTCTATCTAGCTGCAGATTCTGTACCTTAGAATAACCCCCAGGCCTCAGACTGGATCTGGAAGCTTTTGATGAGCAGTACTCCTGCACACCAGTAGGTGGTGTCATTCGGCTTCACATGGTGTCATCTGCATCGGAAGTGGCGTGCAAGGTGCCTTAATTGAGGAGTATACCAATCTGGTTTGAGCCAAAGACAGTAAGTACGGTAGGATTTGCTCTGGAGCAGAGAGGTACGTATGTACTTTGCTTTGTAGGCACCAAAGACAGAGCCATTTGCATTTTAGTCTATACGTCTTGTTGGTGCTATCCACACGAGATCTGGCGATAATGTCCTTACACTCTTGTGCAATTGTCAAATTCTTAAATTCAAAGAATTCAAGAGCCACACATGCAATCGAATAGATGCTGGCTCCAGGTGTCACATCTGACCTTGGTTCCTTGGTCAACAGGGTTGGTGTCGGTAACAGATGGATGGTCTGGGCTTCAGAGAGGAGGAGAAGCTCCGTGCACCAGTGGTGCCTGGGCCATCTGTGGGCTATCAGAAGAAGGCGGCAGAGTTCCATTTTCATTTTCATCAATACCTTGGATATCAGTGGAATGGGAGGAAAGGCATAAGCATATATTCCTGACCAACCCATTGAAAGGGCATTCCCCCGAGAATTTGAGAGAGGGAATCTGATTGCGAAGAACCGGCATTTGGAGTTTGTGCGTGTCGCAAACAGATCCAGCGGTGGTTTCCCCCAATGTGGTAAACTCCTGTCCAGTTGGTCCTGTTCGAGCTCCCACTCGTGACAGTTGTCTTTGGTCCTGCTGAGGGTGTCTGCAACAGTATTCCAAAGCCCTGGAACATGCTCCGCTTTTAGGGATATCCTGTGAAATGCAAGCCAGCCATAGAGCTGGTGGGCATCCTAAGAGGGAGTCAGAGATTTGGTTCCTCCTTGTTTGTTGATATAAAACATGTTTATGGTGTTGTTCGTACGGACCAACACCGATGAACCTTTTATTCGAGAAAGGAATGCTTACAGGGAGAGAAAAATGGCCTTCAACTATGTTGATATGCATTTGACGCTGGAACAGGACCATTTCCCCTGAATCTGAAGGTCCTGGAGAGGACCTCCCCAACCTTCCATGGACGCATCAGTGGTTATTATAAATTTCAGGCTCAAGATACAAAGGAGAGGCCTTGTGAGAGATGTGACTTCAAAGTCCACCATTCGAATGCCTCTCTCATGCATGGAGTGATAGTTATCACGTCCTCGAAGGATCCCGTAGTTTGAATCCATTGACATTGGAGCTCCACTTGCAAAGGCCTCATGTGAAGAGGAGACAGTGGTACTATATTGATTGCTAAGAAGAGCATGCCTAGTGGATTTCTGTATGTCCTCACAGAAGTGCACTTTTATTTGATAGTCTGAGAGCCAACATTTGCAACCTTTCTTGCGAAAGGAAAGCTTTGTTCCGAATGGTATCCAAGTCGGCCCCTAGGAACGTCATTGTCTGGCTTGGGAAAACTGATGATTTCCATTGGTTTATAGAAATGCCTAAATTCCGGAAAAGATCTGTGAAAGCTTTTGTGGCGGCAGCAGCTAGACGAGCCAATGGAGCTTTCAGAAGCCAATCGTCCAAATATGGAGATACTTGGTGACCCTGGTTTCGCAAGGCGGCTGCTACTGGGGCCAGAAACTTGGTGAAAATCTGCAGGGCAGATTTGAGACTGAAAGGTAGGACTCCGAACTGATAGTTTGTACCAACCACTGTGAATCAGAGGAACTTTCTGTGTTTGGGGTGTATAGGAACATGGAAAAAGCATCTTCTAAATCCAGAGATGTCATGTAATCCCCGTTGTTGAGGCATCTAAGGATGTCGGAGAGTGTGACCATTCTGAAGGTCTGATTTTTGAGGAATTTGTTTAGCTGTCTGAGGTCTGAAATAGGTCTCCATTCTCCCGATTTCTTGCATATCAGGAAGTAGCTGGAGTAAAAGCCTTTTCCTCTTTGTGGTACTGGAACCCTCTCTATTGCCACTTTCAGTAGCATAAGCTTCGCTTCTTGTTTGAGTAAGTGAAGATGAGGGGGGTGCGAGCCCCTGGGTGGAGTGTTTGGTGGGCGCTGGATGAATTCTAGAGTGTGTCCATAAGATATGAGATACAATACCCATCTGCCCGTTGTAATATTGCGCCATGGATGGATATGACTGGAAACGTTTGCATCGGTTGGGGGGGGGCTGTTGTAACTGGTACCCTGATGTAGTCACTGCTTGCCACCTGAGTCTCGTGCTTAAGATGTTGGTTTTCTATGTGAAGAAACCAGCTGTTGTTGGATGTCGGTAAGATTGCTGCTGGTAACCCTGACGATATTGCGGCTGAAAGGATTGATAGTTTTGGGTAAGCTGGAAAGTACCTCTATTGCTTGTAAATCCACGTCCTCATGCACCCCGAAAGGGCACTTTGCGATACTGTAGGGTATCTAATGCTTTGGCTGTGTCTGTATCTGTTTTGATGGCTAGTAGAGCCTTGTCTACATGTTTTTCAAATAGACTGTCCCCATCGTACGCCATGTCCAATATTTTTGATTGCACTTCTGGATGAAGCACATTGCCCTAAGCCATCCTTAGCGTTTTAAAACAGCCGCACCAGCTAGTTGACGAAAACCTGTTGTGGCTATGTCCATGGCACAATCTATAATATGGGAGGCTGTGCGCTCTCCCTCAGCCATTCCCTTACGAAATTCCTGTTTATTATCCTCCAGTATAAACTCCAGCATGGCTCTGATATCAGATCACATTTGCCAGTCGTAGTGGTCCAGAATGGCTAGTGCATTAGCTACCCTAACAGAGATTGCAGACAAAGACAAGAATCTCTTCCCAATGGAATCCAAACGACGCCCTTCCTTGTCTGGTGGAGACGTGATGGGGTGGAAGTGTTTTTTGATCTTCTCTGAGCCTCTTGGGAAATCACAGATTCCGGTTTTCCATAAGGCATGCGGGGGAATCCTTGGGTGCCCTGTATTTTGTATCTAGTCTTGGCAGTACCGGCACTACAGTGGCTGGTGTCTTCATTACTTTAAGTCCTTCCTGCCAAATATCGTCTATAATGGGTATAGGTCTTACCGATTTCCTTGATTGTTCTTTAAAGTCATAAAGGAAACAATCGGTTTGCTTGACAATTGTGGGTAGATGAAATCTGGAAGGAGCCATGTCCAATTAAATTATGAAAACCTCCAATGTCCTCTGAAGGTGAGTCAGAAGGACTACAAGGAGGAGGAGATGGTGTAGGTATAATATAGTTATCCCATTCATCTGTTGGTGGAGGAGGATCGTGAATTTCTCCCTCTTCAGGCTCTTATTCAAAAGAGGATGTATCCTCTCTAGGAGGAACAGGGATGATGAGTACTGGCGTCATCCTAGGAGTGGCAGGAGGAGGCAATTTTGGTGTGGACGGTGCTACTGGCGGTGCTGATGGATGCGTCTGCGGCACAATCACGGGTTCCTCTTGGGGCAGGAACTTTTTTCTGCAGTCTGTGAGAATAGCCTGTAAGCCTTGTATGAAAGAAGAGGGTAATTGCGCAGATTCTTGCCTTGGTGGATCAACGCATACTATCTAAAATTCTGATACTGTGTAGGAGGAACTGGATAGTGTTGGGAGTACTTTTCCTTGTCATAATAATCCTCATCCTCCTCTTGGCACTTGACATTAAGTTCAGAAGGACTATGAGCTTTTCCAAAGAGACCATCATCATCCGTATCCTCAGTGTGTAGAAGGTGACTTGGAAGTAGAAGCAAAATATTGCCTCGCGATTGAAATCCAGGCCGTAGCAATGCTCTGGACACTCTGGATGATGTGGACTGCATTTGAAATGATTGTGTCAACAGGAGAACACGTCGACGATGGGACCGACGGTGACCCTGATTTTCTTGTCGACGGCAAAACCGTCGTCGATGTCGCCGTCGACGTTGTGCTCGTGGACGGTGTGCTCGTTGATGGTGGAGCCTTCGTCAACTGTGGAGCCGTCGTCGACGGTGATGGTGTCGTCACTGCTGACGATGGCAATCTTGTCGCTGATAAGGATAGTGTAAATGATATTGGGGCATCAATGCACGCTGTCACTGTCGTAGGCGCCGTCAACGGTCTCGATGACAAGAGAGTAGTCATCGTCGGTGTTTCTGAAGAGACGGGTGTCGATGGTGAAACCGACGCTGACACAGATCCGTGTCTGTATTTATTACTGGAAGATCCTAAAGATTCCAATTTTGCCTTAGAAGTCCCAGAATGATGAGGCAAGACTAGCTCCGAGGAGACTTTAGATTCTTTCTCCAAGCTTCTTTGGTCAGATGGGAGGTTTTAGGGTGTTTCTTGACCTCCTCAGGCTGACCCTCAGGTTACCTGGGTCTCTTCTGAGATTTAGAGGACGTGATACTCTCCTCCTCAGAAGACGCTCCTTGTGTCTTCTTAAGCTACAACAAAAGTCTGCCCTCTCTATCTTTAAGAGTCTTAGATGAAAAGGTGCAGCAGATTTTACATTGCCTTGCCTCATGATGAGGATGAAGGCACTAGATGCAATCCTTATGGGCATCATCAATATGAACCCCTTTTATTCCCCACAGGATTTAGAAGGGCGAAATAGTCCTTTCCTGTCAGACATTGTCGAGAAATAAAAATAAGACTTATCTGAGGGAAATGTTGAAGAACTGAGCAGAGCTCAGGGGACTCCCTTCATACACGATGTGCAGTGAAAATCTGAGGGAAAGTTCTGGAGGGTGCTGATTGGTTGTATTTAAGTTTGTTCCTTTTTTAGAAAAGGAGTTAGATGGGCTATTAAATGCATGGTTGCCTCCAGTGGTGCAGGTGATGGTGTATTCTACTCCCCACTGGATTCCCATGAAGGTTGGAGGGCAAACTAAAGGGGTTTGGAGGCTGTGGCTGCCCGATGGCGGGGGGCTGGATTAGCCCGACCTCTGCTACCAGTCCCACGTGGTATGTGGGCACCGCATCCTCAGCAAGGAAAGATTGGAAATCTTGTTGGCTGTGGTGGCTGGGTGGGTAGAGATGCAGTTGAGAGCCCCTTCCATGGCCATGAAAGGGGTGGATGGTGGACTGAGGTTTGCAAGGGGCCATGGAAAGGCCCAAGGACCTGACTATATCCCTGCTGTCCTTAAAGCACTCCAGCGCACAGTCAGCCTTCTCTCCAAACAGACGGAACCCATCTGAGGGCATGTCCATGAGTGAGGTCAGGACATCCCCTGAAAAGCCAGTGGTTCTCAACCCAGCATGATGTCTAAGGGCCACCGAAGATGAAATTGTTCTGCCTAGTGAAGCAGTCGGGTCTAGCCCACATCTTATAATGAAATTGGTTGCATTCCTCCCATCTGCAAAATCTTGAGAGTATGGCTTGGGCCTCCTCCAGGACTATGGGAGCACTTGCGCAACCAAGTCTCAGATCATATGAGAGCATCTGCCCAAGAGGCACCTTATGTTCACTGACCACAGCGCCAGGCTGGCAGAAGAGAACAGCCTCTTCCCAAACGTATCTAGCCTTTTGAATCCCCTATCCGGTGTGGTGGTTGGGAATGTGCTGGGGTTAATTTTGGATGTGGAGGCCTGGACCATCTAGCTCCCTGGGTTGGAGTGCTGGATCAATCAATCAATCATCTGAGTTTATAGAGCACGCGGCTACCTCAACAGAGGTGTCCCGGCGCTAAGTTGCAGATTCGTGGTGGGGGTAATAAGAGGGTTGATCTAAGGCAAGCTGAAAAGCCAGGTTTTTAAGGCCTTCCTAAAAGCCTGTTCTGACTCCATCATGCAGAGGTGGGGGGGGGCAGTGCATTCCAGAGTTTCACAGTTTTTAGAGAGAACGCACTGCCCCCTATCCTGGCTTTAATGAAGCGGGGAACCCTGACTAGTCGCAGGTGGTTTGATCTCAGGGCCCGGTCTTGTTGGTATCTTTGCAATGTCTGCCTCAAATAGCCCGGGCCCTTATTTCTGATGGCTCAGTAGGCGAAGGTGAGCGCCTTGAACTTGATCCTCCTATTGACCGGTAGCCAATGGAGGCACTGTAAATGTGGGGAAATATGATGGCGAAACGACACTTTCCTAATTAATCTGACCGCTGTGGTTTGAATCATCTGCAACCTGCGAACCAGGTAAACTGGAAGCCCTAGGTAGAGGCTGTTAGAATAGTCCAGCTGGGAAGTTACCAGTGCATGGACTGTAGTCTTCCTGCAGACCTCAGGCAGGAAGTGAAGGAATTTAATGAGGAAACTGGAGTCTCCTGGGGCGGTGTGATTGCAATGGGTAATTGTCCTATGCATAAGAACCCCTGTGCAGGGCTTGGACCAGGCCCAAGTAGGATGTCAGTAAGGGCTCCATTAAATGGGCATAAAAGTTCAGTGGGGCAGATCCCAGCTGAAGCACCACTGTCAAGACGTTTGTATTGACTGTTACTTAGGGTAACGTAAGGTCCAGGACCTTAGCAGCCTCTTCTGTAGCCACGGTAGGGGAAGAGACCATGGCGGTGTCTGAGGAGGTGTTCAGTCTACTGGCATCTGCCAGATCCTCATACCAGGTGTCCTCAGGATTTTCTAATGGCTGGAATCCATAAGAGTCCGCAGACCCCTCCGAATCATCACCCAATCCAAGCCTGTCATAGGAATAAGGCACTGGCTCCAACAGGGGGAGTCTGGACACAGTCGGCGCCGGAACTGGCATTGGACAACTCCCATCCGGCTCTGTGTCCGAGTCGGGAATAACAATAAAGGTGGCGCCATCACTGGGCATTGGCAGTGCCGGGAGCGTCTGCAATAGAGCAGATGTCGGGGAAGGTCGAGGTCGCTCAACCACCGCCGCTCCGGATCAATCACTGGATCCCTGGGGCATGACTGTCACCCAGGTCAAGCCAACTGGCAGAAAACAAGTGGGTGCCCCTCATGTACCCGAGGGGCCTGAGGGCGCTCCAGAGGAGTCGGGATGCCCAAAGATGAGGTGCATAGCCTCATAAAATTCTTTTTAGTTGGGTGGGGGCAGCATAGGCTCCTGGAAATTCTGGAAGGCACGGAGACGGCCTAGGTGCAGGCTCCAGCACAAAGCTAGGCCTCGAGTGCTGACAGCCCCTTGACTCATCCAAAGACTTTTGCAGCAAACTAGAAGACTTCTTCTTGTGGTACTTCCCCGACGACTTGGAGTGTAACGAAAATCGGCAGGTACAACTCCACAATTGAGCTTGGAACCTTCCTTGTGATCAAAATCTTGTCGTGGAAGGGATGGTCAGTGTCGGGCGGCGAGGAGCTTGAGGGACCACTCCTCAGCACCTTAGAGTGCATGGTGAGACAATCCTCTCATGTCTTGGTGTCGTACTTGCATTCCAAACACCACAGGCAAACCAAAAGCGGGTCCGTCATCAACATCTGGAGGTGACAGGTGCCGCTTGGCTTAAACCATGCATTCTTGATGGACATCCTTCACACCAAGAGACGTAGGGGCACATGCATCAAAGGTTTTTGCAAGTGCAAACGGTGCGATTCACAAAAATCGGCCGTTTGCGATCGCAAAATGCCCTTTTGCAATGCATGAAAGTGTTGGGGACGCGGAATTTAGATAATCGCAATTTTTTGCGATTTCCTAAATTGCGATTGCATTTAAGGAATCACAATTTGTGATTCCTTAAATGCAATGCAAGAAGCACTTAGAAATAGTGATTTCGCTATTTGGGGACGCAAATTACAGAGCAGTTAAACGAGTCGCAATTAAGGAATGTTTAGGAATCGCTATTTTTATAGCGATTCCTACATGCATAGGCTTTTGCGAGTCCTTGATTGCAATTCCTTAATAATCGCAATTAAGGACTCGCAAAATCCTACCTTGATGCATGTGCCCCAAAGTTTTGAAAAATATCTGACAAAAAGGTTAAAAAAAAAAGGTCAGTCAAAAAGTGACTGGGGTAGCCCTCTCTGAGGTTGCGTTAACTGGCGAGAAAAGAAAAGAACTGATGTCAGCACACTGGGGTGGTGCCTATGTAGGATAGGGATTATTCTAAGGTAAGGAATCTGCACCTAGAAGTTTCTATCAAATACCAGTTATGTTAGCAAATTTGAGAAACCCCTTCTGCAACAGAGTATTGGGGTAAGGTTCCATTTTAATTTTTGTATTTTGTGGCCTGGTGGTGCACTTTGGACTCTGTATGTATGGCTTTGACTCAATATCCTTTGATTCTGGGCAAATCACTTAATTTCCCCTCCTTATAATAAAATGAATCTGACCGTGTGTAATGTAATCTGGTGCTCATGTAAAGTGCTCCAATGCCTTTTAACATAGAGTTCACTGGATGTGTACAACTAAAGCATGTCTCACATTGCTCTCATCCCACCTGCCTCATGGCAGCAGTTTGAATCGTGTATTTTTTGTGCATTTTCTTTGAGCTGGGTAATCTATGGGGTTTGCTGGTTTGTTGGTTGTGCTAGTATTTCTTTCCCATTTTGGTCTTCTGCTTGCTAATGTACAGAGACGCCACTTGCTTGGGGAGGCTGGAAGGGGCACCTAGAGCAAAAACATGGCAAATAGTAGAAGTCATTTTACACCTGCATAACTCTGCCATATTATCGCCTCAGGATATTGAAGATGGCTTAGTTATTTTTGACCTTTTGGGTCATAGATGGTAATACATCAATACAGGCTCTACTGCCTGATATAAGTTATGTACTAATACCAATCACACTTCTACATGCCTAAACATGGGAGAAGTAACAAGCTCTAAGATCATGGAAATTGCTAAACTGGAGGTCTTTTTATAAGCGTTAATAGGAAGTGCATGGCCTATTGAAAGCAGTTAACTGGGCTAAACTAGCACTTATGGAGACCTTGCTCTTGGAAGGCACACTGCATGTTGTAGTCAATGCAATTCTGAAGGCTTTAAAACAGCCTGTTGTAACAATGTCTCAGGAAGAGGGTGTAATAAATGTTATATTTTGTCAGGATTCTGAATGCAAATACATTGAAAAAGGGAAGCTTCCTGCCCAAAAGAGCTGATTTGCAGTTTCACAATATTTTCAGTTTCTGTTCTCATTCTGAATGTACTCTCTGGGTGCTCATCCAGATGTCGTTATTATCTAAGTAACTTGATTGTTATGGCCACAATCTGTTGTCGATAGCTGGTAATGACGGAGGATTTTAATCGCTCAGTAGATGATCTTGCAGAGGCTACAACCCAGCAATTTCTTCCGGTGATTGATTCTTTAGCAGCTTACTTAGTGCGCAGAAGAACTATCCATGAAGCAGAACATACATTAGATCAAGTTCTCAAACCTCCTCAACATGTGACGGTTGCTCATATATAGTGTGCTATGTATGGATGGGTCATTCTTTGCTTCATTATTTTATTGTTCTCATGTGTTTGGGTAACACACTCAATGTCCCCGGTGCCCTCCAAGAGGTGGCACTGTGGAAGTATACTGATTCACCAACATCTGACATAAGTGCTGCAGTTGAAATATTCAGCTTGAAATTGAAGAGTCTACTGACAAATCATGTTCCTATCAAGCCGCAAAAATGCAACCCATTTATCCAACCAATGACTGGTTTAGCAAATCAATCTGGACACAGACTTACAAACTACGTAACTAGCACATCCGTGGCAATCAAGAAGTAAGGAAGAAGATCTCACTTACAAAGGTTGGCTGAAAGTGTGCAATCAAGCAATGGCAATGGTCAATTCTGACTATTAGGGTCTAAATATTCTGGAAGCCCATATTGTTATAAAGACATTTCTTGAACACATCCTTTTGGATCCTTTCGTTAAAGGCAGGCGCTCCTATGGGACACAACTGCCAACGAAAAGCTTCCTTTCTCTGAGCTATGTGGGCACAGTTGGAAGTGATGGCGCCATGAAAGATGAGACTTCCTAGTCATCAACCCAATCCATCATGGCTGCCATCCCATAGACTATAATGAAACCTTCCTTAACCGATACGAAGGAAGTACTTACTTTGGTCCTAGTTCCATTTCCAGGTCATATTTCAGTACATAAAGTATAACAGTGCAGTGCGTTACAATGCTCCCAGACTGTGGTCAGGTTCCTGTCCCTCGTTTCCCTGCTGTTTGTTCTTGTCAAGTTCCTGTTCTATTGGTGTTTGGAGGTTTCTAGAGTTTTTTTGTTTCTTCCAATGACTTTATTCCTCCTGGTGGGTACCTTCGAGGGCACATTCCAGCTTTGTCTTTTCTCCACTGGCTATGTCGATTGAGTCTCACCACTATGTGCTCCTGTGTGTATTGAATAGGGCTCTTTGGCTGACCCGAATCCAGCTTCCATTTGGAAGCTTTCTGCTCCTGCTATCACAGATACAGTAACTGAGTTGTTCAACTAGTCTCTTAGTAGGTGAGTGGTACCTATTAACTCTGGGGTGGTATTTTAAAACCAGATTATTTAACAAATTACCTTCACAGAACTCTTTTTCTGTTGGTAGGAAAAGTTTAAGCTAAACAATTGACCTATCCATCTAGAGAAAAATGAGACTTTGCACCAGTGCAAGTTTACTTCTATCCAAACAAGGAAATGGAAATCAAAGTGATCCTGGCCCGGGAGAAGGTCTGGTCCTTAGTGGATGAGGAGAATGGGATTGGAGTGACGCTAATAGACACTTCTGGTGCATTTAACACTGTCTACCGTACCATCTTGAGCCAATAGTTAACGGAAGCAGGCTTGGAGGACTGAGAGCATTAGGGGGTGTCAACATTTCTGGAGGGTCGCTCAAAATCTGTTAATAAGGCGCACTCTACATCTTTCAAGTCTTCAACCGTATTAGAAGGTCCACTAGGATCCTCTCTTTCATTGATGCTTTTTTAACTTCTGTGTTCACCATTATCCAGGTTTATTCGCTCCTTTGGTTACACAGTATACTCATATGTTGATGACACCCAGTTGCTCCTCTTATTGGACCACCTGGCCCGGGCATTCTTTCTCATTTTCATAACTGTCTCTTGTCAGTACAATATCAGATGTCTCATATTTTTTAGGCTAAACGGTAGCAATACTGAGATCCTTGCAATACGGAGGAATTGAGAGCATTCGGATGGCTACCTTCAACAGATCACACAAGGAATTTCCTCAGCACCTGCACATAAGATTAAAACATTGAGCATATTCCTCTACCCATAGTTTAAAAAGAATTCTTAAATGAATGCACTAGCTGTTACACTGTGCACCTATTATGGCAGCAAAAAATCTTCATGCCGCTATGTAACCCGTTCAGCCTACCCTCTTACAACAGTCCAGAAAATATGAAATAGAGCTCTGCGATTATATAACATTTCATAAAGGGTGCTCATGTTTCCCAGGCATGGAGAGGTTTACAATGGCTGGGAATCAAGCATATCATTCAAGTTAATGTATCAGTTTAATGCCTGAAGCTGGCTTGCAGTCTAAACTATCTTGACTACCCTCTTCTTTCATCTTTACGTTCCAGCAGGAGGTAGCAGTTTTCAGATTCGAACGTTGTTCTTTCAAGTTTCTGGATCAATAAACCCCTACAGTTACATCAAATTAAGCAGTGCATGGAATTCAGAAAGAAACTGAAGATTATTTTTACTTTGTTAAGCTCTGGATCCGAAAGGTCTTAGGTGTTGTTAGCCACTGAATCAATAAAAACATTCCCACAATCAGTTATTGTTCTTAGCACCATGAGGCTGCTTGAGTTGTATGTTCGCTCTTTATAAGAACCAAAATCCAATTAAGTCAAATCAGAATGAAGCCTACCTCAAGCACCCCTACTATTGGTAGGTAACCACTTAATTTTTTTAAAGTATTCCTTTGCTACAAAAGCATCTGGGTATATACAAATTGGTACATTGAAATTTTCCCTGCTGCCAAGTTTCTTCATATATGCCAAACCAAAGGAAGCCAGCAAGCAGCATTAGGATCATCAACAGTCTCTATTGATCACATGGAAGATCTCGCAAATTAGTAGTGTTAATATATGCACAGAGGGAAGCAAGAGGGCACATGTAAACATTGGAAGTAAAGAGGATTTATCTACGTCTCATTTCCTGTAAAGAGAGGGGAGAGTTTCTCAGGTCAGTGACTTCACACTAGTACTTTCCAGGGAGAGCATTGTGCCACACTTTGGAGGAAATGATCATGCTCTGGTGTGTGTCCCTGCACCTCATTGGACAGTAGTGCCCTCCTGTGTGACCCCAAAGAACACTGAATACGTATCTAAGAGGGGCAGTGCCTCTCAGATCTGCTGCTTGAAACCACAGAAGAAGCAGGCTCCATGCTGGAAGTTTGATTTGCCCCAACCAGGCCCTGCACTCTGACTGACTGCACCTGCTGCACAATCTGGAATTACAGCCCTGTGGATCAAACCTGCTTCAAAAGGACTAAAGAGTGGACTCCCTACAAGCTACAGGTTAGCAGAGCTCACCTGGACCATCACCACCAAGAATCCCAAGCCTGGAGTGACTCCAGTGGATTTGTAAGGGTTTTATACAAGTGGATTGTGGGAACTGAAGTCCCAAACTTTCAAGGACCGTCTTGGAGCTTCCAGACCCTTGGTGTACGTTTTGGACACTTTGGGATCCTTAAAGGAACTTCAGGAAGAAGTTCCAGAAGTTTGGAGAAGTTTGGAGCAACTTTGAAAAAAAGCTCCATAAGTGGACCGACTCAAACTGTTCAGACAAGCCGGTAACCCTCAACCGCGAGCCGGCCTGCTTTCCAGGTTTGTCCAGTTGTAAAGCTCCGAAGGTGTGACTTTCATAGTTTGACCGGGAGCTGGTCGAAACTCAAGCCGGTGAACCCTCACCGAATACGCCCTGGTGAAGAGCATCGAGAGACCCCCGGGAGAAAAAGCTTCGTTAAAGTTTCCAAGTCCAAAGTTAGAAGAGGTGAACGGGAACAACCGTGAGAGTCAAGCCGCCCACCTTCAACCGCGAGCCAGCCTGGATCTTTGGTTCGTCCCGCTGGAAAGTTCCGGAGGTCTGACTTCAATAGGTTTAACCGAGAGCTTATTGCAAGGCAATCCGGTGAACCCTCACTGAATTCTGACTGGTGAAGAGCTTTGAGGGACCAGAGAGAAAAAGCTTCGGAAACGTTTCTAAGACAGAAGGTAAAAACTTTAACGAAGGCCTACCATGAGGGGTAGCCACGCAGGGTTCCATTGTGGTCGGCCTGAAACTTTGACTTTGTCCTGGTCTAGCGTGACCAGATGTCCCAATAGGCGCTATATGTTTCCATGTGCTACATAGCGCTAAATCTTTTAAAATTTACATCTCCTGTTTCCTACATTGGATTTATTTTGTTTTGGTGTTATTTTAAAGATGTAAATAATTTCTATTTTTATAAATTGGTGTTGGATTTTTATTGTGTCTTAATTATTTACTGAATTGGTGTTTTTAAATGCTTTACATACCTGTCTCTGAAGTTAAGCCTGCCTTCTTGCAGCCAAGCTACCAAGGGTTGAGTATTGAAATACTTTTCTGAGACCTATTCTGAGCCCTGTATTGTGTTAGTGGCCTTATTTCCAGTGGTAGATATATATTTATATTTACCACTACTAATAATCCACTTTCCAACATTTGGTGATCAGCAATGTGGATGAGGAATTTGGACTAAACTGTTTTTAATCCATTGTTTTTACTTTTCCAAAATTGTTCAAGTCTATTGTGCTAGTTGTTGTAACCGAAAACTAGGGAACCATGGAGCTGGACATGGCTAATCTGAACAAACTCCCAGTGGCTGACCTGAGGGTGCAGTGTAAGGAGAGCGGGGTACCTGCAACTAATAGAATTAGGAAGCCAGAATTAGTGACGTCCCAGACAAACTAGGCAGTGAGTCAGCTAGGTGAGGCCACCTAGCTTTCAAACAGAGGGCATGCTAGGTTCTGTCGGGGGGATTTACAGAGCAGTGGCATCAGTGACTCTGCACACCCTTCTTTCTCACCGCAGACAGCAGGTAAGAGGAGTCAGACTCTTTTGGCTCGGATAGACTCATACTGCAGGGAGATCCTTGGATTTTATAATAAACACTGGTGTCTGAGAGAATGTTGGCTAAGGGTATTACTTTTGATTGTACTCTGTACTGCTCGGTTTACCTGAGGGAGAAGACGGATTAAGTGGTAAATGCCCCAGTTGCTGAAAGAAAAGCTTTATTATTCCAGGACCCTGCTTTTTAGGTCTCGCCCAGCTATTGTGATAGCAATCGCTATGCGAGACTCTAGTAAGGGGCTCCCAAAAGTGCTCCGAAAAGCGGATTGCATGGCGAGCACGCGCACAATCACGTGCATCGTGCCGCCATGCAATCCGTTTGGCATCGTACTTCAAAGGGTCCGCTCCCCCGCTTGGAATGCGCTCCCCCGCCAAGCTCGCGCACAAATTTGCTTTCATTTTACTGCAGTCTATTGCCTCCTGTCACACGCGTCCTCCTTTCTCAGCTGTTCTCCTCTGGTTAGTGCGCTGATCTCGTCACACAGTGCAAGCCAGATGTGTTGGCTTCGTCAATGGCTGTTTATTTTACCTCTGCAATCAAATAAACCGTATTCTGAGTGTTGTCGCTCTATTAGATTTAGATATTCTAGGGCACAGCAGCTTCAAACCTCATTGTGGCCCCAAAGCAGTTTAATATTTTTTATGTTGAAATACACTTTAACAGTGATGAGTCCAGGGTTTTATCAAATGTTTTTACTAGTTTTGATAGATTTAGACCTAGCTTTTTGCAGAGACAGTTCTTGAAGAAAGAATGTATAACTGGTATGAATAGTTTTATGGTGTTGCTTGCTGCCCGACTCCTAAACGGAGCGCGTGCTCACCACTCGCGGGTGCACCCCACCGCCTCTCTCTCCCGCTGCAGTGCAAGGCGCGTGCGCTTGTTCAGCAGAGGTTGCTCTGTAATCCATGTACAATCTCTTTGTCTGTTTCCTATCATGTAACGCAACCAGCTGTTGAAAGGCGAGTCCCTCGCACTGCCAAAGAGCGATAAGCAGCCCTGCAGACAGCTGTTCTCAGCTTGTTGAACTTTCCATCAGTTCGCGTTTTGTTTAAACTGCGCGCTCTTCTCCCGACCGTTTGTTGACTTTTTTTTTTTTTTTTGCATCTTTGATATAGCGCAAACTCGGCCCGAAGGTATTGGAGCGCTGTACATGAGCACCGTATTTACATACATATTCAGGCACAGGGAGATTAAGTGATTTGCCCAGAATCACAGGATGTGGACGCGACCTTGAGGCTCGAACCCTGGTTTTCTGCACCAAAGTCGGGAGCGCAGCCGACGGACCACATCCCCTCCCCTTCTCATGTTTACATAAATAAACTAGGGTAAAACCAACTCCTCGAGCCCGGCGTTCCTTGCTTAACGCCATTCTCTGAAGGACAGTCAAGCCTACTCCTGCCCCGACTCTGCCCCTGTAACGCCCCAGCAAAAGAGCAGCCGTCCCGAACACTGGCACTTCCACACAAGCACTGACACCCCTCATTAAACACACACACACTCACACACACACACACACACACACCAAACACACATCACACACAAACACACATCACACACATACACATATCACAAACACACACACAGATCAAACACACACATCAAACACACATACACATATTACACACATCACAAACACACACATCACAAACACACACACAGATCAAACACATCAAACACACACACATCAAACACTCATAACTCTAAACCGTCACAAACACGCACCCAAAATCATACTCGGACACAAAATAAACTAGCAGACACACCATGAACAAACACAAAACTTCTTGGAGTAGCAAGTTCGTACAGTGATCTCGGAGACGGGCTTGTCTCCAGACCTATAGCAGAAATACACTGGCAGCAATGACACTTTGCAAGGAGAAGAGGCGCGCTTGCGCCAACCACCATGACACCATAAACACAAAACAATTACGGCAGCGAAGACAGGCCTCTTAGATTAGCGGGGAGACACCCCCACCACCCTACTATGCTAAACATTAATACTTTTATTTATACATATTATTTAATGTTTTAAAAAGATGAACCATGATTATATGATTAATTATTGAGTGACTAGCAACTTAAAAATGTTAATTAATCGGAAGGTAGATCTATAGAATCAGAATTCATGTGGCATCTAATTACGAAATTCCGCAGATACTGACAAATGAACAATGTCTAAGCTAAGGCATCTATTAAAAAGTTTAAACATTTAAAGTTGCAACAGAACCTGCACAGAGATGCATTTTCATTATGGCCCAACCTGCACATACTTTCGAGTTTGGCTAATCCCTCCCAGGCTTCCGTGCTTCATTTGCAACAAAAAATAAGCATGGGCAAAGCCAAAATATCTGGCTCTAATGTTCCAACATAAGTAATATACACAGGCATTTGCAAAAGTTGCTTACTTGCATTGCGCGGCCAAAATGCAGTTTATTTCATTAAAGCATGTCCCACTGGCTTCTCCTTTACCATGAAACATGTAATGAAACAAGCATTTGCAATGCAATAGGTCTCGCATATGAGAGAGTTTGAGCTATTGGCATTGTAAATGACAGTGCCTTTTATTTATGTTTTGAAAACCTGCAAACGGTGCCTAAACACTTTGTACTTATAGTTGTTGCTTACGAGAAGCAAGGCGGGCAGTAACTGCGCCTCTTCTACTGCCAGCCTTACTTCTCGTAAGCAATGATTATAAGTACAAAGTGTGTGTTTAGGCACCGCTTGCAGGTTTTCAAAACCTAAATAAAAGGCACTGTCATTTACAATGCCAATAGCTCAAACTCTTGCAAATGCGAGACCTATTGCATTGCAAATGCTTGTTCTCATTTCCTGTCTCCTACCAGGACATGTATCAGCTTCTGCCTCTGTCTTTTGCTTGGGTAGACATTACAAATTGTGTTCCCTGAAGGTGTAAAGTCACATTGGTTTGTATTTTGAATTATAACCAATAGAAGGCTATTTCTCAGGTTGATTCACCATCCTGATTTATGAATTGCTACAAGACAGAAGATAAAAGCAGGTATGACAAACCTAACTTGCTAGTGTCTGCTCAAATGTCCTGGTATCCTTGACTTATGTACTAACTTTTCACTATATGATTTTCCATCACTAAAGGAACTTGCCAAAGCACAATTCTGACTACAGAGCTCGTGGTAACACAACAAGACATGATACCTGTCAACTACCCCACTGCTAGCACCCTGGACACCTGTCTGCGTAATGATGTACTGCAAACAAATCTGGAGCTATTCGGGAAGATGGAATTTAGTGACGATCAACTACAAACGCTGAAAACAAAGCTGGATACGGTATGTCTGGGATTTAAACATGACAAAGGTGTGGGGGTAGACAATGTATGACTCCTAGGGATCTCTGTGTGTTTCATGCATTTCTATTGAACACAGACGAACATTGAAGCTGACGTAGTGAGTCACACTGCCCTAGAATAATAGGCACGCCTTGTGAAGCAATTTTAAAATTAATTCCTGTTACCTAAAAGAAACTATGGGCCTCATCTCCAAGAAAATGACACAGTGCAGCGCCACAAGCCATTTAGCTGGGCCGTGCTGCGTCATTTTCAAAGGACAGGGATGCATTATATTTAAAATAATACGCTGCATCCCTGTGCATTCCCCTGCGCTGGCACTCAATTGGCTACCATGCACCAGCGAAGGCACACTTGCGTCATTTTGCAAGGGTGCCTGCGCTGCGAAGATGATTGTTTTTGTGTAGGAATGGAGGAAGGGACACCTTTCTGCACAAAAACAATAATTAATGGCATTTTCCTCTTTCTATGCGTGCTGCAGAAAAAAACAAGGAGAAATAAAAATATTTCTCCTCGTTGCCAAGGTGTAGGATTCTGACGCATTCCCAGATTTACATAATGTTGTAAATCTGGGAATGCGTCAAGTACCATGGATGTTGCGTGAGAACACCCATAGCAACACCCATGGAATGACCCCTTTCGTGCAGAGTAATGCATGAAATGGGCCCATATTTACAAGGGCCTGAAAAGTCATGCAGGGCGACTTTACTTGGCCTTGCAAATATGGACAAGCCCATTGCACCACCGTTGAGTCAAAAAAAGTGTTGCACCGGTGGCGCAAAGGTCTTGTAAATTAGCCCCTGAATTTCATGTTCAGTGACGCAAACTTTAATGCGAGGTTCTCACGCTAGGAAAAGCCAGCTTGAGGGAGCTGGCTTTTTACTCCAATGGAGTGGCCAGAAAAATAAAATACCATCCATTTTGAACCGTATGCCAAACCAAAACAACGAGTGACCCTTTGTGGCGATAAATCGGTTACTCTTTTAGAGGATTCCTAGCCTTGAGACAATACTGGAAACCTCCTTCCTTTCCTCCAACCTTTTTCCATTCCTTCCTTCTCTCAATCATTATTTCTGTCTTTTCCTTTTTACCCACCCAAATTTCATTCCTTTTGCTATTTATTTATTTGTCCATCCATCCATCCATAAATCGAGCTTTCATTCCTCTCTTCTTTCCATTCAGCTGTCTGTCTTTTTCATGTATTCTTAGATTCCACCATCCATCCATATTTCTCTCCATCTCTACATGCTTCTGTCCTTCTGCCTTTCCCATATGTCCATCTTTCAATCTATCCATCATGCTCTCCATCCATACATCCTTCCATCCATGTTCTCTAGTTCCATTTGTTTCCCCACCCCACAAAGCTATGATCTTGCGGCGGTCTTTATACTCATCTGATTGGAGACCAGCAGCCTCCAATCAAAGTGTAAGGTGCTAAAAACAAACATTTTATTGTATGTTAATCAGAACTGCCAGGAGACCCTCATCCTTTCTCACGCTGCTATAGTGGGGTTTTCATCTTGCCTCTGTTTTATGCGCATATGCATATTCCAATAAAATAGAACACTCTGAATTCAATGCATTGGTGTCTGATGCCTCTCTTTATTCACCCATTTCCTTTTATTAAAACTATCCCCATGGGGTTTTAAAAAAAGGGGAAACAATAGAAAAATAAAACCCAAACGGACAGTGGACAAGATAAAGAATTAACAATAATTTGGAGCATTTGTTCCAGTTCCCAGTCATGTGGTAATATATCAGTTTCAACTTAATTTTTTTCACAAAACCCTTAATAAATATGGATAAATACAGATAAAGTTGACAAAAAATAAATATGGATAAATACAGACGGAAATGTCAAAAAAATAAATACCATAAAACCGGGAGCCCTATTTATAATATAAAGATTTAAAATATTAAAATCAAGGTTAAGTTTTGATAACCCTTAAGATAAGTGTTTACTTTTCCTTCAGTATTTTGTTTTTTTCCTTTTTCTTTTTTAACAATGCATTACAAGCAAGCATTGGAAAAGCCAGTAGCTTAGCACTTTCATCATAAAGGTAAGACCTATTGACTTTTTTCACTGATTATTTCAGATGTATGGAATGTATTTGCAGTGTGCCCAATTGAGGATAATCCAGTTAGTTCTTTCAATAGAATGTTTAGAAATAAACTAATGAGTGGAAAAATTAATATCACCAAATGAGACTCAGAAGATAGAATATTGTGAATCATGTGACCACATAGCCGCTCTCAATGAGCAGGGACACACGAACAGGTCCAGTGTCTATGTGTAGTAGAGAAACTCATGGATAACCATTATTAATGCATGGAATGCAGACATCACAAGTTGTAAACAGTGACCAGGAATTTGCCTCTCTCCGTTTCCAACGTGTGCTGTCTGAGGTTCATACATCAACTCAAAAATTTCTGAGTTATATGTTGACAAAAAGGGACAAGTCCAACATATGTATACATTTTAGGCACCATAAACGCACAAAAAAGGCGTGCTGCTCTGCGCTAAGCTAACACAGCTTTTGATGATATAGCTCACAGGTTATTTAACGTATGTATCTTCATTGAAGTCATAAATGTTAGAATAATTCCCTTGTGGGGTTTCCATTTCCCTGCTGGAGGTGGGGACCCTGGAACACTAATATCCAAGATATAAAATGGTGTGAGGCTGAAGTGTTCAGCATAATCAAATGCAGCAAATCCCTTAAAAAACATATCCACATCAAGTTTTCTGATTATGTAGGCTATATATTATAGAATAAGTAAAAAAAATATTTCTCAAAATTACATTGCAACACCTACAAAAAGAGCTTGCTGCATAGCATGTCTAAATTGAGAGGAAAAGAGCTATCTTATAGGTTTGCATTAAAATATGGACCTTTAGGTCCCATTATGTCTTGTACTGGCAGTTGCCTAACAGAGTCAGTTCTTTTTAGCAAGTACATGAAGGTAAAACTAGTATATACTCCCAAACTTTTATGCTGTATGACCAAGATAAAAGCCGAAGAGCAGGGCCAGGTTGGCTACCGGGCGTTTTGGTGTGCTGCCAAGCTTGGGGCTGATTTTGTTGATGGGGACCTGCGTGTGCTTAAAATCATTCGTTTTGCTTTGTTTATTTAGAAGCACACGCAGGTCCCCATCAACGAAATCAGCCCCCACCTCAGTGATATCAGCCCCCAGATTGGCAGCACACCAAAACGCCCGGTTGCCAGTACGGCCCTGACGAAGAGGTGGGCAGGTCTTTTATTTCTTGAAAGAAGATGACTACGATGCAGAACCAGGACTTCAAGTAATTAATCATTTCCTCTGCATTGCAAGATCTCTATTTATCTTTATTTATAGTAATAAACATTAGAATAGAGTAGCAAGCTTCACAAATCTTCTCCTTAGAGGCTCTTGGCCATAAAACAAACAAAAGAGTCTTTAGTAGTCTTCATAAATGGAGTGTATTCTAAATGGAGCATTGTGGGATCTTCCTGATACTAGATGAAGCTCATGCATCAGAATAAAGAAAGTAGTGTCTTATAGAAGTTTGGACCACCATCGAAGTGGCTGCTTTGCACATGTCTGATACATAGATAATTGTCAGCCACACCATTGTAGCCCCTTTATCATTAGTGGAAAGAGCACTGGGTCTTTCTGGTATCTGTAAATTAGCTATATGACAAGTGGAAACACGAGAGACAATCCAATGAGAGATGGAGTGTTTAGAAGAGGCAAGTCTTATGCCTATGGACCATAGATTACATATTTAGAAACATCTTTGGATTTGTCCAAGTAAAAGTATAAGTCTCTCCTGGCATGAAGTGAATGTGAAGAACATCAAGTGTGGTGTTTTGATTGGTTAAGAAAGCTGGTAGAGTTATGGTCTGGTTAATATGAAAAACGAAACAACTTTAGGAATGATAGATGAGTCTTGATGACTACCCTGTAAAATGGTGTAGAGCTCTACAGCTGAAATGGCTCAAATCTCATTAACCCTAGGAGCCGAAGCGATAGTCCCTTGTTAAATGACAGATGAAGCCTTGTGAATAGGTTGGAGAGGAAGAGCCCATAAGTAACATTTGATAGGACCAAACTGAGTTCCCAAATATGTGAAGTAACGTTTGTAAGAGGAAATACTTTCTTTAGGCCTTCCAGATAGTCTTTAATCACTTGTATCATGAAAATGTATATCTGACAAAGACTTTTTCTGAGGGCTGTTATAGCTACAAGATGGACTTTGATAGAGGAGAATTGTAACTTGGCTTGAGCCAAATGTAACAAATTTGGTAAAACCGATTCCTCTTGGCAAATGAGGAGATCATGATCTACATGTTGACACCACAAACAAAAATCCTTCCTGTCCGAAGGATTTAAAGGCTCTTGTATAAAGTACTTTTGCTGTTCTTAAAATGCCCTTACACGATTGAGGTAAATTCAAGTGATCATATGGTCTGATCCATGCTGCCAAATTCAAGGATGTTAAGTTTGAGTGGAACAACTGACCCTGCAATCTGGTCAAGAGTTTGGTTTGAATGACAATGTCTTGTAGGGCCTTACTGACATCTCAAGACGACCCGGGAACCATCACTGCATGGGCCACTCAGGCACACTGTTTCTTTGGAGTGCAGGAGCTTCAAGATTTTCGCAGGAATCAATGAAATAAATGTTAAGGTGGTAAATTGTTGACCAGTTTAGCAAAAGGCAATGTTAAGACATCCTTGTTCCAACCTCATGGATGTGAAGTCTTGGCATTTTTTGTTTATAGGTGCAGTGAAAATCTCTAAAGTTGGATGACCTCATTCAGCAAAGATCATTTGAAGGACCTCACTGTTTAAAGCCCACTTGTGGGGTTAATTTGTAACACCTGCTGAGAAAACATGCTTGATAATTTTGTGCTCCTGGCAGGTAGATTTTTCTCAAAGGTGGCAGTGTGGATTGATTGTCCAAGATGGCAGTTGTGTTTCCTTGAGGCTCCAAACCAAGCTTCAGCAATTCGAAAATAACCTGTTGTTCATCAATCTTGCCATCCACCCAATCCTTCCCTCCCCCAGGTGCCTGGGGGTTGAAGGATAGCTGCAGAGTTTTGGTGTCTCTGACCCTGCTGTGACTCTGTGCTATGTGAAAAGATGTTGAATGTCAGGTTCCACCTTCCAGAATCCTCAGGGTAGTGCCGATGCTCAATGGGGTCCACCTCTCGACTGCCCCAAGTCCGGATTATAAATAAGGACGTACTAGTGAGATACTCAAGCGAGGGAAGGAAAGGATAGGAACAGCATGGAGGGAGATCTGGGGATGACACAGAAGAAACACCGGTTTTAGTAACCAGAAAACACATCCAGGTTAAACACTACCAAACAACACAGATGTAATGTGTGTAGAACGCTACCTGTAAAATAAAAGGAAGGAGCGCTTATCAGGAGAGAGAAGAGGGTGATTGCAGACTTCCAACATGAAAGCTAATATGAAAAGAAAATAAACAACGAGGTTGATATATCACCCCTGAAAACACAATGAAGAGTGAAACAACCCCCCACATACTCTGATTAGGTGTGGAACAGCTTGATACGCAACCTTAGGTACTTCCTGGATACCCCCCCTATACTCTTTCCTATAATGTGAAAATAAAGAACAAGACCATGTGTGGTTAACAACCAAAAACGTAGCACAATAATAATTCTGTCCTGAAGCAGAAACCAACAAGGCTCTGGTATGTTAATCTCACAAAACCAAAGTGACTGAGGGTTAAGAGATTGTAAAGGAAAAGCAGGAAAATCAAATCAGTCACAGGACATAATGCTCAGCTGGGCAATAAATTCTGAACCCAAATACTTATATATATAAATGCTCCAGCCGTGCAGTTCCCGCTTTAAATCTTCAGATGACAACATGCACAGTGGCTGGGAACAAAGTCAAGGTGCTTAACAGGTCATAGAAGTTCCCTGTATGAGAACGCGCTAGGAAAAGGTCTCGCCAACAGGGCAACACGTTGACCCCAGTAAACGGCCCCCAGACGCTCAAGTCTCTCCTCCGCAAAAGACCGCCTGATACGCGGTCTTGCCAACGGAGGAGATGTGAATGCAGCCCTTAGGGAACAATCCAAGAGTCTACAGGTGGAGCAAAGCACCCTTACCCCCTCTGCATCGGGCAGGACTGGAATCAGCAAACACAGGGTCCAAAGGCAGGCTCGAATCAGGGAAACACGGAGTCCCCAAAATAATCGGCGGCGTCCTGGTCTCCTCCACCTTCTTAAATCCGGGTCCGGCTGGTACGTCGGGACCACATGAGGCGTAACAGGCATAATGGATGCTGGGAACTGTAACTCCAAACCGCCTACTTCCGGGTTGGTCCTGATCGCGTGTGTGTCAGTGTCTACCGGGCTGATGCGTCTTGACAGTGAGGCTCGGATTGGTGAATGACTGCCGGGAGCAGAGGTTGATGCACACAGACATTGGAGAGGAGCCCTATTTGAGTGGCTGTGATGTTGGGGAAAAGAGGAGTGAGGGACTCACTGGTGATTCCTGTGAGCCCTCGAGGGGCTGTGGCCCTCACATCATTGGAGATCTGATATGGCTCTCGCTCTGCTAGCTGAACTAAGAAGCCTGAGAAATGCCATACTGAGTAATAGATGAGGGCGTTAGCCCCCAAGCCTGAGGCGCAGACAGTTTGCTCACAGACATTCCAACTGCAGGCAAACTGTAGCAGCCCCCTTTGGAATACTGATTGAGACTCGAGAAGACCTATCTACTTACGAAAGTGCCTTCTTGACACCTACGGCACACTGGATCTCCAGTATCAAGAGGTTGGGTGCATGGTTACTGGGCTATTTGGACATTCTTTCCTCATCTGTTACTGCCGTATGCTATAGAGGGCTAGAGAGGCCCTCTGATCACTAGCACATTAACACTTTGCTGTAGCCTTCACTGCCTGACCTCCCACCACCGCCCAAATGTTTGGATTTCTGCATAATGGGGAAGAACAGGTAGCCATTTAGCGCTGGGACAGCTATGCCATTTACAAATATTCTAACATACAATAACATAACATAACATTGGTCTCCTATCACTGCAGATGGTTGAGGTTATGGCTAAAAGCAGCTCCACTTACCTGTCAGGAATCCATAAGAACATGCCTAGCGGGTATGAATGCATTTATGGCTGCATAATTGTGTGCTGTAATGCATACAATTACACAATAGTAAACTCCAAGTGGGCAGATCAAGGTGTTGTTTGCATTGGGAATTTAGGATTGTTCACAAACTAGTGTGCTTATGGATATTCACAACTCCTCTCTAACCTTTTCCCTTGACGGGGGTCTCTGATTGTTTCCCTAGAAGCACTTGATGAGGAGGAGAACAGAACACAGCAAAGTTCCTGGGGTATAAGGGAAGCGGCTCCTCCTTGGGGAAAAATGTTTGCCCCAGAAGAAAAAAAACAAACATGAAAATAAACATGCGATTACACAACAGGACTGCCTTTCTCCAATGCACAATTGTAACCTTATTTATTTATAGAGAGCTTATAGAGCGCTCAGTAACGCCATCTTGGCGTGTCCCCGCGCTAAAGCTACCAGCGATCACCATGAGCGCCTGTGACCTACACAGTGTATAGATGTGTTTTAAGCTTGGCCCTGACCAGCGCTTCCCTGCTCTCCAGTCTCAGAGCAGAAGGAAGTTTGTTCCATTGTTGAGCTGCTTGGAACGCAAAAGATCGTCCACCCATTCTAGCCTTCCTTATCCTGGGTACTGTCAGCAGCCCGGCACCCTCCGACCGGAGGGTCCTTGTTGGTTCGTAGCGGCTGACTAGATCCCTAAGGTAGGCGGGCGACCTGCCCCAGACAATTCGGTGACAGACGAGGAGGCACTTAAACAGCACACGTTTCTTCACAGGCAGCCAGTGAAGCGCATCCAGCACCTTTTGAGAATTAGCCCTCCTAGGTCTTCTTAGCACCAATCTAGCGGCGGAATTCTGGATAACTTGCAGGCGGCCCAGGCAGCCCTCGGTGGCCCCTAGGAACAAGATGTTTCCATAGTCCATCCGAGAGGTCACCAGTGCCTGCGTCAGTGTCCTTCTGGCCGCTATGGGTAGGAGGTCTAAGGTTTTGTTTAGGGTCTTTAGTACTCCAACACATTTGCCCACAAGACGCCTTATGTGGCCATCATAGGAGAGAGAGGAATTCATCCAGACTCCTAGATTCTTAGCCTCCTCACAAGGTATGGGGGTAGGGCCAAGGCATGGAGGCCACCACTCGGCTGACCAGTTTTTGCTTTTTCCCCCCACCACCAACACCTCTGTCTTAGAGCCATTGAGTTTTAGGCAGTGGGAGTCCATCCACTCAGCTAGTGCCTGCATACAGGACTTAAAGTTGGTGGGGGTGTTGGCGGTGTTCTGCGATAGGGAAATCAGCAGCTGGGTGTCGTCGGCGTAAGACACCAATTCCACCCCAAATGATTGTACAACCTTCGCCAGGGAGGCCATGTAGAGATTAAAAAGAGTAGGGCTCAATGCTGAGCCCTGAGGCACTCCCTGATCTAGTGGCATCTCGACCGAACGACATGTCCCTTGCTGTACCTGGAAACATCTTTCAGTGAGAAACGACTTTAACCAGTACAGCGCAGGACCCACGACCCCAGCTTCGCTCAGACACCGTAGCAGGATGGAATGCGCTACGGTGTCAAAAGCCGCGCTGAGGTCGAGCATGATCAGGGCCATTGTATGTCCTGCATCCGCCCCTGCTCTTAAAGTCTCAGTGGCCCGTAAGAGAGCTGTCTCCGTAGAGTAGCCCGCCCTAAATCCTGATTGTGAGGGATGTAGTAAGTTCCCTCTCTCCAGGTGCTCAGTGAGCTGAGCATTGACCACCTTCTCAGCCACTTTCGCCACATACGGCAATAAGGAGATAGGTCTGAGGTTTTCCAGCACTTCCATGCTTACATTCGTTTTTTTCCTTATTGGCAGTACTATAGCCTTCTTCCACTCCTCAGGGACTCGTTGCGTGGAAAAGGAGGTCTGTAAGACGTGTCTGATGTATGGTTCCAGGGCTACCAGGCCCTCTGAGATGACCCAGGCCGGTGCCGGGTCGTTAGGGGAACCGGACTTCACACTTCGACAGATCTTTATTAGCCTGTCAGCGGCGGGTACCTCGAAAGTTTGCAACGAGGAGTCAGGGGCCACAGGCGAGCTGCCTGCTATAAAATCTATGCCCTTATCTGGTTGTTGGGAGAAGGAGGCATAAATAGCTTTAACTTTGTTGGAAAAAAAGTTAGCGACTCTATTGCATCCCTCCACGGTGGCCCTTAGGGGGGTGTTAGAGCTGGAGACTAAAGATATTTCTTTGTATATTTTAAACAGTTCGCGTGAGGAGCTCTCGGCCGCCTCAATGCGTGTCTGGAAATATTTAGCTTTAGCTCTACGCACCGCATACTGGTAGCTTTTGTGTGCTAAGCTATAACTGTTTTTACCTTGTTCGCTCGGGTTCCTTCTCCAGCTCCTTTCAAGTTTTTTACAATTAGACTTGATTTGCTGGAGTTCTGGAGTGAACCATGGGGCAGTACGTTGTCTGCCTTCTCTTGCTTTACCCTTACTCATGGGGGCTAGCTCATCCAGGGTGGCAGTCACAAGCTGATTAAATTCATTATTCGCCTGATCACTGTCCATAGCAAGCGGTAGTTGCGCTTTCTGGATGGCGCATATGAAGTTTTCTTGAGAATATTGTCTCCATTTACGTCTCATAATATTTCCCATCCCATTCTCAATGGCCCTAACTGGCTGGTAAAAACATTGGAAAGGGACCAAGAAGTGGTCTGTCCAAGGGATCTGACAGGGTGTAAGTGCCTTTATCAAGTCCCAACTAGCGAAGATAGGGTCCAAACAGTGACCCCTCTGATGTGTAGCTGCAACACTTAGCAAGTCCAGTTGTAGTTCTTGTAGGACTAGACGAACGTCCTCTGCCTCCTTTTGTAGGGGATCCTCTAGATGTAAGTTCAGATCACCCAACACCAACACTTTATTGTGTTTGATCGCAGTCTGAGTAACCCCTTCCAGTAAACTACTTCGGAAGTTGCCCAGAGAGCCAGGAGGTCTGTAAATTAGGATGCCCGAAATTGCCTCGTGTTGGGTCAGTTTGATGTTAAATTCACCAGCTTCGCAGTTATCAATTTTTACTGGTTTTAGAACACACTCAAAAGGGTGTTTGACAATGATGGCAATGCCACCTCCCCTTCCCTTTTCTCTATCAAGTCTATGGAGGGTATAACCTGGCTGAATGGTATCCACTATATCTGGATCAGAATGTTCTCCTAACCAGGTTTCAGTTAGAAATAATATATGCAGGTCCTCATCTAGTAAGAGATCCCACAGCTGAAGGGAATGTTTGCTGAAGGATCTACAATTTAAGAGCCCCCCTTTAGCAATAATCCCTTCAGGGTCAGGGACGGCAGGCGATAGACACCTCCCTCTGAATGTACAATGAGGACATGGACCCAGGTCAAGTGGCTCCATCAAGTGGCGACAGATCGTGAGTGAAGCGGGGCAAAGGTCTCGCAGCCTCTTACTTGTGTAGGACTGCCCGCGGCACGCCCGAGATGTAGGGGTCTGGGCCCCTGGCCACGGTCGGCCGCGGACGGGCGCAGACGGGCTTGGCTTAGGCGCGCGTCCGGCGCGCCCGCTGCGCCAGCCCGCTGCGCCGTCTGAACCCTACACACATATTATAGGTGATGAGGAGGGTGGGAGGCCGGCGCGACTAGAGCGCAGCCCCTGCCCACACCCAAGATGGCGCCCGCCGCCGCCTCAACCGGGAGTAAAAAACGGCTGGGCGAGGCTGTCAGTGAAGAGAGTAGCGTGTGTAGGGGTGTCAGAGTACCTCAAAAACAATTCCCACTTAATTCTAGGAATAAAAGCCCCCCTCAGAATAAAATTGCATCAGTCACAAAACACGATCTAAAATCACAGTTAATAGCGCTGGTAAAGCAGAGACTCAATGCTGCTCGTGTGGTAGCTCGCAGCCCTAGTCCTCCCTCTAGGGAGAGCTCTAACAGGCAGCGAGCAGCTGAAGAAACCCTGCTAAAATAGTCTGGGAGGGCGGGAGGCCGGCGCGACTAGAGCGCAGCCCCTGCCCACACCCAAGATGGCGCCCGCCGCCGCCTCAACCGGGAGTAAAAAACGGCTGGGCGAGGCTGTCAGTGAAGAGAGTAGCGTGTGTAGGGGTGTCAGAGTACCTCAAAAACAATTCCCACTTAATTCTAGGAATAAAAGCCCCCCTCAGAATAAAATTGCATCAGTCACAAAACACGATCTAAAATCACAGTTAATAGCGCTGGTAAAGCAGAGACTCAATGCTGCTCGTGTGGTAGCTCGCAGCCCTAGTCCTCCCTCTAGGGAGATCTCTAACAGACCTTGACTACATACTGAAGTTTTCGGAAGTCGCATGCCTTACTAAATCTGCACCCATGTGCAATAGCACTTTTACTGGTGCAGGTTTATGATTTCCTTTGTGATTCAAGTCTATAGTGCACACAGACTTGTGCATACGTTACTATAAATGGTGTCTATAGTTGTGAGGCAGATATCTGCAAGGCACTTGTTTACCTCTATGCTTGTAGTTGTTGTTGTTGTATAAGCTTTATTTCGACAGCTCGCGTCATAAAAGCTATAAAAAACACAATTTTAAGTAAAAAAAGTATAAAAATATTCAATTGATACAATGGCATATTGCAGACACGGGTATACAACCAATCCATCCAAAGTGCAGGGTGCTGTTCATCGAATAGAGCTATCAGCTACTTGCCATGTTATACAACATGGCAAGATAAAAACATACATAAAATACATTCTAAATTGAGGAGGCAGGTACGCTAAAGTGCTACCTATTATAGTGTATCCAAAGGTGAGCCCAGTTTGCAATCACCCCACAAGGGAGCATTATGGGGAGACTAAAAACAATAAAGTGCATGTGCAAAAAAGTTTAAATACAACATAGGCTGCCGTCTTAAGAGCCCTCCGACAACTGTATACAACTCTCATGCTACTAGGGACTACCGCTTTCCTGTCTGGATCTTTCATCTTATTAACCATGCGTCACTTAAAAACTTGGCCACACTGCAAGCAAAGAGCGATCTTGGGTCTGATCTAAGAATGCGCAGGGCAGCGCAATGGTCCCTTGTGCCCAGTTGTCGGTAAACTGGTTTTAACCACTTTGCCCTTGGTGTGGAATATGCCTGGCAATCGAACATAACATGGGCGGCGCTTTCTACCAGGGCCCTGCAACATGGACAGTTCTTTGGTGTTGGGTTGCATGTGTGCCAGTTAGCTGTAGCATCATAGACGGGGAGTGTTCCAAGCCTGAAGTGGATATACAACTTCCGGTCCCAAGGGACCTGGATTATATCTATAAAGGGTTCTAAGTGTCTATCCTATTTGTGAAGATAAAATTCTGCAGTTAGCCTCCCCAGGTTCAGGCTACTAAATTCTTGCTGGTCCACCCATTCCCAGTAAAGACACTTGAGCTCTTCTTTCCTTGGTGGGTCCTGCTTGTCCCAATGTGCTTGGAGCCCTAAAGCTGACATCATTTTCCTGACATTAGAAATCAAACCCACTTTTCTGTTTGTGTCAATCCTGATGACCTCAGATAGGACTTCTGCGTAAGGTAAAAGCTCAGGGGTTTGCCTGATGCGAGCCCAAAAGAGCAACGGGCGAAGCCTTGCTACATCGCCAATGGATCGTCTGCCCATATCAAGCATGAGGGGGTAAGGGGATCATATTTGGGCAGCATCACTAGATCCCTAAGGAATTTATGCTCAGATCTGCAGAGAACATGAGCGTTCTCAAATCCCCACAACTCTGCTCCGTACAGTGCTGTAATAACTGCCGTAGACCTGGTGAGCCGGAGCTACCGGTCTACTGTGTGATGAACGGTGTTTCTTCCCAGGTGATCCCGCTACCCTTTTGTGGTTCATCAACATCTTAGCTAGGTGGTGCTTCCATGACATGTTGTCTGAGAGTCAGACACCAAGATAATCGAAGGTGCTGACTCTTTCTAAGGGAGTTCCACCAAGCGAGGGGCTGCCTCTGTAGGACTTGTGGGGGTTAAAGGCCATGAATTTTGATTTTGCGGTGTTAATTACCAACCCCCTGATATTGCAGAAAAGATAGAACCTGTTCAGTAGCCGCTGCAACCCCATTGGGGTCTTAGACACCAACAGAGTGTCATCTGCGAACAAAAGGGTCGGTACCTTAACAACCCCAGGGTTGGTACATCTCCTGGATCTTCTTGCAGGAAACTAACGACTCCATTCATATAGCGAGAGAATAGAGTGGTAGCCAAAACACAACCCTGGCGGACTCCCCTTCTGACAGGAATGCAATTAGTCAGCTGTCCCTGCAACCCCCACCTTATCTGTGTATAGGTCTCTTCATGCAGCCTAACTATGAGATTAAGAATAAACGAGGGGATGCCCATATCTTTAAGTGCCAACCATAATTTACTCCTGGGGACTAAATCAAAGGCAGTTTTTAGATAGATATATGCTAAATATAAGCTGCCCTTACTGATCACCACCTCTTTCCAATAAATGAGTTGGAGCCGAAATGCCTGATCGATAGTGCCCGTCCTAGCCCTAAAACCAGTCTGAAACTGTGATAAAATGGCGTTATCGTCTGCCTACAGCGGGATCCTCTGCAGCAAAACTCCGCTGAAGACCTTCTACAGGGCATTGACAAGGTTTATTGGCCTGTAATTTGAGGGGTCATCTTTGGCTCCCTTTTTATAAATTGGGACCACCTCTGCTCCTTTCCAAGACCCAGGAACTGGGGCACCATTAGCTATTGCGTTTATCAGGAGAATAATATAGCGGGCCCAATTTGAGATATCAGATAGAAATAAATCACCCGGTATGCTGCCTGGTCCTGCAGCCTTGGATGGCACTATTCTGCCTATTGTGGTCTCCATTTCACCCAAAGAAAAAAGCTCGTCGTCCGAGGGGTGCTGGACAACTTGTCTACCTCCACCGTAGGTGAGTCCTCTGAGGATGAATGGAGCTTCCAGATGTGGTCATACCATTCTTGACTAGTAATATAATTAGGAGACGAGGGAGCTCCTGACTGACTACCCCAGGTGACTAAAGAACAGAATGAATTGGAATCCTTTGCTACACTTGCTTCTTTAAGTTGCTGCCAACGAGATTCGTCCCATGCTGACTTTGCCAAGCGCAGGGTGGCCTTGTAGCGCTTCCTGGAGATTCTAATCAGGGAGGAGTTCTTATCCTTGATTGCTGTAGGCAAGAATGTTCGCCCGTGTATACAATCCTTGGTGTACCATGACTGAACATCTCTTTGCGACCTAATGGGCTTACGGTCCAATCTAGGAGCTAAAAAGTGCACGTTAATTCGATCAAAAGTGCGAGAGTGAGCCATGGTTGCATCAGCCATACTACTTTTCCTGGCAATCATGGACTGGAGCTCTAGTGTGCCCTCTGCCAAATATTGCTGTATGCCTAAGATCTTGTTTTCTTGCAGAGCCACCTTCAACCATTTTAATGATCTGTTGTTATTCGGGGGGAGACTTTCCCTGGTGAGTATCAGAGGTGGGTTGCACTTGAGACAATATGGGGCTACCCACAGAGGTTTCATACTTAAACAAAGGGGATTATGGTCACTCTCTATGGTTATACCCACACTCATATCAACTAGGTCTCTCCAGAGCTTCACATCGAGAAGGATGTAATCGATGCGAGACGGGCAGCTTGCTCTGTTGTATGTGTTTGCGCCATGTCTGTCTGAAGGGGTTCTGCCATTTACTGCCCTTAGGCCAAACTCGAAATTAAGGGCGCTAAGATGGAGTGCTCTTTGTGTCCATTTTTTAACTGGGGGTAGATTTAGGGCGGGGACAGCCCATTTGATATCATCATCCTCAGTGCCTAACAGGTCTTCTTTGTCAAGTAGTTCAAAGATACTATTAAAATCGCTACTATCACTCTGGTATTTGCTGAGCATCTGGCTAAGCTTTCTTCCAGTAAAGTTATAGTGCTTGTAGGGTGAAACGTGCTCGGGGTGGCGCCTCTGCTGTGCTTAGCGTCAGTGTACTCCTTGTTAACTCATGAGTAAGTCATAAGTAAGTCACAAATACCTACAGCAAAATGTTTGTGAATGATACATCAGACTGCCTACCACAACTACTGCTTCGGGTGCATCAGAGCAAATGCAACATCACAATAAACACATTTTGTGATAGCTCTTTAGTGCTAACTATCTAAATAATTTTCAGAACCATGGACCAGATACACGACAGGCGTGCAACACCCATTGGACTAAAAGGGCTTCAGCCCCCCCGTCGTGTTTGGCTGCCCGGGATGAGACAGCTTCCCGGGCACACACACAGCTGCACCGGAGTACTTCACAGGTCTTTAAAAGACCTTTTGCTTGTTAATGAGGCTTTGATGGTTTTCAGACTGCTTAGAGCCCCTGCAGCTCCACTCTGCCTTTTGCTTGAAGAATCACCCCCCCCCCCCCCCGAAATACTTTCTTAGCCCCCCCTGAAATTTGACTCTATGCGCCTCTGATTCACGAAATATTAATATGAAATTTGCATCTACAGGTTTACCCCTGTTCATGGAGCAGATTTATAAATGTAAGGGATTTGTAAAACATTCTGAAAGTACGTCTGGAAACCAAAGCAGTTCAAGGTTTCTAGGAGATCTACAGGGAACGTGTTGTGAACTTCTAATGTCGTCTAGGCAAAGGCAGTTCCAAATGCATCATTGTGCGAAGGGTAGAATTGTAAGTGCAAAAATGCCCTTAAGGGAGAACATTTGTCCTTTCTATTTTTTTCCTTTTTTTTTCCTCAGAGGAAATCTACATTAATACAATGAAGGGTGGATGGAGAGAAGGAAGAATGGGGAAGGGTGAATGGATGGATGACCAAATCATTTAAAATAGAGGTGTGAAAACACAATTTAGAACATTACGTTCAGAATGTCCTCAATGGAGCTCCTCTTAGGGTGCCAGGCTGCTTACCTCGCTCCCTCACTAATATTTGGGATATGCTTGAAAATTAGGGGCGTAGTTTATGTTTATGCCCCCCCCTTTTACAACGCCACTATGTTGACCAATATAAAGACAAACTAAATTATCCTGTTTGGAAACACTTATAAGCCCACAAAAACATTCATATTACTATGTTTCTAACAGATATTTGTAAATACTTCGATTGATGACTACCTTAAACAGTTGGGAAACATCTCCAGAATGTACAGCCCAGACGAAATTGGAAGATGGAAGATCACAAACGTTGACACGCTAGCCGCTTTGCTTGAAAGAACATCATGGAAAAACTACCCAACAAAGGTAAGACAAGTGCAAGCAATGAAATATAATTCAAATGTTAAACAATGAAGCTGGCACCGGGTGCTCTGAACGTCTCTGTGGTAGACTGAAAATATAAGCAACATGGCAGCAGGCTTAATTCAGACACATAGCGCCTTATTTACAATGTTTTCCTGAAAGGTGATTGCATATTGAATTAAGAGTGACTTACAAAGCAGGCGGCATCCAATTTTCCATGGTGTATCTCAGGAACTGGTAAGGCGCGATCTTTTCACCTGTGACACCACTGGAAATTACATCACCAGAAGGCACATCTTGCATTTAGGAATTTGTTATTTTGAGACCACTAATTTATATGAGGACCCTGAAATATACTACTCTCCAAACTACATTTTTTCCAAAACCTATTTTCTAACTGAGATTTTTTAAAGTTACTTCTTTATTGTCTTTAGTCAGTATAATGGTTGTATTTTATTTTCAAAGTTTGACAGAGCTACACAATGAAATGGAGGTGCACGATTTTGCACATTATAAAATAGTGAGGACAGATTGTCCATTAAAGGGCGCTTGTGCCAATGTCTTTATGCATCACTTGCATCAAAAGGATTCTTACAACTTTTCACCATTCCATTAACAGGATTATAGTAAGTGTACCGTGTGTACAGCTACAGCCAACACTAACTTTGTAGTGAACCCTCTTTTCCAAGGCTAATTTTATTGTCAGTCAAACCTTCACATGATTTCTCAAAAGTTAGTCATTCACTTTGACACACATGAGCAGCCATGGATCTATCAGTGTAGGTCCTTAATCACTCTGAAAGTAGGCTCGCATTATCAATATTGGTGGAGTCCCTTTCAGAAGCAGCGTTGTAAATTCAAAAATATTCACTTCAGGCCACCCTAGTCTTACATCCGTCACATTTACACGCACCATAATCAGGTACTTGATTGAATTGCCTAAAATGAAAGAATACATGGCTGATCATATGTGCCAAAGGGAATGTGTAAAGCTGGAGAAATTGCAAGTAAAGATTGACTGTAATTTCTCTGACATACAATGAGCTTGAAAAAGGGGTTTGATTGCAAAACATATGTCAGCTGTAGGTGTGCATATGATACAATTATTATATTTCTGTTAATTGAACATTGAAAGAAAAAGCGTAAGAAGCCTTTTTGCAAGTGACGAATAAAGAAGATTTTGCAAAAGTTCGAACAGTGTCCATTAACATCCTGTACTTAATGTTTTATAATGTAAAACGTCTTGCACCTCTGTTTCCATGTTTGGCCCTATTAATTTTGACTGATGTTATGAGGTCTTGCCACAAGAATTCTGATCTACTACACAGACTCTTTATTTAATTTACAAAGTTTGGTTAACACCTGTTTCTAAAACAATATTTGTGAATGAGTTGAACGTGAATGATTTTAAGGACCATTTCCTTTACTACCGATGGATAACACATTTAACTCTTGAAATATATTAACCTAACTCTTGGAATATTTCTGTTTGTATCATAAATGTCACTTTAATCAGTCCCTTGGCCTCATAATAACGCCCTCACTTAAGTACTTACTAGCAATTTCCCTCTAACAGCATTCAAAACATCTTATCGCAGTGCTATTTCCCACTAACATGATAAATATTGATTTTGTACAATATAGCCTGCAATAAAATCCCACAAACGCAATTTAACTGCTCTACAACCAAAATCAGCCCCTCCGCCGTCATTTCCACCTATCAGAAAAGCTCGTCAATTCTTCTGTTTCTGGAGGTGTCTGAATATGCTATATGCACCTCCTTCAAAATAGTAATGCCCCCAGGCATTGTCTATTGTAACGGAGGGCTAGGAGAAAATGGTTTCATTTGTGCTTTGAAGATGGTGAAGATAGTGATCCAGTGGTTAGAATGCCACAATTCTTACTTGTCTTGTACCAACTGGTTTTCTTGGCTAATAGCACCCCAATGCTATGTGATGCTGTTAAAAACGTCCATAAGCACTACTACCAACTATGATTACTCGTAGCAGTTATTCTGGGCTAACATGCATTTACCACCTTGCATGTTCTAAACAATATTGCATGTTTATTTGTTTAGCTGGTTGATAAGATGTTAGTCTGTCGTCCGGCAGCCACTTCAGGAGTCGCTGTGATCGCGAAGACATGCCAAAACAGAATGCAACCAGTAAACGAAAGGCCTTTTAGTATTGTACATCAAAAGCTGTATTCTGATTGGTAACATGAAGATATTCTAAGGCAAAAAAATGAATGTTCCAATGACCTTTTGGAGGTCTAAAGTGATGGCCGTCTAGTATTGTACAGTTCCTCCAGTTCCCTTGCTTCCTCTATGTCCTTTTACTTGACTAGAAATGTCAGAGGTTAAAGGAAGTAAGCATGCAACCTGCAGTCATACATGCAATTTTTTGTAGTAACCTTGCTCGCTGCAGGTACTTTGGCTATTTTTTTATCCACACAGCTGCATATTTAAAATGCTTTATTAATCTATCTATTTTTTCATTATATGAAGTATGTAGCTCCCTCTCTTATTTTATTTTGAACATTGCACTGCATAAACAATCTAGACTGTTTCCCGCATTGAGAACATTCGCAGAGGATACATCCTAGATGAGGCTATACCGAATAGCATGTTTGAATGCAAAGTTGGCATAGTATTCATTATTTATGTTAAAAAACATAGGATGTTTTTTCTGCTTCTGGTGCCAGCACCTTTATGGAATGACAGGTCATGTTAGGTTGTATTAAGAGACAAATATTAAAATGTATCTTTCTGCAGGTTCAAGCCCTCGTTCAACGGTATCAACAAAATACTAATGCTCGCTTGGATGGGACAGTGCTTACAGTTCTTGCTCCATATATATGTGCCTTGACGGAGGATACGATTAAAACAATAAATGACATTGATATCTCGTAAGTATGAACTCCTTCCTGGATAGTCATAGCTTTACACTGTTACTCTATGCTCTTTTCTCGTGAGAGGAGCAAAGGTGTATTCATTTTCGAGACAGGATTCCCACATTCTCTGTCTACTAGCAAAGGCGTTTCTGCCCTTTAGCAGAATGACATGTCTACACTATGGACCGATTGAGAGACTGTATTGTCAAAGACAATATAAATGAGACCTCTGATGAATTGATTTGCAAAGTTAAATTTTGGTGCTCAAGGTTGTCGGATGGTGGAGTTAAAGCAGCACCACACATTATCACGGCTAGGCGAGTGGGGTGGGTTGGACAGGGCATGAAGACAGTTGATGGAGATTGTGTCGTCGTCAACTTTAATCAGGCCAGTGTAGCTTGTTTGTTGTTTAAAGAGCATGGTAATTGTGGTCTGGGTGAGATTAAACCGTTTCCCCTGGTTTTTCTTTTATCGTACTCCTGTGGGAAACCTAGATGAGAATTTTACATCTCTGCTTGGTCATTCCACAGAAAGGACACACATAGGGCTGGGCCCCAGGCGCTTGCATAGAGAGAATCACTTGCTCAACCAGAACCCAAACCCACAACCTAAAAGTCTGTCATCAATTGGGGCTGTGCCAGCTTTTAGATCAACAAAGAATACATTAGAATTGGCTAATAGATTTTCCCCTTTGAGCCAGTTAGATTCCAATGATTGACTATCAAGTCACACCCCTACACTGGTTCAAACTTACCCGAGTCAGACCATTCCAAGTATGAGTACACCTGTAAGGGAAGTAGAAAGAGGGATAGAAATCTCGAAAATACTAAGCTGGAATATAGCTGGTCTAAAGAATAAGTGTGATGACCCCATGTGGCTTGGCCTGGTGAGGGAACATGATATACTGGGATTTCAAGAAACTTGGGAGTCCGAAAACACATTTTGGCTGAATGGTTATACAACTTATATGGAGGCCGAACGACTGTCGGTTGCAGGCCATTCGAGGGGCGGCCTGTTAACGTTGATTTCCTTAAAAGTGAGGGGCAGTCACTGTAAATTGAATACAGGGTCAGCAAATTGTTTAGCGGTTGAGATCAATCCAGCACATGCTCCGAAGATACATGTTCTCAACTTTTACAATTCTTTTGAAAAGTTATCTATAAACGAACACTTATGCAGCCTAAATCACTTTTTAGACCTATACAGGGAGAAGCAAGTTACCCAGTTTTCGATTATTTTACTTGGTGATTTTAACATTCATTTGTGTAATTTTAAAGAACTTGGTCCAGGTGGTAACCTAGAGACTCATTTTGAACATTCAACCTAAGGGGGATATTTAGAGGTCATCCTAGCAGACTTTGGGTTGGCTCTCCCAAATACGGCAGACGTCGGTGTGGATATTCTTTCTTTTAAGGGCAGGGGTATGTTCTCTACTATTGATTGTCAAAACAACTCTAATTCCCCTTGTCACGGATTATGCTGCGCAATTGTCACATTATAGTGACCATAACCCTATGCACTTCAGTTTACGAGGGTGTCTAAAGACTACAGATGTTGTGGAGATTATGGCCCCAGACCCCATAATAAAAACCAGGGATCAAGGTCATAGATTGAAATGGGCCAAAGTGGTATTCACAATTGTTATTAGGAAGGACATTCATTTGTATATATTTGCAACTTCTGGCAGTTCGGGCTGGACTGTTCCCATGAGGCACAGGGTCAGACTGATTTGCATATGGCCATGTCTGAACTGGGGTGGCAGAGTGGGCTAAAGAACGGTGATCTCTTGAATGGGTGTGAGTGTTTGATTGGTTCTGATGCTCCGTCCATCACCACCCCCTTTTGTACCGCTTTGTTCGCCATAAGTTGGCAGGGTATGCTCAGACGTGAGTCCCTTGCTCACTTTGCCACTGGATTCAAGCAAGCCTGGCTGAAGACGGCTGAAATGCCAGAAACCGGTTCTAGGAAGCTTGTTTCCGGTCCAGGGAAGGCATGGCTTGGAGTTCGGGCTGGACTGTTCCCATGAGGTACAGGGTCAGACTGATTTGCATATGGCCATGTCTGAACTGGGGTGGCAGAGTGGGCTAAAGAACGGTGATGGATCAAACCCAGATCTCTTGACTGGGTGTGAGTGTTTGATTGGTTCTGATGCTCCCTCCATCACCACCCCCTTTTGTACATAATTGGTAATACATCCTATGTAACTTTGGTGTAGATCACAAAGTGAAAGGGTTCTTCATGCCAAAGCAAAAGAGAGTAATTTTGTCATATAATATGATTTCTCTCCCTGATGAAGTCTGTTAGCGAAACACGTGTTGAATAAACTGGAGCAACTGATGGGCTAGAGCTAATCAACTGAAATTGAGAAGAATTGGATTACTAACAGTGATTGAAACATTAATTCATGGACTAAAATGTGGGCTGTGTTCTCAACGGCTCTAATATAAATTGTACCTTTTTGGGCTTGTCGAGGCAAAGGGAGTGTCTCCTCCACCCTTGAAGCACCTTGAGGCTACAGGTTTTTTTGGGTGTGGAAGGATTGAATGTGAGGTGTGAACCTGTTTAGTTTTTCTGGCCATCTAATTTTGGACAGTGTGTCATTTGTTAATGTTAGAGCACATTTTCAAACAACTATATCTGAAACATTTCTTTTTCTAGGTCAGCGACAACACCACTGGATGTTTCTTCGTGCTCTCAAAGCCAAAAGAATCTACTGTTCAGCAAATTGAAAGCTGCCAATACTGCCAGTAGTAATTCGGAGAATGCCTACTTCCAGCTGATGAAGCCTGTCATAAGTACGAATTTTGTCAATCTTACATACAATTGATTTATTGAAAATATTATAATTTATTATTTAGGAGTTTTATATAGCGCTAGCCAGACCCGAAGGTATCGGAGCACTTTACAACAAAGGTGATGGGAAACACAATACAAAAATGTAACAATAGTGTACATATTGACTTGTTGCGAGACGAAAGTCTCAGATCAGAAAGCTTCCAAATGTAGCTAAATGTACCAGACTAATCCTCACCCTTACCATCCGCCAAATCACAGTGTTGAGGAAGACTAATCAGAAGCCGGTTCTTTCTAAAAACCTAGGTATCATAATTGGAGCACCAAAGAACACTGTGTACCTTGATGCCTCCAGGCTCAAAGTCCGCTCTTAAAATATTGCACTCATCACTCCTGTTGTTAGGTTTACATTGAGATGGCCAAAAAAGCATGACTCCTGGAGCCACCTCCCCTCATACCAAAGGATCAGGGGCCATATCATGAACATCTTCATTGCCCATGTGCAGGCCGAGATGGGGTCCACATGCTGGTTTTGGTGAAACTGCACTGCTCTAAGTACATTTTTAATTTAGCAAATTTATGAGTTAGTGTATACGTTGTAAACAGTACAGCTCACAAACATGAATAGGTAACCACTGCTCTGTGTTTCCTAATATGTGCTACTGACATCACAGTTTCACCAACAGCAGGTGCTTGGACACGTTCTGATCCTACACCTTAACATATGATACGGCATGATGAAGCTGCAGCTTCCCAAGGTTAACTTTCATTCCTAATGCCTCCATGTCAGCAGCTTCAAAGTTAAGGTGCTGAAACAAAGCGTACACTTTGCAGTATTACCCGTACAAACAACTGTGACCCTATTTAATTGAAACATATTGAGCTGTGATCTGTCTTTCAACCCCAAGGAGAAAATTGCACTAGAACAGTGCATACTGTACAGAACAAAATCATATAGGGGCAGATTTATGTTTCCTGGCGCATCCCTGCAAATCAGCATGGATGCGCCAGGAAATATGCGTCACGCAAGTTTGCCCTTGCGCCACCGCAGATGCGCCTCATTTACAATGCGGTGCATTGTGGCGCAAGGACAAGCAGATGCGTGACGCATCTGCCGGCGTAAGGTTGGCGCATCGCTGGAGTTGCGTCGCAACCGCGACGCAGCTCCAGCAAGGCTCGGGGTGCCCCTATCCCTAACATGCTGCGTCAATTCTTACGCCTGCTTCAAGCAGGCGCAGGGTTTTGACGCAGCATTGCCGGAAAAGTGACTGAGTGAAATCTTGTAGATTTCACTCAGCCACTTTTCGGAGGCGTTCCTGCGCCGGAACGCCCCCCCCCGTGCAGGTACGCCCACATGTGGCGCAAGCTTTACAACGTGACGCATCTCCCTAGATGCGTCACGTTGTAAATAGCCCGCAGCATGGCGCTGGCTTTGCGCCGCCGCTGCGTCACAAAAGTGACGCAACGGTGGCGCAAATCTGGCGCACGGGGCTTATAAATCTGCCCCATAGTGTCTTGAGCAATTGTCACATCTTTCCCACAGGTAGACAGTGCAGCAAATCTTTCAAATAAACAAGATCCACCCAGATGCTTGGTAAAAACAGATGCATAAATATTTTTGTGTTGACTATCAAATGAACACAAAATCCCATAGACACGGCTCAACAATATAAAACAAAACTTATTTCACAGTATGAATTGCACAAGCATATGATATAAGGCATCCTGCAGGTCATGAAGTTTATTTACTATCTCAGCTGTTTCTTCATGCAACAGCATAGTGTGCTGTCACCGAAGAACTGATAGTTAACAGTATGCAATATATTCTTTAGCGGACCTCTCTCCATACATATATAGAGCAATATTAAGCCCAGATCAATGACTAGTAACATATATTTTAGTCCGGCTCTTTCTAGAACCGAGCCGTCGCGCGCACGCGTGCGTGCGTGCGTGTGTATAATGTTTTAAGTAGATAATCTGCAGATTTTTCTGAAGAATAGGGTACTAAGAAGGTGTGTTAAATGCCTTCCAATAGCCTTTTATCTGCTACAAACAAATATTAATGAAGTGCAGATGTGCGTTTATCTATGCACATCCTTGACAGGATGACAGGACTACTGGGACGAGGGATCTGAGTACTGGGAAATTAGACAGACAGGGAGGAGATAGAAATTGTGAAAAGTTACCTGACAGCGTAAATTCAAAGAAAGGGGTTACAGCATATGGTTAGCAGCAGGAGATAATCGAGGAATAATTGATAAAAAGAGCGAATGAGGGAAAGAAGGAAATAAAAACAAATTTCTTTATAAGCACTGGAAAAACACCATCGCCTTGATTTTGTAAGGCACAAGTGATTCTTACAATTTTTGAAAACACCGGAAAGCACTGAAAAAACACCAGTATTCACACTAAAAATAACCTGAAACCTGGAAAGCCCTACATATTTCCAAATGGCAACAGGCATAAAAATATTAAATGATTATTTGTGGAACATTTTCTCAGTTTGTATCTTTTAAAGCAAGCAAAGAAAAAACAAAATGATGTTGGCTAGACGTGTCACATATAAAGAGATAAAGATGTTAACATCAATGAGAACTAGTCATAGAACCAACCGGAATACACCTTCAAAATCCCCAAATTTTCTCTTTCATTGACAGGACATAAAAGGGGAGGTGGAAGGAGAAATAGCTATCAAAGGAGACATGGGGAAAAGGAGAAAAGAGACATGAAGGAGGGAGAGGAAAGATAGACACCAACACCTTACCAAATGTATTCCCTTCCATCTGTGAATCTTTAGCACCCGTGGCATAGCTAATATGACGTAGCATTCAGTCAGATTGTGCAGAAAAAGACGGGACTACTTCTATCAATATGCTCCAGCAACAGAAGCTAGTTGCCTACTGGCTTGACTAGGAGCTTAACCTAGTAAGAGGTGTACTTGCTAAGAAAGTCTTCCCAGATAACAAGGAAGATGGGTAGTTGGTAATTAAGATTATATATATGCAGTATTCATGTTCCAAGACTTTCCAGATAGCAAGGAAGACGGGCGGTTGGCAATTAAGATTAAATATGCATTGTTCATGTTCCAAATCTTTTCAGATAGCAAGGAAGACGGGTAGTAGGTAATTTAGAGTATATATGCAGTGTTCATGTTCCAAGTCTTTCCAGATGGTAAGGAAGACGGGCGGATGGCAATTTAGAGAATAAATTCAATGTTCCTTTTTCGCAAACAAATGTTCAAACTCTCGGTAGAAAAGAGAGTGTCAAAGATCACACCATACAATCCAGCACAATACCCCAAAGCCGATCAATCAATCAGGGGTTATTAGGCGCGCTATTCACCCCTGGGGGTCGCAAGGCGCTGAAGGGGGGGGGGGAGGGTCGCAGATCAGATTAGCCGAAGAGCCAGGTCTTGAGGGCCTTCCTGAAGGTGTTCAGGGAGGGGGTGAGTCTGATGTATGCTGGGAGCTCTTTCCAGGTTTTTGCCGCAATGTGAGAGAAGGATCTTCCCCCTGCTCTGGTTCTGCGGATGCGCAGGGTTTCGGCAGTGCAAGGTTTCTTTTGGGCATGTGGAAATTGATTCTGTCGTTGAGGTATTTGGGTCCAGTGTTGTGTAGGCATTTGTAGGCGTGGGTGAGGATTTTGAAGGTGACTCTTTTCTCCATGGGAAGCCAGTGGAGTCTTCGTAGGTGTTGGCTGGTGTGTTCTTGCCGGGGGATGCCTAGGTCGAATCTGGCGGCGGTGTTCTGTATCGTCTGGAGTTTTCAGAGTAGGGATTTGTTTATGCCGGCGTAGAGAGCGTTTCCATAGTCCAGTCTGCTGGTGATGAGAGCGTGGGTGACTGTCTTCCTTGACTTCAAGGGGATCCATTTAAAGATCTTGCGGAGGATGCAGAGGGTCGGCATCCAGGCGGAGATGGTGAGCTGGCTGGTGCATCTGGGGGAGGGCCGGCTGTGGCATCATGTGGAAGATCGACAAAGTTGTCGTAGAGGTTTGTGATCTAGAGGTCTTGGGACGGGGTGAAGTCTTTGGCTTCGCTGCGGGAGTTGGTGAATTCATGGAGGACAGTGAAGAGTTCCTTGGAGTTGGTGGAGTTGGCGAGGATTTTGGTGCGAATGAAGGTTCTCTTGGTGGTTCTGATTTGGTTGTGGTAGTCCGTCATGGCATCCTTGTAGGTAGTGTGGTTTTCGGGTGTGTTTGTGTTTCTCCAGTTCTTCTCCAGGCATCTGCAGGTGCGTCTGGCTTCTCGGAGAACGGTGGTGAACCAGGCGGCCTTTCCTGGGGCTCTGCTTGTCAGGGTTGCGTAGCAGGGCGAGCTCGTCCGCGCATTTGGAAATCCAGGTGTGGAGCTGCGATGTTGGCGTCGGATGCCAAAGTGTGGTTGTTTTGGGTGAGGGCAGAGTTGAGTTGGTCGTCGGTGACCTTGCTCCAGTTCCTTCGTGGTGGGCGTTTGGCTGGTTTGGCTGGTTTGGGTGCCCTGGGTTTGTCGACGGTGAAATGTATGCAGTAGTGGTCGTCCATGGAGGTTGCGTTGTGTGGCTGAAGTGAACGCTGTTGCCTGCTGCGAAGATGGGGTCGAGGGTGTGTTCTGCCCTGTGGGTCGGTGCAGAGACAAGTTGTTTGAGTCCGATGTTGGCGAGGTTGTCGCGGAGGGTGGTGGAGTTGGGGTCGCAGGTGTTGTCGAGGTGGAAGTTCAGGTCACCGATGAGTATGTAGTTCATTGTGGCGAGGGTGGAGGGGAAGGGGGCCGGGGGGCCTGTAGACGAGGGTCCCCTGGAATGTGGAGTCGCAGCTGGTCTGGATCTGGAAGTGCAGGTGTTCGGCAGAGAGGAAGGTTTCACTGGAGGTGGTGAGCAGGAGGGTGTTTTTGTGAGTGATGGGGCGGCCCCCTCCCTGCTGGTTAGGGCGGTCGTTCCTCTGGATCTTGTATCCGTCCGGGATGGTGGTGTTAATGTCGGGGGCAGAGTAGGCGTTGGTCCTGCTTTCCATGAAGAAGGTGATGTCGGGCGAGAGAGAGTGGAGCAGGTTCCAGATCTCCACGCCGTGTTTTTGCACGGAGCACACGTTGAGGAGGATGCATCTTAGGGTGTCGCCGGTGTTGGTTTCTACGGTGTTGGGGGTCGGGATGGTGGTGAAGGTCTGGCAGCAGCGGAGGCAGGCGAACTGTCCATGGGTTGTGTTCGGCGTGGCTTGTTGGCAGTGTCTGAGTCTTCCGGGGTTGAGTGTGTGGAGTGCGGCTGTGCTGTAGCGGAGGATGGTAGGAGATCCAGGGTCTCTGGCGCTGGTGGCGGTCGGGTTGTGGACGGGCGTAGACGGGCTTGCCTTAGGTGCGGCGCAGCGGCCGCCATTAAATGAGGCAGAGCAGGAATAAGGGACACAAAAATTAAATTACACAATTAAGGGCACTAGAAAATTAAATTAAAGGCACCAGGCAGGCAAAAAGCACGGATGTGTTCTCAAATTAGAGATTAGTGTAGGGTTACTGGAACCACACTCAACGGAATACAACGCGTTGGTAGTTTGTATTTCCACTACTGACATCAGTTCAAGCTATATTCAAGGGATAATTCACAGAACAACTTCAACCTATTGTCTGTCACCAGGTCCCCCACAGTGACTATACCAGCCCTTTTCCAATCTCCCCATTAAATTATAGTGCACCCTTCCTTGCCTTTATTATTATTCCATATAGACGCCTCCTTATGCAAGTGGCTGCTTACCTTGAGACACTTTGTGGTCTGCAGGTCAAGCAAACTAGGCAGAGCAATTATAGTCCTCCACAAGGCCCTCACCCCTCTCATACAGTACATCCCGAATCTCTCTCACTAGACAATGGTCACTTTTGCGTTGCCATACCGGTTGGACTATTAACATGTCAGAGCAGTCTGCAAGTAATCTTAGTTCGTGGGCCAGCTAATAATGCCCCAGATGGGCAGACTATGAACCCCAGAAGTCAACGCATCACGCCACTTGGAGAGTTGAATTCTAGGTTTTGTGAGATCCGACATTTTTAATCATGGCTTCTGTTTTAGAGAGGATAGTCCTCGGAATCAATAGTGGGATCATGGCAAAGACATTATTAAATCTCTCAGTAACATCGATCTTCACTGTTGATTTGTGCCCTATAGCGATAGCTCCAAACAGGATTTCTGGGTCGCTATGTTGAGCTGAACTGCAGCTGGGCACTATCTTAAATAAGAGGCCACTTTCTCTAAGCCACCATGCATCTAGAAACCCCTGTGACTCTGGCGTCCATCAGGTAGTGTGATTGTTGCATGCACGGTGTGCCCAATCCTGGGCCTCGAACTGTGGCAAACGAATTCAAGAAGTGTATCAGTTTCAGTCGATTCCCACTCCTGTGTTTCCATCCAATTTGGATGTTATTTTTATTTAGTATGATTCACAACCCCAGACAAGGGATGGCCATGAGGACAATGTCATGTCCCAAACACCAGGGTCACCTAACCTCCCAACACAGCAACAGCCCAGAGTGTTACATTTATCCGGTGCCAGCCGGTCACTCACCCTGCCCAATCCCCGATCTAGAGTGACAAGACCCCGATTCCACTTCACTAGACCACAAATGCGTTGTGCCCCAGAAAGTTGAGATAGGGGTGGAAGGGCATTCACAGGCCTCAGAGCTCACCAGTCAAGCAACGTCACATGCAGTGAACTACTTCAGTCGGCTACAACTCGTATCCAAGGTTACGTAGTTTTACCAGGCCAAATATTCTCCAGCTTTCAAACAGGGTGAAGAGGTGGGGAATAGGGATTGAGAAATGACTCCATGCATGCACACGATTGCTTCACAAGGCTGCCCTGCTCTGGTACCTACAATGGTGCCCACATCGGCAGTAGACAGATTTTGCAAGAACAGGGAGAGCGGTAGCGCCAGCAGATGGCAGACATCCTCAGGGGCGTCCAAACCTTTCCTCGCTGTGTAGGTTTTGAGTCTGCCAGTTTTCACCCCCTATTTCTCTCCCAACAGCTTTATATTTGTCTCATTACTTAGTCACATGCGAATATGGATGTAAGGAAACCTAGGCTGTTTTCTGTTTCTGGCGCAAATGGATCAAAAGTTACTAAAAATATTGCAACATGTGGTCTCGGTAGTGAAAGGCCCTTCACACAGATTTACTGGTCTACTTTCAGTTGCTAATTTCTGTATTTGGTTGGTAAACTAGTACTAATAAAGTGAAATTATTACCCAGACAATGTGTAAAAATCACAAAATAATCAAGTCATACTATTTAAAAAATATGCTGCATTTTGCCACATGATTTATCTTTTTTTGCTGCCTAATATATTCACCCATGCCGCATACTTTGGTGCTCTCCTGCCGGATAATTCCAGTAGGTCTAGTTAAATTGCCCTTTTAAACGTTTGCACTTGACTGTCCTGGATGAATAGATGATTTTACTTAACTCATAGCTGATTCTTCCCAAAACAATCTTTCAGCTTCTGTAAATATCTTCTAATACTTCCCACTGTCCCCGAGATATCTACTCTACCATGCAAACGTTTACAAGTGAACATCAACCAAGTGGACGCATGAAAAACGTGCAGCAAATGTACTCACATTAAACAAGAAAATGATCTCGGTCAAACCACCTGAAAATTAAGCATACCTCACCCTCCATCTCTTTTGCAATGCCATTTGATATTGCATTAAAGAGCTCATTAATTAGGACTGAATGCCACTTATCGTACTCTTTCTCATTCATGGAGTAACTTTAAAAGCTTCAGTTTCAAGACACTCCTGTCCAATTCTAAGGTACTCTTGTCTATTAATGAGTCTTATCTGCGGGCTTTGCTCGAATCAATTCCTCAACTAAGACCTTTTTGAATGATTATGTGTTCAGACCAGTGCTTAATTTGCAAAAAAATATAAGTGCCAGGGCACTCAAAAGAAGCCCACTGCAACTTGCACTACCCATTGCCCTGCCAGCGCTGCCAATGACATTACCAACACAACTACTAACCATCACACTCCTCCAAATTCTGACTATTCGAGGCTTCCGAAGCTATAAGAATGGCATTTTTAATGTATATTGAATTCATAGGCAACTGTTACAGTGTTCATCTGTCAATTAGACAAACAACGCCACCATGTGGCCGACTGTCATAAGTTACAGTGTTGACAATTATGTGCTGGTGCCCAGCACCGGAAACCACCCACTCAAGTTAAGCACTGGTTCGGACAATTTCTATTGGATCTTTCTGGCATGACAGATCTGCTGAAAACAAACTGCTATGGATTTCACTACAGTGATAAAATTCGTGATAAAGGTCACCTCCAGTCTGAGTCCAGGTAATTCTTAATGGCTAGCTGATGTGATTTGAATTGCTGTAATTACAATAAATGACAGAGTAATAAATATACCAAAATGAGGGAACGTTTAAACTGAATGACTGGAGTTAGGAGGAAGAGAACACATAAAATGCGTGAAGGGAGAACAAAAGAGCGGCTTGGAGGGAAGGCATGTATGTATAATAACAGATGAATAGATTCCGATAACCGGGTGCAGGCAGTCATTCTTATGCTGGTTTTATCATCGGAATGCAACAATATCCCGAATATTAATAATAGAGACATAAACTGATTCGCAGTAAAACCGCCTGTATGTCAAGTCAGGCTTATTAGCCAGAAACAAAGAAATTTAACACAAAAGTCTTTCTCACTTTGTCCCCTCGTACAGGTGGAGCCAGGACTACAGATCTCATGGGCTTTTCTAAAGGCCTGCCTGCGATGGACGTATCTACGTTTGCTACCCTGAATCCAGAGGCAGTGAAGGTAAGTTGAGATGGGCAACAGCGATGTTTTATTCATTCTCACACATCTCTAGCAAGTCAAATGCAAAAGTGGAATCTCATCCATGGCCTGACATGTTCACAAATCGACGTCCAGGCTGTCTACTTATCATTTGCAGTCTCCTCTCTCTTTCTCTCATGCAATGCAACCATTAACCATCTTCCGCTCCCCAGTCTAATGTTCAGAAAATGCCTCCCACACAGTCATATTTTACCTCTCCAAATTAAAAAAAAACTCACCTACCTTGGCTTCTTACTTGCCCTCCCTAAGGCTTCCTAAGGTTTTCCCTGTGTGCTCGAAAACAGAAACATAAACAGGAAGTAGAAATAACAGCTTCCTCGTCAGTGGTGGGGTCTTTGGAAGGACAAGCAGGACACCATGTTTAATGAGCCGTCATTTTTTGGGGAGGCTGGGAAGTCTGAACAGTGTCTGTGTGAGAGTTATTTTCACAAAAAGTAGAATAGGTCTTGGAGTAAAGAAAAGTTACTTATCTATAATCCTAAAGCTCCCTCATGAGTATTCTTTCTGAATCCATAAGTAATTGTAATATCTCTGCAAACATACATGATCCCCATAAACTGAAAATCATGCCTATAAGAGGTAGCAGCTTTGACTACATTTTTTTTACTTTAAAAAAGCTTCAAACAGCCAAATTAAAGCACTGAAACACTACTACACTAACTCTTTAAAAAAAAACTAAGGCTAGGGAAAATGTATCCTCTAATAGGCTGAGCACAAAAATACCAAATTAAAGCACTGCACCTTTACGAATTCTAGAGCCAGAAAGCCTTCCGATCATAGAGTGCAGCGGTCTGTGAGGCAGGTTCTTTATAAGGGGACAAGAGAACATCTAATGTAACCATAGTCATTACAGCAAGGGCCTTCGTAAGGTGGGAGGGTAGTTTGCAGATTCAGAGAGAATACCCATGATGTAGAATTAGGATTACAGATAAGTAACTATTCATTATCTGTTGTGTGATTCTCTTTGATATTCATAAACAATTTGAATAGAACTGCAAACCAAAAGAAGATTCATCTTGGAGTGGAGTTCGAAGGACAGTTGTACAGAGGCGAAAACCATTACTGAGCAAATAAACTGCACAAAGACCAGCCATAGAGTAGAGTCGAAACAGTAATGTTTGGCAAAAGTGGCAACTGACCTCAAGGCCACAACCTTACAAATGGCACATTCCGTGTAAGAGCATTGGCTGCCGCTTACCTGCGTGTAGAATGAGCCGTAGGCATAGTCAGTAGGTGCTTATTTGCATTTTGATAACAAAACATTATGCAGGAAATGATCTAACTAGCTATGGTTTTGCTTAGAAGAAAACAAACCTGTGTGGGATGATCCATAGTTTATGAAGAATTGTTTAGACTGACACATGGATTTAAATTTGCCTAGGAATATTTCAGAGCTCTCTTTACATCCAGTGTATGGAGCGCCCTTTCTGCCCGAGTAGAATAGTCTGGAAATAACATGGGAAGAGAGATGGTACGATTAATATGAAAATCAGAAATTACTTTAGGTAAAAAGGAAGGGTGAGTCCTGAGGAAACTTGCTTTAGTGGATGTCTAGAAATGGCTTTTCTGAACTATGTTGATGTTCAATCACTAAAGCTATCTATGGCAACAAGGAAGGCAACTTTCCATGAAATATGTTTGAGATCATGATGTGTGTATTGGTTCAAAAGAAGAATCTATCAAATTGGAAAGAACGATCTTGGGTTCCCAAGGGTCCTCAACCCTTCTAGAAAATCTTATATCACCGGCATAGTGAAAAATAAAGACTGGGTAGAACTTTTGATATCAGAAATATTGCAGACAAATTTACCTTTATGGAAGAAGACTGAAGGCCAGGTTTAGCCAAAGAAAGTAGATAAGGCAGCACCATCTTTTCTTGGCAAGTACTCTGGTGCTCTTGTTTCTGGAGAGACCAAATGAAGAAACTCTTTCACATGGAGGTATATGAGCAGCAGGTTGATGGTATTTTTGCTTTTTAAAAGACCTTCATACAGTCATCAGGAAGATTCAAGTGTCAGATTTATAAGTACTCAGAAGCCAGGCTATCAAGTTGAGCTATTCAGGGCGGAGGTGGTGACATCCTGGAAAGTCAGTTCATTTGTCTGTAAGCTTCCTGTGAGGTTAAAGTTATAGGAATAGCAGGTCTGAATAGCAACCCTGCCTAGGCCAGTATAGTGCTACAAGTATTATTTTCATCTCGCCCTGCATCATCTTGATGATGACTTTGGGAAGAAATGGCATCAGTGGAAAAGGATAGACAAGCATTTTTAACCAGTCTATCAAGATGACATTGCCACAGGATCTGGGCTCTGGGTATATGCCATTTTGTGTTTTATCTCGTGGGAAGCATCTACTTCTGGAGTGTATTAGTCATAGGGGATGATTTTGAAGCACAATGTCCTCTAATACCCACTTGTGCTGTTGCAGCAGATGACTTCTGGCTCAAAGATGTATTGCTGTCAAAAATATGTTACTCTGTAAGGCCCAGTCCAGACCTGTTGTGCTTCCCTTGACACTACTCTGGATTTGAACACCACTTCTTATGGACAAAATGCAGTGCGGCAGTGTTGTCCATTAGGATGGGCACTTTTTTGCTGATACAGATAGAAGAAACAACTTCAGAGCTTGATGAAAAGCTCTCATCCCCAGCATACTGATGTGGTAGTTTCCCCACAGAAGACCATTTGCCACAAGTTGAAAGGTCCCTAATTTGAGCTCTCCAGCTCTCTAGAAATGCATCCATGGTAATTGAGATGAAGGTGTGGGGTTTCTGAAATGGACCTCCTTCCACCATATTTTTCTGTTACACTACCACTTTAGTGACTGGAGGGTTGAAATGTCCAGAGAGATTGCCTGATCCCAGTCTCCCATCTTCTGACACTACTGGTCTTCTAGGCATTCTTGCAGTGGATGCATATAGATGCATATGCAGTCTTCCATTGGGAACAGAAAAAATGAAATTGATTTTGAAACCATATTTTACAATACTCAGCCATTGATTGCTATTTTCAGCCATGAGGAAAAATTGCTGGAAATATTTCCTCTTACCGAGATGCTAATCGTTGTTGGCAGAGTGAGGCAGTCATCGCATTACTGGAGAAGTTTTAGCCACAACCTTCGAGGTTGATGATAACCCTACTCATTTGAAATTTCTTCTGAAAAATGGCTTTCGCAGCTGTTATTCTTACTGCTGAAGTTATTGCTGTCTTTTCCAAAGGAGAATAAGGGAAAGCGACTGGTCTTTCCAATAACCCTTTCACAGGACCTTCCAGAACTCCTTCTTCTTCTTCTCTTAGTACATTGATCTACAGGTATCTGACTTTGTTCTCGTCCTTTGAAGCTCATCATTCATCTGTGACCCTAAGAGGGACGATCTGGAGGAAGACAAATCTAAAATCGGCTGGGCTTGAGGAGACAGAGTAGTGAGCCTAAGCCAGGAGTAATCAATACTCCATGGCAAATGTCTGTTGCTGCTAGATCCACAAAGTCTTGGCTGCAATGTTGATTTGAACAGAAGTAATCACCCCTTCCTCAAGGGATTTTCTGAATTCTTCTTTGTCGTCTGCAGGACGTTGGTTTAAAAAACGTCTCGTTGAATTCCATAGCTCCATGTTGTAGCAACGATGAGGTGGAACTGGCATCTCTTGGTGCTGCAGAGTAGATAAAGCACACTTTTTCCCAAAGGAGTCCATTCTGTTGCTTTCCTTCTTTGGAGCAGCAGAGGAGGTGTCACAAAAGGCATCGTAGAGCTCTTTCTCTGTAGGCACCACCGAGGAATAAGGAGCTGGAGTTTCTCTCAGGAAAAAGATTTAAATTAGGAGCTCTGCATTCCTATTTATTGCTGGTGGTCAAAAGGTTTAATCAAAAATGGCGTAAGGAATAATATGCATTGCTAGTTCGATAAGACCCACTACCATGGGCCTCGCTTGAAGTTTCAGAAGTGAGGGCCCGAAAATAATCGATGTTTCGTAGACATAAGTAGTTGCTTCTATGTTAAGCTTCTGGGCTGCTCTGTTTACCACCTTCAAAAGGCAACTACATCATTAACGGGGAGATTCTAGTTTGTGGAGATCCTGAAGACTTGACAGACAGACCACTGAGATCAGCACTTGAAGAAGATGAAGGCCATCTCGGATGGCTGATGGTTAGGTGCCTGTAAGATCTATCTGAAATTCTGTCCCTTGAGCATCCGGAGAGATGCTCATCTTTCCTATTTTTCTAGGAGAGGTCATCCTGACATAAAATGAGGTGGCCAAGGGTTTTCTCCTTATGGCACTGATGCAGGGCAGAAGAGAGTGACTAGGTACATTATCCCATTCATGGGATTGCTGTAGCGGTACAGGAGTGCTGGCTGTACTAGAGACATCCTCCACTGAATAAGTAGGAAGAATATCCTCAGCAGAAGCTGTTGCTGCAGGTACAGTGGAATATTTATGATATGCCTCCAGCTTCTGATCTTCTCACAGGAAGTCAGCGCCTGACCTTCAGCACCAAACGAGTAAGAGGAAGGTTTCTTGTCGGCCTGCTGGACCCAGATGCAGTGACAGATCTCACTGAGGAGGAACCACCAGACACTGACAGAAACTCCTAAAATTCTCAATGTTGAAAGTCTCGACGATTCCTTCTTGGCATCGAGAGCGCCTTGACATTGTATGACTTGACATCAACTGAGGGTGAAAGCACCAGCAAGATGGGAAGGGACTACGAATCCCGAGCGGGAATCGGACCTGCTCATTCCAGGGGCAGAGGCAGGGAAGAGCGGTCAATTTCTTCTTGTTTCACACAGAGGAGAACTCCCTACCTATTCCTAATGAGACTCTAAGACATCTCTAAGTAGATTTTCCACTTCATGATGGAGTGAAAATCTAGCAGACAGACAACACAGACATTGTGTTTGTCTTTCAGGACTTCTTACCTCTACACAAAGGACATCTGTCAAAGAGAGTTGATTTGACGCTAGGAAGAAAGGTCGGAAAAGTAACAACTCTTGAAAAAGCATGGAAAAAGGCAATTTTTCACACAAAATGCCTAAAAATACAGGTAACATCAAATTACTTCGAGTGAAGCTTAAAACCTCATAAAATTGTAGTTTTCAGACAAAAAAGAGTCTTAGAAAGGTGACAGTTTGGGGATCATTCTCTAGACACCCAGGCAAACACTGCTTCACAGACCCTGCTCTGAGTGATAGAAAGGCTTCTTGGCTCTGGAATTCTTGAAGGTGCTGTGTCTTAATTTAGCACTTTTGTGCTAAGCCAAATAGGGGCATAATTTTCCCAAGGTTCGGGTTTTTAAAAAGGGGGTAGTTTAGTAGTGTTTTCAGCCAAATGTACAGCGCTTTAATTTGGTTTAATGGAACTACTTTTTAAAAAACAGAGGTTGTAGAAAATGTTGCCTCTTCTAGGCATGTTTTTCTCTAAAAGGGTTTCTGAAGAATATTCCAGAGATCCTGCACATGCGTGGAGATATTGTAATTGTTTATGGCTATCAGCGAGAATCCCATGACGGAGAAAGAATATTACTAGTAAGTAATGTTACTATGCCTGACTTGCTATTTTGTACCCTGGGAATTGCCCTTGCACTCAAGTTTAACAGGACCATGTGTGAGTGGCATTTCCAGTCCAGGTTTTTAGATTTATCTAGACACATCACAGCATAATCTGCTGAACAAAGCCACTAAATTGACAGCGCCACTGCTTTCCTGTATTCACCTCCTTGTCCACTCACTTAAGAGTGCACATAGTGCTCATACCCAAACCTAATATCCACTCCAGGTAAGCCTCACATGTGATAGTGCCTTAATCTAAATGTTAAACAGCTATTAAATGGTGCACTAAAATTAGACCAAGGGTTCATTAAAATGTCACTTCTGATGATGGCACTGTCTCCGCAAGTTCCGGACACAAACGGCTGATCACAGGGAAATCACATTTGCGAATTCTGGTTTCATACTAGTAGTCAATGAAGAGAACTGAAGGACGTTTCGGGAGAATGGCTTGCCTCGGTTACTGCTGTGCAGTGAGTGCTGTTGACACAGAGACGGAAGAAGCAAGGGACACGTGGTTGAGTACCTGGGATACAAACGGTGCTAGTGAGGCTCTCTGCAAAAGTCTTTGTTACCAATAAAAGATCACACTGACAAAGAGAAAAATGTGATGAACATTGCTTGATGTAATAAGTATGCAACATACTTCATCTAACATCCATGATCTTTATCTTCCTTCATGCAACTCTCATCTTTGTTTGCTCATAGAATACTTGAAGGAGCGCATCTTCAGGTTGTACGCTGCAAATAGCACTGGACCCTGAATGTGGGTCAGCATGGGACAACTTGGCAATGACTTTTCGCGATTGCAGTACAAGTGACCATCGAGGATAGCCTCAAGATTTGCGGTGAATAAGCTACTCGGTGCAGACCGCCCCCCAGTCATGATCCACACTGTGAGGAGGCAGTTAGGTGAAATGTATTCTGAATCCACCAGGAAGCAGAGTATGAGTGTTTGGTGGAGCCTGGTTTGGCAGAGGGGCAGAGCCATCATGGTCCACTATACTGGAAGAAGGCTGGTTGTCGGAGGACTGAACTGTAGAGACCCTGCAACTGACACAAGAACTGCAGTGATCTTGGAATGTGATTGGATCTAATAATTCATATAGAGTTTGTACTGGATAACACTGAAGTCACATACAAAGGGCACATTATTACATCATTAATATTGAATCAATGATTATCGTCAAAGATTTCATCCTCTTATCTAACGGATACATGGCTGTAACAAGAGTAAGGCTTAGATGGAAGTGTCCTGGCTTAGCCGGTGGTGTGCTCTTTTGCCTTCACACTGCTATGGGTATTGGGGAAATGGCAAGCCCAACCTAATTTTTGTTTATTATGTGGCTCTTAACATGTACCAGGAAGTAAACATGACTCAAGTGGAGGGCACCACACACAAATACCTGATTCCAATTTACCACGTTCAGCGATGAAAAGCAGGCCAAAATCAGGGTCAAATGCCCCATCAGGGCGGGTTAGACAAGTTTTCGAAGTCACACCCAATTGTAAGCTTCCAGCAAATCCAGCAAAGATGAGATTGGCAAGCCCCCAGAGCCTGACACTGTGGGAGGGGTAACCTCAAAATAGTTACACCCCAAAAATGTACCTCAACAGAACACCCACAGGTTGATTAATCGGAGACGGGGTTAAAACTCAATATCTGATAGAGACTTCTGGCTGCAGATTCTTTACCTTAGAATTTCCCCAGCATCGGACTGGATCCGGAAACTTTGCACAACCAGTACCCCTAAAGGAAATGGCCCAAATAGGCTCACACGGGTCACTCACGACCTCCTCTCAGCCTTCCATACCAAATGAAGAGTCAGTCAGACAGTAGAAAATACAAACCAATATCTATTTGTTCAGATACACTCAGAGTGAGGCCCGGTTTGCCCAGTCGGTTAGGAGTGCTGCAGAGGGACTGCAATCAACATGCATTACCATACATTAGGTACACTTCAAAACCAAAAAGAGCATGTCCAACATGGAATTTTCCAAGCAGATGCAGCTAGACAGTAAATTACAAAGGGGTAAGTTTCGATTCTAAGGCTGGGCACACATTATCTACTATTCAAGGTCATTCTGCCTGTGCCCACTGCTAGACTTGTGGGAGAAGGCCTATATATAAAAGGAAAGGTATGCACTAATAAGAACAGTGCATTCATTAGTGTAGCAGAACTCAAAGAGAAGAAACATAACTTACAAGAAGCTGTTTCTTGAAAATAGCAAAGGATTAGTTTTGATCATGATTTAAAATGGTGCCCATGCACAAAATGGCGCAGCGAATGCTAACATGTAAAACAACGCGAAAGCATATTTCAGTCGACACCGTTGAGTGCGACTCCTCAGAGGTCCCTGTCCTGACTAAGGAAGAGAAGGTCGCGAGCCAGCTCCAGGAGCGCCAAGTCCGCTCTGTCGCACTCGAGGTCCTCGGGACCCTCACAGAAGAGGCACAAGCAAAAGAAGTCTAAGCGGACTACGACTTTACCTCATCCGTTGAGGATTGACGAGAGGAGTGAGGAACATTGGCATTGCAGGCACGGTTCTGCTTAGCCGTAGCCAGGTCTGACTCCGCGCCTCCCCCCCCATTTGACTGAGCCAGAGTGACCCCTGGTCAAGTAAGAGAATTTTACAAGGGCATGCACTGAGTATTTGAGCAGACCGACCCCTCTGGTGCACCATCGGGCCTCATGGGTTCAGGGAAGGCCCTATCCGGTCCAACGCTAACGGCTCAGCCTCTGCTCCAGTGGGGTCTCATGGATCCGATTCCAATTCATCACCGGTCGTGCCAACACGACCTTCACCAGTGCCGATCCCAGAGTCGATGCTCCCGGCTCCAGCGGCACGAGCCCCAGTCTGATTCCCAATGACTCGGAGTTGCCGATGGTGGTCCCCCGAGGTTCTAGGTATTTTACTGTCTATTTTGAAGAGGTTTCAGGAGTGGGAGAGGAGTTGGAGGGGTCACTGGACCTTTTAGTACATCAGCTAGACCCTCATTGTGAAGAATTGGACTGGTATGAGGAGATTGCAGAGGGCAAAGGACTGAACACCTCTCCAGATGCCGGTATGCTCCCTCCACTAACTGTGGCTACGGAGGAGGGAGTTTCTTATGCTAAGGTGGTAAAAAGGGCAGCAGAGGTCCTTGGAATGGAGCTACCCTCGATGCAGGTCAAGACTAATCTCTTGACCGAAGTGCTTCAGCCCAGGGCTTCCTCATCTGAACTCCTGACAGATGTCCTTCTAGGCACGTGGTCCAAGCCTAGCACAGGGGCTCCTGTGAAAAGGACAATAGCACACCACCATCAATCACCCTGCACGGGGTGATCCAGGTTCCCTCAGCCAACATCCAATCCTTGAGAGCTTGGTGGTCCAAGCCTCAAGTCCGCCAGAACATTCTCTTCCATCCCCCTGGGCAGGGAATCCAAGAGGCTGGATGCACTTGGGAAGTAGATGTTTCCTTCTGCCCACCAGGCATTGTGGTCAGTAAATGACACATACCTCATGGGCCGTTTTTCGCACACACTTTTGGAAACTGTTGCAAAAGTGCTGCCACAAGTCCCAGAGGAGGCCTGGGCTGTGCTCCCCCAGGCACTGAAAGATGGAAGAGATGCAAAAAGGTTACCCATTAGGTATGGTTTGGATACAACTGACTCGGTGGGTAGAGCGGTTTCGTTGATGGTGGCCTTGCTGCACCACGCCTGGCTAAGGCTTTTCGGGGGATGTCCAGGCCAACCTCATGTACATGTCCTTTGATGGGACTCGACTCTTCAGAGAGAAGGCAGACCCGGCGCTAGAGCGCTTCAAGCACTCGCAGACTACGGCCAGGTCCTTCAGCCTCTCAGTGTCATCTCGCCCCCAGTCTGCTTTTCACCCCTTTCATGGTAATGGAAGGGGCTTTCAACCACGTTAGACGGATGTATGTCGTTACAACGCACACTTTTACAACGCATGCACTTACAGCGCATTTTTTACAACGCACAATCCATTACAACGCATGACATTACAACGCAGGACACTACAACGCATTTTTAACAACTACCTTTACAACGCATTTCCATTACAACGCATACTACCTTTACAACGCATACCATTACAACGCATAATATTAAATTGCATTTAAGGTAAGTATTAGATAGTATAGGGGTAAAAATTACTATTCTAACTCCAGGGGGTGCAACAGTAGGGTAAGTGTTGGATAGTATAGGGTTAAAAATTACTATTCTAACTCCAGGGGGTGCAACAGTAGGGTAAATGTTGGATAGTATAGGGGTAAAAATTACTATTCTAACTCCAGGGGGTGCAACAGTAGGGAAAGTGTTGGATAGTATAGGGGTAAAAATTACTATTCTAACTCCAGGGGGTGCAACAGTAGGGTAAGTGTTGGATAGTATAGGGGTAAAAATTACTATTCTAACTCCAGGGGGTGCAACAGTAGGGTAAGTGTTGGATAGTATAGGGGTAAAAATTACTATTCTAACTCCAGGGAGTGCAACAGTAGGGTAAGTGTTGGATAGTATAGGGGTAAAAATTACTATTCTAACTCCAGGGGGTGCAACAGTAGGGTAAGTGTTGGATAGTATAGGGGTAAAAATTACTATTCTAACTCCAGGGGGTGCAACAGTAGAGTAAGTGTTGGATAGTATAGGGGTAAAAATTACTATTCTAACTCCAGGGGGTGCAACAGTAGGGTAAGTGTTGGATAGTATAGGGGTAAAAATTACTATATTATGCGTTGTAATGGTATGCGTTGTAATGGTAGTATGCATTGTAATGGAATGCGTTGTAAAGGTAGTTTTTAAAAATGCGTTGTAGTGTCATGCGTTGTAATGTCATGCGTTGTAATGGATTGTGCGTTGTAAAAAATGCGTTGTAAGTGTAGTGCGTTGTAAAAGTTGCGTTGTAAAGGTTGTTCCCCACGTTAGACATACCCCAGCCACTGTCCTGGAAAGACTGCCCAAGTTGTGAAAGGGCATGGACGCTGTACATTCTGACCTTGTGGGAATGTTAGCCAGAAGTCGTCCTCCACCCACCCCCTGGCAGCTATAGCCTCCGAGACTTCCTAGTTTGGTTCTGCAAGACCATGGGTGTCCAGTTGGAGGGCGAATCCAACATAATCTCCTCCACTGGCAGTCCATGACATCGGACAAATGGGTCTTGCAGATCATTGGGGATGGTTACTCCCTTCCTTTTCTGCTTTTTCCTCCTCCTTTACTGTCATCTCAAGCACAGCTGGTGGAGGATCATATTGTTTTGCTCAGAGAGGAAGTTACAGCTCTCCTGACCAAGGAGTTTATAGTGAGGGTTCTGATTTCAGAAGTAGGAAGTGGTTCTTATTACCACTACGTTCTGATACCCAAAAAGAACAAAGGTCTTTGTCCTATTCTAGAACTTCGGACCGTCAATCTCTTCCTCAAAAAAGAGAAATTCAAGATGCTTACTTTGGCTCAGGTCTTGTCTGCTCTAGACCAAGGAGGCTGACTGGTAGAGTTGGACTTGCAGGATGCGTATTTTCACATCCCCATACTGACTGTCCACAGGAGTTACTGCAGTTAATGGTAGGCCCGAGCGCTTTCAGTTCACTGTGCTACTTTTTGGCCTTACCAGTGTCCCCCGGGTGTTCATTGAGGTGATGGCGGTGGTCGCAGCTCATCTGTGCAAGTTAGGGATTTTAGCCTTCCCCTTCCTCGATGATTGGCTGTTGAAGGCGTCCTCGCCCCAGAATATCGTTTCCCACCTCCAGAATACGACAGACCTCCTGCATTCGCTGGGGTTTACTATAAATGTGCCGAAGTCACACCTGACTAATTCTCAGATGCTCCCATTCATCAGAGCTGTTCTGTACACAGTGCAGTTTCGGGCTTATCCTCCTGAGCAGCAAGTCCAGGATATTCAGGTTATGATACTGATGTTTCAGCCTCTATCCTAAATTTCTGTGAGAATGACTCTGAGGCTGGTGGGCCTCATGGCCTCCTTCATCCTGTTGGTAAATTATGCCAGATGGTGTATGTGGGCTAAGCAGTGGGACTTGAAGTTCCAGTGGGCACAGCATCAGGGGAATCTCTTCAACATGGTCCAGCTCTCAGAGGGAACTGCAAAGGACCTACAGTGGTGGCTAGCGCACCACAAATGGTTCAGATGCAGACCCCTCTCCCTGCCCCAACCAGATCTCCCCATAGTGACAGATGTGTAACCTCTGGGATATGGTGGTCATCTGGGAGAGGTGGAGATCAAAGGAATCTGGTCCCTGGCGGAGTCAGGGATCCACATCAACTTGTTGGAGCTTTGGGCAACTCAATTGGCGTTAAAAGCATTTCTTGCCTCTGTCAAGGGGAAGGTGGTAACAGTGTTCATGGACAACATGACTGTCATGCGGTACTGCAACAAGCAGGGTAGTGTGGGGTCGTGGACCCTTTGTCAAGAGGCTCTGTGCCTCTGGACATGGCTGGAACAGCAGGACATGTTCCTGGTGGTTCAACACCTGGAAGGTTCTCTGAATGCTACGGCGTACAAACTCAGTCATCGCTGCCTAGCGGATCACGAATTGCATCTCCAGCCGGAGGTGGCGCAAGGTCTCTTTCAACAACGGGGTGAGCCTTGGCTAGATCTGTTTGTCTCCGAAGAAAACACGCAATGTCAGAGGTTTTGTGCGTTAGAGTTTTGAAGGTGGCCATCACTCTGCAACGCTTTTCATTGCAAGTGAAGCTCAGGCCTCCTACACGCCTTTCCGCCCATACCACTTCTGCCCAGAGTCCTCAAGAAGATCAAGAACGACCAGGGCAAGCTATTCTTGTGGCTCCAAATTGGGCACAGAGAGTCTGGTATCCTAAGCTTCTTCGAATTAGCATCGATCCTCCAATCAGGGTGCCCCTTCTGGAGTTAATTCTGTTGCAGCAGCAGGGGAGGGTCCGCCATCCAAACCTGTCCACTCTCTGCCTCCTTGCGTGGAGATTGAGCGGTGAAAGTTAATAGCTTTTAAACTTCCTCTCGAAGTCTGTGAGGTTATCTTAGCTGCCAGGAGTTCCTCCACAAAATTTAGCAAAATATTGTACAGAAAGGTCTACTGACCCTTTCTGATATTCTTCACTTTATTCTTACTCTTGCCCAGCAGGGGTCTGCTCTGGTCACTCTCAAGGGTTATCTTTCTGCTCTATCCACTTTCTTGCTGCTGCTTGACCAATCAATCCATCAATCACGGATTCTTTTTAAGCACGATACTCACCCGTGAGGGTCTCAAGGCGCTGGGAGGGTACGGCAGGTAGCAGCTCAGGTCAGTCGACCCTCTTTATTCAAGTTCCCTTTTGTAACTAGGTTCTTGAAATGGCTTGTTTCCCCCTATAACCTTGATTATGCCTCAGTGGGATCTCAACCTAGTTCTCATGTACCTCATGTGCGCTCTCTTTGAGCCGCTACATAAATGTCCCCTCAGGCTGCTCACCATCAAAACAGCATTCCTAGTGGCTATTTCATCTGCCTGGCGTGAGCTGCAGGCTTTATCATCCAAGCCTCCCTATCTCATGACATTCCCGAAAAAGGTGGTGCTTCGAAACCGAGCCTCTTTCCTTTCTAAGGTGGACACATCATTCCATCTGGGTCAGTAAGTCACACTTCCCACCTTTTTTGTACAACCACATCCTTCTAAGGAAGAGAAACGTCACCATCGTCTGGACCGAAAAAGAGCGTTGCAGTTCCAACTTGACCGCACAAAAAAGTTCTGGGTGGACGACCAAACTCTTTGTAGGTTATGTAGGAGCAAAGAAGGGTTGGGCAGTGCAGAAACAAACAAGTTTGTGCTGGGTCGTTATCTGTATCAAGATCTGTTACACCCTAGATAAGAAGCAGCCTCCTGAGGGCTTATGGGCGTTAGCTCATGGAGTGCTAGTCCTGGACATCTACCAGACTGCAACGTGGGTTTCACTGCACACACTTGCTAAACACTACTGCCTGGACAGTCGGGTACGCAGGGACGGCAATTTCACCCGTTCGGTCCTGCAGGACTTTCTAGTCCAGTAATATGTCCGCATCCCACCGCCAGGAAGTATGGCTTGGGGACCTTCCAGGAAGTATGGCTTGTGTATCTATTTAAAGGTAAGGAATCTGCAGCTAGAAGTCTCTATCAGATAAATAAGTGACATACCTTCGGTAACACATTATCTGGTAGAGACAATATCTAGCTGCAGATTCCTTACAGACCCACCCATGCCTCCCCACTCTACGGACTCACTTATAGGGCTAGGGCTGCTCCCTTTACATGGCCCTAGTTTTGACACACACTAGACAGTTCATTTCATGGCTCTGCGCTTCTGGCATGGAAAAAGTGGAAAGTAAATGATGTCCGCACGACTGCAATGTCACATCTGGCGTCAACAATGCAGACGACGCCATGCAGAGCCGAACTGAGCCACCCAATGGCACGCAGAGGTACTGCTCACGCAAAAGTTTCCGGGTCCAGTCTGACGCATGGGAAATTCCAAGGTGAGGAATCTGTAGCTAAATATTGTTTCTACCAGATAATGTGTGACTGAAGGTAAGTAGCTTGTTCTTCATGAGGCAATGTGTCCCGAGATAAAGCACCTCCCAACACAGCCTATTTAGTAAGGGCACACTCGAGAGTTGCGCTGAAGATCTATAAGTAGAAGTAAATAGTAATAGTAGTAGTACTTCTACTTATAGAGTTTTAGATATGCAGAATAAATGTAAGGGTTTCATTACAAGTTTTTCAAAAGGGGTACAGTGATATAATGATGTCATTTGCCATTTAGGCTATCAGCAAAATAGAGCATTACAGGGTAGTGGATATCAGAAATATTCTAAGCCACAAGGAGCAGCAACATCAAGGAAGTAACCGGTAACATCCCTAGTAGCATCTTAGTCTTCGAAAAAGTCTTCTTGCTCACTTCCAAAATCGAGGGAATAGGTACACTATTTTCAGTGCACACTTTTATTAAACGTAATATTGCCTTTGCACCTAAGCGCTATCCCACTGCATGAATATTGAATCTGCCCACTCTATGAAAATATCATCTGAAGATGGCAGGAAGAACTAGTAACATGAACAGCTGGAAACTATTGTGAATGAATAGGGTACAGTCATCTAGCTGTAGGGCACTGAAAAAAGATATTGTTTTGTGACTACGCTAGGAAGTTTTCCATCGAGAACAGCAAGAACAACATCAATAGAAATAAACAAACATGACTGCTTGACTGTGTGCAGCAGAAACAACAAGCAGTGAAACCTGCATGGAACACTGATTTTGAAAAAGTGGCAACCAGGCCCAAATTGATGCCTGCTTTACATGAACTAAGAAAACACACTTCTATGTGTCATAGTAAATTTGCTTGAGAAATAATAGCACTATATCAGTATGTACATATATATTTAAGAATACAACCACATTCTGCACATTGTTAATGATACATAAAGATATAAATGCACACAAACTCTAATAGCACCACAACGGTAATCATATTGAGTGTTGTAAATGACACATGTCCACATGGGTGCACATGTGTCACTAATGCTCTAGGGCCCGAGGAAGACCTTACCATTTCAAATTCTACGTATATGTGTAGACACAAGCAGTGCTTAATTTGTAAAAAAATATAAGTGCCAGAGCTCTCATCAGGAGACTATTGCTGCTTGCCCCACCCAGTGCCCCTGTCAGAGCGGCCAATTACAGTAACAACATAACTACTAATCATCACACTCCTACAAGTGTGACTGTTCTGACTATTCCTGGCCCCCCAACGCTATAATAATGGCTTTGATGGCAGGTGTTACTCATTTGTGATGTTTGCTGAATTAATAAAGAACTGTGGTTGCGGTTATCTCTAAGTTAGACAATGAGCGCTGGTCTTGACAATTAAGTACCAGTGCCGAGAAGTGCAGCCACCGTGTTTTTGTGGCAGGGGTATTACAAGAAAAGCCATGGACATTTCTGAATGCCTATGTGCCGCTCGAACTAAACTCCGATGCTCGTCTGGGACCACACAGCTGGAGAGAACTTTATTACAGTCATGGAGACCGAGAGGGGTAAACAAGGAGATGGAAGTCCGAGCCTCCCACCCCCCAGCCCCACACACACAAAGAAATCCTCTGGAGCTCTTGCATATCTGGCTGCCTAATTAATATGCCTTAATTAATATGCATTAGGCAGGTCGCAGGTTGTGACCTACTGTGATTGGCTACAATCACAGGGATGGAGATAACTTGCAAGGGACAGCAGCACACCATCCCTGTTGCTGGTTTCCAAAACAGAAAACTTTTTTTTCTAAACAGCCCGAATTTGTTACAGGAATTGAGGCTGCAGAAAAATAAAAATAAAGTTTTCCGTTTTCGAAAATTTAATCGTAAACAGGGAGTTGTTCCCTGGCGCAATTCCTGCTCCCCCTGACGCTGCCATCCCAATTCCCAAAGTGGAAGGTATCTGTACAGGATGCTTGCCCCGCTGCAAATCAGATACCACGGCAACATGGGAGTTGGTAAAACTGATCAATGGTTTGCAACCAGAATTATGGTCGCAACCATTGACAGATAGGCTACTGAATCACACATTGGAAAGGACTCCCCTAACAAGTTCCTTCTGCATTCCAATTCTATAATGATTCTTGAAATAATTTTCCGATTTAGAAAAAACATTTCTGAGTCACAAATTGGAGTTAGTACACATGTGGAAGGGTTTTTAACAGTTGCAAACCCTGTATTTTACTGAATCGATGCTTTGCGACCTGCAAAAACCCTTTGTGGGTCTGGGCCTAGGGGCTTTATGAACAAGCTGTGCAGGGAATAGTCTTGCTATCTCTAAATGTGCTACATACAACATTGCAGACTCACATTTTGGCCTTTAGTACCCTAAGTATTGAAATAACAATTGGCTAGGCACTTTGTGTGCAATATTTTAGTGCATAAATTGTGGGAGTGGCATCGATTTTCAGAGTTACTTTGACCCTTAATCCGTGCTCTTGTTTCCATCCACACTCCCAAGTCTTGATCGCCGTCTACTTTAGTTAGAGGCTCTCTGTTCATTTTCCAAACAGCTCTGCAGTTCCATCTGTCGAACACTAATATCTTAACTTTCTTTGATTCACAGACGCGTTGTTCTGCTCGTCTGAGCTATTAAGGCCCGCTGCAGACGTACTGGATTCTGCACCAATAAGTCAGTATTGTGTGCATATAAAAGTACAGTCCATGCTGGGCCCCCAGCCTTGATGGAAAGGTGTTATGTTGGTCGACAGCTGGTTTAAGGTCATCTGAGTAGAAGTTGAACAGTAGGGGGATTTAAACACAACCCTATTTCAAGCCATGAGTAGTATACATTTTGTCTGTCAGCCTCTGTCTTTCCCGCTACTTGAATAAGGATGCAGTTATCGATATACAGAGTTTGAATTTGTCGTAACCAGTCATTTGGAATTCCCCAAGGTGTATGTTTCCTTAAAACGAAATTTCAGTTCACTCTGTCATATGCTTCTGAGTTGTCAAAGAAGCAAGGAAAGAGTTCTGACCATAGAGTACTCAGGTTTGTTGGCTTGACATGTTTAGAGTATGTATATTGTCTAGCATTTCACTCCCCACCTGGATCTTGTTTGGTAGAAAAGTAATAACCTATACTTTGACACCCAATTTTCAATATATATCAATTTTAATTTAGCAACCATTTTAGAATTCCTTCTTATGAGAGCAGTGAATCTCTAAATCTTTTGGTTTATTGGAATTTGCCTTTTTGAACATCAGATGTGAAATCAAATCTTTCCAGGACTCAGGTAGGGATGCTAAAAGCAAGATGATGACCAATAGACTCCAATGGATCTGGACTCTGAAAGTCGCTCCGTGTACGTTTAAGGATTGTGAAGTCAATGCTGATTGCTAATGAGATCTAAACATGCACCTCTTTTCTTCAGCATACACTATCTCTGGGAGCGTTCTATGTAATCTGATCTTCTTTAAACTCTTCTGGACTTCTTATTCAAATGTGAACCCACAGCTGCTGGCCAGCCTCTTAAGAACAGTCTACCCACCCAGACTCACCATGGATCATGCATCACCATAATGGTCGTACATTAGACACTAACGTGTCACAGCAGTGACATTGAGAGATTGCACCGCCCTGAAGCGCGGTCAATGCCTATAACTACCCCCCTTCCTCTCGAACTCACTCTGAAGTGGCTCTTAGCTTTAAGATGATTTTCAAAACACGCAACAAATACACTGTGGGGCCTCGTGATTTAAGGAGGACAAACATTCTAACTTGTTTAAAGTAAATTATGTAAAGCTTTCTACTGATCAGTACTACAAAGAGATGAGACTTAACATTTGTTTAATCTATTTGAAAACCACTGTTGAAATTAAGTTTCCTACTTTACAATGAGGCAGTATTTAAAAAGATGTCTGTGGGTAAATCTCCTTCGTGATAAAATCCAAAGTAAATGTCTCTGTATATTTCAACCTATCAATGCATTTGTTTGAAAATCTTTATTTCAGCCACTAAGTCCTCAGACGCTAAGAGATCTACTCGGCGATAATTTGGGAGACATTAATTTGATCAAGGACAGTGATGCGGTGAAGGCTTGGGCCAGTGCACACAGTCAGTATGAAGTGAATTCTATCGGACTCGATCTTGCTGCAGGGATCAACGGTCAACTGCCTGATGGCTTCATAGTTATTTATCCACGTGAGTAAATTTACCAACTACTGTTTATGACCACCGAAATTAATCATAAAGTGTATATGCAATAATCTACCCACTACTGTACATCACTAGGATGTTGCAAGTCACTAAAGAGTTAAATTAGCATCTTAAGGCACAAGGTCGGTGATCAGAGGTCTCAAGTTTCCTATTTCCATGTGTCAGTAACTTAGTGACATCAGGTCTTTTGATTTGCAGTTTGGAATTTGTAGCCTTTATTATGTGGTTAAAAAAATAAGAGATACAAATCCTAGCATAAAAATCAAAAACCTGGACTGGATTCACTATTCAAGCATGGACCTGGGAAGCTTGAGCGCTCCGGAGTGCTTTTATGAGAACATGGAACTCTGAAGTGAATTGCTTTAGCCATATAAAGTTCCCAGCTGGGCGTATGTTACTCAATATAATTATTGGGCAAATGCAAGATTTATATTTCATCAAATCATGTTACTGAAATATGCGGTTTACTATTGACACCTTCGGTTCAAAAGTGGACATTCGCCTGCTAGAGCATCCTTAGTGGCCTGTACTAAAGCCAGCAGTGATGTTATTTTCCTACTAGAGATGCGTTCTGACAACAGGAAACGCCAGCAATAAGAACATTATGTAGGCCACAATAAAGGACAATGACGTTCTAAGACATTATAGTAGAAAAAGCTTTGTGGCTCATTGTCAAGCTTCTGTCACACTTTGGTCGAACAAATTGATATTATATACCAAGTCTTATACACCAGAAGAACTGTTTGACAAAGGTCTTAAATTATCTTCCCTTCCTCTGTGAGGAGGATCTGTCACCACATATTTACTGTTGTGGGGAGGTCGCAAATCACAGCACACATCTTAGTCAGTAGTCTGATCAACCAAGCATGAGACTAGACTACATAAGGAGACCCCCTATAACCAGTTCATGTGGCCTGGATTTACATGAACCTCCAATAAATATTCCATTGCCAACATAGACACCTTCTTTACCTGCTAGTGCTCGAAAATCACTGCGTCAAATAGCACACATTGTGCACTTCAGAATGGGGAATAATGTGGACCATTAGCATGTTACTCCCTGATATTCTATGGTGCCAACCTTAGAATTAGGTGCAAGTAGTACCCTTGCTGATTTGTGCACCTCTTGCTAACACAAGAGCACAATTTGCACCTATTTTCTGCAGCCACATTGTGGCAGCCCTAGTGTTTATGGACATTTCTTACGAACCCATAATGGAATACTAGAAAGCCCAAAGTGCTAATGTTGTATATAACATCGTCTAGTATTATTGGAATGCTGTCTCATCCATTATTGGGATATAGGTTGTCTCCAATATGCAAGTCTATCACTCTGTGATATTGATTCAAAGTAGTCAGCAATACTAGTTTGCAAGACCACTGGCAGCCCACAATACCCTAGTATGGTGAACAGAATGGTCTCCTCCTAATTCATTTTACTTTACTCACATGAAATGACACCTACTTGATGAGGACACTGAATATTCTCCACTGCTTATCAGTTTCCCTAGTTGAAGATGTGGTATTTCCATGTGGTTATTTCCATGAAAAAGGCAAACACATGGAGATGATGGACGGAGCACGGAAACTTTTCAGACACTCACACTCACCCTCAGTCACAGATCTGGGTTGAATCCATCATTATTCTTTAACTCACTTTGCCACCTCAGTTCAGACCCAGCTATATGCAAATCAGTCTTCACCCTGTGCCTCATGGGAACAGTCCAGCCCGAACTGCCAAGGCAGGGCTTCCCTGAACCGGAAACAAGCATCATGGGACCGGTTGCAGGCTAACAGCCCTCATTAGCCAGGCTAGCTTGAATTAAGTGGCAAAGTGAGCAAAAAAGGAAGAAAAACAAAGAAAGAGAACCACATTTAAAAAGAGGAAGAAGAAAAAGGACAAGATGTGGGCCCATGTCAAGGCGAAGTATAAAATAGTGAGCTTAATAGATGTCATGGTAAAGCATGCACTAGTGAGAGACATGTTGATCAAATAACATGGTGATTTAAGAAGGCGCAACAGTCACTATTATGTAACTATCTAAAAATAGCATTTTCAAAATTGTAATTCAAAGTCCGATTTCACCATAAGAGAGGATTTTTTCCTTACAAAAGTCCAAAGTCACCAAACATGAACTGGTTACCCGTTCCCATTTGGAAGTTACAGCTTATTAAATGGAATAAAGTACAGCCAATGTTATCCTGTGGGAGAGGTAGGCCCTGCAGTAGTGAAACATTAATTTAAGGGTTTTTCACTACGAGGACATGTAAAACTTAAAATTACATGTCCTACTTTTTAAATATACTGCACTCTGCCCTCTGGGCTGTTCAAGGCCTACCATATGGGTGATGTGTATTAAAAAGGAAAGTGTGAGCCTGTCAAAAGGTTTATTTAGCCAGGTCAAAATGGCAGTTTAAAACTACACACGCAGACTGCAGTGGCAGGCCAGACACACGTTTAAAAGGCTACTTAATGGGTGGCACAATCAGTGCTGCAGACCCACTATTAGCATTCAATTTACAGGCCGTGGACACAGGTAGTGCCCCTTTACTAGGAATCTACAAGTAAACTAAAATATTTTATTTGGGTATTAGTCAATTCTACCATGTTTTAAGGAAAGAGCACTAGCACTTTAGCACTGGTTAGCAGTGCTAAAGTGCATAGAGTCCTAAGCCCAACCAAAACAAATTCAGCAAAAACAATGGTGGAGGGTAAAGGCAAAACTTTTGGGGGTGATTCTGCAGAGAGGGCCAGATCCCCAGTAAAGAATAATGCAAAGAGCTGAATGTCAGACAGGTGGGCCTCAAACAGATTTAAGCCAGTAGCTCAACATCAAGAGACAAACCTGTGGCTGTGGTCTGCGTAGACTAACTTGGTGGTTGGTTTTCAGTTAGCTAAGATGACACAGTTACCTCTAGGGGTAAGGTTGATGCCTCTGCCTGGCACCGCTCATCTCCATTGGCAGCTGAAGAATTTAGGAACTGGGGTGACCAACCCAATCATCCTGCTGCAAACGCATATCTACTATGTCCAAGAGAGAAAAGGGAGGCTGAAAACTGAGTTCCAACAGATTGTAATACCAAACGCTCCTTGCCCCATCCTGGGCAACGCAAATAAGCTGTGTATCATCCTTGGACACTTTCCGTAAAACTCTCAACTCAAGGTAGCTGCATTCACATTCACATTCCTGGCAAGATGAGCTGCCACTGAGAAATGTCCTGTTAAGCCGCCACCTAAAATATTGCCCCATTCCATAGGCCAGTCAGCATATGGTTTATGAACCCACTCCACCCTGTCGATTGTACAGTGGTTGCATTGTTTGAAAGAACATCCATAGTACTGCCAAAGATGGCAGGGTAGGATATCTTTAGAGCTAGGTAAATCTCTCCAGTGGAGAGATTTACATTTGTTGTTCTATTAGAAACTAAATGCTTTGCACCATCATAAAGCCCAGGGGAGAGCCCAAAGCTAAAGAAGAGGCATCTGTAACAAAGGTGGCCTACAACTTCACAGTACCAAAGGGAGGACTCTCCATATGGTTGGAGGGTGCATCCACTAGTCAAAGTTTGCAAGAACTGAGCAGAAGAACTTTACTTGAGTGAAGAAGCCGGGACCTCATCCACCACCTGGCACACAGCACCAGAGGGATGCACAAGGACATTAAGCTAAACAGGTGAATAACCTATAGAACTAGGATCAGGAGTGAAGTCCAAAATGTCAGAATTATATCCCAAATGTCCAAGATATTATTAGCTGAAGGAAAAGCCCTCATGCAAATTGTGTCCAGGATTGTTTTAATGAAAGAGGACCTCTTGCAGAGGACGAGGTGGAACCGCTACAGGCTGATGGAGAGACGCAGCTAATGAAGTAGTGTCAACTTGTGCTGCAGATGGTCTGAAACCAGCAAAGGTCACATCCAGAGCCATGGTGAAGAATCGAAGAGCAATCATAACAGGCCAAAAGATAGTACCTTGACCTGGAAGTGTAGGTACCCTGGATGAAGCGGAGATAGTGTCTGTGAACTAGAAGCATCTGCAGATAGAAACAGGCATCCTGGAAGTCCAAGAACACCATCTAGACTGGGTGCTCAGGGCCAGGAGAACCTGATTCATGAAAAGTTTGTATTTTTTTTCTGCTGCCCACATCCAGGCTACGCCACAGGCCTCCATCCTTCTTGGGGACCAAGAAGTAGAGGTAGTTGAATCTTGTTCCCCTCTCCTCTATAGGAAGCATTTCTAAGGCCCATTTTGCAGCACGACCAGTACATCAAGATCTATGCATGGGCTGAGGTGCACTTCCTGATGGACGACGAACGATCTGGAAGAGTGAACAGAAAGTGGAGAGCATAACCCTTGCAGACCAGCTGGGGAATATTATTATTATTATTATTAAATTTAATTTATATTGCGCACAGCTACCCTTGACAGGTTTTCCATATAGTGATCAATAATGACTGAATCTCACTGGGCCACACAATGGAGAGACCCTCCCTCAACTGGAAACTGATATTGGAGGGCACATCAAAGCAGTTTTGAGGCGGCTTACTCAGCTGAAAAAGGAGGACTGGACCTGCTGTCACTGAAGTATCTTAGTCCCGACACTCCTGCGAAGGAAGCAGCAAATTCATGTGGGGTCTTAACCTGCTAGAAGGGTTGATGCTTCTGGTAACGCTAACTATTGAAAAAGCCACAAAAGTGGCTGCTATGATTGTAGAATTGTTTGATTAGAAATCCCAATCTGACATGGTGCAGTTGTTCTTTAAGCACTCCATCAAGGAGACTACCTTTGTGCCGAACGATCTCTCACTATCAAACAGCATATCCATTTGGGCAGCCTGGATGTCCCAAAAAATCCAGTGGAGCATATTCAGGTGTGGCTTTGCTTAGTAACATAGCCATAGAGCGGGCATCACATCAGCTAAATCCAATCCGCATTTCAGAATCTTTATTCAAGCATCAAGACTGTATTTAACCAACTCAAAAAATGGCTTTTCCTTTGATCTGGGAGGCTAAACTTAGCCAGCTTTCCCGCATTTCACAGGATTTGGACATACCATCTGAGGATGTAGTGTTGACGGTGTGCTGGACCAGACTGCCAAAAGCAAAAACTGGCATGCTTTGGAGTTGAGGTGATTGAAATTATGATCTGGTAGTGTTTCAGGGAAAGGGGAGGGATTTCGTTTTGCTGAAGACGCTTGAATCACCAATAATTTGGGATCATTAGGCATAGAGCTTTTGTACACAGTGAGCTGACTTTTAAATGCAGTGCATGTAAACGGGTTCTCCAGGCAGCACTGATTACAGTTGAGCTTTAAAGGTAGAAGAGTCTCTGCAGCCGCCAAAAATAGACTTCTGTCAGAATGTTGAATACAGGAGCCTCCGCGGTGAATAAACAAAATTCCTCAGGAGAAGGGTCCGAAGGCTATTGAAATTCACCCTGAAAGGATGTTTCAAGGCCATTAGCACTGTGAAGGCCCAGAATTTGTCTGATGAAGAGGAAGAGGTTATCGACTTCCGAAGCAATTTTGCCATGTTCCTAAAATCCAGGTTGTGCATATGAAGCACATCTGAATATGAGATTCCATATGTACAAACCACTAGGCTGAGGGAAGAAGGTCCATCTCGTCTAAGCACAGACATTTGATCCTGATACAATCTGCTATTTACTATATATCACTTTCTATACGGAATCACAGAGCAGTCATTAGCATCATGTAATCGAACTGTAATAGAAAAGGAATACTAGTTTATCTACAAATAATGAAGCGACAGCAGGACAGAATCCAAGTGTGTGCAATGTGTCGATGCACTGAGAGACAGATAATGACAGTATTTGAACTTCGGAGTTCTAGTCTATCACTTTATGTTGTTTACTCAACTAGACCATCTGTTGGGCTCCACGGGGATCTGTTATCGCTTTCCCTGTTGGAGTGCCTGATTGCCAGGTAAAAGTGAATTATTTTGGTGGTGGTTGTGTGATTCTGTAATGCCTGGCATGCTGATGGTTTGGACCGTGGGATTGAGACTCTCACATGACCCTTTAGTATTCTCACACGGTAAGGGGTGGGTAAGCTAGTGAATGAGAAGGTAATGCTTGCATTACTTCATGTTAATCGTCATTAACCCTAATCTACCTTCCTCTTCTGCGTCCTTACGTATCATTCATCCTCGAGGACCCTTTTCCTGATGAATTATAGCTAAGCGTAGTTAATTTGAAAAAATGGACTGTGCCCCCACCTGTTGTATGAGAGTGGTTATGCAGAGGAGGTTACTATTGGGAAGGTTCTTTTGCCTTTAATAACTGAGGTCTGCATTCCAATGGAGGTGGATATACCTCATAAAGCAAGAACAGGACGATGGTGGTAGACTTGCTGGTATTAGGATTACCGGTAAGTAATGTGAATAATATTCTTGAATGGTAAGAACGGAATTGTGCATCAAGAGAGATTACGTATCAATTTGTCTAAACATTTGTGCCTTTACTCTCGACTCTCTTTGCAGAAACTCCCGCATCAGGATCACAGTCTTCTATGAAAATCCTCAGTCCTCTTCTTGTATATGGAATCATCACCGCCTGTGTACTGGTTGCTTTGGCGAATACATTCAGTACTGAATACTGATTTACATGAAAACAAAACTTTCAGATGCACTCCAAGAACAATGATGTTTACAAGCAATTTACTATTTTTTCACTAATGATTCATTATGCTGACAAACCGCGCATATCCAATGGGAAATGCAATGCGCAGACAATATAAATATGTAGTTTCTATACTAAATGTTTCTGCTTTGCTGTGGAAGGGTTGGGCAACATTCTAAAGGTACACTGATTATTTTCTGATGTGGCCGCAGCTTCAACAATGATTGTATCTCCTACATATACTAAATCCTATGAAATGATCCTCGGAGGTCCCAGAAAAGAATGATACTATTTCGTGGAAGCAAAGACTACAGGATCAAAATTCAGCACTGGTAAACGTTTGGACAGTAGAAACTACCATGGACTTAACATATATCTGCACTTTACATCTGTGTGAATAGACAGCCGTTCTAACCTCATAACTATTGACACACTTTGGAAATTCCTAATACACAGTTCAGACTGGGCCTTCTTGCACAACACCATGTTGTAGAATTAGCTAACAATATACCTGTTTCTCTTTGGTAGGTGGGGCACGTCTCACGAGTGAGGCGGGCCATCATCACTCCTCTAAGTGTAAGGTCGTGATAGCACAGGTCGTGTTTTTCACCATCAGTGATGATGGCATTCCTGGAATTTAAAGTCACGGAATAGAATGTCACTGAATATTTTGCATCAAGAGACAATGACGTTTACACAGTCAGCAATCTCCATTCATCTGCACTTGAGACTTGATGTAGTTGTGCTGTTGTTATTTCTGTTTTCAATCAATGGGGAAGTTTCCAGTAATGTAATCAACCAAAAACTTGCATCACTTTGCATTCACTAAATAATCATTTTAGCATAGCTGTCATAAATAAGGAATGTAGGGACAGATGTACGACGGAGTTTTGCATGTGCACATTGGTTTTTGACCCATTTGTGCATGCAAAAATCCTGTGTGCCACTGCTAACCCTATTTTGTGAGTCGCAAATTCCAATGGTCGTACATCGGGCTTCTAATTCCTACATCTGTGCGCAGGGGAAATAATCCCAGTCACTTTTCACAGCATATTTAAAGCTTTACCATGAGCTGAAGGCAAACAATGGCATTTCTACAGCTTCCCAAAAGCCTTGTATGAATGAAATTTACAAAAGTTGGCAAAATGACAACAATACAAAGATCTGAACTACAAGGTCAGGTTTTAGTCCAAATTTAATTTTTTTTTCCCATAGAGCAGTCGGGTACAGATCATAAGTGACATTTTAACTCCCTCAGCCTCCCACCCCCGCCCGTGGGGCATCATTTGACATATCCATTGGCAGTTTGGAGCCCCATCAGCAGACTGTACTTGAGTAGCCGCATAGTACTGCCTTGCCCAAGAGCTAAATACTGCCTAGACAGGAGGAGGGGATGTTCCCAATCACACTGAATTCATGGCTGAAAGTCCCAGTACTGCTTATTGACTGATCATTCTTACTCACAAGTTTTCATAAAAATGATGAAACCCGTACCGATGTCCATCTTGTCTAAGCACAGACATTTGATCCTGATACAATCTGCTATTTACTATATATCACTTTCTATACGTTATCACAGAGAAGTCATTAGCATTATGTAATCGAACTGTAATAGAAAAGGAATACTAGTTTATCTACAAATAATGAAGCGCCAGCAGGACAGAATCCAAGTGTGTGCAATGTGTCGATGCACTGAGAGCCAGATAATGACAGTCAATATTTTCAATAATAATCTGTGTTCCTATATAATTTGAAATTGTATCTTATGTATTTACAGAAAAGAGAGCTCCTAGTTTTTTACAAGACTGATGTAAATTACAAAATCTATAATATATACTTAAATGAATAAACTTTCCTTGCAGAAGAATGCGTGTTTTCTTTCAAACAGGGCAAGTATGGCAGTAAAAAGAATGCGCCGCTAAATCAAGTGATTTTTGGGGATGGAACATAAACTGTATTAGCCAACAGCCACTGGCCAGTAGAAAAGGTAACACATTATGGAAGCGCCTAATGGTAATGCAGTGTTCTATTTTGCACTGCATTCTACAGAGAAGCATGTGTTCCTAACATTTACAATCAGGTCCGTGTGTGCAGGGCAGAAATTGAACTGTCAAATTACTATAGTTTACTGCCACAAAGCGAATGCCTCATTACAAAATGTTTTACCAAAACCCCAATCCCTAAAAACATGAACAAAAATCATATAAAACCATGAAACGGAGATGTATGAGATTTACTACAGTTAAATATTTTCTGTGAAATATGTTCCCATGGTGTTAATTTCACTGATACGCTAAGGTGTTATCTATAGGTATGTAAACACGATAATGATATACATTTAAATACTATACTGAATTTAAAATGGGGAAATACATGATATGACATAAAGATCTTTACTGCAGATTAGAGGCATATGTAATCAATAGTTCTCTGAATGAAAGCATTTTATATGTCACACTATGTTTTGCCATGCTTGCCAAAGTGACAATATAAAACAAGCATTGATAAAGCGAATAGGTCTTGCTATTTTAAAAGAAGCAGTGGTATGAACATTTTCATGCTCCCCAAAAGCTGAGATCAGAACTTTCTTGAACCAGGTTGCAGTGCCTCGAAGCCTTTACTAAAGGTACCACGGGCATAACTTTCACCTTTTTCACCAAACTGCCACGTCCAGGCAGGAGTGAGATATATGAACTTCAGACGTAGAAGGTTGTTTAGTTATTTTAGGTTAAGTATAACAGGTGAGGTATGCTAAGTAGGTTAGTCATGGTAAGTTAGATATGATAGGCATGGTATGTAAGTTATGGTATGTAACATACTGTTGGTATGGTAGATATGTATGTATGGCAGGTATTGTATATTAGAAATGGTAGGTAGATTTATTGTAGATAAGTAAGTACGGTAGATAATGTAGCTTTGGTATGTACGTTCAGTAGGTATGTTAGGCATGAGAGGTGGGTTAGGTACGGTAAGTAGAAATGGTAGGTTATTTATGATAGGTAAACTAGGTTTAGTATGGTAAGTAGGTGCTGTAGTTACGGATGGTATTTATGTTAGATATGGTATGCTAGATAGCTATGGTAGTCAAGTAGATATGGCAAGTAGGTACATAGGTTTGTCAGGTATGCTAGATACAATTGGCTAGGTTTGGTAGATCGTCTAGATATGATAGGTGAGGTATGGTAGGTTTAGACAGCAAGCCGTTACTGGAGGTTCCTTACCCCTGCTTCACAAAACTGCCAACACAGGGCATGCATGACCTATAGTCATTTCAGAGGTGGAGGGAGGCTTAGTTATGGTAGGCTAGGAATGGTGTGTATGATCTGTGGGTTAGGTGTGGTAACAAGGGTGGTAGATACAGCAGGTAAGTTGTGGTAGGTAAGGTTTGATAGCAATAGTCAATACATATGTACAGTAGTTACACAAAGTACATACAGTAGAAGTGGAATATTAAGTATGGTAGGCATATCTAATCTAGGTAAGTAGTTATGGTGGGTAACTGGGTATGGTAAATAAGTAGGTATGGTATGGTACATATGGCACTTAGGTAGGTATGATAGGTTTGGCATGGTAGATTTGACAGGTTGGTAAGGGAGGTATGGTAGGTTAGGTACATGTGGTTGAGTATGTATGATATGTTAGGTATGGTAGTAGGAGTGGTACATAGGTATGGCATCTTATGGTGGGTAAAGTAGGCTACGTTTGGTAGGAGTGCTAGGTAGACAGGTATGGTACATAGTTAGGTCTGTATGGTAACTATAGTGGGGAGGTGTGTAGCTATGGTAAGTAGGTGCATTTTATAGGTATAATAGGTTCAGGGTGTTTTGTACTGTAGATAGGTTAAGTGTACTAGGTTAGTTATGGTATGTAGGTGTGGAAGATATAGTACATTAATTATGTAGGTTAAGTATGGTTAAGTCACATGTGGTAGGAAGGCATGATTGTTAGGTAGGGTAGTCACGAAGTGGTAGGTAAGTAGCTATTGTAAGTAAGTACACTACATAGGTTTGGTAGCTATAACTTTACTAGGTTAGATATGGCATGTAGGTATGGACATTATTCTAGATTAGTTATGGTTAGGTTTGGTATTGTAGGTTGGCATAGTGTGTGTGGCAGTAGGTATGATGGTTAGATACAGTTAGGTATGCAAGATGGTATGCTAGGCCATAATATCATTTAATGTTTGTCTGATATTTAAGCTGTTATGCTATTAAACCATTTTTTCGATTTCTTGCTTACATACCAAAGCATTGGTATTGTGACGCACAAACACATAAGGCTATACTTTTGAAAAAGGAACAGTATGTTTGTTACACCTATAAAAACGCCGATGTGAGCATGAATCTATATTTTGTGAACAAAAAAGCAGTAATCCCAGGTACGTTACCATGACAGTATAGCAAAACATTGATCACTCAAGGGTCACTGTGCTCTTTTCTGTGATAGGCTTAGGTATCCAACAGAAAGCAGTAAGCCCATAAATCAGCAATTAAAACGTCGTTCCAGTAACGGAAATGCATAACAAAACACACTCTGTGAACCATTTTTGACTTACAAACTACATAGCCTTTCAAGTTTAACAGAAGGACTGTTTGATGTGACCATCCTCAAAAATGTCATGGCCTTGACAGGCAAACCATACAAGTAACAGCAAACCATGCAAAACACATGAAAGCCAATGGCTAAAGAGGGCTGACTCAAAGCCATGCTCTGTCTAAAATTCTTTTTGATGTATTGATGACAAGAGCTCTCGTAACATACAGCTAGAGCTGTCGTAGCAGGATCTAAAAAGAAACATGCAAAGCTGAGACCGGTAAATTATATTAACTACATTTGCAGGTTCAGCACTGACTGCTCCCATTCGGGGGCCACATGGCATACAGGGGGGTTGGAGTTGTTTGCCACTGGTGACATGAGCTCTGTCCTATTACCGCTTTGAAAACTAGATCAGTACTACCCCTTCCGCACTGACTCTCATGGTAGCGACAGCAAGCAGTCACTGGCTTCGCAGTGTGGTAGCGTGGGGTGCTCAAACTCAGCACTCAACAATCAACCAACTGACACAATATGTCAAATATCTAGGCTTGCCTTTTTTAAGAAACAAGTACTTTCAATCACATAGGGGTACACAATGCTGCACAATTCAAATTAGTAGACAATGTAGTGACCTTGAGTCCAGTCTTCTAGTGTAGTAGTACACCTCCAAGCTCCATCACCAGTCCTACCCGGGTGACCCCTATGAGGCCAGTCCCCCTCCAGCAGTCAGGTAAAAGCATGCATCAGGCTCAGATGCATTCTCAAGTTTACCCCATAAGTGAAATGGGGGAGAGGAGTTGGCTTAACGGCTAGGGCGCTGGACCTCAAATCTGGGAAACTGGGTTCGAGTCTAGGCAATGACACTGAACATCCTGTGACTCTGGGCAAATCACTTAATCTCCCCGTGCCTAACAAAGCAAAAAATGTGTCCTCATGTAATGCAACTGGTGCTATGTAAAGAGCTCTGATACCCGATTCGGGTCAAGTTCGCGATATATAAAACTCTGTAAAAAAAAAAAAAAAAGGAACACTCAGCTCACAGCTTTCTCAGTTCTTACCCTGGTGGTGCAGTGGGTAAACAAAAGTTATTTCTATGCTTCTTCAATGTGGTTTGGGCAGCCTCTCCACACTCCTGCCAGTAGGGGCTGCGCCAAGCGAAGATAATTCAAGGTCACTGGGAATTTATGACATGCCTGTCTGGTTTAGTCCTGCAGAGCAGAAGCTTATGTGCAGATGCATCCTGGCTGTTGCGCCTTCCTCAGGCAAGGGATCATTTGCAGGACCCATCTCGGCTGACGCAGGTAGTTGCAGCCCCGATCGGGCCTATGCAAGAGTTAAAACAGCTGTATCGATAACTGGGTCCATGGCAAGATGCTGGCCCAGTCAGGCTAAGGTGATGATCATTGCAGATGCAGCCCGGGATATGTCGATGGCAATACCAGCAATGACCGGGCCAAGGCACAAAGATTACGGCAGATGTAACCGCAACCAGGCCAACAGCACAGATACTTGAAGTTGTTCTTTCCAGGAACTGTGGCACTTTACAGGCGTATCTAGTTCGCTCTTACATACTCAGCTCTCTCTAGATGTCCCTCAGTCCCTGGGACTTGCTGGACCTCTCTCCTCCCAAACGGTCTCTCCTCCAGCAGGACCAGACAGATTCACTCCCTATCTCAGCAATCAGGCTATCTTCCAGACACTCCAGGCAGATCATTAGCTACTCCAGCAGAAATTACATATTTCAGGTTTCCTCCCTCACTTCTAGGAGACTGACTGACAGACAGACCCAAACCTGGTTGCCCAACAGCCCTTCGAGTGTTCTGCAGAGCTCTTCCTTCTCTGGTCATTAAGGAAGGACCCTGGTCATTAAGGACCCTGGTTATTAAGGAATTTTAACCTCTAGGAGACTGGCTGGCAGACAGACCCAAATCCAGTTGCCCTGCAGCCATTCGAGTGTTCTGCAGAGCACTTCCTTCCCTGGGCATTATGGACTTTGAACAGTAATCAATTGGGGTGTTTTTATTGATATTGATAAACGGACTCAAACTGCAGAGGCAGTCTTTGTGGTGGTTGTCCTTTCAAATGCCATCTTCAGGTTGGTTTCGACAAAGCCTTTGTTTATGTGGATGTATGTGGTATTTCTACAGCACAAACCTATCCAAACAGCAGTGGACCACTGTTCAGGGTCAAAGACAAGCAGACCCAATGAAGGATAGGAGCAGTGGCTGTTTTGTGGACTATTAATCCTCTGCGATGTAGAGTTCTTTAAAGAGATGAGTTTTAACCTCTTTTCTAAAGTGCAGCAGCTTTGAAACGCCATTGATGGATAGAGGGATAATGTTCCAGAGCATGGGCACAGATGGAACAATTATGCTTCTCACAGCAGACTGAACCATTGCACTCACCATCAACCAAATGATTGTGCTCAGAAAGAACTAAGCAGCAGCCCCATGCCAACGAAAATCCTCATGCATGTTCTAAACCTAACGCTGTCTCCATCCTCCTCACTTCAGTGTCTAGATCTTCTTCCCCGAGCCACAGGAATGCAGGCATTACCCTTCCACTGTCTGTAAGAACAGTTATCACCCTCCAGCTTGTGGTATGCCAGGCCAAAATTGATCCCAGTGGCTTTAGTATTCAGGCTCACTCACACACACAGTCCTACTACTAAACATGAGCTACATGCACTACACATGCACATACAGATGACAGCACAACGTTTTGGGCACTAATATAACAGTAAAATGTAAATGAGTGTGGCCAGTAGGTGTCACTGATTCAGGTAAAAAAGTCTGGTCACATTAAGGACCCTCACAAAACACTGTATGCTGCCACCACCACTTTATGAGCCAGGACAGGGAGACTAGTGATTTGACCACAATCAGAGCATGCTTGGTGTGCCCTTCCAGGTCACTGGACAAGTGGAGGACCTCACATTGTATGGGGTAAGTCTAGGTCTCTGTGCTGAGGTGAAGCTAGTGCCAAAATAAAAGCCAGGATACCAGATAAACACACAGACACTCAGGATAGGGGAATATGCCCTTACACCATGCAGGAAACATTACTGTTCCAACCAACTGCACTCCTGGATCTGACTAGCCAGATCCTTACTCCATCGTTGGACAAGTCCGATCTGCAATACTGGTGGGACAGGACAGTCCATCTGCATTCTCATGATTCATTTTGGAATCATGTCCCACTGTTAAATCTAGGCAGTGCAGTGAGAAAGACCATTTCAACAACTTCACTGCCATCAACCACTTAAGTGGTTTGAAATCAGTCTGACAAACCTGGTCCTCAACAGGTAACGGCAGACCTCCTCTGAGCACACACAACTGCAAAGCATTCTTTTAGGACTGTCAAGTTCTGCTCCCTAGGGAGTAGTCCATGACTGATAAAGACCACCATAAGTTATTTATCTTTCTCACCAAGTTAAGCCCATACTACTGTGCTTTCAAAGCTCTCTTTATGTCATCAAAAGCCTTCTGACATTACACAGTGCAGATCACCATCATGGATGTTGGGGCTGTCAAAAATGTAACTATAGCCCCATAGTTGGTCACAAAGATCATGTAATAAAAGTGAGTCTTAAAATGGCCCTCATTTCTTTCTGGGTAGTGAGGACCTCCCAACCCAACAAAGACTGGTACTTGGTATTCAAAGGGCGGATATTCCTGTATCTCACCTTATGCCCAAGGAAGACTACAGAGGACTGACCACCTGACACTTGGTTGTCTTGATGGTAGGTTTTACATTCTGTATCATGACCATCACCAATTCTAGGTGCACCAGTTGATCCTCCCATGTAGTATGAAAGACAGATATATTGTCAAGGTAAGATTCACAGAACTCTTGCAGTCCTGAATGGTTCACGGGGCAGGAGCATTCCTGAGTTCAAAAGGCAGTATCCTGAACTGATACAACACTTTTGGTGTAGAGAATGTAGTCTTCTCCTTGACACTAGGTAGTAATGCAATCTGCTAGTAGCCACTGAGAGAGCGTTGCTGATGCAAAAATTGTAGGGGTGCACCATATTCACCGTTAGTCAGCATCCGTATATAATGCAAGAGTGTTTAGACTTATCATAGAGATATATTCGTTGATATAGAAAGGAAGAAATGTAGACAGGCCTCGAGAAAAGAGAAAAGGCCATCAGTTATTACCAAATGTATTTGTGTATGTGTAACGTTTAGTTTTACAACGATATCATGTATTAAGTGATATTAGGTTATGTTAGAAGAATAGAATGTAGGTTGCTCATGTATAAGTATGAGATGAAAAAGTTGAATTGATAATCGTAATGTGTTTAGCTGAAAGGCCTAAGCATGTATGTAAAAGTGAAGGCCTCTCGTTCCATATATTAGCCATGTTTATTAGGCCGACAGGATTTATAGTAAAGCTTACAATCACAGTGAATTGTGAAACATGATGCGAGGGTTTTTCCGTTCATTATTTTTGTTACAGGTGCAAGGCCATGCAGCTTGTTAGTTAAGAATAAGTCTTTGCGTAAAGAAATCATGATAGAAGGAGTAGACAGAAATGGAGTGAACTGGAATGTGAAATTGCAACTCCTGGTACAGAAGGAGCCTGGGACCAAAGGTCGAATCAATGAAAAGGAAGATGAAAGGGTCCGAAGGGAAATCTACTGGAAGAAGATCTGCCTGGAGGGGTGTGCTGGAGGGCGTGAACAAGATTTTGGGGTTTTGTATTAGGGACAGCGCCCTGAGGGAAGAGCAGACGAGACTTAGGAGAGAGACCGAGAGGAGCACTATAGATCGAGCTCTCATTTAGTGAAGACTTCTTAGGAAGTTTCAGTGCTGACACCTTTTTGCGCTTAGCTTACCTAAAAGGGATTGTTATGTAGGGATGTCACTTTAGAATAGAGTAGGGACAGAAATGTTTGATTCATGACTCTCAAATTTGACATCACAATAGCCATATTGTACCTGATGCTTCTAGAAGCTGTAGTTCTGTTTATATTTAGTCGAATGCGAATACTTTGTCGAGTAGCTTTCGTGTTAGTTCCCATTTATCTTTTGTGCCTTGTATTGAGGTGCCTTTATATTCAGATGTTTTTGCTGATAATAAAAGGTCAACTTCCCAGACTTTGAGTCATTGTTCAAGAAATGTCTAATTGTGGTAAATACGATCTGATAATTGTGTTTCTTCCCTCTACGCTATTTTGCAAATAAAAAGATCCTGGCGACCTGAGTGGGTTCTTGTAAGTAATTGGTTAGAGACAAGAATCCGGCGTTCCCAGTTGGTAGCAGAAATGGATGGTTTATTTCTGGTAGCGAGGTAAGATTGAGATTAGGATAAGTGATCCTTGAGGCCCATAAATGTTAAGTGAGGTTGACTCATCGGCTGGTGAACAGCAGACGACCTGGCGGACGGACATAGATGGCGAGTAGCAGTGCGGCAGCTAGGAGTTCTAAGAGTGAGTATGAATAGGATGCGATGTTGTAGATTGCGGTATTGTATTGTGTGAGATGTCTTGCGGAGTTGGTGTGAATGTTGTGTGATTGTGAGATCAGGCTGTGAGCGAGCGCAGCCCGGGAAAGTCTTAGGCGATGAGTGTAGAATACACCCGTGGTAGATTTTGTTGACCACCCGAAGGGGATAGTGAGGTACCATCGATCACCTGGACCGAGATAGGGTGAGCGAATGTGTGAGTGCATGACAACCCGACGCTGGTCGTGGTTTGTTGTATGTGGAATTGAGTATTTGTAACCTATCAAGAGGCGACCTGTCTGCCCGGCGGGGACAGACAGTTGCCAACCGAGGTCGAAAATTTCGAGAGACTGTGGACTGACAGTCAGAGGCTGTGGACGGACAGCCAAAGAAGTAACTTGTTTGGGACAAACAGTTATTTCAGCGTATGAAAGGGACGAATGCAAGGGTGAGACGTGTGGTGTGAAGGAGGGGAACTGCTGCGGGTGGAGGAAAGTGACGTCAGAAGGTGTCGCGCTGTGATAGGTTGGTTGGTGTGGTTCGCACTGCCATTGGTGGACGGATGTACGATGTTACAACGTGAGTTTTTACAACGCGTACCGTTACATCGCGGTCGTTACAACGACTGCGATGTTACCACGCCATGCCTTTACAACGCAAGTCTTTACATTGACTTGCACTAGATGGCGTGCTAACATTAGAAAAGCGTAATTTACTATTCCAACTCCAGTCCACTTAACAGTAGGGAAGGTGTTTGGATAGTAAACTACACTATTTGTAATGTTAGCACGCCATCTAGCGCAAGTCAATGTAAAGACTTGCGTTGTAATGGCATGGCGTGGTAACATGCAGTCGTTGTAACGATTGCGATGTAACTGCATCGCGGTGTACTAACCGCGATGTAAAGGTTGTTCCCCTTGGTGGACACTTACCAGGAAGTAAGTAAGCAGAAATTGTATACTTTCAGAATTTGGCCATTATGAAATGTTTTAAGGTTTTTCGAGAATTGTGTCGAGGGGATGAACATGTGGTTACTCGAGAGGGGGAAGAAGCCCCTCCAGAGGATACCCCGGCACACTACATGGCAAGAAATGTTGGGTTGCATACCATCATTTGGCTTGAGAATTGGCATAAATTGACTCAAGGTGAAGGGGAATTAGCATTCCCGAGGTATGGCTCATTCAGATTAGCAGTGTTGTACCAGTTGAAGTCTGTGATGGCGACTTTACGACCTTTGCCAAGGCCAACGCAATTTGAAGCACTGCATGCGTGGATTAGAGCAGTGCATGATTGAGAAAGAGGAAGAATCAGGAAAGGGTGAAAAAGTCGATCAGGGCTTTTCAGGATTCCAGATGGGATGCAGCGGAGAAAAGATGGAGAGAACAGGCAATAGAAGGACATAAATTGTATCCCTTATTGGTAACGACAGGAAAATCAGAGGAAAAGTAGATGGGGAGGAAGACAGTGATACGGATGACAGTCTATTGGAAAGATTGCTATCCGAGAGACCACCTCCGTATAACCCAGAGGCCTCAGAGGGAAATGAGACAAAGGAAGAAGAGAGTAGGGGAGGACTACCCCGTTCAGAAGTAAGGGTGGAAGGAAAGATCTCGATAGGAACCGAGAATACGAGGAATAAGCCTGTAACTAGCTTTGGGGTTGAAAGAGGCGTGAGGTTACCGGATGCTTTGAAAATACCGGGTATTATCGGACCTATTGAGTCGATGTATGAACTTGAGCCAGAGAAGGTGGAAAGCTCAGAACAGTCAGAGGCAGGGGTGAGGAGTGTGGTCGAAGAAAGTGAGTCGGTTAGGAGAATGGAGCAGACTCCGAAGCCTGTAGAATGGAGTACGCCGCTGCCAGCTACAGCCGACTCCTCGGGAGGACAGGGAGAGTCGAGACCTGGTCGATCAAGGTCTTTAGCTGAGTCAATATCAGACTTAAGAATGTGGACGCCACCAGTGAGAACCCAAAGTGAGGGCGTTCTACAAGCAGAGAGGGATCGAGGGACGATTGTAAATCGTTCTGTTCCCATGGGTATGTCAGAAGAGAGTAGACCACAGGAACGAGAATTTGAGTACAACGAAAGAGATGGTGCAGGTTGTCGAGAAGTCCTGAGGGGAGCCCTGAGAGGAAGGATGCTAGATGTCGTAAGACTAAAGGCAGAATTGGACGAGATAATATACGGAAATTTACCCCTTGAGAGAATTTTAACGAACAGGATGAGTTACTCTTTGTAGCGAAGGATGTGACTCGTAAAGCGAGGACAGCACATGAGAAATTGTCAGAGCTGGCAAAGAGATATGGGGTGGATTTGTCGAAGACTAAAGCATTGCAAGGAAATCACAGGTTACAGTACAGTGAGCAAGACTTGGAAGAGAAAAGAGTCATTGGATTGAGAAACCATGTCAAAGATCTAATCATAGCGATGAGGGCATGGATCATGCTTGATAAATGAAAAGAAAAGTGGTCAAAGAAGAAAAGCTCCAGGGGTGTAGTGGGAGAGACGCCACCTCCGGGGGGAGGAATAACGGAGATAGGGAACTTCCCTTTAAGGGAGGTACAGAATGGAGGGTACGTGCATGTACCTTGGAGTAGGGGTGATTTGGCTGCCTTTACGAATGATTTTCCCCGTTTGAGGGAAAAGCCTGTGGAGTGGTACAAGCAAGTTGATCGCTTTGTTAAAATCTCGAAAGTACTGTGGATTGATTTGAATACTTTGTTTGACATAGTAGTTCCGGGTGATCTGTGGTCGGCATGTAAAATTGCAGTTGAGTGGCCGGCCTCGGAGCCTAACAGGAACCCGATTACAAATGGTCCGTCGCCGATAGTGATGAAAAAGTTTGAACAGGTAATCACATGGTTGAAGTCGAAGGTTTCACCCCAAGACACTGACTGGGTGAAGATAGATAGGACAGTGCAAGAGCCTAAGGAGACAGTGCATGAGTTTTACGAGAGACTCTTGCAGGCTTTTAAACAGTACAGTGGTTTGGAGGCGTTGGATACCAAAGATATGGGACAGTTTGTTTTCAAATTTGTGTTGGGATTGAGGCCAGAGGTTAGTCTCATGATACAGCAGCATTTGATTTGTTGGCAGAATAAGCCTGTGGATGAGATTCTCCGATATGCTAGATATTGTAGTGATGAGATAGAATCTAAGCACAGGAAATTGAAAGACAATTTGCTATTAGTACAGATGCAGACAGCAGTTCAGGGACAGTCTACCGGAGGAACATTGGGAAGGAGGCAGGGAAATTACCAAGGAGGAGCACAGAATGCCCATGGACAAGGAAGGCCGAGGGGAGTAGACCCTAGGACAGGAATAGATGTGGCAATATTGAAAAAGACCACAGCTTGTCATCTTTGCCATCAGATTGGACACTGGAGACGCGAGTGTCCTTTGAATCCGTTAAACCAAACACAGCAAGAGGAGGAGTTAGCACAGGTCCCAGTGGAGGACACACTCCCCATAGTGACGCGACCTAGGATGACAAAAGGGGGGACAAGCGTTCCGCAGGTACAGATTCCCCGACCGCCCAGGGTACCGAATTTGCAGCAGGGAGCTCGGACCTATGTACAGATGCCTCTATTCGAAGTGAATGGGGAAGATGATTCCGATCCAGCAGCAAGATCCTGCTGGGGAGGAGAGGATGATTGTACGCTCAGAGCGGTCTTAGAAGTAGATCAGAAGGGACCCTTTGTGGAAGCGGAGATCGATGGCCACCCTACGACCTTTTTGGTTGATACGGGGGCTACAAGATCGACTGTAAGGTCCGCAGTGATTCCGGATCTACCCCTTTCTGGTCAAACAATCCAGGTTGTTGGTGTAGCAAATAAGAAACTGACTAGCTCACTGACGGAACCAATACCTATCAGGATAGGGAACTTCAGTGACCGACACCAGTTTGTGGTGTGTGATTCTAGCCCAGTCTGCTTGCTAGGAAGAAATCTATTGTGCAAGCTTAATTGTACCATCTATTGTACCCCGAATGGAGTGGAAGTGCAGCCGAGAGATGATGATGCAACATTTAAGGTTGCGAATCAACGTTGGTGCGTGGGAATGTATCCAGCACTAACGGTGGAGGAACTCCCATTTGACCTGAGGGACTCCGTGTCGGTTGATGTGTGGGACCTCAGTGGGGAAGAGATCGGATTAGTTAAAGGAGTTGAGCCAGTAAAAATCCAAGTCAAGCTGAATGTAGAGTGCCCGAGAACTCCCCAGTATAAATTATCACCTGAAACTATTGAGGGAATTAGACCGGTAATTCAGAGAATGCGTAAACAGGGAATTTTGAGAGAGATCAGGGGTAGCCCATGTAATTCGCCCATAATGGGATTACAGAAACCGAGCGGGAAATTTAGGATTGTGCAAGATTTGCGAAAAATTAATGAGATAGTAGTCCCATGTTGTCCTGTGGTACCGAATCCATCTGTGATCCTGTTTCAAATCCCATGTGATGCAGAATGGTTCACAGTGATTGACTTGTGTCAAGCCTTTTTCTCAATCCCTCTGCATGAGGAGAGCCAATTTCTTTTTGCGTTTCGGCTGGAAAATCGTGTGTTAACATGGTGTCGTATCCCACAGGGATATACTGAGAGCCCGTCTATTTTCAATCAGATTTTGAAAAAGAACCTTGAAGGGTTGGTGCTTCCACAGGAGTCTGTCCTCGTCCAGTACATTGATGATCTGCTCGTAGCGTCAAAAACTGAGGACGCCTGCAGGATTGATACGGTAGCATTACTGAACTACCTAGGAGAGAATGGGCATAAGGTGTCTCCGAATAAATTACAGTACTGTCTGAGTGAAGTACAGTATTTGGGTCATCGGATTGAGAAAGGTAAAAGGAAAGTGTCACCAGATCGCATAGATGCGATTTTGAAAATGCCTGTTCCGACTACCCAGAGGGCAGTTCGAATGTTTTTGGGAATGGTGGGCTATTGTCGCCAATGGATCCCAAACTTTTCCTTTGAAGCGAAGCCCTTACAGCGGCTGACGCGCAAAGATGTGAGTGATCCGGTACCATGGGATGAAGATTGGTTAAGGGCATTCTTGAGACTGAGAGAAGCCTTGTGTTGCGCTCCAGCTCTGGGGATGCCTGACTATGCTAAGGCATTCGCATTATTCTGTTGTGAAAGGGAAGGTTGTCCGTAGACCAGTTGCTTACTTTTCGGCTACTTTAGATCCAGTAGCCTCTGTGTTGCCCGGATGTCTCAGATCCGTTGCTGCAACAGGTGTCAGTATCGAGAGATGTGAGAGCATTGTAATGGGTCACCCGCTTACTGTGCATGTGCCACATTCTGTTGAACTGTTGATGACCAGGACTAAAACACAGCACCTCACGAACAATAGGTTGACGCGTTATGAACAAGTCATCCTAGCAGCAGAGAATGTGACGTTGAAGAGGTGTTCTGTTTTGAATCCTGCCACATTGTTACCTATCCCAAATGAAGATGATGAAGATTGTGAGGATCATGATTGTCTCGATGTGACTGAATTGTGCACCAAACCCAGACCTGATATTGTTGATGAACCACTTCCAGAATCGGACGAAATATTCTTTGTGGACGGTTCATGTTTAAGAGACAATACTGGTCAGTTGAGAGCAGCGTTTGCTGTCTGTACCATCACTGGAGTGGTTGAAGCCGCCTGTCTAGAAGGCGTATACTCCGCACAGGTGGCTGAGCTTATTGCTTTGACCCGTGCCTCTTTGGCCGCTAACCAGATCCGTATAACGATTTATGCGGACAGCCAGTACGGGTCTGGTGTCGTTCATGACTTCGGACAGCCATGGTCCCAGAGGGGGTTCATGACATCATCTGGGTCACCCTTCAGAAATGGGGATCATGTGAGGCAATTGTTGGAAGCGTTGCAAGGTCCAGAGGAAATTGCAGTTGTAAAGTGTTCTGCCCATACGAAAGGAAATGATTTTGCATCGTTTGGAAATAATTATGCAGATGAGGTTGCTCGATTTTGTGCAGAACAGGGATGTAATTTCACGGAAAGACATATTGAGGGAAGCCAAGAGACAACCGACTTCAGTGTGATGCTAGCCATGGCTGATACATGGGAAGAGTTAAAACAGTTGCAGGATGAGGTGTCTGACCAGGAGCGGGATAGTTGGGTGCGAGCTGGATGTGAGAAAGGAGATGTGGATGTTTGGGTTTCGAGCGATGGAAGAGCGGTGTTACCGGAATGTCTGTTGAACCCCATGGCAAGATTGATACATTGTGCTGTACATCTCGGCAGAGATGCGATGGTACGAGTGTTTCGTCAAACGTAGTACAATACGAAGTTTCGGGCAGCAGCCGAAGCTGTGTGTCAAAGATGTGTCACTTGTCAACAAATGAATGTTGGAAAGAGGACAGCTGTGACAATGAGTCACATAGGGAGGTCAGGTGGCCCTTTCAACAGGATGCAGTTAGATTTCATTGAGATGCCAAAGTGTAATGGGTTGAGGTGCATATTAGTCGTAGTATGCGTCTTCTCTAGGTGGGTGGAGGCTTACCCAACACGTAGGTGTTACACCCTGACTATAGCCAAGTTACTGTTGAGGGAGCTCATTCCGAGGTTCGGGTTCCCGACCTCTCTTGAATCGGACAGAGGTACGCATTTCCACAGTGAAATCATGAAATTGCTCTGTGTTGCCTTAAACATAGACCAAAGGTTGCACTGCAGTTACCGACCAGAGGCTTCTGGGATAGTGGAGCAAGTTAATGGGACATTGAAAGCCCGGATGGCAAAGGTGTGCTCTTCAACTCCTCTGAAGTGGCCAGATGCCTTATCTTTAGTCCTCATGAGTCTCCGGAGTGTGCCTGATAGGAGAACTGGATTGTCACCCCATGAAATTCTAATGGGGAGAGCGATGCGTGTGCCAGCAATACCCGCTTCTGCTTTGATTAATATCACTGATGATGTAATTCTCGACTACTGTAAAGGCCTGGCTGACGTGGTCCGTTCTGTGTCCCAGCAGGTGCAGGCAGTAGCTGTTCCAGCCGCCAGTGACCTGTGCCACGATCTGTGCCCAGGGGATTGGGTACTGGTGCGTAAACACGTGAGGAAGAGTTGCTTGGATGTTCGGTAGCGTGGGCCGTACCAGATCATCCTGGTCATGAACACGGCAGTGAAGTGTGGGGGATTACCGAACTGGGTGCATGCCTCCCATACCCGCAGAGTCCCAGCACCCTTGGAAGATACAGCCCCTCTCGAGAACGAAAATCCAGCTGAAGTGGCAGGGCCATCTGAGAGGGCAAGTCAAGCTGTGAGGGTGACTGACGCAGCTGGTTGTGCACTGGAGCAAGCCGAAGGGGGAAGTGAGAGAAACTCCGAATCGGAAACGGAAGCAGAAGAAGGTGCAGCAGGCAGGATAGAGCCACATTCTGCCGAAGAAGAGAACAGTGCACAGGGTACCAGAAGGGAGAGCAGGGGTGTCTCAGAAGCAGAAAGAGTTTGGCCCGCGAGTCAGAAACGGGTAAACTTGAGATTGACACCCGGAAGAGATCTTGCCCCAGTATCCGAGGTGACAGAGACAGAGCAGAGTGACGAAGATCAAGACCCAGAAGCTCCTAGAAGGTCGAGGAGAGCCAGAGTGCCGTGTCACAGGTACGCCTCACCTGAGTGGACGTACGTAGTGACGAATGCCAGGACTGATGAGTACGGGGAGGTTGAGATCGATCACTCTTGTCAGCAGTCATCCGACTCCGAGGGTGGAAGTGTTGCTGAGGATTCCAGGATTGGAGATCGAAGGAATACTGACCCTCAATATTCCAGACCCACCGCTTCTGAGTAACGTTCGTGGTCTGATCTTGGATACATTGGCTTTTCCGACCTTTGCTGTTATACCCTCTCCCCAAGAACTGAAAAATCTCAAACTTGAAATCTTACAGGGGGTCCTAGAGTTGTTGGGACCAGCAGTTATTCTGCACTAAGGAACTTTGTTGAGCATAAGAGCGAAAAGAAGATAACCTAGGTCCGAGTGAAAGAAGAATAAAATTAGGGACTTTTCCGTTGTAGACATTGAAAAGAGTAAGGAAGTCTTTTTCTGACCAGAGTAAAAGGAGAATTGAAAATTCTTTGAAAGAACATTAGCTACAGGGAACGATTGCCCTGTGCTGAGACGCAAGCCTGAATGAGAAAAATACCTTTGCCCATTGTTATTGAACTGGACTTTGAGCACAGTGGGAAGATGGTTGAGCTATCACTTTTAGGAGTAGTGATAGCTGTTATATTTGCAGTAGTCATAACGTCTTATGCAGTGGCCCATAGACAGGAGGGGGAGGTTCAGGGGGCACCTATACCTGTCACTCCCAGTATAAAGAGGGATATTTCAGGAGATCAAAGGGCTATGAGGTTAGAGGAAAGTCGTAAGTTTCACATAGATTTGTCTAGAGGTGATTTCAAACTTAATGCGTATGCAAAATTGTTGTATGAGTACGTTGATGCGATGGATGCGAAGGATTGTTCTGTGTGCATGCAGTTGCCTGCTTCTGTAGATGAGGGTATTAGATACCACCACCTTCCGTTGACATATGGGATTTCATGCAGTTTACTGCTTAGCCTGTTTTACGAAAGGAAACAGTTCGAGTATTATTTCTCTAATTATGACACAGTGCTTCCTAACGTACCGGCGTTTAAGCATTTGAATAAGTATGACTATTATAAGTCAGAAGAAAGACTTCGGACTTATTTCATACCGACCAAAAGTTTAGATACTGCTTATGCACATAGACATAATCTGACGTGTTTGTTATCAGACACTGAAAAGAAATTTATTGGTCAAGTTGAAGATAGGTATCGAAAATTAACCGAGAAAAAGGATGGGGGAAAGAAGTCTGTAGATTGGACTGATGAGGAAAAACTACATAAGTCAAGGAGAAGTTATGGACCCATAGCTTTAGATCATGTACAGAAGGGAAACTTGTGTGTTGCTCGTCCGCAGTCTGCCAAGGACACTATCTGGGTTGGACATAGCATATGTGATCATACTTTTACTGTGGAAGATTCAGCTAGGAACTTCTTGCAAGGTCAAGTGCAAGTTATCCCGACAGTGTATTATGTGTGTGGAAGAAATGCATATGTGAGATTGCCCGCGCAATGGTACGGGACTTGTTATTTGGCTGTTATTTTCCCAAAGATATATCATGCAGAGGATTTGAATCTGCTGGAGACTGGACGTCATTCTAGAGTACGGAGAACTGCAAGTGCAGGAGTTGTGATTGGTGATATTTTTGGAGCAATGATACCCAGCTTGGGGGTGGTTTTGAATGATGTGAAAATACGAAAGCTAGCAACTGTGCTTGATGAGTTGTCGATGAACACGGCGAAGTCATTGCTGTTGGTGAATGGAGAGATGTTATCGATAAGAACAATGGTTTTACAAAATCGTCTTGCATAGACGTATTATTGGCAAAAGAGGGCGGAGTCTGTAAATTGTTGTAGGTTCAAGAATGTTGCACGTATATTCCAGACAATAGCAAAGAGCTGAGGAAATATATAGTCAACATTACTACGCTTCACCAAGAGATTGCAAGTTTGGCAGAAGAGAATGTATGGGAAAAGATTGGCAAAGGATTTGGACATGTGGGAAATTGGTTTGCAGACTTAGGGAAAGGAGTTTTCGGATACGTGCTGAAACCAATAATGATTGTGGTAGTTTGTGTGATCTGTTTGTGGGGACTTGTGAAAGCGTTCAAGTGGTACAGAGGAAATAGGGCTGAGAGGACTCTCAGAGCGCATGAAAGTCGAATGGCGCATATGCAAGACAGTCAATATCAGGACTTGAAAAGAATGGAGGGCTTCCGACAGAGCAGGATGGCTACCACTTCTGTGTAGATGAATTTATGTGATGACAAGTTGTCATCAAAGGGGGGAACTGAGAGAGCGTTGCTGATGCGAAATTTGTAGGGGTGCACCATATTCACCGTTAGTCAGCATCCGTATATAATGCAAGAGTGTTTAGACTTATCATAGAGATTTATTCGTTGATATAGAAAGGAAGAAATGTAGACAGGCCTTGAGAAAAGAGAAAAGGCCATCAGTTATTACCAAATGTATTTGTGTATGTGTAACGTTTAGTTTTACAACGATATCATATATTAAGTGACATTAGGTTATGTTAGAAGAATAGAATGTAGGTTACTCATGTATAAGTATGAGATGAAAAAGTTGAATTGATAATCGTAATGTGTTTAGCTGAAAGGCCTAAGCATGTATGTAAAAGTGAAGGCCTCTCGTTCCATATATTAGCCATGTTTATTAGGCCGACAGGATTTATAGTAAAGCTTACAATTACAGTGAATTGTGAAACTTCATGATGCAAGGGTTTTTCCGTTCATTATTTTTGTTACAGGTGCAAGGCCATGCAGCTTGTTAGTTAAGAATAAGTCTTTGTGTAAAGAAATCATGATAGAAGGAGTAGACAGAAAGGGAGTGAATTGGAATGTGAAATTGCAACTCCTGGTACAGAAGGAGCCTGGGACCCAAGGTCGAATTAATGAAAAGGAAGATGAAAGGGTCCGAATGGAAATCTACTGGAAGAAGATCTGCCTGGAGGGGTGTGCTGGAGGGCGTGAACAAGATTTTGGGGTTTTGAATTAGGGCAGCGCCCCAAGGGAAGAGCAGACGAGACTTAGGAGAGAGACCGAGAGGAGCACTATAGATCGAGCTCTCATTTAGTGAAGACTTCTTAGGAAGTTTCACTGCTGACACATTTTTGTGCTTAGCTTACCTAAAAGGGATTGTTATGTAGGGATGTCACTTTAGAATAGAGTAGGGACAGAAATGTTTGATTCATGACTCTCAAATTTGACATCACAATAGCCATATTGTTGTACCTGATGCTTCTAGAAGCTGTAGTTCTGTTTATATTTAGTCGAATGCGAATACTTCGTCGAGTAGCTTTCGTGTTAGTTCCCATTTATCTTTTGTGCCTTGTATTGAGGTGCCTTTATATTCAGATGTTTTTGCTGATAATAAAAGGTCAACTTCCCAGACTTTGAGTCATTCTTCAAGAAATGTCTAATTGTGGTAAATACGATCTGATAATTGTGTTTCTTCCCTCTACGCTATTTGGCAAATAAAAAGATCCTGGCGACCTGAGTGGGTTCTTGTAAGTAATTGGTTAGAGACAAGAATCCGGCGTTTCCACCACCGTTCAAATCAAAGGTGCTAAATTAAACGTGCAGCACCCAGCCGGTGCACTAGCTCATCAGCTCTTGGGATCGGGTGTGCGTCCTATTTGGCCACCTGATTGCAGGCCTGTTAGTCAACACAAAAGCACAAGCCTTTGAATCTGTCCTTGCACACCAACACCATGGGACAGCCCAAGAACTATTGGAATACTCAAACACCCACAAGTCTAACATCATAGTACCCTCTGCCTTGATGCACTCCTAGACACTATCAGATAGCCAGTACGTCTTGATCTTCACTGGCAAGCTATGTCCTGTATCTATGTCATGAACACAAACAAGCCTGAAGTCAGGGTAAGGAGGTGGGAAAATCGTCCCAGCAGCACTCTATATTCTTTTTCCTGCTTAGACATTAGTTCAGGGGAAAGTTGTACCCCCTCTACAAAACCATCCTTCACATAATCATGCAACAATTCAGAGAGAGGTTCACTGTCTTCTTCAACTTCCTTTACCATTACCATGATGTTCACTGTATAGTCCCTCTAGAGATATGGCTTGAGCCAGTTCACTTGGAACACCCTACTGTGTTCCCTTGTGCCCCCATATTCACCAGTCAAAATCAGAGGTCTGCTGCACTACCTGGCCACACCACATACCCTTCAAAGCTCTTGGACAAATGGGCTTTAGCATCATCACTTTCTGACCCTTCTGGTACCAAATGAGCACTTTTTCTAGTAATTTTGTTTTAAACAAACTTTATTAGCAGTTTCATTTTTTTATTACAAAATATGGCTTTTAGTCAATAACAGCTAACAAATATTTGGGGTGACCTTAATCCGCATATAGTTACACAGAGATTCCCTGCATATCAAATCTAACATGTATTCTAATACTAAGCCAATGTGGGAGGTTAATCTCATGCCAATGTCCAGTGAACATGTAATGCAATGTACATAGCCCTGTAGCAGAAATCCTATGCGGTCCAAAGACAACTAGAATTGGTTAGTAGCAAGTTCAGATCACCAAAGTGGAGAGTAAGGGGTAAACGAGGGAGAGGAAAAGGCGTCTTGGTTATTATGGAACCTGATGGGATAGGGGTGTTATAATTAGGCAGATACTGCAATCTTGGGAAGGAGGTATACAGGCATTGATCATTTTAATGGCAAGGCACTACTTATGGGCAAAATTCCATGGCAGAAGTGTTCATTAGACACATTGAAGAAGGCAACAGGGTTATTTGGTTAGGATCTCCTCCGCTAGTGAAGCCTTCAGGTTCTCCAAAGTAGTGTCCCAGGTCCTTGCTATAATGCGTCTGGGGAGGCCTCTGGATTCCTCTCTATGAAGGGCTTTACTTTCAACCTCTGTCCCTTTGAAGAGGAAATTACGTTGGGTTATTATGGAGGTTGAGGTCTTGGCCTTCCAGTTTGTAGTGATGGTACGCTTCACTATCAGGAGAGCTAGGTTAGCAAAACAAAATGCCACTTTGTCTTACTTAAAGTGCTTGTAAACATCAAGTTCCAACCATAACCAATAATGGTGTATGGGTTTCACTGTGACTACTATTTTGGCCCAGTAATTTCTTATTGAGGAGCAAAAAAGTCCTCTGTATCTGCTAAGCAGTGGTGGCAAGCAGCGTTTGCTTGTGGGAAATACACAGCGGGGAGAGGTAAGCTCTATTCCATGTGAAGTATTGAATCAGCTTAAATTAGCATTGCAGTGGTATACAGAGTGTGGAAAAGCTAGTGCTTTCAACCATTTTTTTTGTGAAGCACCCTGTCTGCCTCAGTCTTCCATTTGTCCAAATGTGGCAACAGCAAAAATGAAGCGTGAGAAAGAAGGGCCTTGTAAACCAGAATGATATGCTTGCGCCCTTGTACCATGGTATAAATGGCTTGAATGTGTGTCTGGCTCAGTGTCTACTAATGACCAACATTGGTTAAGGTTGTGTTGTATGGTGCAATGCATAAGGAATTGTCCACATGGAGAATGAACTGTTCAGTAAGTTCAGCGGGTGAGAGAAGGTGGCGACTTTCAATAGATCACCCGGCAATATGAGGTTTAAGATAAGCCAATATCTTAGGTCCCTCCTCATAATGGAGCCCTGTGGTCCGATGAGGCCCAGAAAAAGAACGGGTGGGACGTATGAGGCCGCCCAGATTGAAAGGTGTAATACAAGGGAATAGTACAATAGTACTACCTGGAGGAGTCCAGGATACACGAGGAGTTGGTGAGAATTTGTCAACAGGAGTCAATTTAGTTCATTTGTACAGAGTGGGAGCGTTTCTGTATGTCTCATGTAGTGAGAGACCCACAAGCCACCTACACAATCTTTATAGCTGGGCGGGGAGGTAATATCATTCATAATGGCAAGCACCAGGCCAATACCTTTGACCAGAAGGCTCAGCTTGGCTATGGCCACTCTGCGCCTAGTGTATCAGATGAGCTCGCCTAGAAGCTTGTACAAGCTGCTAAGAACCTGCTTGGCAGAGCGATGGATACGTTTGTAAAGTAATATAATAGGAGAGGCAGCATCACAATTTTCTAGAGGACGATGCACCCAATGGAGGCTAGTGAAAGAGCTGTCCAGGAACCCACCTTGGAAGTAAGGGCCGTCACTACACAAGCCAGGTTGCTGCTCAGTAAATCTGGTCACTATGGTAGATACTGATCCCCAGGTAGCAAAAGGTTGTACTCTCCCATCAAAGGGGTTTCCGTCCATGATCCATTGAACTCTCTGGGATGTTAGTCATGAAGGGGAAGATACAGGATTTTAGTCAATTAACCGGCAGCGGTGAAGTTGTCAAACCTTAAGATTAATTGAACGTCAATGGAGAGCATCCCTGTCCCTTGACCACCTTAAGCCTCTAAGAGTAACCAGAAACTCCTACTACAAAAATATCAGAAGGGCTAAAGCGAACCTTTTTAGGAACCAGCTCGACCAAGTGAAAAATCGACCCACAAAACGATTCGAATTAGTCAAAGCACAATCAAATGGCCTACTATACCCCCCACCCTCACCCAAGCTGGACCAAGCTGATTACCCAGTTGCGAAGAATTCGCCTTCATCTTCATTGAGAAGACTGAAAAAATGATGATGGACCTGCTTAAGGCCTTAGTGCTTCATTCTTACATCTTTAAAGACACCCTTGCACCCTCTCTGCAACTCAGGTCTATGATCTTGGACTTCATGGAGAAAAGGACCCCTTCTTGGATATAAAGCTGTAGGAAGTTGTTTGAGCGGCTGGTATATTACATGAAAGTAAGAAAATGTCTTTATTGATAGTACAAAACCCATGTGGAGCTGACCGGTGCCTGCCCAATGTAAATAGTATCAACCGGTACTGGGATTATAACCCAAAGAGCTGGGATTACACAAAGGTGATGGAAACCACTGGGAAAGAGTTGAAACAAACCAGCAGCAAGCAAAAGGCAAGTAGCCCAAACCAATGTGTTAAGTGTAGCAACTTCATTGAGGGGGTATAATGCTCACCATCAATGGAGAAGGAGATCAGGGAGGCCCACCCGGTAATTCATGAGGAGTTTAGCCTGGTGGAAACGTCACAGTTGGGTGGGAGGAAAAGGTAAGCAACATAAGAAAGGAATAGCGAGGTACTTCCATCTCACAACCAGAAAATTCTCAACAAAGTTCCACTTTTCAACCCTTTCATCGCACAGGCTGACCAGCCAGGGTTGGCCGACGGGTCCTCAACATGGCTGGCCATGTCAAATTGGAAATCAGATGCAAAACCCTAAGAGACACACTACAGCAGGTCATTGGCCGTCTGAGGGTTCACCACCAGGCAGACCCCAAGCAACAGAGCGGGAACAAGGAAGAGAAGGCGTCCTCTTCCAATGTAGTGGACAATAAAGAAATTGGATCTGGGGCCAGGTCAGAGATATCTAGAGCATTCAAGGCTGATTGCTTACTATCAGTATCTTGTTCTATAGATGCCATGGATCGGGTTACGTTGGTTTGGTCACCCCAGCTCTGTGGGTTTGTCAGCGGCAATTTGGTCTTCTTTGTGGGGTTCAGCTGGCTGAAAGTGGTACTATGTCCCTCAGTCAAGTCCCTGGACCCTCTGGTTCAACGAAGAAAAGGGTGTTGTGGTCTGCCATGACCTTAAACTGTGCTGGAAAAATGAGTGATTATTTTCTACCCATGTTTCTAAACTTCCTCTTCACCCCAAGAAGGGAAGCATGCTGATGTAGGACAGTGTGGAGAACAGAAAGTGCAGTACTTGATGGTTTTTTAATTTAACGCATCCAGCAAGACGCGCTGTCCGAGTTTCATTTCTGGCTTTATAGTGCCATAATCGAGCTACTAGAGGGCAGGTAGGGACACCCCGGGGAGTGGTCCTGGCCCAGGATTCGATGGTCCCTTTCAGTTGAAAAGAACTGGAAAGAAATCCGGGCAGATATGAATGTTTTGATCCACTGTTCAAGGAACTCCTCTGCATTCTTCCCTTCTACACCCTCTGAGAGACCACTGATTCTCAGATCATTCCACAAGGGGTGGCCCTGGCACCCTTAGCACTGCCCTCTACGAAACGTATTCGGTCTGTTAGGTCCAGAAGTTGGCATTGGTGCTCCTGGGACATGGGGTGTGGGGCTGTACTTCCCTCTCAGTTTGTATAGCTCTCTCCACCAATTTCTTTTAGTCTGCTCTCAAGAGGCTGATATCGACCAAAGTTGCATCCCCTTTGGCTTACAGTGAGGTGCATGTAGTGCTGATTGCGAACCCCTGGTGGTTCCCAGATGAGGCGGAACCTAAGAATGCTGCACGAGCAGTCTGGTTCAAGACCCTCTAAAGAATAATGTCTTAAGGACGACAATAGGAGCCTGCAGGAGGAAGAACGGCCCTGCTCAACAGCAAAGAAATAAAGAAGACCAAACGGGGGTGGGGGGTACATTGGACCGAAGATGATAGGACCAACGTGCTTCTCACATGTAGAGTGTAGACTAAGGGAGATGGTTTACTGAGCTACTGGAAAGCCGTTGATCAGCCTCACAGGGGGCTGTGTCCAATACAGTGGTAAGGAGAGGCCTTCACAGATGCAGCTCAAGCAGTCTGGTCTGGACCCTAGGTAGTCACTCTTCCTCAATGTGGGTGTCAAATCCACAAGGGTCCTAAGTATGTAGTAGCTAGTTGGGGTGGAGGAGAGACACTCCACTAGAATCGAGGGGCCACTCGTGGGGAGCACAAAAGATTACCACCCAAGTCCCTGTTGGGTAAGGATGCTCACAGAGAGGAAAGCTCGCTTCAACTTAGTGTCTCACTATGGGGGTGAGGGAATCACTCCCCAGTGCATCACCATGGGGGAATCAATTCAATGGCAATCCGTTTGGTAGTAGGCAGAACATATCCTGAACAGTACAAGTAGAGTGGCCACACTTCCAGAGGTCTTACCCTGAGGCCCAGTGAAATCAAGGCTTACTTGTTGCGTCGCAGCTGGTTGTCACAATAGGTGGCGTCGCTGCTCGGTACAAAGTACATGGCACCCTCTCCTAGGCGGGGAAACCTGGTCTCCCCTGATTGGACTGCCACCAACGCCAATGATTTGAGGCCCCAGAATGGGCCCTCACCTCACTGGTAGAAGCCATGTTCTGTGAAGGGACCCCCTTAGAAGAGCACCAACAGCACCCCCAACTCTCAAGTATTTGTTGAGGCCCTTGCTCACCATGCACAGCAGCTAGTCCAAGATGGTGGGTCCAGTTTAGGAAGGGAGGGGTGTCTGTGTGCTGTTCCTCTTCATGTGCCAGAGCTCCCGAAGTGACACCAGCTGCCTCTAATTTCAGTCCAAGCTACCTCAGAGGGTGGTAGTCACGGATCATTTCCAGCCCTGTAGAAAATGCCTTCTCAGGAGGCCTGCTGCTATATGGCACAGTGAGGTGAGCACTAGTCCAGCCAATTGCAACTGGCCCATGTGGGCAGGTCCCAATGGTCCACGAAGTGTCTCCGTCCACGTCTCAGGGCTCCAGGATGCCCGGACACATCCCTGCCTCTGCAGAAGTCCCACTTCGTGAGGATAAAGTTGAATACAGCAGGAAAATGTGCTGGATTATCAGGTTATTTGGCAAGAGCAATGCTAACTCAAATCTGCATTTTGCCCTGGCTGACCGGCCCACCCCTGCTTTCTATTTATGCCAAATCATTCATCTGCTTCTGGGTGGACTGGAGATATTTCTTCTCCTGATTCGTGTATTGTGCCATCTACTTCCTGAGGCCAAATTACACAGTCTACCACATCCTTTTGAGGTGGCTCAGAAGTTCCATCACATCCTTTTCTGATGAATGTGAGTGGGCGAAAAACTAGGTGCCCAATTTTAGAAGTTGAAAGTGATTAAACCTACAGCCTTCTGTGAAATTTTTCTGTAGCAGATCAAGAGACATGACAGAACCCACTTTCTCCCGAGGTCCTCTAGTAGAGCTCCCATCATGCTCTTAAGGGTTTTGTTAAATCTTGTTCCTTTCCAAGGGGGTTAGTAGGTAGTATACTGTAGAGAAGTGATAGCTCACACCAGCTTGCTCCTACAACTCTCTCATGTAACATGACATGTGATTAAGTTTGATCTCAGATCGGAAATCAGGGTGCCCTTGCTACATCCTTTGTAGTTGTGCTCCTCAGAGGTACCAAATCTGCAAACCTGGTGGAAGGCTCTGTCACAAACAAGATATATCCGCCAGGGCAACGGACTAAATTACTCCGTTGCCCTACTGGAAAGACCACCCACCAGATTTCTAAATGACTGCCTGGGGCCGCTGTGACGGCGGTTCCTGTCAATGTATTTTACTCTGCTACTGGGATGCATCAACCCTAGAGCTGCAGCACCAGTTCTTCCATCCTATGGACCCCTCACCAAAACAATGTACACTGCCATTGCAGGCTGTGTGTCTTGGTGCATAGACAAATGAAGAGTTGACATGCAACATAGGTATAGGTAGGTCACCCCTACTGCAGGCCTTATAGCCCTAATGCAGGGTGCACTATATCCCATGTGTGGACATAGCTGCATGAGCAGATATGACCCTACAATATCAAGTCCATTCTTGGATATTGTAAGGGTCCAGGGAAGCCATAAAGAGTGTGTAGGCTAGATACTTGTCATTACCAGTTTCCTAGCTCCATGATGGCTTCACTGTACCCTAAATCATTTGGTACCAAACATTTCATCTTAATAAATCCTCACTGATGACAGTGTTGGATTAATTAATACATGCACACAGGAGACCCTTTAGAGGGTTCCCCGAAAACCTACCAAGCATTGGTGTGGCCTCTGACTTGGTTAGAACAGGGTGGAAAATTAGTTAAATTAGGAGGAGTGCCTACATTCAGCCAGCACTACCCCTAAGGTGGGGCAGGTGATGTAGGCACGACATTTCCAGTTCCACCATCTTGAGATGGCAGGAATTAGCCTATCAGGGCTAGGGTAGTGCCCCTTCCAACAGGAAGTAGTTATTTAGAGGGTGAAGACACCCTAAAGGTAAGTAGCCCATTGGCTACTACCTCTCTCCCCCTTTAACACCCCTAAATGTAGTATTTAGGTGGCATCCCTTGACCTTGCAACTTAGATTCGATAGACACAAAGAAGATACAAACTCAGAAGAGCTACTGCCCGGGAATAGAAGCGCTTCTGAAGAGAAATTGGTGACAAACCCTACCTGCTGCCTTAAGGGCTCAACAATAATGGTGTGCTATCTCGTCCTGCAAATGTGAGGCCTCCAAGAACTCTGGAGAACTTCTAACCTTCTACAAACTTCCAAAGAACTCCCTTGGAGTGAAGGTATCACTCCCCTGCAGACCGCAGGCACTAAACCAGTGAAGTCCGGTTTTGCAACTTGCTGCTCCCCGGTGACTCCGAAACAGCACGTGAACCAAAAGCGGTAAATCAGCTCTGGAGGGTCAGATCTGCCTCCACGCCACGTTTGGAGACACCAGAAACTACCGGAGTCCAACTACCCAGGAAGCAAGCACCCTTCGAGAGACGTAGAGAACCCTGAGACCCACTTTGTGAGTGACCCAGATGTCTTGCAATTGCAGATGCTCCTGACCATAAGGACATCTCAACGCCCGCTGACCTATCTGCTCTGAACCCGGCCTGTCTAGCACCAGTAAAAACGATCCAGCTACGCTCCCGTAGTCCTGAGGCACTTGCGACCTGCTCTCTTGAGTGAGACTCCTCGGACTAACCTTTAAGTGCCTTTGAACAGTGTGTTTTCTTTCCGATTTTCTCACTTAATCAAATGGCATCTGCTTTCCCTTGTTTGCTTCTGTTCCTCCCTTAATATTAACAACGCAAACACCTCCCCACAATTGTACCACAGTTCAAACCAAGCCCTGCAGAAAATACCTACTCACCCCCTCTCTCCATTTACCTCCTAGTTCTCAAACACATTTCCAACCCCAACGTAATTACCAAACTTGCTGTTAACCCTCTTATTCTACTTAGAATTGATTAAGTGAGAAAATCGGAAAGAAAAGCAGGGGCACGTACTGTTAACAAATGATTTTACAGTGGGGCAAAGAAACTAGTGAGATGATGCGATATGGTAGTTGGGCTGAGTAAATACATTTGCGATATATCATGATAATATTGTGTACTGGTTATTATTTTATTTATATTTTTTAGCGACCCCTGACGAAGGGCACTTTCAGCCCGAAATGCATTGGGTTTCATATGAATAAACGCTGCCTTTTATGAACAGTGCTTCAGTCGTGTTCTTATATAGAGGTCCGGATGGTCACATTTTGAACATAAGAAACTTGGAAAAATGGCGCATATTTCCACGTGTGGACTAGATTTTCAGAGAGAGCATACATAAAAGAAGGAAAAACGCAGGAATAACAAACTTAAAAATATATTGTTGAACATGAAGTAGAATGCGCCAAATGGCATTTAATGCTATGCACTGGTTTGGGGAGGAAAAGTCTCCCCACCTCTTGGAGTTTTGTCTAGATGGTGTCATTTGGGCATGGCACTGAGCCAGTTTGCACACAGTTTTTGTTACAGCAAGGATTAATTTGTTGAATTATCGAGGAATAAGGTGTGCATCCCATCCCGCATGTATGATGACTGAACTGAAGGTCCACTCACGTTTAAATTATTCGGGGGGACCTTCATGTTGGAGTATGTATACTCTGTCACCATTGCGACGGAATACACATACTGCTACATAACAAGATATGAAATTACATGCACGAAGTAGAACCTACCAAAGGGTGAAATAATATACTCTGATCTTGACTTCAAGTTCCAGCCTGCATAGCAAGATTCACGTAACCAATGAGGCCCACTGAGGGTATTTAAATGAGGCAGGCTGTCAGAGCCATCTACGTAGTGCATGCAGACGATCCATGATTAAGAGGCAGGCGCCTCGAAACGCGTTGGAAAGGAAAAGAACTTTACATGAATGCTGTAACCTGCTTTCCATGCCTAATAAACCGTAAGGTTTCTTTTGAATGCGAGTGCGCTTCTGATGCTTTGGGCACTTTGAAATACACATACTGCTACATATATAAATCAGGCCCTTGGCCTTACATCTCGACTTATCACTCAAGTAGTAAGGTCCTACAGAACCTCTCGGTGTCTGTGATATAGAACAAAGAGTCCAAATTACTCTTGATCTTTCTTATGCAAGTGTCCTACGAAGGACACTTCGAGGGCCATTGGTAGGAGAAATATCCTATGCACTAGAGGAGCCACTTGCCTCATGCTAGCTCCTGGCTCAGAAGTCACAAGCTCACTGTAAAGCAGCTCCCCTCCAAGCTAACATAATGTCTTCCAACCACTTCCTTACTGACCTGTTTTTGGGCTTGCTTAAGAAGTTCTACAAGAGAAGGGCACTGAACTTGTGCCTGACGTGATTCCTCCTGGGTAGGCCTTCCAACAGATAAACATCTCTGCAGCTGTCAGCAATACCCAGTCCTCTTCGCATATCTCATACACCTCATCCTCAGGCCAGAGATAATGGCTGCCATGGCCTCATACTTCTCAGAGTCTGCCCTGTTCTGTTCATGATCTTTGTACGGTCTAGGCAAATCTGGGATGCCCCAAACTCTGCATGGGACTGGCCTGCCGCCTGTGCTCCGGTCAACACAGCTGACGTGATCCATGCCATGTAGGCTTCTTGTTGTAAACCAGAGACAATCACATCATTGCCCAAGAGGCTTCCGGTACCACTCACCACTACGTCAACCATGGCCAACATGCCACTAATGTTTAATTTAACTCCAGCAATCCGGTTCTCCATGTCGCCCAACTGGCTGCCAACAGGAATAACCACTTTGGGCCAGAGATACTTCCTCTCAACCATAGTTAATTAGGCACCTTTTTTCCTCCGGACAGGAATTTTTCTTCCATTGATACTGGCTTCCACCACCAACACCATTGTTTGTTCATTGCTACCAGATTGAGTGAAACATGGCCCACTTAGTTCCCTTCACCCACAGTCAACACACTTGTTATGATAGGTGCAGCTAATGCAGTCTTTCACCTGACAGTCCCTTTTGCAATGCCCCTCCTTGTGAAATTTATAACAAATAATCATCTGGAGCTTGGAAGAACCTTACTTTCCACTCTTCTCATTGTGTTCCTGAGTTGGAACCCAATTCTCTTTTTGCTTGTGTCCTCCCTGGGAACTTTGGGAATTACCCTGGCTCATACCCTTTGGTTTGGAAGTAGTCTGTTCATAGTTCCTCTCTCCCTTTCGTTTACATTTATAGCTGTGCTGTTCCAGCCCTATGTTAACCCTGTTAGTGAACCACTTGTCAGCCAAACCTACACATTTCTTTGGTTTAGTCTGACAGAAATTGTCAAAGTGGACTAGAGCACTCCTTGAGTCGCTCAGTCACCATCCAACGGTCAAGGGCATGAAAATTGTTGACCTCCATCCCTCACTCCCACGCTTTCCAACCACGCAATTCACCATGAATCCATGTTTCAAACTGAACACCATCCGCACCGTAGGAAGGTAGGATCCTTCTGGCATGGTTACCCCCACTTTTTGCCTGGTATCAGTAAGTTTTGGACTAGTCTGACTGGGGTCCTGCTAATCAGGACCCCAGCCACTGTGCTCTATCCCTAAATTTGACTATGGTAAGTACTTTGGTATCTTCCCAATTGGCTACTGGTGTACCCGTCTAATTCACTAGTATATGGTACTAAGGTACCCATGGCATAGGTACACCAGGGGTCTCCCATGGGCTGCAGCATGCATTGTGCCACCCATGAGAGACCCCTCAAACTGTGACTACAGGCCTGCCATTGCAGACTGTGTAAGTTGGTGTTAGCACCACTCACAACAGATATAAGTTTTCTTGTATCTGATGTCACTGCACTTAAAAACTATGGGGCAGATTTATGAGCCCCTTGTGCCACTTTTGCGTCACTTTTCCCATGTTAAAAGTGACGCAAAAGTGGCGCAAGGGGCTCATAAATCTGCCCCTATAAGTCACCCCTAAGGCAGGCTCTTCAGTCCTGAGGGCAGGTTGCCTGGTTATAAGTGTGAGGGTGCTCCTGCATGAGCATGACACCCCTACAAACCCCAGAGTCGATTCTCCAGGCTTTGTAAGTGCGGTCAACCACTTTTAGACATATAGTTGACATCAATCATTATGAGGTGTCCAACTATCTAATGGCTGCACCAAACCTGGTCATGTTTGGTATCAAACATGTTGGAATCATACATTAACACAGATTCCAGTGTTAGAAGTATGTACTGGGGGCTCCTCAGGGGACCCCCTGTACTTCCGGTAACAGCCTTTCAGGGTCTGCAAGCATGCTAGTGCTGCTGACAACAGACACGATTCTGCCCTCTTGCTGGTAAGCTGCGCTCGAGCAGGGAAAGGTAGAACAACAGGTTTCCTGTAACAGGGAGGTGTGACCACATTCCAGACAGGATTCAGTGTATTGGGCAGGGGTGGGGGCAGCTGCCAGCGTCACTAGACTGCTTTGAAGGGCACATTTGGTGCCCTCCTTGCATACTCCAGTTTGAGTCAGTTTAGGGAGCCCTTGACTCCTGCTCTGGTGCAAAACTGGACAAAGGACATGGGAGTATCCTCCCATCTGTCCAGCCTCTCCTCTGGGAGGGACCCCGAGTCGTTCAACCCTTTCCTTGCGGTATTTAAGGGCTTACCTGTTGGTGGGTCCTCAGATTAGTTGTGGGACAAGACTCAACCCTGAAACTATGTCACTCTTCGACCATCTGGACACTTGGACTTTGTTGGACTTCAAATGGAACCGAGACTGCACCAAGGAAGACTCCTGGTCTCGCTGTTCTTCAAGTCTTCTCCTTCGTCTGTGTCTGTGATTCTGTCAGGTTCTTCAAAAGACCTGTGGGCATCAAGGACACCCAAAGAAATCTCCTATGGAGTGAAGGAATCACTCCCCTGCATCTGCGGGCACCGCAATGAAGCTGGCCAGTCTGCTGCTCCTGTCGTCATACGGACTTCCCAAGGCCTAGCAACACAGGTGGTAGTTCTGCAACTCTTTCGAGTCCTGATCTGTCCTCGCTGGAATTTTGAGGCCAGTATCCCACGTTGGAATCGCAGGGACCAAACCCCTGGCCATCACGTCGACTTGCCTTTGCCAAAGCTGGTTGGCTCTGCACTCCAGAGATCTTGGGGCTACAAGAAGCTCCCCCCTCCAGCATCTCTTCCCTCCAAGATCAGCATCCTCACCGCATCGTCTACACGTGGGCCTTCATCTTTGGTGAGCTGCTCGAGGTCCTCTTATAACTACTGTGCCTTTGGCCTGTGGTTCCTCCTGAGGGTCTTCTACTACTTCAGTGGGCTCCCCTGCTTGCTCGGGCCTGCCCTGACTCTTCTGTTGTTGGAGAGTCTCTTGGACCTTGCTGGTTCCAAAGTTGCTCCTTTTTCGTCTTCCAAGCCAGCTGAGGCTCCCACGGCTTGTTGGTACTCCAGCCAAACACCGACCATCTAGTCACCGACATGGGACAGCTCGTGCACTGCTCCTGGTCTTCCTCAGCATTGCTTGGTCCTCACAGATACAGTAAAAAGGTCACCATCGACTCTTCAGAACCTCCGGACATCGGTGGGCATTGTGTCTCCGTGCCTCCTGGTCACCTCCGAGTGGCATATACTTTGTCTCCTCTGCTTGCAGGTTCTTCACTTCCAGTATCCACCCTTGGATTCCTCCTGGCTCCTCCAGAGGCATCTTCTTCGAAGTCATGCATTGCTGTCTACGGCAGGTTCTGACATCACATCACCACTATGCACCTAGCTTTCCTGATGTAGTTAACCTGGTTCCCAGGGTATCCACGGGTGGGGTGGCTCTCCAACCTTCTGTCTTCCAAAGGGCTTCTTCTGGGTCCTCTGGGAAGGGTACTTTTTCTTCAAAACTGCAACTGCAACTTCTCCATTGACTTCCATTGGACATGTGGCTGTGTTTCCACTCTGCACACAACCCCTGTAGGGGGCCTGGGTACTTACCTTGGATGGTTCCTTGGGTCCCCGGCTTCTCTCGGTGTTCTGGTTCAAGTTCCATTCTCTTTTGCAGTTCGCATTCCACTTTTTTAGTATATGGGTTGGTCTCCCTCTGGAGACCACTGTATTTTGAGCTACTCACCTGATTGCTTTTGTAGTTTTCTAGTGTATTGTGTTGATTATCCCTGGATAGGAGATATACCAATGCGCTAGTGATTGTGTGTGTAATAAATAGACTTATTTTTGGCTTTTCATCTAACTTACACTACAGATCAAACTGCTAAAACAAGCTGCTTAACCAGTGGCGGCTGGTGACATTTGAAAATAGTGAGGCGTAAAGCCTCTGTATGGTTGCCCGGTGGCGAGCAAGCGTAGCGAGCACCCCCGGCCACCATAAGATTTTTATTGTATTTTTTTTTAAATAAAAGAGTGGGCAAATGGTGCATTCCAAGTAAATTTGAGAAAGCAAGAAATTAATAAAGCAAATGTGAAAGAGTAGTTATGACATCACATCAATAAAGAGATTTCATATGATAATGACATAAGTAGCTGCTTACGTAATGAGCAGGTATTATGGGCAATTTTAAAGTGACATTCTTTGTTAAAAAAGTGCACATCTTTAATTCCAGCTACATGCACATCGTGTTATTCCACTTAAACAAGCATGTTTTGCTTTCAGGATGCCCGCATGATCCCTTGTGTGTGGAAGGAATGGCTGCTTCTTTCCCGCCTATACAATATAGATGACATACGTCTTGTAAGAACATCTTTTTGCAGAACCAATGTATGTGTCCCTCCCTTTGAAAGTAATCCCTGTGCTAAGAATATTCTGCTATGTGTTTTATCTCATACCAGGGGAGAGTTTCTGCAAGAGAAGCCCGTCAGACTCTTGTTGAGACAAGCACAATTCAAATGTTTGCCTTTCTTTTGGTGTGCTGCTTCCCCTTGCACCAAATCTACTCCCACCCCCTTCTCAGCTACTCGGCACCTTCAAAGCGACCTTGTCTGACCTCTTTCCAAACAAGGAACCGAAAATGCTGTTTTTATGGTCCTTTTCAACATTACTATGTGAATATTCAAAAGTATTGACGTACGGTGAGAGAACATGCAAGAACATTATTTCACGATTTCACACATCCAATCCCTATCATACAAAAACACATACAAGTATTTGAATATGAAAACAAAAAAGTTACAAACGTCCTCCACGTGATATGTATTCCATAACATGCATTCTATGATACATATGCGAATTGCAAATAGACTGCACACACCCAGTCACGGTCGGAATTACGGGCGAGTGGGCGGGGTGGAAATGGGGTTGTCGCGGGGGAATGGTGGGAAGCGGGAGGGGTTTAATTAAATAAATAAAAATTCAAATTAAAAAGTACTTACTCAGCTTATGGATGGATCCGGGTCCGACTCCCGCCGTCCTACGCCAATTCCTGCAGCTCTCCTCGTGACCTTGTCATCAGGAAAGGAAGCCTCCCACCCTCTGCCTCCGCCAATCACGACGCTGCTGAGGCGCAGGGGAGAGCGCCCCAGCCGCGCCATTTTCTCCCGCATAGAGAACAAGGGAGAGTGGGCAGTCGCGCTGGAGGACAGGGGGGGAGTGGCTTACCCAGTGTTGTGGGTGCTGGCTGTTTGGTCGGCTCCAGGGGCCAACCAAACAGTCAGTACCAGTGGCGGTTTCTCTTTGAGGGCGTCGGGGCTCCGCCCCAGGTACATTTTTCAGATCATATTTTTTTTTTTTTTAAATCCCCAAAGTAGAACACAGGGACTGCTTAGATCACATTTTATTTTATAAAAAAAAAATCCCAAAGTAGAACACGGGGCACTGTCTCACTGCAGAGTCTGCAGTCTCACCAATACTGGCGCAGCTCTGCTGTCACGTCACGTGACTGATTTGCTCCCGGACCCAAAGAAGCCTGCTATGTGTTTGCCGGGCCGACAACATCACAGCCCTGAAGGCTGTGATGTCATCAGCTCGGCAAAGACCTAGCTGGAAGGCCCAGTCTCCACCCCCTGATGACGTGGAAGTTAAGTTAGCCCCGGGCGTTTTAAATACAAGCCCGGGATCGCTAACTCTCCACGTCAATCAGAGAGTGGAGGAGAGCTTGTCAAGGTGTCACCCCACCCCTGACCGTCTGCGCAGGCTCGATGACGTCGATCTGACTGCTTCCCGCGTGCGTGAGTCGGCAGTTGGAGTATCAGCCATTTTACTCTCCACTCCAGATGGATGGACTGCAGAGCGGAGAACCAAGGTCGAGGTCGGAGGCGAGGCAGTGTGTCCTGTTGCTGTCCGGAGTAGGGCAGTAGTAGGAGGAAGGACTTGTGAACTCAAACAGTTCACACCAGGTGAGGAGCAAGAGAAAAGATGCTTTTCAAAGGCATCCCCAGCCATGAAAAGGGTAAATATTTGTTTTTCCAAAGAGAATGGCTGTCCCCTGGGCAACTTCTCTGGCCAAAGTAGGAATGGAAGGACAGAACTAGTCTTTTAAGGAAGTCAGATAAATGTCATGCTCTCCAACGCGGATTGCCATTTTTTCAATGCTGTCTGGCTCCATCTCCAGTGGGAACAAAGCAAGAGACATTATTGCACGCCCCTCAGCGATGGACCTCGGGGGGCAGCTGTCCTGGTGTCTTTCGCGGACGCGGAGCGGGTGAGAAAGTGTCTTAACAAACTCCTGAAGGCCCTTTCACGACCAAACATTGGACTCCCGGGTGTTTTAGAGGGCTGCCCGCGCGAACATTGGTTCATTTCCTGCACTTGGTTTGGTTCGTTTGACACGTTGTAATATTGTCACCCGCTTCATTAAAATGCTCGTTACAGACCCTGCAAGGCAGAATTTCAGCCGTTAAATGGGGTCAAGGTTCGTCGGGCTTGGCTGTGAGTTAAGTGTTTAGGGCTCGCTTAGGCCCGGGTGGAAGTGCGGGGTGGAATGAAAGGGAACGAAGGGCTGTCGTCAGGAAGCTAACCCTTGTCCCCACAGCCTCCACTGGGGCCCTATTCACCAGCTCCTCTGGGCGAGGGGCCTTGGAACGGCTGGACGCCACTCCCAGATCATTCCACTTTAACCAAGGCATTTTTTCCACGCTGCACAATTGGTTTTCTTTCATTGTTACCACTAATCGGATTAGTGGCATTACAAAAGGATTGGTACATGATAATTAGTTTATTGCTCGGCCCACAATGCAATTGGCAACATCTTTCTGAGAAAACGCAGGCAAAACGGATCAGGAATTGGGGGTAAATGATTTGGGACATTCCAACTGAAAACAAAAGTCTACAAGTTACACAGACCTGATGGTTTTAATTTACAACTTCAAACAGTTTTTTTTTTTTTTGCATGGGCAAAGGCGCTGCACAGACAAAAGGCTGGTATTTACATAAATGTTCCCTGGAATTTAAACCCAGTTTCATGAATAAATCCTTGGGATAACAAACTCATATAGATGTCTGTTTCACGCACCAATTGCACTTTCCATCATTTTGCAAGCCAGTCAAAGGTTCCATGAAATGACAATGATTATCCAACATCCCTGGCATTCCTGAAAATAAATTATCCCGCACCATCAGATGCTAGAATCATGGTTTGAGTGCTTCATTATTGCCCCAGGATTTTAACTGCAGCAGCGATTCTGGGAGCAGTGTGGTCGTGTTTGGAGAGTGGGATTTTACGAGTATAAGAACATTGGAATATTGGTAGCTCCCATTGAAAGCAATAAAGTACTCCGGGCTTTTAATGGACGGTAGAAGCCCGAAGCTCTGACAGTTCAAAGTTATGGCCTCACGGAGCCTGAGGGGATTTTAATCCCGCTCATTACGTAGTATAACGTTCAAACTGGGAGAAAGTATATATATATTTTTTTTTAGTTTTATGTAGCGTGAACTAGACCCGAGACATCGTGCATCAATCAGAGCGCTTCACATGAGCAACTGTTTCGTTACACAAGGACACATTCATTTTGTTAGGCACTAGGAGATTAAGTGATTTGCCCAGAATCACAGGATGTGGAGTCGAGCCCGAACTCGAACCTTGGTTTCCCAGCTCCAAAGTCGACATTCTAGCCGTGAGACCACATCTCTGTTACCAGAGACACCAAGTGTTAAGTGAGGGTGCTTGCATTAGTTGAGCTATGCATATCAGCACAGAAGGGATAATCATAGATTTGATGGATAGGAGGTACTTCCTAAAAATGCGTCACTCGCATGCCAATAACCTGTTTATTGCTCACTGAAGGCTGTTTCTTAGCTCTGGAGTACATTTACCTATAAGCTGCACCTTATTGCTCTTCCTGCTGGTCTGATTCCACTGATCTCATCCTCGAACACAAAGCCTGCAAGATCTGTTTCTTCTGCAGCAAATTTACATTTATAACAAGTCTGTCGCTTTTCAACTGCGCCCGGTGTGTCTGAAAAGGTGGTTACTTCATGTGTGTCTTTTGAAGACTTTCATATTAAATTCACTGACTTGCAGTGATGGCAAATATGTATTTTAGGTCTGAGAAAGGAGTCTGTGTGAAAGAGCACCTTAATTCAAGGGGTCAGTATTTCAAGTGGTCAGTGTAGTGGCCTGGGCAGTCATCTGAACCGTAGCTCACTCAATCCCACAGGTATTTAGCCTTACAAATACTCGAATGTTTTCGCAGCATTACTCCCTATCGGCTGCCCGGACCCATCCCTCCCCTCACTGCTCCCTGGTCCATAATTATAGTTTTATGTGCGCGGTTGAGCGTAATGTACCGTAGCTTACACAGAAACATGTCTAGCTTTAATGGCGCTTGAGGTTTTTTTGTTCCTTTTTTTTTGGTAAGGAGTGAAGCATTTTGGTGACATTTGAGATTTGATAATGGGAAATTGCAAGAAATTCAAGAGGCTTGAAAAAAAGAAATCGAGGCGAAAGGTGACAACCAGAATCAGTTTGAATAGAAACCCTTTGACTGGGTTTTCAAGGTTAAATTGTATAGCTTTAAATTGAGCAATTGTAATTAACAATTGTTTTTGTATTGTATTGTATTGCAGCCTTTATATAGCGATTACTACCCCTGTGTGGGGGCACAGAAGCACTTGTGGTGTGGTTGGAAGGATGTTGTCTGTGTTCTGATCCTATGTGGGAAGTGAAACCATTGTTAATTACTTTTACCCTATTTAATGGTATACTATTTAAGCGTGAAACCCCTTTTAAAGGATTACTAGTGCTTAGAACCGTCAGAAGGTGATATGAAGCCCCCCATGTTTGTTTTCTTGTTGGAACATATAGAGTTATCTACTAGTAATATTTTGTTGGTGGCCTCATGGGTGTAAAATAATATAAATGTGTGAACCCATACAAGTTTGAGAAAGTTATGTTTCTTCCATGCACCAATGCATATTTCATGTAAATATACAAGTTTTTTTAAGTACTGGTTCACCAGACACTTTAGCAGTGATGTACAAAGTATTTAAATTTAAAGTATATAAAACATACTTCTTGTACTATTAAACCTTCTCTACACAAAGGTTTTGGTCATCTTCCTGCTCCTTATATATTTTTTTGAAAGGATTTTACCATGCTTGATTGTTTAAATGTAAATCTATATAAAGCATTCTAAATTACTGTTTGAACAATTGGCTTTGGGGTGAGGGATATTTACGTTTCGTCTTTCAACTGTAAAGCTAGCCGGCTCAAAGTTTGGTTGACAGTCTATAAGATTGGATTATTTTTTTCTTCAAATGAATATTTCTATCTGTAGCCAATTATATCATATGAAGATTTCATTCACCTCCTGTGTACTTGGCTTTGAACAAATGATTCATAAAGGAAACAGACAAGCACAGGTAGGGGAAACATTTTATGTGTTGCATGCATGTATATATTTTATCTCTGTATGCTTATGTGTTTTTTGTTTATACATGGTGCCTTTATGCATGCTATTGAGTTCCAAAAAATGAACACTAACCAATATGAGATTCAATTCTATATGGAAAAAGAAGGCATTTTACTCTGATGGGCTACCTTGAATGCAATTTTATCTCAAGTAGCCACTTGGTCAGTAGGCAGATCCAACCTATTTATGCAACATTGTTAAAATTAATTGTGGTTTATTGCAATTTAGAATGGTTTATTCATGAGGCCTTGGAACTGATGATAGTTTTAGGGGAGGCAGTGGCCTGTTTCTGTTAAGCACAATGGCTTCCGAAAGTCTTGAAAATCCACCATTTGGCTGCTAATTTTTCAAAATTTTCTCGGGGGGGAACCCCCCCGAACCCTCCGTAGGTGGTTCGGGCTCGCTCGCTGCGCTCGCTCGCGCGCCATTCGACACCAAAAATTTTCAGCCCCACCACTTTAAAATCTCACCAGCCGCCACTGGTCAGTACCCACAACAATGGGTAAGCCACTCCCCCCCTGCTCTCGAGCACGACCGCCACCCTTCTGTCCCCAACCAGGCACTTCTGCTTTCTCACAGTGCGAGAAGCAGAAACATTAAATGGTAGTTTTTACCATTTTATGTTTCTGCCTTCTCGCACTGCGAGAAAGCAGGGAGGCGACACCAAAACGCCCCTATGAAGGAGCTGCCACTGTGCTTAACACTCCTTCAAGATAAGCCTGAAGTATGCTCTCCACAGCCACCACTTTAAGAACCTTCTTTGGTTACCAAAGACCACTAAAATCACCATAAGGGTTGCCTGGATTAGTGTAAGGTGCACCATAAGTATGCATCATTACTAAGCCAGCCTCCTACAACAACATATAGTGACTTAATTCTAAGTTCAATAATAGCATTGTCATCAGTATGGAGAATGGGCAGGAATTTTTCTAAGTTCATTTTTAAAAACTCATTTTTAAATAATACTTCTCAATGCAGTGATATAATTGTATGCACTAAGGTGAAACGCTATTGCGCGTTATACAAATACGCATTTCTAAATTTTGATGGCACTTCATCTTATTTTTACATGCTGTTTGTTGCATGATTTACATGACAAATATTTCCGTTGCTTATCTCGTGCATGGACTCTTAGAGCCAAGAGAGATCTTTGTCTCGGCTCTGGCTTCGCTGTTCCTGCTAATTTGTTGGCACACCTACCTCTAATAGTGCCTCTCTCCTGACGTACTACATGATCAGATACTGATGCTCATCACCAGGTAGCCCAACTCACTGTGCCTCTGGGTCCCATTGAAGATGCTAAAGGAGGCTGCACGAGGTAGTTCTCTAAGGAGCACCGGCCCATTCCCCCCATTCTGGTACCATGCCCCTCTCCATCCCTTAGAAGCAAGGCAGCCTTTTGGAGAGAAAAGGAGTAAGGCAGTGCTATGCTCTTTGAATCCCTGCCCTCTTTTCTGGTGCTTTTAGGATGCTGCTATCCTTGCAAGCCTCCACCATCTCTGATACGTAGGTTACATTTCTAAGGTTTGTACTTAAGTGGCAAATTAACATTTGATATTGGTTAGTAATATGGTGGTCAATACTTTCATGGTGTGGGTGGCACTGCTAATGTTAAAAAAATGGTGAGACCAGCTCATTGGTCGAATGTATTACAGTTTGGTCACGTAGATTAATCAAGACACTAAACGTTGAGGTCTGGCAATATTTGTAAGATTTTTCAAGGACTGTAGTCTTGGGTTGCATAGTAATAAAAAGCAGGGTGGGAACGTAGCTATTTGTAGTAATCCCCTTTCCAGAGTCAATCAAGAAAGTGAATAAACAGACCTTCTGAGTGTCCAATCCTTGACAGTTTGGCACACTTGGTTATCTGTTGCATGTTCAAAAAAATAGCAATTTAATGCATCACAAATGTACGGAACGTCATTGTTGTTATTTTTGGCTCCACCATTTGTTCTTAATAACTGTTTTGGATTTGATGCCCCAAGGTCCAGCACTACTGGCACCATGGAATCACGACTTTTAGCTTCAAGGCTATGCTCTTGCTTGACCAAAATTCTTGGCAGGACCTCTTATTAAACAACCCCTTCCTGCACGGGGTGCTAGGAGCCAGCTGCAGTGTGGATGTTGCTGATGCAGCTGCAGTGTGGATGTTGCTGATGCTCGTTTTATGGGATAAGTGCACCTAATTTATTTTTTGGTGACTGAATTGTGGAGATTTTTGTGCTTGGTGACTGAATTGTTGAGGTTTCTATGCTCTGAGTCCCATGGTCTATTCCTTTTCAGGAATACAGAGAAAAATTGTAACATGCCGTATGTGGACAGGCTGGATTGCAGTAATTGAGGTCCTGATTTAGATCTCAGAAGGTGGGTTACTCCACCACGACGGTGACGGACATCCCGCCCGCCGAAACATAAATCCCATTATGTCCAATGGGATTTATATTTTGGCAGACAGGATATTCGTCACCATTGTGACGGAGTAACCTGTTCGCCAAGATCTAAATCAGGCCCTAAGTGGTTGAGACATCTGATTGCTGGTTCCAGTCACCCTAATGCATATGCTGGCAGATGATAGTCACATATTTTGCCTCAATTGTCTGAATAAGCTGATATCTTCAACTAATTATTTCCAATTGCAACTGTTTTAAGTGCCTACTGGAAATGATGACCCATTGTGTCATGGTTGTAGCATCAGAACCTTGGCAACAGAACGCCTGGGGCTTTTAAGGCTTGTTTTCATACCCTCAAACCATCCTTCAGCCTGTAACCTCATCCCTGTGCAGGTCTGTTGGTGGCACTCTATTCGCCCATTTCTTGAAGTATTAGTGCAAATCTTCTTTCCAGTACAAGGGTTCCCAGTCACTCTACAAATCATTTTCCAGGCAAGCATGGGGTATGAAGGCTGGGCTATGGCAGGGATAGTACAGAATGGCCTGCACAGCTAAGTGCATGCTTATCAGAATCTAGATACCTTTGAAATTGAATGTTGACAAATAAATCTTATGCCATTCTTTCACACTTACAGGAGCGGCTCCTCATTTATGCATAAACACCTGAACGCCCCCTGTCTCAGGTGATTCTATCTAGACCTACATTGGTGCTGTTGCTTCAGCTCCTTTGGCAATTTGGGCACTTTCTTTCTAACAGAACCCGAGAGTTTTCTCTACTTGAATTTGGGTGGTGCTTGATTCCCAATTTCAGACCAGTAGGCTTGGTACCTTGAGAGTCAATGTGTTCTTCTGCGTTCATTTCTTCTTGGCTGAAATGACATGCAACTACAGGTTTACATGATCCTTCTTTAGGCAACCGATGATTGAAAACTCTGCAGTCCTGCAGATTGAACTGGATAATGAATGATACTGCCTTCTGGATTGTTCACAGCTCTCACGAGGTGGAAAACAGTGTTCTCAGCTTTTTGTTTTCTTATATTACTGCACAGATTTATGAAATATCTTTGGGACTGCATGTCTGACATGTCACTGTGCACAACAGTAACACCTTGCATGTGTTTTATTGTGCTCTTCTATAGTATTTTTTATCATGTGCCTTTGCATTTATAGAACGAAACACAATGTAAGTAGCAAATCAAAAGAGAACATGTGTAGAAGACAGAATGATAGTAATTACCCATCTCCATGGACCGCCCTGGGTAAGTGGAATAAGAGTTCCTATGAACAGCTATGAGATCCATTAAACATACACTTTTGTTAAGCTTGGAGGAAAATGGCAAGTACTTATTTTTGCATTTAGCTTTTAAATAGAACCTTTCGCAATTACATTCTAACTCTAGGGCTCCCATTGTTGTATTTTTTCCACAACCTGCACGCATTCCTGTTGCCACATCTTCATTTTTGTTGTTAAACATCCCTCCTTCCAGGTGCTCCTCCTCCCTAATATCATTTTCTAAAACATAACTGCCCCAACATTTGTCCACTCTGCTCCACCACATTCACAATCTCTAAAACTTAGGGAGGGTAGGACTTGCATGTCTGGAGACAGGGCAATACCAGAAGAGCTGGCTCAACAGTACAATCAGTTGTATTTTTGCCAATATGGGCTGGCTCTGTGATCAACGAGGGATGGTTTCTTACAAATTAGGAGATCCCTAGTCTACGTTTTTAAGCAGCTGCTTAACACTGGACGAGTAAAGCAGACTGGATGGGTGGCAAACAAGCCAATATCAATAATTTACCCCAATATCCAATTAGTGGATAATGATTATAACCCCAATAAATACACCTTAAAATTCTTTCCAGAATTATGAACTTGGGAGTCAGGACCATTTTTTTAAACAGGTTCGCCTTGTACCTAGGCACCCTCTGACCGTACACACCGCTGTTCCTGTTGTGCATTCTCTTGTACTAGGATTCCTTGCACTAATGAAGCTTAGCAATTCAATTGCAATGTTTGACATTAAAATTATCAAACATTATTTGGGGAGTACACGAATAGTTGCCACATAGGCGAGAAATCAATTGGGGGGTAGGCACAAGTGGTTCTTTGATGGCCTGTAAACAATCAAATGGTGTTCTGATCTATGAGACTGCATAGAAGGTCACAAATATCTTCTACGGTCAGAGCTGGATTGGCCATATAAGGCATGAGTAAAAACCCGGATAGGCTGAGGCCAAGATTGCTTTTAGTAGTGGACAGGAGTTATCCAACTTGGCAAACAGTCTTGCACACACAATTTTCTTGTAGAAACAAATATATTTACCCCCACAAATCCTCCTAGAGAAGGTCAAACTCACTCTGGACACTAGGGGGATTTGTGAACACATTTTACAGGGCATGTTGCTTTTCGCATCCCCCACTGCTTGTGATGAGTTTCATATCCAGCCTACTGCAGAGGGAAAATGACTCTTTCCTATTCAAATTTACATTTACTCACTTCCATTTAAAAACTGGACCTGCCATTCCAATTGAATGTAACAATTGTTTTTTCTTGTTCCATTCTCTGTACAAGCCAACAAACCTAATTCAGCCGTAGTCTCCCGATTTTATAGCCAAAATGGCTTTATATTAGCTTTCACTCCCCTAAAACTGTCTCCATTCCAAATAACAGAAGACAAGTAGGAAAATAAATTTGGCCTATTTATTTTTCAAACTCTCTCTCTTTTCTGCTTCCAGAGGTTAGTGTCTATGAGGGTCTCAAATATTGGCTCAAATGGACTTTAAAGCTGTCTGTAGAAATTAGACAAGTATTGCTCAAACAATTTTTATTGTGCATGGGAGGGCCAACAAGTAATTCAAATGACAGAATGTTGGGGAAAATGACAGAGCTTAAGACTCGCACACTCACACAGATGGGAAGAGGGAGGTAAATGGAATGAAGATAAGGGATCATAGCTAACACATCAAAAAGGTGAGACATTGTACATTGTAATGAATATGAATACTACACATTCTCATTCTTTCCAAACAAGTTAATGCAAAACATAGGGGCTTATTACGATGCCGGTTGGACGTGCATCCAACCGACATAGTTTCGGAATGAAAACCAACGGACTAGTAGTCAGCGGTTCCATCCGACAAATTAAGATGCGACCGCCCATGAGGCGGTTGGAAACATCTATTTTTCCATTGCGGCTTTTGCTGCGGCCCGAAAAAGAGACGCAGCACAAGCCGCATTGGAAAAATTGTGTTTTCAAACATCCATGCACCGTGTGGCAGGTGCCATGTGGTGTCTGGCACATGGGGTATGGATGTTTGGGGGTGGGCACCAGAGGTGCCCCATGCCTCTTGGAGGCTGCGGAGGGACAAGGGCCCTGCTAGGGGCTCCCAAAGTCCATTTCTGACAGTCTATCTATGGCAATCACACCGCTTTTGAAAGGTTGTCTGAAAGGGACATCGTAAACCCTATGGCAGTGCCTAGGGTATTACATTCCGACTAATGGTCAGATGGGCTCGTTGAGCCCGTTGAAAGTGTTGATTGGTCCCTGCGCCCCCTGTCTTTGCCTGCAGCCTCCGACCACTGCGCATCATAATGCAGTGGTCTGACTGCGGCACCAGAAGCCGGTCGGACCGCAACCAATGGCCTGTCAGATGCGATCCAACAGACATCGCAATGAGGCCCATAGTCTTTAAGTCTTGAAAGAGGTGCAGCATTTCTTTAGATACGACTCTTATCAGTGGGAAGAACAGTTATCACTAGGACTGTATAATTTCAGGGAAAATACTGCATCAGTAACACTGCTACTAGCCTTTAAACACATATGTAGGCCTGGGTGGAGTTTGCGGAGTCACGCTACATGGAACTACCTGAAGTGGTAAAAAAAACTCTGCCAAGCTACGCAGAGTTCCGCGGGCAAAGTTTGCTGGCATGCCCATTCGCATTGCAAAATGCAATGTGGAGTACGTCTTTGAGTTCCAAATCGCGTGCGAACGGCATTGCGCGGTTAGCTTGGGCGCAGGAATCTTGTTCTAATCCACATTTGTAATATTAATCCACATTTGTAAAGCGCTAACAATCACCCGTAAGGGTCTCTAGGCGCTGGGGGCCGTCGGGAAGATTAAGCAAGCTATTGCCAAGAGTCACATGGTGCTGGGCTGATCTGCCGCCGGGGATCGAACCGTGATTCCCAGATTCCGGAGTCAGTCGCCCTGGCCGCGGCACCACACCTCTTCCGTTTTCTACTCTGTTTATGGTGCTGGGCCTAATTTTAAATCCCTCTTATCTTTGTAATCCTCCGCCCTCCTAATTAACATACCCCTCATTTTTATTTATTGTATAAGTGTGTGTTTTTGTCTCTGTGTATTTTAGGTTTTCTTTTTTTTCGTGTTTTTTGTGACTTTTTGTATCTTATTTTTCCCCTTACTTCCTTATTTCTTCTTTCCTTTCCTTTATAATCTTTACCCCAGCCAGCGCCATAGCAGAGCAGGGTACGTTACCCTGTGGGCGGTGCCACCTCCCAGGTGTGCCGCCCTTGGAGATCTTCAGTGAAGAAGAAGTGGCAGCACTAGTTTAATTTGTGCAGCAGCACCTCTACTCCATGCAGGCAGCAGGCGGCAGGACCGGCAATGGATAACCCCATCCTGGGCGTCAGCTGCAGTGGGGGAGGGTGCACCAGTGCGTGTGGTGCACCAGCCAGGTTCGGCGTACTGCTGGGCAGATATCCTTGACCAGGGGCAAGACCTGCTCGGTGTCGAGATTCGGCGGCTTGTGAGTATTCATTGTTTGTTGTGTTTCTACAATGCTAAAAAAAAATCCGAATAGCAGCTCACACTCAGATGTAAGTTACGTTTAGGTTACGTTAAGAATATTATTATGTGATCCAGTTTCTGCTACGCAGGTGTTCAGCGCAGCAGCTGCTGGCACAGATCAGGGAGGAAGGGAAGATGGGTTAAGGTGGTTAAAAATAGAAATAAATCAACGTACCTGATCGCCGCGTCTCTCCTCGTTGTCCCTTTACTCCAGCCGGGAGAAGGAAGCACTCAGGCTCCCCTGAGCCATTCACAATGCTGCAATGCAGCGTTGTTATTGGTCTGAACGCTGTGGTTCGGCGCTCAGCTAGGGAATGGGTGCCTGGGCATGATCTCCTCCCAGGCTGTAATGCAGCCAGGGTGGAGAATATTCAAAGTGCGCATGAATGCTTGGCCGGCCCAAGATGGCTGGCCAAACATTCATGCACACTTTCAGAGTGACCACTACTCCTCTCCTGTCACCAGAGAAGCCCTGCACCGCCACGCCCACAAAGCTGCCACAGCAGGAACAAATAAAATAATAATAACGTTGAGTTATCATTTTATTTTTCCTTTATTTACACTGCTAAAAAGCAGTGGGGCGACGCTCTTCCACCTTAGCGGAGGAGCCACCACTGGCTCAGCGCTACCTAATCGTACTTCTCATTGGCGCTTGCTGTGGATCATTAAGAAGCCATTGCAGACTCTTCTGTCCTCCTGGCACCATAGTGAATCACTGATATCAGTGAGTTTGCGTTCTCTGTGACTTTGTTTGTGTGGCTTGTACAGTTCCTGGCTATTTCACAGCGATGTGTAGTATGCATCTATGCACTGCAAAAAAAAGGGAGACTGAGTTGGTCCATCAAGGGGGTTGAGAAATGAGAATAGAATTAAAGATCATTGACCGCAATGCATTAGTTCCAATTGTAGTTTTTGTTAAGAAAATTTGGAATAGGGATTTTAGGATCGATAGTCGATAGACTCGAAACTAGTACTAGAGGCGATCTGTTTTATAGAAGTACAATTATGTGACTGCATTTGCCTGTCATAATAATTTTGTGGAGATTAACTGAATACCTAATCTATTATTTTTTATCTTCTTCAATTTTTACATCAGCACCCAATTGCAAACAAGCATTTGCAATGCAATAGGTCTCGCATTGATGCGAGTTTGAGCCATTGACATTGTAAATAACAATGCCTTTTATTTAAGTTTTTAAAAAGAAAACAAAAATAAAAGGCATTATTATTTGCAAATATCAATAGTTCAAACTCGCGTCAATGCGAGAACTATGGCATTGCAATTGCTTGTTAACTTCTAGTCAGCAAAGCCGGAAGTCAGGCGTCCTTGCCCGGGACGTGGGCGGGGCGTGCTCCAGCAAAAACAGAAATCGGCGTGCCATGCTAATGCGGGGCTACCATGTTGAAGGGAGAGCCCCGCGGTGGCGGCCGGAGTGAAGAGAAGCCCCGGGTCCCAGGAGGGGGCCCGGGTGAAGAATGCGGCGGCCGAGGATGACCACAGCAGCGCGGGGCTCCCAGGAGTGCAGGGAAGCCCCGCAACAGAAGTGCTGCAGCCGTGAGGAGGAGCTTCCCCCCAGAAGAGCAGCCCGGTGAGTAAAGAAGGGCTGGGGGGGCTCCGTGTGGGCTATTGTTGCTCAGAATTGCAAAAGTACACTTTGCGCCAACAATAGCCCACACGGAGCCTCCAACGGGGCTGGCATGTTATCGGAAGCGGGACAGGAGATGTGCACATCGCGTGTGTGCACGTGCGTGTTCACGTGCGCGTACACCGGCTCAAATCCACCAAAAGCCTTGCGCGTGCCCATCTCCTGTCCCACTTCCGAGGCAAGTCAGCAACAATAGATCTCGCTGGCGGACAGCAGCGCTTCGCGCTGCGTTCGCAGGCAAGACCTGAAAAAGGGACGTTGTAGAGACGGGTCCAGGGGTAGCTGGTCAGCAGGAGGCGTTGACCAACAGCACCACTATAGAGGGCTCTGCTAACTCCAATAAATCATATTATTTATTATTATCATTTCACTAATGTTAGGTTTTATGATTGTTGCTGGCTTAGGTTAGAATCCTGGGGTATTAGAACGTTGGTGCTGGGTTCTAGGATGGGAGTTGCTGCCTGAAGGCTGGTGTTGCTGGCGAGAAATAAAGTTGCTCTGACGCCCTTACCTGCTGTCTTTCTTTCACGTGGTGACGAGGACGGAATATGAACTCACTCGTCCAAAGCACAATGGATTCTTTATTTTTCCATTGCCCACTATGCTACTTCTAAATTTTGCCTTGTTTATTTTTTTTATACCGTCTCCTTTCAATTTTTGTTTCCCCTGCATTATCTTTTTTTCCGTATTACATGTTTTTTTGTGGTAGCTGACTTTTTCCGGTCTGTACTAGTCTCTAGTCCACTTATCTTCTATTTTGATGGAAATGATCTTTCCCTCTCTCCTATATATCTGGTGGTACTGTAAGACTAAAAACACATTTTTGGTTCTCTACTGTCAACTGGGAAGATTGCGGACCCAAGTAAGCTAGTATTCTAAATAATATTCACCATGAATGTTTGTTGAGAAGGCTTTCTTTTTCCTGCTCATGTTCTAACGGTTGAGTTACCGAGAGAGTGGTAATGGATCACGCCCCCCAATGTTGTGTGTTGTGCAATTCATTTATACAGTATACCAGCAGTTTCCATGACAGTGCAGCATGGCTGGAAATAAATATGAGGTCCCATTGCATTTGCAAATCAACACCATATGACTTTCATTGACCATTATTCCACCCCTTCATTGTGCTTCAATGACTGACTCATCATGATCATCATAGGTTATGGCTCTGCCCCTCTACTACGAAACGTTTTTGGTTTGGCTTCACTACTTGGCTTGTCTAACATTATGAACCAACCAAATGGCCAGAGTGAAGATACTGCAGTGTTAACCGAACTGTAGTGATGTATTGCGGTTGTATTTCTTTGATTGAAAATAATGAAGGGGAGGCATATTAGGCATCTAAAATATGCATAATGTTTTATTATAGCCACACAGAACACCAGTGACGCCGGCTCAAGTGCTGCTGCAGCAGGAGAGTCAAAGTCAGTTTTAGGGGGAGAGGCGGTGGCATGGACGGGCACTGGTAAGTCACATAATTGCTTGATTATTGACGGAAGGGATGGATGGGTGAAAGGATGGTTGGAAGAAAGGGTGGATATTGAATGGATGGATAATGGATCAGAAATGTTAGCGAAAGACTAGATGAGAGAAAGTAAAGCTTAAATCATGGTGGCTACGAGTGAATTAGAATTATAGCGTAACTGAATATTTGGATTGCTTGGATGAATAAGCAAGGCAGCTCTTCACATGGAGAGGGGCATGCTGCTCACCTACTTCTCTTACTTGGCTTATGCAGGGTTATCATCAAAGCTATGGTTCAAAGTGGGGGGTACTTTAACAAAATGTGTTCTACTCCCTTGACTCACTGTATTTGTTAAGCGGGGAAGATATATCCCATACATCATCATTCATCACACCCCTCCTGGCACATGGCATTTTGATACCCATGATAGAAGTGCATTATGGTTCAATTTGTGACTGTAATTTTGGCTGTGCAATGTGCGTCTGCTTCAGCCAATGCGGCATTTACAAAGTTTTCAATGCATTGCAAACCGAACACCCAGGTCATCGCCCACTCAGTCACCTCTTAGTACATTACTCTTTTATTTTTTCCTATGTTCTCCCATCCCAGCCAACCAAAAAATTGAAAAACCCATTCTTGGCATGTGCCCCATTTGATTTTATAGCCATGCAAAGTGATTCTGAAATATATTTTATGGTTTCCCATTACAGATTTATTTTACGCCTGTTCACATTTTTCCCTTTTGACTTACGTTGACTAGAACAGTGACTGAATAAGCCAAAGAGGATGATCAGTGTAATTGCGGTGACCCCTCTATTTTATATCAAAAGCTCTACAATACCCGCCTAATCCCTCTACCCTACCCTGCAGTAGAGTAAGTCAAGTTGCCTTTCCTTACTGCCCAGAGAATGAATTTATTGGAAATATTATTGTGGTGGTGGGCGAGTACAGTGAGTAAAATGAGAGTAAGTGCATGATTTGATGTCATTTTTGGCTTATGGGATACGCTGTAACAATATGCCAAATCTATATAGCCCGTTCCTTTCCCTGCAGTGCAATGCATCGTTTCCCCCAACGCCTACTTACGTCAATTAGGATAATATATGCATTTTATTCATGAGGTGTGTGACATAGTATCTAATTTATTATTCATCTGCCTCTTTGGAGTCAGGGTAGAAGACAGAGGAAGGCATTTGGAGAAGAGCAGAGACATTGGAATTAATAATAGTTAATTGTCAACTACAGCTGCCCCTGCTGCAGACAGTAGCAAACTCCCCAACCCGCTGGAAAGCAATGAGCACGGCACCATCAATTTAGCACAATACACAACTTGTACTTCATAGCACTTAATGCCTTACTCATTAATGAGAGGTCATTTATTTTTCCACTCAAAGTGTCTGTTTAGTTACTTGAAAAGAACTTAGAAGAAAAAATATATATAATCACAATTTTCTTAATCCAGTGGTATTCTGCCATAATAAATTTTAGCCACACAGTCAGTGCTTTTTATGCAAGCCATGGCTGGGTAAAACATAAATTACCTTGTGACTGCCCTAATCATAATCACATCAAATTCCAATGGCTCTAGGGGTCCAACAATGTACTGCTACTGTGCTACCCACTAATTTAAAACAATTGTTTGCACAGAACATTATTTACAATTTGTCTTTTTTGTTTTTCTCAATATAGCTATGCCTGCTAGCCCACCCGTACCACCCACCAGGCAGAAGATAGCAGCCTGTCTGCGGTGGCAGGGGCTGGACCATATCCAGCAGGAATACCGGCGGCTGGTGATCCTGGAAGAGGAGGCAGAAACAGCTGCCACACAGTCTCAGCTAGGCCCCACTGCAGCCGGTCCCCCTCAGCCTCCCGGCCATCCCATCGCTGGCGCCAGCTGACAACAACTGCTGCCGACCTGTCCCCCTCTCACTGGCCTTTGCTGCGGAGCTTGCTGCAGCAGCTAGATGCCATGGAGAACCGGCTCGTCAGAATGGAGCAGAGTCTGGTCCAGCACCATACTCACCTGGACAAACCCCCTTATAGTCCTCTTTTTATTTTTTTATTTGGTGGGAAGGACTTGTTGTGGGTGGAGAGCATGGGAAGGGAGTTGAGGCTGGATTCTTTTATTTGTTGTACATTTCACATTTTTGGAGATTGGTGGTTGGGTAAATTTGTTTGGGGGGTGGAGTGGGCCTGCTGTGAGTGGGACATACGCTGGACCCCCCCTTCACAACACGGATGTTGTAAATCACAATGAACTGGCACACAAGTTAAGGGGATGAGCCAAACACATCCTGCTGCACACGGAGAGGCTGCAATTCCCCATAGAGCCTGTTGTTGTGGTGTCCCACACTATGTACACCCGTAGCATCCGCAATGTTTCAGAGGCAAGGTTTACACACATTGATGCCTTCATCAGACTCCACACTCCACTACAGATGACTGTCAAGAAGGGTGACTATCATGTCATGGGAGTGATGCTACATGTTATATGCTCCATGGTGAGAAGACATGTATACATGGTACCACAACATGCACAGAAGCAGTCCCCACACATTCCCAACCCGTACCACCACCAAAAAGCCTTGCTGCAATCCTTACCCAAACTGACATTTACACATTTCCGTGCATGGAACGCTGATTCAGCACATGTTGCAATCCTCATGAGGAATAGCAGCAGGACAAAGATGACACGAGCAGACAACAGGCGCAAAAACCTGGGAATGACAGACACACAAGAAGTCACCTAAAACAATTTTCGCCGCACAGTTGGTCATTTACGAAACATGAACAATGTTGGACACATGCAAATTTCAAAGAAAGTCTCTCCGCAAAACTGTGTGGCATGACCTCATCACTCGAGTGACACATCAGAACACACATCAAAGTCACTTTGCATTCAGTCAGCTGGACACACACATTGCAACACATGCCACTCAATGCTACAAGCTTGCACACTCATACCCAGTGACTCACCATTATGAGAAGAAGTTGCGTATGAGCTGACTCCGGATATCATCCTCCTCCTCCTCCTCCTCATCACTTGCCTCGTGACCAAGCCCTGGATCCTCCACGGGTGGATGTTCCTGCTCATCCGGATCCAGGATGAGTGGCACTGCCTTCTCAACTGCCATATTGTGCAGCATTGCAGCACACGATGAAGATTTTGCAGACCTTCTCCGGTGCATATGGGAGGGACCCGCCTGTCTTGTCAAGGCACCGGAATCGGTTCTTCAGGAGGCCAAACGTCCTCTCAATCACTCGCCTGGTCTGCCCGTGTGCATTGTTGTACCGGTGATCTGCAGCTGTTCTTGGGTTGCGGAGAGGTGTCAGTAGCCATGGCATGTTGGGATATCCAGAGTCCCCTACATGGAAACATCATGTAAATAAGTGGGTCAGGAGATGCCGTAAGAGCCAAAGATACCGCAACACACAGGACAGAGTATACCCACCAACAAGACATGCTCGTTCGTTGTGCAGCCGCAGCATCATTTGTGGCACCCTGCTACGCCTCATGATGTATGCATCGTGTGCTGATCCTGGAAAACATGCACAGACATGGGAAATCAGCATGTTAGCAAGACACACCACAAGGGCATTTATTGAGTGGTAATGTTTTCGGTTGCGATAGGCTTGCTCCTGTGCCTGTGTTGGTACCAAAGCCACATGTGTCCCATCAATGGACCCAATGACATGGGGCATCCTTCCCAGGGCATAGAAATCACCCTTGACATCTGTCAACTCCTCAGGAGTAGGACATTTGATGAAATCATGAAGGTGCTCCAACATGGTAGCCAAAACATCACGCAGGACACAGCTGAACATTGTCTGTAACATCCCACCAACATCAGCTATGGTCAATTGAAACGTACCTGTGGCAAAAAAAATGTAGGGCTGCCATCACCTTCATCTTGGGGGTCAGCGCAGTAGGATACCTGTGTCGCGGTTGGAGGTGTGGTGCCAGATTGTTAGTCAAGTCCTCAATCAACTGTCGAGTGAATCTGTAACATCGGATGCAGGCACGTTCCCTCATGGCAGCCAAGTCTGGCATTGGTCTTGGGACAGGCGGTGCCCTGCAGGACATTGTTTGGAATAATGAAGATTGAGAGTCTGCCAACATCAATGTCAATGAACATAGCACATGCTAAACTGCTACTAAACATCAGGTAACTATGGAGTCTGGTGTGTGCAATACATCCAGGACACATAGGCCAGCTTGCTGGCACTCCTACGAAAAGCCATATACACCTGTTGATTGTCAAGTCTACATGACATGCCCTGAAATGAGCTGTGGGCCAGTCTGAGTGAACAGCCAGGGATATCACCAGAGTGACACACATCCACATAGCTGCATTGGAAGGATGTCATCTCATCCAGACAGCTGACTGCAAGGCACATGCACAGGTCACATGGAATGTCAAATGTACATATCAAACACATTGTGATGAAGGGGTACACGTGACAACAAAAAAACACAGCCATTGAGACGACGCAGACATGTATGCCTGGGAAAATATGATGTCCGATGCACACAGACCCTCCAGCCGTGGGAATCCACATGTGGCATGGTGTGCATAGATGTGTGCCATGCCCATCTCCACACAGACCCATGTTGGATGCACCAACAGCAGATGCAGTTGACGGAACCCTAACAGCAAGCTCATGGGAAAACATGACACACACCTGACATAGTCACATAGGGGCACGCTGATCGTGACATGTCAGTTGATAGAGTGTCCCTGTCCCTGGCATCAGGAGACAGGTGCGGGTGTTGATGACTGTGCCAGCCCACTGCTGCTGTGCATGACACAGTTGGACTACAGACACACATGTGGCAAGTGTCAAGGTGATGTGTGCCACATAGTGGCCCATCACACATGACATGTGTCCACAGGTCATCACACATCAACTGTGCAACTAGATGAGATGACCTGTGCAATATGACTGGCTGCCGCACCTAGGGCCTGCACATGAAAGTATGCAATGACAAGTACTTGATGGACATCCTTGTACGACTCGTAGCCCTCCATTCCTGGCATGTGTATGCCTCGTATCACTATTGTACTGGTGCCGTACGGGTACGTGTGAAACGCACCGTACCATTCATTGAGTGTGTACGCATCGTATCACTATTGTACTTGTGCCATAGGGGTATGTGTCAAACGCACCGTACCCCCGCATTCATTGCGTGTATACGCATCGTATCACTATTGTACTGGTGCCGTACGGGTACATGTGAAACGCACCGTACCATTCATTGCGTGTGTACGCACCGTATCACTATTGTACTTGTGCCGTAGGGGTACGTGTCAAACGCACCGTACCCCCGCATTCATTGCGTGTGTACGCATCATATCACTATTGTACTGGTGCCGTACGGGTACGTGTGAAACGCACCGTACCATTCATTGCATGTGTATGCATCGTATCACTATTGTACTGGTGCCGTACGGGTACGTGTGAAACGCACCGTACCATTCATTGAGTGTGTACGCATCGTATCACTATTGTACTTGTGCCGTAGGGGTACGTGTCAAACGCACCGTACCCCCGCATTCATTGCGTGTGTACGCATCGTATCACTATTGTACTGGTGCCGTACGGGTACGTGTGAAACGCACCGTACCATTCATTGCATGTGTATGCATCGTATCACTATTGTACTGGTGCCGTATGGGTACGTGTGAAACGCACCGTACCCCCGCATTCATTGTGTGTGTACACATCGTATACTATTGTACTGGTGCCGTACGGGTACGTGTGAAACGCACCGTACCATTCATTGCGTGTGTACGTACCGTATCACTATTGTACTTGTGCTGTAGGGGTACGTGTGAAACGCACCGTACCCCCGCATTCATTGCGTGTGTACGGATCGTATCACTATTGTACTGGTGCCGTACGGGTACGTGTGAAACGCACCGTACCATTCATTGCGTGTGTACGCATCGTATCACTATTGTACTGGTGCCGTACGGGTACGTGTGAAATGCACCGTACCATTCATTGCGTGTGTACGCATCGTATCACTATTGTACTGGTTCCGTACATGTACGTGTGAAACGCACCGTACGTGTGTGGATTTCAAAATTACATAGGGGACACGTATTAGGCCCAAAATGCATGCTGGTTGTCATGGATACAGAGTTTTCAGCTGCAATGTGTCCAACAGGTGTCCTGGAACAGTCAGTTGGCAAAAAAATACAATGTTGCAAAGTGGTTGTTGACTTGACATGATGCTCAAAATTTGAACGATGCGAATGTGTGTCATTGGTGTATGTTTAAAGGGATTGGAGTAAACGTACGATGCGAATGAGTCTGACCAATCACTATATACTCCTCTAAATGCATGCGCCTCAGCAAGACAGATATAAGGCATCCAGAACCCATGAGAGGGCACTTGCCTGCACAACTTTCGAGTCGACCACACTGCTGCTGTCTCTGCTTCCTCTGGACCATGTCGCGTACTCTGGAGAGGGCCCAGCCATTCACCCTAGAGGAGAATGAGGCGTTGCTGGACTGCCTCCTCCCACAGTACCCCAAGCTGTATGGGAGACCAAGGGAGCAGGTGAGTGCTGACTCCACTACCTTTGACTATGCACCTGTTGTCAATATTGTGTCCAGGTGGGACAGACATGCTATGTGAAACGAAGCGTACACCTGCATTCGTTGCGTGTGTACGCATCGTACCCATGGTGTCGGTTAGAATCGTATCACTGTTGTAATGTTGCCATAAGCGGTGTAAAACCCTACCTTTGACTGTGCACCAGTTGTGTGACTGTCACTTCTGGCATTGTGTCCAGGTGTGACAGACATGCAATGTTGTTTAGAGTGGGTCCCAGGGGGGGACATGCTTTTGTCTCTCATGCAGAGCATGATGTAGTTCCTGTGTGCACTCCTTACTTGCATTGTGCTTACTGTGACATTCACTGCATAGTGCATGACACATTCAGCCTGGCAAATCCTTCGTGGATTTTTTTCCTATTCTCCTGAGGTGATTCAGTGGTCCCCCCGGTGTGACAGGTGACTGTACCCACAGATGTGTATGAGTTGAGTGGACTGTGGTGAGAGTGTCCAAATGATGTGTACGACCTCATGGACATTGATGTGTGTAATTGTTCCTTGTCATGTGGGTGAGTGTCTATGTGAAGTGTTGCACCACAGCTGCATGGAGGAGGAAACCGCTCTACCCATCTGATGTGACAAGTAAGCCGTGCTGTGTGTCTGACTTGCAGAGCTAGCACGACACCTGTGACACCCCACAGGCAAGTGGCACATGTGCAGAATGAGGGTTGTATCCGCTGTTGTCAATGACAGGCGAGTGATCTGTGCCTGGGTGTGTCTGTCTAGTCTGCTGAGGGTGAGTCAGTGGAGTGGGACATGTGACTGCTTGGCACGTGCTGTCCATCAGCCCGCTGTTGCATGAGCTGCACAGTGAAGGCCATGATCAGTGAATGTGTCGCACCCCTTATGCCACCTGTTGACTTTCAATGCCATGTAGTGCATTGGGGCTTGCACACAGGCCAATTTCTCATTGAGAATGATGCAATTCCTGTCAGCATCCTATGCCCTGTACAACATTTCAAAGATGTTCAAATGTGTGTCTCTGGGACATGGAGCAGGTGTAGTGATGTTGTCTCACTTTGTCATCCTGACAGGTAACTGCCTACGAGAAGATGGAGATCTGGCGGGACATCGTCAGGGCCGTGAGATCGGCGGGGGATCGTAGTCGGCGCCTACCACAGGTCCGAAAAAGGTGGCAGGATATCCGGTGCTGGACCCGGCGGATCGCCCGGGTCCAGCTGGGGATCGACCCTCCTTGCCCCCACGGCGGGTGCCGACGCCTGACCCCCCACATGACCCGTGTCCTGGCGGTGGTCTTCCCTGACCTCGATAGGCAGTTCCAGGAGAGACTGCAGCAAGGAGGGGTAGGTAAATGGCTATTTGTTGTGTTATGTGTCACCAGCTTTTGGAAGTGCTCTGTAGCCTGGATACACTCCCAGAGTTTATATGTGCAGTGCATTTTCTGTTCCCCAATGTCACCTGGTGCTCTTTATCATCCCTTCCCCTCCTTGACATGTGTCCCCTGGTCTGTGTGTAATCACATTTGCACATGGTCATCTAGGGTGCCAGAAAATCTAAATGCACATTGCTTTCCGCATCATGAGGGAGGGTGGTCTGTGACTTGTGTTGGTACCTTGCCTGTGCCATGATCTGTTCACTATGTTGTGGGTCCATATTTGTTGGCACTGATGATGAGTCCCAACATAGGAGTGTGAGATTTCAACTGAACACCCTTGCACCATGCATGACCAATGTTGTGCCCTCAGACATGATGTGCATGAGTGGGAGATATGCATAGTGCCATGACGGTTGCTCACGGTACAGTCAGCTCATTCCAGGAACACGGAGCAGTGTGCCCACTACAGTGCCCTGAGACACCCTGGCCTCCTAATCATGTGTGTCATCCAACACTGTGCACATTCTCTGTGGGTTCAGCATAGGTCTGCCTCTGTGGCATTGATCCCTGGCCTAGTTTGTATTTTTCAAATGTGTGCTACATGTGTCCACTGGACAGGGATACACCATTTTGCTTGTGCATACTCACACTGGGCAGTGCCTGTGTGGCTATTCACAACAATCTGTTGATGGTTGTTTGTCACAAATATGTGTTGCCAGCCCCACGAGGTGATGTTGTGTCAATGTAGCAATTGTTGCTGCACAGCTTTTGTAACCCTCATTAAGAGGTGTCACTTCTTGATCTGTATCAATCACATTGACTCAGGTATGGGGGGTTGTGCGGGAGAGGCCTACATGGGCACCCCTGTTTTTCCTTGCCAAGTCTGACCTGTGTGAGAATTGGCTGTACAAAGAATCACCGTGCAGTGCCCCTGTGATGGTGGCCAGTGCTTAATGTTCGTGCTTTGCAGCCTGTGTCAGTTTTTTCAAAACATGATTCCTGCTCATACATTTTTGGCACCTGTGTGTGGTTCAGATGCAACGCAGTTTGGTCTTTGTGTGCTGACATCTGTTTGGACATTCTGGCTTGCCATGAGGGTGTCTCCACAGTACAGCTATGCTTTTTTACAACCCAATTGCAGGCCCATTAGCTTATGCATTGTCCTGGGTTTGGACATGTGTGCCACTCCACATGACAGGCAGTAGGTCATATGTGTAGCCAACTGTGTCATCAGGTAACGGATGGCCATGTGACAACTGACATAATTCAAGTTGTTAGTCAAAAAAAGTGTACCTTGGCACTCACAGCACTTGTCAACAGTTCTTCATGTTTTAAATGTGGTAATTTGATGATTTGTGTTAAGAACACTAATGTGCATGCATGAAATATGTCTCCCAAGGAAGTGCACACCAAACAACATTTCAATTCATGGAACACGCTGGCACCTTTTCAAAGAAGCCACTGTTAGAATTAAATGGTGTTGCAGCTCCATCTACATGTTCCCACAGTGGTCTTGATTTTGTGAAACTCCTTTGTTGTTGGTGATACAAACTAACGAGTGTCAAGACATCAAGACCTCCCTGGGCCCATGTATATGTACTTTCTGCAACACTATTTATTTCTAACAGTGGCTTCTTTGAAAAAGGTGCCAGCTTCTTCAATGACAGTGTAAATGTGCACTTCCTTGGTAGACATCTTTCATGCAGGCACATGAGTTTTCTTTTCACGAAATGGTGAATTGCAATATTCAATACATGTTGATTGTGTAAAGTATTGTGAGTCCCAAGGTACCAACATGTTTTCGTTTTGTGTTCCAAATAACTTAAAGGTCTCTGAGTGTGGTGACACCGTGAGTATTGAGGTATGTTAGTTTACCTTGGATGCACCACTACTGTTTCTTTCAGGGTAAACAAGAGGTGGCATGACTTCATTATATTGCTGTGCTCACCTGTTCACGGACACTAGCTTCTCAGTGTATTTCTCATTCAAGTTGTGGCCTGGTGTGTTCTTTTTTTCCTTGTGTCCAAGTGGCATAGTGGGTCTACCAACTGGGCAGTACAGGGCTTACATATGTGCGGAGTAATCTAGCTGCTACTCATGATGCATTGCCTGATATGCACTGTGACCTATTGTTTTTGTGCTCATGTGTCAGATGTATACAGGTGACTGGTGCATTTTGGTTTCTTCTCCTTGCCCACAGCATCATCATCCGAAACAGATGGAGACACCTGCACGGACCTGGAGGAGGGACCCAGCGACAGTGCCACCATTGCTGTCGAGTCCGAGCGAGCCAGTGGCATGGAGGGCGAGGGGAGTCAGTCCGAGGACATGTCTGGAGGCGATACCACCTACGACGCCGACGGGTCAGACGCTGACTTCCTCGAGGAGGCGGAGGCTGCTACACCACCTGGCAGCAGCCCCACATCTGTCCCCGCCTCCTCCGTTACCATCTCCACCCTCCCAGTTGCTCCCGTCCCTTCTGTCTGTGCAGAGGCCCACCATGTCTTCTTCGGCCCAGGCACCGCACCCCCTGCCCCTGTCACCTCTGCTGCCCTCAGTGAAGAGTCTGTGGACATACTGCGTCAGTTGCAGGTTGGGCAGGCATCGGTGCTGAATGTCCTCCATGGCCACACTAAACTGCTCACACAGATGGTGTCGTTCATGGAGGGCATGTCAGCAACGATGTGTGACCAACACAAGATTCTGCGGTCCATGGACTCTTCCCTGACGGCAGCAGTTACTCTCCTGCAGCGCTCCGTCCCTGGTTGAGCAACTGGAGCCATAACATCTTTATCTGAATGAGAATATGTTTAACATCAAGCTTACCATGTCGCATAACAATGAGAACATTAACTTTTTGGACATTACTTTTTATGTCCAGAATGGGAGAATTCACAGCAAACTTTACCGTAAAATTTCATCCTGCAATTCTCTGTTACATGCACCTAGTGCTCACGCAAGGTCAGTTATCAACTATATACCCTTTGGGGGATTGACTCACGTGAGAAGAAATTACAGTGATACGGAGATTTTCAATGCAAATGTTATTGAGACCAAACAGAGATTCCTCAAGCAAGGTTACGATATCAAAACTCTGAATAAAGCAGAAGCTAGAATTAATCAAATTGATAGAAATGCTACACTGTGTGTTAGACCAAGCAGATGTAAGAAAAATTCTAGTGTAAGGTTTATCACGCAATATACCATGCATAGTGATAAGATCTTCAATGTCTTTCGAAAAAACAGGCACCTACTTACAACTATCCCTGGTCTAAGGGAACATCTAGGCAATCGACCCTCCATTACATATAGGAAGGGTATGTCAATACGCAACCACTTATGCCCTAGCTATGTAACATCGATAAGTAGGGGTGGAACGTGGTTGCCTCCGAAACCTAAAGGTTTTTTTACATGTAGGATGTGTAACATCTGCCCTATGGGTAGAAATAAGACCACACTTTTCTCCTACAATACTAATCAAAGGTATTTTGTGAATCATTTCTGCAATTGTAACACCACACATATTGTCTACATTTTGGGTTGCCCATGCGAATTAATCTATGTGGGTAGTACTGTTCGCCCTCTAAAACTCCGAATACAGGAACATCGGAGAGCTATTCGGGGTAGAGATTCAAGATACCCTATTACTGAACATTATGAACGAATGCACCCAGGGGATCACACATTCTGGTTTCATGCTATTGAGCATATACCGACCAATAGGAGAGGTGGCAATAGGGAACTCACGCTGAGGAGGGCATAAGCCAAATGGATATGTCGTTTGCAATCTATACGGTTTGGGCATAATACTGATAGCGAAATGCACGACTTATTTTTTTTAGAGGCATTGCATTACATACATTTAGTAATATCCTTTGTATATCAGAATGTCCCCTTTTGAAGACTTTTTGAAATTTTTTGAGATTTGATCTTGAGTCTTTTTTTGAACAGTTTTATTGACTTTTTCGACGTGTCTCTTGTGCATTTGTTTTCTGAAGAGCAATATATATGGGCCTTGGCTGTTCTCTGTTTTGATTACAGAGGTGGCCTTGATGGATATTTCCGTGTAAGTCTCCTTTCCCTAGTCATGTGCTACAAGGGTAGGATATATCCTATGATATTGGCATTACTTACTTCCTGAAGATGGTAACGACATAGGTTAATTATGAAATTGATGCCATGAATGCATTACATAATTTTGTGATTTGGGTTTTTGATCTTGAGTCTTTTTTGAATATTTTTACTGACTTTTTGCGACGTGTCTCTTGTGCATTTGCTCTCTGAAGAGCAATATATACGGGCTTTGACTGTTTTCTACTTTGATTACAGAGGTGGACTTGATGGATATTTCTCTGTAAGACTCCTTTGCCTAGTCATGTGCGACAAGGGTGGGATATACCCTACGATATTAATATTACCTACTTCCTGCAGATGGTAACGACATAGGTTAATTACGAAATTGACATCATGAATACATTACACTTTTTTTGGCTTACAGGCTTTGCTATGTTCCTACTTGATTACATTTTTCAGTTACTCATATTGGTCTTTTCAAGATGGCACTGTTATTGGCTTCCTTAAGAAGATACTGGTTGCCATACGCTTAACAGCTATATCTAACCGGACCACTTAGAAATTGTATGCGCGATAATTTTGGTGTGTAATTTAATACTTATATTCTTTTTTCTCTCCGTCCCATTTTAGTGACCTACATGTGTATATATATTTTTTGAAAATACTTATTAGTTTGTCCTTTTGCGCTTTGACTTGCCGACGGTTCTGTTAATTTCATAGATGGCGCCGTTGGTTTTTTGGCTAATTTGAGACGATATATATATTATGCTGGAATAAATGTTAGCTTGTCTTTACGCCCGTATTCTTATTTGTTTTTGTCAATCCTTTTGATACTATGTTTTATTGTCACTTTACTACATTTCAAAATGGCGCATATGTTGGTGGGATCGAGTCGAGATATCTCCGACATCAGTATGACGTCAGACGCGATACACGTGCTTCCGTACAAACTTGCTTTATATATCGCAACCAGCTGGAAAGGCGGTTGCTTTGCCTTCACACTACGGGTATGGTGGACCATGACCACAGCGCCAATCGAAACGCTGCAGTATCGAAGTAAGTGCCATGCGAATTTAGCTCTCGCACTTCACGTAATTGATTTGTTTGTTTAAAATGTAAGACGTTTATCTTACGTCTGAGTAGGACTCATACTGCAATATTTACTGTTAGTTAGCTCTATTATATTCCAACCAACTAAGCGTGACTGCGACTTTTATTGAAATAGTATTATGACCTTAACACACATACGTATAGTTAAGGCGTATTAATGAGATTATACAAATTTTACTGATGCATTTTGCTGTTGGATTGCTATCTTAAGCGGGAACTTTAGGGTAGAGCGGTAATGTCCCAGTAATGAAATAAAATGTACTGTGTACCTATTTAGTACTATCTCGCCTAGGAACTTTTTAAGTGGACAAAAGATTATCAATTTGCTATGCTATTTAACCAGCTATCATAACCACTACGGTTGCTATCTATATAAAGGGCATGATTATTTGATATTAAAGACGCGCATACTGTGTCGTTCAATGATGCTTGGTCTCGTTTTCGTGGTGAGATTGTGTTTGTATATATGTCCTTATCCTTTTTATTATTTACTTACCATTTGTCTTTCTGTTTATATTCCTATGCAATATTAGTATATATTCTGATCCTATCCATTTGGGATGTGATCAGTATGATCGTTTTTGGGAAACTCAGTAGAAGCCAAGCTAATGTTGTTACCATGCCTTAATTGCATATCACCTATTACTAGCTATTTCCAAATGTTTTTCATGTGAGGCCTTTATGAGTGGCATTTATGCACGAGATGGTAATTTTTTGGAAGTGATAGGAGTATACAGTCACAATAGCTATGAAAATAAGGTTACCTTGCCAATTTGAATTGTAAGCTATTTTACTCTCATTATTTTTAGGTATTCATTGCTGAACCTACATATATACGTACACGTTTGTGTTCTAAATCTGTACAATTTGATGGTGAGATTTTATTATTACTTATGTAAGTTTTTTCTCTTTAGTAAAGTACAAAACTAGGGATAGATATGTTGGTCCTCTTATGATTGACTTATATTTGGTGTTCTTTGTCGGTGTTTTTCCTATGTGTTTGCCCTCTTTCCACAAAATTTCGTTTTTATTTTTTCTTTTCTTCCCCCTTTTTCTCTTTTCAAAGTGTTTATATAACAACTAGCTAACATGGATGTTTTTTGAGTAATTATCCAATTGGCAAGAAGATTGACAATATTGATTTATATTTTTTGTGTGATCTTTCACTTTTTAATTAGGATTTTAGATTGTCTTGAATTATACATTTTGTGACAAGCCTTTTGGATTTTGTGTGTGTAGGACTTGGCCCTTTTTCCCTCATTTGTTTTCCTTTTTCATGTTGCTGCAGATTCAGGGAGCCATTTTACCTACCCCTGAAACTTCTGTCTGAGGGCCTGAAGCACAAAATGGTGGCCACCTGTGACATCACCAGCATCCACTGGAACCTGCTAGCACCTTCCAGAACATTCCAGAACCCTGTGACAGTTGGAGGCGGTTTAGAATGTTGGGAAGCTAAGAGAGAGAGTTGGCAGTTGGAGCTGGCAGTTGGCACCTGACTGGTGAAGAGTGAGCAGCACAAACGTGAAGGAGGAAGGAGTGAAGCAGCTGGGGTGGAAACTTGTGCCTGGAGTGGGGTCCATAAACCCACCCTTGATACTAGTCCCTACTGACGGAGCCCAGCCTAGAGCCCTGTGTGGGAAGAAGTCAGAAAAACCATCCTGAGGACCTGGACAGCAGGAACAGGCCTTAGAAACAAGAGAACAGCAAGATCCTGACCTGGAAGCTGGTTTCCCTGAAGTCCGACGTCGAGTAGCCTAAGACCTGGAGCCCGAGGTGGAGAAGCGGCGCTGACTGGAAAAGCAGACGTCGTACCCGGAGCCGCCAGAGGTCGAGAGAGGGCGCCGTCAGAGGTCGTGAGGAATACCAGAGGTCGAGGAGGAAGTCACCCGAGGTCGAGTGAGCGGCGTCATCGGAGGAGTGAAGTCCGCCCTCCGGAGTCGTCGGAGACCGAGGTGAAGGGTAACGGAGGTCGGGAGTGAGGATCGCACTCCGGAGTCGCCGGAACCTGTGAGAATCGTGCCGGAGGTCGGGAGTGGAGGTCGCACTCCGGAGTCGCCGGAAACCTGTGAGGAGCACCGGAGGTCGGGAGTGAGGATCGCACTCCGGAGCCGCCGGAAGTCGACATCGAGGCAAGGCCGGCCGACGTCATCGAAGCCGAGGTCGCCATCGGACCGGAGCCGCCCGAAGTCGACATCGAGTAAGACTGCCCGACGCCATCGAATCGGAGGTCGAGATCGAACCGAGGCCGCTGACATCGAGACCGGATCCGCCTGCCGGCGTCGTCAAAGAACTGACATTGTGCCGAGGCCGCCGACATCGAACCGGAACCGCCTCACGGCATCGAAACGACTCCAGTGGCGTCGGAGCATCAGAAAAAGGGCAGTAAGTGGAGTAGAGGGCGCCTAAGGCCCTGTGGAGACCTGAGAGACTGCTCTAAGGGGCTAGGGAGGTGCTGGAACCAACCTGACTGTGCCAGGGGTGAACTGGGACTAATCTAGAGAAGTTGTGTGGAGAGAGAGAGCCAGGTCTCTGGTATTTTCCCCCTTTATCTACCTCAGTTTAGGCCTCAGCCTTGACCAAGCCAGGGAGTAGACACCCCCAAGCCTTCCACATCCCCACAAGCTGTGCCTGGGCCAAATCAGCCCTTAGGAATTCAAAAGTGATCTGAATCCATGAGTGTCACTGTCAGCTTTTGAGTATTTATTAGGGGCACTGTATTTATTGTATTTAACCTATTTATTGTTCCACTGTATTTATTGGTCCACAGTATTTATTGATGCACAATATTTATTGGTTACAGTATTTATTGCCTCAGAATATTTAATTGCCTGTCTGTATTGCACTTTTATTTATGCCTTCAGTATTTATGATCACCCCTATTTATTGAATCATTAAGCCAGTATTTATTTGTCCTGCACTTTCTAAAAAGTTTGTATATTGTGATTGTTATTTATTTTCTCCAATCAGCAACTAAGAGAAAAAGCAGATAAAGAAAGTTATTTTCATAATTTTTACGGTGTAGAGTCGTTTTTGGAACGGATGCACGCATGGTTATTGTTTGGGTATGTTGTATGCTTAGCACGGAGCCTGATTCCTGACCACTCGAGCCAAGCTACCACAGTGTGTCCGGAAGACCACCACCACCCCTTCTAGTGTGGGAGTGGTTTTCCAACATAAATTGGTGTTCAGTGGTGGGATAGAGCTGTGCCTACGCATACTCAACAATAACTGTGGGTAGTCCATAGGCCTACACCGGGAGTTTTCTCAAGAGCGGCCTTCCTAATTGTGGGTTTTTGTTTTTTCCAAATTTACTCTGGTGGTGGGAGGAGGTATTATTAAAGGTACCCCCCTGCATAGTTACTGCACAAAACCTGTCCTCTAACCTGAGTGGGCAAGATGGAGTTTGTACTAGAAAATCTAGAAACGTACACTGTGGCCCAACTCAGGGAGTTTTGCCAGCGGGAGGGGGTGTACTGTCCCCCAGGAGCAAAGAAGGGTGCACTCCAAACCAGCTTAAGGGCTTGGGGGGAGGCACGCCGAGAAAGCAAGGCTGAGGAGGAAGACAGGGATGGAGAGCCTGACCCCGAGGGGGCTGAGATGTACCAACCTGAGGTGGGGAACCTGTCAGCAGGGCCCAGAACCATTTCTAGGAAGGGCAGCAGTGCCTCTAGCGGTGGCTTGTCTGAAGTGGAGCTAACAGACCGGAGGGAGAAAAGACAGCTCACATGGGACTTAGCAAGGCTGGAAAAGGAGAAGGAGGAGCAGAGGATGGCCCATGAATTACGACTGAAAGAAATAGATCTTCAGATCTTGAGAATCGGGGCACAACCTGTTCCTAATGGTGGCAGCATACCGGAAGCTCCACAGGAGCTAGAAGTTTATTTACCCCAGGATGACATCACCAGGGTGTCTGAGGAGGCATTGGGGTGGGAACCTGAAGGGGGTAGTGCAGGGATCTCCCAACCCAGCGAGGTGGGAGAAGTGGCAGATAGCCCAGCTAGGTCCCAGGGAGAGAGGGTTGTAGGGCCTCACGACCTATCTGTAGGAAGGCGTGAGACGGGGAGGTGTCCTGAGGTGCCCCAACCGAAGTCTCAGGGCCTGGAGAGTTCCGCAAGGGAGCCCCAGGTTGGGAGCCTAGGCTGTCCCGATGTGCCCTCCAGTGCAGGGGAGCCCCTAGTGTCAGGAGGACCCAGGGCAACTGTAACCAGCGCGCCTGAGGTTCTGGGGTTAGCCCAGTTTCAGGGTTTAGGTCCTGGGCTGGGATGCCAGGCTCAGGGGTTGCCTGACCTGGCGGGTGGGGCCTCTGTTAACCGGGTCCCCCCGAAATTGACTTCCAGGGGTACTTTTCCCGTTAGGAGGGTGCTGAAATCTGGAAGGGGGTGCAGAGGGAGGAAGGTCTCGCCTCGGGCACCGACTCAGCCTAAGGGTTTAGACCCTAGGTTGAAGGATCAGTTGAGGGGTCAAGGCCCTAGACTGAGGAGGAAGTGTTGGTCTGAGGGTGCCTCGCAGGGTAGGGTGAGGAACCCCAGAAGAAGAGTTAGGGGGAGGAGAGCCTCGCCCCTGAAGGCTGGTCAGCCTAAGGGTGTGAACCCCAGGAGGAAGGACCAGAGGCAGTTTAGGACTGCAAGGAGGAGGACCGGAGTGGTCAACGGGCACAACAGGCCTGGGGCTACTGCCCCCCACTCCGCGAGATCACCCGGGCCAGAGACATCTGGACGGCCCAGGGGCCGGTCCTGGCCACAACTAGCTAGGGAGCCCCAGTGGGGTGGTTTTGTTGGACCTGGGAGGTTCGTTAGGGAACCATTGGGTTCCAGAGCGGAGGAGAACTTGCGGGAGCTCCTGCCGTTGCGGGCCGGCGTCCACCTTTTCTCGCCCCAAGCAGGGAAGTCCATCAAGGCATTGATCGGTCTACCCTGGCTTTTGGCTGGAAGGGGGTTATGTAGGACTTGGCCCTTTTTCCCTCATTTGTTTTCCTTTTTCATGTTGCTGCAGATTCAGGGAGCCATTTTACCTACCCCTGAAACTTCTGTCTGAGGGCCTGAAGCACAAAATGGTGGCCACCTGTGACATCACCAGCATCCACTGGAACCTGCTAGCACCTTCCAGAACATTCCAGAACCCTGTGACAGTTGGAGGCGGTTTAGAATGTTGGGAAGCTAAGAGAGAGAGTTGGCAGTTGGAGCTGGCAGTTGGCACCTGACTGGTGAAGAGTGAGCAGCACAAACGTGAAGGAGGAAGGAGTGAAGCAGCAGGGGTGGAAACTTGTGCCTGGAGTGGGGTCCATAAACCCACCCTTGATACTAGTCCCTACTGACGGAGCCCAGCCTAGAGCCCTGTGTGGGAAGAAGTCAGAAAAACCATCCTGAGGACCTGGACAGCAGGAACAGGCCTTAGAAACAAGAGAACAGCAAGATCCTGACCTGGAAGCTGGTTTCCCTGAAGTCCGACGTCGAGTAGCCTAAGACCTGGAGCCCGAGGTGGAGAAGCGGCGCTGACTGGAAAAGCAGACGTCGTACCCGGAGCCGCCAGAGGTCGAGAGAGGGCGCCGTCAGAGGTCGTGAGGAATACCAGAGGTCGAGGAGGAAGTCACCCGAGGTCGAGTGAGCGGCGTCATCGGAGGAGTGAAGTCCGCCCTCCGGAGTCGTCGGAGACCGAGGTGAAGGGTAACGGAGGTCGGGAGTGAGGATCGCACTCCGGAGTCGCCGGAACCTGTGAGAATCGTGCCGGAGGTCGGGAGTGGAGGTCGCACTCCGGAGTCGCCGGAAACCTGTGAGGAGCACCGGAGGTCGGGAGTGAGGATCGCACTCCGGAGCCGCCGGAAGCCGACATCGAGGCAAGGCCGGCCGACGTCATCGAAGCCGAGGTCGCCATCGGACCGGAGCCGCCCGAAGTCGACATCGAGTAAGACTGCCCGACGCCATCGAATCGGAGGTCGAGATCGAACCGAGGCCGCTGACATCGAGACCGGATCCGCCTGCCGGCGTCGTCAAAGAACTGACATTGTGCCGAGGCCGCCGACATCGAACCGGAACCGCCTCACGGCATCGAAACGACTCCAGCGGCGTCGGAGCATCAGAAAAAGGGCAGTAAGTGGAGTAGAGGGCGCCTAAGGCCCTGTGGAGACCTGAGAGACTGCTCTAAGGGGCTAGGGAGGTGCTGGAACCAACCTGACTGTGCCAGGGGTGAACTGGGACTAATCTAGAGAAGTTGTGTGGAGAGAGAGAGCCAGGTCTCTGGTATTTTCCCCCTTTATCTACCTCAGTTTAGGCCTCAGCCTTGACCAAGCCAGGGAGTAGACACCCCCAAGCCTTCCACATCCCCACAAGCTGTGCCTGGGCCAAATCAGCCCTTAGGAATTCAAAAGTGATCTGAATCCATGAGTGTCACTGTCAGCTTTTGAGTATTTATTAGGGGCACTGTATTTATTGTATTTAACCTATTTATTGTTCCACTGTATTTATTGGTCCACAGTATTTATTGATGCACAATATTTATTGGTTACAGTATTTATTGCCTCAGAATATTTAATTGCCTGTCTGTATTGCACTTTTATTTATGCCTTCAGTATTTATGATCACCCCTATTTATTGAATCATTAAGCCAGTATTTATTTGTCCTGCACTTTCTAAAAAGTTTGTATATTGTGATTGTTATTTATTTTCTCCAATCAGCAACTAAGAGAAAAAGCAGATAAAGAAAGTTATTTTCATAATTTTTACGGTGTAGAGTCGTTTTTGGAACGGATGCACGCATGGTTATTGTTTGGGTATGTTGTATGCTTAGCACGGAGCCTGATTCCTGACCACTCGAGCCAAGCTACCACAGTGTGTCCAGAAGACCACCACCACCCCTTCTAGTGTGGGAGTGGTTTTCCAACAGTGTGTTTTTTAACCGTGAAGTAATCTATGTATTGTATGTCCAGGGTTATTGTTCTGTACAGGAGTCAAAAATGTTTATATGTGTGTAACTTTATTTGTATGTTACCCTTGTGATCTTATATATGGTGTCTTATGTTGTTTCCAGCCCTGATGAAGTTCCATCAATTGGAACGAAACGCGTTGGCTGTTGTCCTGTGTACATCTACCAATATTTGAAGATGAATAAAGGATTTTCTAGAAAAATGATGACCTTTTCGGATGTGTGACTTCATTCCTGGTGCCGCCTCTACTTTTCTTCACATGTTGATTGTGTAAAGTATTGTGAGTCCCAAGGTACCAACATGTTTTCGTTTTGTGTTCCAAAGTACTTACAGGTCTCGGAGTGTGGTGACACCTTGAGTATTGAGGTATGTTAGTTTACCTTGGGTGCACCACTACTGTTTCTTTCAGGGTAAACAAGAGGTGGCATGACTTCATTATATTGCTGTGCTCACCTGTTCACAGACACTAGCTTCTCAGTGTATTTCTCATTCAAGTTGTGGGCTGGTGTGTTCTTTTTTTCCTTGTGTCCAAGTGGCATAGTGGGTCTACCAACTGGGCAGTACAGGGCTTACATATGTGCGGAGTAATCTAGCTGCTACTCATGATGCATTGCCTGATATGCACTGTGACCTATTGTTTTTGTGCTCATGTGTCAGATGTATACAGGAGACTGGTGCATTTCGGTTTCTTCTCCTTGCCCACAGCATCATCATCCGAAACAGATGGAGACACCTGCACGGACCTGGAGGAGGGACCCAGCGACAGTGCCACCATTGCTGTCGAGTCCGAGCGAGCCAGTGGCACGGAGGGTGAGGGGAGTCAGTCCGAGGACATGTCTGGAGGCGATACCACCTACGACACCGACGGGTCCGACGCGGACTTCCTCGAGGAGGCGGAGGCTGCTAAACCACCTGGCAGCAGCCCCACATCTGTCCCTGCCTCCTCCGTTACCATCTCCACCCTCCCAGTTGCTCCCGTCCCTTCTGTCCGTGCAGAGGCCCACCATGTCTCCTTCGGCCCAGGCACCGCACCCCCTGCCCCTGTCACCTCTGCTGCCCTCAGTGAAGAGTCTGTGGACATACTGCGTCAGTTGCAGGTTGGGCAGGCATCGGTGCTGAATGTCCTCCATGGCCACACTAAACTGCTCACACAGATGGTGTTGTTCATGGAGGGCATGTCAGCAACGATGTGTGACCAACGCAAGATTCTGCGGTTCATGGACTCTTCCCTGACGGCAGCAGTTACTCTCCTGCAGCGCTCCGTCCCCCCCCTACCCCGGACCCATCCACACTTCCCTCTCCCATACCTGTCCAACGCACACCCAGACAGTCACGAGCACGCACCCCACCAGACACAGGCAGCATACCCCCAAGTAAGGCGAAGCGCACACCTCCTGCCACGCACACTCAGGGGGGTGTAGGCACACTCACAGGGTCTTGGGACAGACTACATACACGCAGCCACAGTCGCAGTACGCAGTCCTCACAACCCTGTCCCTGCAAAACCACTCCCCTTGACTCCCCTGCCAAACGCTCACCCAAGCAGCTCTTTCTGGGTGAGCTGGACCTCGCCCCCGCTAAGCCACCACCCCACAAGCAGGCGAGGAAGTCCCCGGGCACGGGAGTTGAGTCCCCCACCACATCGACCCCCTCCCCCAGGAGCACTGCACCCCATCGCTCGCCCACCACACCCTCCCTTGACCCTGGGGAATCCTCAGGTGCAGGGGTTAGGCTGGACGTACTTGCAGCGGTGTGCAGCGCCGAGCTCGCCTCCACCATCGGCGCTGACCCACCCCCTGTGGTGGAGACGTCCACCCCTGCACCTACCACACCTACCCTTCCCCCTCCTGCCCCTGCGGTGCCTGGTACTGCCCCAGATGATGCCCCACACCGTTCGACAAACCTGGAGGTTCATTTGTGCAGGCAAGCTAGGGGTAGACGCGGTCCCCTACGTCCACCCTTGGACTTTACATACGGACTGTCCATTGGCCTGTGTAAATAGTCTATTTGTTGAATTGTTTTTTTTGTGCTGAATAAAGCCTTTTGTTTTAGTTTCCGAACCTGGAGGTTCATTTGTGCAGGCAAGCTAGGGGTAGACGCGGTCCCCTACGTCCCCCCTTGGACTTTACATATGGACTGGCCATTGGCCTGTGTAAATAGTCTATTTGTTAAAAAAAAAAATTGTGCTGAATAAAGCCTTTTGTTTTACTTTCAACACTATTACATTTCAGGTACTTGATGTTGGTGATGAGGCTCCTGGACTTGGTGTTCTGGTAATGGGTTAGGGTTCTGAGAAATGTTTTTGTATGATGGTCATGAGGTGGACCATGGTATCTGTGTGCCATCACAATGTCTCTGCAAAGAATCATTGGTAGTGTGTGTTCATTTTGTTTTGAGACATTGTCCCAAGGAGTGTTCCTTCCTCTGTAGCACCTGACTTCTTCCCTGCAAACAGTTGCACAATTGTTGTGCTGACCTGTGTCAACATTTCCTTTGTTGGTGACGGATCCCTTCAACAATGGCCATGCCTGCTCACCGATGTCTCCTGCTGAATCGTCTGTGCCATCCTTGCTAGTCACTGTACTTGTGTTTTGAGTATGTAGAAATGCCTTCAGGGACAAATTCACCCTTTTCAGCACTATGCACGTGTGTAATCACGGCCTACCACACAAATGGTACTTGTTATGCAGGGTATATGGGCACCTGACTCACAAATGTGGGCATTGTATCTAGGGGAATTCCACCCTATTCCTTCCATGAGAGACAACATCTTGGTGGTTGGACCAGCACCTGGACATTCCTATCACTCCTGGGATGTGCGCGACAGTGTGTGTTCCCTTTGGCTATCTTAGTTTTGTAGGCAGTTACATGACTATACAGTCTTGTGGCATGATATCAGGGTGTGTATTGTGCTGCATCCGCCATGGGTGGGTAGGCATGTGTTATTTGTCCTCACACCCACATGTGGTGTGTCATGCAGTGGGTGAAAGACATCCATCCTCCTGGGAGTGGGACACTGCTGTCAGTGATGTGTTGTTATAGCACTATCATCATAGTCCAAAGTTAGGGATGCGTCCATACCATTGGAGAAGTGTAGCTCGCTGGTTAGAGGAGGCATACCCTGAAGCAGAGGTCAGACCCGGGACCAGGGTTCAATTCCCGACGCGGCAGGGTCCGGAGCCCAATTGTCCACGGACTCGATAATTCTCGCTTCGGTGCCCACTCTAAGCACGAGTTCACACTATGCAGCTCTGGGCAACAAGCTTGCTTAATCTCCACAACGGCCCCCCCCCGCGGCGGGATGCCTGGCTTTCACCTTGGGGATGCCCAGTACGGGTTATCTCACAGGGAAAAACCAGGACGGGTTCCCAATGCAAGCGCCAAGATGCCCAAGGGTAAGTTGAGCGCTATATAAGAACACATAATAATACCATCATGTAGGTGTGGTCATCTGATAATGATGTACACCCCCACATATCTCTGTCCACTGCTGGTAGTCATATGCACCCACCCCTCATATTGCAGGCCACTGCTGGTAGTCATATGCACCCACCCCCATGTCTCTGTCCACTGCTGGGAGTCCTCTGCACCCACCCCCAAGTCTCTGTCCACTGTTGGGAGTCCTCTGCACCCACCCCTCATATTGCAGGCCACTGCTGGGAGTCCTCTGCACCCACCCCCATATGTCTGGACACTGCTGGTATTCATCTGCACCCACCCCTATATGTTTTGTCCACTGCTGGTATTCATCTGCAGCCACCCCCATATGGCTGGAGACTGCGGGTATTCATCTACAGCCACCCCTATATGGCTGACCACTACTGGGAGTACTCTACAGCCACCCCTACATGTCTGGACACTGCTGGCATTGATCTGCACCCACCGTACTCCCGCATTCATTGCGTGTGTACGCCCCGTATCACTATCGTACTGGTGCCGTACCTGTACGTGTGAAACGCACCCTACCACCGCATTCATTGCGTGTGTACGCCCTGTATCACTATCGTACTGGTGCCGTACGGGTACGTGTGCAACGCACCTTACACGTCCACTTCTGTTGTTGCGGTATGCAGGGGTTGCTGGACCCGCCCCCCCAAGTGACCAGACACTGGTGGTAATGTATGGGCTCCATATTATAGGTTTGGCTTTGGGTATGGGGTATGTTTCCTGCCCCTCACACCCCCCCGGCCCCTGGGTGGTGTTCTCACCTTCTGCGGCGTGTGCGTCGGTTTCGGTGCACCAGGTCGTAGGCTAAGAGGACCGGGATGACACGTACGATGGGGTTCATGGCGTGCACGTCGCGTACCGGGGCTCCGTTTGTAGGACTCTGCTTTTACGGCTGTTTTTGGCTCCCGTAAGAAAAGAGCCGTACGGAGTGCCGTAGGGACAAATCGTACTTGCGTGGCCGGAAACCGCTGCTTAAATACGTCCGGACGTCGCGTACAGACTGTTCCGGATCAGAATCGGGTTTTTTTTACCCGTACAGCCTTTTTTACGATTCGTACGAAAAGAGGCTTTCGGTACAAATCGTACTTCCTAGGTTGTAAGGAAAGTTTACCGGGTACGAGTCGTACGGAGAAAACGCTCCGTACAACGATTCGTACAGCCTTTTTCCAGGATTGGAATCGGCCCGTAGTGTATTGCTGATGAAGAACAAGTAGATAAACAAAATTGCAGTATTTTGCATAGGTTTTTGATTGTTAACTAAAGTGAATGTTCTGGTCTCTGAAGAACTAGAAAAAGGATAGGATCCTGCAAGTAAATCTGGATGAGTGTGAAAGGGTCAATCACCTCCAGAATAAAATGATCGCCCATTATTCAGGCCGCAAACATTGCAAATCATCTCAAGCAAGTTCCCAAATTATAGTTCAACACCCTCCCTCACTGTCTGCCACTACACCACATGAATCATCAATCATCACTCACAATCACTCAATAATTACTCATTGGTGTAATGGTTACCTCTTCCAATCCAAGCATGGTGATGGGTACACTATCTCTCCTTTGATGCAAGCAACAGATTGGAATTTTGCAATCTTGTAAATCAAATGATTGTCTGGGGTAGCATTCCTAAGTGATGAAAAAACAGAAGGATCATAGGAGTGGACCATACAGGTTAATTTTCGCTAAACAAGTTTGCAAAGGTCAGTCACATCTAGGGAAAAAAGGATTGACGATCATTCAGGCCCCAAACATTGCAAATCATCTCAAACAAGTTGCCAAATTGCATTTCAACTCCAGGACCCTCCCTCACTGCCTGCCACCGACCGAATCATCAATCATCACTCACAATTAATGCCGGGCAGGGAACTCTGCTCCGCCAGCGGAGTTTACCCTACTCCGCGCTCCATTGAGAAATAGGAGTTCAGGCAAAACTCCGACTCTGTGGTGGAGCGAAGTTAGCCGGCCCCTCCACCCTCCTTAATTTTATGATTAAAAAAGGCACTTACCTGCTGTGGCGTCTCTGGGCTGCCTCTTCCTCGCCATGGTCTCTCTCTCGTCCTCATCGTCCTCGAAAACCCTATGTTGTACGTCTTCCGCGTGCCCATGAGGAGGATGGCGAAGCGAGGAGAGACCATGGCGAGGAGGAGGCAGCCCAGAGATGCCACAGCAGGTAAGTGCCTTGTTTAAATAATTAAATTAGGGAGAGTGGAGGGGGGCAGAGTTCAACTGAGTTTTTTTTCCAACTCAGTGGAACTCCGCGTAGTGGCACTATGCCAGCTCCGCCTGGGCTTACTCACAATTAATCACTCACTGTTGCAATCGTTGTAGTCACCTCTTCCAATCCAAGACTGGTAGGTTAGATAGTAGGTACACAATTCATCTTTGACACAAGCAACACATTGGAACTTGGTATTGCCATTTTTGTAAATCAACGATCTTCTGGGGCAGCTCTGCTAGTGCTAAGTGATGCAAAAAAGGGTAGGCATGCGAAGGAGGCAGGCATTGTCTCCAATGTCATGAAGGAATTGTGGAGGCTTCAATGCACACTGGTCCAACTGCAATCCGGCAATATATGTGACTAGAAAATGGTAGGGCAGCATAAATCGAGAAATAATTCAAAAGTTCTATGGGGGCACTGGCATACTCAGTCCAGGAAGAAGAGTGTGTCCTCAAACTCACCCAGAAGTTGGTCAACTAACACACTTGAAGCTGACCAATCCTCCTCCTCTTCTGCTGTTTCAGGAATAGTGTAATAGTGTGGTATGAAATGTTGGTTCATTTTGATCATAGTCAATGGTTCCACGTTTAGAGGTGAGAGACTGGTCCTTCTCACTGTAACAACAGCACCAGCTGCACTGAAAACACGCTCAGCAGACACACTGGCTACAGGACAAGCCAGATACTTTATTGCCAGCCTGGTGAGCTCTAGCCATTGGTGCATCTTCCCATACCAATACATTAATGGGTTTTGAACCACATAGACCTCTTTTGGATCATCCACAAACTCTTGGAACATTCTGTGTAATAGTCATTGGTGCTGCCTCCTGCTCGCCCTCTTTTGTCATTGCATCTGCACTGGACTTAAGCCCTGCCAATTGAAGCCAATACAATAAAGAGGTTGGGTCGGTCCTTCTGTTGCTGTTGTTGCCAGTGTTCCGGTTGATGGTCTTGTTGGCTGCTAGGAGACAAGACTGCCCTCTCTGGAAGTTGAAGGCAGCACCCCAGAACTGCAGGGTGGGACTCTAAGTTTCAGCCATTCTTCTTCCAGGCGTTCGGCTTGCTCAATAATCCATCTCTTATATTTTGATATATTCGCTTCAGAAAAAGGAATGAAAGTGGGCAGATTTGTTTTTGTACAGTGGATCAAGTAGTGTGGCACAGATATACTGTTTGGACAAGATGATGTCATTTTGCAACCATTCATTACAAACCAAGCGAAAAGGTAAACTCTCAAACAAAACATGTGCTTCTGTGCTTGTATTCACACCTGTGGGGGTGAACCTTTCACACACCTTCTTTACCTGGTACTGTAGCAGATGCAACAGGATAGCTTGGCCCATTGTACTATCCTCCTTGCTAACTTCCAGTGTGAAAACCTCAAAAGGGAGTAGCATCTGTGTCAGGCATTTACCTAGTACCCATTTGTCTTAATCCATGGTCATAGCTTTCTAAATTGTATTCCCTTCTCTTTGAATGACAGTCATTGATTTGTTTGTACTGCTCAAGCAGACGTTCCAACATGTAATAGGTAGAGTTCCAACGTGTTGGCACCTGCTGTATCAGGGCTTTGACTGATGCTCTATTCGCATGCTGAATAATCCGCAACTGTATCCAGAATTTAAAATAATGACTGAAATGAGTGCAGATTCTTCTGAAGGTGGTCAGTATGTTGCTATGTCTTCTTTTTGAGAAAGTCTTGCACCACCAGGTTAATGCAATCAGCCAAATACAAGCTCCTGAAATAGCCACCGTCTGACATGGTCTTGACTATGTTACTGTTATTGTCCGTGGCAACAAATCCAATTCGGAGACTGCCGGGTCGCAGCCCTTTATACACCTTGCTGTTAAATTTGTCTAAGATGTTTCCAGCTGTATGTGATTTCTCCATGGCAAACATGGCGACAGATGCGTGCCGCCGAAACATTTAAAACTTTCCTCAGGCCAAGACCTGCAGGTATCTTATGCTTTACCGCCGCAAAACAGATCCAGTGTGCAGAGATACACATGTAATCAGTCACCTGACAACTGGTCCACATGTCTGTCGTCAGGTAGATAGTGTGGACAACACTTTGCTGCAAAGCTTGTCCAACCAACTGCAGCACATCGTCCAGCGCTAACATTTTTGACAGCTTCCCATTGTACAAACGTGTGGTTGGGTGGCTGCACTCGTAGGTCTTCCCCGGCCTAAACATGTCTGTAATAGCAGCCTGGGAGTTTCTTCTTTTCTGGGGCCACTGACACAGGCAACTTTCGAGACTTAAGGGGTCGGAGACTCAAAGTGCGTCATGGTGGGACAGTCACTGTATGCCGTGGTGTCTCCATCCCACTCTGAGCTTTCTTGTGGGATTGTGAAGTCGCTGAGCTGGGCGATTCTGCATGAGCACCGCTGGGGACAGGGCTGCTTTGTGAGAGGATGTTACACTCTTCTTCCTCATTATCACCTCCCACTGTGATTGGGCTAGTAGCTGATGTTCCCTGGCTCTCCTCACCCCCACTACCACGTACAGCAATTTTTAAAGGTGCTCCTCCCACTTAATTGGGTGGTGTTTATTCATATGAGTCGTTTGTGCTTCAGTAATATATTTTGTACCAGGTTTACCTCAATGTACATTCATGTGGAAAACACTGCATGCTGCAAGGTACCCCCTCTTTTCTAACTGCAAAAAAGTCCCAAACAGGGGAGAAGAAATTTTTACTTTACTGTGCCACTGCCAATGCCTGAAAAAGAACTGGAGGTAGGAAAGCGTGTTGTTGATTGCCTCTCTGCTGTGAATACTTCTCCTGAGGAAGGGTTAGTGCAGGTCTCAGCCGGGGCTTTGCAAAGATGGGAGCTGGCGGTGCTAATTGTTCAACATCCCTCGGAGTAGGATGAATAGCAATGTCGGACTCCTGTATCACCCCACAATGTCTGCCTGGTTGTTGTCATCCTCATCATCCACTTCCATAAGTCTATGGCTTTAAGGAACTTTTCTTTTCCCTTGCCTCTCCTGTTGTCTCCTAGACTCTGCCGGGGTCCACTCCATGTCCCTATCCTCATCATCAGAAGTGGTGCTTGGAGAAGATGGTGGAATAGTGCCCTTCCTTTTCCTTGATGGAGATCTGAGAGCCAATGATTCTAAAAGAGAAGGTTTTTGCTCAGAAGGAATCTCAACCTCCAGTTCTGCTCCAACATCAGGAAAATTTACTATTGGTGGCTGCGGCTGCTGTCCACTTTGCTCTGTTTCCTGAAATGATTGGGTACTACTTTGCAAAAGGGACAAATCAAATTCAGTGTCGCTGCTCGTCTGCATCGTCAGGATTGCAGTGGCCGCCTCACTGACAGACATGGTCTAAGGTTAGGGTGCTGCTGTTGAAGCGGGAGTGCTGCTCTCAGCTTGCTCTCCGGAGGCCAGTGCGTCAAGCACGCGACGTGGTGGTCCAAAAAAGTTTGGGGCGACATGCCACTGGTGGGAAGCTGATCCTTCTCACTGACCACTTTCGTGGAAGCATCTTTCTTTGGGGCCAGCTCATCTTCAAGCTCTCAGTTGGCAGTTGCACTAGCTGTACAAGCAGAAGAGGTTTGAGGACTGACGTGTGACTGCACAGGCCTTCTGTTTGGTAGTACTGCAGGTAATGTCTCTTCTCTTGTGCACCTAAAAGCAAACAAGCAAGAAAAACATTTAGTGTGAAATATAGTTTTGTTTGCAATTTGAATTATTACAGACAAAGGCAATAGTAGTGTGGTTGTTTACTTGGGTAATAATAACCACTTTAAAGTCAAACCACACCACCATACCCTAAAATCCGGTTCACCATCAGATTAACACAGAATATATAGAATGATAGAGCTTTCTTTTATGCCCATATATTCTGAAGGAGCCCGTTGTGGCACTCAGGGAACTGCATAGGTAAATGGAATAGTAATCTTTTAAAAATGGAGGTTAGTGGCCATTGGCAGGCATAGTGGTCCAGGGGAAAATGGCATAATCATCATAACACAAATGAATGATGCACCTAAAGTGCACCGCAGCCAGGGTGTCCAGGAGAAAATTTAATTATATACCTAATAAACTGGATGCTGGTGCACGCCTGTGCGTCTATAGTGGATGGATGGATTGACCTCGGCAAAATGGAAAAAACTAATTTAAATAAAAAATACATACATAAATCATTTTAAAAATTCACATTTTAATTTAATTTAACATTTAAATGTAAAAAAGTGAAAACAATAAAAAAAATCAAAATTAAATTACAAAATATTAAAAGATAAAAAAACTAAATACAAATTTAACAAGATAAAATAAAAATTCTAACTACAAAAACATATCAATAATTGCCGATGTTTATATGGGAGGATGAGAAAACACCTATTGGGGTGCAAAATAATTTAAAAAATACAAGTAATATATATAAACACTGTTCATCAAAATCATATTATTAATATACATACTACAATGATACTCAAGCATATTATTAAACTGATTTCTCATCCATCCATGCAAGCCTTTGGCAAAGGCACACTGGCTGGATGCACAAAATGCCACATGGTCAAACAACAGCACTGAGGAAGGAGGCATGGGGAACAAAGAACACATGCAAGCCTATGGCAAAAGCACACTGGCTGGCTACACACAATGACCGCCAGCAACATGGTCTCAACAACAATAACCAGCAAGGATGCATGGCTACAATAAAGACGACTTGTAGGCCTATGGCAAAAGCCCACAGGCTGCTACTTAAACTGGTAGCCAGCCACATGGTCACAACAACAAACAGGAGGCCTGTAAAACAAAGAACACATGCAGGCCTATAGCAAAAGCACACTAGCTGCCTACACAAAATGGCCACCAGCCACATGGTCTAAGAACAAGCAGGAGGCATGAAAAAAAAATAACACATACAGGCTTATGGACACTGACCATACAAAGAAATGGCCCCTGGCCACATGGCATGGGGAACAAAGACAAATAGTGGCATATGGCAAACACACTCACATGCTGGCCAGACACAGGAGGCAGGGGAAAACAGCATTAATTCAGCAATGGCAAAAATGAAATTTAACTGGGCTAAAACACACATCCTCCAAAGGCATCAACTATATTACCCCACCTATACACTGTTTAGAAGAAAAAAAACGTGAAATACCCAAAACAAAAACACATTTTGTAATTTAATCCGATGCCATCCATTGCCTGAATTATGTTTCAATTCAACAGACACCACAGAAACAGTTGTTTCATGCGCACATGACTAGTACTGGCCCTACAGGCTGGAAGGTACATTGCCAGACGAGGCCACATAGTGAATTCAATGAATATTGCAAATTTATTAACAAACATGGATACAATGTACTAAACTATGCATCATTTTTCCTTTACAAAACAAGAAAAACTACATGCAAAATAATAACAAGGCTGTTACTGAAACTGCAGGCCACCCACCACAATACATTTTAAAAACCAGATAACAGTACAAATAAATCCTGGTGCAATCCCCAATTGAACAAACAACACCCTTATACAACACTTTTTGAACTTACTTGTGAAGAGTCAAACACAAATCCTTAAATCCAATGGTATATATGCAGCAGAAAAGGAGTAATCTTTCCAGCTCCAAATCCAAATGAAAAGTGACCAGGAGATGGACAATGCACTGAAAGGGGCCTGCTGGATAGGAACAGGAAGTTGGCCTCTCAGCTGCTTCTCAAGCACAAAGGCTGCTCGAGGGGTACGTTCGGGATTGGCACTACATTGGTGCCGTCGTGGCCGGAAGCGGTGCAAGCGAACGCTAAGTATCACGCGAGCTTGCTAATTGCCCAAGTGTCAAAACAATTCTGGATCACGCTAACGGAAAGCAGAATTCAGGAACCCCTCCTCAGAGTGTCCGCATTATGCAGACTCTGCGAGCAGAGCAGATTTTACTACCCGGGCCTACTCATATTGTCATTGGTACTATCACTGGCATCATGTAACAGAAAATCTGAGTGGAGGAGGCGCTACTGGAGGTAAGTGTTTGTTTTTCAGAACTTATGGGTTTAGACACAGCAACACTGGAGCTATTCGACCAAAGACTATTTTCCAAAAAGAGAGCTGTCCCTCTTCTCCAGATCACTGAATTTACTTCTTTTTCCCAGCATATTAAATCCTAACTCGATCACCTGCTTGTATGGATGAGTTCTTACCACTATTCCTGTTGTCATAGTTGCAGTTCATCTTTTATTGCTTTTCAGACACTTTATGTAACTGAACATTAGTCCTGACATGAGGAATATTTTTCCATTTCTTCCATGCCTTGAACCAATATTGTAACAACCTAGTAAAGGCCAGACTGTCACAGAGTAATTCAAATGGTGTTTTTCCTATTGTCCTACGTGTGAGTGGTGCGTTACGACTATAATCTGGTTCTCAGTGCCACCTCAACATGGACATGAGATGTAAGCACCATTTGAATGGTTTCTTTGATGAGCCAATTTGCTCTTTCTGCTTTTTCATTGCTTTGTGGATACCATGAGGATGTAACAAGTTCAATGCCAATGATCTTAAGAAAGTTCAACATTTATCTGGAGGTTAAATGAACCTCATTGTCACTAACCAGATGGGGGGGACCCTCCTGACAAAAATCACTTTAAATAAGTTTAGAAATTCCATAGTGTTTAGTTGGGACACATGTTGGAGGGAGGATTCATTACGGGTCAAGGAAGCTAGGGGCGGTACTTAGAGCCCCGGGAGCCACCACAGAACTGAGCAGGAGAGTGACTCAGGGACAAAAGGGGCACCTTAATTTGAGCAGGGGTGCCTGGGAACGCTTGCTCTAAAACTGAAGAAAACAGACATGTGAGACATGGAATGGGAGACTGAACACAATGGCAGTTTAATGAGAAGATGCAACTTCAAAGAAACTGCAAGACAAAGGCATACAATACAAAATACAGAATTCAGATAATCACATGGAGCTCATCATGATACCCTCCGTATCTGCACTATTGTACTGTCAGAGAGAAAGAGAACACATTTATAAGTGCAATTGAAGAAACAGGTTACACCAAGGAGAAACGTTTCAGAGTATAAGAACTCTGTTACCTAGGAACTCTCACGTTTACTCTAGAGCAAGCATTCCTGCAATTACAATGAATACATTATGTAAATACAAAAAAGGAGAAACAAATAAAGAGAACAATGGTTAAACATAACAGGACATTTCATATGGGTAAAATACAACATAATGCTAAGCAGACGCAAGAGCTTCTTTGCTCTTGGGGAAAACTCTACGCAGTCTGTAACCCACATACAGACAGCGAGGTAGTCCGTCGATGACTGTGGGTGCTCCCTATTTATACTATTTTCTGGGCTCCTTTGCACGCAACTTCTACCCAAAAAAGCCTCGTCTGCAGTATTTACCAGACATGTCGTCATTTACCCACTTAATGCTGACAATGAACTAGGTGAAAAGGTCAGTGTCTCAGGCCAATCGCTTGTCGTAAATTTCACAGATATTGTACGCGAAGCAGAAAATATAAACAGATATTGTGAGTGAATCGAATATAGACATATATAAATCTCCTCATTTCTCCTAACTTGACGCTCTGCGGTTGCCACTTCCTTAAAAGCGGGAAACCTGCTCAGGAAACAAGTGCCATGCCAGGATGCAGCTTACTGTATGTCGAAGTCTCAAGGGTATGCTGAACTTTGATTCCGATCACAGAGCGGTAGGGTGGGGGCTACTAGTTCGGAGCAGAAGGCCTCGCAGAAAGAGGAACTGAATCTGAGGTGGGTCAGAGTTGGGTCAGACCTGCCATCAGCCTGCAATACACTGAAATGGCAGAGGTATGGTCAGTCTAACAAAGGCCTATATTTCGAATAGAAGGGCCTGTAACACAGGACCCACTGGTCAATTTAATACGGCCTACAAATTAGGCTGGCAGGGCAAGGGACTCATACTTCAGCTGTGGCCAGAAAGGGCCAGGGGCCACCTATGATACAAAATCTACCCTCTCTCACACAAATGTAACTTTCACCCACTTGCTGTAATTATTTATAAGTGCAACAGTATAACACCTTTCTGGCAAGAGGGCATTAATGAGTCCAATAAAGTCAATGCCAACTTTAAACAAAAGTTCCTTCTGGTAACTCTACGGATGTCATAAGCCAGTTACACTATTTCACTGTTTTGTCAGCGCCTTTGCACATGGTGTATTGGCTAAGATATATTTCTACATCTCTATCCATTAATGGCCAACAGAGGGCCATACATGCCTTCTTTTTTGTGCCTCTTATACTCTCATGTCCCTCATGGGATTCAGTGATCAGTTTAGCTTTGAGAGAACTAGGTGGCAGTAACATATCACCACCTGCACAATATCTTCCTAAATGGTAAGCTCTATGTCTTCATTGTTATCAGAGAACCCTGCGACACTTAAATCGTCATCCTCTTTCGACTCATTCTCTTTATTCCCACATGGGGCACGTGACATATAATCCCCAGACACATTATATCGTCCTGAAATATGTACCATCTTGAACCGATACTCTTGTAGTTTGCAAGCGGATTTTGCTACTCTAGGGGGCATTCTTGCTGTATCCAAACCTTCCACAATGCTCACTAATGGTTTGTAATACAAATTCTCTGCCCCGTAAGAAAATTTTAAATGACAGCCCACACACAAGCCAATAACTCATACTTGATGGCTGAATCTATTGTTTATGGCACCCCAAGTTTGCGTAAGGCAAAGGCAATGACACAGGTACCTTCCTTTGATTTTTGACTGATTACTGCACCTTAGCCGATTTGGCTTACATCGAAAGTGACTGTACACTGTATGATTTCGATGAAGTATTTCAATTATGGGGCCTTTTCTAATTCCCCTTTTAACTCAAACATGCTTGTTTCACATTCCTCACTCCAAACAAACTCAACATTATTGTCTGAATGGATTGCAAATAAGTTCTACATTTTCCGTATAGTTGATAAACTGTGCGTAGAATTCACACGTTCCCCAAGAACAATGACAACTCCATTCTGTTGCAGGGTGAAGGTGGTTTTAAGATAGCTGAAACCAAAGATGGCTTGGACACTATTTTCTCCAGTTACATGCTTTAAATTACTTAACGCTGTTTCGTTTTTGTAATTACACTTTCCCTCTGCAGCGTTAACTCACTTTCATGTACCGTTTGAAGTACTTGTTTCAAAATGTCCGCATGTTCTCTGGCAGTTTCACTATATATTAAAACATCTTGGAAGCTCTTGCCTCTGCCATTCCTTCAACTAGTCTGTTCATAATGTGTTGAATAACAACTGTAGCTGAACTGAGGCCGAATGGAACACTGCAAAATAGATACGTACCCTTTGATGTGATGAACACAGTATATATCCTTGAGTCTTTGTGTAGAAGCACATGATTGTTTGCAGAACTAAAGTAAATGGCTCTTTCTCCCCATTTATTTAATATCTATATGGCACCCTTGATCCAGTCACTCAAGGACAAAAACGTGCTGGTTCTCAACTATGCTGATGACCTTCAGCTCCTTCTTAGGGTTGATAGTTCCAACAATTCTATCACGGAATTCCAGGATACTATGTTATATATCCAAACTTGGATGGATCTCAATCATCTTAAACTGAATCCTGGTAAAACAGAGATAGCCATAAGCACTGGGGCCCTTATTTTTGGCCCTCAGAGCTCGTCTCTCCTCCCACCCCTTCCATGTCAGCTAAAACGCTAGGAGTACTTTTGGACAGTGATCTCTCCTTGAAAACCCAGGTCGGAGCTGTGGTGTCCAAGTGCTTCTTCCAAATGCGCAAAATTAGGAAAATCCACCGCTTTCTCACTCATGACACCTTGAATCAAGCCATGATCTCTACAGTCCTATCTCACCTAGATTATTCCAACTCTGTCTACCTGGGTATGCCCCACTACTTGTTCAAGCGCCTACAATTGGTTCAGAACCAGGCAGCGCGACTGATCTATCACCAACCCAAATGGCACACTGCCTCCCCACTGTTGAGGAAACTACATTGGCTTCCAATATCACAGCGCTGCGTTTTTAAGACCGGTTGCCTTATTTTTTAATCTTTGCATGGCACCAGCCCTGAGTTCATTAATAACTTGATACTAAGGTACTCTCCTACACGCAATCTAAGGTCCGCTCATCTATCACTTCTCATTACCCCGGGCTTTAAACGGGCACATCAAGGAGGTCGCAGATTCGCTACTCTCGCCCCCAAACTGTGGAATTCCTTTCCGCTTGAAATTCGATCTTGTACTGACCTTTTCCAATTCAGGAAATCCCTGAAAACCTGGTTGTTTACACAGGGTTAGCTTCTGCCTTCTGCCTTTTCTGTCTACCTTGGAGCCCTAACGCCATGAAGACAATCGGCGTACATGAGCTCTACAAATTCCCACTAACATTAACATTAAAGTAAAGAATGCTGAAGGTTTTAGCTTCACTTAATGTCATCACCATTTCATTGTTTAGGGGAAACAGGTGGAAGTCTGTTACCACACAACAATTGACTTGTAGGTCGATGCATATTCTAAACTTTCCATTTTTCTTTTTCACAATGATCACAGGAGATAACCACTCCACTATGTTAATTTGTTTGAAGACTCCGTCCGTGCACCACTCTCTTGAGACTGACTTGACCTCAGATGAAGCTGAAAGAGGTATACTTCTTAATTTCTATTTCACTGCTTGTGATTTTCCTTTAGAATGATTTGATGTGCAAAGTACTCTCAAACACACAAGCTTTTTGTTAAATACTGCCTTGTGCTCCTCTAGTCAGAACATTACATTCAATTCTTGTAGAATACAAATGCATTGTAGCTTACTGGGATTAAGACCATTTTAGAATTTTTTGCTCAACCTAGGCTTTTGAAATTACAGCAATGTACATCTTCGTTACCAACGTTCTTCCATTAAACATTAAGTGAGCAGTGAAGACCCCTGCCAACTTGATTTTGTGCATCCCATATGGTCTGGGTCCTATTCTCCTGCATGTTAACATTTCCTTGCTCTAAAGTTGTTCATAACTATTGTTAGAAATTATTGTTAATTTTGAACCTGTGTCAAACAAGACATTCACTACAGCTCCATTTATCTTTATGTTGCACTTTGGTTGGTCTCGTCATCTTTTTTGACAATAATAGCACTAATCAGTTCTCCAATTGTTCTTCCTCATGTTGTATTCATTTTTATCCTTGATAGTATACACTTTTTTACCTAGTGTTAACTAGCATGCCTTTAGGAAGTATCCTTTTTCCCAGCATCCCTTAAAAATCTTGCCCAAAGCAAGACGACATTTACTTGATGCCAATTGATATGTTAAACCACATCTATAGCAAGTAGATCTTCAACATGTTATTTATATTTCTTTGAAAAGATATCTTTTATTGAAATCATCATCTTTACATATCATATTAACTTCAGGATGTTGCAAACGTTTGACGCTTTAAGTAGACCTTTCCTCACTTTTGATGGTTGAAACTATCTTTTTCTAAGCTAAAGTACTTGTGGCACAAAATCTTTTTTTGGGCAAGTTGTGCACATGATGACTTGGTTTCCAATCATTTCTCCCAATCCATGTCCTTAAATGCACATATGCTTTCAAGAATTCTCAGGATTGTGATATATCCTTCAATGGTTGCACCAGGTGCCTGGTAACGATAAAAGTAGATGCATCTTTCCATGATGATGTGCACGATAGTGTCAAGGAGCGATTGCATTCTGACTTTCATTTAGCTAGTTCCATTCAACTACATCTTCTTTTCCACTGGAGCAAGATGGTCAAATAACCTCCTTCCCTCTATGCCCAGACAACTGTTTCCTTGCAGAAGAGAAACCAGTCCCATCTATGGCCTCAAGATGATTTGCAAGAAATGTTATCCACTGAGACCACTTCTCGGTTAGCAGTCTGGGTACATCAAGAAAATTACCAGGCATGGAGACAGCATTTATCACACCAGTTATGTTGAAGCATGGTTTTGAAACATGTACCGTAGTAACAAGCTAAGAAAATTTGGCAGACGTGCTGTAAACTGTTGTACAAACCACAAATAATTATGCTGAACTTGGTACGTTTTTCAATAAAAGAATACTGGTTATTATTTCTTTAAAACTCAACATCGTTAGTTGTCCAGAACAGTGGCTGGGAACATATTCACAATATACATTTGTGCCATGTGATTATTTTGCTGGAAGAATAAGAGTCACAGAGTCATTTACTTCTCTCTAGTGGCATGAAATGCAAATGTTCTGTGATTCTATATTAATAAAGACAACTATACATTGGGGGGGGGGGCGTCTAGAGAATCAGCCCACAATCAATCATACATGTAGTACAGAGAGAAGGACTACCAAAGCTCTCAATCTTCATACAACAAGAGATGGGGGCACTGATGGGATCCAAGTAGTGCACGCAATGTAGCGGTTACAGCGATGTGATCCCATCTAACATCGCCAAACTGATTTATTAAGAAAGGAGGAGAGTATTACTCAATGTTCAAAGGAACGCCAATAACTGACTAATTCAACTGACATAGAACGTTGGCGAAAACTGAAGCTTCTGGGGCTCGTGCACACACACTGAAAGGAGGGGAATGGAATGAAGATAAGGGCTCATAGCACATGTACAAAGTAAAGCATTAGACATTATAATCAGGGCAACTGGAATGATATAGCAGGGTTGATCAAATTAGAAAAGGTACATTATGCGGCACCTTTTTGTTTGTACCAATGTTTTAATTATTTTGTAATTTATACACATGGTAACACTGTCAGAAGCATTTTACCTCATACGTTTCAGTTTAACACCTAATAAAGCGCTAAGCAGCTGGAAGATGACCAGTCAACCTTAGAGAGCGTTCTTCCGCTGGACTTAGGGTGACCAGATTCTCAAAACAAAAAACGGGGACAGGTCATAGACATAGAAGTAGGACTAAGGTTTGCCGTAACAATCGACATAAAAGTAGGACTATTTGACAGCTGTCATAGACATAGAAAAAGGACTACAAGGACAGCTCCCTCCGCAGACCTAGATGAAGCATTACAGACGATATTAGTTTTTGTCATACCTCATGTGGGCTACATAATGACAGAGATTGTCATCAGACTTGCAATTATACATCTTGGAAGATCATGAGGGGCCTAATTCAGAGTCCTGCGGTTAGGGTACTTCATCAGAAACTTGACTGACTACCTTGTCTGCAAAACCCTCTGCTTGCCCACTCTATTTTGATTAGGGTAGGCTGCCTGCGCTCCAACGGCATTGCCCCTTCAGGCTCTGCTCACGGAAATTTCACTTTGACCGCCCAGCAGAGTATGGGCAGTTAGAGTAAAGGCATCAGACGGTCTCAATTATTTAGAGTGAACAATATGATGTGCCCTTCTTTCCGTCCATCACTGCCCAATAGAAACTGGTGGTCACAAACAGAAAAACAAATAATCATACCCAACACCAAGATATAAAACACTCAGGGTGTGGGGGCATTTTTGTATTGTTTAGAATAATCTTCCACTTTAGAAGTTTGTTTCGAATAAACAAATATGTTTGGAGCGCGGTCATCAGAAACATGGCGGGCATGCACCAAACTTTTTGAGCAACAAAGATCACTGCAGGGCTGAAGGTGTTCTCTTGATAAGGTGTCAGGCCAGACTGATGGAGGCAATGACCGATGGCTGCCACGTCATGATGACGTAGGTTGCGCTGCGTGAACAAAGAGAAGGGAAATCCCGAGAGAAAATGTCTCTCTTCAAAGGATTTCCCTTCCTACTACAGCGCTCACCAGGCGCGCAACACCCATTGAACTCAAAGGGCTTCAGCCCGCCCCCCCCCTCGTGTGTGGCAGCCCGGGATGAGACCGCTTCCCGGGCATGCCAGAGCACTTCACAGGTCTTTAAAAAGACCATTTGCATTTAATGAGGCCTCGCTGTTGTTTCATCCCTTCTAAGAGCCCCTGCAGCTCCACTCTGCCTAGATTCAGCCACCCCACCCCCGAAATCAGCGCCACTCTGCCTACTGTTTAAAGATTTAGCCCCCCCCCCCCCGAAATTTTTGCTTAGCCCCCCCCGAAATTTGGCTCTAGTTGCGCCTCTGACGCTCACCACAGTGAAGTCACACGCAGTGAAAACAGAGCATGCGCGCGGAACAGTAAAAAACCGGGACATTTCTGTGTTTAACCCGGACACTGTTCTAAAACGGGGACATTTGACTCACTTGGAGAGAAGTGTCGGGACACGGGGACACTTCTCTAAAAACGGGGACCGTCCGGGGAAAACCGGGACGTCTGGTCACCCTAGCTGGACTGGAACACATGATGCCATGTTTTTAGTAACTTCAGTTCCGTTTGAACTAGAATCAATTTTAGTTAAACTCTGCAAATGACCGGCACTTTAGGGATAATGCGGCTAACCCAGAGTTACTAAAAACACACCGCCGCCGCAGAATCGCATAATTCCAGTGGCCCTGAATCCTATGCACCATGCCACACTACCATTTTTCGAAAAATAATATTTTGCCAACAAATTGGCCCCACTTTCATCTTACTGTTTACCGTTTGTCGGGTTGTATTAAACTGCTTACGCAGTTGTCAACTTAGCAACAAAAGGTGGCAGGTCATGACTACCCCGACGGATATCACTTCTGAACTGCCCGTCACACAACTGCCAACCGACCGTCCTCCCGGCCCGGCGAAAACACAATAGAACTGTTGCGCGCCTTGCAACCTTCCCTAAATACTAAAGGAGTGCGCATGCGCATAACAACATAGAATGCGTCAGAAAAGCGGCTGACGTTCGCGCTTAGTTCTGGTGCAGGTACAAGGCGCGTATATGTACTAAAGATATTCCAAGAGGTCTGGCGAGAATTAACTAAACCCTTCGTCTATCGCAACCACGTCGTCGTCATGGAAAGAGAAAGTGTATTTTTTGAATTTATTTATTGTAGGTTAGAACACTAATTTGGGGTCTAGCTCCGCCTAAGAATTAGTTTAAACGTTTCGCAATTAAAGGCTAATTTGGTAGTTTAATTGTTTTCATGTTTTTCACGTAAACAGGTAGTTGGTAGCGCACCCTTTCAACATGGCCGCTGATTTGAGAAAACTGTCATTATAATTGAAGCTGGACATGAATCTGCCGCTCATGGCGACTTGATTACGCCTGTGACCTGTCCCACCGTGCCTCTGAGTCCTGACAGGGGCGTAAAGATGGCGTCTCATTTTAGCGGCGCCCTGCAGCTGACTGATTTGGATGATTTCATCGGACCTTCCCAGGTGAGTGGCGTTTAGGGGTGCAGCTGAGGTGGCAGATTGTGTGGTATGTATAGAAGAAAAGTGCAGCAATTGGTTAAGGGATCTAAACGAATGTAGATGGGAAGGGGCAACAGAGTGCCTGCATTAGGATCTAATTGAGACATATGAGCATATTTGAGGAGGCGGTAGGGGAGTGGGGGCTGTGAGTCTTGTAGCGCATTTTGGGGGTTCTGTTCGAAAGCCGTCACCTCCTGAGCAGAAAAGTTATAAGTTAACCAGAGTTTAACGAGTTTGATTACTATTCATAATGTATTTAGGGTGCTTCCCTAGCACGGAGGAGGTCACGCAATATTATTAAAGCAACTAAATAGATGGCTGGTAAATAAGTCAAAATAAGTTTGTTAGTTGATTTGTATTATTCATAGCAATATTGAACAAAAAAAGTAAAAAGTGCATCTGAGCGTATATTTAATATGTTAAAAAAATGGCTAACATGCACACTAATCAAATTTTGACAGTTGTCACAGAATTCTGCCTTCTTATCATGAATTGTCAGTAGCAGAAGCAGTGGTCTTAAGAGCATGGAATTCCAGGCAGTAGCACTATTAGTTTCACTTTCTGATTTTGAAAGAGTCTTTTTCCTTTATTTTTTTTATCAGATCTGGCAAAATAAGGAAGATCTTTGTTCCCCAGCGAAAACAAATAGAAATCTGCATGTGAATATTTCATATTAACCTGGATTTTCAGTTCCTTTTAAAAAAAAATATTTTTATTAATTTTATCCCCGTTTTTTACAAAGGCACATTCTTTTTACAAAGTCATGGCACATGCATCACAAAGTATGACACACAGAATATAATGCCAATTTTAGACTGGCAAAAAATAATACACTAATACACCGCATAATTCTCCAATACAACCATTAGTTTGGCTCGAGATCCTCTATTCCCCCTGATTTGAAAACAAAAATAATCAAGCAACCACAAAAGTCATATACTACCAGCAAAATGTTATTATACATTTCCTACGCTTCCTGTAGCCAATTTTTGACAGGAGCCCATATCTGACAGCCCAATACCCTCTTTCTTCGTCCTCTTACTTTATAAATTGCAGATTCTAAATTATAAATGTCCAAAAGCCTTGAACGCCAATTAATAAACGTTGGGGGATCGGGGCTTATCCATTCAGAAGTGATGCATAAGCGAACCATAGCAATGAACAGAAATGCAGTTTTAGATCTCGGCCTTGTATTTCCTTCCATGTCAAATCCTAAGCCCAAAATTACCAGATCCGCCGTGATAATTATCGGAGTCCCTAGAATAATAGTAACAAAATTTCAATCTCTTGAAGAAAAACACCCAATCTGGGGCAGGAAAAGAACATATGACCAGAGTCTGCTGCTTGTAATCCACATCTGTTACGTTCCCCCCCCCCCCCCCCCCCCCCCCTCAAACCCTCCCATTGAACAATCTTTCCTGGAGTATCATAAAGATCGAAAATAGACATAAAATGCTGGCTCCTGAGTCTTCCAGTTATTAAAATATGATTCGCCAAGTCCAAAGAATCCTCTATGTTTACTCCAATATTTCCCAACTTATTTTCCCACTTTATATTCCAAGTGTGAATATCATCAGGGAAAGCTTCCAGTAATTGTTGATAAATCTGTCCTATTGAAGATTTTCTTCCTATTATTTCAATCAGAGGGATCTTTTCAAACCTTAACTCTGAACCATGCATACCTCTCTCTAGAAAGCTACGAATCTGTAGAAATAAAAAAAAATCTTGTTTGGATAGACCAAATTTCCCCTGCAGATTCGTGAATGAAAGGAGTTGGCCACCCTCCAATAACTCACCCAAAAAAGAAACTCCCTTTGTCCCCCATCTAAATGTGGTATGATCCTGAAAGATTACTGGGAGGATGCCGGAGGCCAATATTGGAGTATAGACACTTATATTTGGGATCTTCATCTTTCGCCAAATTTGTTTCCAAACTAAATAAGCAGCTTTAAGTATTTTAAACTTTTAGTCTTTTTATAGTAACTAGGTTCTAGTATCCTGAACAGACAACTGTTTACTTTTTCCCCCAGCCCAAATTCATAAATAGTTGGTCTATTAGCTAACGGAATTTCAGCCTTGGCCCCAACTAGAAGTGTCCCCATATGCTGTATCATGGATGCCCAATAATATAACAAAAAATAAGGGATCGCCTAACCTCCCCGGTGTCTAGGAAGAATCATCCATTTAAGCGCTCTTCTCGGTCTCAGATAGCCCCAAAGAAATCTGAAGGAGATCCACTCTACCTTTGCTAGACAGGAAGTAGAAAACTCGAGGGGAATAGTCCTGAACAAATATAACATTTTGGGAAGGACCAGCATTTTTTAAACATTGCAACGCCCATGAAGAGAGAGATGTAAGTGGTCTAATCTCTCCAGTTTTCTATTAACAGTGTCCATCACTGGTATAATATTCAGATCAGGAATTTGATCTACTAGTGGTGTGATCTTAATTCCCACATACTTTGCTTCCGTAACAATTGGCAAGTCTACAGGGCAGTTGGTATGTGAATGAAGAGTCTGGCTTTTATCCACATTTAATTTTTAGCCTGAAAAGATATCAAACTGCTCCGCCAGAGTCCTCACTGCTGGAAGCGCCAAAAAAACACAGCTAGTAAGGACCACAATATCATCAGCATATGCCAATGTTCTATATTGCATATTGTGAACTCTAACTGGATTAATATTGATACTCAAATTTAGTTTATTAGGAAATGGATCAATATATGATGCGAACAGCAAGGAGGAGCATGGGCACCCCTGCCTAGTGCTTCTACTAATACTAAACGATCTTGACTCCTGTCTAGAGATACGAATAACCGCTTCTGGACGTACATATAGGGCCTAAACTGCTTGGATGAATTCCATACAGAACGCCTTCCATTACAGGACATACCACAGAAACAGCCAGGAGACCCTGTCTAACGCTTTCTCAGCGTCCAACAGGATCACCCCTAACGGAGACTCTTTCGCTTGAGCCCAATCAAGAAGAGCAATTATACGTCTCACATGATAAGTTGTATCCCTTCCCGGGATAAATCCATGTTGATGGACTGATACCAAGGGAGTAATGACTTTCCCTAACCGACAAGCCAAAATCTTAGAGAAGATCTTAATATCGAAATTAATGAGTGAGATAGGTCTATACGAAGAAGGGTTCAACTCAGGCTTATCTTTTAAAAAAAAAAAATATGATTATAGTAGTTTTTCGCCAGGAGTCAGGGATAGGACCCCTTTGGGCAGATTGAAATAACATCATAAAATCTTGTCGGAGTACCTGCCGAAATGTCCTAAAAAATTCCAGCGGGATGCCATTCGGGCCAGCCGCCTTTCCAGTAGCTAAAGACATTATAGCCCCCTCCACTTCTTCCCATATAATTGGTGCTGCAAGAATCTCATTCTTGGTTGTCTCAAGATCTAAAAAAAATTCCTGCATCAAATCTCCTCCTACGAACTTTCCCTGTGTGTACAATTGGTTGTAATACTTATTAAACACATTCAGGATTTCTACCGGGGAGTCCTGTATCTGGTCAGTGTGGTCTTTAATCCTGTGGATTCGATTAGCGACTTCCCTTTGTTGTAATCGCTTTGCTAAAACGCTTCCTGTATTTTCTCCTAATTCATATATTTCAACCCTATAATGCGCATATTTAGCAGCTAGCTCCTCTCCAAAATGCTGATTAATTTTTGCCTATAAAATCGCAATAGCCTTTTGAGATTCCTCTGTGTTTAAACTCCTTGCAATTTTCCGCATAAGTTCAATTTCCGCTAGTATCAATTGTTCAATCCAGCCCCTGACATCCACCAGCATTCTTCTCTGATTAGATACAGAAAAACTAAGTCTCTCCATGTACCCTGGCCTTAAAGGCATCCCTGACCATAGAGTCGGAGGCTGTATTTCTGTTATTCTTGAAAAACTCTTCAATCCAGCTTGCCGTATGAGCACAATATGCCTGGTTCAACAGCAATTTTCTTTCAAAAGTCCAAGGATTCTGTCTTTTAATCTTAGTGCTCAACAGTAGGTCTAATATTACCGGGTTAGGATCTGAAATAACCCTAGGTGAAATCTCAATCTTGGCCATCTCGGCAGTTTGGGTAGAAACGAAAAAAGAATCCAAACAAACTAATTTATTATGTGGGGCTGAATGAAAGGTAAACCCTGGATCATCTTGTTTATGCCTATGCCAAACATGCACCAGCCCATGTTCCCTAATTAAGCCTTGAATAGCTTAAAAGACTTTTACTTTTCTTCTCTGATATGAGAAATTACTAATTATATCAAATTCGGTATCTAAATGGATATTAAGATCTCCACAGAGAATAGAGGGTGAGGCCATAATGCTAATTCAACACTCAGATGGTTCATTACATCCGGATCATCTAAATTAGAGCCGTTAATAGAGCAAATTGAAATAAGAGTCATTAATCATAATTTATACAATGACCCAGCACCCTAAAGTATCTTCCTTTACACGTTTACAAACTCCAATACTTCGTTGTGCCAGACCAGCCACCCCTTTAGTCGTTGTATCTTGTTTGGTACAAGCTAGCATATCAAGACCTAAATCCCTCAACCAGCCACGCTTATTCCAGGATATATGAGTCTCTCGCAAGCATAACAAATCAATCTGCATAAACTTGAGGATTTTAGCTGTCAGACCTCTCTTTTTCCTGTCACTCAGGCCACGTATATTCGATGAACAAATGCGAATTCTACCCATCATCTCTGCACCTGAGATACACCAACTCAAGTCTTGCCAGCCCAATCCAGAATCGATAATATCCCAAAATTCGTTCCTTCTTACATAGAAACAAATGCCATAACCATAAATATCAAAAAACACCAGTGCCACCCTCTTACCCCCTTCACTCCCCCACCCCATGTCCATCCACCCACCCCCCTTCCTCCCAAATGAAGAATAAGGACCTAAGTCCTCTGTGAAGGGAAGCGGTTAGTCGGCCCCCCAGCACCCCCCCCCCCCCCCCCACCTCCAAGGGCAGAAAAAAAGGTGCGGAAAAAGAAAGAGGAATCCGATGGGAATAAACACACAAAAAAAGCATCTTGATTATAGCATTAAACCAAAACTGCAGTGGCTATTAGGCACCATATATATATATCAGTAAATATATTATGTTAAATTATGTCCAGTTATCCACCTCAAATTGAATTTAGAAATTCTTTAGCTAGAATTTCCGAAGAAGAAAATTGTGTCTGACCCTTAAATATAATTTTCAATTTGGCAGGATGTAGTAAAAAATAATCTGTGCCCCCTTCGCCTGAAATAAAGGAATCAGTTGTCGAAGATGCCACCTTCTCTCGACTGTTGCCTGGCAAAAATCAGGTCGAACAAAAAATTTGCATCCCTTTCCCGTTCTCTTCCTGTCCGGTCTAGTCAGATCATATATTGCTTCTCAAGCTACGAAATTATTGAGACAGATCAAAATGGCTCTAGGTCTTACAGTAGATCAACCCCCCCCCCCATTTTTTTCCGTTGATTAAAAGGAAACCGATGAGCTCTTTGCAGTTCACCTTTCCAATCTCATTGTGGCAGTTCGGGAAATGCTTCCGAGAAGAGTTCCACCACATACTGCCAATTGTCATTACCCTCCACACCTTCGGTAACCCCCAAAATCCGTAGGTTGTTTCTTCTAGAGCGATTTTCTAGCTCAGCCATCTTCCAGACTGTATCATCTTTCTGAGCCTTCAGGGATTCGGTGAAGGACTTTTGCTGTGCTAGCTCGTCCTCCAATGTCAAGATTCTAGCTTCAGCCTCTCCAAATCTGGTTGCAAACTCTGAGCAGGTCTTTGACACTCTGCGCACTGATTTCAGCAATTTTCGAACTGCCCCTTGAGTCTTTGACCCTTCTGCCCTAGTCTCCTCTCGATGGGCCAATATACTCTGATAGATGGTGGAGAGAGTAATTTCATCTTGCAGTTCTGTATTTAATCCAGAACCTTCCGTTGAGATTTCTCCATGCCCACCTTCATTATTACTCCGTTTTGGAGAGAAAGAGTAGTCCCAGACCAATAAGCCGGCTGGACCCGAAACTTTATTTGCCATAGTTACGGGTTATTCCCGAACAGTTCCAGTGTTTAAAGAAGCATCATTGCCTGTCTCCCTTACTTCCAACGGTAGGCTTGAAACTGTGATAGCGTTTCCAGGGGTGGCGCAGGCACGCCTACCGCAACATTGTTTCCTTCTACCGGAGGATCCAAGACATCTGCCCCATTCTTCCCATTGCCGGCTTAAATTTTGACCAGTGAGGCAGCTACGGATGGGAGCGCCACCCTTTCCCACTGAGGCTGGGGAAAGACCGTCCGCTTGTCGGCGTTCTCCGCCATCACCAACTTTGAGCCTGTTGGCCTTCGCGGGGCTTCCAGCAGCCGTACCCGCGCCCCCGGGAGGTCCCCGGGTCTTAGTGCCCTGGGCGGCATTCTTAGGAGGCATCGTAGCAAGCAAACGGGTAAGCGCGGTTGTGTACCGCCAGCACAAAGCACCAGCACAGGTTAATCTCGAGGACAGAGGGAGCTCCAAACGGTAAAAACTGAACCTCCAAATCATGCCGCTATGCACCTAAATCACATCTGCTCTTCGTCGCCTGAGACCAGACAGGAGACGGGGAGGGGGCGAGTTAAGCCAGGAGAACGCCGACAACCAGCTCACTCAGCCGAGCGCGCGGCCGCCATCTTACTTTGCCTTTTTAGATGGATTTTCAGTTCCTACTGGCTAGAAGTCCCTCTCCCCACCCACATGCTCTATCATCTGGGTAGCAGCAGGTTATCTCCTCATCCTCTCTTGATATTATCTCTCTTGCACATAGGCTCAATGCCCCTCTGAGTGGTGAGCTTTCACCACATTACCTATTGGTTCCAGTTCTTCTCTCCCACATGCTGTTTGTCCATTGTGTTCCACCACCCTCCCCACCCCCGAAACGCAACTCTTTCCAATGTTGAATCTGATTCTCTTGTGATAACAATCAACATTATGAAAACATTAGGGGTCACCAGAATAACCAGTAAAAAAAAAATAAGGTTACTCCAGTTGTGTGTTTAACACAAGAATTTGAGGTAGAAGAAGGCTGAAGTATAGTGCGAATAAGCATGAGGCTTTGAGGAAGAGGCTTGCCTGCTATTTTCATCCATTAAATAATTCACTTGGGTGCCTAACTACTGCAGTCTGTTATAAATTCAACCTAAATATTGTAAAAAGAAAAACTCGACCTGAAAGATCAAATGCAAAGTGCTTGGGCACATGAGGGAATCAGTAAAGTTGTGCTGGTCCAGTGCAATGTTAAATATAATTCTAGGGGTGGGACAGTGAACCTACTGAATACTAGCATACACAAGAAAAAGTTATTGTGGCGATTGTTTTAATATTTATTTGTCAGTCTGAAAAATGAACTGGGTTTTTCTATTCAGTAACTATGTTCACAACCCTAAATGTCAGTGACATCTGACAATAAGCATTAGCCATGCCAATAGGTCTGGCTTATTATGAAAGTGGCTTTGTGTCATTGATGGGCTTAGGTGCTCAATAAGTCACTATACATGCACTCTTTCACTCTTGTTTGGACTTTTACATCAATTCAACCATCAACTATTTCATTCTTGCAGTCACCCTCTGACACAACCACAAAAAAACACACACAAACTCAACCGAAGCCGGCGCTTTGGCATCCCCCCCAAACTATTTACGATGGGTTACATTACTATGCACTTCTCTCACGGAGAGGGCTCACATAGGAGTCCACATATCAGATGCTTACCTTCTTGCTCTGAGGCACTAAACTGTGCTGGCCGCTCTCACCAATGTTATTTGTGCTTGAACTAGAAGCCCTGGCATAAAGTTTTCAACAAGATGCTCATGCCTCGGGGATCCCTGTCGGGCCCACAATTCATTCTCTATCTCTCTGTGCAGATGACTTAATATTATACTCCAAAGATCTGCAGGAGAATTTACAGACAGTGGCCCAAATTTTCACACTCTTTGAGTTTATCTCCGGGCCGGCCGACAATGCGGATAAATCCCACGCGTTTCTGATAATGGGGGGGGGGGAGGGGGGATGGGAGTGCCAGACTTTGATCTTACCGCCTTGCAGATCAGCTGCAGCGTCTTTCCTATTGGTTAGCTGGCCACGATCTGCAGGAGATGACATTCACACCTCGCATGCTCACACCGGGCAAATTACCCTGCCCTGGGTCGCACACCCCATTAGAGGCTAAATTGCTGGTAAGAGTTGCTTTCACCTATTGGAAAATGGCCCTGAGATGCCCAGAAACCCAATTTCTAACAGCTCTCTTATGTGATTTGTTTTAAACCAGTGGCCTTATAGGTTGGTTGGCCTTTAAATACCTTGCTTCCATTACTCCTTTATTGGTCTTAGAAAATTAATACAGGATGGGTTGGCTGGGATCTGTAGACCTGACTTTTTGCCATAACTAATGTGTTTAGCTTATCAAATTAAACATCATCTCGTAGAAAGAAGGGTGGAAAAAGCCAAATCTTTCGAAATATCTTTACTAGGTCTCTTGTTACAAAGGCACATTAAGTCTTCGCTGACGAACCTATGCTTTTGAGAATACATTTTGATCCCCTTACTAAGGAGAAATGTAGCCAAAGCTGAGAACAAGGACTCTAGCACAAATTGAGAATTCGACCCAAAGAAGTTACTCTGCTGGGATGGTTTACGACATTACCTCTGCCATCCCGAGGGACTGCCGCTGCCAAATTTTCAGATGTTTACCGGCCACACTGACATCTCTCTACATTAACAAACTGCTGTGATGGTGGTTCCTGTCAATGTAGGAAGAGTTTGACTAACCGTACCGTCAGCCATGACGACCACCCGTCAAACTTTTCAAACAATTTTTTTGTTTCCCAAAAAAGGAGGGATCAGTAATCCCTCCTTCACTTCAGGCACAGTTTCAGGACTTGGTGGCAGGTTCACAATATCTCATTGCACTCTGGCACAATTTAAGGACAGTTCGACGTTGCAGGTCACTGAGGCACAACTTCAGGAATGAAGCGGCACAGTTTTCTTTGCCACAGCTTCAGAACAGTAGCACAGTCCAGTTCCCTCAGACAGAAGACTGCATTGCAATACTTGGAGCATGCAGAATGCTCTTCAGATTCTCTCTGGGCAGACAGACCACAAGCTCCTGGGTCAACTGCTTTCATGCTCCCTGAATGCCTGCACCTCTTGCATGGTTATCGCATTCCTTCCCTCTCTCAGCAGGGAGGCCAACTTCCAGGTGCTTCGGGACAAGGAGACATCACTTCCTTCAAGTCAGACTCCATGTGACGTCCTTTCACCCTTAAGAAGATGGCTGTTGGCAGCCACTAGCTCTGGTTGTACAGCAGTCCTTTGAGTACTCTGTGGAGCACTCCCTTCCTTGGCCGTAGGGAACTTGAAACTGGAACAACAAGTCGTCCACCAGCTCCCACTTTTATGCTGTCAAAGCAGACGGGATGTGGAGTCTCTAATTACACACTCCGTTACTGGCTTTGCTTGGTTCTTCTTTCATATGTCTTTTCCAGGCTGTGTTCCAGACTCTGTCCTTGTGTAGAGTGGTGCTTTTCACAGCGGTGTCGTCTGCAGTTTAGAGCACCAGTCGGAGAGGCAACGAAAGATGTGAGCTATCTGCACCTTGCTATTAACAGCCACACTGAACAATGATTAGGAAAGAGGCAAAAGGCTGGCCTCACCTAAAGCGCAATTCACACTCTGAACAACAGAGACTGTAGTCCTACCTTTCACCCCCACCTTCTACCAAATGGCAGTGCTTTAGGAGGAGTACTTGGCAGCCCTTTACTGCACAGAAACTAATCACATTTTGTGAGAAAGTGCCATATTTCTTGCATGGTATGCCCCCACTTTTTACTGAATTGCTGAATGTACTTTGGCAGGAGTCCAGGGCACATTTAGTCAATCAGGTGCCCAGGGCCTATGTTCCTTCCCTAAACAAAAGCCTCCAACCCAAATTGGCAAACCCTGGCCACATGTCAGCCCTTGGTAAATGGTACCCTAGGTACCCAGGCCCTTGAGTTTGAGTTTGAAAGTATTTTTAAAGCGCACGTATACCAGCGGTTTCTTGGCGCTATGGCTGACGGGAAACTGAGGTTAAAAGCAGGGAGGGAAGGGGGAGCGTTTATTCAAGGGACTTTGTGAATAAGTGGGTTTTAAGGCGTTTACGGAACTGTGAATAGAGGGTGATGGAACGAAGTTCAAGGGGAAGGGAATTCCAGAGGGTAGGGGCAAGGATAGCAAATTTAGATCCTCCCCACTTCTTTCTCCGGAAGCGTGGGATGGTGAGGAGGAACTGGGAGGAGGAACGTAAAGCCCTGGTGGGGATATATGAGGCAATTTCAGAAGAAATGAAGGCTGGCGCCAAGCCCGATCGGGCCAAAAAGGTAATGGATGCGAGCTTGAATTGAATTCTAGCTCGCACGGGGAGCCAATGTAGTGAATTCAGAAGTGGAGTGGAATGGTGAAATTTAGGGAGATTGAAGACCAGGCGAGCCGCCTGGTTTTGTATCTGTTGTAGGCGACGCAAACTGTATGCGGGGATACCGGCATACAGGGCGTTCCCATAATCCAGGCGGGACATCACCATGGCCAAGATAATGAGTTTGAGGGCAGAGAAAGTGAAGAAGCGGGACACCCTGCGTATAGTGCGCAGTGAAAGGAAAGAAGAGGATACCACAGAGCTGACCTGGGAGTGAAGGGTGAGTTGAGAATTAAGTTTTATGCCTAATGTTTTAACTGAGGAAGAGGGAGCAGGAGAGGGACCAAGGGCGGGGGGCCAGAAGAGAGGGGACCAGGGGCTGGATGAACCGCCCGTCAGCACCAACTCGGTTTTATCAGGGTTGAGTTTCAGGTGGTTGTGGTTCATCCAGTCCCTGATATGAAGCATGACAGTTTGGAAATTAAGAACAGCAGAGGGAGAAGAGAGATTAAAGACCAGCTGGAGGTCATCCGCATAATTGAATACGGTGACCTCCATCTGTTGAAGAGAAAAAATTAAAGGGGCAATATACAAATTAAACAGAAGGGGAGAGAGAGAGGAACCTTGGGGGACCCCGCACTGAATTTTCCGGATGTCCGCTGTGAATTCCCCCAGGCGGACAGCCTGGGTGCGGTTGCTCAGGAAGTAGGATAACCAGACCAGGGCAGTCCCCCCGATCCCCGCCGCCCCGATACGGGAGAGTAGAATGTTATAATCCACTGTATCAAAGGCGGCTGAGAGATCGAGGAGCACAAGGGCCTGGTGCTGATTAGTATCCATGCCCTCCCTGAGGGTGTCTAGAACCGACATAACAACGGACTCCGTAGAGTGTGCGGGGCGGAAGCCAGCTTGGCGGGGGGCAAGGGCTCCGTGCTTCTCCACAAAGGAACTCAGGGCGCGAGTTACGTGGCGCTCGAGCACTTTAGCCAAAAATGGCAAAAGGGAGATGGGGCGGAAATTGGCTGGGACAGAAGGGTCTGCCCCCGGTTTTTTCAAAATGGGCACAATTACCGCGGATTTCAGGGAGCTGGGGACTATGCCTTGAGAGAGGGAGCTATTTAGGAGGTGAAGGGGAGGGTCTGGGCAAGAGACAAAGATGTGACGGAGGATATGGGCAGGACAGGGATCGTGCGGGGAGCCAGATTTGATCAAAGGGATCAAAGAGATAAGACTTTCCTTAGTGATAGGAGGAAAGGTGGTCAGTGCGCCCTTGGGGGGAGGACATCGAGGAGCATCAAAAGATGGGGAAGGAGGAGGAATGTTGGCCTTGATGGTTAAAATTTTGTGAATGAAATAATCATTGAGAGAGAGGCAAAGATCTTCAGACGGGACTGGTTTTAGAGTAATTCGGTCTGAGAACGCCAGGTTGTGAACGATGGTAAAAATCCCCTTAGACTGGTTCTCTGCTGCTAAAATCTTGGAGGAGAAATAAGATGTTTTAGCCTCCAAGATGTCTTTTTTGTACTGGCTCAGGATGTTAGAGTATTCCAGTTTCAAAGTGGGGCAATAGTTTCTCCTCCATGTGACCAGGGAAGGTCTCTAAGGGCTGTAGCACTCATTGTGCCACCCTTAGGGCCCTGTACCCTAACACACACACACACTGCCCTTGCAGGCTGAGTGTCTGGGCACAAGACAAAACAAAGAGTCGACATGTCACACATCCCTGTGTGCCATGCCCACCACCTACAGTGCCCTGGCATACATCAGCCACCCCTCTAGCTGGGTGCCCTATCCCAGTGGTGTGGGCACAAGAGCATGAGCCCTGTGCCCCTACAGTACCCAGGTCCATTCCTGGGCCCTGTAAGTGCAGTGCTGCCATTTAAGAGTACATGGTGCTGAGAGCTCCACAGCACCATAATGGCAACACTGAAGACTGAGAAGTTTGGTATCAAACGTCTCAGCACATTAAACCCACACTGATGCCAGTGTGGGATTTAATATACCAAGCACCACCTGAAACCTAACCTACAATCCACGTCTGGTCTGAGAAGCTGCCTAGGCTGCCACACAGCAGACATGTTGCTGGACCCCTGGACCCCTGGCCCCTGCTCTCCTGGGCCTGCAACAATGCACATCCTGGGCGAGGTGCTAGGTCACCTCCCACAGGATGGACAGGGGGAAGCTTCAAAGGCATGCCGCCTCTGTGAGCTTCCCCAGGCCACTTGCAACCCCCACTCCGGCGGGAAGCCTGGCCGGAAACCCCAAATAAGGACAGGGGATGTGCCAGCCTGCCAACCCCACCCCTCAGGTGGGGGAGGCGAGGTGAAGCACATCTCCGGGCACTCGCCATCTTGAAGATGGGCGGCCCTACCCAATCAGGACTAGGCTACTGCCCCCCCCCCCCCCACAGGAGAGTGGCAGAATAGGGGGTGTACCCACCCCAGGATAGGGACCCATTGGTCCCTGCCCTTTACCTACCTCTAATATTTAGGGGCACCCTGAACCTTCCTTCCCCCAGATTCCAGATTCCGAAATACAAAGAAGAACAAGAAAAAAGAAGACCTGCCCTGCAGCTGCTAAGAAGAGGAAGACACCAACTGCTTTGGCCCCAGCCCTACCGGCCTGTCGACCCTCGAACCTGCTGCTGCTACAACCCGGCAACTCTTTTGGCCAGCAACCTCAAAAACCCTGGAGGACCTGGCTACCTTTTGGCTATAAGCACCTGGGACTCCCATGAGTAGAGGCTCTACTCAGAATCAGCTTCTAATCCCTGGCATCAGCCCGGAAAGACGAACCCTGCACACTCTGCACCCGCCAAGCCTGGCCTGTGCCGGAGTGAACACAGACCACGAGGACGACCCCCCGGCGACTGACCCCGAGTCCGGCACCCAAGGACTTCCCTCAACGCTCCTGACGACGCCTGCAGCCTCAGAACCAGGTACCCCCCCAACCGCGATCAACAGAGGGTAAGATTTCCCGACACCTGCACCCGGCGCCCTGCGGCCCCCTGTGTCCAATTCCTGGGTACCTGCCTATCCTCCAACTACCCAACTTACCTCTTGAAATGGTGATGGCACCTGAAAAATCTCCGTCCCGAGCTTGCAGCCTTTTTCCAAACCGGAGCTTTCCCATTGAAATCAATTGAGCGCCCGAAGGATCAAAAGCACCCTGTACCCAGCCACCCGAGGGGCCCTGGTAGTGTAACCTTTGCACCTATCTACTTCCCCATTTGCCCTGAGCAAGTGACCAGGAGCCCAACTCCCACAGCCGCGTGGCCTGCTAGTCAGCAGCCACTAACCAAGACCCCCCTGCCTCCCTTAGGATAACATTGGGCCTAACTCACTCTGCACCCGGCTGCCCCTGTGCCGCTGAGGGTGTAACAACTGTACCTACCTGACCCTGGGACACCCCTGAGTCTGTGCCCAGAACCTTAACTTTGCCAGTCGAGTACTTACCTGAAAGCCGATAACTCAATTTTCTCCATAGGGTAACATTGACTGGTTTCTCCTGAAATTTCTTCTGTGAGTGGAGTTTTCAAAACTTAAAATATTCACCAAAAATCAGCCGAGAAACGAAAATACTCACCTGCTATTAGGTGAGATCCCAGTGCTGGATCTTTTGTGCCCAGCACTGACCCTGAAAAATATTCACAACCGTACTTACCAGTAACCCAATTTTCTTACATAGGAAATCATTGACGGTTTTTCTGTGAAATTTCTTCTAAGTGTTGATTTTTGCAAACTTCAAATATTCTTTAAAAATCGTACAAATTGTGAAAACGTAATTACTTACCTGTTTTAGATAGAGGTCCCAGTACTGAGTCTAGGCACCCAGTACTGAATTACAAAAGTAACGAGAACATACTATACCTGCAACTTGAATTTTCTTCCATAGGGAATCATTGACTGTTTTCTATGAAATTTCTTCCAAGTGTCAACTTTTAAAATAGAAAAATATTGTCTAAAAATCATAGTAGTAACCAAGTCGACTTTTATCACTTGTTTCTAAGAACTGTCCCAGGACTGAATCTAGGATCCAGTCCTGGAATTACAAAAGTAATCCTGAGAGTAATCTATTGCAATTAACCTGAAACTTCCATTGAACTCAATGCATTATTGTGTTTAAATTGTGTTGCCTATTGCAACAACTTGTAAATATCTACAAAAGCCAATTGCATATTGCAAAAGTATTTACCTAAAGCATCTCATTCTGAGAAAGTATATTTTAATACCTATTGTTGGTTCTAAAATAAAACAAGCATATAGTTTTTAGGTCTCGCCTGGCTTTCGCGTAAGCGATCGCTCAGCGAGAATTATGTAGGGGCTTCAGAAAATGCTCCCAAAGGCTTCCCAGGCGGATCGGGGGGCGGTTACGCGCACAACCACACGCATTCCATTTGCCACCAGCTGCTTCCTGCGCCGCCTCAAGCATTCAGAGAGATTTAGTAAGGGGCACAAGACCTTAGGAATGTGGTTTATGGCCAGTGCATGTGAGGCATTCAAGCGCGAAGCTGGCATCTGGCATCGGACTTGAAAGCAGCAGACTGCTTTCACCAGTGCGCGCTCTGCCTCACTTCCTGCATCCCCTCTTACAACAATTAACTTTTGTTATAACTCACACCCCATATGCTCGTTCCCTCCCACCCTTCCTTTGATGTCCGCTTTTCTTATTGTTTACAAACCACGCCACACACTGCTGCACGCCACACACTGCTGCACGCCGCACACTACCGCACGCCACACACTGCTGCATTACACACTGCTGCATAACACACTGCTGCATTACACACTGCTGCACGCCGCACACTGCTGCACGCCACACACTGCTGCACGCCACACACTGCTGCACGCCACACACTGCTACACGAAACACTGCTGCACGCCGCACACTGCTGCACACCGCACACTGCTGCACGCCGCACACTGCTGCACGCCGCACACTGCTGCACGCCACACACTGCTGCACGCCACACACTGCTGCACGCCACACACTGCTGCATGCCGCACAATGCTACACGAAACACTGCTGCACGTCGCACACTGCTGCACGCCGCACACTGCTGCATGCCGCACGCCACACACTGCTGCACGCCACACACTGCTGCACGCCTCACACTGCTGCACGCCGCACACTGCTGCACGCCGCACACTGCTGCACGCCACACACTGCTACACGCCACACACTGCTACACGAAACACTGCTGCACGCCACACACGGGAGGCGCGTGCAGTGGAAATACCTGCTATCGGGATCCCTATTGTAGCCTATGGAGAATGTCGCGGTTTGATTTAAACAGATTAAAGACACTTCTAGCAGGAGTTCAAAGTTAAGGGCTTAGAGTTAAGCCTTTGAGGAGACCACTACCACGAGAGTACCGGGGTACCACTGTTACCTGCCCCAGGGAAGCCAGGTGCATAGGTCGTTTTCGATGTCGGGTCGCGGGCTGATTTTCAATGGGAAAATGTACAAAACCGCTGCTAGCCAAAAGCGTCGATGATGCCTTGAAGATTGAAGTTGTAGATCTTGTAGAGAAGGACCTGAAAGCAGAGGGTACAGAGTCTGGGTCACGGCACAGTGACCAGGGGGCTCAAAGGAAAGAGGCCTTCAATGTCGGGTGCTTCAAGTGGAAAGAGGTGTAGCTTGGATCTGCAGCCACGGGCTCCAGGAGGCTTCAAGGAAGGCCAGCTTCGGGAGGGCGACTGTCCCACGTCGGATGAGGGTCACTGCGGTGTTAGTGTCCGGATTGGATCCACTAAGCCTTGGCAACCGCAACACACGCAAGATGAACAAATCCGCTACTGGTGCAGACCCACGAGGTCTGTGAGGTCTCCTTTGGAGAGACTGTAGAGCAGGCCTGGAGCAACCAGGGGAACTCTTAAATGTCAAGATTGTCCTCCGCTAGGGCCCACAAGTCGAGAGACAAGGGACCGCGGAAGGCAGCAAAATGGAGTGCGTAAAAGGGAGCCCACGGGCCACCAGAGGTGGCTAGGGCGCTGATCTTTGGCACAATTGCTGCTTGGTGGTTGGCTCAATGATGGGCCAAAGCACAACTTCCCCACTGGTCAGGGTCGTGTGCTATGCAAGAGGTGGCCGGTGTCCTGGGGTATTGGGAATCTCGGCACCCACGCGGTCCACGGTGCTCAGACTTGCTGTGCACACTCACTGGCCTCTGGGATGCTTAGGAAACCCACCTTAAGGTTGCTGGGAGTCGACGAAGTCCGTAGGAGCAGCAAAGTTCCAACCGGGTCACTTGCAGTGTTTCAGGTGCCTGCCAAGCAGGGGGGTAACTCCTTTACCCCAAGGGAGATTTCTTCAGTCAGCTCGGCAGCAGCTCGTCGTAGGTCAAGTCTGTGAAGTCCAAGATTATTCACCTTTATCCCCAAGATTAGGGGAGTGTCCAGAGTAGTGTCCATCAATGAGAGGTGAGGCGGGAAAGGGTGGCTACACCCTCTCCCCTTTGTGTGTTTCCCGCCTGGGCGATGGGCAGGATGCCCCTGAACCGGTTCCAGGCGGTGTATGCAGAATGTAGGCGCTGTAGCTGCCTACGTGCAACTCTGAAAGGCAACATATGGTGCACCCACCCAGTTCCAATCCACATATCCTGTCTGGGGAGATGCTAGCACCTCCCTGCCACAGGAGCCCTATTGTCCAGCTGGCGAGGCTGGGATTTTCCCCAGCAACAGCCAGCCAGAGTCGTGTGGGTGGTGGGTAGTAGCCATTTTGTACTACGTGTGCACTTTTAAATTGGTGTCTAAATTCTGCCGCTTTTCCCATATCACCCCTCTAGCAGGGGGGAATCGTGCACTCATGCCCATGGCTGTTTTTGGGGGTAGGATTCCTACATGTTTGACACCAAACACAATATGGTTCTGTGTAGCCATTCTCAAGTTATCACGCTAGACTTATAATGCGGTTAAGAGTATATGGTATGGCTACACTACAAACAACCCAGCAATGATTTTACGAAGGTTGCAGAGAGGCCCTACTCAGGTAGGGGTCCCCCTCACACATACCTCAGCACCCTGCCTTGTAGGATTAGCAAGGCCGGCTATAGGGGTGACCTATGAGAGTATATATGTTGTAATGGGGTGGGATATAGGGTACCTATATCCCTGTAAGGGGTGCTAGCACCACCTTACCCAGACTACAGTAGTGGTCTGGTGGTGTCAGTTTTTATGGCTGTCCCAGGGTGGTACAATAAGTGCTGCAGCCCTGGTAGGCCTACTGAGGGACCCATGCCCTGGGTACCTAGGGTACCATCTACAAGGGACTGCCAGGGTATCCCCAGTATCCAATTGAGTTGTACCTACGGTACTCACATCGTTTAAGAGAGGAAGCAGAGAGGCTGGGGTCCTGGATAGCAGGGCCACAGCCTGGCTAGAGTCATAAAACAGTAAAAACATCAGCAAAAAGTTGGGGGCAACTATGCAGTCGATGCCACTCTCCTACATTGAACATCCATTGTTCTTTTATTTTTGGCCTTGGTATAGCTGTGAAATTCATTAGACTGTTCTTTAAAAGGCACTACTCCCAGTGAAAGAAGCCTTTATTGCATGGTGACATTTTGTTACTAGGGGCTCCGTATTCTGTTGAGATTTAATGAGATTGCATAGTTTTTAAAACTTGAAGATTGTTAATGTCGCAACTGCAGATAAAGTAGTTGGGCTTACATTTGTCTCAATTTTATCTTCAAATTGTCCAGACTTAAATTACTACAGAGAGTTGAACCAGTCCATCCTATCTCCCTCTTGTTTTTCAGTCATTATTGATACTTCTTTGAAATAAACAGGGGACATGTGTTCTAACTTTACAAGACTTTTATTTTTATTTTTGCAATAGTATCCTGAAGAGTTATCTGTCAAGGATGGATGGCCTTTTCTTTTCAAGTGTTTATGGGAACCTGACTCTGAATTACACCTGCAGTTAATTAACATATTCGATGATCATCCGGTTTTGAACACAGGGGTGTTAAAAACTTCTATTCAACGAGTATCAAGATAATTTTGGTGGCCTATGTTAGAGATAGGCGTTGGTCATTTTTCTGTCTTCGTGTGGAATTTGTGCTGCAGCAATAAATGATGTATTAATCACATAGGACACTGTTGGGTCCAAGGGAGTGGGAGAGGGTTTGCCTTAAAGGCGAGGGACCGTCGCTTCTGCTCTCCCTTATAATGTAACCATCACAGAAAAACAAGCGGGCCCCTATGTCATTAGCCCAACCTTTGTTTTTTTTTGTTTTTTACATCACAATGGACAAATACATTTACAGATTAACACTAAAGTGTCTTCTGTGAGTGACCAAGGCATGTTTGTAAATCCAACTAATGTGCGAGACTGCTTTATTTTCCAAATGTAGTTGCCCATTGAAAATTGTATGAATACTACACACACTATAATCGACCCGTGTGTATGCATGCCCAGCTTTCAAAATATATTTTATTTGTGTTGTGCCATAGTCAAAATCCTGTGTTTTTTCACAAATTACCGTGAAGATTCCAGAAAATAATAATACGGTCATGCACAGTGGGGTGGCGGGAGGTGGGGGACGAAACATTAAATCTTATAAGGCTTACTTCATCAAGGATCTCCCTCACCAGATCACCTACAGTGTATCTCTGTTCTCCTCCTTACGTTACTGTCTTTCTTTTACGCCGTGCTATTAGATGCAGCACCTCGCACCCGGCAATTGACGTCCTGGCTAGGCGACGGTCTAAGCATCATGGGATATGTAGTGGAGGGCCTCTTGACCCGCATCAAAGAATATGTTCATCATTATTCACGGGCCTTACTAATGATAGCGGTCTGTTGTTTTGGGGATACTCTATTTTCAGACAGAGGAATTGGAAAATAAATGGAGAGGTTCATCTATCGTTTTCATAAAATTGGGTCTATAGCGTGCCCCTGGAAAAACAAGCGACTGTGTGGAGCGGGATTAACATTAACCTACAACCATCACACTCCTAAACTGTTCTTGGTGTTAATGTTAATTTTCTGCTGTTGTCTATTCACGTGTATTTATATTTGATATCATCTTTCATTATTAAGTAGAAAACGTTTTTGGGGAGGGGTGCATAACTTTTTCAGTTTATTATATTTTCTTGCCTAGGACAGAAAGAATATCCAGGGATTTACCTCATTTCCTTACTCTGCATCCCATATATTCATGTGGTGTATGATTCTACGCCTAAAGTTGACATAGGAAGCTTTTGGGGAGGTATACTATATTTGTAACCATGGTATGTCGTCGTTCAGGCCACTGTTATGTGTCTTCATTCGATATACTCATCGCTGTTCTCTTTCAAATTGTACTTTACTCATATTGATTCCTCGTCTGTGTTTTAGAACGTCTGGTATGATCCACTGTAATTCTGTATCTGTGTGGTATAGGTTCAAGTAGTCTTTTGTTAGGCACATAGATGTCTTTTTGCATCTGATGGTGCTGCTATGTTCATTGATTCTTAAACTAATCTTAAGTGTTGTCATATCAATATACTTTTTGTCACATGGGCACGTGATCTTATAGATCACGTTCACTGTATTGCAATTAGTATGGTGTTTTAATACCCAGGGATGGTCTGTCCCAGTGTCCACCAACTTCTGTTCTTTTGTATATGGGCATACAGAGCAATTACCACATGGGATCTGTCCCGTCACAGGTGGCAAATCTCAAAGTGTTCTGGGTTTTATCTCTGTATTCGTCTCATTTGGAATACATGTATGTACCAGTCTCTCCCTCAAGCTTGTACTTAGTTTGAATGAGAACAGTGGTAACTCCCTATCAATACCTGCTTTTTAGGTCTCGCCATGGAGAGGACCTTTTGGAATCGATTCCGCCAAAGCTGAATGCATGTGTGTCCAAATGGACAAAGATGGCTGGTTTCGCCATCCGCAAAGCTAAACATGCACGCGTAGGGACAAAAAAAAATGCACGCGCATGTTGACAGCCCAATGCCATTTTTGTCCCTACACGTGCATGGCGGCGTGCTTTTGCTTTCCCAGACAGGCTGAAGGGCCCAGCGGCAGTGCTGAGGAATCCGCCACGGCGCCCGCAGCCACCACTCGACCCCAGGAGCTGGCGCGAGGCTTCCCGCGAGCATTGCTTGTGTTGTACTGATAGGAATATGGACTGCTGAAAAGGTAGGGTCCCCAGTTTATGGGTCTCAATTGTACTCGGAGATTCATACCTACATGGCTACGGTCTGCTCTGCAGCATGCCATGCTGGAACAGAATACATCAAATGACTTCATGTGCACAGCACCCGCCGCAGCTCAGCGTGCTGTAAATGAGCATTGCTTAATTTATAAGGAGTGGAGCCTAGCCGCCTCCATAACCAACCCCGAAAGTGGTGTCGAAATTATTCTTGAAATACGAGGGTTAAGACGCACCCCTCTTCGCTCCCACGCGTTCATAAACTGCTTTCCAGTCACAATCACGGCCTGGACACAGCGGGTGAAATATAGATTATCTCAGCGAGGAAAGTTATCATGACGTCTCCTCCCCAGGATACATAACTTGCGAACACCTGAGGCAGGATAAAGTTATTAAGGTTCTTCCAAGCCGGAAAAGGTCTCTATAAGTCACCGCCGAGTTTACTGCCGGTGAGTGATCGTTCAAACCTCATAGTATTTAAAAAAATAATTAAATGGCACTATAAAGTCGTCACTATACGTATCAACAATTTAAATGCACTTTTAAGTGTTGCTTCAGCCATAAAAGATATGCGTGATTACCGTTTGAAACAAAATAATCCTGGGAAAAAGCAAAGGTTGCAACATTAATGGAAAAGCTCTGAATCTGCATGTCTCACTCCCTCTGCTCTCCTGTCCGCTCACACACACCCACTCTCCTGCGGATGCCTGATCCCACGAAAATGTTAAGGGCCGCGATCCACAAAACTGCTTTTAAATTTTTGTCCATATTTAAAAAAGGCTTAATATGAAAATGAAATTCACAGGTTGCACATTTTATTCATATGAACAGGTAGAATAGGCCCAGCAATGTTTTCACTTTTCTAAAAGGAAGCACGCATTTCATCATTTTTTGAAAAATATGCATATTTGACTTCTTATGCAGTACTTGATACTGCATTTCGGCAGTATTTTTCCCCTTGGAGAAATGCCTTTCGCTTCACCCACAGTGGCTTTGGAGGTATTCCAGTCTGATTCCTTCCCTGGACAGTGGGGTACTCCTGCCCATGACAAGTACTAGGACTATAAACGCATCCAGCAGCAGAAGATCCCTTAAAAAAGTTTGCACCCACGTTCTCACATGTTAGTGGCGTCCCTGCCTTAGACACCCCAACAACCCACCACAGTGAGAAAATGTACACACCTAGACCGATTTGCCACATTGGCAGAAATGTAAGTGCAAGTAAATCCACTTAGAATGGATTGTGAAAATTTGCACTCATAAAATATATTTGGTGTGCATAATGTTTTTTGATTTGGACCACAATTATTTTTATACCAGTGTGAAGTTAAATCGAACTAACAGGCAAATCGCAGTTATCATTACAGAAGAAACAAACATTGGCATAGCCAATAGGTCTCGCTTTTGGGTCATTATAAGTATTTAGTTATGCAGCACAATATCCTTGGTGCAACAACATCAACTGTTGCATGGCTAAACACTTATAAGGTCCCAAAGGCTATACCTATTGGCTATTTCAATGCTTGTTTAAGTATTGCCCAGTTCTTAGAGATTTTCCGCTTCACTGTGTTAGATGCTGGAGTGAAGGTAGTGACACAGGTAATCCTGTATTCTACCTCCTTTGTGTAAGTTTCAGGTAAGGCTTCCCGGTTGTTATTATGGGCTCGTTTCTTTGCTTAATTGTTCTGGATAGATATCTACATGCTCTAAGCCTCTTAGTATGTCTGCTTGTTCTTCTAAGGTAGCCATGTCTTTGCAGTTGCGTCTGATTCGCAAGAACAGTCCAAAGTGCAGGTTCGCCCTTAGTGATCTCCGGTGGTGACTGTTAAATCTTAATTTTGTCGGTTGTTTTTTCATGTACTTTGTTCACTATTTCATCACCCTGTGTAGTGATCTGGAAGTCCAGAAAGGGAAAGGAAGTTCTGTCCAGGGTGTGGGTGAACTGTAGAAACAGGTCCCTGGTGTTGATCCAAGAGCAGAATTCTGCTGCAAGAGTTTAATCTCCTCTCCAAACTATTAGGATATCATCAATATACCTGCGCCATAATCTGATGTTTGTGCAGTAAGGGTTTGAATCGTTATAGATGTGGTCGGTTTCAAACAGGTCAACATACAGGCATGCTAAGCTTAGGGCGAAAGTGCTGCCCATGGAAGTCCCTTTCACCTGATGGCATATGGTGTTTTCATATTTAAAGAAATTCTCAGTAAGGGCAATTCTCGCACAGTCAAGTACGAATGTCACCGAGGTAATGGTATCCATCTGTGTACCCCTGCTGAGGTTTTCAACAGTGATGAGGGTTTTCTCTTGAGGTATGGATGTATAGTCTCTATATCCACTGTCCTCAATAGATGCACATTGTTATCAATACTCAAGTTGCTAAGAAAGGACATCACTTCTTTAGTGTCTTTCAAATGTGATGGCATTGTCTTAACTAGTGGCCTCAGGAACCAATCGCAGAACTGGGATAGTGGTTCAAGGATAGAATTGATCCCAGACACAATGAGCCGGCCTGGTGGTGGAATTTTATTCTTATGCGGTTTAGGCAGAGTATAAAACATGGCCATCCTTGGATTCTCTGGGGTGAGAAATCTCGCATCATGTGCAGTGATCCAGGCCATATTTATAGCTTCCTCTACCATATACTTGATTTCATTAGTCAGACGTGGTGTGGAGTCCACTTCCAGGACCTCTGTAATTGGTTCTGTCTGATAACAGCTTTTTGCATTCTGTATCATACATCATACATCTGCCAGTTTTTTGACAATGTCACATATATTCCCCAGGGCATCTACAGCCTCTTTCTTTTATTGATATGCCATCAAAAACCATATTGATATGCATAACTTCTACCTCTCTAGAAACAACTTCTTCAAAGGTTTGTATTGATGCTGGGGTCATTTTTGATGGTAGTAAAAAGGTTGCTTTTTACCCTCAGGCCTGTATTCTTTATTTTCTCTGTGTCCTCTTCAGCTGTCTCACAGAAGAATGATTTCAGTCTGATCGTTCTTAAGAACTCAGATAGTTCAGCTCTGAGTTGGAACTTGTCAACTCTTAGAGTTGGTACAAAACCTATTCCCTTGTTTAGGACTCCCAACTCCGTTGTCGTAATCAGGGCTAGAAAAATCTGAAAAATGGTACTAGTCCTACAGGTCTAGTACCTTGAAAAATCTCCTCGCCCTAACAGTAACCCACTTGACCTCCGTCTCTGAAAGTGGAGCAAAAGTGACAAGATAACAAGATTTAAAGGCATCTTTATTGCTCATTTGCCCGCTACGTCTATTCTGTGCGAAAGAAAGTTGCAGTATTTTTGTGTTTGTGTGTAAGTGAATATTTATTTCACTGACGCTGCTTGTGGTATGTTTGTATTATACTCAGACAAATTTGCACATTTATTGCTTCATAAAGGAAATGCAACTTTTTTAGCTATATCATTTGACTAGGCAAGATAGTCTTCTGATTACCAATGTCCAGTATGTGCCTCTCGTTGCTGTTCTAGATTTCAATTACTTACTTGACAACCTATAGCATGGATATTAGAAATAAATGTTAAATCTAGAAAGAGAAGGCTGGGAGAAGCTAAGGGGAGAAATCGGGTAGGGGTGAGGGCAGAGATCTTTCTAAATCCATGTTTCTGTATTCTGGTAATGAATGGACAAATGCATGGTTTCCCTTTGCACGTTTTGTGAATACTTCAGTATTTCCCATTACTTAACTTCTCCCATGTCTCACTCTTCCCAGTAGTGCACCCAACATTTATGGTGTTCTGCTTTCCCCGATCTTCCACCAATTAACATTTTTACATTTGTGACACCTATTGAGTGTCAGCAGAATTTCTTTGCTAATTCCTTTTATTTAGGAACAGTAGCATATCAAACAGAAATGATTTACACAGCAGGGATAATGGTGCATAGCTCAGTGAGAAGGTTATGGGTAACATAGTTTAGACACATGAATTGTAGAGTTGTGTAATTGTCTTACTGTGAGTTCCAATGTAAAGAGTCTAGAAGATGGAAGGAACAGTGTTTTGATGCACCAGCGCCTGGCTTGGATGTCACTACAAGGTTGAGGATGAGTTTTACCCATCATAAATTTCGATTGGGTGTGTATCAGAATGGGATATCAAAGAGGTAAGTTGGGGCCAGACCATTTAAAGGTTCGGAAACCAGTTTTGGTGACTTGTTTAGGGCACTTTTCTTGCCCGTGAGCCAGAGGTCTTGGTGTCAGAATGCTGAAGCTTGGGTAATCTGTAGCAAAATGTATAACTTTATCTACAGTTGCGAAGGATTAATGGGGAGACTAACTGAAAAACTATTACAATAGTCGAGTCTCCAGAATACTAGTGATTTGATTAGTTTTAGCTATGTTGAACGATGTATGTGAGCGTATCTTGCATGTTCAGTAATTGGAGACATGTTGGTGTGACTGTCCTAGTAATAGAGGTCTAAATTTTAATGGATGGCCTAAAGAGAACCCCACCATTTCTGGTCGAGGAGGCAAAGTTCACACAATTTGGGGGCTGGGGAGATCTTTCCTTCACTGTTTTGTATAACCTACCCGACCCCTCATTCCATTGCCAGATGAAGCAATCCCGCTCTGTGTTGGTTGGACTGTTGGGGTGTGGAAGTTGAGCTGAACTCATTCTGCTTGAGATGGGAGCATTGTGGGTGTCTTACCTGTTGAATGAAGAGCTTGCCTTACTAGAAATGGACCTTACTTCAGTGCTCGATGATGCAAAGTTTAGGACCTTCATTTTAAAGGAGTATAGTATCGTTGACCATAATGCCATCCAATGTCTGATAGTAGTGAGGCAGTTTGTGGTGTGTGATCAGGGGAAGGGTGTATGGGAGGTCCCTAATCAGAAGGTACTGCAAGAGGTAATAATCATAGAGTGAGAAACGGAGTGGGCCCAAGACATTTAAGGTGCTTGCTTCCGCCCTTTCAAACTCTGCCACTTCCTATCAGAAACATCGCCAACCTTCTGTCTTTTAGAAGGGCCGTGACTCTTCTGTTGATCTAGCATTCTTCCAGGCATCCATCCTCTCCACCTCATTTAAAACTGGGACGTCCTTATGCCAGGACAGCCATGTGCTTAACATAACAGAGCCATGTGCAATGCCAGCTGGTAGAGGGGTGGACGTTTGTCTTGGTGTCCAGGCAATTGAGAATAAGTGGTTGCAGAGGCAAGAGGCGAGCTGTTTATGTGTGAGGCCATTTACAATGATCTTCAAATGAAGGTTGAAGGGTGGCTTGTGAAGCAGTGGGAATGGTTTTGAGCATTGTGTCCAGGGAATAAATACCCTCTCGCATTCCTTTGTTTTTTATTTTGGGTGGAGGAGTGAAATGGTGAAATGTTCTAAGTAGAGAGCTGCAGGTGATTTGAATACCCCTTCCCCTTAACTCACTTGCCTGCGTCCTATCAGTCAGAACTGCTTTTAGGATTTTCTTTTGTACAACAGAAAGGAATTATGGGTTTAAGGCACTTTGGTGGTGTAGTTTATGAGAAGACATTTGTTACAACTTATCTTGGCATAACGGTATCTCGCAATCTTGAGGAACTGATGAGGGCCAATTATGGGCGCATTAGACTCCATAACTTAGAAAATAACGAGATGGATTGCACTGCCCCTGTCCATGGCCAGAAGGACCTCCCTGATTAAAATGGTCATATTGCCCAAACTTTTATATCTCTTTGTAAACATTCCCTACGTCCCTAGCCGCTACTTCTTCTCTGCCCTAAAAACACAGCTCATAAGACTTACCTGGGGAGGGAAACAGGCCAGATTACGATGGGACACCCTCACGCGCCCCTACTGTGATGGAGGGTTTGGAAAACCAGATATGGAACTATACTTTAGCTGCGCACAAGCCCACTTCGCCGTCTATTGGATGAAACCCACCTGTTACATGCTCCACCTGGTAATAGAGGATGGCTACATGGCCCCCGTCCCCTGCACCGCATACCTCAGTACCCCTGCTGTCCCGCGCCGCCTTGCTGCTACTACCGTTCAGTGCACCACTAGTGCCTGGCATGACTTAACCACTGCCACACAATGCGCATTAATGTACTCCCCGCTTTTACCCCTCCCCGGGAGAGCTGATGTTCCTGTAACTCAAGAAGGAGGATGACGCCGGCTTCTTTGCTAATTGTCCATACAAACGTGGGGGCAGCTCTACACAGACGGCAAATTCCGCACAAGCGAAGACTTCTTTGGCGACACTGATCCCACCCCCCTGGAGAGATTTTACTATATTAGACTGCACCAGGATGTGAAAACCATCGCATCTGAATTCCCGCTAGAGACCCCCATCATGGTCCCGCTGCACGCACTTTTACAGTAAACGGCCCCTGCACATGTGCTTTCGCTACTGTACCGCGCGGTCCAATCCAACAGGGAACACTAAACGCGGCCTGCCCGCTGTGGTTGTAGGCAGCTTGCTGTCTACTTTCCCACCTGTACATTACATTCTTTTCATATTGCTGAAACACACCGCCGGCCTGATTAAGGATGTATGCAGCGTGCTAAGGTTTTGTACCCATTTCTTTACCTTGAATAAAGGTTTTTAAAAACAATATATATATTTCCAGCCATGCTGAAAATAATGTGATGCAATAAAATGTATAACATTAGCGAGCCAGAGGAAGTAGATGCTTTCATATTGCAAATGGATAGATGAGCTATCATCCGCTGGAGTTCTATAAAATGTTAAGAATAGATATAAAATGTTATGAATAGATCTTTGTGTGATGTAGATAGGCTGTTTCTTTTCCTTGTTTTTCTCCCTCTTCTCTCTCATTTCGTAACGGGGGCTCACGAAGGGCGGACTGTATCGCCCAAGAGGTAGAGAGGGGATTTCCTGGGGGGGAGAGGGGCACTGGGAGTGGGGTGCAGTGGGTGAAAAATACAAGAAAAATTGTCCTCATTAAGCTAGTTTCCGATATCTTTTTTTTTGGGGAGGGGGGGGGGGCAGTTGGGCCTAACAAGACAAGGGGATGGACTTAAGATCTATATAAGACAATCTGATCCTATAAAATAGAGTATGGATAACATAAAAGTAGTTAGTCTATTAACTTGGAATGTAAATGGGATAGGATCTAGGAAGCATATGTCGCGGGTCGTTGAATCTTTAAAGGACAGCGAGGTTCAGATAATATTACTGCAAGAGACCCACCTGGAAAGAATTGAGTGTAAGCAATGTTTTGAAAAACTTAGATGGGTGCAGGAGTTTATGCTGAGATCAGAGAGGAAGTACCAGGGGAGGCGCTATAATTATTAAGAGTAATAATGAAATAAGATTAGTCAAGTATGAATCAGATTTTTCAGGTAGGTTGCTAGTGGCAACTCTTTTAGTTCAAGGCAGACCACTAGTGTGTGCGCTATACTATGGGCCGAATAATGATGACCCAGATTCCCTGGAAAAGTTGGAGTCCTGTCTATTGGAGACGACAGCCCCTATTATATTAGGAGGAGATTTTAATTTAGTTTTGAATAAAGGATTGGATAGGACTTCAAAAGTAAAGTATACCAACCCGCCGAAAACGTTTTCTAGACTGATAAGCATTATGAAAGAATTTAATTTAGTCGATATATGGAGTATTAAGAAAAAGGGGATGAGGGAGTTCATTTTTTTATTATTAAGAAGTATAGGCACCACTCCCGTATAGATTACTTCTTATTAGATCAAGAGCTATGTGGGGAGGTGGTAGACGTAACCCATATCCCAGCAATAGTGTCTGACCACTCTGCTGTAGTATTATCATTGAGGTATCTTCAAAAAGAGGAGAATAGAAGGTGGACATTAAATAGGGCGATTCTTTTAGACGAGAATGTAGTGGAAGATTTGAGGGAAAAATCTGAGAGCTACTTTAGTGTTAACAAGGGCTCAGCAGAAGGAAATATAGTATGGGATGCTTTTAAGGCATATTTAAGGGGAGCCCTAAAATCTGTTATGGTAGGGAAAAGTCGAGCGGAGAAGCAGGAAAGGGAGAATAGAATTAAATAGATTAAGAATAAAGAAGGGGAACTACAGAAGGCGTCCATGGAGGATTCAAATAGAGTACAGGCCCTAAGCTAAGAGCTAGAGGGGCTACAAGTCGCGTTCTGGGCAAAGATGGATAAAAAATCACTTGATAGGTGGAAGGTGAGTAAACTCCAGCATTTTGCCTATGGAGAAAATTGTGCATCACTATTAGCTTTGAAGGCAAAGGCAGATAGGGCAAGGAATACAATCCGGGAGTTAACTAGTAGAGAATCTGGATAGGTATTGAACGTTAATTCTGATATATGTAGAGAGGCCTGTAGTTTTATGAAAGACTTGTATAGAGATGATATTCTACCTAGTCAAGAAGACATAAAGGAGTGGCTTGGTCTGACGTTACTTCCATGGTAAACTATAGAGCAACAGAAAGCCTTAGAAGGAGAGATTAAGGAGGAGGAGATAAGAGCTCAGTGTAAGAAAATGGTTAAGGGAAAGGCAGCTGGACTGGATGGTTTTCCAGTGGAGGATTTTCTTTGTATTATGGGCACAGTAATTCCTGTCTTACAAGTCTTATTTAATGAGATCTATATGAGTGGGAAGAAGGTCCCTGAATCCTGGTCAGAGGCTACAGTCACCCTGATTTTGAAATCAAATAAGCATCAGCAGAAAATAGATTCATATAGATCGATTTCCTTATTAAATACATGAGGTTATTTACCCTAATCAAAGAGGCTTTATAGCAGGGAGGCAGCTGAATGAATTGACATTTCAGCTGTTGGGAGCTATAGATATTGCGGAGGCTCGGAAATTACCTTTGACCATAGTGGCAGTGGATGCAGCTAAAGCTTTTGACCAGGTACACTGGCCATACCTGTGGGAGGCTTTGCTAAGTTTTGGTTTTCCACAGAATATAGTAAGGGCGGTGCAAAGTTTGTACTGTAGTCCTAAAGCCAGGGTGCTGATAAACGGGAAGCTGTCAGATTGGTTTGAAATCTTTAGAGGGACAAGGCAGGGTTGCCCCCTTTCCCCGCTTCTTTTTAATATATATATATATATATATATATATATATATATATATATATATATATATATATATATATATATATATATATATATATATATATATATATATATATATATATATATATATATTGAGCCACTAGCCAATTTGATAAGGGAAGATACCGCTATTCTCCCTTTTACAACTGAAAACCATTATTGACTGTTTTCATGCTTTTGTGATTCTTCAGCAGCTCATATTGTGTTTAGTTAATATGTTTTAATCTGTTCAGGACTGCATAAAGCCAATTAAAGTCGAGAAGAAGCCTGGAAAATCAACAGCAAAGATCCGGATCGAAGATGATGGGAATTACTTTCAGGTTAACCAGGTCAGACAATTTTTCTTTTGATCGACGTCTGTCAGAACCTCAAGGAGACTGCTTACTGCTTTTCATACAAGTCTGCTCACCTAGCTAATTAGTTTGAGGGTCAAATTTTGGCCTCATCATGACAGGTGTTATTTCCTGGTTTGATCTGTGCTTTTCAAGCATAGTTCCTTCAGTCTTCATGCCCAGGAAACTCTAAGCCTGTGATATTAGATTGAATGTGTTGCACTGTTTAAGTGCTAGTTTGACCGTCATTTAGATGACTTATAAGATTTTCCTCTTCCTAGATCTGCTGTAGCTTAGGCAAATGGATTCCCAAATGGCAATGTGTATAAATCAACTGAAATAGATAGTTAACTTGGCTTGTTAAAATATAACTCTCTTGTCTGTCTTAACCGCCATTCCCCGTACAGGGTCTGTTGCAGTGTTTCTACATTACATTGTTAAGTCTGTAAAGGAAACTTGTGTGGTGAACACTCTGCATCTTGATCATTCTAGTGATGAAGAAACAGGTGGTTTGGTCATGTGGTTACACCCCACTGCCCCCCTTGCGATGAAAACAGACTTACTGAGATTGTCCTACTGCCTTATATGGCATTCAGTAAGGTATCTGAGCAAGTACTCGGTTGTTTTCTTGTGAAAGGTAATCTCTCTGAAAACACTCCTGCCTGACCTAGACCTTCCTTGAGTACATAGGGAAATAGGAATTAAGTCATCAGTGTGTTGTATGTCACAAAATCCGAGGATATATACTGCATTGTTTCTGTTACTCCAAACATTCATAAGTTAAAAAAAATAAAAGCATACATACTGAATAGAGGAGCTTTGTGTCCGCTTTCTTCATCCATTAGTCTATTCATCTGTCATTCACATTTTGTGGCAAAGGTCAGCCTACACCAGCCATTGATTTTCTTGAACTATGAGTGACTAAATAATTTTTTCATATCCTCCCAATAAGAAGTGCTTACAGTGCCAGGGCTAGTATGCCATAACTTAACTTTGACATAGCATTTTTATTTCCATTCTTTATCATTGTGTTCTTTTGTAGTTATCCTTCAGTGTTTGAACAAGGTCTTCAGTTTACAGTAATTTAAAGCGAATAGAAACTTTCTTAATGCCAATAACAATCCTCTTTTCCTGTGATTTTCCTAAAACTGAAAAGAAATTCTGAACCTGTACACCTTCTTGTTAGGAAGCACCCATACTCTTCTATTAAGATGATATGCAACCTTTTTTTATTTAATGTACCTATTTTATAAAAATATATATAGGCCTCATGTTTAGGCAGCAGCTTGTATTTGTTTTCCATTTTATATTATTTGTGGCATATGCTTGCATTAATAACTGTGAACACTGCAGCAGCTTGCCACGGTCTGATGTATTGGCTTTGCAGTACTTGATTTAGTAAACGCAATTACATAGAGCACTGTCCTGAAAGTCAGTCTGTCTCTGTCTTTCTTTCTCTCTCACCCCCCCCCCGCTTCCCTCTTTCTTCCAGTTAATCTTTTCTAGTCCGCTACAAAACAGCAGCCCTCATGCAAAAGGTGAGAAGGGAGCTTTAGCTGGCAGTTGGAGAAGGATGCAAATGGAGGCTGATGCGACAACTTTATCACCATGCCCCATGATGATATTTTGCTGTGGTGTATCGTATTCATTCAGCATTCGGTCCTTTTATGTTATTGTAGTTTTACTGTAAGTAAATGTGCAGGGTCATCGTCTTCATTTAAATTCCATGGCTATGTATACTAAAGGTTTGTCCAGGTTTCAGCTATGATAAAAAGAGATCCTAACTATAAAAACCTGCAGATGGTGGAGCAGCTACTGACTTCCTGTTTTTCTTTTTCAGGATGGTGGAGCCCAGAAGCTTGAGAAGGCAAAGATCACTCTGAACGACTGCTTAGCCTGCAGTGGCTGTGTGACATCAGCAGAAAGCGTATTAATCACACAGCAAAGCCACGAGGAGATTTTCAAAGTATTGAAGTCGAACAAGGTAATTGACAACTGGTTTAAGAATAGTTGGATGCTGCAATATTTATAAAATTTTGCAATGTGTAACAGTACGGGTGAAGGTTTGCAGAAGTCAAATGTAAACGCGAACAGAAGAGCATTTCTTTGGAAAGTGTTTTGAAGTCTTGGGTAGAATTACAATTGAAAAGGTCCAACAGATGGCAAAGCAAAGAGGCAGCAAACTGTACACAAATGTACCTGAAGCTTTAGCTGCAGACAGCTTACAAATGTGGAATTCACTGACTTGCATGGTTTCTGTGCAGCTGCTATTGGATTTTTCCTTAGAAAAGGACTTTGTTTGCAGGTGCATCCCATTATCGTCCGTCCGGGTTATCAAATCCATAATAAATCTTGCACACTCCCCATATTTCCCTAAATGTCCTCGGGTAACTTCTATGTACGTCGACTGTTCAGTTGTTCTACATTACACTGCGTACGTGCCATATAATAGTTTCCCCACTCCCTTGCAATGTCATGTTTGGCCATCTTGAGTCGAAGAAAACAAAGTAGGAGTTTGTTTTTGTGCTAAGTTAATATTTTTAGTTATTGCCAGTTTTATGAACTGGAGCATCATAGGGACGCTTGGACCTAGTTTTTTCAACATTTCTTTAATTTTTTCACTTCAATACATCTGGGTAACCCTTCAATCCCAGAGTGTGTGCAGAGATTACCCTATCCTTCCTCACATTTCAGGCTCCTACTACGTACACAACCTAATCCTGTTGCAGTAAGCTGTGTGTAGGATTTTTAATTTGATGAGCTGTCAGCCAGCACTGGTGCTTCAGCGCAGACTCCCAATACACATCTTCAAATGTTCCTCTGTTTTTTTCCCACAAGCTTCTCAGAAATGGTAGACTGTCAGATGGCCCTAGGCAGCCTTATTTTCATGACCCTGTATTCTAGGGTGGGGGTATCTAAGGTAGATTTGGCCAATGAACTAAACATGCCAGTGCAAGTCTCATCTGTATTTAACTAAATCATTGGGAGGGTGACCTATTGTATTCTTCTTACATTTGATAAAAAATCTTCAGTTCATCCTCTCCACATATATCATCGAACAGTGACCTGTAAATGTTGTCCCTTCTTTGAAATCCTTTTAGCTTGGGTACATCATTCAGTGCTGTGGCCACCCACAAGAGTGTTCCTTTCATGATCTTTCAGTGCCAGCCTGTGAGGGTTGTGGCTTTGTGTCATTGCTTGTGGTGATTTGCATGAATTCTCCCTCCCCCTCCAAATTTACATGTTGTAGATGTGTGGTCTCTGCAATGGGTAGTCTGTAGCCGTATGTGTGAGACCTCCACTGGACCAAGACCCCAATCGTTAATTACTCGTGTGCCTAATGTGTTGAAAATATTTTTAGTTGGGGATCTCCCATCTGATTGTAAGGTCTGGGTTTCTGTCAAGTTTTTAAAGATTTTTTTTTAAAGCATGTATCGGAGATGGGATATGGACTGTTTTGAAGTATGTGTAGCAGTTTGGCTAGTGTTAGAATTTTAAATGTGACCACTCTTCCCAACATTCTGATAGGAAGTTTGACGTCTCCCCACATTTTCACTTAAATTATTCAGAAGGCTCGTCTAAATTGCCCTTGAGATTCCGATCCTTATCTATACTAAGTTCTTTCCCAAGGTATTTTTAACCTCTCCTCAGTTAATTTAATGGCCTCAGTTTGTATCTCTTTGTCCCATTCGTTTATTTTCAACACAGTGGATTTACTCCAATTAATCTGGTACTCTGTTACCCAAACTTGTGGAAAATTCAAAGCAACTACAGAATTTTCTGGTGTTGCTCTCTCCTGTCTGGGAGGATATCATCAAAGTGGAGTGATATTCTAATATCTAACTAGCTGCCCTGCTTCAGTCCCTCTATTTAAGGTACTGCATTCACTCAACAATTCTGAGATGCAAAAGCTAGTGCAAATAGGTTTATCCACTCTTATTACTTCTGTCTTGTGCCCCATTTAAAACGTTCCCACTCTTAGCCTTATAACATGCTGCTGAGACCAAGGGTCTTTTAGGACAAGCCAGGGGTAGCAAGAGCTACCCTTGGTGGCTCCTAGTAGATGTCCATGCAAGTGTCTTGTCCATCTGACCCGAAAGAGTCTACAAGTTGCTTCCTGGTAAAGTATTGCGGCCTGATGGGCATCTGTATTTCTTCCATGGTAAAGTATCCACACATTATGGACTTCAAGGCTTCTTTAGGTCCGTTCATGCTTAAAAGGTCAGTGGTCCCCTTGATATAAGATTTATGAACTGTACATTTTTGAAAAAATATAAAGTTTGAACCAATACCTGTTGGAGAAGTGCCATATATAGTCAAGTGTTTTCATGTGGGTAAGTGCAGCAAACACCCTGACCAACTTGCTTCCAAATAAGCTAGAGGCCCTAGAAGTTAAAACTTCTCTATGGGTAGCAAGGATATTGTGCCACGTTGTTCTTGTCATATTTGGGCAAATATCAATTCATGCAGAAGATGGTTCTGCTTTGCGGCATGAGTTAAATGGAAGCTGAGTAATATTAAGTGAGGCAGCCAATGCTGTCACCTACTATTTCTACATCTTGCAGCCCTCAGGCATCAACTATTTGCAAGAAGAGATATGAGCTGGGAATTGGAGTTAAGGACTGCTTGCCTAATTTTACAGTTTCTGAAGTCTGTTTTCTCCTGTGTTGTGAAAAGTTGCTTGATGTCTCCAGTTCAGTTGAGAGAGATTGGGTTTGTATTGGATTATTTTACTCTGACATAAATGGTGTCTCCCCTCAAGGTGCAACTCACTTAGCGTGAGGCACATTAAGCACAAGAATGGTAATAGCTAATTATTGGTATAATAGCCAACCCCTTCACTGTTTTTCTAATGGGGTGGGTGAACAATTACGCTCCACCGGCGGAGTTCATGGAGTTTTGCCCACTCTGTGCTCCGCTTGCAGCACAGAGTTCTGGCAAAATTCTGCCAACCGCTGTGTGGCGGAGTTTTTCCTCACAAGGAGCTCGCCAACGTGAGGTTGGTCATTGGGAGCAAGAATTTGTGTCCCCTAGTGCAATTCTCAAGCTCTAGAACCCCTCTCTGCAAGATTTGTCAATGTGTGAGGTCACGGCAGGTCACCCTCTGGTGTGCTGCATGGTGCCATTCGCACTGATTTTACAGCATGGATCAAGCTCCTGGTGCAAACAATCGGAGCAATCAGCGTGACGTGCCAAAATTCCACAACTTGCGGAACTCTGCAGAATCTCGCTAATTTTTTAGGTAATTCCACAGAATTCTGCGGAGTGAAACTCCGTGAGTTCCGCCCACCCCTATTTTCGTAAGTGGTTGAAAGGTCATACCGATTTCATAATTTTCCCGACTGCATGCATATTTTGATGTGTAATACCTTGGTAAAAATGATCCAATTATAAAGTGCTGACTGGCTGCATTCATTATTCCACCTTGACAAGGGAATCGAATGCAATTTATTTGTAACTTCTAAAAAGTATTTTAAATAAATAATTGTTTGAAAATTCATATTTAACACCTTACCTAATAGTTCATATTGTGACTTTATATGGAAACAAACTCTGTGACGCAGTAGCAATGAAAGCATTTGACACCAAATGCTTTCTTCTTCCCAGAATGCAGATCCCAGCCAACAGAAACTGGTGGTGGTTTCAGTTTCACCGCAGTCATGGGCATCACTCGCTGCACAGTATGACCTGACCATGGAAGAGACTGCCAAGAAACTCACAGGGTTCTTGAAAAGCATTGGTAAGTGGCTGAAACAATTACCAAAGGAAGATTAAGGATGACCATAAGAGCAAATTTAGTCCAGTAGCCCCCGAAAACAAGAAGCCTGTAACACAAAGGGTTTACTAAATACTCAAAGTTCATGTATTCAAATAGTCTTAAAATCTATTTAATTACAACAAAATAATTTCTATAAAGCACACAACAACCCGAACATTCTTAAAACACCTAAATGGTTTGTCACTATCACACAACGGCATTTGGCTTAAAATCCTCAACCTACAGGTTCGACAAAGATCTTCTTATTAGGCTTATTAATGACAATGTTAATAAGTCCAGTGTTTTTCTTTTTATCTCCCTTTGAGAGACCCTCCTGGTTACAACCGAAGTATCTAGTCTTTCACTGTCCTTGTTCCATACATTTATCTTCAATTATCTGTATGTTTTAACTTCCGACCAGCTCGTAAATTCCTAGCACTCTAGTACTTTCATAAACTTTTAAGATCAAATGAAGGTTATAGGGTCAAACATGTGCTCCAAATGGTTTTTATTTTTCTTATTGTGACTGTTCTTAAAAATATTTGGAATAATAATGTACATTTATGAATGTCTTTTTATAGTGTGCTTTTATGGTGAGATTTGTTGCACCGAATAAAGCTGATTTTGATTTGATTTGTCTTCAGTTAAAACAAGGAATTGCCGCTTTTTTTCCACTTACTACTCTCCAGCCAGCTCCAGTCTAGAGGGTGATCTCTTCTTGGTTTTACCTCTCAGATTTTTTACCGCTGCCCTCTTGAGGGTGAGGGACGGGGTTGCCCTTTCACCCATGGCGTTTTACCTCTGATCTATTATGCATTCATCTGCTGCCTAGATGTACTAACTGCCCTGTTATATGTTTTAATATTTGTTTTGCATTATATGAGTATATTGAAATAAATCATTCATGTTGTTTGCAGTGCTTTCATGTATTACCTTCTACCATGCAATTGTAACAGTTTATTTCAAATGTGTATCTCATTGTTATCTTTTTCGTGTGTCCGTCCTATGATGTCTTCTTCCCTTGTAATGTCATCTGAGAACTAGTGATTCTTCTTTTGCATGTTTCACTATGGGCTAATAGCTTTTACTGTCTTCCAGCTTCTTGTAATCACAAAATATTAAGACATTCAAATGAATGTACATAGTGTCTTTGAGTCTGCCCCCTTCAACTATTGCTCGGGTTAAGTGTTAGTCACAAGTTGGATCACACTGCAGAACATAGATGGAGCAAAGAGTGAGCCCCGTTCGGCCATTAGTTATTCACATTTGCATATGCCTGCTGGTCAGTCATTCAGTGTTTGGGATATAAAGCAGTGTGAGAGACAGCATATTGATTCTTTATATTGGAGTTTGCAGAGAAGTCAGCCTCTTGCATCGTTGACATACCAGCCATGTTAGGGGGGAACACTTTCCACATGAACAGAAACACAAACCACAGAGGAGGGACATGCTTACTTGAAGTGGAATCTAGATAAGCACATGGAATTTAGATAAGCACATACATTTGCCCCTGTAGCATTCGGTCAGTCAGCAAGTGAAGACTCGCCTAACCTCTTCTTCTGAAAGACATTCATGCTGGTAAGTAGGCACCCAGTGGTGTTCTGTATGCACAAGGGCCGTAACCAGGATAGGTATGCGTCGAAGGTTTTAAATTTTCGTAGTAGACAATGAGAAATATATTAATTTAGGCTGTATATACAATGTTGTGTTTTCGTGTTATTTATACTGTTAACATTTACCTGTGCTAATGACCTAATAATTCTGATAGTGGTTCAAATATATATATATTATACACTCCACTCACTGGGCAATTATAATCAACCATAACTTCTGTAAGTCTATGTTTTACCTATTGTTTTTCCCTTTTTCGGGGCTGAGAAAGGGGCCCTATTTGTGCAAGTGTCTTAGGAATCTGTTGCTTGCGCATACAGTCCTATCCAATTGTTATAGCACATAGTTATGTTTGTGAGATGCCTGTAATTTTCCCACCTTCACTCTTTCACCGGTTATACCCATGACTACAGGACGTTTACCAGATTTACACCCAAAGATAATCTGGGTAGACAACAGCAGCTCCTAGTTTTGTAGTTTAAGAGTATGTTATGTTATGTTACTGAGATTTGTAGAGCGCTCGGTTACCCTGGGGTGTCCTGGCGCTGTGCGCTACCTTCCGAAAAGAGGAAACTGTGACAATTGGCTAGGATGAACATTTAGGTGAATAGCCAAGTTTTTAATCCCTTCCTAAAAGGAAGAAGCTCTGTTGAGTTTCTAAGATGGAAGGGAAGGCTGTTCCATGCCTTGGTGGCGCAGTGGCGAAAACTCCTGCTACCTCAGTTAGTTTTGTTGTAGCGGGGGAGAATAGCGTGTTTAGCTTGCATGGAGCGCAGGACTCTTCCCGGAATATACCACTGTATTGAATGTTTCAGGAAATCGGGGCCTATGCCATTAATGGATTTAAAATCTATACACATGGCCTTAAACTGAATCCGTAGTTCCACAGGGAGCCAGTGAAGAGTTCTTAGTCCCGCCCTCACCGAGACAAACCTGGGTGTGCCTGTGAGCATCATGGCTGCCGCATTCTGCACGATCTGGAGTCTGGCCAGATGTTTTTTCTGGATGTTAATGTAGAGACTATTGCAGTAATCCAGCCGTGACAGAATGAGCGCTGTGACTGCTGTTTTCAGGCTGTCTACCAGGAGGAGGAATTAGATTTTACAGAGAATTCTAAGAATAAAGAAGCAGGATGAGACGACCCTGCTCATTTGATCACCAAAGGCAAGTTTCGAGGTCAAGAATCACTCCGAGATTTTTCGACCTTTCCACCGGGACTGGAGGCCGGCCCGCCCATTGTATTTGGCCACCAGTCCGGTGTCTAGAGGTTGGCAGTGTTCCGGAATAATATGACCTCAGTTTTTCCTGCATTGAGTTTGAGGCAATTTGATGCCATCCAGGCTGCAATCGCCTGCATGCAGTTATGACATTTTGAGCCAGTCTCAGCCTCTGACCCTTTTTGGATTGACAACACAATTTGCATGTCGTCGGCGTGGGAGGTTAACTGGAATCCAAAAGATTTGATCAAAGCTGCCAGCGGAGCAACATATAAGTTAAATAATGTCGGACTGAGCGAAGATCCCTGTGGAACTCTACAAAGGAGAGAGAAGGGCTTAGAGCTATCTCTGCCAAGGTCCACAGTTTGTGTTCTGTTGGCCAGGAACGATTTCAGGAGGTCCCAGGCCTTGGACACCGACCACTGATAAACGGTCCATCAAGACTTCATGATGGACCGTATCAAATGCGTACCTAAACCATTAACACTGGTCAGCCTAAATGCCATCACCTGTAGCGTAAACCATACTATACAGATTGTGTGGATCCCTCAAAGTGATCTCCTTGCTCTGAATGGCCTCCTGAAATACTGACAGGTTGCTTGCCTGTCAGGCCATTCCACCAATGTTTTAAAATCATACAGCAAACTAACATAAGAGCTGTATTTCTGTAGTGGAACTGCAATTTTAAGAGTGGTGGATTTTGCATTCCATGCAGTGTTTGTACATGAAAGTGTGCAACAGTATGTACCAGTACAATTTCCCACAGGGTAACCTAGTGAATACCACTTTAAAGAACTCAGTTTTGCAATTTTGGCAGTCAACTGAAAGAATGTTTTAAGGTTTGGCCTAGAGGTAGCTTGGGTTGTTTTAAAGCCGAATTTTACTCTATAATAAATCCATCATGTTCATAGCAATACTATATAGAGAAAGGGAATTTAGATTCTCCTCCTTCAGCTATTTCTCAGTTGGAGTGGCATTAATACTGTAGTTGAACCCACAGGACAACATACATAGAGCTGGAGCAAGTACCAGCCCACTTCAAACATTGGCTTTTAGACACAGGACAGCCTTTTAGTATTTGGATCGCCCAACAGTGTGAGTGATGTCATTTCACCTGGGTACTGTGTGATATCACGTTCTGGATAGACAATCAATGATCGGCAAAGGTGTTTGTGTCAGGCTGTGAACTTCTGCTCTACCCTGACATGAGTGAGAGCTCTTCGTAACTGCTCACAGCAATCCCAGCTCCTGCTTCTCCATGCCTGATATTTTACCATGCCTCACAATTGTGTACTGTACTGATTTGCACAACCCACGCCCCGTGGTCTTACATTTCTTTTCACTGTTCACCATCTCACAGCTACCGTTAATTCTAACAACTATTGATAGGTTATTCAGTATCAGTTCTTAACCTTTGACATTTTGACAGTATGGTGCTTCACTACTACCATTGCTACCACCAACATCACCGCTTACTCCCATATTGCTGCCACCATCCTCACCCCTACTAACCGCAATCACCACTACTATTACCAGCTTTATCACTTCACCACCATCACTACTCTTGCCATCACCTTCACCTCAACCACCAGTAATGACACCACCACAACATTTTTGTGTGTTTGTTAGAGCAACGTGGCATGGGAGGAGAAATTGTAGGATTGATATCTGTAATTTAAGATGGGGGAAAAAGCATTGGCAAAGCCAAACACATCTGACTTGGCAAATTAACGTACACCTGTAAGCACACAGTAGCTCCATTTTTGAAGGCAGTAAAATTGTAAAGTAGAAAATGATGGTGTTGTATCCCCGTCATATGGCATGTTGTAAGAATCTGTGATGTGCCAAAGTCGTGATTCTGTACTACTGAACGATTTAGCACTATGTCACTTAGTAGTTGTCACCAGCTAATAAAACAACCAGACCTATTGCCTTTACATATTCTTGTTTCATGTTTGAGTCGATGCAAACAGGAGCTCTGTAGCGTCAGAGCCCTGGCTATAAGTTTGAATCTTATACAAATAAATTAAAACTAAATTGTTAAAACTGACATTTCCCCATCCAACACAACACGAACTACTAACAAACTAATCCACACCCCTATAATCACACTTCTCTCTTAGTTTTCTGCCGATATTGTTTACAAAGCCATTGAACTAAACCCTATCATCCTGCAAGGCAGAGACATAATTTTCTATGGCTGCCTGCTCATAATTAACTGTACCGAGGCTATGCTTCTCAAAGACAGTTGCATGCAGTTGATTGACTTGAGAGAGCAACTACCCCCACAGATTCTTGTTACGGTATGGACAGTGAAGGTCGTGATGAATTTTTGGATTGGAAATTCTGACATATAGTGTATAGCTCACTGTGAAATCCACCGAGATTTATCACAGTATATATATTGCTGTGCTCCACTACACATGCAAATCGCTGCTGTAGGCGCATTGACTCGCTGCGTTTTTTGACTGTTTTAACATGTTGCCCATGTGCTAGGGTGAGGAGAGCGTGTGATGTTCAATGAGTACATGTGCTTTTCAAGTGTTCTTAATATAACCTGGGCTACTGGGGTTATGTGATTTCAGCTGATGCCTTTTACGCATAATTATGGATTTGCCACTTTTGCCACATAATCCATTATCTGCTGCATAATGTGCAGATTACACTGGAAGGCCCTTGGTAAAAGTTGACTTGTCGCCTTTCGGTTGCTTATTGCTATATTTGGGTGTTAAATTGGTGATAATAAGGTGAAAGATTTTTTCCCAGACAGTGTTACCAGGTATGAAAATGACAGTATATTGTAGTAATACTAACAAAATGTGCCGCTTTACGCCATATAATTTGCCTTTTCTTGAAATATAGTCCGCTATACCGCATAATTTGGTCCTCCTCTGCTACATAATACCAGTGGACCTGATCATAACAAGCCTTGGCAGTGCTCATAAGTCTTGTCGTAGAAGAATATGTGGCAGTCTGAAACTGATCGGAAGACTCTGGATGTAAACATGAATGTAGGTGTGGAGGCTGGTTGAGGTGGAACCCCAAGATGTCCACATGAGAAGCTCTATCTGCTTATATGCTTCTGGACTAATCGCATTGGGCGTGAAGCAAACTCCAAAACCCAAGGTATACTTAGAGGGGAGTGTACTCCAGCACAACTCCCCATTTGTACCACTTGCTGGGTAAACCAGAATGCTTTGAGTTAGAGCTTCCATTCCCATCCTCTTGACCAGGAGTGAAGCATGGAGTAAATGGTGTAGCATCATAGAGACCTTTTGGGTTCAAGGTTAGTAGGCCAGCCCCTGCTGAAGAGAATGAAGGAATCCTGAAAGTATCAGAGAACTCTGTTGTGCCTGATCTGCAAAGCCTTATAAAGGTTGCATGTTAGTCCTCACAACTTGTCCGGCTCAAGCTGCAGTTGCACAGTGAGCAAAGAGTGGTGGAAAGGAAGGTGTTGAAAGAGTTTTGATTCAAGCACACGCCAGAGAAAGAAGTGAAAAGCATTACATGTTTACAGAGGAGTGTGATACATTAATGGTCCAGCAAAAATCTGCAGATAAGAAAGCTAGCGATACAAGTTATATATAGAACCTGGTGCAGTGCTCCAAAGCAGACACCTGGCATGCATGAGAAAATTGGTATAGGGGCACTTTAAGTTGGAGCACTGGTGTACCTCACTCATCATGTAGTTTTGTGAGACATCTAGTGGCTAATTTGTAAAAGAAAAAGTGCAGGAGCCCACAGTTTTGTTTGGAAGCCATTGGCTAGAAATACTGAAAGTTGAAGTGATTGCCTAGCGCTCCTGAAGGTTGGGGTGCTGTATATTAAGACTGGTAGTCTTGATTTCCAACTCATGCCTCTACTCTTTCATCCTCACCCAGAAACTGCCTGCCTCCTTCATCACTCTTGCAGGTTCTTTTTCATCATCGCTTTCTCCATGTCACTGTTTTCTGTCTTTTTTTTTCCTCCTCCTTTTTGTGTTTTCCTTTCTTCTTCTAGGATAAAAAACTGATGAGATAAAATAAGTTCTGGTTTCGAAAAATGAGTGCCCACCAGCACAAATTAAGCACTGAGCACAACCCAGAAAAAATGTAAATGAACCCAAAATCTGGGAACACGTTGAGACTGTGGAACAACAGTCATGGTCTTACAGGAGTCAGGGAGGTACGGTAAATCAGTTGTTCAAAAAATAAAACAAATCTAGGAGCAGCAGGTTCCTGGAACTTGAGCATCTTCAATACATTTTATGTGTAAAAACAAATAAATGATATCTACCAGCAGATCACAGTCCATGTTCTCCAGTCCATTATTTGTTCCATATCCCTGTTCAGCGACAGGACCCTTCTGTTACTCTCTCTCTGTTTACCACAGGTTTACTTCTAGTAAGAGAGTGAGTGTTCTAGGTACTATACGGGGGAAGAACAGGCAATTTAAACCAAAACGGAGGACTCCTCATAAGTGAATTTGTTCCAGCTAGCAAACCTATAATGTCAACATTCAACATAATGTGAATATTGCTGCTGTGAATATGCAAACTGTAATTAATGATTTTAAAGAAAATATGTTTATGTAGCCTTAAGAGGTAAAAAACAAGATTGTATTCTGGAGTACGAGCAAATTGATACCCTGAAAGCAGTGATTCAGTATTGGCTTACTACTTTTAAAGCACGATAACTTCTTTCCCAGTGATGCAACCTATTATAAGTCCTTGACTATGGATGCCACTTTTTACCATGTTGCATGTCTTTCCTTGCAGTCTTGCTCTATGCACACACACAGTCTTTCCTGTGCCTTCCCTATTCGTAGTTCCCTTTTGTTGGTTATTATTTTCCTGTGGTTTCTAAGGCGGAGTCTGAGGGCTCCGTTAGCTAATGAACCTACTGCAAAAAAATGTTTTTTGACCTCATGGTCGCCGGTTAGAATCACGACTGTTCCCTTTTGGTTTTCATATTTTCAAGGTTGGTAGCACCAGTACAGTTGAGTTGGGTACACATAAGCATTGGTTATTTAGTGACAGTCTACAGCTTAGGGTTCACTTTTATTTCATAGATACAAATGTTTTGTTACATTAAAATATTACTCACTGATGTTTTTCAGGTGTGCACTATGTGTTTGATACTGCCTTCTCAAGGAATTTCAGCCTCCTAGAAAGTCAAAGAGAATTCCTGCAACGTTTCCGCAGACAGTCTGAGGACAAGAAAGCTCTTCCAATGTTGGCCTCTGCCTGCCCAGGTACACTTTCTAAAACAGAGTTTTATCTCTCAAGGGGAAAAATCCTGCAATTCTAAAACGTACTGGACATTAGACCTTGTACATCTGTCCCCATTTAGACTTCTTCATGGGCTTGAAGTGTGTTCCTTTACTAAGAGAATGTTCTCGCTACACTACTGTCTGCTCTAGGGGTTCTGGAATAAGATTTATTGCACTTATTGTACTTCTTTAGGCATGTATCTATTTATTTGTTTTAAGAACATATTTTATTGTGTCAACAGTCCATTACAGTCTGGTTCGACCTGAGTTGTGGGTGGAACCAGCAAAATTTTGCACTACATCTATAATGTCAACATTCAATTTATCAAAACTATACAAGAAAGATACAAAGTGAGATAAAGCCTTAGCATTGCAAGCTGCAACCTGTTGTGCTACATCTGACCTACAATCTCTTGTGCAGGTATCCCCCATCCACCTCGTCCTAAATACTAATGTGTCCCCTGATAATATGATCGCCTGGCTCCCTATTAACCCATTATTCCTGTATCTATTCTCAATGGGTTGAGAGGCTCAATACAAAGGCCTCGATAGTTCGCCCATCTCTTCCAGATTTTAGGGTGTTTTTGCAGGCATCCACTTGCTTTACATCTAGGTAGCTTTATACCCATGCAGTGGTCCATTCCCTTCAACAAAGGGGGAGAGGTGGCCTTCCACATTTTGGCGATATCCCTTTTCACCAATGAGAGGCCCAAAAATAGTAGGTGATGCTTGAAACTATTGCCTCCGATCTCTTCTGTAATCTGCAGTAGGGCCATAGGAATGTCTCAGCCCAGCACCTCAGAGAGGCATGTCGTGACCCCTTCCAAAATCTGATGAGTATCGCACATTGCCAAATTGGGTGTAAGAAGGTGCCGTCTGTATTGCCACACCGCAAACATATAGGGGATGTCACGAGCCCTGTCCTCCAGAGCCTGTGTCTGGTGTAATATACCCAATGCAGGTATTTGAATTGAATAAGTTGCAGTCGCGAGGCAATGGCCGCTCAATGCGGGGATTCCTGCGCCTCTGTCCAGTCATCGTCGTCAAGTGGGCCTAGATCTGCGTGCCAAGTCTCTCTGAGTGTGCCTAGTGTTGTAGGGCTGTTTGTAATGAGGGATTTGTATATCTTAGTAAATTTGTGGTCCCCCATAAAAACTTTAGCTTCTATTGAGTTAAATTCGGGCAGGGTCTCAATTTGTGTAATGAAGGGAGATAGGGCATGCTGAAATTGGAGATATTTATAAAACTGTGTGCAAGGCATGTCAGATTCTCTTTGAAGCTCTTGGAAAGATGACCGACCCCGCTTGACCACCCAGAGCGTGGATATACCATTATCTTCCCAGCCCCGAAATACGGCCAATGTAGCCAGCTGAGGCAAAAGATCATTGTGCCACAAGGGAGTCTCCCTGGTACATTTGCCCCACCATCCCATCCAACGCAATGATTGCTTCCAGATTCCGAGTACTACCCTCGTTGCCGGTGGCAACGCCCAAAGTGCCCATCCCGTGTATAAATAAGTGTGAAGGATTATGTCCCCATCAACCAGCGCTCCACTGCGTATGCCGGGTCTTGCCTATCCCCGTACCACTATTCATTTAGCAGCAGCAGTAAATGGGATGCTGCATAGTAGGATTGAATTCCTGCGGTGGCTATCCGCCCACAGTATGTGGATTGAAAGCATGTTCGCAAGGCGACCCAATTGTAAATCCCCCACCCGAGAAACTGTCCCAATATTGCATTTATATGTCGTAACCACATGGGCAGTATCGGATATGGATGATTCTGCATCTGATAGAGGAGACAAGGGAGAGATATTATCTTGAAAATGGTGGATCTTCCGAATAAGGATAGAGGCAGATGCGACCAAGCCCGTATCTCTTCTTTGACTTGCGTCCGCAAAGGGGCAAGATTTTTTTACCATAACGTGTGTTGGGAGGCCGTCAGAAATACACCCAGGTGCGTTAGTCCCTCTGTGGCGACCGTCACTTCCTTCGACCATGTACCCAGTTCACTCGTTCCCCTCAATTGCCATAAGATTGATTTGCGATTATTCATATATAGGCCGGAGGTATCGCCGAAAATCTGCATAATGCGGTGCAGTCTTGGGCCTGTCTTATTGGGGTCAGTAAGGAAAAACAGGACGTCGTCTGCATATAGTGCTATACGATCGGAGACCTCTCTTGACCACTCGAATCCCATCGTTCCTGACCCACGCCGCCAGTGGCTCCATCTCTAGGGCAAATAGATATGTGGATAATGGACATCCCTGACGGGTGCCTCACCCAATAGAGAAGGTATGGGAAACCGACCCCGTTACTCGTATCGATGCCGTGAGGTCTGTATACAGAAGGTGTATGTACGATAGGAATCGAGGGCCTATTTTGAGGCGCAGCTGAAGTGCGAAAAGATATGGCCAGCTGGGCTAGTCGAAGGCTTTATATCTGCTAATAAGAGTGCAGCGGTACCGTTGTGGCGATCTATTGCTGCTATGGCGTTATGGGCACGCAAATATTGTGGCACGAGACACGATGAGGCATGAAGCCTGCCAGATCTGGATGTACCAGATTTGTTATATATGGCAATATGCGGTTTGCAAGAACTTTAGCAAGTAATTTGGCTTCAACATTTAATAGACAAATTGGACGGTATGAGGTATGGTGTTCGGAGAGGGGGGGGGGGATCAGCCGGGTTTAAGGAATACCACTACTTCGGCGTGACTCCAATCTGATGAGAGCCGGCCCGCTTCCATGGTGGCATTAACCACCTCAAGGTAGTGGGCACCGATTGGGATTGCTAGATTTTAGAAAACTTGCATGAGAAGCCATTGCGGCGTGGTGCTTTGCTCGTGCGTAGGTCTGTTTTTGCGGCACCCAGCTTTTCCATTGTAAGAGGGGCATCCAATTCTGTTTTTGCCACATCCGACAGTGCTTTCAGAGGCAGGTCGTCTATGAATCGTTGTATAGTAGCTTCCAGCAATGTCTCTCTTGGGGCATACAACTGTATACTAATTCGCAAAGCTAGTGGTGATCTGCGATGGATTGTTAAGTACCTTGCCAACCGTGTCACGGATACCGGAAATATTGGATGGGGGTAGCGCCTGTTGGCATAGGCGGTGTATTATTGTGCTGGATTAAACCCCCATTGATATACCCTACTCCGGGATGCCAGCCATTCCAGCCTCATCCAGTAGTTCACTCGCATATATCTGTTGGGTGAGGAGCAATTGCCATGCATCTATTTAAGAACGACCCTGCACTTTCAAGCACATTTATACAATTCAAGGCACCGTAACAGTCTTTCATTTCCAGTTGTTTTTAACAGACCATGTCAAAAGTATGCTCTTAAAATGATATTCCCTATAACTAACATACATGGTGTCAAGTATAATCATTTATTTGGCAGTTTCATTAACAAGTATCACTAAATGATACAATGAAATCTTTACATTGAACTGCAGAAATTATAATAAGCTATCTACAGGTTCTTACCAGTCCCTCATCTCTCTCTCTTACATGATAAAACATACATTATTTCATTAATCATTTTGAGAAAGCTCTTATTGCTAATGTCTTGGAAAAACGTTGGCCAATTGCGTAGGACAGTTTTACAGCAGCGGTTAAAGGTCAAATGCAGCAGTATATTGGCTAGATCCTAGGTCTACCACTATATCACAGTTTAGCATAGAGTTTAAACACAGTGTTTTTTGGTTTCAATGAAACAGCTGTACAATGAACAGTATGACACCGTATTAGAGCCAGCTTGTCTTGCTTTTGACTGTAGGAAACCATTCTGAATTAATTGTATGAGGAAAAAAATATTTTTTTCCACTATCATTAGATGTTTTGTAGTCACTAACAGTAATTTTAATGTGAACTGTGTTTGCACAATGACCTGTTAAATCTGCTTGGAGTGTCAGTTAATTGAAATCTATTCTTGATTAAGTGTCTTGACTTCTTAAAAGTATCAAGTTTAAATTAATAATATAAAACTCCAAATGCAATAGATTTAGTTCACAAATGAGGAAACCAGGGCAGATATCCATAGGGTTTGATAATAGCCAATTCAATAAAAACTGATTGTGTAAAGCTAGTGTTGTCAATCCATATGAAATAACAATGTAGCAGTAATATTTTCAATCTAGTCAAGGCTACTTGGTGCATATATTGTTAGTTTGTTGCAATAACACCGGCAGCAACACCAGGAGCCGGCTCAAAAAAGCTGCTGAAAGGGAATGCGTCGCAGTTTCATGTATGGGATCTTTCATAGGCTTACGTTGTTGAATTTTTCTCTTTTTCTGGGTGGGAGGTCCTGGTAATTGTTAACAGTAAACGGTATTTACATGTCTGTTGGCCAACACTGTTATTTAATGCACGTTCACCTTTTTTTAAAGTGTAGAACGCCAATGAATTGGGTGAATGCTCCCTTCTGCTCCACTCAGAGGCCACAATGGCTCATATTTTTACCTTCTGTCTTATGTGACCGAGTTCCTGTGCAGACCTCTGCTTTTCCTCACCTCAGTAATCCTGTTTTTGCCATTCACTTTCTGCTTTCATATGACATAATCTCCAAGCCAAATACAGCCTCATTCTCTTTGGAGGGGTTGTTTCTAAAAGTTATGGCACAGGGAATGTCAAATGTGTCAATTTGGCAGAGCAGGCCAAAGAGAGAAAACCTGCCTTTGAAACTTGTTCCACCTGTGGCCTCAAGAAAATGATTTCTGAAGATTCCTATAAATAATGCCTGTGATACGTACAACATCTCATTCCTAAAAACTGCCAGACATTTCCACAAAACCTTTGAAAGGGGAGGCTTCACTAATGACGCCCATTATTGAGGGGGTGATTTTCTTTTTTTGTACCCCACCCTCTCTGACCCCCAAGAAGGATCACAACAGAAAGCATTGCAGATTTCCTAAATTGAACAAGATCCTCTGCAGATGGGGGCCCTTTTTTGCTAGAATCTTACAGGTTTCTGGCATTGTCAAAAATATTGACAGTCCCATAATATTCCTATACACAAGGAACCTCAATTAAATTTGCTAAGATGCTGGGTGTCCAATAGGAGATATATTGTGTCTCTGGAATGTTTTAAAACATCCTTTAATAATAATATTTCACTATGTGATCAAATGTGTTCTTAATTCTTTTTGGGGAGTAAATGGTTCAGACCTTGGCCGTTTCTTTCTCTGTATTGTAAATTGTTTTACCGGTTTCAGCCTTAGTTAAATGACCAAAAAGTTAATTATATATATATATATATATATATATATATATATATATATATATATATATATATATATATATTCTCTCACACAGATTGGTCTGGAGAATACATGGATGCTGTTAACCAGTGTTTCTGTTCTTGATTTTTTTTTTCTTTTGTTACTCAGGCTGGATTTGCTATGCTGAGAAAACGCATGGAAGTTTCATAATACCATACATCAGCACTACTAAGTCTCCCCAGCAAGTCATGGGGTCATTAGTCAAAGATTTCTTTGCAAAGGAGAAGGTAACACTCCTATGTTTTGTACAGTGGATAACAGTAATGGTTTTGTCATTTCACCCTAGCAAAAATTCTCTCATCTAAAAATTTTCACACAGATAACCCTAGGGTAAAGTTCTTATTTTATATTTCTGCATGTTTTTATTTCCATTTTTCTTTCTGTTAAAGTCAAGTTTCATATGTTTCTCTCTTCCCACTGTTTGGCCCTGCACAGCGATCACTTGACAATCCCACGGTCAGCACAGGACTCTTTTAATATAATTGTAGAACTAGTTTTCATACCACTGTGTTCCGTTTGTCCTTAGGCATAATTGTCAAATAATGTAATGGACATTGTGCCAAGCCTTGTATCCAGTGGTTTCTTTTATTAAGTCCTGAGACAGTTGGTCCCATAAATAACACGATAAGCTTCAACTCTAACTCCGTCTACAACTTAACCTGAAAATGAAAAGGCTCACTCCTTCTGTCTTTGTATGAGATGCTCTCCTTGGCAGAGGATGTACTGCATCAGAAATAAATAGTTTTGCTCTAATCCTGTAGAGTAGAACTCCAAGAGGTAGAAAGGCAATTTCTAATGTGTTTGTTCTGGATCAATTAAGGGTTTTGTAGAATTATTCTTGAATTTTCACATCGACATGGCATGCACACTGGTGAAGGTCTTCTTGCAGCAGTGGAGACACTTTGCATCACACATATGTATGAGGGTTTTGTGTAGCACAAACCTAGCTAAAAGGCAGTGCTGTGCTGTGCTGTGCTGTACGGGGTCAAAAACAAAGACATGGTTTGCAAGTGATTGGAGGGAAAGCTGGGTTCTGAGAGTGGATGTGGACCGTGTCTTTGTTGTGATAAAGTGTTCTTTAAAGTGGCGAACCTTCCCTCTTTCTTAAATTGGAGTAGTGTTGAGACGGAAGGAAAAGGAATCAAGTTAAACATTAAATTAAAATAAGAGGAGTTTTTTTCAAAGACTGTCTTTCAGTCAAACTACATCAAAGAACGCTTCATCGTCAAATCCCTGGAACAAACAACTTTTGATGAATATTTGCATATAATTTTTGCTTGAAATTAACCTTTGCCACCTTTTTGTGTTTGCAGGATTTAAGTCCTGATCAAATTTATCATGCAACTGTGATGCCATGCTACGACAAGAAACTAGAGGCTTCCAGGCCTGACTTTTTTAACAAAGAGTATGAGACCCGGGAAGTGGATTGTGTGATCACTACAGGTAAAACACAGTTGATTTAATTAGAATATAGTTAGATGTTGAGATCTGTGGACCACACCGGAAAATTTGGAGCCTGAGGTATAAAGCTTGTTCTCTGCTACTTTCTTACCTTGTACCTGATCCCCTGTAGTACATATATTGGATACGTATAATATTCTCTGCATCCCTGGGTTAATAAATGCATTGCTTTTATCACTACAGAGTAAGGAGGGTATGGTAAAGGCTTCCTGACTGTAAGATGGTTGCTAGTCTTTTTAAAAGGAAACAAATCTCTGCAAGATTACTCATGTAGTGTGTTGTCAAAGTGCGTGGTAGCAATTCAAGTTCCCCATTTGCCTTAAGACTGTACGAAAGAACGGTGATTGCCTCTCTCCAGGATCACATTTTTTTAACGCTACAGAACACAGAGTCTGCCAATGCATTTAATTAACCCTCCCTTTACAATACTGAAATCCATCACTAACTTTTCCCTTTCAACACTGAAGTATGTCAAAGTTCTATACAAGGCTGCCTGTCCAAACAAGAACCTTAGGATTGCTCTACTGCACCTTTAGAAGCCACTGATTTTGGAAGTGGAAATTCTTAATAGTCCTTTTTTAAGGTAATCCATTCTTTGTCCCTCACAAACCTTTCTGTGCTTTATTGCATTTGAGTTGATTTACAACGTGTCCCTTATTTGGACTCTGAGTGCCTTATTACAAGTTTGGCGGACGGGTAATTCCCTCACAAACATGACGGATATCCCGTCCGCCGTATTGGGAGTACCATTATATCCAATGGAATGTAATGGAACTCGTAATAGGGCGGATGGGATATCCGTCACGTTTGTGATGGTGTAACCTGTCCGCCAAACTCTTAATCAGGCCCTAAGTGTTCTTTTTTGGAAACAGCCTCACCTTGTTTCCTCTTCCTTATTTTTGAAAATACTGTACACATCAGTTGTTTATACTGATTGTCTTAAAGTTATGTAGCATTGCTCCTGTGTTACTCTGTTTCCAGTGAAAGGATACTTTTAAACGGTTAACTATTATTTTACAAGAATATATACGTTTATATGAATTTGTTTTGTTGTCATAAGAATTCACGCTGCTGTACATTTGAAGCCAGGAAGGAGTTACACTTTCTGATTCTGTCTTACCTTCTGAAATCTACCATGTAGGCTGCTGACAGTCACTTTTTGTTTTTTAAGGAGAGGTGGTCAGAATGTTGGAACATGAAGGCGTGTCTTTGTCTGAGCTCAATCCAGCCACATTGGATACACAGTAAGAATCCGATTTCATCCTTAGATATGCCAATATGTTCTGTTCTAGAAGTCTGCACAATAGGGTCCACTTTTAGGTTACCCTCACAGGAAAACTGGATACATTGGTTATTTTGAAGGGTGCAGAAAATTAAGCCTAGAATTTAATTGACCTTTATCTGGACAATTGCATTTTTAAAAGATGTGATTGTAAATTTTATAGATCTATGATGATGGCACTGACATCGCTAGGAATTCAAGGAATGTTGTGGTGAAGAGTGAGAGAATAAGAATTGGCAAAACTAAAAGGCCTGCCTTTAATGTGCCAGCACATGTAAAAACAGACATTCACAAATGCTGCTTCCTTGCTTTGCGTGTACAAATACTTTTTATCTCATTTAAACCTGCCCTATTGGCTTTACCATAGCCTGGGGAAAAAGCTGCAAAAACATCTTTTTTCTGTATAGAATACATATGGGGGATAAAGAACTGCATGTGACAGATATCATGACGATTGAGTGTGCTTTTCAGATATAAGATAGTACCTCATGCATTTCAATGGGTATTCTTCCTTCAAGGCAAATATTAGATACACCAAATAGCCAATAGCAAGATGTGAGAGAGTAATACTCCTCTGGAAGGGGCCAAAGCCCACTCTATCTATATTTTAAAGTATTGGTAACCATACATCTTGCATAAAGCTGCGCTGTTTATCCAGTTGTAAAAATTTGATGAGTAGCTGATGGAAGATTAGTGCTAAAAGGTGGCAGCTTCCTTTGCTCCTTTTTGTCCTCTCATTCACAGCTGTTGACAAACATTAACGCATAATCTCTTGACGGTGAAGTGCATAAGATGAATATGTTTGTAGACAATAGTACCAGAGTTTGAAAGTTGTTGCTTTCAAGATTAATCTTGGTAAAGTGAAACCCTACACCTAGACAAACAAAGCTGACATGAACAAATAGAAATTCCTATCTCCATGCATGCAAATCAACGTAAGTATTTAGAAGTAAATATAAGTGGCTAAGTAGCCAACCTTTATTGGATCCAATTACCCACCCCATCCGCAGATGACCATCTAGTATCTGAGCATGTAGAATGAGCTATTACTGACTGGACAAAGTAGAGAAAGTGGCTAGTAAGGGGGTATGGGAAAGAATCTGAGCATGTAGAATGAGCTATTTGTATCCTGGCTGGACAAAGTGAAGAAAGAGTCCAGTAAGAAGATAGGGGGACGAATCAGGCCCGTTAGGCTCTGTAATTGGTACAAGGGCACAGCTGCTTGTAAATGCTCCAAGTAAGTGTAGGCAGAAGCAAGTGACTGTGTCCTTTTGTTCCTTAATGTACAGAGACAGGGATACATGGGACTGCACCCCAAGCAACCGATTTGGCCACTTGGGAACTTGAAGTGCTGCAGGGTCTATGTGGAGTTGATATGCGGCCTGGTTGGTTTACATGTCACAAGCAGACCAAGTGGCTGCCTTAAGTTTTTTGCAGTGTGTTATACTCTGGGGAATTTTGCTTGGCGATCAAAGGCTACAAAAGAAGTGAAGTCCAGCTTGAGAAGCTGCTTGGGCCCTGGGTCACAGAGCAATGGTCATATCCCTGACTGTGACAGAGGCGGACAGGGGAGTTGCCATACCTATGTGATGTATATCCCCTGTCAACTTGGTACGTGTTGCAATTTCACAGTCAGTGTTCTGTAGCAAGCTCTCTGGTTCTCTCCTAAGCATCACGCAATATGTTTTGCAGAGACGACCATGGAGAAAGGAAATCGGAGGCTACCTAAAGTGACATTTGATACCAAGAAATCCACGACATCCACTTACAATGAATTGGAGCAGTAAGTTGCGGCAAAGGAGGGACAGAGGGAGCTAGACAGCAACATAAGCGTGAAAGCTCTGATCTAAGAGAGTTTGCATACAAGTGATAAAAAATACACACTTTCCCTGCAAATGAATTGAGTGAAAGAAAGGCTAGATTAGCAATCGAACCTCATCATATTTTTGATATTGTGACTCAAATGTAGGTGGAGAGAAGCATCTAGAATGGAAAAAGTACTAGATATCCTATGTGTGAAAAGCCAGCATTTGAAGGCCCCTCACCTGTAGAAACAGTTTTCCTATCAAAGGTTTTCTGGAACTCTCCAACACTGGCAAGATGGAGGTATTCATGGAAAAAACAATACCAAAAAAAGGTGTACAAAGGGGAGAAAGGACCCAGCTAGTATACACCCTTCTGCTAAACTAATCTAGAACAGACAGTAGTCTGGGGAATTATGACTGACCCACAAAGAAACAATCGGGGATTCATGGTTTATTATAAGCGCTCCACTGGTTTGCTCAAAGTAACTCCAAAGGAGTCCTTATTGGCTACCCTGTTTTGAGGACGCCAAATTGCCACTTACCTTCGAGTGGCTCCTGTCAAGATACTTCATCACGAGTGGGCTCACTTTTTCAAATCGTGAGTTCTTATGCCTCACGTATTGACCCTAGAGTTCTATTGAAGGGACACACTATCTCTTAAGACTCCTGATGTCCAAGGGAACAAAAAGGAGGGAGATAGAACTTGTTATAGTTACCTTTTAGCTGTCACCACTAATTGATATTCTGTTGATAGTTATTCATGTGTATGTGTGTATGTATGTATGTATATATATATATATATATATTTATATATATATGTGTATATGTATGTATATATATATTCAGTGAAAAAACCATAGGTTTCACACATGTTATAGTTAGCTGGACATTTTACTAATAAAAAACCAATGAAATTCCCCCGTTATAGTTAGTGCAGGCAACTATATCTCACGCGACCGCAATCCTCTGCTGATGACATATGTGTCTTTATGAAAAAAAAATATTTGTAATATATGTATAGCTAAAATTTAATGGAAGAAGACATGGGCAAATAATTGTCTAAATACAGTATTAGCATCAGCAGAGGATTGCGGTCGCGTGAGTTATAGTTGCCTGCACTAACTATAACGGGGGAATTTCATTGGTTTTTTATCAGTAAAATGTCCAGCTAACTATAACATGTGTGAAACCTATGGTTTTTTCACTGAATTTGCAAGGTTTTTTAAATGCTAATTCCTAACTATAACGTGTGTGAAACCTATGGTTTTTTCAGTGAATTTGTACGTTTTTTTAAATGCTAAGTTACTTTACGCCATTCGTGGCGTGCGCGCCCACTTAACGCAGTTCGTTCCGTGCGCGCACGGTGCGCTTCGCGCACCGTGCGCGCACAGTGAGCACGCGGTGTGCTTCGCGCACCGCGCGCCCACTTTACGCAGTTAGTGCCGTGCACGCACGGTGGGCACGCGGTGCGCTACGCGCACCGCGTGCCCACGTTACGCTGGATGGGCCATGTACGCACGATGCGCTTCGTGCACCGTGCGCACATGGAGGACATATTATGCGCTTCCTTGTGAAAGGTAATGTTTGAATTTTTCATTGTTGTGGAGTGTGTCGATAACTTTTTTTTTTTTTTTTAATTTTTTTACCGTACGCGTACGGTAAGCGTAATCGCCGATTTTTTCAAAAAAATTAAAATTTGAATTTTTGGCTTGGGGGTTCTTAGGGGATACCTTCATCAAGGCTAGGTGGTTGGTAGCAGTCTAAACATCCCCTTTACACGTTTTTTGCCTTTGTTTTTCCTCCTCCCCCTCAGAGTGCGAGATAGAAAATGGCGGCCGCCGCTTCCTGGTTTCGACCGATTCGAATGTTTACTAAGATCAAACAGCCAATCAGAATCGCGCTCGCGCACGGCACCGTACGCGTACGGTAAGCTTACCGTAAGCGCACGATAAGCGCACCGTAAGCTGCCACAGATATATATATTGATTTAAAGGCTATTTTCTCAGGATCTACTGAACAGATTTACACCAAACCTACAAAAGGCACTTCCTTGACCTGTAGACTACCTCTCTGCCAAATTTCAAGGAACTCTGTTCAGCCGTTCGGGCTGTAGCTGTGTCTAAAGGTCCTATGGAAAAATGCATGGGAAAAACGCGTTTTGGGACCCCCCTTTTTTCTCAGCCCCCGCTTGACGAATCCCCCCCGAGACTTTCAGGGTAGGAGCGGAGCATAGCGCCCCACCTATTTTGAAAATTTCGCGAGGATTCGTCGACCGGCGCCAAAGTTATTACAAATAGAATGTTGCGGATTTCCTATGGAAACGTGGTCCTAACTATAACTAATATATATATATATGTATGTATGTGTGTGCGCACACACACATACACCCCTCCCCCTTGGGAACCTGTCCATCCTGATATTAGGTTGACAGGTTTTCCAAGGCGCCTTCGGGAACAGTAATAATTCCTTAACTGGCTACCTAGTGTTCTATTGGTGCTCCGAAGGGGAGTATATATGAATCTGAGATGTGTCAAAAAGGTCAATCAAAAAGGTGAAACTTTGTTTTGTTTGAGGTTTTATTATAAGTTTCCAGTTACATACAACAAAAGTTTACACTGACCTAGTGGTTGATTATATGACAGTATTATATACAGTATAGATAGGGAAAGGCAGTAGCCTGGTGGGCAATATATCTGTATTATGAGAGAAGCACATTATAATATGTTTCCATAGTTAACGGAATATTCCGTCAGTGCAAGCATTTATCCTGCACAAAAAATGTGTGTGATAGGGTGGACCAGTGTCCCATTACCTTTGGCAACCCCATAGTGTTGGGATTATTCACATCTCAAGAAGTGGGTGGAGACTGCAAATATAAATATGCTTGCTAATAAATAGATCTCGGTCCATGTACCTTCTTAGATCCACTGCTGTTGCAGAATGATTAATGGAACAACACTGGTCTGAAACACTCTACAGAGCATAGCTATCGACTTAGTGGTGGGTTGAGCATAGCACTAACTGGTACTCAGATCATCTCTGAGTGCTCCTTCATGTCTGATAGCTGTACAAATACTAAATTACAGGGATCAATACGCAGTACTCCGGATGGCATGAGAATAAACACATTTAATCTTCGAAAGTGTGATACTATCCATCTTCCCCAACTTCACCATTGCAGTACAGGAGGCCATAAGGACCTTTGAAAAAACTAAAAAAGAAGCTTCAACAGATGCAGACTGAGTATGCATTGTTTTACCTGGCCAGGTAAAACAATTATTCACACGGGCAAGGCCCACATGTTCAAGGAACGTCAGGAGGCTATGATATGTAAGATCATAAATAGTGGTATAGGCTCAACCCATGCCCATCTGCTGCAAGAGAAATACTCCCAAACCCTTTGCAAGGATGAATGATATCTACTGCAGATTACTAGACGGCCTCTTTATTTATTTGTGTTTCTTATGCCTGACAGGGACAGCTGGTCAAAATGCTTATGACAGAATAACTACTCTAGATTAGAACTGAACCACTGCAGTAAAACATTTGTGGTTGATGTATCCTGTCTTCATGCTAATAGTGTTATTTTCTGCAGAACTTGATAAGAAATTTGACCCTTCCTGCCATTGCTGAAAAAGGACAGCACATGAAACTCGAGTTGGTGGTGGAGGGGGCGGGGTGTGTGTGTGTGTTTCTCTGTTGTAGAAAGGCTATTTAGGAGACATTCATTAAAAAACAAATAGGTGACTTCATTCAGTTTAGAATATATTGTTCTTTTCTAGTAGGGCCTACCTTAGGGGTAACTTGTATGTAATAAAAAGACAGTTTTAGGCCTGGCAAGAGGTTTATTTTGCCAGGTCGAATTTGCAGTTTAAAACTGCATACAGGCTGCAATGGCAGACCTGAGATGTTTTGAGGAGCTACTTAAGTGGGTGGCACAATCAGTGCTGCAGGCCCACTAGGAGCATTTAATTTACCAGCCATAGGTATATGTAATACCACTTTGCTAGGGGCTTATAAGTAAATTAAATATACCAATCCGGTGTAAGTCAAATTTACTATGTTGTAGTGATTGAGCACAAGCACTTGAGCACTGATTAGGAGTGGGAAAGCGTAGAGATTCCTAAGGCCAACAAAAACGAATTCAGCAAAACAGGAGAGGAGAATACAAAGAGATTAGGGGTGACCCTGCAGAGAGGACACACAACCCCACCTCAACACCCCCTCCCCAGCCAAAAGCCAGGGGAAACTAATAAATACCTTAATGGGCTTCCCTGCTTAGGATATTGAACATGGGAGTGTCCTTCCACTGCAGACTCCATTGCCAGTTCTCTGCTCCGTTGAACTCAATTGGATCCCTCTGTCTACACTTTCTTAAGCCACTGAACTGACCTATAGGAACCATTCTCTTCACCTATTGACCCCATCTGTGCAGCACCTAACCATAATTTGCTCTCAGTTGGATCCTAGTAGGCAGACAGTACCAACATGGCCAACAAAGTGATGTGGCCTATTCCTCCCCTTGGATCAGACTTCAGTCCCCAAACCAAAGAAAACTTAGCCAACAGAGGCCCGTGACAGCATGCCACAAAGTCAGGTTGACCGGCAATACACCTTTGGTGGAACAAAACAAATTCCGCAAACTGGGAGAGAAGGCAAAAAGTTTGGGGGTGACCCTTCAGAGAAGGCCAAGTCCTACAATAGAACCACATTCATACTTGGGGCAGTAACTTCATTGCTATCCTCAATCCTATGCTGGATAAATCCTCCAGCACTGCAAGTCCATTATCTGTCACAAAGTAAACCATATTCATTGTTAAATATCTGAGGCCAAAGGAACCCTGGTGATAGAGGATAAACACATGAATCCATGGTGCACGATTCAGTGTAAAATGGACCTTACGAGTAATGCTTACACATGTGGAGATGATTGTGATCCAGCCTAGTAAACACTCTTCCGGTAGTGATGACTCTGAACCCTATGCTTCTGGATAATAACCATTGGACATGCAGCTTTTACTACTAAATCACGAATGGACAGGAAGTTTCGGAAAGAGATAAAGCAGGTTATGCATGAGTACTTCAAAATACCAGTCAAGATATTATATGGGACACTTTTTTTTTTTTTTTTAAACCTTTATTTACACATCAAATATTCACAGTCATGGGCCTACAACCGCCTGGGCCGGCCGCTAACATAGAAGAAGGAGGACAACAATAATACAGCAGTCAAGAGAGCAGGAGCAAACCGCACGTGCAACGGCTGCAGACGCCCACGACTTAACCCAACACTACAAGAAGGTTTCGTATTAACTTTTTTCGTAAGAAAGACAACAAAAATAAAAAAAACTTAGACCAGGCCTAGGAACTCCCTTAGCAGGAACTTGCTCTCTCATGAGCGGGGGACTACAGCGACAATGCAGCACACTATACATCAACTCGTGTTAAGAAAGGCAGGGGGGGGGGGGCAGGGGAGAGGCCAGTCATCAATCCTGCAATGCGAAAGGGAGAAAGACCAGGTATGGGACACTTTTAAGGTATACATTAGGAACTTAAGTATTGACCAAAAATGCCAGACTTTTAAGATCGATCCACGCTACACAGGTTGAAGAGGCAATACAGCGAGCTAGAAGATAAATATACCAGGCTGTGTCGATCACCGGTGCTGAATTGGTTGAGTAAAAAAACTCACAGAATTCGAGAGGAGGCATATAGAGATTTTAAGTATTTAAAAATGTGGTCTGCTTCTCAGTATGAGGAGAGAGTATGGCCAGTGAGGATGCTAGCCTGGTTATTTAATCTAATCGAAGCCTTTCATGACCTGTCACAAATAGAGGGCAAAAGCAGTGGGTGTGCATCCCCTTTCTGAACATCCATCGCTAGGTATTGTTCAAACCTGTTCATGGGGCCACTGTGCACACATGTGGTTATGAGGTCCCAATCATGGAGGTTGGGGCTTCTTACTACTTATGCCCTGGGGCTGGCCCACTCTCCTATAGCACTTCAAATTACACCACTACCGCACTTGAGTATCAGGATAACGAAGGTGAGTTGTCCAAGGCGTCTCATGGAGTTTGTGTACGAAGGGGGTATAGACTCGCACCTTCGCCATAACACAATGGACCCAATAAGTGAATGTCCAGACCAATGCTTTTTTTTGTAATGAAAAAATAACTAATGCTTTTTTTTTAAATGAAAAAATAAGAAGTTTAATCGCACCAAAATGTAATATGCATACATGAAAAGTGCATAGCAAAACTCAGATATTCATTACTTAATCTGTGAGCCCTACTACACAGTAAAATAGAAAAGCTTCAGGTGCAGGCTGCGAGTCAAACATTTTTTCCGCATCCATCAGGAATGCCACTGCCTCGCAGGACTGGACAGTTATGTTTGCAACTCTTAGTAAGATGAGACTAGTAGAGGTTGTTTTGGTACAATAACAAATAGGTAGTAGTGTTCCTTATAAAGGAATAACCGCACACCAGAATATTACCCACAAATTATTGATTGAAAAAAATGTCTCACCAGCGTAAGGTTTCACTACTCACAATTAGGTGGGGGTGCTCAAGGCAAATTTTTAACGTCTACTACCTGCAGACATCGCCAGCATGTTAAACAACATGCATATATTGAACTATAGAAAAAGCCTGAACAGCACACCCCTATCTATTAAATGTTCAGTCCAGCAATCACTGTATCCAAAGATTACAAGTATTCATCATTACAGGTGGGAAGGATCAGTTCCATCAATCAATATTCTTGATTGTCAAAGAATACAAACCCCTTCAGTTGATTGTCATCTTTTATTGTTAAAACAGAAATCCCAGCACACGATCTAGCCGACACGTGTTTCGTCTTATACCAAGACTTTTTCAAGGCTGGAAAAATAAACATACATAACAAATATATCTTGCTAAAAATACACAAAGAGCAACCAATGTATTTATTAACCAAACTCGTTTCAAGAGTTTTGAAAAAACCAGCACCAGTGGTGATTTAGTGTCTTAAAGAATTATTTTTTGCTTTAATATTGTTGTTTGATATGACTAATAGACCATCCTGGTGTTATAATATACACCACTGAACAAGTACATAGTCAAGTGACTCAAAAGCCGATATCCCCTACTATAGATAGAAAAAAGTGCTTCCATGAGTAGCATAAAAAGATTGATATACTGATAGAAACTGAGTCCCGTGTGCACCAAGAGTGTTATTGTGCTAGAAAGTATAGTCCATGCTAAAACACTCATGACACTAGAGATCAAAAAGGACAAGATCATTGGAAAGTCAAGATAGACCCAAACCTATGTCAACTCTTATCATTGAGTGTCACATAATTTGAGTCACGATACAAAGTCACAAGAGAGAGACCATGCAGAGCTGTAAATATGAGCTCCCAAACAGACTGAAAAGAAAGTAAAATAAATTAAAATTAACAATGCATAGACCCACCAATAGGTATATAACAATATTCCTGGTTGATTTTTGTAAGTGACCCTCAGCAACTTGTTCTGTCGATCCAAAGTAACGTTCGACTACGAGAGACCACGATTCTGATGAAGGCCACAAGTATCCTATATGTAAAGAAAATGTTCTGTCTATACGTGGAGTCACCAAATGATGAGGTGAGGTTACAGATGGTAAAAGAAAAAAATATATAATTCATAGACACTAGTCCATTCTAAATATCCCCAATAAAACGTATAATTTTAAAAAACTGAAGTGGCTTGTACCTGGCTATACAAAAGCCAACATCATTTAATGTACCACAGCACTCTGTAATAACGTCCTAAAGTTACACATAATCGCCACAGATCATGAGTAAAGAGGTTGCTATCTAAAAAAAAAAAAAACACCACTCTCCATGTCCACCATATAATCGAAAGCCCAAAGATAAAACTGTGTAAGTACACAGATAACCCCCTAAAATGGGTCTCAATATCATGCTGGCGTGCAAATTTATCACACAAGCTGAAGTCAATCGAAAAGTGACCGGAGGAATCATAAACACTATCCAAATGCGATGACCACAGTATCCATATAATCCCCATGGTAGTATCCCACATACCTTGAAATAAAACGTTGTTGCACATGGAAATATAGACCCAATGATGAACAACACACTTGTATCACGCAGTGTCAATATTCAGTACAACTCCCTGATACGAGTGTGCACACTGTCCTCGTGTCAGCACACCGTAGAAAAAGAAATAAAAAATATAGAGTAACTAGAAACTCCTTATGCATGTAGAGAGCACCATCTAGTAGATAGAAAAAAACACCATGGTCCCACACTCACCTATCACATAGCGGTAGTGGACAGAAACGAAGGTCCGCTGTCCCGCGAAAAAATATATACGACGCGCAGAGGGAAGCCGCCACAACAGAAGTATTTTTGGCAAATACCCCCATCACATAATACACAGTCCCGGTCAGGCGATCCTGGTGCATCGAAAAAACTAGAACGGAGACACCAAAGCTGAGGGGCCGCCATTTCTAAGAAGGTTGTCACATAAAACACACAAAGGAAAACTCCCCAATGTAGTGCTCATACTGTATTGTTGGAATAGATCTCAGACAAAACACGACGTTCCGGATGACGGAGAGCAAACAATCCAATTATGGGTTCCGTTTGCTCACGCATGTTGGCCTGATGTAAAAACAGCCGGAAAAATGCACCAATAATAATGATAGCTGCCTTAATAGAAAACACACCGTTTGGATTGAACCATCACTATATAAAAAAGCCAGTGTATAGTGGCAACACGGATCATAAAAGTATAAAGAAATGTCCGTAACGAACCCCGTTTAAAAATGAAACAATAAATGGGGTTCATATGTACATTTTATCCCTCTTTGCGAGTTAGCACACCACTGTCACCTGATTGATACATACATCATCTTCTTTGGTAACCTTCTGTATGCAAGGCATAGTGTCGTATTCACACTCCGACATTGGGCATAAGTAGACTGTCAGTGAAGCACATACAGTCCCCAAATTAGGTCATACCCAAATCCTGTCTCATCAAAAAACTAAATTTTGATTGACTACCAAAGTCCAACCCTGAAAGAAATCCCTTCATCTCCACAATTTCATTAACACTGATAGCACAAGATAAACCATCCACTGCTAGTACTTTCTCAGCTCCTTACCTTTTGGTGTTAAAATAAGAGCATGTCGACATGCACAGAAAAGAAACGGGAGAAGTTGGGGCAGAAATAAGTTCATTAGACAAGTGTTAGTATTAGTGAAATATTCTAGTGATAGATTGACTCCCGTACCAGTGTGACATGAGACACATAGGACACATCAAAACAGTAAACATAGGCATGCCATATCGATCAACAAACGTGGTTCTAATAACATTGAACATAATTTATACATTAGTGTCTGTAATGTTTGGTACATATAACAAAGTAACTCCTTAAAATAGTATATACCAGAATTCAATATATTGACAATACAAAAATTTAGACTAGAACCCTATCATGAAAAATTGGATTATAAACGCAACAAAATTAACCCATCAAAAAAGAAGATGCAGAACATATTGCAATCAAATGCACATATGTCAATTCATCTCTTGCCAGGAGATATTGTATACAGGATCATGAAACAGGTGAACATCCTTGTCCTCAATTTCACAGTGTCAATCTTTCAAGAAAACATGAAGCTCTCTATCACGGTTCACACCCAAGTCCACCGTCCTCAGTTTGATCAACCATTTTAATTCTAGTTTTCTTAGGGCCAGTGTTTTGTCACCCCCTCGTGGGTCATCCATTATTGTCGAAATACCATGGAATCTTATGCCTAGGACTTCAGAGTCCTTATGTGTGGTATTGTAATGTACCGCCAAAGGATAATCTGTGTTGTTGTTACGAATAGCTCTAATATGCTCTTGTATTCGCTCTTTGAGCGGTCTGATGGTACTTCCCACATAGATTTGGTTGCATTGACAAACGATACAATACACTACAAATTTCGTATTCGGGACTCGGTGTCTATCAGTATATCAATCTTTTTATGCTACTCATGGAAGCACTTTTTTCTATCTATAGTAGGGGATATCGGCTTTTGAGTCACTTGACTATGTACTTGTTCAGTGGTGTATATTATAACACCAGGATGGTCTATTAGTCATATCAAACAACAATGTTAAAGCACAAAATAATTCTTTAAGACAATAAATCACCACTGGTGCTGTTTTTTCAAAACTTTTGAAACGAGTTTGGTTAATGAATACATTGGTTGCTCTTTATGTATTTTTAGCAAGATATATTTATTATGTGTGTTTATTTTTCCAGCCTTGAAAAAGTCTTCGTATAAGACGAAACACGTGTCGGCTAGATTGTGTGCTGGGATATCTGTTTTAACAATAAAAGATGACAATCAACTGAAGGGGTTTGGATTCTTTGACAATGAATAATATTGATTGATGGAACTGATCCTTCCCACCTGTACTGATGAGTACTTGTAATCTTTGGATACATCGATTGACCTACAGTATTGTTGGACTGAACATTTAATAGATAGGGGTGTGATGTTCAGAGATTGGTTTGGGATGGATCTCTTACATACAATGCCAAAGGCTGGTGTGCAGGTGGACAGTTGAATATCGCAGTGCATTGATGTAACCAGAGTCGCGCAACAGCGTTGGCCAATATCTCCATTACTCTTTGCACCTGAAGGGGCTCGCAATGGGATGACTGCCAATTCTTAATATCTCTGTACCCAGATGATGTTTTGTTATATCTGAGGACACCGGATTATCCTGTGTCATCAGGGAGATCATTAACTTTGGCGAGTTATCTGGCTTTCAAATCAGCAGAGGCTTCCATTGATCCTAAATACTATTAGGCCAGAAATGGAGTGTTCCAGGCAAGTGAGCTGTAGATCACATGCTGTGTATAGCTTACCAGTACTAGTGTAGGGTCCGGATGTTTGCACTTTGTTTTTCTTCGAAAAAGTCTTTCCAGGCACGAGGTAGGTGACTCCTCCTTTCGATGATAGTGCGCATGGGCATCGACTCCATTGTTAAATGGATTTTTTCCGCCATCGGGTTCGGACGTCTATTGCTGTGCTCCGGTTTGACACCTTTCCTTCGGTTTCCCTCGGTGCGCAAGATACTCACTCTCAACGGTATTGTTTTCGATCGCGTTTTCCCTTTTATCACGTATCGTATTTACTTGCAAAAACCAACTTTTGATTGGAAAGCTGGTGGGAGGTCGTTGGGCCTACCATCGTCGGCCCGACTCGCAGTCGATGGAACAAACTCCCTTTAAATTCTGCCCTCTGTGTCATGGGAAATACCCACTCACCAACTCATACATAGTGTGTAATCTGTGTTTGTCCCCCGAACACAGAGAACAGGACTGCGACACGTGCCAGGCTTTCTGCTCCAAGAAGACACTTTGCAACAGTTGGGCTTGACGTCGCGACATGCAGAGCCAGCACACAAGCTCCATTCCGGACAGCTTCGGACACCAATCGAACGAAGAGTCTGGCAAAGCCATGGGAAACTAGCAGGAGCCGATCGCCATCCCAGAGTTCGACTCCGACCAAGAGGATGACATCCCACACGGACAACGTACCGTGAGTACAGCTCCCCCCTCGTCCCAAGACCCAACTCAACAAAAGGCGGCGGCTCTGGTCCAACCCGTACCCTCCGGCTCCGGTCAGCAACAAGACCATGCATCCGACGCCCGCCTTCTGGCTCGGCACCAAAGCATACCAAAAAGCCTTCCGACTCTGAAAAGACTCCATCCAAATCAAGTTCGGAGCCGAGACCTTCAGGGTTGAAGCACAAGTCCGGCATTGACCCCCACCATTCGGCACTGAAACACACTTCGGGTTCCGAAAACATCAACACCCAAGACTTCGGCGCCGAAACAGTCAGATGTGTCAATCACCAAAAAGACACAGTTTCGCCGCTCCGATCGACAAACCTGATCCAAAACAAAAAGTGCTGTATATTCGTCCTCAAACTGGACATATTACCACTAAAGTGACTTTAAAAATAGGGATGGATACAGAGGAAGAAAACCACATTCCTTTAAAGACGAGAATGGTTGGAACTAACCCTTCCCCTCCTCCTCTTCCTTCTCTTCCTTAACCTCCCTCACCTCAGTTTCAGCCTATTTCACCTGAACATTCACCACCACAGACACTTGACAACCAGGATGATGAGAATGACGATGGGGATGATACTCAACCAATGCAAGACCCATGGGATGATTACAATACCAATTCGCCCACGGGCAATTATCCTGATTTTATATCCTAACAAGCCCTCTCCACCAGATGACAGTGTAGACTACATTGAGTTGCCGGGTAGAGCTACCAACTACCATGGGGTGCAGCTACATAAGGAGTACTTAGAAGAGGATTTCCTTTTTGAAACCCTTAGTACCATGCAGAGGTCATCACATACACCACCTAGGCTCAAAGGGATGATCAGGCATGTAGATGACATTTTTAACGTCCCGGTCAGAGCTCGTATTCTTACCCCTGGCGTACACAAAAAATACAAGCTAGCACCACTGGACCCAGTATTTATAAAAGGTGAATTGCCACTAGACTCCCTGGTTGTGTCCAATGCAGGGAAAAGGGCCAACTCCCAGACAACAGGAGATGCGCCTCCCCCGGATAAAGAATCCAAACTTATTGATGCTTCTAGGAAAAGGGTGTCCTCTCAGGCGGCCAATTTCTGGCGTGTTTCCAGCACTCAGGCATTGCTAGCACGATATGACCATGCGCACTGGGACGAGATGGACCAACTAATACAATACTTGATCCAGGAACACAGATCTAAGGCACAAGGACTGGAGCGTGATGGGCAACTTATTTCCAATAACGCTATAAGATGTTTACTATATGCTGCAGACACTGCTGCTAGAGCGGTAAATAACAGTGTCCTCTTGAGAAGACATCCTTGGCTTTGCATATTGGGGTTCAAACCAGAGGTGCAAACCTCCATTTTAAACACTCCCTTTGATAAAGAGCATCTATTTGGCCCAGTGGTAGATTCTTCACTAGAGAAAATGAAGCAGGACACTGAAGTGGCCAAATCCATGGGAGCCCTTCAGTCAGCACAAAGCAGTGGTTCCTTTTGGCGCTCCTTTTACCTCGGAGACTCTAAAAATACCTCCATGGAGGCCACCTCCACAGATAAGGGCAATAACCAACCCTCTCCATCTAAGAGTTACTTCAGAGGGGGTTACAGAGGTAGCAAAGGCAAGTGCAGGGGTTCAAACACATGTACCTCCCCCTCCAACACCAAGCAGTGACTTGCTTCCACTTCCCTTCGACCACTTAAAACCTGTTGGGGGAAGACTGTCAGATTTCCTACCAATCTGACAGTCAATAACAGCAGACAATTGGGTACTACAAATTATCTGTTCTGGTTACTGCCTGAAGTTCATCAACACTCCTCCAAACATTCCAACAAAGTCACACAAACTTTCACCAGATCACCCACCCCTCAAACAAGCGGTTCAGTCTCTACTTCTAAAAGGAGCTATAGAACCCATACCACCACAACATCACGGTCTGGCATATACTCTTTTTTTACTTCCCAATACCCAAAAAAGATGGTTCTCTCAGACCAATATTAAATCTCAGAGAACTAAATCTTTACATTCAGTCAGATCATTTCCACATGGTGACACTGCAACAAGTACTACCTCTGCTGCAAAAAGGCGACTTCCTGTCTACTTTAGATCAAAATACGCCTATTTTCATATTCCAATCCACCTCACCCATCACGAATTCCTCAGTTCAAGGTACTCCCATTCGGAGTCACCAGTTCCCCCAGAGTCTTCACAAAGTGTCTGGCAGCAGTAGCTGCTCACCTGAGAATACAAAGCATCCATGTCTTCCCATACTTGGACGACTGGCTCATCAAAGCCAGCACATACCAGCAATGCCTTCAGCACACTTTTAAAATAATCCAGTTGCTACATCAACTAGGGTTCACAATCAATGCGACAAAATCGCATCTCCAACCAGCCAATACACAAGCCTACCTAGGAGCCACGCTAAATACTCAAAAAGCTCTGGCGTTTCCCAGCGCAGTCAGAATTAAAAATATTCAAGCTTTAGTTCTCAGATTTCAACCCAATCATTGGATTCTAGCTCAGGTTTATATGCAATTGCTGGGAATGATGGCATCTTGCATCATAATCATCCCCCATGCCAGACTGCACATGCGTCCAATTCAAGAATGCTTAGCCAGTCAGTGGAACCATTCACAGGGTCAATTGACCGATCTAGTGTTGGTATGCGGCCGTACTCCTCGCTCTGTAGTGGTGGAATACACAAAATTTGTCAAAAGGACGGCCTTTCATAGACCCGGTTCCACAGATAGTACTGACAGCGGACGCGTCCCTCACTGGCTGGGGAGCTAATCTACAACAACACACAGTGCAAGGCCTTTGGAGTCAACAGCAGAAGTTGCTTCACATCAATCATCTAAAGTTGCTTGCAGTCTTTCTAGCTCTCAAGGCTTTTCAGACTCACCCAGAAGGCATATCTGTCTTGGTTCGTACAGACAACAGGACAGCTATGTATTACATACAAAAACAGGGGGGACACACTCTCTCCTACTGTCACACTTTGCCCAAGACATCTGGAGGTGGGCCATTCACCACAAACTTTACCTTCTAACGGAACACCTCCCAGGAGTGAACAACCAGATTGCAGATCTCCTCAGCAGACAAATACAGCAAATACATGAATGGGAACTCCACTCTCAGGTTCTCCTCCCATACTTTAAAAGTTGGGGAGTCCCTTACATAGAACTGTTCGCAACACACCAAAATGCCAACACTTCGCCTCCAGGTACCCGCACCCGCAATCCAAGGGCAATGCCTCTATGGATGAACTGGTCAGGGATATTTGCCTATGGTTTTCCGCCTCTACCTCTCATTCCATTAGTGGTTCAGAAGCTCAGGCAAACATCTCTCACACTAATCCTAGTAGCTCCCACTTGGGCACGTCATCCATGGTACACAACCTTGTTGGAGCTATCTCTAGTCCCGCATCAAAAGCTACATTTAACCTTCAGTCTCCTTACACAGAGCCATTGTAAAATCAGATATCCAGATCCCAAGCAACTGAACCTCGCAATGTGACTCCTGAAGTCTTAGAGTTTGGTTACTTAAACCTTCCAACAGAATGAATGAATATCATTAGGGAGGCTAGAAGACCTACTACAAGGGCCTGCTACGCAGCTAAATGGAGGAGATTCGTTATTTACTGTGGTAGCAATCATATCAACCCTCTTGATGCTTCCATACAGAACATCATATGCTATCTGTTACACTTGCAACAGTCAGCGTTGGGCTATACCTCTATCAGACTACACTTAACGGCAATTGCTGCATATCTACAAAATAGACAGCATTTGTCGTTATTTAGAGTATCTGTGATCAAAGCTTTCATGAAAGGACTAAAAAGAGACTTCCACCAGCTCCAGTGTGGAATCTTAATATAGTCCTCACAAGGTTAATGCGCCCACCTTTTGAGCCTATGCACATATGCAAACTACAGTTCCTCTCTTGGAAAACAGCTGTTCGAGGCATATGAGCTGCAGATCACACACTTAGGATAAGATCGCCATCTGGTGTTGGGCTCGGATGATTGCAGGTTGTTGTTGTCTTCGGAAGAAGCCTTTTGGTCACGAGATAGGTGACTCCTCCTCTGGACAACAGTGCGCATGGGCATCCACTCCATCCTCAGGTTGTTTTTTTCCGCCATTGGGTTCGGATGAACTTTTCCACTCCGGCTGAAAACTTCTGAAAATTCAGCTTTCGAAGCGAAAAACCTTTACATCTCGACGTCGAAATTCAATCGGACCGGTTCCGGACACGGCTCATGGAAAGGACACCTTTTAAAAAATGCCCCCAATGTGGAACAAAGTTCCCCCACAGTGACCACCACGAGGTCTGCAACCTGTGCCTCTCGCCGGAACGTAACGAATCCAGCTGTCTAGCCTGCGCCGCATTCCGATCCAAGAAATGAGTACCAGTGCCCCTACCTCAACCCCCCCAAAAAAGGCATTGGTCAAGACTCCGCCAGCTGGCCCCAGTCGTGACCGAAACCGTCTTCAGAAGCCCCGCCCTCGGGCTCGGCTCCGAAGAAATATAAGCCTACAGGTGGCTCGGGCTGGAGCAAACCACATGTTATAGTACCCACAGTACCTTCGGCACCGAAGACTCAAGACCTCTCTGCACCGAAGCAGGCTCCGAAACCATCGAGACCTATTGATAAACCGGCATCTAAAGCTATCAAGCTCAAAGATTCCCTCTCGGCACCAAAATCTCCACCGGCACCGAAACCATCATCGGTACCGAAACAACTGTCTAAAGTCCAAAAAGACTCTACCGATCATCCAAAACATAGATCGGAACCGAAAAAATCGGCACCAAAGCCACTTTCGGACAATGAAGAACTTTTTCACCCTGATCCCACGCAAAAAAGGATTTATATCAATCCAAAAACTGGACATGTCACCGCTGTGCCATACAAGAAAAGGAAGCTGGACACAACACCTTCTCCAGCTCCCATAGAGAAGGACTCCGCCACCTCACCCATTCGTCCTTCCTCTCCTATATCACCTCTCACCCCACCCCCCCGCCCCCACCTCCTTCTCCTCTACCATCTCCTTCACATACACCACCTCCACAGGATGATGATGATGGCTTAGGGGGAGGGGGTGATCCGGATGACCTTAATGATCCTAATGATCCTTTCACACTCCCGGATACGGCACCCTTAGATGACTGGGCTTACCCTTTACCTGATATTCCTGATCCCACTACATACCCCTCCAAACCCTCCCCTCCAGATGACCACCTAGGGTTTGGGCAGCTGATAAACAGGGTGGCACTTTTCCATGGTGTCACCATGCATTCAGATACACCCGAAGAAGACTTTCTTCTAGACACATTCGAACAGTCTCAAAAAACAGTTCAAATCTTGCCCATGATTAAGGGAGTCCTAAAACACGCCACAGAGGTTTTGAAAGACCCTGTCAGAGCTAGGGTTCTTAACCCCCGAATTGAAAAAAAATATAGACCTGCCCCACAAGATCCCACTTACATTAAAGCACAGCTCCCTCTAGACTCTTTAGTAGTTTCAAACGCAAGAAAGCGGGCTAACTCCCAAACAACAGGAGACACACCGCCCCCAGACAAAGAGTCCAAGCTATTAGAGGCCTCGGGCAAAAGAGTTGCAGCACAAGCTGCTAACCATTGGCGTATTGCCAACACACAAGCCCTATTAGCCCGATATGATAGGGCTCATTATGATCAGTTAGAAGATCTTTTACAACACCTACCAGATCAGTACAAATTCCAGGCCAATGACCTCATCCAAGAGGGGTACATCAATCAAATGTGCATTAGACGCCGCGGACACTGCTTCTAGGGCGGTCAACACAAGCATACTTCTTAGACGCCATGCATGGTTACGTATTTCAGGCTTTAAGCCGGAAGTACAAATAACAATACTTGGTCAACCATTCAACCAAGAGCAACTATTTGGGCCCGCAGTAGATACTGCACTTGAGAAGATGAAAAAAGATAACGAGACTGCTAAATCAACGGGAGCATTACAGTCTCCACAACCACGAGGCTCCTTTTGACGCTCCTTCTATAGGGGAGCCTCCAAAAATATTGGGACAGACACCTCTTCCACTTTCAAAACCTCCGCGCAAACATCCCCCAACAGAGGATATTTTAGAGGAGGATATAGGGGAAACAACACCAAGGGCCGAGGTCGGGGCAATACCAACACCCGCACCTCTCCAGCCACTAAACTGTGACTTGCCTCCACTCCCCCCAGACCATTCCACTCCGGTCGGGGGAAGACTCCAACAGTTCCTACTTGTCTGGAATTCCATTACAACAGACAAGTGGGTAAGACAAATTATCCAGTTTGGTTACTGCCTCGAACTCACAAACACCCCCCCACACATACCACCCAAACACCGTCCAATGTCACCACACCATCTTACACTCCTCAAACAGGAAATTCGGTCCTTGCTTCAAAAACACGCAATAGAACCAGTTCCACTCCAACATCAGGGTACAGGAGTATATTCTCTATACTTCCTAATCCCCAAAAAGGACGAGACGTTAAGACCCATACTCGACCTCAGACTCCTAAATCAGTACATACACTCAGATCACTTCCACTACTTCAAGACGATTTCCTTGCCACATTAGACCTCAAGGACGCATACTTTCACATCCCCATGCATCCTGCTCACAGGAAGTACCTAAGATTTGTGGTAGACGGACAGCACTATCAGTTTACGGTCCTCCCATTCGGAATAACAACTGCACCCAGGGTATTCACCAAATGCCTAGCAGTAGTGGCAGCGCACCTCAGGAGACAACAAATCCATGTCTTCCTGTATCTCGACGATTGGCTCATAAAAGCCAATACTTTCGACAAATGTGTTCTCCACACTCACCGCACTATTCAAACCTTACACAACTTGGGATTTACCATCAACTATCCCAAATCTCAACTGCAACCCTCCCACATACATCAATATCTGGGAGCCACCATAAATACTTCCAAGGCCATAGCTTATCCCAGCACAGCCAGGATAGCAAACATACAAAACCTCATCTTAAAATTTCAAACTCAACACTCTCTTCCAGCAAGAGTGTTTATGCAACTATTAGGCATGATGGCGTCATGCATCTCCATTGTGCCTCACGCACGACTTCAAATGCGTCCCTTGCAAGAATGTTTAGCACAACAATGGAACCAGGCTCACGGACAACTTACCGATCTGGTGTTGGTGGACAGTCGCTCACTTCGCTCACTGAAATGGTGGAACACCATCAACCTGTCCAAAGGGCGACCGTTCTTAGAGCCTCTTCCACAAATAGTGCTGACAACCGACGCATCTCTCATAGGGTGGGGAGCCCATCTCCTACAACACACCACTCAGGGCAAATGGACCACTAAACAAAAACTGCTCCATATCAATCACCTAGAACTTTTAGCGGTGTTCCTAGCACTGAAATCTTTTCAAGTACATCTAAGGAACAAAACTGTCCTCATCCGCAAAGACAACATGACGACCATGTATTACATACAAAAACAGGGGGGGACACATTCTCTCCAACTGTCCCAACTCGCACAGAACATTTGGAGATTGGCAATTCCCCAAAACATCTACCTGCTAGCGGAACACCTGCCAGGGGTTCACAACCAGATTGCCGATCTCCTAAGTCGACAGACACAACAAATCCACGAATGGGAATTACACCCCAAAGTCCTACTCCCATTCTTCCAAAAATGGGGCCAACCAGACATAGACCTGTTCGCCACACATGCAAACGCAAAATGCCCAACCTTCGCCGCCAGGTTTCCACACCCACAGTCGAAGGGCAATGCAATATGGATGAACTGGTCAGGCAGATTTGCATACGCTTTTCCGCCTCTCCCACACATTCCATTTGTGGTACGCAAGCTCAAACAACAGTCTCTAAAACTGATTCTAGTAGCTCCCACTTGGGCACGTCAACCCTGGTTCACGACACTTCTGGAACTCTCGCTAGTTCCACATCAAAAACTGCGCCTTTCCCCGGCCTTATTAACCCAGAACCATGGAGAAATCAGACACCCAGATCCACAGCAACTGAACTTGGCGATCTGGCTCCTGAAGTCTTAGAGTTTGGTTACCTCAATCTCCCACCAGACTGTATGAATATCATAAAAGAAGCTAGAAGACCTACTACTAGGGCATGTTATGCTGCAAAATGGAAAAGATTTGCCATTTACTGCACTAACAATAATATACGTCCACTGGATGCTTCCATCCAAAACATTATTTGCTATTCACTACACTTGCAAAGATGCAATTTAGCGTATTCCTCCATACGTCTACACCTAGCAGCGTTAGCAGCCTGCTTACAAAATCGACAACACTTGTCACTATTTAAGGTACCAGCGATCAGACCCTTCATGGAAGGTCTTAAAAGAATTATTCCTCCCAGATTACCACCTTCTCCAGTGTGGAATCTAAATATTGTTCTAACAAGGCTCATGGGCCCTCCATTTGAACCTATGCATAAATGCGAACTGCAATTCCTTACATGGAAAGTGGCTTTCCTTATTGCAATCACATCCCTGCGAAGGGTAAGTGAGATACAGGCTTTAACTATTGAAGAACCATTCCTACAACTACATCGTAACAAAGTGGTTCTTAGGACAAACCCAAAATTCTTACCAAAAGTCATTTCCCCTTTCCATCTTAACCAATCAGTTGAGCTGCCAGTCTTCTTCCCTAATCCAGACTCAATAGCTGAGAGAGCCCTTCATACCTTAGATGTTAAAGGAGCCTTGCTTTATTACATCGACAGAACCAAACCTTTTCGCAAAACCAAACAACTGTTTGTTGCTTTCTCTCCACCACATAAAGGCAACCCCATTTCAAAATCAGGTATTGCCAGGTGGATAGTTAAATGTATCCAAATATGTTACCAAAAAGCTAAACGCACTCTTACAGTTCCCCCTAGAACGCACTCCACACGTAAAATAGGGGCTTCCATGGCATTCTTAGGGAACATTCCCTTAGAAGATATTTGCAAAGCAGCCACATGGTCTACCACACACACCTTTACTAAACATTACTGTGTTGATGTGCAATCCAAACAACAAGCTTCCGTAGGCCAAGCTGTCCTAAAAACTCTATTCCAAACTGCTGCAACAGATACAGGTGACCACCGCTAGGGGAGACACTGCTATATAGTCTATCCTAAGTGTGTGATCTGCAGCTCATATGCCTCGAACGGAATATGCTACTTACCAGTATGCATCTGTTCTTGGCATGTAGAGCTGCAGAGCCACACATGCCCACCCACCTCCCCGGGACCTGTATCTGTTCCAGCATTGTCTTAATTAGACATTACACATGGACATCCTTTCTCTTTATTCTTATACACTCCATCATTTCCCATCATGGCGAAAAACAATCTGAGGATGGAGTGGATGCCCATGCGCACTGTTGTCCAGAGGAGGAGTCACCTATCTCGTGACCAAAAGGCTTCTTCCGAAGACAACAACAACCTGCAATCATCCGAGCTCAACACCAGATGGCGATCTTATCCTAAGTGTGTGGCTCTGCAGCTCTACATGCCAAGAACAGATGCATACTGGTAAGTAGCATATTCCTTCCTCATTGCAATCACATCATTGGGGAGAGTGAGTGAATTACAGGCATTAACCATACAAGAACCATTTTTCCAACTACACAAAGACAAAGGGGTTCTTAGTACTAATACTAAGTTTTTACCTAAGTTCGTTTCTGCATTTCACATAAATCAGTCGGTAGAATTACCCGTATTCTTTCCGCAACCTGATTCAGGTAGCAGAAAGAGCTCTACACACCTTAGATGTTAGAAGAGCACTCTTGTACTACATTGAAAGGACAAAATCTTTTTGTAAAACGAAACAACTCATTGTTGCTTTTGCTCCACCACATTTGGGCAATCCTATCTCCAAACCAGGTATTGCAGGATGGATTGTTAAGTACATTCAAACCTGCTATGCGAAAGCAAAGAGAATTTTAACTGTACCCCCTAGGGCACATGCCACTCATAAGGTAGTGGCCACTATGGTTTTTTTTAGGAAACATTCCTATTGTTGACATTTGCAAAGCTGCAACATGGTCTACACCACACACATTATTGTGTAGATGTGTCAGCAAGACAACAAGCCAATGTGGGTCAAGCAGTACTTAAGACACTATTTCAGACAACTCCAACAGCTACAGCTTAGCTACCGCTTTGGGAGGATACTGCTATGTATTCTATGCACAGCATGTGATCTACAGCTCACATGCCTCGAACGGATAATGCTACTTACCCAGTAAGCATCTGTTCTTGGAATGTAGTGCTGTAGATTTACATGAGCCCACCCACCTCCTACCTATAGCTGCTGCTGTTCTCTATTAAAATTACATACATACGCATGGACATCTCTGTTCTTTATTACTACATTTTCACCCTCTGCTGCTATCTCGTGACTGGAAAGACTTCTTCGAAGAAAAACAAAGTGCAAACATCAGGACTCAACACTAGATGGTGAGCTATGCACAGCATGTGAATCTACAGCTCAACATGCTCAGAACCAATGCTTACTGGGTAAGTAACATTATCCTCCCATTACAATCGCAGGAGGACTCTTTGAGGGGGATAAGGCTCCACAAGCACTTGAAGAGCACACTCTACCATGATTTTCTGCGCGATTCAAGATAGCTTGCGAGATGGATCAGCCTCCTCTGTCCTTGGCTGAAAGAGTGGCTCTTGTTAAGGTCATCCTGGCAAAACTGCGCTTTCTAATTTTCAGTATCCTCATTCCTCTGAATAGCTCTTTTTAAAAAAAAAAAAAAACTCTGCCCACACTGCTGCTAAGCTTGGTGTGGGGTGAGGACAGTATTCTTTGAACTGGGACATTATGACATGAGCAGCCAACAAAGGTGAGTTTCAATCATTGACATGGTACAATATTTCTGAGTGACCTGTTTCCAGCCTTGCGTACTCCTGATATCACTCCATATCCTAGGTCTTCTCTGCATAAGAGACTGTGTTCCCCCTGAATACAGTATAGGCTTGCTCTTTTTCTCAGCAATGAACGCAGACAAACACAGTGGACTGCTCTGGATGGGCTTGGATCCCATGGGCTGGTGTGCCTCCTTTGATATGATATACTCACCAGAAAACCCTCTGTTGGAGATTCCTCGTCTGACAGTCACAATAGTATTTAAGGCATGTGCACAACTCACATGGTTTGGGCCTACCATAATGAAATATAGATCACCTTTCGTTGCTTCGTCAGTTCAAGGTACTGAAAGATACTTCCCTACTCGTGATATTTCCCTACTACAAACTGACACACTCTTCAGAACAGTTTTCCTTCATTCCGTAGGAAAGTCGCACATTAAATGTGCTCTTACAAGTTATTGCATCTGCTTCACTTCGACACATTATATCCTGCCTATACAAAACTATTGCAAGTGCATGATCACTAAGGATTACTCCAGCTACATGGCACAGGGCAATGGATCTGGGATTATGTTTGAGCAGATAGTAGAGGCTATACTGCTGCTTCCAATCCAAAGATGTCTTCCTGAGTGATGGGTATAAGCTACTCCATTATAAATTCCTGCAATATGCTGTACTGCTTTCATGTGAAATTGAGATCATTTGCCAAGAGATGGAGACGGGACATCTTCTCTGCCATCATACAGAGGCGTGCTTCATACATTCAGCCTGGTCCTGTCCCGGGGTGCTGCATTACTAGAGTACGTTTTTTTGATCTATTGACAAATATGATCAACACAGTTGCAGCACCATCTACCTGACTGGGACTAATGGTCTTTGTTAGAGACGTGCCTACTTCTAGAAGACATTTCTTGGCTATAGCCCTGCGTCTGGCTAAGACAAGGGTGTCCGTCTGCTGTGGATGAGTCCTCATGATCCTACAACTGACTGATTGAGAGACCCGGCGTATTGTAAAAACGCGTTGACACATGAAAATACCACCCCATACATCACGAGCGAAGGAGATTTGGACCACACTCTGAATGTACGCAAAAGCTGTGGATAAGGGCAACTGAATGATTAAGGAGTGATGGAAGGTGTTCAGTAACTAAAGTGTACAAAAGCAGCTCTGCTGACTGTTACTGTGAACAGCACACATAATGAATATTGCACAGTTTGATAAAATTGTAACAGACCTCTGTTACTGAGCTATGTAGTGTCGAAGTTCTGATCTACTCATCTTGCTTTTGTGGTGCCATGACTGAAGGAGATTGTACTGTGTGCTCTATATAATGGAAGAAATACTGAAGATGGTTATGTTTTTTTAGTAGGTAATCTGTTACACAAATGTTTGCATGTATGAGCCACATTTATGCATGTTACCACTGACCCAAGGTTTGCAACAAAAAAAAAATAGGTCTGTGACTCCATTGACTGTTTGCATGAAGTTTTCCAATCCATTTCACATCCTTTGCCGTGAAACCATGCCTCAAAGGCAGAGCTTCCACAGCTGTTCTCACAGCCACCTTATCCTCCTGATCTTTGCCACATTTGTATTCGAAGACATCATAGATGATCACAAGTGGGCCACATTGCAGGCAGGGCTTTTTTTAGACACTGAAGTTTGCCCTAGAAGCAGTATGTCTGCATCAAGGTCTCCCTGGTTTTCAGCACCAGGGTACATTCGGACTGTGAATATTCAGTCCTTGAAATGCCTTTACTATCCTGGATGAGTGCAAACTGGTGTAAAACTTTGGCTTCAGCTTTATAATGTACTAACCCATTGGGAACAGAGGGACCATTGTACATGGGCAACTTAAAGTTAAATCTCCTAGCCTCCTGCCCATTAAGAATTCTCTTAGCAACTTTTATGACTGCTTATCAGAGACCAAATCCTGAGTGAACACCAAAATCTTCCCTAGCAAAAATGTTCAATCCAGCCCGACCTTGCATTACGCCGTGGCTACAAAGGGAAAGTTCAGTTTTGGCAACCTATTATTCTCTGTAAGCAGCTCCTGGAAATGTTCACAGGGAGAGTACATGGTGGCGGAGCCAGAACACAAAGCCATTGCCGTGGCCGAAATGTGAATTGCTTGTTTTTTCAAAGATATTGCCAAAGGACGCTATATCAAATGTTTTTGGAGCGTGCCTAATGAGTATATACAAACAATATTCTGCTAGGGGAGGTACTTTTCTTATTTTTTCACTTGCTGGCTGCGTGGGACAGTGAAAGGTAATGTAAACAAGCTCATGAGTGTTAGGGAATCTCACCCAGCAAGTGCATGTGGGAAAGTAAGCAGCGCAAAGGGCACTTGGGATAACCATTTGTTGTGGTAGGAGTTACCGCTCGCACACTTTTCTGCAGTTTTTTTTTATCAAACTACTTTTATGTGGAGCAGTTTGAATACCCTTGTATCGATAATCTCGAATGTAAACATATATATGATACTTTAAGCAGCAGAACTGATAGGAGACTCCTGGCCCTATTCTCAAAAGGTTATCTGCACATTTATAAATTTAAGTGCACAAATAGGAGTGTTTGGAGGCAAAATTAATTTTTTACTGGCCCACAACTTTAGGAGTAGTAGGATTGTGCCCTCTTGAATTGGATTTACATGCTTTGAAATCTCTGCCAGTATTGTGAAAGTTCTGTGCGGGACACCATAATCCGAGAGGTTGGTTTGTTTCCATTAAATGGTGGTACTCTGGGTAAACATTGGTTGTAGACTTGCGCGTGTCAAGTGCTGAATTAAATCAGATTTCAGGGTGGCAACACCATCAAAAAGTATGTGAAACTATTTCTTCAATGAGAAAGATATTCTCCATGGAGAATAAAAACAAGCATTACAAATTCAATAGGTCTCGCATTTGTTGGAGTTATTGGCATTATAAATGCCAATGTTTTTTACCTACCCTTGTTGCAGGGTGCAATACCTGTTGTGGCCAAAATAAGTCCCATTGGACCTCTTTTGGCCACATATGGTACTGCACCCTGGAACATGGGTAGGTAAAAAACATTGGCATTCACAATGCCAATAACTCCAACAAATGCGAGACCTATTGCATTTATATTGAATTGTGACTCCTTCTATCTTTCCAAGCACTGCCTTTCATGTTTAAAACAGGTACTGATTTCACAGAAAGAAACTCAGCCACATCTTGCATTGGGATATTGCAGGAGCTCCTAATTTGCTAACTATCATCTTGGAAATAGCTTTTTGTAATGCCAGACTTCGACTTGATTTGGGAATTCATAATGTTCACTTTTACTCAAAAGAAGTCTAAGTTTGACATTCTGAAGTGTTCTGGATCTCCGCTGTTGCACCTCTGCAACTCGCACAAAACCCCTCCTAGTCGCTGCGGGTGTGGCAATGCTGGAGCAGCACTGGCTGCAACGTCGGCCCTGCCTGCGTAAGACCATCCACAATGTACTTAGTGAGTCAGGGTGCTATTTTTGTTTTTGGTATGAGTACCCTCATTCGCTGTTATTTAAGATGTTTAAAAAAAAAAAAAAAGAGTTTGGCGTGCCTTGCACGAGACGTGCAGCCAGCATTATTTTAGATGTAAAACATTTTCAAACGGCTGGTTGGGCGAGCCTCGCACGAGACGTGCAGCCGCCATTTTTTTATATGTACATTTTTTTTTTAAATCTATTTGGGCGAGCAGCGCATGAGACGCGTGTCCGTCATTTCTTCAATATGTAAAAAAAAAAAGTCGAGTTGGGCGAGCCGCGCACAATGAGATGCTCAGCCAACATTATTTAATATCTACATTTTTAAAAAAGCAATGAGTTGGGCGAGCCGCGCACAACAAGACGCCATTATTTTATATGTAAATAAAAAAAAGGAGTTGGGCGAGCTGCACTGCCCCATTGTTTAAGATCAAGCGCAGCGTACACACCCAAAATTATTAGAACAGTTAGAAAAACAGCTTGTGTTAATGGGGTTGGGGAAGTACTTGGCTGATTAGCAAAATAGTGCCCAATAACAGTAAATTAAACCTACTGAGTACCAACACATGTAAAAGTGCCAGTCCTCATGGGCGGTAACAGAAGAGAGGGGGTGCTAAGGTGGGACTAATAAGGCTATTAACAAATCAAAAGCCACCATTTACAAAGGACAGGGACAGGAGCCAATTTAAAAGATGGGCGGAGCTTAATGCCCATTTTGTGAATATTGCGCTGTCTCTTCGAGACATGCAAGGGCTGCCTAGGCGAGACCTAAAAATAGAAAAAAATTACAAGGTGCAGATGCACCGGGCGTAATTTTTTGTATGCAAAAATTTACACTTGACTATATTTCATTGTTAGTACTTCTAGAAGTCAACAACAGTCATAGCTTCAGGAGTACTCTTGCAATTGTGTGAGAATTGCGATTCTCCTATTACCATGACTAGAGAATCTAGATTTCATTAAAGACACGGAGGCTAACATTATGCATATTACTTTTAATGCGTCCCCAAGCAGCTGCATACATCATAAAGCAGAAAGGTTCCAGAACAGAACAATAAGAAACCTACAAAAGGCATGAGGACATAACAATCAGCCTCTTTTAAAATGTGGTATAGAATAAGATTAGTCCAATAAACTTTAGAGTCCAGAGAAGTCCTTTAGATCGTCAAGAAGCGATGGATGAAATGAAGAAAGAACTCTTCCACAAATCAAGATAATGAAGTTTATGAGAGGTTATCTGAAAAAGAAGAAAAAGATATAAGAAGAACAAGAATGGTAAAAATTCAAAAGTGGAAGTAAAAGGGGGATTAAGCACATGTACGAGAGAGAACAAGTAAGCATTTATAATAAACATCACCAATAATGACATTTGCATAAAGAATAAAATATCAATATAATAATGTTACAATGAAATGGCAATATAAGTACTGTATACAAAAAAAATCAACCACCCAGGGGAAGGGGTGGGAGGGATAATGTTAGCCTCCGTGTTTTTAATGAAATCTAGATTCTCTAGCCATGGTAATAGGAGAATCGCAATTTCATTACAAGACCGGAGGCTACCATTATGCATGTTGGTAGCCTTGTAGGACAACATCTGACATATGAGAGATTGGTTTACAGTAGTGTTTTGCAAACGTAGTAGAATTAGACCAATCAGCAGCTTTAAGAATATCATCCAACTTACCACCTGAACAGAAGGATTTACTGGCCATAGCGCCTCTGATGGAGTGAGGTTTAAATATATTCAGATCGATACCTGCTAGATTCATTACGATTTTAACCCATCTAGCGATAGAAGCCGAGCTAATAGCTTGGTGAGGTTTAACGAAGGAAATAAGTAACTGATCAACACCAGAAGGGCGTAGAGAGGTCATTCTATGGTCATATTCTTTCATACAGTCTACAACACAAAGTTTTTTGCAAAGGTCAAAGCGTGGGTAGAAAATAAAGTCAGACATAGTCTTGGTTCTTCTATACAACTCGAAATTGACTCCAAACATGTTATAGGATCTATATGAAATATCAAGAGCTTTAACATCAGAGACTCTATGGCAAGAAACTAAGCAAAGTAGTGTAGCGAGTTTGATGGAGAGATTCTTTCTATTCCAAAGGTTATTTTCAGGCCAACTACAAAAGAGGTCAAGAATAACATTGACATCCCATAGAGATTGGTATCTTGGTTTAGGAGGTCTCCTAAGTCTGATACTTTTGAGGACTCTACAAATAATGTTCTTTTTACCTATCGTTTTACCATTTATCAGAGCATGTCCTTCGGAGATAGCTGACCTATAGCAATTGATAGATCTATAACTAAGTCCGCTTTCAAATTGTTCGACAAGGAAATTCACTATGTCAACGATAGGTGCCTCCACGGGATCCAGGTTCCTTTCCAAGCACGAACGTAACCAAACCATCCAGATGTTGTTATACCGGTAGTGTGTACCGGGGGCCCAATACTCACTGAGGAGAGTTGAAGCTGTTGATGAAAGTCCTGTGAGATGGTTGGATTTCCTGACACTCTCCAGGCAAGAAGGCTCAAATTCCTTGTTTGGACTAGAAGGTGAATATGACCGTCTACGTCTGAGAGTAGATCCGCGAGGGGAGGAATTAGGAAGGGAAGGTCGTAGGAAAGTTCCAGAGTAGTGGGAAACCATGCTTGGGATGGCCAGAAGGAAGTCACTAGGACAATTGAAGAGTGTTGATGTCTGATCTTCTGGAGGACTCTCTGTATCATAAGCGTAAGCGTTGATCCCTTTCCAAGATTGGAGAAATGCGTTCACCGCTAGAGCACCTGGGTCGGGCATCCAGCTGTAGTAATTCTCCAGTTGGAATGTTAATCTGCTCGCAAAGAGATCTATTTGGAAAGGACCCCAAAAATTGTTGAGAGAATTGAAAACAGAGGTGTTGAGCTTCCAATCGCTATGATCTAAGAGGAACCTTGAGTTCCAATCTGCATATAGGTTTGATTTTCCTGGGAGATATTCTGCTCTTAGGGAGATCTTGTGTTCTAGACAGAACATCCAAAGTTTCTTGGCTAGATTCGATAGATCTGCGGATTTTGTCCCTCCCAGACGGTTTATGTAGGCAACAGCGGACATGTTGTCCATCTTAGTATAACTGATCTGCCTTGAAGAGAGTGTTTGAAACTCATTAGAGCATAAAGACCGGCAGTAAGCTCTAGAAAGTTTATATGGAGTGAAGATTCTTCTTGAGACCAAACTCCTCCTGTGTTCTGATCCAGAAAACAGGCACCCCAGCCATGAAGGCTGGCATCTGATTCTAAGACAAAGTCTGGGGTTGAACCAAAAATTGCTCTGCCATTCCAAGCGTCTAAGTTCTCTAACCACCAGTTCAGTTCCAGCTTGGCTTCTTGGTTTAGAGAAACACGATCTCCGTACCAGAGACCTGATCTCGGAGCCTTCGCTTTTATCCTTTGGAGGGCTCGATAGTTTAGTGGGCCTGGAAAGATAGCTTGAATAGAAGAGGAAAGGAGGCCCAGAAGTCTGGCTAATTCTCTCAAGGATAGATTTTCTTGTTTGAGAACATGTCTTATCTCTTTCCTGATTTTGGATATTTTCTTTGAAGGGAGGAGGAGGAGACACTTGGTGGTGTCCACAATGAAACCCAGGAATTCCAAAGTTTTGGAGGGGGATAGTATTAACTTTTCTTTGTTTATGATAAATCCCAGTTTTTCTGAGAGCTTTATTACAGAGTTCAGGTCTTGGATGATTTGAGAGTGATCCTGAGACAGGATCGGGATATCGTCCAGGTATATGATAAGGCGAATACCCTTTTCTCGTAGGCAAGAGGCAACTGCCCTCATCACCTTGGTGAAACACCAAGGGGCTGAGGAGAGGCCGAAAGGAAGAGCTTGGAACTGAAAAAGATGATTTTTCCATATAAATTGGAGAAAGGGTTGATGAGTCTTGGCCATGGGAATTGTAAAATAAGCATCTTTTAGATCTAATTTGACTAGCCATTCTCCTTCTACTAACAAGTCTCTCAGAAGATGGATTCCCTCCATCTTGAAGTGTCTGTAAACAAGGTATTTGTTGAGTTCCCTTAAGTTTATGACGGGTCTCCAACCTTTGTCTTTTTTCTCTACTAGGAATAGTGTGCTCGCAAATCTTAACGTATGCATAGGGACTTCCACGTTTGCTTCTTTCAGAAGCATTGAGGAAATCTCTTCTTATATAATTTTTTCTTGATCTAAGGTGAGTGGAATGATTTTGGGAAGGCAAATTTGTGTCGGAATGTCTATAAAGTCTATCATAAACCCATTCACAGTATTCAGGACCCAAGGGTCTTTGGTGATTAGTTTCCAGTTGTGAGAAAATAATGTCTGCCTCCTACCTTTGGAGAGAGGGAAGGGAAACTGGGAAGGATCATAGTACCCACTTTGAGGGTTGATGTCACTGGATGCTTCTCTTCCTCTGAAATTTCTTGAGCGAAATCCTCTCCCTCTTGGGGGATAAAATTGAGGTATGTTTGGGGGTTGGTAACCTCTTCCGCCGTAGCCTCTAGATCTGGAGTATGGCCTGCGGTTGAGGCGGCCGGAAGATTGGCCCCTTCTTCCGGCCCTGGCAAAAAGGTTGTTATTGTTGAAGACTCTCTTCATATTTTGATGGGCCTTGTCTAATGCCGTAATGGTAGATACGTATTTACCTAAGGTCTTGATCATGTCTTCACCAAAAAGTAAACCTTTGGGATTGAGAGAGTGTTCCTTTTCCGCTAGGTCACTCAGTTTGGGACTGATTTTGGTGAGAACAACTCTTCTCCTCTCAGAGTTGATGCTGGCATTGGCGTTGCCCAATAAAACTAATGCCCTTTGGCTCCAGCCTCGGATTGCTTCGGTGTTAAGTGGAGAGCCATTTATATGGCTATCTTCTGCAGCATCGATGATTTTAGCTAGAGGACCGACGATATCTAGGAGACTATCTTGGCAAATTTTAAAAGATCGTTCCATTCCTTTCCTGGGGTCTCACCCGAGTTAAAAAAGATATTTGATCAATTCTGGGTCAAGATTTGGGGTTTGGCAGACCTTACCCTCAATGAAGGGTCTAGAGCATTCGGATCTTAAAAGATTTCGTGCCTCTCTTTCCAGGGGGTTTCTCAACCATTTTGCGATAAATTTGCAAACATGATCTTGTTGAACCCATTCTGTACTCCTTGGGTGTTTAATATTAAGGGTAGAAAACATCTCTTCCCCAAATGGATCTAAAATGGTGTCCTTGGAAGAGGAAGGCAGAACATCGTCAAAGGGTTGAGAGTTAAATTCCTGATCGTCCTCATCTAAGTCGAGGATATATTCATCAGGGAACTGAGGCATCATCGTCAATAAAATCATCATCATCATCATTATGATCAAAATGTGTATCAATGAAATGAGCTCTTCGATAGTTTGTGCCGCTAGGCACACCCGTATATTTTGTGCCGCTAGGGACACCTTTAAAAGTTGTGCCGCTATGGACACCTGAAGTATTTGAGGTGCGAAGACCTCCCATCAAATTTGAGGTGCTGTGACCTCCCATAGTGCTCATGGGGATAAAATCGATGTTTTTAATTTTTTTAGATCTTTTTCCCCTTATTTCAATGAGATCATCATCATGAAGGGTATGTTGTAGTTCGGTAGTGTCATGCTCCTCAGGAGGGAGTGATCTTTTAGACGTAATAACTTTAGATAAAGTTGACAACATACAGGATCTCATTTCATCATGAATCATGCTTTTGATTGCCTCGTTCTCCATATTAGGGATGGGGCGCTAGCCTCATCTGAGTCTATCAGACATGGAGAATTAGGGGAAAGATGTTAAGTAATGAAAAATATAAATGTATCTATTCCCGTGTGTGTGTGTGTGTGTATATATATATATATATATATATATATATATATATATATATATATATATATATATATTATATATTAATTTATATATATTATTATATTTTTTTGTTGAGAAGATTGATTAAAAACTAGGTAAGCTCTTTTTTAAAAATTTTTTAAAGAAATTATGGGGGAAAAATATAATGAAAAAGTATGTCTGCCTTCTTCTCTTATTAATAATATTATTTTATAAGATTTTATGGGGTAGAGGTGGGAGCAATAAAGCAAGGCTGAAATAAAATATTTAGCCCTTAAAAAACGATCTTTTGTGAGTCTTTTTGTGATGCTCACGCAGGAAAAAAACGAGTAACAGTTACTGTGCTCGAGCGTTGCCAAGGGACTCGCAGTGGTTAGAGGAAAGTTCCCTGGCAACGCGCAAACGTTGCGCGCGCGTTGCCCAGGGACTTTCCTCCAATTTGGTGCTGTGACGTTTTAAGAGGGACCGAAAGGAAGTCGATGAAGCGCGGATCCCCATGGGAGATCGAGGGGGTTCTCCGTGAAGGAATGGTGCTAAAAGAACTTGCCTAAGGAGCGTATGTGAATATTGAATAGAGCACTGAGCTCGAGGTATGTGTAGCAAGCTCGGCAAAAACTGGGTGTGATGAAGGGAAAGACCGGGTCGAGACCGATCTCCATAAATTGGAGATCGGTAGAGCGAGGGGAGGGAAAACCCAAAGCACAAAAGTCAACCCATAAGAGGCACAATAAATAGATCGTTGGAACAATAAATCACTTGGAGAAGAACAAAAGAGATATGGTATATAATCAACAAGTCAAACAATCAATTAAATAATCAATAATAAAGGTAGTAAGAGAGGAATAAAAAGGTGACTTATCTGCTTGGAGCCGCATTTAAAAGAGGCTGATTGTTATGTCCTCATGCCTTTTGTAGGTTTCTTATTGTTCTGTTCTGGAACCTTTCTGCTTTATGATGTATGTGGCTGCTTGGGGACGCATTAAAAGTAATATGCATAATGGTAGCCTCCGGTCTTGTAATGAAATTACTCAAAAGTCAGAAGTACAGTATTCTTAAAACAGAAGTGTAAGCCTAAGTAATTACATTTATACATTTTCAAGAGGTGCTTTTATCATCATGGCCCAATAGTTTTTTAAAGTTCTGATTGAAACTTGTGACGGGGAAATGATTTTATTCCGCTAGCTCCTCTGTGGACACGTACCTATGATTATAATTGCATTCATTACACTGTAGTTACAGTTAATGTCCAGGACAAGTACCTTCCACAAGCCAAGTTTGTGTTGCATATTCATAGTGTTTACTGGAAAATGCTTTGGAGCAGAGGAACAGTTTAAAATCGCGCATTTAGATATGCTCTAGTATTTGGTTGAAATGGCAGCCGTAAAGAGATGCGTACATAGAGTGGACGCGAATAGCAGTGAAAAATCAGCAGGTAAATCAGATAAAATGGAACTATGGGAGATTATATGGTTAAGCTGCTAAAATACTGGGCTCGGGCATATTGCACAAAGTCTGGCTTCAGGGATTTAAGGTTCGTTGATCACTAAGCGCTTATAGATAGTATGAGGAAGGATTGATTGTTTACTTAGCGACGCGGGTATATAGGTAGGTTTTATATCGAGGACGGAGTGGGGGAGGTTACCGCGTACAGTAAGCTCTCGGCAGGGTTTGAACGTTATTAAGGGAACGTGGTTTGTTTATAAGGGTAAAATATGGGTAACATTACCAAAGAATGTATAGATGTGTAAAAATATCACAATGTCGCATTATGTAATATTAATTTGGGTCTTTATGTCATGTTTAAATTTTAACAGCTTCCCCTGAAGAAGGGCCATATAAGAGGGCTCGAAATATATTGGGATTAAGAAAATTATAATGTGCTACATGAATTATATGTCCCGTACGCGATATGGTAAGAGGCCTGGATTGGCACAACCACCTCGTGTGAAGCAATGGGAGTTTGGACAGTTTTATCGTGAATTAAACCAGTCAAATTGAATGAACTGTGAAAACTCAAGAATTAAAAAGAATTAGAATTGTGAAAAGTTTGCCAACTATTTCTTTTGAAGCCGTGCGATTGGTTAAGCAGCACAGAGTTGCTGCAATTATTGTTGGAGCATTTAAGGCATTTTTAAGCATACAAAATTGTTCAAATATTTCAAACCAGGAGGCATATTTTACAACATAATGTTACTCAGAGACTGGAGATAAAGGCATGTTTCATAGCAAAGTTGTATGAATTTCGGATTGGCAGTAGTTCATAAAGAAGTGAAGGCTGAATAAGTCCAGTGCCACAATGGTCTGTCCATTTCTTTATTGATTTTTAAAGACTTAAGGAAAGCTTTCATTCCTACCTTCAGATAATTGCAGGTTGTTGAGTTGTACGGAGAAGGCTAGGCTTAAAGTAAACTATGTAAGGAATGAGTAGCAGGATGAGGTGAGTACCATCATCTGACATTCTTTGATTACGAGCTCCAAATGTGCATTTTCAGCCAAATGACTTGGTGAACAATTCAGTTTTAAGAAGCGTCCTGAATCAGAGCTGGTTTGGTTCAGGTCTGAGATTTGGATCCCGAGGGTTCCACGACTTGGGGCCCCTGATTGCTAGATAATATATATGTCTAGAAATTACAGTTGATTCTATGGATGTCTTCTTGTCTCCTCGAGGACTTTAAGTGAGCCTTTGTGAAATGGTGAGGGATTCCGCCAACCAATAATGTCTATAGGTAGAAAACCAACTGTTCTTTTTTTATTGCCTTTGTTCCCCTGATTTTTCTACCTTGTATTAGTTTATCCCGGGGTCCTCTTTCTGTTGTTTTTGAACTGCTAGAGAATGGTTGCCATGCTGTTGCCTGTTTTATGGCTTTATTCTTAACAGATGTCATGATGCTTAGTGAAGATGTCTAGTGTTTGTGTTTCATATCCCGCTTTATGGTATTGATAGTATAGCAGAGGTTTGACAGTTCTCTAAAAAGATCGATAGAAGAGAATTCTTCATAGTCTGAATTAGAGACGTATGAAAATCTATTTGTTTTGTTCTTCAGATATGTCAGGCGTTAAGGATTAATCAAATTGCAAATCTTCTTCCCCCAGTCATTTGTGGCAGGAGGTAATCAACTAAAAAGTCTTTGTCTACCGATGGTACTGTGTGAGATTCCCATATCTTTGGTCAGAGGCTGTCACCATAACTGAGTTTTGCTGCGTTGAGCTTCTGATTTCCACAAGACAAAAAATGTAGTGCTAGCATTCTTTTATTCAGCTAAATCACACATCTGCCCAATGAAAATCTGTTCTCCAGTGCATCAGCATTTGAGAGCCGCCAAATCCTCTCTCTTAACCGCGCATCTTACAGATTGGCAGCACAGTAAAATTGCTGAGTCTAAACATGCATAACCCTCACCCACCATCTTCTACTGAAGTAAATGTTGCATACAATAATCAAATAGATCTTGTTTGCACTTCTGCTACCTTGGAACTCACTGGACGCCCTACAAACAATAAATGGCCACTGTGGCTCAAATCACACTGCCCTATCTCTGAAATGGAAACTCCTAAATGAAGTATCGATATGATCTCTAGTACAGAATGTAGCACTGTATGATGCATCATACTGATACATTATTGCTTCTGGACTCAAATAAATATAAAAGAGCGCCCCAGTGTTCACGTTTTTTAAATTGCAAAAATATTATTACCTGTTTTGCGATAATTTTGTAAAAATATATGCACCAAATTTTGGCATAGACCAAAACGTTCTGGGTGCGAATAATGTGTTACTTTTAATGTCTCATACCCAGAGTACCACTCACGATGTGTATCAAGGAGGTGTAGAAATAACAGTGGTTGAAAAGGAGCAGATAACTCATGTGCAGACATAGCCTAACATATCTGCACCAAACCTCTTGTTTGTCATTCTTGGTCTAGTTGCCCTGCAAAAAGAACGCGTACAGCTTTTAGAGGTTTTTGCTGGTGGCTTTTGTTTGTTTGGTTAACCTTTGCCTGGTGAGTTGTATTGTTAAATCCCTTTATCAGCTGAAGGCTAGGTTGCTTTCATGAATGTTTTCTGTTGACTCGTGACCAGTGGTTGTGTAGGTAGCTCATCGTTCTGATGGAGGCAAAAAGAAAAATTGATGGACAGAATGCAGAACAATGTCATACATTCACCCCAATACAGAGATCTAGGCCTAAATCCATATATTTTTTTGCTCTCCATGCCATTCCAGTTTGGACCCAGCCATATGCAAATCAGTCTTGACCCTGCGCCCAATGTGAACAGTCCAGCCCGAATTGCCAGGCCAGGTCCTCCCTGGACTGGAAGCAAGCATCCTAGGACCGGTTTCGGGGTTTCACCCCTAATCACCCGGGATAGCTTGACTCCAGTGGCATGGAGTGCACGGGACCCACATCTGGGCATACTCGTCCCACTCGGGTGACAAATGCAAAAAGAGCAATTGATGGACAGAATGCAGAACAATGTCATACATTCACCCCATTAGGGCGTGAAACCCCGAAACTGGTCCTAGGATGCTTGTTTCCGGTCCAGGGAGGACCCGGCTTGGCAGTTCTGGCTGGACTGTTCCCATGAGGCACAGGGTCAAGACTGATTTGCATATGGCCAGGTCTAAACTGTGGTGGCATGGTGAGCAAAAGAATGATGGATTTAACCAAGATCTCTTGACTGGGGGCGAATGTTTCGATTTGTTCTACATTCCGTCCATCAGTCGTATGTCTTTTAAATCGTTCTGATGGAGAGCATCAAATTGCCAACAACATGGCTTTGGCACAAACCAGTAACTGTGATGTGCAATAATGACATACAGGCATCTCGCGTTCATGACCAGCAATCACATATCAGTAACATTTCTCAAAATTGTCCAACAGTCTCAGACAACATCTCTGGAAATGTACAACAGTCACAGCTGAGTATCATTCAGATATGTATCATTTGTAAAGCTGTGTGAGCCATTCTGAAGTTGACTCTGAGGGTAGGACAAGAAAGCTGGAAGATAAGCAATTGAGAGGGTAAGTGGGTACGAGATGGAGGGGATGAGAGAGGAACCTTGTGTATGGAGTGTTCTACAAAAACTGAGAGGGAAGGTGAAGTGGTTGAAAGAGCAGGGTTAGTGAGCAAAGGGGAAGGAAGGATGCATTAGTAGTCGGGGTGATAGTAAGACCTGGGTCTCCTCATCCCGGCACAACGGAAGTCTGACCTCCCATACAGTATTCTCTCGCAGCTGAAAGGGTTGGAAAGGGAAGAGTTGGAAGAGCTAGTTACTTCATTATATGCTAGGTCTTTTGGAAGGAATAGTACATAATGGATTAAGGAATTTCTTCCATTGATTGCTTTAGGCCAGACCCCAGAACTTGACTACCCCACGGACATGGGCCGTTCTTTAATGTACTCCACCACTAACACCAGACTGCGTGACGGGCTTCTCTGGAGTGCCCAGCATGGCCTTGAGCCTGGCGAGGCTGGAGCACAGATTTGTGATGTGATTGTGACACATGGAGGGTACTTACTGAAAGAAAGCAGGCATCCGTTGTCTGGCCAGCTGCTAGACGGCAGGTGTGCATGGTTTGGGCCAGGTGGCTAGCGGGCTGCTGGCAAAGTAATGCGAGCCTACATTTGCACAACTTCACCACATTCAGCAAAATACTTTATTCATATATTTCGCCAATATAAGACAGAGTTTTGCACATATTGTCTTTAAGGTGACATTTTACTTGTTTATTAAGAAATGACTGACTTTGGAGAACCTCTAGCCATCGGCTTTTGGTCTGGGATCTTCAGTCTCTAAATAGATACTTTAAAAAAATGTGTGCGCTATAATTGAGCAACAATTTCTGGCCCATCTTGGATAAAGGTAAATTCCACACGCTGTAAAGCAGAGGCCTTTATCCTGATCGTAGTTCCCTTATGTAAATGTTTTAATATTTACCAGACGGAACATTGAAGGTCCTAAAAAACGGATGAAAGATTTGAGAGGTAGTCTGTCGAAGTAGAGGTGGGTGAGCCATTAAAAGCATGTGCCTGGCTCAAGCCGGATACCAGACTCTTGCTCAGCTGAAGGTCTTCTTGGACCCTCGAGCCCAAAACGAGTCGAGCTTTTCATGTGGCTTCTGCCTGCCACCCACGCTGTAACCTCTTGTGACAAGAACTGGACAGCTCTTCCTGCCTACCCTCCATTATCCGATTGCTTTTTCTACCCCTTCTCTCCACCCTCTGTTTGCTTGCAGTCCGGCCCCTAGTGCTCTCCTCCCATTATAAGTTTGCTGCCCCAGACCCTCCTGCTCACCCACTGTTGTCCACTTGATGCTCCAACAACTTCTGCCCACCCTCCCTTGTCCGTGTGCTTCACCGCCCCCTCCCACCCACCTTCCATTGTCTGTGTGCTTCCTGATTTTCCCCCATGCCCACAATCTGAGTACTTTCTCTATTGTTTCTTGCATGTCCTCTCACCCCATCAGTCTCCTTCTATATTGCCTTGTCCGTCAGTCATTCCGGCGTTTTTTTTTTAATTCATTAAATTAGGCCTGTGGCATAGTGCTTTCTTAAAATGTTAGCCTTAGCTGCACAGTAGGCCCATTGTTCTACAGCATGTCTAAAAATCATTGTCAAAGCAGTAGCTTAAGTTAGACCTTTTGTATTTGCCAATGCTTGTTTCCATTATTGCATATGAGAGCACCTTGAAATGCGCGAGTTCAGAATGAGCGCTATAGAAAAATCGCAGATGTTTGATTTAATAGCCTATGTTGTTCTATATGTAATAATAATTCAAGTCACTTGAAGGGTGCTCATGGCATCTGTCTTGCCTCTTAGCTCACTAATTGCATTGTCAGGACGGGGGCTTGTTCAAGAAACTATCACTTTTAATAAACGTTTCTCAATGCAGTGATAGTATGATATACTAAGGTGAAATGCTTCGGCACGTGAGGAAATACACTCCAGGATTTAAATTACATTTTGAAAAGATGTTATCGTATTTTTATATGATGTTTGTTGCATGATTAACATCTCAAATATTTCATGGCTCGGCTCGTGCGCAGGCTCTTAGAGCCAACCCGGACCATTGGCTCAGCTCTGCTTTTCCTTTTAATTTGTTGGCTCGCCCACCTCTACCACAAGGCTTTCTTAGAGTGCAGCACTCACACGTCATCAGGGTATAGATAGAGGTGAGCAGCGAGAAGTCTGAGCTGTATTCTAGTACCCACAGCTAAACTCTTTTTGGTGGCAGAAAAGATTGCTAGCAGGAGTAGGCAGTAGGAGTAGAAGACGGGCAGTTGTTGTGCTATCACATGTAACCGGATCCAAGTGTTTTTTTTTCATGTACACATTGTGTGAATTATCATTGAGACACACCCAACCTGAGAGTCATCATTTTTGTCTTTCTTCTGAGACTTTTGTGCTGGCATTCAGGGGATTAAGGAGAACGGAGAAAAGAACAGGCAAGCGCGTTGTAGCACAAATTCCCTACGTGTGCGTCTTCCACCGGACTGCGTTAACAACTAGCGTGCCACGTGTGGAAGGGTTTGTTTGTAAGCTTTAACAATCTGACAATAAGGGCTCTTGGTAAACTGTGGTATAGTTGGAGGATCCGGGCTAGAGGTTTTTACAGAAGACCTATTATATCCTGAAAAACTATTGATTGAATTCACTGATGACGCAGTATCCTGAAATGGAAAAGGCCTTCACACCAGGACGCTCAAAGGAGGGGGATTTGTCTCGTAGAACACCATCCCTCAAGCTCCAGATCCACACAAGATCGGCACAGCATCGTCTTCAGCCCAAGAGCAGTATGAAGATTAATGAATGACCCTGGCTTCTGGGCCAATTTATGACCCATCTTTGGAGGCAGGGACTCTTAAAGACATGGATGAGTACGAAATGATCACTGGGTGCTCTCTTTGTGTGCAGGACTCCACTTCCCACTAGCAGGGCTTCTCTTTGGACCCACTTTGGGCTGCCACCAGGGTGGTGAGTGTGAAGTGCAAGGCTGCCTACCTGTTGCTCCAAGGGCGCTGGGTGTGTCTCCCCTTCTGCACCCCCTTCAGCTGGGGGCTAGCTGCTTATGACAGAATAGAGGTGGGGGACTTGCTGAAGGCTCTTGCAGATGCCTGGCTCAAGTCGAGATGGTGCTGGAACACACAGCTGAAAACGAGGCAAGTTTTCATGTGACTTCTGCCTGCCACCCAAGCTCCAACCCTATTAACCTTTGATTTAAAACAGGAGAAAGAGAGAGATACCCATGTACTGGAGTTGTGCATTGTTAAACCTGAAAACCTGTGACCAGTCCCAGCTTCCCTGCTTGACTTAATTGTGTGATTCTAAGCAAATATTTTATTTCAACGTGCTTCCCTTTCCTTCAATTTTACATTTAAGAGCTCCTTGACAGATACGAGTTCAGGCTGTATGTCGTGTTGTGTTTGATTTAATCGACCATAATGTAGCTCCATGTACCAGAATCTAGCCCAGTCCTTTCCATGGGCTTGTACTGTTGGATACTGGGGGGGCCTGCGCTTTTTTATTTTGAGGGAGAGTACCTGCACTTCTCAGAGGAGGTGCAGTACTTTCAATTGGAGAGCACTACCACTTCTCAGAAGCAAGAAAGTACTCTGTTATTGGGTACCTTCACTTTTTTTTTTTCCATTTAAAGCACTGATGTAGCCCGCATATAGGGTGTATGTGACAGCGGACTTGCCTCGGCTCACTGTTATGGCATTGTCTTTAGGACGTGGGAGATGCGCACCATGAATGTTTCGAATATCAAGGTTAACAAGCATTGGCATAGCCAATAGGTCTCGCTTTTGGGACCTTCTAAGTATTTAGTTATGCAGCACAATATCCTTGGTGCAACCACATTAACTGTTGCGTGGCTAAACACTAATAAGGTCCCAAAGGTGAGACCTATTGGCAATGCCAATGCTTGGTGTGGTTGTATGTGTGGTTGTGTTTGTGGTTGTGGGTGTGTGGTTGTGGTTGTGGGTGTGGTTGTGGTTGTGGGTGTGTGGTTGTGTGTGTGGTTGGGTGTGGTTGGGTGTGTGGTTGGGTGTGGTGTGTGTGGCTGGGTGTGTGGTTGGGTGTGGTGTGTGTGTGTGTGGTGTGTGTGGTTGTATGTGTGGTTGTGTTTGAGTTTGTGGAAAGAGAAAGCACGTTGTAAGTCAAACGGGCGCAGCATAGCATTAACACAACAACAAAACAAACAAGATCACTTAGCGAAGAGTGAGTGCTGATAATGGATACACACAGCCCATCATCTTAAGAGCTTGATTGCAGCCAATGTGCACTCAAACCTGCCCCCTCCTTGTGAGTTGCACCCCATATTTCATGAGTTGTAACTGCTGCACCCACCATAGCGCTTTGAGATCTAAAGCGCTACATAGGTCTAATCGATTAACCAGTCGCCAACATGCTGTGCTTTTAAAGAGACTGTGCCAAAAGTTTCCAGCTTCCTCATCATGTCCTCATGAAAGCGCCAACGAAAGGACTTCCTGAATGGTGCAACGGACATGAAGCAGCCGCCGCGATCAGAAATAAACACTGTGAACGTTGTCCCGTTTCACAGTAACATTTCCTTAATGTTCTTTAAGTCACTAAAACAGTAATACTAAAAGCACCTCAAAATAAAGGAACACAAACATCGAGTTCGTGGAAAGAGAAAGCACATTGTAAGTCAAACGGGCGCAGAAAAGCATTAACACAACATGTTCTTTGATGTTTGATGTTCTTTGAACGAGCACAACAAAGGGTCGCCGCGAAAGTGATCGCGGGCGCTTAATGAGCATGACGAGGTTTGCCAGCCTCTACTCCTAAGCGCGCCCGCGCACATGCACTGTAACTCTAGGCTGGCCATGGTAGCCTTATTATTAGCCCTCACAAAAAGTCTCGCCAGACCAGCGCATGCGCACTGGCCAGTTCAATTTTTCTTGTGCAAAAATCAATAAAGAAATGGAAGCCCAAAAAAAAACAACCAATACATGCTACCTAGTGCAAAAATATAATCTGATGTACTAAGTTTAAGCGTTCTGCAAGTTGGGGAAATATTTTTTGTTTTGCAGAGACTTGATCATACTTGGACATTTTCGTGGCTCGGCTGTCACATCCAGGCACCGCTCCTGGCTCGGCTCGGCCCTGCCTCCTCTCGGCTGCCGTTTGTCGGCTCAGCCACCTTTGACAGAAGCCTACGCAGTTGGCACCGTGACCAGGTGGCACCTCCAGGCTCCCGTCGCTGCCCACTGAAAGGCAATGAAACACTTCTGCGCTTTCATACTTTGGCCCAATGGACCAGTTGTTGTCAAAATAGCTTTACTCGGCACCCGTGAATATTTTAACATTTTTCGAATTTGATTTACACCCACTACAAGTTTATTCATAAATGTACCCATTGTTCTGTTGATACATGCAAGCAAGCGCCCCCCCCCCACCCATTCACCAACCAAGTGACTTACTTTCGCAAGTCAACCAAGTACATTCACATCTATAAAAAAAAAAAAGCCCGACCCATTGTCTTTGTCATGGCTTGGAACGCGCGTTCTTGGCTGCTGAGTTGGACACTAACACTGGTCTGTATTTGGTGATGGATGAAACAAATGTGTAAACATTTGATTCAAAGCACGTAATGTCTTACAATTACAATGTGTTCATCTTTAACATTTGTAGTTAGGCGTTCGGTTGTATTTTGTGCATTGAACAAGCCCACAATCATTCATTAAATGTGAAGCACCTGATTCATTGAATAGCAGGTCACACGGAGTGTCCTTGGGGCAGCCACGACACATTCTTTACCCCCAAGGAGTAGGCAATATGTTCCATTGAACATTGTGAACAAACATGAAAATAATGTGCATCGATGAAATGAAACGGGTGTTATTTTGTTTATTTGACCTTCGCACATGCCTTTTTTTTCCTGAACGTACACTAAGTAGGAAAATCCTGTGGCTACTACGTGGACTTGATTTCACAAATTTGCCGTTTGTACACAACCCCTCAGATTTCCCATGGACGTCATTTAGGAGTCGCCATGAGTTGCTACTACTACCCGTAGCTTGCCCCTTGCTATCCCTGGCACTGCCCTTGAGACACCTGGCACTGCCCTTGAGACTCCTGAAACTGCCCTTGAGACCCCTGGCCTCAGAGGAAGCAGGGGCAGCGCATCAGATCTGAAAGAAACACGTTAGTTAGATTCCTCACCTTAGAATATCCCCAGGCGTCAGACTGGATCCGGAAGATTTTTCGTCAGCAATACCCCTTGCGCGTCGCTAGTCGTCGTCTGCGGCTCCACGTCCGTCGTCGGCGTCATGCGCCGGAATGACGTCATCTGAGTACTTAGACGCCGCCCTCGCGCGCTGACGTCAGTTCTTCTTTTTTCCGCGCCAGTAAGCGCAGATCCGGGAGAGCTACCCCTTTTAGTCTTTTTTGACTAAGTTTTTTGATCCTTTTTGATCTTGTCTCGACTCCGGTGCCGGTAGGATGCCTGGTTTCAAAGCCTGTGCTGACTGCAACCGCTTGATGTCGGTTACGGATCATCACCGCCGGTGCCTTTACTGTTTGGGCCTCGACCACGACGCGGAGTCGTGTTCGGACTGGAAGGCCCTGACCTCGAAGGCTAGACGGGAGCGGTCCCGTAAGCTCCTCGAGATTCGCCACTCGGCTCCGCGCCCCTCTCGATCCCGGTCCAGGAGGAGGTCCAAGGATCGGTCGCGGAGCCACAGCCGACGTCATCATCGCTCGTCTGGCTCCAAGTCTTCGGGTAAGTCGAAGCACTCTAAGAAGTCCAAGAGGCGACACCGCTCTTCGGACTCCCCTCGCCGGTCGCGCGACTCGGCCGAGGGTCAGGGTGGTTCCACCCCCGCAGCTCCAGCGGAGCCGCAGGCGCCGCGCACGTCCCCATACCCGCCGGTCCCTGGGACTGATGCGACGCCGGCGGAAGTCAGTGCCTTCCTCTCGGCCATGAGGAGCCTGGCTCCGCCGTCGACGCCCGCTGGCGCGCCTTCGGGCCCCGCGGACCCGACTGGGCAACCTTGCATGCCGGCGGCTCCGGCCCCGGCGCCGACTTCGGCCCCAACGCCGCAGGTTCCCGAGGGACTCGTCCCCGCCGACGCCGGTCGACCTCGTCACGCCTCCTCCGCCGGCGTCGACACCGGTTCCACCTCCGACGCCAGCTACGCTCGGCGTCGAGCCCCAGTTCAGCCCCGCTCCGGATCCGGCGCCATTACGGCGTCGATGGACGCCGCATACGGCGCCGTTAGAGACACATTATGTCTATCGTCCGACTCCGATCCTTCCTCCTGTTTACCAGGAATCGGATGACGGGGGCGACTGGAAGGGGTCCGATGACCCTATGGCCGTTCAGGCTCAGCTGTCACAGGACTGGGCAGATGAACTGGGGGAGGCCAGTGGTCTGGATACCTCACCAGACACTGGATTCATCTCTCCTCCGACTGTGGCTTCGGAGGAGGGTGCTGCTTTCTCTGTGATGCTGCGCAAGGCGGCCGCAGCCCTTGGGCTCGAGCTGCCTGCCGTGGCTGTGAGGACTAACGTCCTCACTGAGGTGCTTCAGTCTGCAGCAAGCTCCACTGAGCCTCTGCTGCAATTCAATGAGGCCCTCATTGACGTTCTGCAGGGCACTTGGTCCAAGCCCTCCACAGTCCCTCCTGTGGACAGGAACGTCGCCAGGCGCCACCGCCCTGCTCCGGGCGACCCCAGTTTTCTGTCCCAACACCCCACCCCGAGAGCCTGGTTAGCCAGGCTTCTACCTCCCAATCCTCCTTCCCGACCGCTCCGCCGGACCGGGATTCCAAGAGACTGGAACAGTTTGGCAAAAAGCTGTTCTCCCTTAGTTTGGGTCTGCGGTCCTTGAACACCGCCTGTCTTTTGGACCGTTATTCCCACTCTCTGTGGGATACGGTGGAGGACGTGCTGCCCCTGTGCCCGGAGGAGGCCCAGACACGACTTACCCAGGCTCTGGCCGATGGGAGGGATGCAGCACGTCATGCAATCCGATGTGGGCTTGACACTACGGACTCGCTGGGTAGGGCGATTTCTACCACGGTGGCGCTTAGACGTCACGCCTGCTGCGGTCCACGTCCTTTTCAGGGGATGTCCAGAGCACTCTCATGGACATGCCCTTTGATGGCACTCGCCTTTTTGGTGAGAAAGCGGACAGTGCGCTGAATCGCTTTAAGGACTCCCAGGCTACGGCCAAGTCCTTGGGCCTCTCGGCCCCGCGGTCGCAAACTTCCGCCTTTCGCCCCTTTTGTGGGCAAGGAAGGGGTGCCTCCTCACGTCAGCCTAGCCACCAGCCGCAGAACCAACCTGCGCGCGGACGTGGTTTCCGCCGAGGCGGTTCTGCAGGACGACGCGGTCAGCCCACATCCACCCCGGCAGCATCCGCCTCAAAGCCTTCCTAGTCCGAGCTTTCAGGCCCATTCCACGCCAGTGGGCGGCAGAGTTCGCCATCACCTGCTCCACTGGCGGTCCATCACATCGGACAGGTGGGTGCTGCAAATCGTCCGAAGGGGCTACTCCCTCCCCTTCGAGACGACCCCTCCAGCCATGCCACCGCAGCACCACCGTATCTCGGGAGATCATTTGAATCTTCTCCACGAGGAAGTTTCGGCCCTCTTGGCCAAGGGGGCCGTCGAGCGCGTTCCGAGCCAAGAAGTAGGTCGTGGTTGTTATTCCCACTACTTTCTGGTTCCCAAGAAGGGCAAAGGGGGCCTGCGCCCTATCTTGGACCTCCGGAACGTCAATGCCTTCCTCCGGAAGGAAAGGTTCAAAATGTTAACTTTAGCTCAGGTTCTAGCTGCCCTAGACCCTGGAGACTAGATGGTAGCGTTGGACTTGCAGGACGCATATTTCCACATCCCCGTCCTGCCGGCCCACCGGCATTACCTGCGGTTCACGGTGGGTCAGTAGCACTTTCAGTTTACCGTGCTCCCCTTCGGCCTTACCAGTGCCCCCCGGGTGTTCACGAAAGTGATGGCGGTGGTCGCTGCTCATCTGCGCAGATCAGGGGTCCTAGTCTTCCCCTATCTCGACGACTGGTTGTTGAAGGCGGGCTCGCCCCAGGCAGTCGTCTCCCACCTCCAGACTACGGCGGATCTCCTGCATTTGCTGGGGTTTTCCATCAACGTGCCGAAGTCACACCTGAGTCCCTCTCAGAAGCTCCTCTTCATCGGAGCGGTTCTCGATTCGGCGCAGTTCCGGGTCTATCCGCCGGAACAGCGGGTCCGGGATATTCAGGCCCTGATTCCCATCTTTCGGCCTCTATCCTGGGTTTCGGTCCTGCTAGTGTTGCGGCTTCTGGGGCTGATGGCCTCCTGCATCCTAGTAGTGCATCACGCCAGGCGGCGCATGCGGGCTCTGCAGTGGGACCTGAAGTTTCAGTGGTCCCAGCATCACGGCAACCTGTCCGACCACGTCTTGATCTCGGAGGGCACTGCACAGCAGTTGCAGTGGTGGCTCACGGACCGCGATTGGGTCACGGGCAGGAGCCTCTCACTTCCCCAACCGGAGCATGTCGTGGTGACGGATGCGTCCCTCCTGGGATGGGGTGACCATATGGGAGAGGCGGAGATCAGAGGCCTCTGGTCTCCGGCGGAGTCTCGCCTCCACATCAACCTGTTGGAGTTGAGAGCGATCCGGCTTGCACTGAAAGTCTTCCTTCCCTCTGTCAGGGGAAGTGTCGTGCAGGTGTTCACAGACAACACCACCGCCATGTGGTATTGCAACAAACAGGGCGGGGTGGGGTCGTGGACCCTTTGTCAGGTGGCTCTGCGCCTCTGGATGTGGCTGGAACACCAGGGCGTCACCCTAGTGGTTCAACATCTGGCGGGCTCTCTGAACGCCAGAGCAGACGAACTCAGCCGCCGGTGCATGATGGATCACGAATGGCGTCTGAACTCCGAAGTGGCGCAAGGTCTCTTTCAGCAGTGGGGAGAGCCTTGGTTAGATCTATTCGCCACCGAAGAGAACACGCAATGTCAGCAGTTCTGCGCGTTGGAATTTCCAAGGCGGCACTCGCTCGGCGACGCTTTTCGTCACGAGTGGAGTTGCGGTCTGTTGTACGCCTTTCCGCCTATAACACGTCTGCCCAGAGTGCTGAAGAAGATCAGGCACGACCGGGCCCAAGTCATCTTGGTGGCTCCGGATTGGGCACGAAGGTACTGGTATCCCGAGCTACTCTGTATGTTGACCGATCCTCCGATACGTCTGCCCCTTCGGGAGGATCTTCTGTCGCAGCAGCAGGGGACGGTCCTCCACCCGAACCTGTCCAGCCTCCACCTCCATGCGTGGAGATTGAGCGGCGGCAGTTGATGCCATTTGACTTGCCTCCTGAAGTCTGTGATATCATTCTGGCAGCCAGGCGTCCCTCCACCAAGACGGTATACGCCTGCCGGTGGAACAAGTTTGTGGCATGGTGCACAGCAAAGGCTGTGGATCCCCTTTCCGCCCCTCTTTCTGAGGTTCTCCTCTTTCTTCTTTCGTTGGCCCAGCAGGGCTCTGCCCTGGGCACCTTGAAAGGTTATCTTGCTGCCATCTCTGCCTTCTTGCGGCTTCCTGAACAGCCTTCTCTTTTCAAGTCCCCTGTAGTTACACGCTTTCTAAAAGGCATTACTCACACGTTCCCTCCTGTCCCTTTTGTAATGCCTCAGTGGGACTTGAATCTTGTTCTCACATTTCTAATGTGCGCTCCCTTTGAGCCTCTTCATAATTGTCCTCTTCGTCTGCTGACGCTTAAGACTGCTTTTCTGGTAGCCATCACCTCTGCTAGACGGGTGAGTGAGTTCCAGGCTTTATCATCAAAGCCTCCTTTTCTCTCTGTTCATCCGGACAAGGTTGTCCTTCGGCCTCGTCCCTCCTTTCTTCCGAAAGTGGTGACCCCCTTTCATCTTGGGCAGTCTGTCACCTTGCCCACCTTCTTTCCGCCTCCGCATCCTTCCAAAGAGGAAGAGAGGCTCCACCGTCTGGACCCAAAACGTGCACTCTCCTTTTATCTGGACCGCACAAAGCAGTTCCGGGTGGACGACCAACTTTTCGTTGGATACGTGGGTGCTAAGAAGGGGAAAGCTGTGCACAAACGGACCATCTCTCGGTGGGTCGTTTTGTGCATCAAAATCTGCTATTCCTTGGCAAAAAAGGACCCTCCTGTTGGGCTGCGCGCCCATTCTACTCGAGCCACAGCGGCTACTTCTGCTTTGGGACGGGGTGTCCCTTTGCAGGACATCTGTCAGGCGGCAACGTGGGCTTCGCTACACACGTTTGCCAGGCATTATTGCCTTGACAGCCAAGTCCGGAGGGATGGCTTCTTTGGCTGTTCTGTCCTCCAGGACTTTCTGGTGTGATCTTGGTTCGCAGACCCACCACCGGGGATGGTATTGCTTGGGTATCTATTCTAAGGTGAGGAATCTAACTAACGTGTTTCTTTCAGATGAACAAGTTACTTACCTTCGGTAACGATGTATCTGTAAGAAACATTAGTTAGTTAGATTCCTCACCGACCCACCCATCCTCCCCGTTCTGCGAACTGACATCTAGGGTTAAGGCTATCCCTTTCAGGGCCCTAGACTTTTTTGGCACCAGTGTCGGTATCTTGCATGGCTCTGCGTTCCTGGCGCGGAAGGCTATGTACAAGAACTGACGTCAGCGCGCAAGGGCGGCGTCTAAGTACTCCGACGACATCATTCCGGCGCACGACGCCGACGACTGACGCGGAGCCGCAGACGATGCCTAGCGACGCGCAAGGGGTATTGCTGACGAAAAATCTTCCGGATCCAGTCTGACGCCTGGGGATATTCTAAGGTGAGGAATCTAACTAACTAATGTTTCTTACAGATACATCGTTACCGAAGGTAAGTAACTTGTTCACCGGGAAGAAAAACAGGGCTTGCTGCTCCTGTTTAGATTTAACACCTGGGAAATGAAAGGACTGTTGCTAATCTCCTGAAACAGCACAATTTTCTGCTTGAGTCACATGGCCAAGTACACATTGTTTCTTTCCCCACAACGGGGGTGGGAAAACCAATGGAGACATGGTGTGGGGACGCCTGCTCTGAAATGGATTTTATGTAAACAGGATGTCTTGTGCACAAAAGATTTCTCTGGGAACTGCTCTGAGCCTATTGCACAAGGAAAGGCAACAGACGCTCCAGCAGGAAAACACCAGGTATGAAAATACAGTAAAGAAACTTTTACATTTTACCTGTATTTAAGATTGGAGCTGAAATCAAAATAAGAAAGAAATTCGTAATTTTTGGCCCACCTAACTTGCAGAGCCATGCACACAGAAAGCATAAGGGCATTGGTGCCAGGTGCATTTACTAATCTGCTGCTGCTGGTTCTTCATGAGGCGCGGGTGCATTTGTTACAAAATTGTGACAATCTAGGTCGACTTTCCCAGTGGGTGTGTGCTGCTGTCTTCAAGGGGTCATATAACCCAGTTTAATTATGGAAGACTCATTTCTACACGGCCTCTGTGCAGCCCTGTCAAAGACAGGTACACAGGGAAGAATCCGTCTTCCAGCCTGCCTAGTGCCTTCCAAGTGTGGCCACAGATGCTGCTCAGTAAGAGAGGACTGCAACACAGATAATTGAGACTGTGGATGCTAGGGATTGCTATGTTTGTACGCGTTCTAAGATCTGTTGGTTCTGACATTGTGTTGTACCCTCCCTTATCTGGGTGTTGCCATAACCTGTATTTTTCTCGACTATGATATTATTGAGTCTAATGGTCTTTGCTCTCTGGACAATTGTAAAGCTCTCCGATACCCGCAAGGGTCATGTTTACATTATATAAAACTTTCAGAATAAATAAATGAAACACGGGCACCTAATGTGTGCCAGCCACCTGTTGCCCGATAAAATTCGTGCAGCGGAGCTTACTGCTGATCTCCTGCATTGTTTGCCCATTTGAATATTTCACAGAATCTGAATTAGTGACTTCATTGCCTCACCCCGCTGGGAAGGGTTAGACATTTGAGCCCTTGAAATGCTTTAATACAATGTCTAGATTAAGGTTCTCCTATATCTAACTACCAAGAGCGGAGTATTGAAGTAGTGATGTTTATACCTCATAAGCCGTATTTGCAGGCTTTCCACATTGTTAACCTTGGCATGTTCTCATCCTTTATTTGGAATAAACTGCACCCGGAAAATACAGATCTCTCTGCTTCCATTTGTTATGAGAGGATCTCGCCACTATCCTTCCATTGTGTGGTTTGCAGCCTTTATTTATAGTGGAGCCAGGCATATCCTGCTATCTTCGAAAGGAGTTTTAACCAAAGGAAAGCACTACAACAGTCCTTTAATCCCCACAAATAGAATGCATAACCACATTCAATGAGTACACTTCGTTGTGTTTATATACACTCCAGTTTGACACCAGAGAACAGAGTTCAAAATTTGAATATAATTAATTTTCTGAAGACTTGGTTACAAATCGGTGCCCCTCATCACGCATGAAATAATGTGCGTTCACCCAAGTGAATATTTGTGAATGTTTCCCAAGAAAGTGACATTTGTGAGGACTGACAGTTGCAGTTTGTTCCTTTTGGTTCAAAAATCGTTTTGAAGATAGAGGGATAGACCTTGTTTCATGGTATATATTATTTTGATGGCCCAGCCTTCCCCCCCCCCCCCCCCCCCGCTTTACATGGGCCCAACCCCTTTTTATGATTGCTCTAAAAATAACATTTTCAAAAGGTTTTGCTTGTTGCGATTCGTCTAACCATTTTCTCTCAATTATTTGAAATGCTCTCTTCCTGTTTTGAACCCAGCTGCACAGTAAAAGAAAAGAAATCATGGCTACTTGTTCCTACAGATTGCCCCCTCAACTCAAATATTCCCAGTTGTGCGACAAGACTTCGACCTTTTATATACCAGAAAAAAGTTTGAGGCAGTGCCAGGGTGATTCTGGTGGCGAGGCTGCACATACTTCAAGCACAGTGAAGATAAGACTACATAAAAGCTTTGCTTGGTGACCACAAAGTAATTTTCATTATTCCACATGCCACAAAAAAAGACCTGGCTTTGTTGACACATTTTTGTCATCTTTTTTGTGTGCGCCTTATTTACACCAGAATCTGGAGATTAGATGCATGCTGTATCTGGGATTAAGTCGCACGTTGGGGGCCCGTTCTCCTTGCTCCATAATGCATCCTAAAGGCCTGAGAGTTCAGTAAGCTGAGTTCTGATGGAGGAAAGAGAAATGCAGGATCAAACCCTTCCCCTCCCTGCTAAGAAACACATGTACCTTCTTCCATCATCTCCATCCTGGTCTTCCTCCAGAACAAGTAATATCATTGGTATGAGTTCACAGTGCCCCACGTCTCACCTCGCCAATATCCTCTGCAGGTAAAGCCTTTTAATTAGAGCAGGCACAGTTCCCTTGGTATTCCAACCCTAAGCACTTTCCCTTTTTGGGGAAGGCCATGATATAGGTGCTCTAGGCCATGACTTTTCCTTTGGCTCCTTTTTATGCTCCTCCACTCGCTGCCACCGCTGTCGAAGTATCCAGCTTGTCCCTGCCTTTAGTGCTGGCCCTTCTTATTATGTCCTGACACCAATGAAAGTCATGCCTATCCACCTTCCAGTTCCTTAGCAGATCTTTACTGCTTCAGACTTCTCCGCAGACAGCTCCAGCACTATCTCGGCTCAATTCCAAATATTGCTTAACACCTTCAAGAATACAAAAAAACATTAATGCTGGCAAGCTGCTCCTTGTAGGATATCATATGTTTACAAATTCTCTACTGGGAAGTGCTATGATCTTTTGGACATTTATGTGAAGGACCACTCTACTACTTTTGCTCCATTGATGAGAACACCTCTTCTGATGTTGACCACCTTCTCCTCCTTATTGGTTGCTATGCGGAATACCAGCAGCTGGGGTACCAACCAGGCTCGATGATTGAGCCAAGTCAAAGATTATCTCCTTTTTTGCATCAGACATTCGCTAGGGTGAACAAAACGTGGTGCTGTGCTTGACTGTTTTTTTGTTGTTTTTTAAAATCCTCCCTAAATGGCAAAAGCACTCCTCAGCAAAGTCCGATAAGTGCCATAGAAACGCTTTTCTGCCCCATTGGACCTCACTATCATAAGAACCCAATGTGGAGAGCTTAGTTTATACCATTTGCAGCTTACCATCACTCCCTGGCCCACCTTCCCTACTAGGAATCAAACAATCTATATGACTGCGGCAAGATTTTTTTTGTGGTGAGCTGCTTGTTGTTAAACAGAAGCAGAAGGAACAGATGTAGGACGGAATACTGAACAAATCAAACATTCTCTCCAAGTCACAGATCTGGGTTTAATCCTTCACTTTTTTTTCTTGCTCACCACAACACCTCAGTTCGGACCCAGCCATATGCAAATCAGTCTTGATACTGCTCCCCATGGGAACAGTCCATCCAAAAGTGCCAAACCAGGTCCTCCCTGGACTGGCAACAAGCATCCTGGGACCAGTTTTGGGGTATCGCCCCTCATCAGCCAGGATAGTTTGAGTCCAGTGGCAGAGTGATCACGGGACCCACGTCTGGGCATATCCCTCACACTTAGGGCGACAAAACCTAAAGTACAGATGGTGTATGGAATGCTGAACAAATCAAACATTCACTCCAGTAACCGATCAGGATTTAATCCATCATATTTTCCTCAATACGCCAGCCCAGTGTGGACCAAGCCATATGCAAATCAGTCTTGACCCTGCTCCCAATGGGAACAGTCCAGCCCGAACTGCCAAGTCGGGTCCTCCCTGGACCTGAAACAAAGCATCCAGGGACTGGTCTGGGGGTATCACCCCTCATCAGCCATGCTAGCTAGAATCCAGTGGCACATTGACTGCTGGGTCCAAACTGGGGTGACGTGGCTAGCGAAATATTGATGGATTTCACCCAGATCTGTGACTGGGGATGAGTGTTTGAAAAGTTGCAACACTCTGCCTATTTCATTTTGTGATGTTCCTATGTGTGGTGTAAGTGGCTAAGGCCTAAGGGTATGCCTAGATGTGGGTCCCTTGATCGCTGCGCCATTGGATTCAAGCTAACCTGGCTGATGAGAGGTGAATCCCTGAAACCGGTCCCAGGGTGTTTGTTTCCGGTCCTGGTAGGCCCTGGTTTGGCAGTTCGGGCTGGGCTGTTCCCTCGGGGAGCAGAATCAAGACTAATTTGCATATGGCTTGGTCTAAACTGGAGTGCCATGTTGAGCAATGATGGATTAACCCAGATCTGTGAAGAGTGTTTGAAACGTTTCAACACTGTTTATTTTATTTTGAGATGCTGTTAAACAGAAGCAGTTCTCCCACCTTCTACTTTGCCCAGAACAGAGCTTTAGTGCTGCTCCTATCTAGTGGTGAGGAGGGTATTTATTGGTGTTTTACAGTCCTCCATTAATGTAGTTTATAATGTAGCTCACTCTTGAGATGAGGAGGCTGGTTACTGGATTGCATGCTTGTAGCCACTCAACGGGTTTTCAGGCAATGTCCAGGCATGCCTGCTACACAAATTTTCATTGCAAAAAGCTTTTCGGGATGGAGGTAGACAAATACTTGTAGCAAAATTAGCATGTCAACAAGCAGGACACTTGGCATTGTGTTGCCTGTCCGCTTACTCTCCCAGTAATACCAATCGTGTAGGTAGCATGGAAGCTGTTTTAGCAATGTCTATTGATGCAGGTGTCCCCACCATAACAGCACTTGTACTTCAGACTTACAAAAAGCAGTGTAGTGGCTAGTGGTAGCTTAAAACTACTCTACTTGCCTGCAGATGTTGGGACCAATTCACTTTGGATGTGGTTTTCTCTCTCATGATTCTCAGGTAGTCTGGTGTCTGTTTTACTGGAAAATTCAAAGAAATCTATTTTGGATCAATGGGTCTTATTGCTTTTTCAGTGACCATCTTCTCACTCGGGCCGGCTTTAAGGCAGTGCGACTGGTGCCTCCGCACTGGGCACTGACCTCAGGGGGAGGTACTGTGTTTAGCAATAACTTACGATTTAAAAGCTCTTTCAGCAGAGTTCCTTGTGCGTCCACTTTTCAGGCAGCATTTAAAATGTCAAGATCACTAGTGAATAATGTTCCTGCTGGAGAGATCAGAGTTTTGTCTAGGGGCACACCATAAAGTAGCGCAGAGGGTAAAATATGCCTGCTGCAAAAAACGGGTACCGTGCAGATTACAGTTCTGTGTTTTAAGTGGATAGCTGAGTGGATTACTGCTTTTGTCACAGGGATTCTTTTGTTACCACAGTTCATAAGATACAACCCTAATATAGAACAATGACTGATAAGAACTATTATCAAATTGCATGCAAACTGCAGAAAATAGGTTAGGCTGTTCTGTTTCACCCCCCCCCCCACACACACACACACACACACACACACACACTCTATCATTATATATTCCTTATGTTGCTGAAAAGTGTTTGCTTGGGTAGATAAACATTCTTATTTGTAAAGTCAGCCTTTACCACTGCTTTAAAACAAATGTAATGTATGTGAGGGGGGCTATGGAGAGATGAGGGGCACTTTTGCCTGGTGGTCGTGAGGGAATCCGCGAAGGTTATCACGGGGGGGGGGGGGGGCAAAAATTGTCAAACCGGGTGCCAACAGCTCTAAAGCCTGCCCTGTTGCTGCTGGTGCCCTACATTTTCTTAATAATTTTTGCTCCTTGAAGTCCTTTTGAAGCAGATCTAACCCTTGCTCCACTAACGGGCTGTCAATCAGCTACAGTCCCTGCACTGTGGAGCAGTTTATGACAATTATGGTTTGGTGGAGGAGAGATCGAAGCGATGAGGCTTTCACCCTTCTTAAACTTGCTCTACGGGAATATATTTTTGCACTATCTTGTCTAAAATGGGTAGTAGTCCTGATTAAGTGCTTCATGCCTTGGAACATTAGAACTGGCTGGTGTCCCCAGGTCTTTTAAATAATGACTTACACTTTCACGTAGTCAGCCAATGAACATTTCTTAAGTTTGCTACACTGGAAAACCATAAAAAGTTCATGATACTGCCCTTTGGCCTACTTTCTGTACTAAAGTTTTTCAAAATGGCAATGGCAATGGTAGACTAACATCTGTGGAGGCTGGACGTTTCCTTCTACTCCATATAGATGTGGTGGTTACACCTGCCAAGTCACTTGCGCCATTAGGTGCTGTTCACTACCCTCTGTCCGCTCCAGGTTCTCAGCAATCAATGTGCAGGGGAGAGCACTCTCTCCCAAGGTATTGAAAACCATTAATTTGTGATGCCCACAGAGGGGAGGAGATGGCATGTGCTGGAGTTGGTGCGAGGGGATTCACAATAAAACAGTATCCCGATTGGTACAAATGTGAAAACTGCAAACCTGTGTTTTTATCAATTTTGGAAAGCAGCGTGTAGGGGTTTCTTTAGGATGGCTGAACACATTAATTAAGTAAATTGGTGAGTTCCTCTGCGATAAGGTCATGGATGGCTGGTATCTATACACCAGCTAAATCTGATATCTATCATGGCTGCTATACCTTCTCCTAGAGGCGCTCTTGATGTCTTTACTCTCCCTTGGAACCACTGGAATTTGACTATCGCTTTTGTCCCTGCACCACCTGTAGAGGGAATGAATGGACGTCACATCATCCTTTCTCTGCAGTGGGCCCTTGTGTTTATTTAATTACCTTTTGTTACAACAATTCATGACTTAAACAGTATATGCAGATACATAGAGTGTAATATGATGTCTTTTACCATTGTTGAGGGAGGGAGGGAAGGAGCATCATTACCCACTCAAGGTCTCGTCTCGCACCAGTCATGGTCCCTCCCCATATTCAGCAATGGTAATACACTCTCTTCGTTTTTCACTGAAATGGCGTTTTAAACTTTGCCTGTAACTTTTAACCCAGGAAACGGATTTGCACAAAATTTGGCAAATCACTATCTTTAACTTTCAGGTGGACAACGTTAGTGCAGGGGAACAAAAGTTAAGGGGGTTGTCAAAAAAGTGAAATGATTTGTTTGCGCCTCATGCATGAAACATTAAATGGTTTTACACTAAATTTGGTATGAAAGGAGAACTTTGCTCTGAAAGCGTGCTTTTGCTGATTTGGTGTATATCTGTTCTGTCGTTCTTGATATGTGTGTTCAAAAAAGCTGGCAAGCCGCTTTTAAATGGTTAACCCTTTTGTATATTTCTGCCATTTTATCTCATGAATCGTGACTCGTAATTCCTGTTGATCACATTAACATTTTTTGTAAAAAATGTGATTGGCTGGATAAGAGCTCTGCCATTTTGAAAATCTTGAGTCAGCTGTGACTTGGAAGGTTCGTGCTATGACAGAAAACTTGCTCAGCAATGGAGGGTCACCCTCCGGGACCTGATCCATGGGAGTAATAAGGGGAACCCAGAGGCATGGAAGCTTAAATCCCACACCAGTAAAAAAACAAAATACACCAAAATTGGCACGCAACTCATCACAATAGATTAGCCAGTCTTGTGAGCAGAATTGATCACCATTTTTGCCATTGACTCACACAGCGCTTTTAGCTACAGTGTTTCATGCTGACCCGAATCAAAGAAAAGCAAACACTCTAGCAAGTGCCTAACCACTACCGAAAACCAAGCCTTTGCGCCCAACCCCTCCTGTGCAGTCTTAGGGTAGGCTACAGGCGCAGTTGGCGAGTGCATTTCCAGTCTGTTGGCAAGGCTGTGCTCCCAACTCTTAGTGGTGATTAATTAATGTCACGGGGTATGATACAGGGCCTGGTTCCAAGTCCCACACAGATAAAATACAGATTAAAGTGACATTATAGTTAGGTGTTATAATAACATAAGTAGCATTTAAAAACTACTGAACTTATCTAGCTGTAGTTTACATAGCTTAGTACATCTTCTGCCCCTCCCATGCACTGCTTATGACCTCACATATTACATCACTCATGACATGTTTTATGATTTATCACTATTGACATAACACCAGCGCTGATTGTCTCAGACACACTGTGTTGAGAGAAGTGGCAGGAGGCAAACTGTTTACTTTAACTTTTTCAACAAAAATAATCAATTTTTATGTCCTTTCATGGGCTGCAGGTTCAGCAACATGTTTGACGAAGAGCTTTTAAGCCATTCCGGTGGAGGTTCCGGTGGATATTTAGAGCACATCTATAAGCATGCTGCCAGAGAATTGTTTGGGATTGAAGTTACAGAAGTCGTATACAAACCTTTAAAGTAAGACCAGTGAACTTCGGCTACTGTTTTATTTATTACGATTTTGTATAATATATTGCGTGTTAACCCCACACAGCCTTTGTATGGGTTCTTGAGCTTGTAACTAATCTTGTTCAGATCTACAATGCTTTATCTGTTTTTCACTGTGCAAGATGCTGAAAATGTACATGTAACCAACCTCTCATCACAGAATAACCACCAGGATTCCTTATCTCTCTGGAAGAGTTCCTCGCCCATACCTTTCCACACAACTTCCACCTGCAATTCCCTAACACACGTCGCTTTTCCACCTCTCACCTTGCGCTTTTCCACCATTCACCATGCTGCCTGACCCTGACTTTCCTTGTAAGCCACTCCACAGTGCCTCTTTTGCTCTTCACCCAAAAAATTCCTGCCCCTGATGTTGTGCCCCACACATCATCTTCTCTCCCTTCCTCTACACTACCCTCTATAAAATATCCAATGTGTAAAGCATGCTTTTGCTTGATAGGCGGGTATGCGCTCTACAAGTCAGTGAGACCAATGCATTATATTTTTTTGTTTTTCTCCTTTAGCACAATACATTACCCCTGGAGCACTGTTTAACATATTTTAGCAAATACACAGGCAGGTCGCAATAGTTGCACCATCCGTTTTATGCAACTATTTCCTACAACAATGAGACAATTAAAAGGGGCGGTAACTATTCACACACACCTAATTCAGTCCTATTTACCCCACTGCTTTCTAATCCTCTCCCTTTCTCCTTTTATTTGCCTCTTACCGCCATCCTGTTATTGAAGATTTCAAAAATGACATTAAATTAACATCAAAATAACACAATAATTCCTTAAAGGCAAACATTCTTAGCACCCGTGTGTGCATTATAACCAGCATTGCATACAATTAGATGAGAATGTGTGTTTCAAACATGTTGAAAGGTTGATGTAACATTTCTTTAGTGATTAAAGAAATGTATAAAAAGTATGACAATTTTCAAGTGTAACAAACCTTTAATTAACAACAATTGTTTTAAAGAGTTAGCCCGTTTCTAAATGGCATAAGGAAGGATTGTGTGCATGGATTTGTTTTTTTTAAAAACAATTTTATTGATGTTTTGCAATACAGTGCACAATGACAGCATTAGATAAAATCTATCGTATGATATATATATATATACACCAATAGTATACATAATCAAACAGGACAGAAAATACACTTATACATGGAGGTGTACATCGGTCCGGGACTAGTTGAATACAATGATACATGAACCAAGGCGTCAAGCAATATATCATTAGAAAACATCTGTGCCCCCTTGGTCGCTCAAAAAACTCCACTGCCCAGTTCCCTTTTCAGTCCCAGACCTATCCTCAGTGGACTGTTAATTGTTATCATGAAACATGGCCAGCAACTGTGCCCACTGCATTATAGCCTCGGATGCCCCCCCTCCCCTCCCCCCCCCCCCCCCCCCCCAAATTCCAGCAGATTCCTCAACCAATGTGTCCGCTTTGGAGCCTTTACCCCCATCCAACCAATAGCCACTCGCCTCTTTGCCAGTAATAAGGCCAGTTGAACTAGTCAATAGGGGATCCTTCGTCCCCATGGGCGCTTCACTGCTCCCAAAAGGCAGACCAGCGGCGCCAGTGAAACAGCAAGTCCAGTGGCCGCGTCTATGCGTGGCACCACCTGCGCCCAATACGTTTGAACTTGGGCGCACTCCCAGGCCAAGTGTAAGAAAGTGGCCCCCAGTACCCCATAGCATGCACAGGCAGCACCTCTCTTCGGATCTATTCTGTTAAGGCCATATGGAGTAACATATGAACGATGCAGAAAAAAATAAGTTTAAACCTGCTATTACAAAACACAGTGCGGAAAGGATGCAACAGGTTCCCAATCCGAATCAGAAATGGGTGCACCCATTTCCTTCTCTCGGGCTCTGCGTGCAGGGTACTGTTGTGACAGCATATCCCTTCTAAGGGCTTTATAGAAATGTGCAATGAGATGGCGCCTTTGCCCACCGTCCTACAAGACCATCAAGGACTTCCGAGGTGGGAGGTGCCGCCGGAAAATCTATCCACATTCTCTATCTTAGAGTAATGTTGTACCGATCCACTCCAAAAGTGTCTTGTGCATCTGGGAAGGATATAAAAGCGTCCACCGGATAAAGGTCACCTGCTTCCATGCAGCCCCCCTCTCTCCACTGCTCCATAGACATGGTAGAGTCAATATTCTGGAGGAGCGTCAGGTCCCACAATTTCAATTCCCTACTGAAGGGAGCCCTGGAGATCACTTTCTGGACCACCTTTTCCCACATCCATGCCGTATGAATAATCAGATATGGAAGCGGGTGCTCAGACCCATGACCCCCCACATCAGCAACTATGGCAAAGTGTCACTCCCATGATCATCCCCAGGAGTCACTTTTCTCAGTTATCTTAATCTATAAACCAGCTGGTGGCGTGTTGGAGTTGAGCCGTATAGTAGTAGAGTTGTAATTCTGTCACTGCTAGTCCCCCCCTCTTCCAGGTCTCTCTTCAGCGTTGAGTGCCACCCTGCTGTGTTTATCGACCCACAAAAGAGTCACCACAAGGCCATCCAACCGGCGTAAAAAAAGATCCGGCAATGGGAACAGGGAATTCTGCACGAGATACAAGCATCGCTTGTATTTCGAAATAGCTGCCCTACACATGACAGATAAGGGGAGTTTATTCCAAAATTTAATGGAGATCTCCAGGCTGGTCAGCACCCTATCCATATTCTGAAGCCGGTGTTGGCCTTCAGTATGAGTGACCCCGATCCCTAAATATCGGAATCCTTCCAGTTCCCATTGAAGTTTTACGTTCAGCAATGGATGCGGCTGCCTCACGGCCAACTCCAATAAGGGGAACACTAGTGATTTGCGTATGTGTATTTTCAAACCTGAGACCTCACCAAAAGCATCCTAGAGACTTAGTAACAGGGGAACAGACTCCCCAGCTCCAACCTCACAAGGAACATATCCAGCTTACCCTCCGTGTCAGGTGGGCCCATCTGGTAGACCAATTTAAAATGATCCAATAGGGTCATTCAAATATCCTGCCATCCGGTTAGTAGGTGTCCCCGTGCATTCCGTATAGATGTAATAGGGGATATCTCCGTTTCCCGTCGGCTAAGCCATGCCAGAAGCCTGCCAAATTTATCGACTTCCCTATGCAACACCTGCAGGTAGTCTTTAGGCCTGTTTTATCCAGTGTATCCTAGAGGGAGCAAACCGCTCTATGGGCATCCAGCTTGTCTGCACAGGCTTCTGCTGTGTATACTTCTTGTTTCTGTAGATCCGCTAAACTGAGTTCCTGGGTCTTCAAATCCTCTATAAGCTTCCTGCGCACCCCACATATAGTACTGATTCATCCCACCGTATGTGTGCATAGATTAACATTCAAATCATTCTAGTTTGTGAGGACAGCCCCAAAAAGACTGAAATGAGAATGACTTGTTTTTTTATGTCACTAAGCTCTGAATGTGAAAGTTACAGATGCTTCTAGAACTTCCAGAGTTGTTTGATTTTCCTACTTGCAGCAATCACAGCCAAAAATGTTGGATCTCTTGATCACTTAGTATTGTTATGTTTCGAATATTTATGAGTTCCTTTATTTCTAGCTTGAACTTCTTACCCAGGCGCCGAACGGAATCTGGAATCTGGATCATTTATTTATTTTTAGCAATTCAGAGTCGCAAGTGCCAGGTGATGGTGTATGGTGTTAGCAGTCCTATTTCAGGGCCTCACGAAAATTATACTGGTCCTTAAATGATGCCTCTCAAAGTGGTAATGTTATTTTTCCAGCATCAGGACTTATATAGATTCATATGCTTGAGTGATCTCCTGGCATCAGGCTTGCATCTCAATAGAGCAAATTGCATTAAAAATAATGGATGAAGATATCGAGCCACAAGTAGCTCATCCGCTGTTTTTTTTTCTTTCTCATTTTTTTTTCCAGAGTTTTATATAGCGTGAACTTGACCTCAAGGTATTTGGTATCAGAGCGTGTTACAAAAGCACCAGTTGTGTTACATGAGGACACATTCATTTTTGTTAGGCATGGGGAGATTAGGTGATTTGCCTAGAATCACAGGATGTTGCACGTCCTTGCTGAGACTCGAACCCGGTTCCCCTGATTTGAGGTTGACCGTCCTAGCCGTTAGGCTACATCCTTCTCCACCTTACTTTATGATCTGATGTCTAACCTATCGGGTGACGAGACCAGGGTTCCAACCCTCCTCAGAGGCTCCAGCTGTCAGATTTTCTGTGCTTGGTATTAGGCAACAATAAATCTTGAGCTCTACTCTTTTTACTCAGATTGACCTTTTCAGCTGTTTTGTCTGGAAAGACCTCTATCTCGCTTCTGATACAGAAGAAAGACAATGTTTGATCCTCTGTACTTAAAAGTTGATAGTTAAAGGTTTTGATTTGGATCGACACCAGGGCTGAAGCTTCTCTTCCAAGAACACTCGTCAAACTCTGAGAGGTGTATGGGGTGGGGCATCTTTTCTGAAGACCTGCACTCACACAAATGTACATTTTGCCTCCTCTAGCCTGGAAATACACCCAGAAGTTGTGGCATCTGTCTGTCATTCAGCAATAAACCCCTAAAAGATGCAGGGATGGCTGCTGCGATTTCTAAATGCTGAATCTTCTAAAAAATCAAAGAGCACTGAAAAAGCAAAGAAGCACAAATTCAAGATGGGCGTCTCAAAAAATCCATTAAGCCTTGTGCAAGTTCCAAGAAGATCCTCTGTGCCTGCTTTGAAGGTACAGATCTCTGGTCTTGGTGACATTTCAACAGCAGAATCCAGAGTCAAGGCACATTCAAAAAGATCATCACCGCTATATGCTTCAATGTCACCATCAGCAAGAGTAAGAGATATGCCATAAGGACTATAGTCGATAATGGTACCAGCGAGTGTTATTTCAATATTGTTGACAATAAAACTGTTGATGAAGAGAGCATTAATGACTACAATCTCATCAGTGAGAGCTGACCTGCCATCGGTACTGAAGATCTAGGCATTGATGAGTAGGACCCCATCGATGTATAAAACAGTTATCTACAAAGAGTAAGGTACTGTCTTCCATGAAGACACGGTCATCGAAGCCACTACACCTCCCAACTGGAAGTTCAGGGGAAATCTCTGTCCTTGCGACTACTGCATCAACTCCAACACCATTGATACATTCATTATCTACTTCACATGTACCGAAAAATGACTTTAGCTTTGCCCAATACACCTATTTCTTCCACATTACCACTTTTTCCGGTTGTAATACAAATAACTCTAGAGCTTCTTCCATAGTTTTTGGCTGATTCTTTGATGGTGGAGTCAGTAAACATATATATTCAAACAATGACCTGCCTTCTGAAGCTGCCTCCCAAGCAGAAATAACATATAACCCTATATCCCTTATAAGGAGTAATAGGCATATGGTTACCAAGAACCATCACTTTATGGCCACCCCACTGAAATGGAAATGCCATCAGATACACGGTTCAGGTACCCATGGATTTTTTATAAACTACATAAAGATGTTAATGGAGGAATTCTATATAACACCACCCAGCTCCTTCCTCCAAGGAACACCAGCTCCACTGACAGAACCTCTGGTTTCTCTACTACCTGTTTTGGACCAAAACACACCATCAGAGGCTGGTGACCATAACAATACTGATGATGCAACTAGGAGCAAGAAGACTGTGATGGTATGTATAACAGTCAACAGTACGTTGATTGGGAATATTATGTGCCAGCTGAACAACCCAGCCTGGATCCAGCTCCCAGAGACTTGCCACCAGATGAGTTCCACATGTAGGTGAACAGGGCAACACAAAAATTCAGCTTGCCTATAGTGTTCAGTTGAATCCATAAGGACTACCCTGGCGCTTGATTATTTCTAGGAGGAGGGCCTATCATTTATACACAACCTGGATAATGGTTCCACTCGAGGCTGGGAAAGAAATACAAGGTGCCTGCCACAGCTCCTGTCTGCCTGCTAAATAAGGTTAGAAAGGAAGTTTGTTATTTCAAACGCAGGGGAAAGACGCTCAAGAAACCTGGAAACTCCATTTGTTGTCCCCACACACAAGGAGGGTCATAGTTGTATACTATGGGGAAGAGATTTTTTTTCTGCAATGGCAGTCAAAATAGCTAACTCAAGTGCTGTCTTGTCGATTTTTGACCGTCAGCTGTGGAATGACACTGCCTCAACAAGCTCCCAGACTACTAGTGAGAACAAGCAACACATTTTTTAAAAGAAAGAGCAGCATCTTCACTGGGATGGTTCTAACACAACTTTTTGTCAGATGGCATCAAAACCCATCTTGAGAAGAAGCAGAAGTGGCTGGCTTCATAGCACAGTTTTTCATCCAGAGATCCAGCAGAGAATGCCTGGACAATTCTTTGGCAAACACATGGATGACTGCTTACAAGCCACAAAAACAGACATGGAGAAAAACATTAAGGTTGGAGACAGTCATTCCAACTAGGTTCCTTCACAGGTTTTTATCCCTGCAAGCAAGAATACCATTATCAAAGTTAACCTGCTGCTCAATATGAGAGACGGCATTCAGGATGAATTAAGCAGAGTGAATAAAGGGGCCCATCGAGCACTAAGGGGCACGATAGGGACCGGCAAACCTGACTTTTTGGACAGCGCACCCCCTCCATTTTCTATGCCTGTTGAGAGGAGTTATAGGCACATCTTTCAGCCTCACAAAAAATTACAGCAGTTCGCTAGGATGTGTACAAAGTGGAGCATGGATACACAATAGCATGTGTGTGGAAACCACTACGGCACCATCAACATGGAAGAATCATAAACACCTGGAGACCTTACAGTGAGAAGAGAATCAAACTGTTGCAGGAAGCGGTCACAGAACCGGAATCGAGAAAACATAGGGGTTTGGTGCAAATTGGGTTCTGTCCCTTCAGTATGCCAGGATTTTTTGCTTTTCTGCTCCCCCTGTTTTTGGACTTTTTATTCTGGGTGAGTTTCACTACCCTTGTCTCACCCACAGTAATCACATGGCAAACGGTCTGCACGTTTTTACGGTCTATGTCCGTCCTTAAGATAAGGATGTTGCGATGCAGCAAGGATAGGGGGGACTTGGCTGAATACATGTGAACACATGCACATGTGTGCGGGCTGCGCATGGCAGACTACTGTTGTGCACAGCCCTGTAACAGCACACAGGTAGCCTGGCACAATGGGGACTCTGCAGGATTCGGTATTCACCTGGGGTAGACCTTCTAAGAGTTGTGTACACTAATAGGAAAAGTCTGTGTGCTTTACTGTTTTGCATGTAGTGGCACCCCATTATACACAAAGGGAGAGAACTGCTTTGGAGTGTAGTTTCACACCCCCTTGGCCTACAGAGAGCATTGATGTCTTGAATTGGTGTATAACCTGTGCGAAAGAACCAAATATGTAACTCCTAAAGTGATATCGGTTTACCTTATGGGTCATCCAGCGTTTTTATATTTCCCTGGATCAGCTCAGGATTAGAGCCCAGGCCTTGTCAGCCTGATGTGCCCAGTCAATTACATTTTCTCCAGCCACAGGAACCAAGGCCGCCCCACACAAAAGGAGCAATTAGCAGTACTCCTCTCAGCTCTTGAGGAGAAAAGGGGTGGGGTGGTAGGATCTCCATCAATCACTTAGTCCGCTGTCACACTGTACCGGGAATGGGGCTTCTCTGAGCCCGCTGAGCAAAGGAGGGTGCCGGGATAACTGGAGCCAACCCAGAGGGGGCTCTCTTTGAAATTCCGGTCTGCAAGACCCTGGCAGTGATGCCAGTGAGGGGTGGAGCTGAGACCCCAGGAGACCCCAGGAGCTGATGTGACCAGTGGCTCCTGGATGATGCCATTTCGAACTGTCCCTGCATGCTGTGCAGTAGGGTGGGAATAAGGGTGGAGCGGTGATGTGGCACCCTAGGATTGGCCAGGGGTGCCTGTCTTAAAGAACCTTTCTCTCCCCTTTAAAAACTCTTGTACAAGGGGAAGACTCTCTCTTACCTCTGGAGTTTCCAACACTTTGCTGCTGGATCCTGGGACTGCCATTGACAACTGGAAGGGAGAACTCCCTGACCACTATCGGGACCAAGCACTCTGCCCAGTTGACCCCAGGACCAGTGAGTCTCCCCTAGGGTAAATAAGGTTGGCCCCCTTACACCACCTGAGGACCAGTTGGGGGGAAAGCCCTGGACTTTGGTGCGCACAAAGCAGTATCAGGAGGAGAGCTGGCAGAGGGAGCCAGGAAAACAAGCTCCTTAGGATTGCAAAGCTTTGTTGGTAAGGAGGGCTGCTGCAACTCCACCTGTTGGATATAATCCATCTCCAGGAGTAAAATGAGCCCTGGATCGTCCAAAACGGCCCAACGAGGCCAGAGTTATTGCATTTAAAATCTTGGAAACCTTTGACCTTTTCCTGCCTCGGAGCGTGTGATGCTGTCCAGTTGTTAAATCTCCCCGGGGTAAGCCAGGGCTGGATGGTTGGCGCAAAGCAACCGTCCTATAATTCTCTGGTAGAGGGCGTGTTCTCATGTTTTAGAGGGCCGGGACCCCATCTCTGGGCCCCCGATGCCCCAAGAAGGAAAAAGAAAAAGCAGGGAAGTGCCTTTGCGCTTCTTCCTGCGATGGACGAAGTGGCTCAGGACCCCATCCATGGGCCCCGATGGCATCAAGAATAAGGAGGGATGCCGCCGCACTCCTCCCTGTGGCTGGCCCACCGCGCTCCCCGTGCCTGTGACTGGGGATCAGGGGAGCGGGAGGCCAGCCACAGTCATACGCACCTGCCTGCAGGAGTGGGCAGGCCAGAAGATTGCTGCCGGGTCCTGCAGCAGCACACTGGAGAGCTGCTGGCGGGGGAAGCCGAGGGTAGGTCCCCCGAGAAGTCCCCTCCACATGGAGACTGCACGCGGGGTGCCTGGTTGGATCTGGGCACGAAAGATGCTGTGCAAGGCCGCTAAGCAAACATAAAAACAGGAAGTAAAAGCATGATGCAGCTCTGTCCTATGCAGGAGGGGAGCTTATTTAATATGGGGGATGTGTTACATTCCATGTTATAGTTTAAATGCATTTTGATATTGGTGTTTATGTCTTTAAGTGCATGCGACTTGTATATCTTTGCTTGGGATTCTAAGTTCTTTCACAGCTTTCTTGTTGTATCATTCTATCTGGTTAAGGCAGTTGTTCCTGTCTTTCAACCTGTATGGATGCATGGAGCCGTGCTGAAATAAAGATTCATATTTGAGAAATTGATGCTCTTTTCTGGATTTAATAGAGCTGTTAATTTAATATTCACTGCACTCCCAGAGAAGTGCCCCATATTTCCATGCAGCGCCACATCTTTCGCCTGCATTTTTGCCCATTTCTCAGATTGTAGTGGCCCCTGGACGACGGGACCACCACCAATCAATTCAGCAGGATCCCACATTTCCCCTGCATGGATCTCTTGAGTCCTTATTTAATGTCGGAAGGCTGTGGGTGAGGGGCAACATTATCACCTCCCCTGGATTTCCTTCATATTTCTCTGGAGCTTTTACTCTTCAACTGGGACTGTTACGTCCTCTAGGGGCCGTGTGTAGGTTGACATTCAGGAGGCCTGAAAGTGTATAAATGTAATATTGAAGTTGTTAAGCTCTCTAGGGGCCAACTGTATGGTTTAAATTCTATTTTTTCACAAGGTGATAGATACCCTTTAGAGGTTGCTTTTTTCTAAATGAAGTTTAATGGTTAAAAATGCATAAATTTGAGAGGATAGGATTTGAGAGGAGAGGATGTAGCCTTACAGCTAGAGCAGTCGACTTTGGAGTTGGGGAACTGGGTTCGAGTCTCGGCAACGATGCTCAACATCCTGTGATTCTGGGCAAATCACTTAATCTCCCCGTGCCTAACAACAATGAATGTGCCCATCTGTAACTAAACTGATGCTCCTGTAAAGCGCTCTGATACCCGATTTCTCGGGTCTAGTTCGCGCTATATAAAATCTACTATTTTTATTTTTTTAAATACACACACAAACTGTTTTTATTCATTACAAATGCTTTATTGGTTCACCATAAGAATTGTCAGTGGTTACTGCTTGCAGTAGATATGTGTTATTATTCTTAATAAGTGCTTTTTTGCTGTAGTATTCTTTTCCTAATTGCATCTAGGTACCCAAGGATGAGTTTATCATGTGGATTGTTGTTCTTGAACCATGATGAAGTTACTAGACTCACTTGATATGTTGGTTTGGCCCCTTCAGGAGGCCAAAGGTGATTACACAATGTCCTTGAAATATCTGTAAATTATTGCGTAGTATCTAGTTGTATGTGTATGTAATAAATTGACTTCTTTTTTTTCTAAAGAAAAAGTACTGTGAGAGTCAAACACTACAATGGGGTGTTTGGTTCCCAGTCAGGACAATTGTGGACCTATTACTTGTGATGGCCACTCAACTAATCTAATAGCCCAATTTCCAGCAGGGTTTTACTCAAGATTTTTTCTCATTTGAAAGAAAAGTTTGGGAGGGAGGGTGGCACTCCTTTCGAGATTTCAGAGCATGAACAAGATTTTTTTATTTATTTTTTATAAAGAAGCGAACTATAAAGATGATCTTCTCAGTAGATGTTCTCTAATCCATCATCCATCCAAAAGACTATTAAGCATCAATAAATCTAGAAGATCAACACGCCAACACCACCGAAAATACTTGTGCTTTATCTTGGATGATCATCATCACAAGTTAAAAGCACTCACTTCCTTTTGGCTTCAAGTCTGCACCTAAGGAGTTCACGAAATACCTTATACCAATGGCTGCACATTTACATTGTTAAGGTGTGAGGGTTTTCCCATATCTCAGAAATCGACTTATCAAAGCTCTGTCTTCATGCCAAACAGAAGCACTCCCTGGTAAAAGCATTGGGTCTAAACAGCCCTGAAGAAGTCCGCTTCTAGGACGAAACGCGTCGGCTGTGCTGTCAAGATCAATTTGTATCTAAAATTCTGTATTTTAAAAAAGACAAGATGAATTATTGTAACTTTTGAATAAAAATGAACTATTTTTGAATAACTTTGATGTGGGGGAATGAATTGTATTATGGCTCTTCCCGACCTATTGAAGTGTGGTGCACCTGTGCTTGTTTTTTAAAAGCATTGGGTCAGACTCCTCCTCAAAGGAAAATCTCTACTTCTGGCACAGCAGATCTTATGCTTATGGGTAAGCACCTGTGCATATATTCTGAAGGTTTATCAATCCCAGGAGAGAGGAGAAAGATTGATAAAACTGGTCTGCGATATGAACTCTGACTCAGAATACAGTCAGAAAATACAATGTTTTACTGGGTATAATGTGAGCTTGCATTCTTTTGGTCCCGAAATGTCAGCTGATGATGAAAACATGCATTGGAAATAGATCTTCGGTCAATAGGACGAGCGCATTCACATAACCATGAAGATGGAACAGGCCATGACTTGGGGGGAGGGGGGGGGTGGGGGGGGGGAGTCCTTTATGAAATACAGCCATGATTCAGAAAACCAACATCTCATTGAAAGACTTGGGAGCACATATAAATAGCCTGTCTGCAAGTAGCCTTTCCTCAGGAAAAAAAAACTGCACACAAACATACTAGAGTAAAAGGCAGTCAGAGTGGCTATGACGGTGTTTGCCCTGTTCAGCTTGCACCAGTATGTCAGAATACACACTACACTGCAGGCAGAAACGAGGAGGAACCATATAAAAAAACATCTCACAAAAAGCTTAACTGCTTTGTCACTAAGTGCTCTGTCACAAGAGCAATCTGGCAGTGGAAGATGTCCTAGGATTATCAAACGAGATGGAAGACTACTTAAGTAGGAAGGATATGGACTGTCACAAAGGGAGCGGACCCTAAGACAACTGGAACTGGTATTCGGAGATGGGTACAACTCCAAATAATCTTTTTGCCACACCAGAGAATGGCAGATGTCAGCTTGTCAAGCAGATAGTGGTATCCCGACTCCCAATGAGAAGCGTTCTTGATTTTCCTGTCAGAGATATTTAGGTACAGTTTCTGTGCGCTCTCCCACTGATCCTGCATGTCTCAATAGTGTTATAGAAGTTGAAAAAGGAATTGTGTACACTAATCTTATTCAACCAGCATGTGCCAAACTAGTTTGGTTCACAAAGGTAAGGGATCCCTTATTAGAGACACCAATACAATTGAAGCCAGATGCATATCATCTTTCCAAGAATCGATCGAGAGCAAGTGTATTATCACAGTCAAGCTTCTCTGTACCCAATTGCTTGGCTGCTGTGGACGTGGAATATGATTCCACCAAATTGTATAAAAGACTCTACAAGCAGCTAGTACAACTTCCGTAATAAAATGGAACAGATTTGGTCTTCGACCATCAGCTAACAATATCAACCCTCTTTCAATGCATCTGTATGAGATATTGCCTTTCCTCCTACATCTTGCAGAGTCTGACATGAGATATTCCTCAATTTGTGTACTTCTGGCGACCATACCTAGCTATCTCAGAACTTCTGACACACCATCCATGTTCTCAGCTTGGATGGTTGCCCTCTTTTTGGCAATAACATCACCAAGACACACAACTGAAATACAGGCATTTTCTATAAAGACTCCGTGCCTAAAATTCAACCAGAACAAATTCACTTTCTGTATGAAACCCATATCTATACTCGAGGTGCCAATGTTGTTCCATTTGACAGAAAACATTCACTTACCAAAGTTTTTACCACAGTCAGATGCAATCTGATTTTGTGGGCCTCCAACAATATATATATTGATCGAACAAAGGATTTTCGGAAAATGGATCAACTATTCATTTGACATTGGAACCAAGGATGCCCTTTGTCAAAACAGGGCATATCATGATGGATCATAGATGGAGATACATTCTGTCATGTCAATGCGGAGTGTCCTATGAAGCGTAGAGCAATGGTGCATTCGACGAGACATTGTGGCCATGACTGCAGTCTTCACTGGAGTACCCCTACTGTATATATTCATGGCAGTGACTTGGTCCTCAGCCCACAGTTGGCCAAACACTATTGTTTCCATATTCAGCTGAAAGCTGAGACGGCAGTGGGGCAGGCAATGTGACATTACCTTTTTCATTATGGTAAGACTCATTTCTACCTATATCAAATATAATTTACTGCTGTGGTAATCAGCATTCATGTGACCGTATGATGTGAATACTGTCAGTGAATGCATGCTAAGGACCAACATGAGAGTGTGGCAAGAATGTTCTTGGCATTGATCAAGGAGAAGTCAAACTGGTTTTGTTTGGAGTCTTGCATTACATAAAGACCAATCACCCTTTCCCTGTAAAAGAAACCTGCTGAAAATTACTGGCAAAACACACATAATAGCACATAGTTTTGATGTATTCAAAATTCTCGATTGTCATACCGCTCATGTTTGTGGCCTGTACTGTCTTAACCCCTTCTTTTCTCTGCTGTTGCAGTTCGACACGTCAGTTGATGAGAGGTCACCTTCCCGTACTGTTCACGATTAGTCATTAGAATGAGGTCGCTCACACCAACTAGAGTGGCCTTAACTACTCAAGACAGGATCCTGACCATTCATCATACCTGAGTTGCATATAGCTTTGGTCTATTTTTTGCAGGAGGGCAGCGGTAATCCTTTCTGGTTGACCCCAAGATGGCCACTGCCTTGTTCGATAAAAATAAGCAAAGTCCCAGAGTCGATTCTGCCTTTCCCTTTTGGTCACCTTTTCCCTATTTCTAGTAGACCACCTTGTTTCTGTTTCGGACCTTGCATTGGGGCAAGTGAAAGGATTGCAGTCATTGGCCCCATGGCAACATTAAGTGTCCATATGCCCCATGTTCTTTAACTCCTCCTGTTCTTGATTCTGCCAAGTGCCTTTCTCCAGCTTTTTTTCTCTCACTAGTTGTCCAGTACCTCTAGATTAGTTCTCCTTGCCTTGTCCTTTCCCCTGAACATCCGGTTGTATTGCCAGTTGGAGAGGAGATGTCTGTGCAGGTGAAAGGGGACCAGCATTCTCTTGGTTGTCGCTTGGTTGAAGGGGGTGACTCCAGCTCGTAGTTACCAGTGCCTTATAGATGTACTAGGCTGCTGGTGAATCGGAAAGATTGACTGAGTAAACTGGTCAGAAAGGTTAGCTGAGTGAACTGGCTTGCCCTGGGAATGAGGGTGTAGGCAGAAGCTGTGAAGTAACTACTATTCAGCACACCCAGGAGTCCTCCAGCTGTTACCTGAGAGCCATATAGTGGCCGAAAGAACACTCACTACCATTGCTGCTTATTTGGTGCTTTTGTTGTGCGCTTCGCTTTTGAATTGCTCTGTTCACCCATCTGGGAATAAGGCCAGATTGTGGGCTGAGATGTATTGGGAGTGCCTGGCCACTTTTTATGGCGTTTATGTGTCATATTTTTAGCATTTTCATAAATTCGTGTTGGGACAGCATTTAAACACATATTGTGATATTTGTCCTTCATAAAGGTGTTCTATTCATTGGTAACATTGTACATTCTGTCTTGTTTTGTTTCAGGAATAAGGATTTTCAGGAAGTAACCCTGGAGAAGGATGGTAAAATGTTATTGCAGTTTGCTTTGGCATACGGCTTTCGAAACATTCAGAATTTGGTGCAGAAGCTAAAGCGAGGAAAATCTGCATATCACTATGTGGAAGTCATGGCCTGCCCCTCAGGTACTGAAATAAGCATAAGTAGACCTTTGCCTTCACTTGTTGTGACAGCTTTGCGCATGAACAGAAAGTCATAACCCAGTTGTCCTTTCCAATATCAAATCATAACAGTTGCCTTATAAAGAGGTGTAAGACAACTAGATTAATCACGGGTAGCTTTTCCGAAGCAGCACTGTTCGATCTGTACTGTTTCTTCACTCTTAAGTATCAAATGTTTTGTATTTTCTGATCAGTAAGACACCTGGGACCTTTTTATAATCTATGGGTGGATTACTAATTCACTTACATTTGAGGTTTGAGGTGGTCATTTGTATATTACTACCAAAAACATTATTTTCTTCTCTTGAACAGGTTGTCTAAATGGTGGTGGTCAGATCAGAGCTGAAGGAGCTGCTAACAAGGATTTGTTGCAAAGAGTTGAGAAGTTGTACCACTCTTTAAGGACTGAGGAGCCGGATAAAAGTTCAAGTGTTGCAGGGATTTATGAACGTTGGCTTGATGGGAATGCTGAGAATGTGTTGCACACACAATACCATGCAGTGGAAAAAATGAACACTGGGTTCAGTATCAAGTGGTAAAGACAGACTTTCCTTTCAGTATCGTAGAACATACGAGAGAGCGGTATTTGGACTCGAGTGTTGACGATTTCCTACTGTTGACAAAGAAATAGACATCAGTTCTCTGGGACCCAGTTGTGTGCACAGTTAACGATCTAGATCGGCGTTGGTATGGGGGTCTTGCTGCTGTTTTTACTATTGGGTTGTTTGTTTAAACACAGTCTAGGTCAGTAGTATTTAACATCTGCTGCTCAGAATTTGAAGACCCAGGAGAGGCTAGCTGGCTCCCTCCGACCAATTTCCAGAGGTTTACAAAAAAAAAAATGAAATATAGGAAAGAACTCTGATAAAGAGACCTCACAGAATACCGAGGATTGATTGTGTTGTCTCCAAGGCAAGAATGAGGAACGAGGGTTAAGCAATGTATACAAACTGTTGCACCTGGGCAGCAACAATCCACGTCCTGTGTGCTTCATGTGCTGACTATTGTTTCCTGTGCTCTAACTTGAAGTCCCATTTTCTTGCACTAAAAATATACCAAATTAATTTATATTTTTTAGGTGAATAGTAATGGCTAAAACAAGGGCAATGTTGCCCGGCCCATATTAGAGGCTATCTCCACTGTCAGAGGTTTTGCTGAGGGCTTTTAGCAGGAACAACCACTTCTAACTATATACCTCTTGTCTTTAGAACTCGTAGGCTAAGAAGAATAAAAGGGTCTTTCTACTACATATCATGCTTAACACTGTGTCCAGTTATCTAATGCACTGGCCCATTTTTCTGGCTTCTCTGTAAGGCTAAATGTGTATTTGAACAAACCAGAATGGAAGCTGAAAAGCGCACAAATTGCACATTACTTCTCAAAAAGATTAAATATACTGATTTGTTTTTAATTTCTGATAATGACTTTATTGATCATGTCTGTGCTATGATCAGATTGTATTTTACTGTTTAGTGCCTTTTTATCTGGCTCCCTTGTAGCTCAAAACTGCACTGTGGTGGTGAAGTAACCTGGAAACAAAGCTATAATAAATGTCTTTTGGATGGAAATTATGATCGATTGCACAGATTAGAGACGGTTGACTCACTTTACCTCTGGATGAGTGCAAATAAGTAACTGTGGGCTTATAGGCAAGAATTGGGGGTATAAGATCCAAGGATATGGGGAGACTTCTGTGCAAGAGAAGAAATGGTTACTTAATTATAGTCCTGGTTCTACATTAAAGGCACCTTAATTCAAGTCATAAACGTAAGAATAATTCCCCACTGCATGTCAGAACCTCATAACACTTTATCATACAATAGAACAAATTTTGATAGGGTGAACCATCCAATTCGCTTTGTCTGACCACTACATTGCAGAACCTATAGAATAACGTGCAGCCTTACATGTCTGAAGAGGAAACGATCAGCCTTGATAGGTTTACATTAAAAAGACACCATGCTACTTTAAGAGTCTTGAACTTCCATATCCTATTATGCCTTGTATTGGCAGGTGACTTGCAGAGTCTGTTCTTTTTGACGAGTTAATGAGGATGAATCCAGATTACATTCTCAAACTATTTTATGCTGCGTGACCCAGACAAAGCCGTAGAGAAGAGTGGGTTGTTTGTCTTAAATAAGTGATGTCTGTGATGCAGAGCCAGGTTTACAAGATAGTAACCATTTTTAGATCTCGCCTATGTAGCGCGCATGTGCTACATAGGAGACCTTTAGCCGTCGTTCAGCTCCTTTACCCAAGCACATACTCATGCTTCGAAAAAGAGCAAACTGCTCTCCCCAGCGCACGTACCATTCGCGGGCTCGACTCCTGCTCCCCCCCTGTCTCTCACGTGCGGACCACTCGCGGGCTGCCAGGCCCGTTCCTCGGATCTTGACTGTGCCTCATTCCACTCATTTAAAAAAAATAAAAGGAAAATTGGCATGAAAAAGCTGCATTTTGAAACTTTTCAAGATGAGGCGGCGATAACCAGGTTTCAGGTTTCCTTTCCTCAGTATCGTACACTATTTGTACATAGGTGAAACAAGTTAGCGCTCTAGCTATTTCGTTCTCTTCGGTGACGTATGCGAATATAGCGTGCCCCTTTCGCCTCCCTCATTATAAAATGAGCACGGCCAACGAAGCGAACCTTCTATCATCACTGCATTAGGGCAATCAGGAGCCGAAAGTTCCATCTCACGGCCTGCCATCCCCAGCCTCTCCTGCCAAGATGCCTGGTATCTTACTCAGTGAAGTGTTCCCCAACTTCGAGGTGGACACCACCATCGGCAAGATCAAGTTTCATACGTTTCTTGGAGAGTCGTAAGTAGGGAAACATTTGGGAACAATTACATAGCAGGTGTAGGAGGAACTCGCGCAGTCTATAAGAAGGCTCAGTTTTGTTGGGAGAGTTACTTCTGTGTCCTTCAATTAGATTAGTTGCTTTGCCCGTGACTGGGCGTACTGTTGTGGCATACATTTAACTCGCAACTGTATCATTTTGTGCTAAGCTCAGAGACATTGGGTCAGTAGTGATGAGCAAGAACTTATATACATGTAGTTGGTGAAGAGTAGTAGAGCCAGAACTCCACACAAGAATTTACTTGGACTTCTGGTGTGTGCAGGGCAGCACCTGCTAGCGTAAAAATCTGCTATAAGTCCTCTGATCTCAGTGAGCGGTCCCGCTGCTTCCCTTGTTAAAGAGGAGGGGCAGTTCAGAACAAGAAAACCAGTGTCCCTCCTTTTGATAATACACTCCCTATTTCATTCAAACACACCTTTATGTATGCATCTGGGCTATTTCTTATGTGTAGGCATTGGCATAGCCAACAGGTCTCGCCTTTGAGACCTTATAAGTGTTTAGTTATCCAGCACAATATCCTTGGTGCAACAACATCAAGTGTTGCATGGCTAAACACTTATAAGGTCTCAAAGGCGAGACCTATTGGCTATGCCAATGCTTGTTCTGCATTGTAGGATCTTCATTGATAGTCATAAACATTAGAGTAGAGTAACAAGCTAAATTTCTCTCCCTGGTGGCTCTTGGTAATGCAGTAGCAAAAAGGAGTATTGGCTGAAAAAAATTCTTCAAAGTAATTTGACCAATACTATGGTCAGTTCTTCTATCAGAAACAATACAGCTGTTTCTTATGGACATTGGGACCGACTTCCAAATGTTCTCTTTGCAGATGTCTGTTAATGGGATTAATTGTGGCTGCTCTTCCTCTAGTGGAGTGAGCCCTACATTACACGGGTAGCTATTTATTGGCTCACTGCTAACAAATAGAAATACAAGGCTCAATCCAGTGAGTGAGAGAAAGCCAGGTCTGGTGGCTTATTGAACTAATGCGTCCACTTTAGGGACCTGTGTAAAACCTCACGGTCACAGGTTCATATCCTGACTGGCTCACTCAGCCTTTCATCCCTCTGAGGTCGATAAAATATGTACTATTGAGTTTGGTAACAACATATTTCTGTTATTCAGCACCAGGATACCCTTTGGTGAACATGCGCTTTACAAATACATGTTATGTTAGAAATTAATTGTTTAAAAGAGACAAGACCTGTACGTATGGAACCACAGTTGATAAACAATTGGTTAGATTTACTTAGCTCTTTGATCTTGTCTGAGTAGAAGCATAACACGCTCCTGACATCAAGCAGATTGAAGCAACGTTCAGCTGAAGTAGAAGGATTGTTAAAGAAAACCGGTATAGTAATGGTTTGGGTGATAATAATGCGGGCACTCCCTTTGGAAAGGAGAATGAATGGGTCCTCCTGATTACTCTATGAGAATGGAAAAATTGTATAGTGCTGCACTGCCTAAAGGGCATGAACCTCGCCAATGCTACGAGCTGAAGTGATGGCAACCAAAAAACTTTCTTCCATTACAGATGATGCAACAACGCTGTGTCAAGAGGCTCAAATGGTGAACCCATATGTTTAGACAGAACAAAATTGAGATACCATGGAGGAGATGGCGCTTTTATAGGAGAGAAAACTTTCTTTAGCATTTCCTAAGAGTCTTTAATGTTTGGAATCTTGAAAAAGGATATCTAGAGGCAGTTTCTGTAGGTTGTAATTGCTTCAAGACAGACGTTGATTGAGGAGAATTAAAGCTTGGCTAGAGATAGAATTTGCAAGTAGGGAAACATTGCTTTGTCTTGAAAAGAGATGGGATCATTGCCTTTCAGTTGTCATCTCAATCAAAAACAAAATCTATTTTGCTTGACAGAAAAACAGGCCTCGTGGATGGTTGTTCTCCCTTTTAAAATGATTATACATTATATAGGCAAATTGAAGTGTCCATATTGTCTTATTTCATAAGCCATACTGCCAAATTCAGTAACTGTGACTTTGGAACCCTGTCCGGATGCTTGGTTTGCATAGCAGCCTCTTGTGTGGTTATACTGCCATCTGTAGATTATCTGGAAACAATCTCCCCCTGGGCCACTCCTGAGACGATCAGGATCAATGTTGCCTAGGTGTCCATAGTTTTAAGTTGACTGCAGTCATCAGCGGGATTGGTGTAATAGCTTACAGTAATGCTCTGTCCAGTTTATCAAATGGCCATTGCCCAGAGACCCCTGGTTCCTACCGTCTAGATGCTAAGTCTTGGCATTTGTTTGTTAGGGGACATAGCAAATGTATCTGTAGTTGAATAGCCCATTCTGTAAAAATGTCTTGAAGAATGCCATTGTTTAAAACCCACCTGTGTTTTTCTTAGTAGAACATGCTGACAAACGTGCTTGGTAATTTTGCTTTCCTGACAGAGGAACGGCCTGTAAACATCAGACTTGTGGCTATGGGCCAATGACCAGCTTTGCCGACCAAGCCAGAACCTTTATCTTTTTCCTCCTTATTTTATTCAAACAATGTCTGGTTGACATCTTGTCTGTCTAAATAAGAAGTTTGTTGTCTATAATCTCTCCAGGTGTGTAACTCATCACTCTAATTTGGACACGATAAAAGAGGCGAGGCAGCAGGCGAATGTGATGGGTGAATAACTCAATTTGCTAGATATCCATCCAGATATTTGCCCAGATTATCTGGGCCTGATTTAGAGTTTTCAAAAATGTAATGAATATCCCATCCACTGTATTACAAGTGCATTATATCCTATGGCACTTGTATTATGATGCACAAGATATCCGTCACGTTTGAGACCTCACTCTGGCAATGCATAGATTCAACTGCATGTATATAAGTACTTGATTCAAAGTCGTTAGCAGAAACTGGAGATTGGCACTTCACAGACAAAATATAACTTAAGTTCAGTAAAATTAGTCCTGAACACAAACTGAGTGAGAAGCAAGCAGACAAAAGGGGCCAATGGGACTTCCTCAGGTAGCACTTTAATGGAGATCAAAGATGGCTACCCCATTCTAGTACATGTGTTTTCTAATGTAGGATGTGACTGTCACTATGTGGATAGCATTGTGATTTAGGAAAAATACCCCAAATGTAATTTCAGCTTCCATCTTAGAATGTTACTTAAATTGGCATTTGATATTAACTATGTGAAATCAATATTCAAAATAATATTCTGAATGGCTAGATGTAATGAACCAGAAATGTACCAAAGTCCTATTTCCATCTACCTTACTTGGTGGCCATAACGAAACCTACCCTACTCTGAAAACAAGTAATGCATACTGTGTTGATATTACTGATGCTGTACCCATGCATTTGCTTCTATGGAAGTATTTGACTGTGGACGACATGAGTGGCAATTGTACTGTATTTGCTTTTTGTTCCCTTTTGAGTCTCCTCTTGGATCTCCCTCAATGGGAGTCCATAAGGGATGCATGTACAGTACCCGAAATCAAAGAATCGGAATGGAATTGGACTGAGCAAAAGGTCTTGGTGTGCAGTATTTATTCCCCATACACTGCTCAACATAAAACGAGAAAATAGACAGTTATGGGGTCTAAAGTAGTCAATTAAGGCATAAGTTAAGACATCAGCGATGTAGTTATACTTCTATGGTTTTATCATATAAAGAGGATAAAAACCTTATTCTTGTAAATGCCCATTCCAATCAAATTGAAAGATCCATAAAAAAAGAAATGCCAACGTGTTTCGGGATACTCTAATTCATTTGTCGCCGGTTTAAGGGATAAGATGTCTTACTAATAGTTTCATAAAAATATAAAATAGGAGTATATAGGTTACAATAGGTTCAAAGGAAATAGAGGAAAACAAAAAGAATGAAACAAATCAAGCAATTTGATCATGTCAATCATCATTATTTTTTACTAATCATACAAGATAAATACATGAACAGATTCTCAAATTTCTAATTGTTACACTGATACACGTGTGAAAGGATTTATTACTTAAATTCACATTTATAAGCGTTCAAAAGTAAAGAAAAACTACACTAACAAAGAAAAGAATGCAGAATTACATCAGGCAATCAACAGCTTGCCTCAAAATGTACCAAGATAATTCTTGTTAGGTTAATTGTTTCACATTTGCCCCCAAAATGTTCTGCTTACATTTGGATAATTTTATTTGATATAACTACAATCGAAGGGATTCCATGGAGACAATGTAAGTTATGTAAAGTGTTATTCTTCTGGTGAGTTATGCCAAAATTAATGATAATGATCATCTGAAAGAGACTATTAGTTATAGATTCCTTACCTTACAATTACCCCCAGGCGGCAGACTGGATCCGGCGAATATTTTCTCAGCAGTAGCCCTGCGCGTCAGTGGGTGGCATCGGTCGACTCCGCGTTCGGCATCGTGATCGCCGGGATGACGTTGCGGTATCTACTTAGACGCCGCCCCTGCGCGCTGACGTCAGTTCTTTTTCTGCGCCAGCAGCGCAGATCCGTAGAGAGCGGTACCCTTAGTTACTTTTTGAGCAAAGTTTTTTTTTCTTTACTTTTGTCGACATCTTTTCGAGTCGTTTGACTCCTGGTGCACGTAGGGACATTCCATCGTCGGACCGGCTTCAAGCCTTCTGACTCCTGTCACAAGCTGATGTCTGTCATGGATCCGCACCTCGTGTGCCTCTGGTGCTTGGAGCGCGACTACGACCCGAAGTCGTGCTCCGACTGTCGGGCCATGAATCCGAAGTCTTTGCGGTAGCGGTCCAGAAAGCTTCTGGAGGCCCAGCAGTCCACTCTACGCCGCTTGAGGTCCCGGTCAAGAGGAAGGTCGCGGGACCGGTCACAGAGCCACCACCATCATTCCTCCTCAAAGTCTTCGGCATCGGGTAAGTCGAAGCACAAGAAGAAGGCGAAGCAGCATTGTCGCTCTTCGCCTTCTCCCCGTCCGTCGACCGACGTGATGTGGAACGTGGAGGGTCGTCGTCCTCCAGCTCCGCCCTCGGAGCCTACTGGGACGGCGCCGAGTTTCCCTCCCTTCCCGGGAGCCGGAGCGTCCCCTGCCCAGCTTTGTGCCTTTTATTAAGCCATCCATTCCATCTTTGAGCAGCCTGACTCCGCCGGCGCACCTTCAGGCCCCGCAGACTCTGCTGGGGGCTGTAGGCCTTCGATGCTGGCGGCTCCTGCCCTGGTACCGCAGGGCCCCCAAGGATCGAAGCCTGGATACGGATTGGTTCCGGTCAACCTCGCATACCTTCTTCAAAAGGAAGCGCTTTCCCTACAGCTCCCCAAGATAGGGAATCCAAAGAAGCTGGACCATCTTGGGAAGATGTTTTCTTCCGCCAGCTTAGGACATGTCTCTTGGGCTGTTACACACATTCAGTGTGGGAGACGGTTGCACAATTGCTGCCACAGTACCCGGAGGAGGTCCAAACTGTGCTCGCCCGCGCTGTTGCTGAGGGTCGAGACGCAGCAAAGTTCACCATCTGGTGTGTGCAGGATACTGCTGTCTCGCTGGGTAGGACAATTTCCACGTCAGTAGCACTGAGACGCTACGCCTGGCTTAGAACCTCTGGCTTCTCTGGGGATGTCCAATCTACCCTTTTGGATATGCCCTTTGATGGCCGTCACCTGTTTGGCGACAAGTCAAACAACCCGCTCGAGCGCTTAAAGGACTCTAGAGCTACGGCCAGGTCCTTGGGCCTTAGAGCGACTTCTCACCCCATGCAGTCAGCCTTTCGCCCTCGGTGACCCGCAACGTTTCACCCAGGGCTGCACAAGCCACCCAGCCTCTGCACGGCCAGGGACGTAGGACCCTGCGTTATGAGTCCAGGCGCCAGAGGGTGGGCCAGTCCACCAAACCTTCCGAGTCCGACCTTTCAGGGCCATTAGTTGCCAGTGGCCGGCAGGATTCGCGATCACCGTCCCCACTGGCACAACAATACGTCGGACAGGTGGGTTTTGCAGATAGTCCGAAGGGGCTACTCCCTCCCCTTCGAGACTACCCCCTCTCTCCATGTCACCAACACTTCATCGCATGTTGGAGGATCACTTGGCCCTTCTCCGCCAGGATGCTGCGGCTCTCTAGCACAAGGGAGCTATCGAGCGAGTCCCTGTGCCAGAAGTAGGTCATGGTTGTTATTCCCACTACTTCCTGATACCCAAGCAGGACAAATGCCTGGGTCCTATCTTGGATCTCAGGGACTTCAACCGCTTCCTCCGGAAGGAGAAGTTCAAAATGTTGACATTAGCTCAGGTCCTGTCTGCCCTCGATCCTGGAGACTGGATGGTAGCGTTGGACTTGCAGGACACTTCCACATCCCTGTCCTACCAGCTCCTAGGTGTTACCTACGGTTCACGGCAGACCACAAGCATTTTCAGTTTACCTTGCTCTGCCTAGGCCTTATCAGCGCCCCTCGGGTGTTCACGAAAGTGATGGCGGTGGTCGCAGCTAATCTGCGCAGATCAGGGGCTCCAGTCTTTCCCTATCTCAACGACTGGCTGTTAAAGGCGGACTCGCCCCAGGCTATGGTCTCCCTCCTCCAGACTACGGCAGACCTCCTGATCTCGCTGGGGCTCACTATCAACGTACCAAAGTCACACCTGATTCCCTCTCAGAAGCTCCTTTTCATCGAAGCGGTTCTGGACACAGCGCGGTTTCGTGCCTATCCTCGCGAGCAGTGGGTCCGGGATATTCGATACCGATGTTTCAGCCTCTAGCCCATATTTCAGTGAGGATGACCCTGAGGCTGCTGGGCTTCATGGCCTCCTGCATCCAGCTGGTGGATCATGCCTGGTGGCATTGCAGGCTCTGCAGTGGGACCTGAAGTTCCAGTGGGCGAGAGGATTGGTTAGATCTGTTTGCCACCGAAGGGAACGCGCAATGTCAGCAATTCTGCACGTTGGAATTTCCAAGGCAGCTCTTGCTCAGCGACGCTTTTCGTCGCAATCTGCAACTGTGGCCTCCGGTACGCCTTTCCACCTGTAACACTTCTGCCCAGAGTGCTGAAGATTAAGCGCAACCGGGACCAAGTCATTCTTGTGGCTTCGGACTTAGCACGAAGAGTCTGGTACACCGAGCTCTTGAGCATGGCCATTGATGGGGACGGTCCTCCACCCAAACCTGTCCATCCTCCACCTCCTTGCGTGGAGATTGAGCTGCGGCAGTTGATTTCTTTTGACCTTCCGCCGGAGGTCTGTAATGTCATCTTGGCAGCCAGGCGTCCCTCCACCAAGTCTGTATACGCCTGTAGATGGAACAAGTTTGTGGCATGGTGCACAGCAAAGGCTGTGGATGCCCTTTCTGCCCCCCTTTCGGAGGTACTCTTGTTCATCCTCTCTTTGGCCAAGCAGGACTCTGCCTTGGGCACTCTTAAAGGGTTCCTTTCGGCCATTACTGCCTTTGTTCGCCTTCCTGACCAGCCTTCTCTTTTCAAGTCCCCTATTGTAAATAGATTTCAGTAGGGCATTACTCATCTCTTTCCCCTTTTTCGTTATGCCCCAGTGGGACTTGAACCTTGTCTTGACGTTCCTTATGTGTGCTCCCTTTGAGCCTCTATATAACTGCCCAATCAGGCTCCTTACTCTGAAGACTGACTTCCTTGGCGCCATCACCTCTGCTCCCAGAATGAGTAAGCTTCAAGCTCTGTCCCCAAAACCTCCTTTTTTGCTGTTCATTGCGGACAAAGTAGTCCTTCGCACACAGGCCTCTTTTCTTCCCATAGTGGTTACCTCGTTCCACAAAGGACAGACCATCACTCTGCCCACCTTTTTCGAACCTCCGCATCCTTCTGAGGAGGAGGAGAGACTCCATCGTCTGGACCCAAAACATGCACTGCCTTTCTATGTAGACTGCACAATAGATATCCGGGTGTACGATCAACTCTTCATTGGCTATGTGGGCGCCAAGAAAGGTCGAGCTGTACAAAATGCACTATCTCTTGATAGGTTGTCCTATGCATTAAAATCTGCTACTCCTTGGCAAAGAAGGAAGCCCCTGTGGGACTACTTGCCAGCTCCAGCACGGCAATGGCAACTACTACTGCCTTGGGGTGTGAAGTTCCACTCCTTGATATCTGTCAGGTGGCCATGTGGGCATCCCTGCACATGTTCACCAAACATTATTACCTGGACAGCCAAGTCAGGAGAGACTGCTACTTTGACCATTCTGTTCTCCAGGACTTTCTGGTGTGAACTTAGTTTGCAGACCCACCACCGGGGTTGGCATTGCCTGGGTATCTATTCTAAAGGTAAGTAATCTATAACTACGGTCTCTTTCAGATGAACAAGTTACTTTCCTTTGGTAACAATGTATCTGTAAGAGACATATGTAGTTATAGATTCCTCACCGCCCCACCCTTCCTCCCCGTTCTGCGAACTGACTTCTAGGGATAGGGACTCCCTTCCAGAGCCCTAGTTATGTGCCCCAGTGGTCCGTGTCTTCCATGGCTCTGTGCTTCTGGCATGGAAAGTTGAGTCAGAACTGACGTCCGAGCACAGGGGCGGGGTCTAAGTAGACACCGCGTAATCATTCCGGTGACCACAACGCCAACGAAGGACACGGAGTCTAGCAATGCCACCTACCGACGCTCAGGGGTACTGCTAAAGAAAAAGATCCTGTCTAATGCCTGGGGGTAATTTTAAGGGTAAGGAATCTATAACTACATATGTCTCTTACAGATACATAGTTACCGAAGGTAAGTAACTTGTTCATTAGTTCTTATATTTCCGCGCCAGCCAGTGCAGATCTGTGAAGAGAGCTACATCTGTCGACCCTTCTTTGGTGTGTAGACTCTTTTATCATGTCTAAGAAGACTTCTGAATTCAAACTGTGCAGCCCTTGTCACCGTGCAATGTCAGTGATGGGTCCCCACCTGGTTTGCCTCTGGTGCCTGGAACGCGCCCACAACTCAGTCATGCTCTGACTGCCGGGCCATGGCTCCGAAAGCTTTGAGGAAGCTACTTGCGGCCCGGCCCTCGGCACCGTGTCACTCAACTCCTAGGAGGTCTAGTTCACAGTCCCAGTCCAGAGGAAGGTCCGGGCACTGCTCTGGGAGTCCCAAGTCCTCATCCTCCCCCTCGTCGGGTAGGTCAGGTAAGAGGCAAAAGAAACAAAACACGAAGCATGCTTCAACTTCTACTTGTCTATCGGCCAATGCAACTGAGTACTCTCGACGTTCTAGGCCTCGTTCTTCTGAACCTGCGCCTGGGTCAGCTCCATGCTTCACTGCTTTTCAGGGAGCTGGAGCAACCCCTGTACAGCTTAAAGAATTTTATGACGCCAGGTGCCTCATTTTTGGACGGCCTGACCCTACCAGCGTGCTTTCGGGCCCTGTAGGCTCAGAGGGGGCTCCATCATGTTCCGTGCCGGTGGCGCCGATGCTTACCCAGGGATCCGGGAACTGATCCAGCCGGGTGTCGGGCGTGCCTTTGTGGCTGGCCCCATTGCTGATGCTCCTGGCACTGCTGGTGACACCCCCCATTCTGATTCCGGCTGCCCCGGACCCGGTACTACATCGACCAACACCGATACTGGTGCCAACGGAAACTCCAGGTCCTAGGCCATTTCCTAAGCGCTATTTCGAAGGGCTAGGAGTTGTACAAGATTGGGAGTGGTCGCTGGACCCATTAGAAGGACAGCCTTATCCTGAAATTAACTGGTGTGAGTAGTTAGGTGAGGCCAGTGGACTGGACTCTCTCCAGATTCTGGCATGCATTCTCCCCCTACTGTGGCTACAGAGGAGGGAGCTTCATTTGCTATGGTGGTGCGAAGGGTGGCGGATGTCCTGGACTTCAGCTCCCTTCGGTGCAGTCAAGACTAATATCTTGACGGAGGTCTTTCAGCAAGGTGACTCCTCCTCGGAATTCTTGCTACCATTTAATGAGGCCCTTACAGATGTCCTACTGGGTACCTGATCCAAACCCAGCACAGGAGTTTTTATGAGTAGAATAATCGCACGCCACCACTGCCCTCCTCCTGTATGCCTTTCCACCCATACCACTTCTGCCCAGAGTTCTCAAGAAGACCGGGCCCAACTTACTCTTGTGGCTCCAGACTTGTCACAGAGAGTCTGGTATCCCAAGCTTCTCAGTATGAGCATCAATCCGCCATTCACGTTGCCCCTTCCGGAGGATCTTCTGTCGCAGCAGCAGGGGATGGTCCTCCACCCGAAACTATCAACTCTAATCCTTTTTGTGTGGAGATTGAGTGGCAACAGTTGACCGCATTCGACCTTCCTCCCGAAGTCTGTAATGTTATTTTGGCAGCCAGGCATCCCTCCACCAAGTCGGTATATGCCTGCCCATGGAACCAGGTTGTAATATATTGCACAGAAAAGTCTATTGACGCTCTTTCTGCTTTTCTTTCTGATATTTTGCTTTTTATTTTAACTCTACCAGCAGGGTTATGCTCTGGGCACTTTAAAAGGGCACCTTTGCAGCCCTGTCTGCCTTTCTGCGGCTGCCAGACCAACTCTCATTATTTAATTTCCCCATTGTAAATAGATTCCTCAAAGAACTTGTACATTTGTCCCCAACACCCCCTTTTATTATGCCTAAGCCGGACCTTTATTTGGTTTTCACATTCATGATGCGTGCTCCATTTGAACCTCTGCACAATTTCCCACTCCGGTTGCTTACCATCAAAACAGCCTTTTCAGTGACAGTCCCATCTAGACCCCTTCGGGTATTAGAGCGCTCTACACATCTCTTATTTCATTTAATTTCATCTGCCAGGAGGGTGAGCAAATTGCAGACTTTGTCATCCAAGCCTCCTTAACTGAAAATACTCCCTGATAAATTAGTGTTGTGCACAACGTCTCACCTTCCGAAAGTGCTAACTTCTTTTCACATGGGGCAATCCATCACCTTGCCTACTTTCTATGGTCCGCTGCATCCCTCTAAAGAAGAGGAGCGACTCCACCGTCTGGATCTAAAAAGAGCGTTGTCATTTTACTTTGACCACACAAAAGAATTCTGGGTGGACGACCTACTCTTCGTGGGTTATGTTGGGGCAGATGAGGACTATTTTGCGATGGGTTGTCCTCTGCATCAAAATCTGCTATGCTCTGGCAAACAAACAGCCTCCTGAGGGCTTAAGAGCTCATTCCACCAGAGCTAGGATGCGATCAGAGTGTTGCCACGTGGAGTTCCAGTCCTTGACCTTTGTGAGGCCTGAACATGGGCATCCCTGCACACGTTTACTAAGCCTTACTGCCTTGACGGTCAGTTCTGCAGGGAAGGCCTCTTTGGCTGTTTTGTCAAGGACTACTTTCGGGTCTAAACTTGTCCGCAGTCCCTCTGGGGTTTGTATTGCTTGGGTATCAATTCAAAGGTAAGGAATCAGTTGCTAGATGTCTCTAGTTGGAGAAATTACTTTCCTTCAGTAAGGCTTTACCTGTTAAAGACTTGATCTAGCCTCAGTTTCCTTACGAACCCACTCATCCTCCCTGCATTGCGGACAAGTTTATAGGGTCAGGGCTTTTCCCTTCCAGGGACCTCGTTGTTCAAAACTCGCCAGTGCACTTCATGACTTTGCGCTTCTGGCATGGAAAGTCTTGAAAAGTAACTGACATCAATCCACCAAGGTGGCACCTATTTAGGTGCTGTTGACGTCACTTCTGGTGCGGATGACGCCATCCACCTGTGCGCAGGGGTGTTGCTTGAAGAAAAACCTTCCAGATCCAGTCTGACGCCTGGGAAATTCAAAGGTAAGGAATCTGCAGCTAAAGCCGGTCTCTTTCAGATAAGGCGTTACTCAAGGTAAGTGACTTGACTGATAAGAACATAGTCATATACAAAATAGAGTTACTGAGTGTACATGTGTGGGCCAGTAGCATGGATATAACATACACCTAGGAAGCAAATGTGATTGTACAGCTGAAGGTTATATTGTGCTCTGTTTATAAATCACCAAAGTTTGAGTTGCAAGTTTATTTCTTGTTAAACAAGGTGTAAAGGCTGAGAGCACCTGAAGTGGTATGCTTGAAAGTAGATTGTGGCTTGAAGCCAAAGCCTTTTCCCAAAAAATCTGTGAGAAAGTCAAAGCTTCTGTTGACAATAGATTTTCCTTCTGGGGCTATCTGGGCACATTCCCTTTTTAAATAGTTGTAATACAGTGTCATAAGCAAATGATTTGCAGCGAAGACATTTATAGGGCGTGGATGTTTATTTCCAGAACTTTGATGAATATATTAAAGTATTGCAGATAGTTGAATACTGTTGAAGGTAGGGGTGTGTCACTCTTAAGTGTTTTTTTGTCACTCTGGTGTTGTAAGCATGGCTCTAAGATTGTATGCCATTGTGCCCATGTTAGAAATGTGTGTAGCGTATTTTACTAAACAACAAAAGGCTGTCTATAGGGCTGTCAGAAAGTGTCTTCTGATAGAGGCTTCTTAACTGCAGATTCCTCACCTTGTGAATTTCCCCAGGTGTCAGACTGGATCCTGAAACTTTCATAGCAATTCCCTTACATGTTGGTAGGTGGAGTCATGCAGCTTTGCGTCAGATTTGTCCTGACCAGGATGTGACATCAGGGCCCAAGTATGTGTGTGCCACCTATGTGCTTACGTCAGTTTCTTTTCTTTCCATGCCTGCTGACATGGATCCAGAGCTACTTGTATCCTGTTTCTCCAGACAGATTTTTCTTTCAATTCTTCAGTGTGCATACAGTGTCACCCCCAGAACGAACAGGTTCTAAACCTTGTTGTGACTGTCACCAACAGATGTCAGTGACCAACACCCACAGATGTCGGTGATGGACACCCACGAGGTCTGTTTAAGTTTCCTCCGCATCAAACACAACTGCGTCATGTCCGTGGTGCTCAAACATGTACAAATAGGCCATCAGCGACTGCACGGCCAATGTAGCCTTCTCCGACTCTACATGTCGAAAAGGCATTTGTGGTTGAAGCCAAGAGTGTGTCGGTCCTGGTCGATTTTGAGGGTGCAGAGGCACTCCCGAGGCTGCTCGTGTGACCAGTCATCATCAAGGTCATGGGGTTCTGGTTCATCAAGGAAGTCCTGCAAGGAGCATAAAAAATTTAAGCATGTGTCCCCTTTAGCCTGTGATTCTCCAAGCACTTCCAGGCTGCGGAACAGATTCTAACACTAGTCACTAGTCCCCACCCCAAAATGAACAACACACAGAAGCTCCAACAGCTGAAGGTGGTAGAAGACCTCCTCTTCTGGAGCACTTTCGGAACCCTCAGATCCAACGGGGCCTCCAGTCGGTCTACTGTTGGCAAATCTGTTCCCCATGTTGACTGCATCCTTCGATCTGTCCTTGACTCTGTCCCATACTTAGGCTTCAGTAAATCCAGCCCCTGTGCCATCCATGGTCCCACACTTAGCACTAGGCACAACACCTCATTTGGTGCCATGACTGCTGCAACCAGCTTGCGATCCAGGTGTCACCAATGCCGAAAGGGGAGCCAAATTTGTTTTGAATTTGGAGACTAATGCTCTACTGCCCAGACCTAGACAGTATGTCTACTCTGAACCAGACTACTCTCCATATTATTTAGGCACTCTTGATGATGAGGATATCAATTAATCCGCTGAGAGCAATATTTCAATGACCTTCAGAATAGCAATGGTCTGGTCCCCTCTCCAGACATTAGCCATTTCCTCACCAAACCCCACCATGGCAGTTGAGGGTCTGCATCTTTCGTCACACTGATTCAGAGGGCAGCTGAGCTGCTTGACCTCATCCTGCCAAGTCAAAACTGCTCTTCTGGCAGAGGTGCAAAACCTTGCACAATTCACTCAGAAGCGAGGTTATAACCGATGTGTTGGTGGGCACCTGGTCAAAACCAGAATCTTACCCATCAGTCAATAGACAGGTGGCAAGGTAGCATATATCAGCTCCAAGAGATTCAGACTTTCTATTGAAACATCCCACTCTGAAGAATCTTGTTCAGGTACCAACAAGCTGCTTGAAGCCCAATGCAATCCCTACCCACCACACCTTACAGGGATTCACAACGGATGAAAACCTTAACCTAACGGATGTTCTCCTCAGCTAGTCTCGCTCTCAGATCGGGAAAAAATACATGCCTCTTTGTTAGATGTTCACACTCATTATGGGACAAAGTGGTGGATATCTTGCCAATGGTCTAAGATGACGTCTGTAAAACCCTGCAAAAGCTAGTTTTGGATGGACAAGATGCAGTAAAAAATTCTATTAAATCTGATCTGGACAATACCAACTATCTGCGTAGAGCAGTCTGCAGCAGCGTGGTGTTTAAGCATCACATCTGGATTCCCTCCAAAGGCTTTTAGTCTGACTTCCAGCGGGCTTTTATGGGCATGCTTTTTGATTGCTCGTAGTTTTTAAAGAGTAAGGCCACTGCCTGCTCTCTGGGCCTAACTTTGCCAGCTCGGCTGTCCCCACAACAGTGGCAGAGACAATACCCTGCTCAGCAGCAAAAGTCCTCCCCCTACTTTCAAGGTTGAGGCCTGAGATCAGGCGGATAGCATCCAGACTCCGAGGGGCAATCAGCTACCCAAACCACAGCCCCTTCACCCGCATCTGCGGTAAAACCACTTTACTTTTCCCATAGTGGCACATGCCCGCCCGGTCATGAGGAGGTTGCATCACTTTCCACCTCCCTGGGTGGAGAAGCATGAAGTCGGATCAATGGGTGCTCCAGATCGTGCAAAGTAGATAATCCGTTCCTTTTCTGCATTGCTTCTAACAATCCCCCCACCCCCACTCTTAACAGCAGGACATGCCACCTGCACCACAACACCTCCCTGAGAGAACCATTTGTCCATACTCCTGGGAGAAGTTCAAGCTCTCTAGTTCAAAGGAACAATAGAGAGGTTGCCTACATCAGAGATCTGGACTGCCTTCTACTTTCTGGTGCCGAAGAAGAATGGAGGACTCCATCCCATTCTAGATCTTTGCTCTCTGAATTTCTTTCTCTGGAAGCACAAGTTCAAAATGCTTGCCCTGGCCCAAGTTCTGTCTGCCCTGGATCCAGGAGACTGAATTGAAATGCTGGACCTGCAGGATGTATATTTTCATATACCTGTCCTACAGTTCCTTAGACGTTACCTGTGGTTTCAGGAACACTAAGAGCATTTTCACTGTGCTCCCCTTTGGCCTTACTAGCGCACCAAAAATGGTCACAAAGGTGATGATGGTCGCAACCCATCTGTGGAGGTTATGAATACCACTCGCCTCAGACACTCATAAGCCACCTCCAGACGATGGTCAACCTATTGACATCACTGAATATTTCCACCAACCTGCTGAAGTCCCACCTGACTCCTTCACAACATCTCTCCTTCATTGGAGCCATCTTGGACAAAGTGCTTTTCCAAGCCTTCCCTCCACCTCAACAAGTGAAGGGCATTCAGTCTATGATCTTGATATGTTATAGAAGGAACGAAATATGAAAACACTGTGCAACAGCAGAGAGTATCACTGTGAGAAGGTGGCCTGGTATATGCCGTCCACTAATTAAAGTGGGCCCTTTGTACCAGTCCACATGACCCTTATGGTGTATGAGGTCAAAGATAACCTTAGAAAGCTATCCTAGTGGTAGCTGTGGAAAGCAGCCTTCAGGCTTAATCTTGAAGGAACGTAAAGCAGCTTGTTTTACCAGAATATCACCTCCTGAATGACTAAATGAAGGAGAAGCACGCAGTACTTATATAAAAATATGTATTTATTAATATAACACTCTCTACTATCCTCTACATGAGGATAGAACACAAAGCACACAATACGAATTCAATAGAACAGTTGTAAGTAGCACAATACACAGCGGGAGACCAATCAATATACTAAAATAGTGGTATAACAGTCACAACTGAGATCAAGACAAGGTCTAGAGCAGTTATAATCGCTGGGACCCCAAGGAACCACCCAATGTGAGTAGACAAGGACCCCACGTAGGCCGGGTGCAGTGTGGGAACACGACCGCGGGCTCCATACAATTATATGGGAAAGTTGTGGTTACACTTTTAAAGTTTAAGGACCCTTCTAGGAGGACTTCGAGTGAACCCTTTGGAACTTAAGAGTTTGAAGAGCCACCCCACCCCTGGATACCATAGTACCCGAGTTACATATCCCAGAGGAGCGGGGTGCATAGGCCTGAAGTGGCATTGGAAACTCGTCGTTCTCAATGGAGGGCTGTGAAGAAGTACTGCTGCCATGAAGATGAAAAAGGTCCGGTGGAATCTAAGCCTGGATTCTGGATGGAAGGAACCTGAAAGCAGGGGGGACCGAGTCTGGGTCACTTCAGAGAGACCAGGGGCTCGGGAGACGAATGCCCACCAATGTCTGGTGCTTCAGGTGCGAAGAAGGAAGGCTTGACTCTGCAGCCACGAGGATCAGGAGACATTGAGGACAGCCAGGATTCGGAGGTGAGCGGTCCCACGAAAGATGTCTAGTACTGAGGGGTCGGTGTACAGCGGGAGCACCAACAAGCCTTGGCAAAAGCAACCCATGCAGGAAGGTCCAGCAGGTTACTGTGCGGACCAGCAAGGTCCAGGCGACTCACCAAGCAATGGGGAGTCAGGGCACGTCTGGAGCAACCAGGAAAGCCCACAAGAAATCAAGATGACCCTTAGGGGACCCACAGGCCAAAGGAACAGGAGTCTCAAGGGGACCTAGAGCAAGATTGCAAAGTACTAGCCCAACGAGCACTCCGTGCAAGGAGGCCGGAGTTCTTTGGTGCAAATACTGCTCAGGGTCAGGATTACACGGAGTCCAATGCACAAGCTCGGGAATCGCTAACAAGCATATGCACTTGCAAATGGACGCGATGCATAGGGGTTTGAGTTATGCAGTCCCCACGAGGGATGCTGGCCTCAAACTCGGTGAGAGGGCAGCTCGACCTCAGGGACCCTCAGAAACGCACCTCCTGTGTTGCTGAAATCTTCCGAGTCCGCAGGAGCAGCAGACCGGTCAGTTGCAGTTAGGTGCCTGCAAAGTAGGGGAGTGACTCCTTCACTCCAAGGGAGATTCTTCTGTTGTCTTAAGCGCACCACAAGTCCTGCACAGGGCCTGTATGGAGCAAAGGCACAAACTAAGCTTCGGATGGAAAGGGGGACGAAGTCGAGCCCAGTCGAGGTCCAGCGAAGTCCAAGGTGGCCAAACAGTCAAAGGTCAGTGGTTTCTTCTTGTAGAATCGTGTTCACGTAAAATCTAATGTCCTGTAGCCAGGTAACCCATTTTATACCCACGCGAGAGGGTTGGACAGTTTCAGGGGACCCTCCGAGGGGATGGACAGGACAGAGGGATGGCTACATCCATGTCCTTTGTCCAGTTTCACACCAGAGCAGAAGTCAATGGCTCACAGAACTGGTTTGAGCTGGACTACGCGCAGGGACACCAAATGTGGCCCAGACTTTCAGGCACTCTCAGAGTGCACCCACCCAGCCCCAATACACTAAATCCTGTCTGGGAGGTGGTCATATCTCCCTGTGACAGGATGCTTATTGTGCTACCATCCTTGGCTCAGCAGCAGGAGGGCAGAAATGTGTCTCTGGTCGGCAGCATCCATTTTGTGCTGTCCAGGTCAGAAGACTGGCACTGGTAAGACCAGTGACCCCTCGAAGCTCGCTTTAGAAGGGTGGAATCGTACCTCCCACACCAGTTACTGGTGTGGAGGTATGAATCCAAGGTGTTTGATACCAAACTCGATATGTTTCTATGCAGCCGTTTTCAAGATGGCATTTGCTGCAAGGTTATAATGCACCTCTACCTAAATGTCCGGCTGAGTCACAGACAACCCGGGAAAATGGTCTCCGAAGGTTGCAGAGAGGCTCTGCTCATGCAGGAGCACCCTCTCACATAAAACCCAGCACCCTGCCTTCAGGATTGTTAAGACCTGCTATAGGGGTGACTTATAAGTTTTAAGTGTAGTGACTATTAGATATAGTGAACCTATATCTAATGTAAGTGGTGCAAGCACCATCTTACACAGGCTGCAGTAGCAGACCCCGAGATCCATTTTGCATGGCCTCTCATGGGTGGCATAATACATGCTTCAGCCCATGGGAAGCCTCTGGGGTACCTATGCCCTGGGTACATGTGTACAATATACTAGGGACTGATAAGGGTACCCCAGTATCCAATCTGGAGTGTACCAAAGTACATGTATGTCAATTTAAGGGAGAAAGCAGATAGACTGGGGTCCTGATTAGCAGGATTCCAGTCTGACTAGTCAAAAACAGTGAGACATCAAGAAAAAAGTGGGGGTAACCATAAGAAGCAGATACTACTTTCCTACAGTCACACTGCAATATATGTTGAAAGAGCAGTGCAGGCCTAAAAACTTGTGCTGATGAGAAAGAGGTTACTTGAAGACAGAATGCATGACCTGCAACGACGTAAAGGAAAACTTGTGTTTTGCAAGCATTTAGGAATTTATGGTGTTAGCACACCGGCGCGTATTCTGTGTTTTTCAATAGACAGAAACATGATTAGACAATAGGAGCAGGAGATTGAATTAGCCAAGAACTGACTGAGGTCTTGGGAGCACAAGGAAAAAACACACACACAAATACACATGAATTCAACCGTAGAACAAATAGTTTAAGCATTGTTATAGCTGCAATAAAGGATCTGTAGAGAATTAGGTTAAAGTTTAGGAACACAGATGATGAAATGTTTCTGTAATCAATGTGTAACTTTTAAATAATGTAATGTTTAATCTTTTGTAACAAACATTGTCTATGTATAAAAGTAGCTGCCTCTCATGCAGCACATTGAGACTGGCTGTTTACCTGTGTGGGGACGGTCACTCTCCCTGCCGTGACAGTAAAGAGCTGTATTTACATTGCCAAGAGGAGTCTGTCTTTTTGTTTATTTTTAAGTTACCCAGCAACAGTTTCAACCCTTGATCTGGGTCTCAAGTGAGAGCAGCTCTGAGGCTTCTGGGCCTTTCAGCCTCTTGCATCATGCTTGCGGACCACGCCAGAAGGCACATACGGGATCTGCAGTGGGAACTGAAATCTCAGTGGACTCCGCATCAAGGAGACCTGTCTGACTCCATCTGGGTGTCGAAGGAGACCGTGGAAGATCTGCAGTGCTGGCAATAATACCGCGACCACTGGCACTCCCCCCTACCTACCCCATCTAGAGTTAACTGTCATGAAGGAAGAATCATTGCTGGGTTGGGGAGGACATCTAGGAGAGGTGAATATCCGATGACGCTGATATTAGGCAGAGGCCTTGCACAGTGGTGGCCAGTATCGCAGCAGAGTGGTGGGCGAAATAAATAAATTCACTTACCTGCCTCTCGCCGCATCGCCAACTTGGTGCTCTTCTGCTGCTGCACTTCACAGGCTCCCCTGCGGCCAGTCCTGATGCTGCAGTCATGTTTGAAAACAGCATTAGGATTGGTCTGGTCGCATTGGCTTTTCCCAGAAAGACTGGGAGCCTGTGCTTTGCTGTCTCTGATCCTTTTCTGCATTGCTTCTAACAATCCCCCCACCCCCACTCTTAACAGCAGGACATGCCACCTGCACCACAACACCTCCCTGAGAGAACCATTTGTCCATACTCCTGGGAGAAGTTCAAGCTCTCTAGTTCAAAGGAACAATAGAGAGGTTGCCTACATCAGAGATCTGGACTGCCTTCTACTTTCTGGTGCCGAAGAAGAATGGAGGACTCCATCCCATTCTAGATCTTTGCTCTCTGAATTTCTTTCTCTGGAAGCACAAGTTCAAAATGCTTGCCCTGGCCCAAGTTCTGTCTGCCCTGGATCCAGGAGACTGAATTGAAATGCTGGACCTGCAGGATGTATATTTTCATATACCTGTCCTACAGTTCCTTAGACGTTACCTGTGGTTTCAGGAACACTAAGAGCATTTTCACTGTGCTCCCCTTTGGCCTTACTAGCGCACCAAAAATGGTCACAAAGGTGATGATGGTCGCAACCCATCTGTGGAGGTTATGAATACCACTCGCCTCAGACACTCATAAGCCACCTCCAGACGATGGTCAACCTATTGACATCACTGAATATTTCCACCAACCTGCTGAAGTCCCACCTGACTCCTTCACAACATCTCTCCTTCATTGGAGCCATCTTGGACAAAGTGCTTTTCCAAGCCTTCCCTCCACCTCAACAAGTGAAGGGCATTCAGTCTATGATCTTGATATGTTATAGAAGGAACGAAATATGAAAACACTGTGCAACAGCAGAGAGTATCACTGTGAGAAGGTGGCCTGGTATATGCCGTCCACTAATTAAAGTGGGCCCTTTGTACCAGTCCACATGACCCTTATGGTGTATGAGGTCAAAGATAACCTTAGAAAGCTATCCTAGTGGTAGCTGTGGAAAGCAGCCTTCAGGCTTAATCTTGAAGGAACGTAAAGCAGCTTGTTTTACCAGAATATCACCTCCTGAATGACTAAATGAAGGAGAAGCACGCAGTACTTATATAAAAATATGTATTTATTAATATAACTCTCTCTACTATCCTCTACATGAGGATAGAACACAAAGCACACAATACGAATTCAATAGAACAGTTGTAAGTAGCACAATACACAGCGGGAGACCAATCAATATACTAAAATAGTGGTATAACAGTCACAACTGAGATCAAGACAAGGTCTAGAGCAGTTATAATCGCTGGGACCCCAAGGAACCACCCAATGTGAGTAGACAAGGACCCCACGTAGGCCGGGTGCAGTGTGGGAACACGACCGCGGGCTCCATACAATTATATGGGAAAGTTGTGGTTACACTTTTAAAGTTTAAGGACCCTTCTAGGAGGACTTCGAGTGAACCCTTTGGAACTTAAGAGTTTGAAGAGCCACCCCACCCCTGGATACCATAGTACCCGAGTTACATATCCCAGAGGAGCGGGGTGCATAGGCCTGAAGTGGCATTGGAAACTCGTCGTTCTCAATGGAGGGCTGTGAAGAAGTACTGCTGCCATGAAGATGAAAAAGGTCCGGTGGAATCTAAGCCTGGATTCTGGATGGAAGGAACCTGAAAGCAGGGGGGACCGAGTCTGGGTCACTTCAGAGAGACCAGGGGCTCGGGAGACGAATGCCCACCAATGTCTGGTGCTTCAGGTGCGAAGAAGGAAGGCTTGACTCTGCAGCCACGAGGATCAGGAGACATTGAGGACAGCCAGGATTCGGAGGTGAGCGGTCCCACGAAAGATGTCTAGTACTGAGGGGTCGGTGTACAGCGGGAGCACCAACAAGCCTTGGCAAAAGCAACCCATGCAGGAAGGTCCAGCAGGTTACTGTGCGGACCAGCAAGGTCCAGGCGACTCACCAAGCAATGGGGAGTCAGGGCACGTCTGGAGCAACCAGGAAAGCCCACAAGAAATCAAGATGACCCTTAGGGGACCCACAGGCCAAAGGAACAGGAGTCTCAAGGGGACCTAGAGCAAGATTGCAAAGTACTAGCCCAACGAGCACTCCGTGCAAGGAGACCGGAGTTCTTTGGTGCAAATACTGCTCAGGGTCAGGATTACACGGAGTCCAATGCACAAGCTCGGGAATCGCTAACAAGCATATGCACTTGCAAATGGACGCGATGCATAGGGGTTTGAGTTATGCAGTCCCCACGAGGGATGCTGGCCTCAAACTCGGTGAGAGGGCAGCTCGACCTCAGGGACCCTCAGAAACGCACCTCCTGTGTTGCTGAAATCTTCCGAGTCCGCAGGAGCAGCAGACCGGTCAGTTGCAGTTAGGTGCCTGCAAAGTAGGGGAGTGACTCCTTCACTCCAAGGGAGATTCTTCTGTTGTCTTAAGCGCACCACAAGTCCTGCACAGGGCCTGTATGGAGCAAAGGCACAAACTAAGCTTCGGATGGAAAGGGGGACGAAGTCGAGCCCAGTCGAGGTCCAGCGAAGTCCAAGGTGGCCAAACAGTCAAAGGTCAGTGGTTTCTTCTTGTAGAATCGTGTTCACGTAAAATCTAATGTCCTGTAGCCAGGTAACCCATTTTATACCCACGCGAGAGGGTTGGACAGTTTCAGGGGACCCTCCGAGGGGATGGGCAGGACAGAGGGATGGCTACATCCATGTCCTTTGTCCAGTTTCACACCAGAGCAGAAGTCAATGGCTCACAGAACTGGTTTGAGCTGGACTACGCGCAGGGACACCAAATGTGGCCCAGACTTTCAGGCACTCTCAGAGTGCACCCACCCAGCCCCAATACACTAAATCCTGTCTGGGAGGTGGTCATATCTCCCTGTGACAGGATGCTTATTGTGCTACCATCCTTGGCTCAGCAGCAGGAGGGCAGAAATGTGTCTCTGGTCGGCAGCATCCATTTTGTGCTGTCCAGGTCAGAAGACTGGCACTGGTAAGACCAGTGACCCCACGAAGCTCGCTTTAGAAGGGTGGAATCGTACCTCCCACACCAGTTACTGGTGTGGAGGTATGAATCCAAGGTGTTTGATACCAAACTCGATATGTTTCTATGCAGCCGTTTTCAAGATGGCATTTGCTGCAAGGTTATAATGCACCTCTACCTAAATGTCCGGCTGAGTCACAGACAACCCGGGAAAATGGTCTCCGAAGGTTGCAGAGAGGCTCTGCTCATGCAGGAGCACCCTCTCACATAAAACCCAGCACCCTGCCTTCAGGATTGTTAAGACCTGCTATAGGGGTGACTTATAAGTTTTAAGTGTAGTGACTATTAGATATAGTGAACCTATATCTAATGTAAGTGGTGCAAGCACCATCTTACACAGGCTGCAGTAGCAGACCCCGAGATCCATTTTGCATGGCCTCTCATGGGTGGCATAATACATGCTTCAGCCCATGGGAAGCCTCTGGGGTACCTATGCCCTGGGTACATGTGTACAATATACTAGGGACTGATAAGGGTACCCCAGTATCCAATCTGGAGTGTACCAAAGTACATGTATGTCAATTTAAGGGAGAAAGCAGATAGACTGGGGTCCTGATTAGCAGGATTCCAGTCTGACTAGTCAAAAACAGTGAGACATCAAGAAAAAAGTGGGGGTAACCATAAGAAGCAGATACTACTTTCCTACAGTCACACTGCAATATATGTTGAAAGAGCAGTGCAGGCCTAAAAACTTGTGCTGATGAGAAAGAGGTTACTTGAAGACAGAATGCATGACCTGCAACGACGTAAAGGAAAACTTGTGTTTTGCAAGCATTTAGGAATTTATGGTGTTAGCACACCGGCGCGTATTCTGTGTTTTCAATAGACAGAAACATGATTAGACAATAGGAGCAGGAGATTGAATTAGCCAAGAACTGACTGAGGTCTTGGGAGCACAAGGAAAAAACACACACACAAATACACATGAATTCAACCGTAGAACAAATAGTTTAAGCATTGTTATAGCTGCAATAAAGGATCTGTAGAGAATTAGGTTAAAGTTTAGGAACACAGATGATGAAATGTTTCTGTAATCAATGTGTAACTTTTAAATAATGTAATGTTTAATCTTTTGTAACAAACATTGTCTATGTATAAAAGTAGCTGCCTCTCATGCAGCACATTGAGACTGGCTGTTTACCTGTGTGGGGACGGTCACTCTCCCTGCCGTGACAGTAAAGAGCTGTATTTACATTGCCAAGAGGAGTCTGTCTTTTTGTTTATTTTTAAGTTACCCAGCAACAGTTTCAACCCTTGATCTGGGTCTCAAGTGAGAGCAGCTCTGAGGCTTCTGGGCCTTTCAGCCTCTTGCATCATGCTTGCGGACCACGCCAGAAGGCACATACGGGATCTGCAGTGGGAACTGAAATCTCAGTGGACTCCGCATCAAGGAGACCTGTCTGACTCCATCTGGGTGTCGAAGGAGACCGTGGAAGATCTGCAGTGCTGGCAATAATACCGCGACCACTGGCACTCCCCCCTACCTACCCCATCTAGAGTTAACTGTCATGAAGGAAGAATCATTGCTGGGTTGGGGAGGACATCTAGGAGAGGTGAATATCCGATGACGCTGATATTAGGCAGAGGCCTTGCACAGTGGTGGCCAGTATCGCAGCAGAGTGGTGGGCGAAATAAATAAATTCACTTACCTGCCTCTCGCCGCATCGCCAACTTGGTGCTCTTCTGCTGCTGCACTTCACAGGCTCCCCTGCGGCCAGTCCTGATGCTGCAGTCATGTTTGAAAACAGCATTAGGATTGGTCTGGTCGCATTGGCTTTTCCCAGAAAGACTGGGAGCCTGTGCTTTGCTGTCTCTGATCCGGCAATGCAGCTCGGGTTGGAGACAGCTCTGTGTACATGTGTTTGACCAGCCAAACTCACATGCACACTGACAACAGTGCTGCGCACTACTCCCCCGCAAGGCTCACAGCCTGTCATTGTCTGCCCCACCCCACAAGACTCGTTCATGCCGAAAAATAAAATGATAATAAACCAGTGTTATCGTTTTATTTTTTGAGTTCTGGGGCCGCTGGCAAGAGTGGGCTATGCTCCTCCACCATAGCGGAGGAGGCGCTGCTGGGATCGCATCCACTTGTTGGAGATGCATGCGATCTGTTTGACACTGAAAGCATTCCTTCCAACCATCAAGGGGGAACGGGTGCAGGTTCTCATGGAGAGCATGACCACCATGTGGTATTGTAATAAAAAGGACTGTGTGCGGTTGTGGGTCCTGTCTCAAGAGTCTGCGCCTTTGGAAGTGGATCTCCTGATTTCCCAGCACCTGGCAGGATCTTTAAATGACAAGCCGACGAACTTAGCTAGTGGTACCTAGCAGATCATCAATGACAAACTTGGAGATGGCATGGGGCATATTGCAAAAATAGGAAGAACCCTGGTTCGGTCAATTCACCACCAGAAGAAACGCACAGTACTGAAACTTCTGATGGATACTTCTGCCTGTGGATTCCTCACCTTTTGAATACCCCCTGTGCCAGCATTCCGTGGAAATTCTTTCCTAGCTCTCCCACGACGACAAGGACGTCATAATAGCAAGGCTCCGCTCGTGACTCCGTATGACATCATCGGAGCCATAAGAAGACCTCGTCGGTGTACTGACGTCCGTTCCCTTTTTTACCGCGCCGTCGACGCGTAACGGTTTTTCTAGGGACTCTCCATTTTCTTGGTGATTACTTTGTTTCCTTGAAGATTTCAGATGGCTACTTCTAAGAAGTCCGGATTCAAGCCCTGCAGGGAGTGTGGCGGTCACATGTCGATCACTGATCACCATGATGATTGCCTTCGGGGCTTATCTTCCTATCACGACGTCAAAGGGTGTCGAAGCTGCTTGAAGATGAATCCGAAAGCCCTTAAAGCACGTGAGGCTAAACTCTTTAAGGCCAAAGCCAAAAAGGAGAAGAGGGGTCGAAAGCATGCAAAGTCGTCGTCTCAAAATAAGTTTTCTTATAGGCATACCGCTAGACTTGTTACTACATAATCAAAACCTTTCTTTGCGAAGGGCTGACTTTATATGCCTTTCACGTGTAATCTTTCACAATGGACCAATTGAATTGAATCTCGTATAGATAGACTCGGAGGCTCAGAGGGGTGAAGGGAACCATCATACCTTTTGCAGGATCAGTAAAAAATAGACGTATCGCTTGTACGGCTTCTTCCAAAAGATTTGATAATCCGCACAAAAAATAAGAATCTGTAAGACCTACCCATGGACCTTTCCAGCAATTGAACTGAATCTTTCAATTCACATAGGGAAAAAAGCCTTGAGAAAGTTACGCATAGTAACGAAACCCGTGTCGGCTGTTTTTGGCTGCTCTTCAACTGCCATCACTGGGAAAGCTCTAGGACTAGGACCTTCATTCTGTTTTATGTGATGACTCATAGTACTTAAAGTGATCAATTTTCTAATGCATTGTCCAATACTCAGATCCTGTACTCAATCATAAATTTCATTGACTGTATTTTAACTTTATATACTGTATTGAGAGACAAACTGAAAGAATCTTAATATCAAAGAACAATATACCATTTAAAAGAATATATCAATTTGATGTTCTATTCTCTTGAAATGACATATGTATTGCTCATATCTCCTCATTTGTAAGACAACATATTGAAAAGCATTACAGAATCAGGGTGCTTTCATTTGGCCTTTTGTTCTCAGCGAATTACCATACAAAAAATTGTTTTGTGTTAAATATTAGAGTGCCATGGTATAACTGTCTTTAAACACATGTAACGGCGGGTTTCTTAGGAATACCCGTTGGGCCTACATCCGTGGTAGTGGGATGTTTCTATCACCTTAATTTGGAAGAAACTTTAAATACAACAAGAAACGAAAACTTTAGAATTTGATGTGCGACTGTCAAAACCACCACTACCGCTGTGTGATATTGTATTGGCCGCCTCGGATTTGATCAACGCCGAGGTTTAAACTGAAGGTCCTCCATCGACGCCGATGCCGTCATCACCGGCGCCGCGTCTGGCGCTGCCCACACCGAATCTGAAGCAGCACTCTAGGAGGGATGCGTAGAGGCTGCTTGAAGAGAAGGAATATAGACAGAAACAGGAGGAAGGGGAAATTGTCGAATCAGTGGACGAGTTTGAAGGTTTACAGGAGGCCAGTGTATTGGATACTTCCCCCGAGTATGAACTCTCATCTCTGAAGGCTGGGGTATTACAGGATGCTGCTCCTTATCATGTTGTAATAAGAAAAGCAGCTGAGTTACTTGATCTGCAGTTACCTTCAGGTGAGGTAAAATCTGACATTCTGACTGAGGTTCTAAATACTTCTTCTGAGCCTCTTCTGCCCTTCAATGAGGCCTTACAGAGCCTATTTTAGAAGTCTGGCAAAAACCCTTGACTGCTCCAGCAGTTTCCAGGTCCATTGCAAGAAGGTACAGGCCAGCTCCTGGGGATCCGGCGTTTCTATCTTCACATCCGTCACCTGAAAGCTTGGTGGTCTAGGCTTCTTGCTCAAAACAATCTTCTGGTTCATTCCCTACCATTTCAGGGGATAGGGATTCTAAAAAAAATGGAGCAAGCGGCAAAGAAGGTATTTTCTTCTGCTAGTATGGCATTAAGGTCCACTAATGCTATCTGTTTACTTGGGAGATATATCCATGCTCTTATGGACTCTGTCAAGCAGCTAGCTCCAAAGTTGCTTGAGGATGATCGGAATGATTTCCTGGAGGCTCTTTCTTACTCTCAGGCTCCGGCCCGTCAAGTTATACAATCGGGTCTGGACACTGTTGACTTGACTCTGTGGCTCGTGTAATGGGGTCTTCTGTCGCAACAAGAAGACCAGCTTGGCTGAGGTCATCTGGATTTTCTCCTGATGTTCAGGCAACCCTGCTGGATTTGCCCTTTGATGGTTCAAGACTGTTTGGCACTAAAGCTGACTCGGCCTTACAACGCTTTAAGGATAGCAGAGTAACTGCAAGATCTCTGGGCCTTCAAACGCAGTCAAGAGGATATGGCTACAAGCGGTATCGTGGATTTGGAAGGGCTGCTTCCTTTTGTGGCCGTCAACAACCTCAACAGGGCCAGCAGCAGAATCCTTTGTACAAATCGTACAGGGGTAAAAACAGGGGCCGTCTCAGAGGAGCTCCTCGACATCAGTCCTCCTCCTCCTCATCTTCTCCCCTCACCGTTGGTGCCTCCGGAAAGCAGTTCTAGATCCCCCATCTTAGAACATGTTGGTCCTGTAGGGGGTCGGGTGTCCCACTTTCTACAAGATTGGAAATCGATTACTTCAGACTTGTAAAGAATGGGTACACCCTCTCTTTTTTAGAGTTTCCTCCTCTTTACCCTCCTCGCCAGGGTTGGTGTTCAGAGGACCACTTGTTGCTTTTGCAGCAGGAGGTTCTTACCTTGTTACAGAAAGGTGCGATAGAGGTGGTTCCAGAGCAGGAAAGGGGTCGGGGGGGCTACTCCGGGTATTTCCTGATCCTCAAAAAGGACAGTCGATTGAGGCCAATCTTGGACCTCAGGATTTTGAATCTTTACCTCAGGCAGGAAAAGTTCAAAATGTTGACCTTGGCTTAGGTTCTTCTTGCGCTGCAACAGGAAGACTGGATGGTGTCCATCGATCTGCAGGATGCGTATTTTCATCTTCCCATCCTGAAGTCGCATCGGAAGTATCTCCGGTTCCCGGTGGGATCGCAACACTACCAGTTTGCGGTCCTTCCGTTTGGTCTGACTTCCGCACCTCGGGTCTTTACAAAGGTGTAGGCAGTGGTAGCGGCATATCTCAGAAGGTCGGGGTTCCTGTTTTCCCCTACCTGGACGACTGACCTGGACGACTGGCTGTTGAAAGCAGAGTCTCCGGAGTTGGTGTTGCGCCACTTGCAAGTGACAAAGCAAAACCAAAGGGGATGATGGACAGACTGTTGAACAATGCAAGCACTCACCCCCAGTCAACTGATCTGGGTTTAATCCATCATCATTCTTTAGCTCACTCTGCCACCCCAGTTCAGACATGGCCATATGCAAATCAGTCTGACCCTGTGCCTCATGGAAACAGTCCAGCCCGAACTGTCAAGCCATGTCTTCCCTGGACCGGTTTCTGGCTCATCTGCCGTCATCAGCCAGGTTAGCTTGAATCCAGTGGCAAAGTGAGCAAGGGTCCAACGTCTGGGCATACCCTGCCAACTTAGGGCGAACAAAGCAATACCAAAGGGGACGCAAGCGACAACGCAACTGTTGTTCAACATGGCTTTCTCAATAAATGTACCCAAATCTCGCCTGGTGCCTTCTCAGTGCAACCTGTTCATAGGTGCAATACTGGACACTACTGTGTGTCGGGCATTCGCTCCTCTGCAGAGGATTCTCGACATACAGGAGATGATTCCTTTATTTCACGATGGAGCAGTTGTTCCAGTCCTGAAGGTTCTTCGTCTGCTCGGTCTTTTCACTTCCTGCATTCTGTTGGTCAGTCATGCACACTGGCACATGAGGGCACTCCAGTGGTGCCTCCGTAGGCAGTGGTAACACAACAGATCTCGGGGAGAAGATCAGGATCTCCAGAGACGCTGCAGCGGAGCTGACTTATTGGGGTGTGCAGGGCAACCTGTCTCAGGGAAAGCCTTTTCAGCCTCCTCTGCCGGTGGCCACAATGATTACGGATGCCTCCACTCTAGGGTGGGGCGCACATCTAGGGGATCTGGAGGTCAAAGGTCTTTGGTCTCCAGGGGAAAGGTTGCTTCACATCAACCTTCTGGAATTGCCGGCGATACTTTTAGCACTGAAAGCTTTCCTTCCTTCTCTTCGCGGTCAGTCAGTTCAGGTCCTGATGGACAACACTACCGCGATGTGATACATCAACAAACAGGGAGGTGTAGGGTCGTATCGCCTCTGTCAAGAGGCTCTGCGACTCTGGTCCTGGGCCAGGACCATCAGATTTGTGTGTTTGCAAATCATCTAGCCGGTGTGCTGAATGTTCGTGCGGACAGTCTCAGTCGGCGTTACTCGACCGATCATGAGTGGTGGCTTCATCTGGAGGTGGTCCGTCGCATCTTCAAGATGTGGGGGTTTCCTCGGTTGGACCTATTTGCCACTCACGGAAACGCGCACTGCCTGTTCTGCAGCCTCCATTATCCGATGCAGGGAGCGCTGGGGGACGTGTTTCAATTGGATTGGAGCTCGCAACTCCTTTACGCGTTTCCTCCCATAACCTTGATTCCTCGGGTTCTGAGGAAGATTTGCCAAGACTGGGCCCAAGTCATATTGATCGCCCCGGATTGGCCAAGAAGGGTGTGGTACACAGATCTTCTTCACCTCTCATCGCACCCTCCGCTCCATCTCCTCTCGCAGGGGCAGGTTCTACACCCCCACCTCCAGAGCCTGCACCTTCATGCCTGGAGATTGAACGGGGCAACCTGAGTTCCTTCTCTCTCCCGCCGGATGTGGTCAATATTATTTTATCGTCCAGGCGACACTCCACAAAGTCTATTTATTCCTCCAGTTTTTGTCAAATGGTGTGGGGAGAGGTCCATTGATCCTTTGAAGGCCCACTTGTCAGATGTTCTTCAGTTTTCGATTTTCTTGGCCCAGCAGGGTTGTGCTGTGGCCACTGTTAAGGGCTATTTGTCGGCTTTTCTATGTTTGCCAGACCAGCCATCTTTATTTAAATCCCCCATTGTAATGAGGTTCATTAAGGGACTTACTAATAGGTTTCCTCCCACTCCTTTCATTATGCCTCAGTGGGATTTAAGTCTTGTTCTTACCTTTTAAATGGGTTCTACTTTTGAACCTCTTCATAGTTGCCCGTTGAGGCTTCTGTCTTTTAAGGCGTTTTTTTTGATTGACATTACCTCGGCTAGGAGGGTAAGTGAGCTTCTGGCTCTTAGTTCTAAACCTCCATCTTGACCCTTCATACTGATAGGTTGGTTCTAAGGACCAGGGCTGCTTCCCGTCCTAAGGTGGTTACTCCTTTCCATCTGGGACAGTCAGTTACCTTACCTTCCTTCTATCCTCCCCCTTCCAAGGAGGAGGAGAGGCTTCATCATTTGGACCCTAAGAGAGCTGTCAGCTTTTATTTGAATAGAACAAGAGATCTGAGACTGGACGATCAGCTCTTTGTGGGCTACGTTGGGCGAATGAAAGGCAAAGCTGTGCACAAGCGGACTCTCTCCAGGTGGATCATCTTGTGCATCAAGATTTGCTACGCCTTGGCCAAGAAGAACCCTCCTGAAGGTTTCAGAGCTCATTCTGCCAGAGCTAAGTCATCTTCTTCTGCTTTGGCTAGAGGTGTTCCTGTTATTGATATTTGTAAAGCAGCAACTTGGGCCTCCCTCCATACTTTTGCAAAGCATTACTGCTTGGATGCAGAGGTTAGGAGGGATGGCCATTTTGCTCGTTCTGTTTTGCAAGATTTTTTGGTCTAGTCAGGTGGACAACCTCCTCCGGGAGAGGTATGGCTTGGGGATTCTATTCAAAAGGTGAGGAATCCACAGGCAGAAGTATCGATCAGAAGAACAAGTTACTTATCTTCGGTAACGCTTTTTCTGGTGGATACAGTATCTGCCTGTGAATTCCTCACTGTCCCACCGTCCTCCCCGTTGTCCACCTGTTTCTACCAAAAAATGCTTTAACTGTTTGACATGAATGTTTTTAATATGTCTTTTTCATGCTTATGTTTTAATAATGGGAAATGATTGGTCTGTTGCCCTTTTTCCATGCTTTTATTAGCTATGCATTTGTGTGTATATATATATATATATATATTTAGTATACTGTGTATACATGTGAAAATGTGTCAGTCGCCCGTTTGCCTTGGTGGCATGGAAAAAATGGGTGGAACTGACGTCAGCATGCCGACAAGGTCTTCTTATGGCTCCGATGACATCATATGGAGTCGCAAGCGGAGCCGTGCTATTATGACGTCCTCATCGACGTGGGAGAGCTAGGAAAGAATTTCTGTGGAATGCTGGCGCACGGGGTGTTCAAAAGGTCAGGAATCCACAGGCAGAGATTGTATCCACCAGAAAAAGCGTTACCGAAGGTAAGTAACTTGTTCTTTTGCACATTTGACTTCCCAAGGCAAACTGCGTTCCGTGATGCCTTCCAACTGAATTGGTGATTGGGACGTGTACCCCTTTCAACCCCCTCCCACTCCTGTTCGGAGTGCTGAGAAAATCCGGGAAGACCATGCCCAAGTCATTGTTGTGGCTTCAGACTGGGCAAAGAGATTGTGGTATGCAGAACTTTTAGCCATGAGCATATGTCCTCTGATTCGGCTGCCTCTATGGGAGGTCTTCTATTCACAGCTACAAAGTCAAGTTATGCTCCCAAGCCTGCACAACCTACACCTCCATGTATTGAGACTGAGCGGCAACAGTTGACAACGTTTGACCTTCCACCCAAAGTGATTTGTGCCATCCTAGCAGCCAGGCATTTTTCTACCAAATTTGTTTACTCAGGACTCTAGGAGAGATTTGGTGTCTTGTGCTTCTAATATATACAACCTCTGAATGCAAAGTTATCAGATTTGGTTCAGTTTTGACCATCCAGCGTTTACCGGATCAGCCATCCCTCTTCACATCAAATGTTGTGATGCGTTTTCTGAAGAAGCTGACCTATGTGTAATGCCAACATCTTTTGTGATGCTCCAGTGAGATATTTGGTGCTCACATATCTAATTTGCACTCTGTTTGAACCTAGGCACAGTTGTCACTTATGCTTTTTGACCATCAAGACAGTGTTCCTTATCATAATAACCTATGCCAGACAAGTACGTGAACTGCAAGCTCTGAATGTCTTAGAACCATACACTTCCTTTCCCTCTTTTATCCAGAAGACCAGTCTCTTGCACAAAAGCAGCATTCCTACTGAACGTAGTCTCGCACCGCCATGCAGGGCAACCAATCACCTTGCCTGCTTTCTATGCTCCACCTTACCCCACTAAGGAGAAGGAACAGCGTCACTGACTTGAGCCCTAGGGGGCTCTTTTTACATCAATCGAACCATAGACTACTGACAGGATGACCAGCTTTTCATCAGTTTCTCTGGAGCTCAAAAAGGCAAAGCGGAGCAAAAGAGAACCATCTCCCAATGGTGCTTGTAGGAAAGTGCCCTTTTTTGCATGGTTACCCCACACTTTTTGCCTGACATCTGATGCACTTTGACTTGATGTGCCTTGGGGTCCCTGCCATTCAGGTTCCCAGGGCCTGTGTTCTTTCCCAAAACTGTACCTCCGTACCCACAATTGGCAGATGTCTGACCACAGGTAAGCCCCTTGTAGAAGGTACCATGGGTACCAAGGGCACTGTGACTAGGGAAGACCCCTAAAGACTGCAGCCCCTATTGTGCCACCCTTAGGGACACTGCACCCTAACATCCACACACTTCCATTGCAGGCTGCGTGTTTCGGTGCAGAGAAAAGTGAAGAGTCGACATGGCACACACCCCTGTGTGCCTTGCCTACAACCCACTGCCTGAGGCCTAGGTAAGTCACCCCTCTAGTAGGATGCACTAGCCTTCAGGGGAGGATACGGTTGCATGAGCCTCTGCCCTTATAGTGTCTAAGTCCATTCTTAGACATTGTAAGCCCAGTAAAGCCATAAAGAGTATATGGTCTGGGAGTCGGTCATTACGAACAGCTCCATAATGGCTTTTCTCAAACCTGGGAAGTTTGGTTGCAAACTGTTCGGCACATTAGACCCACACTGGTGCCAGTGTGGGATTTAATGTAAAATGCACTCAAGAGGGCATCTTAGAGATGCCCCTGAAAAACGACCAGCCCTGGTGTGTCCATAAATGGCTGCCCGCCATTTGCCACCACCAGACAGGTTTCTGGACAGCAGGGCAGAGAGAGGGCCTCCGCTCTGTAGGTTCAGAAACAAAGCCCATCCTGGGCAGAGGTGTCATCCCTCCTCCCCCAGGATGGGCTGGGTCATCGATGGGGAAGCTTCAAAGGTCTGCTGCCTTTGTAAGCTGTCCCTGCCATTTGCTACCCCCAGCAACTGACTCCCACTGTTCTGACCGCCCACTTTGGGTGGGAGAATCGGTGGGAAAACCAAGTTAGGAGAGGTGTGCCCACCTTTGCCAACCCCATTCCTCAGGTGGGGGAGGCGAGCTGAAGCATACATCTCAGTCCCCTCCATCTTGAAGATGAGGGGACCCAGCCAATTAGGGACAGGCTCATGCCCCTCTCCCACTGGAGGGTGGCATAATAGGGGGTGTACCCATCACAAGGAAGGGACCCATTGGTCCTGACCTGCACACCCCTGTAAATGTGTTTGGGGGCAACCCTGAACCTTGCCTCATCAGATTCTAGGAAGAAAGGAGGAGGACAGAAGACCTGTGCTGACCCAGGAAGAGGAGGACACCTACTGCTTTGGCCCCAGCCCTACCGGCCTGTCCCCACTCTGACCTACCTGCAGCAGAAACCCCTGTGTGTGTCCAGCGGCCACCCAGAACCTGGAGGGCTTGTCTTGCATTCATGTCAAAGACTCTGTCTCCCGTGAGCACTGGATTTGCTGAACAAAGACTTCATACCCAGAAACCAGATCAGGCAGCTCTGCGGTTTTGCACCGGACGCCCATGGCCCGAATTTGAGTGGCCCAACACCTTGAGGAGGTCACCCCTGCGATCCTGACTTGAGATCTGGCGATCCCGACCTACCTTGAGCTTCAAGCTGACGCCTGCAGCCTCAACCTGGAGGGTCCCACACGACTGCGAACTGAGCTGGTAAGAAGAGTTGACGCCAAAAGACACTCCTGCACCTGACGCCACAAGGCCTTGAATGACCCAAACAATGGATTCCAGGCATCCCCCAAAAGCCCAACGTACCTCTCCTGGTGGTGGTCGCCTTCATGAAACCTCCTTGCCTGAGCCCGCAGAAGCGAAGATCTGCATTGCAAACCACAGGGTCCTCGAGGTCTTTGTGGCACTCTGCTTCCGGCCATCTCTGTGCCGCTGGTGGTTCAGCACCTGTGCTGATTATTGGCCCCTGCAGTGCAGATCTTAGCCCCAGGAGCTTTGCTCCCACACCTGAGTGGCCTGCTCGTAAGCAGCCCCTGACCGAAGCGCCCCCCTCCCCCCCAAGCAGCTTTGGCTATCATTGGGTCGCTGCACTCTGCACCCGGCTGCCCTAGTGCCGCTGGTGGTGCAATTTGAGTGCCTAACTGAACCCTGGGGAACCTTGGTTCTAACCCCTAAAAACTATTCCTGCAGGTCGTTTACTTACTATGTGCAGCTGAAGTTGGCCTCTGCCTAGCCGCCGTTAGCAGGTAACCCATCTGTGATTAGCTTTCAGCTATACATAGCGAGGCTTGGGCCCTAGGAACTGGTCCCTAGCCAGAACCTGCACTTATCCCTCTGCCAGCAGCCAAACCCCACTGGCTCTTTTTTTTGTTTATTTTTAGGATTCATGGATTCTATACTTCATCATCAGCTTGTGGACATATGTTTGACCTCCCATGAGTTTCTCAAAACTTTTGTTTATGTTCAGAACCCTTGACAGGACCAGCATTGGCCCAAGAAGCTATGTTAAACGGGGGGATGGTTGTTTATTTGCTAGGAGCTTTGGTTAATCAGCATCACAGTTACCATGTGAAACCTAGGGCTAGCATTCCACATTTAATGAAGATCAGTCAAAGCTAATGAGACTGTGTGTTTGTAGCCACATATACATATATTACACAGTAGCATTCACCACTGTGTAGTTATGATACAGCCACACTTTCCGTTGAAAAGGCTTTTTTTCTATACCGTTTGATATTGTGGATGGATTTTCATACAATTTGGCATTCGCTTGACAAAATCCGAAACGCCATGTTTCATGAAGCTCCGTGCAGGGATGGAAAAACGTTAAAGGGGGTAAAAAAATGGATTTTCACATTTTAGCTTCACTACGACATTTTAATTGTCTACAGCCAGAGCTGCTCAAGGGATTTACACCAAATTTGGCATGAAAGTAGAGCTTTACTCAAAGTGTGCTTTCACTGGTTTAGTGTAAATCTGTTGAGTAGTTTTAGAGATATTAGAGATTATTGCACTAGCATTCACTTTTGTATAGCTCTGCCATTTATAATCGGGATTTTAAATTAGTGACTTTAATTTTTTTAAACACGATTGCCTGGAAAAGTTCTGAAATATTTCTTTTGCGCAATCTTGAAACTTGCAAGTCTGAATCGACTTGTGAGTTTCATGATGTGGAAAACAACATTTTAGACCCATAGGGATGGCACACTGTCTGTGGTGTCTGGCCCAATAGGAGTGCAGAAGGGAACCCAGAGGTGTGGAAAACGAATCCAGGTAAAAAACACAGAATAAAGTGCATGACTTGCAAGTCAAAATGAGATAACGAATATGCGAGTGGCTGTCTTAAGTAGTAGATTTGTCTTCAATTGTGTGAAAAATTAAAAGCCCCATATGACCAGTGAGTATCACAAAGGGTTAAACATAAAAAAGACTCTAAGGCAGAGAGATAGGAATGCAAGCAGTAGAGTTGCCCACCTATAACGATTGACTGCAGCTATGCCCAGCTAAAGGCAGTGTGCTGCGAGATTGGGCTGTGCCCAGCCATTTCTAGTTAAGCAGTGCACACAAAACACACTATAACTCTCGCCGCTTGCTAGGTTGTTCTCTTGATAGTTCTTTTATGCACCGTTTGCATAGTGGTGGTTTCTGTGTTGCAAGAGTTATGGCATGTGTAATGTTTTTGGTAATTATAAGTGATGAATTTTGTGCCTGAACCATAACTCCATTTGTAATTGTTTTCCAGTAATTTAATTATATATATATATATATATATATATATATATATATGCGCAGGAGAGGCTGCTGATTGCACTGACTGATGTTTCTTTCCATACCACTCATTAAAGGCTGGTAACCTTCTCTTTGATTTCGTGTGCGGCTTATTGGGCTACCAGTGTCGGAATATATACATATATATATATATATATTTGATTGGAACTGCGCCACGGCTAGTCAAAAAAGTCCATAGCCGATTGTCCATGGATTTTGAAGAATCATAGTTCCATTGAAAGAAATGGCTGCAAATACAAGAAATATAGTGTTGTCTTCTTTATTCAGTTCATAAAACAAACCATCCGCCAATGTGTTATGTCCTTTTTAACACAGGACTTCTCCAGGGCTGTAAGTTAAAAAGATATATAAAGAGACATTTACAAAAAACACACTCTACATGACCGACAACACTTATATTTACACAACAATTATATTTTATAAACATAACATTAAAACAATCATACAGTGTTGTATATCCATCCTAGTGCATCAAAGAACTCCATTAAACACCATACCCAAGGTGACATACGTGAAAAGCTGCATTGACAATTCGTACACAATGATAGATAGTGTTGATCTACATAAGTAAAAAAGAGATAAGCAGAAAAAAGGAGAAGGAAGATGAAAAGATCAAAGTCTGATATTAAAAGACAGCTGGAACTGTATTAAGGGAAGTGAGATAACAGAAAAGACGGTATACGATGAGGCGCCCACAGGCCTCACATGCCTGTGATAATGCCCCTCATGGTAAGAAATTGAAACTGATGAGACCATTACATATACATGGTCAAAAACATAAAAAAGGACAAAATTAATAGGCAGTGATGCATACATGCCGAGAGCACCTGGCATTTTAACAATGGCAGTGATCCTATGAAGTCTAAGAATGTGATCCCAAGAACAATGCAACCAGCCTTTTCTGTATGTAAATCCAAAAACACAAATAATGCAAATAAACATTAATGCAACATGCATTGTGCTGATAGATAAATATTTATTTATTTATTTATCTATCAGCCCGGTCATGGGTTTTCTGAAGGCTAGGGGGGGCAGATCTTTGTTGACGTGGTAGCAGTCAATCAGATCAAATTTTAATTTGATACTTTGTATTTCCTGAGTAGGTATATGTAGCAGTGAATATGGAAAAAATTGCATCTAGGAATACACAGAAAAAATGTGAAAGCGCACTTTGAAACATCCCTCCAGCAACAGCAATCACACCCTGATAACTGCCAGAGGCCAATAGGTGTAACAAGCACAACACCTGAACATGAGCGGGGATTGAATTGCTGTGCAGCACACTGTTTTCCAGGGGAGGCTATAAATGGGCAATACTCACCAATACAACCTTGCAACTTAGTCTGTATTTGTCAAAACATTCTTCCACTGTTTATTGAAAAATGGTCAGCCTGACTCTGAAAATCCTCTCGACTACGCCTCCTCCTCTGCTGAGCAGCCAGTATTAGTATCCTCCTTGAAATCACATACAGAGCACCCGATATGGAAACCCCTGATGCATTGTGGGCCAGCTTTTATAGTTTGCACACATTTACCACATGGCTTGAACTGGTATTAGATTGCATGTGCAAACTGGCCTTTTTTGCTCCTAGTCGCTTATTGCAACAGCCTTCAACACACCGTTTGAGAGTCACAATTAAGGATTCTATATTTTGCGATTTGCTATTTTGGTTTGCAAAAACTACCGAATCGCAAAACTGTTGCATCGCTAAAATTACATTGCAGAAGGCTTTCGTACATCGCATAATGCCACTTTTTAAGTCACAAACCAATTTGCGACCGATTTGTAAGTTGCTATATCATTGTACATCTAGCTCATAGACTTGAAGACTGATTAACATCCAGTGCCTTTGGAAGAGAAGTCTCAGTTGTGGCCAGTTGCCTAATATAGGTTTGAAAAGAGTTGGTCTATCCCATTGTATTTGTGAGTAAAAGTTCAAACCGACCTCCAAATGGGTTAGTCTCACTCACAATAAGTCTTGATATCTCTGATATTATATTTGTTACCTCGTTAATGCCCTACAGTAGTTGAAATCTATAAACTGAGCACGCATATCACTGTGCCCCATGGCCTGCAATGCATAATACTCTGAAAGTTCTATGATGTGTGGAATGCAAGGGACCCACAGTTACGCAATGAGCTAGAAAAACTGACTAGGGAAGATGTGGTGCTCCTGGCGTTTCGGGTATGTAACTTCATACTTCCCTGGAACAGTTTTTTCTGTTTGACCATGCTCTGCTTCCTTCATACACATTCCTCATTTGTTGAATGCTTACATGCTGTTTGTTTGTAACTGCATGAAGATGAAGTGTCAGGCAGGAGGTAGAGCCTAGCTATGAATGATAACTCTGCTACTAGGATACGAACAAGAACCTGTGGACCCAAACCATCAGTAGTCAATACTAACGGCATTTGTTTTTTCCTGAGTTTTATATAGCGCAAACTCGACCCAAAAGTATCTGGTATCGGAGCGCTTTACATGAGCACTATTTGCTTCCAGACGGACACATTATTTATTATTTTTTTGTTCGGCTCAGGGAGATTAAGTGATTTGCCCAGAATCACAGGATATTCAGCGTCGTTGCTGAGACTCGAACCCGGTTCCCCAGATTCGAGGTCGACTGCCCTAACTGTTAGGCCTCTCCCCATTACCCTCTAAACTATTTTTTGTAACTTTGCCTTCAGACGTCAACCGTGGTCGTCGTTTGTTTTGCATGTCATGTAGCAGCCAAACCGCACCCATAAAATACATTACCCATCCTACGTAAGAAATGATTTTTGGTGTACCTCTGGTTGCCCCCAATTCTATGTTGGGACCGGAGACTCTGATTATGCTTCTCATTCTATGCTTTATTTTTTCTATACTTTATTTTTTCAGCAGCCAATCAAAAATTAAAACTTAAAACAATACATTTCCCATGAGTAACCACAGTCACTTGCACCAATCATAGAGCCCACAACCCAATATAACTCCTAAAATGCCATTGTGTGTCCTCTTTCTTCGCTGCTTCGCAGCCAGTTAAATATGCTTTCCCTTTACCTAAATTGTATTGGGTTTGATTAAAGCTGTTTTTATATGACACTGCATAGCGAGCGAGCTCCCGTATTTGAGTCTGGTTTAATCTATTGTTGTTAGATTTTACACTGTTTCTTACGCCTGTTACGTTTTCAAATATCAGTATGTATTCGCTGCGATAGTTTCCTTGTTACGTCAGTGTGAACTACTCATTTTCAGTTTTTTTTGTCCCCAGGGGAGTGCTACTGCTTCCCGACTGCGCGGCATTGCTGCACGCATCCATTTAGTGGAGCGGGAACGAGGATGTGCGGGACGAAGCGGCCACCGTCCTCTGTCTATTTCGCACAGGTATACCTGCACATTTTTTTTACCCCAAGTGGCCAGCTCAGTGCAGAGTGGCTGATTGAACGCGTACAAGCGCAATAAACCTTGCCAGTGCTGATGATGCCGTGAAGCTACCCGGCGACTGCCTGTTTGTATTTAATCAACGAGGCTGAAATATTTTACAGGGCTTTTCGACCTAGAGTGCTGCAGGCTGCTCCCTCTATATCCTAAGTTTGTTACTGCCTGCCTGGGGTCCAGTGATTAATTGTGTGCACTCCCCCTTGAGTCTCTTCTTTAAGAAGCCATATATACTTTTCCTGAATTGCACAGTGTGCTTTGCAGTCCTAAAAATGTATGATCCTTTTGAAGGAGAGATGGATCAATACTATGATAAGCCTCAAGAGTCCTTAGAATAAGACTTGGTGGAATCATTGGTTGCTGGTGTACATCAGCCAGATAATAAAGCTTTAGTTAGGGATCTGGGCCCTATAATCCAGCATCTCCCTGGCTATTCTAGCCAGCAAGGTTGGGTTACCCCTCCCTCGGTCACCGGGGATGAATCTTCTTTCGACAAGCCAACCAACACCAAAAGAAAGTCCCCCAAAGGTCACTTTTGGAAAGCTTGCATACTCTCTCTGTGGCTATCACGCACATACTGCTGCGCCTGATAAGGCCTATTCCCCCTCACAGTTTTGTGGGCATACGGTTCCTCTGATTCAGATAGCTTTGGGCATGTTGATGAGCCTGGCACCAGCAAACATGAGTGCAAAACCCACCACGAGGAGTCCACAAAACATCCAAAAGTACTGGATCTCGAGCTGACCAGATTAGTCTTCCGTGCTCCACCTACTAGCTTTCCCCACAGGAAGTGGTGGACTATGTTCAATCCCATATTCGCCAGGGTTTAGACAAAGACGTCAGTGCTTGGCTTCGGTTGGAATACTCCAGACCATACGTCTCAGGCCCTATCACAAAGATCATGGAGTTGGCTTTCCAGGCCAAGGATTCTGCAACCCCCATCGATCCAGATGTCTTGGTGGGATGGGCCCTAACGGCAGTGTGCCAACTTGGCAACGCAAACTGGGCTATCTCCACTGAGCTCAGACGCTCAAACCTTATCAAAACTGACCCTAAGCTGAATGAGTTGGCTTCTTCCGAGGCAGGTCCGGTGGCGCAAGGTCTCCTGTTTGAAACCCCGTTCCTAAAGGAACCCTCCAAAATTTTTGCCACATACAGGTCTCTTGACAAGGTCCAGGGGTCCCTAAAGAAAGGGTTTTGCCAACTGCTTTTTGGCAGGGATGGACGTTTTAGGGGGCGGGTGTTTGGCCGAGGTTATCACCAAGCCACATAGCGAGGCTATTATCAACGCGACAGAGGGGGTTGTCAAGACTCCTCATATACCTCCACCTTCAATCCCTCCCAAGATCAGGTGACAGAAATCTCTACAGAGGAGTGCAAAGAGCCTCCCAAGAATCTGGAGATGCAGGTGAGAATTATTCCTCTCTCAGAATTCAATTGGGGGGCCAGAATTGGTTTATTCTTGTACAATTGGCAAACGTTAACCTGAGACGCAAGGGTACTCGATTCAGTACAGGGGTTCAGGTTGGCGTTTATGACACTCCCTTCCAAGTATCACAAGTCAACATGATGTATTTTTCCAAACAAGAGAAAGATTTAATTTCCTCAGCGATTCAGACTCTCCTAGAGAAAGGAGAAGAAAAGGGGCGGATCGCACCTGGTGTTGAATCCAAAGAACTTCAATGCTTGGTTAGTTTGCCGGCATTTCAAGATGGAGAGCAATAGTCTTTTACAAGACATCCTTCAGGAAGGAGATTAGATGGTTCATCTCGATTTAAAAGACGCTTATTTAACGGTCCCGATTTTTGCCCTTCATTGTCGCTTTCTTCAGTTTCTGTGGCTGGGCCAGTGTTACGAATTCAAGGTCCTTCTCTTTGGCCTCGCTTTCACTCCGTGGTGCTTCAAAAAGCTAATGATGCCTGTGGTAGAGTCTCTTAGAGTGAGGAGGGTGCGCTTGATCGTCTATCTGGACGACATAATTATTATGGCCCGGAGCCCTCAAACTGTCTTGTCTCACTTACTGCGGATGATTGTCCTTCTTCAAGATCTAGGTTTCATTATCAATGTCCAGTAGTCAATCCTTATTCCATCTCAATGCCTGGAATTCCTGGGTTTTCAGGTAGATTCACTCTTAATACAGCTAGTACTGCCCCCTCAAAAGGTCTGCAATATAAAGAATGAGTTGAGGTCTGCATTGTGCCAACAGTCAATATCCTTGAGGTCGATAGCTTGGATTGTGGGTCTTCTAGCTACTTCAATTCAGGCCATCTATCCACTTTCTGGCCCTTTAGCTGCTCAAGACCCAACACCTACACAAAGGTCTTCGTAACTCAGAGTACATGAGTCTATTGGCGGAGGCCAAGACAGAAATGTCATGGTGGCTAGATCAAATGGAAGCCTGGAATGGCAAAGCGATCTTTGGCTCGTCTCCGGAGATGATTATAAAATTGGACGCCTGCTGGTGGGCGTGATGATGCGCAATATCCACATATTGGTCCACATCATAACTTTCTCTTCATATCAATTGCTTGGAACTCGTGGCAGGGTCTTTTGCAATCTGGAGCTTCTCCCCAGACAGAACAGATTGTTCCATCCTTCTGCGGCTGGACAATGTCTTAGTGGTTGGACAAATTGGGCGGGACCAAATCTCATCTGCTTGTGGAGATAGCCAAGGATTTTTTGCACTTTTGCCTTCAACGTCGCTTGTCGATGGTGGCAGAATATCTCTCAGGCCAGCGCAATGTTGTGGTGGATGGGCACTCTGTCACATATGGGATTTTAGCAACTTTAGACATCACATGAAGATCTTTTACGTGCTTCAGTTCCGTTGGGGCCCTTGCGTGGTTGACTTGTTTGCCTCTCGCTTCAACCAGCTACTTCCGACCTTTTTCAGTTGGCGCTCAGATCGGTGAGTGCAGGCCACAGATGCCTTCCTATTGGACAGGTCTCTCTCCCTTGGTTACGCTCCCTCCCCTCCTTTTATGATGATTGGCAGGATTCTTTCGCAGATGAGGTGTCAGAGAGAGGTTTTAGTGACTCCATTTTGGAAAGCCCAAGCATGGTTTCTGGTTCTCCTCGGCTTGGCGTGTGCTTGCCCTATCTTGATTCTATTTGGATGTAACCTGTTGCTCGATCCATTAGGACGGCCACATCCACTGATCCTCTCAGGTCACCTCTCGCTGTTGGCATGGAAGGTTTTGGAGAGAGACGGAGTCTACCAGGCATTTCGCAGGTGTAGGAAGCTGGTTTTCTGTTGCAGTAACCCCCCACTTTTTGCCAGACTACCGATGCACTTTGACTTGATGTGCCCTAGGTCCTTGCCAATCTGGTTCCCAGGGCCTGTGTTCTTACCAAAACTGTACCTTGTACCCCCAATTGGCACCTCTCTGGCCACATGTCAATCCCTTTTAAAAGGTACCATGGGTACCAAGGGCACTGTGGCCAGGGAAGGCCTCTAAGGGCTGCAGCACTTATTGTGCCACCCTTAGAGACACTGTAAATTTACAAACGCACACTGCCGTTGAAGGCTGCGTGTTTTGGTGCAGAACAAAGTGAAAAGTCAACATTGCACACATCCCTGTATGCCATGCCTACAACCCACTGCCCTGGTATAGGTCAGTCACCTCTCTAGCTGGGTGCACTATACCAGTGGTGAGGGTACAGGTGCATGAGCCCTGTACCCCTACAGTGTCTAAACCAATTATTAGACATTGTAAGTGCAGTAATGCCATTAAGGGTATATGGTGCTGGGAGTTTGTCATTACGAACTCCACAGCACCATAATGGCTTTACTGAAAACCAGGAAGTTTGGTATCAAACTTCTCAGCACATTAAACCCACACTGATGCCAGTGTGTGATTTAATGAAAAATGCACTCAGAGAGCATCTTAGAGATTCCCCTTGAAAAACGACCAGCCTCTGGTAGGTTCCCTAACTGGTACACACCAGCCTGCCACCACAAGACATGTTTCTGGACACCTGGGGTGGGAGCCTTTGCTTCCTGAGCCCAGAAACAAAGCCTTTCCTGGGAGGAGGTAGTCACACCTCCCCCAGGCCAGGAAGAGCCATCTGTGGCAGGATAGCGTCAGAGGCCTTGCGGCCTTTGTAATGTGACCCCAGCCTCTCCTGCTATCAGGAGCAGGCCCCCATCCTGTCTCTCCTCCTTTTCGGTGGGAAGACAGGTGAGAAAGGGGGGGGCGTGGCTAGCAGCCGGCGAGGATGGTCGCAGCCTAGTGAGGCTCCCGATCCCCCCCGCCCGATTCTCCGGTAAAAACATCCTGTAACCACCTGGGCACCCCGTGAAAAACCGGGGGGGGTCCCAGTAGACACCTTGGGCTCTGCTCCGGTCTGGGCTGAGCCTCGGAGATCGCGCCGATTACGGAGGAGAGTGCCGCGGCAGCGCTGGAGCTCTGGCAGCCAAGATGGCGGCTGCCCCGGATCTGGGGAGACGGGACCCACGGAGGCGCTGAGGAGCTGTGGACGAGGGGTCACCCTGCACCGGAGTGTCCGGACCTTGCTGCGGTGCGGATCTCCGGGCTGCCGGAGTGACCGGACCGGCGCTCGAGTCCTCCGGGACGTGGCTCCTCCCCCCCCCCCTCCCCGGCTGAGTCAAAGACTGGTGGCCCTGAACTGAGGGGCACCGCGGGCTCTGGAGACCGGAGCGTGGCCTGCCCGTCCCCTGCTGGGGAACGGATACTTGAAATGAGGGACTTCGACGCCCTACCGCACGGAGGCGCTCCTGGCGACGGACCGTGGCCGGTCGGGAGAGACTGGTGAGGCGGCCATTTTCTACTCCTTCTCTCCCCCGAGGGAGACGCTACATCACCCAGCGCCCCTGCTCTGGGGACTGGGGCGGCCGCGCGCTCCCAGGGATCGCTGGGGCCTCGGAGACTCTTCTGTGCTGACGGCGGGGTGCCTCCTGCTGTGCCGAGCCCTGCCTGGCGGATTGGGGGCGGAGCGGCCAGCGGACCGTTCCCGCAGGCCATAGAATACTGCGGATTGGACAAGACCCCGTGCTCTGCCCCCGGACACCACACGCGGCGCCACGCATACCGCACATGCGACTGCAGACCTCCCCTGATCCCCGTGTGGGGCCACCTGAAAAGCTGATTGCAGCGGGGCCTTGAGACTGCGCTGGACCCCATCAAAGGAACGCGGCTCGAAATGGGGCGCCGCGGCGGACTGCGGAGCAGCTACGCGTGAGCGGCGGACCGAACGGGGAGGCGGTTCTGGGACCTGAACTGCAGTGAGGGCGAGGTGCTGTAGCCGAGAGACCAGTGGTTGGCCGACCCCACCGGGAGGCGCACACTCAGCGGACTACTTTAGCAGCGGAAGGGGCATATCGCCCGCCTCGGGACTCTGGGGGCAGCTGGACCGCGCATAGCGCCTCAACATGGGAAAACCGAGAGGGGGAAGGGGTGACGGAGGCCCCTCCTCGGAGGCGCCTGCGGGAGCCCCACAAAGCCCAACGGACCTGCAACAGATGCAAGATCGCATCCTGGAGGCCATCGCGACCACGAAGGACGCGCTACACCAAGACATAGCGCAGGTGGCAACGGGGCTGGGTCTCCTGCGGGCTGATCATGGCAAGCTAACGGACAAGGTCAAGATTGCGGAGTCCACTCTGAAAGACCTCATACCGGTGCAAAAATCTGTCGAGGGCCGGCTAACGGAGGCGCTGGATCGAATACACGCAATGGAAACTAGGGCTGAGGATGCTGAAAACCGCAGCAGGCGCAAAAACGTGCGCCTGGTAGGCCTGCCGGAAAAAATAGAGTGCTCCGACATGGTGGGCTACCTGGACGGTTGGCTGCGAACGGTCGTGGCCCCGGAGGGCCTATCGCCCTTCTTCACGTTGGAACGCGCGCACCGGGTACCTGTCAGACCCCCTAGACCAGGCCAACCGCCTCGTCCCGTGATCATTAAACTCCTGCACTACAAGGACAGAGACTGGTTGTTGCAGAGGGCCAGAGATGCAGGTCCCTTCCAGGTGGAAAATAGCAAGGTCACGCTATTCCCGGACTACACATTCGAGACCCAAAAGCTGCGCGCCTCTTTCCTGCCCCTCAAAAAGGAGCTCCGCTCTGTGGGCCTCCAATATTCGCTACTCTTCCCGGCCAGGCTCAGGGTGGTAGCAGATGGTAACACGCTGTTCTTCCTCACGGCGGCGGAGGCATGGACCTGGTGGGACACCTACAGGGTGGACGCGGCCGGGACCAGGGCCGGAGGGACTGAGGGCCACCAACAGCAGCGACCGGCGAGGAGATCACAGAGGATCCGTGGGTGCAAGTGAGGGACCAGAAGATCGACTGACTCCCAGACGGAGGACGGCAGAAAGGCTGCATTGCAGGCGGTGATGGACTTATCGGGTGCGGCATCGGTCCCGTCGGAACGGGCCTCCGGCTCGGAGGACCGGGGCACGGACTCGGAGTCGGGACACTCGGACTCTAGCAGCACGAAAAGCCCGGTGGTCACGCCACAGACATCGGAAGAGATAATCGAGGGCTGAGAGTCGAACAAGTGTCTCCTGATGTGCAACGGCGGCCGGGGCTCGCCATTACAGTCACCTGAGCAGGATACAGTAAGATCGGACTTTAGTGTGCTTCATGAGTATTGTGGGGCGGGGGGGATGAGTCGATGGCTGGGATCTTGTGACTAGTCAACGCCCTACATGGCCCATAAGGCCTCCGTAGTGTAGACTGCGGATTAGCGGGTTTGTAAGAGCGTGGTTGCTCGAGCACAGTTTGGATGGGAACAGCTTTTGCGAAGTTAGGTCCTGTTCTGGGGGGGGGAGGGGCCTGGAGTAGTTGGGGGGGCTCAAGGCGAAATTCAGGGGGGGGGATAGGGGTAGTGTTGAGGGGGGGAGGGAATAGTGCCACCATATGCGCCTGGGGATGGTTTGCCTGTGTTAAATGCTGTGCAATGTGGGACAATGGCTAATGCGGGGTCGATAAAATGTGTGACTTGGAATGTGAGGGGGCTCCACTCCATGGCAAGACGGCACAAGGTGCATGCTTACTTGGTCCGTAGGGGGGTGCAGATAGCGTTTCTGCAGGAAACCCACCTCACGAAGGAGGAGGGCATAGCCCTGCAGCGTAGATGGAGGGGTCAACTGTTCTATACCACGTACTCTGCCTTTGCTAGAGGGGTATTAATATGGATACGGGCGGGCACTCCTTTTCAGGTAACCAGACACATAGCGGACCCGGAGGGACGGTACGTAGCGGTGGAGGGAAAACTCAGGGGCAAGCGCATAGCTCTAGGAAGCATCTATGCGCCTAATGTGGACCAGGCGACTTACTTTGCGCGACTCTCTGGTGTGCTGGCTGGCTACCTGGCGGGCCCAGTGCTCTTAGGGGGCGACTTCAATTCCATAGCAGATATTACACTAGATAGATCACACCCGCCGCTGCCCGCGTCCCCGGTGCACCGACTGGCGCAAACTAGATCGGATTGGCAGGACAAATGGGCTCTGACTGATGCTTGGCGCGCTCAGCACCCAGTGGAGCGGGACTACTCGTTCTACTCCGGCCTCCATGACCTTCATGTCCGATTGGATGCCTTCCTGTGCTCTTCATTAGTCCTCCCTGCGGTGGCCAAGACGGAATATCTGGCGCGCACCATTTCCGACCATAATCCCCTGTTACTAACGCTAGGCTGGATGAACGAAGTTTCACAGATCCCGACATGGCGACTGAGGCCGGACACATTAGATGACTCACCGTTCCGGGCGTCGCTCGGCGAAAGGATTGGGCACTATTTTGTAGTGAATGACGGCACGGCGACCTCTAGGGCGGCGGAATGGGATGCCTTTAAGATAGTGGTGAGGGGCCATTGCATAGGGAAGTATGCGGGGATACGTAAGACCCTGCTGGACGACTTAGACAGAGCCGAACGCGCGCTGAGAGAGGCCGAAGTGGCGCGCCCCAACCGACCCGAGCTGCAGGATAGGCTCTGCGAGGCGGTTGCGGTGGAGGTGGAGCGTCTTCGCAGCTTCGATTACAAAACGTACCTGACTAAAACGCACGCCGAGGGGGATAAGGCTGGGACACTGCTGGCCTGGCTAGCGAACCCTACTCGAAACAGTCTGCCCATCTTGGCTTTAAGGGACAGGGAGGGCCGTATAGGCACCACGCAACCGGCCATTTTGGACGGTTTTCGGTCCTATTATGTGCGTTTGTACAAGAGTGCACTACCGGCACAGGGTGAAGAGGTAGAGGCGTACCTGGATGAGCTGCACCTACCACGGTTGGAACAGGAGCACGCAGATGCCCTGGGTGGCCAAATAGAACTAGCGGAAATTAAGGGAGCCGTAAAGCAGATGGCCCGCAATAAAACCCCGGGCCTCGACGTCCTGCCCATAGAGTTTTACGGCCGATACCTGGAGCAACTGGCTCCCCGGCTCCAAATTGTCTACAATGAGGCCAGGAACAGAGGACGGCTCCCGCGCTCCATGCGCGAGGCCATAATGATTCCCCTTCTAAAGCCACGCACTGACCCCGCGTCCTACCGGCCCCTGTCAATGCTAACTACAGATTATAAGATTCTCAGCACCATACTGACGACCAGACTGTTGCGCCATATGCAAGAGTTGATCCACAAGGATCAATCTGGGTTCATACCCACCCGCAACACCACCCACAACATTCGGCGGTTGATCAGGCTTGTAAATGACCCACCGCCCGAGGCGCGGACGCCCCTAGTGCTGTCGGTCGACATTGAAAAGGCGTTCGATAGTCTGGAATGGGAATACCTGTTCAATGTGATGCGGAGATTCGGCCTGGGCGACAACTACATACACTGGACAAAAGTGCTATATTCCTCGGCGAAGGCGCGTGTGAAAGTGGGCACGCTGGTGTCACAGCAGTTTGAGGTGGGTCGCGGCACCAGGCAGGGTTGTGCATTGTCCCCCCTGCTGTTTGCATTGGCGATAGAGCCCCTGGCGGCCATGGCTAGACTGGGCAACCACTACAGCGGGCTGGATTCTAGAGGACACCGTCATTTCATATCGCTATACGCGGACGACCTCCTCCTCTTCCTGGAGAACTCCGACAGCGCGGTGGAGGGTGCGGAGGGGCTCCTGGAGCAATTTGGCAGGGTGTCTGGCCTCAGGGTTAACTGGAACAAGACCTGCCTGTTCCCCCTGCGGCGAGAGGAGGAGCAGCCCCCCGCCTGCCAATTGATTAGATGGGAGCCTCGCTGTCTAGACTACTGTACTGCTCGATTTTCCCGGCCTTCCGGTGTTGTAGAGCGATCCATATGACTTCAGTCTCTTTCCATCCAAGTCTAAGGACTGGAGTAGTGAATAGGGCCTATCTATTAGACACTTGTGACACAATCCCGTGCTCCTACCCATAGATCAGGGTTTGTATACATATCCTAGGGGATAGATTCGTTAGCCTTGAGAATAACTTGCCCTATAGTGAGGGTATTTCATAGAGCTGTGTTGAATTCAGGCCTGGTAGGCCTTAAACGGGAGAGATATTATTCCTCCACCGATGTTAGTCATGTTTATTGAATGTATAATAGACTGAAGTCAAGGGTGGAATGTACTGCTCGATTTTCCCGGCCTTCCCGTGTTAAGGGAGGCCTAATGTGACTTCAGTCTCTTTCCATTCAAGTCTAAGGGTTAGAGTAGTGTATAGAGCCTATTTATTAGGCACTTCAACATGATCCTGTGTTCTTCCCCATAGATCAGGGTTTGCATATATATCCTAGGGGATAGATTCGTTAGCATTAGGGGTAATATGTTCTGTAGTAAGGGTATCTAATGGAGCTGTGCTGCATTCAGGCCTGGTAGGCCTTAAACGGGAGAGACTCCATCTTTCCTCCTGCTCTGGCAGCTTGGAAAGTTTCTAGGTCATAGGCAGTGTTTTAGTTAGGAGGTGTTATTCGCTTGGAGAGAACCGGTTCAGGCCGGCCCTTATCGAAGGATTGTATTCTCCTTCATGCCGAAGACACTACAACAGGCCGGCCGGCTGGGAACGTGTCCTTGGCACGGGGAGGTACAGGAATTTGGTGGGCGGCAGGTTTCGAGCTGGAAATTTCCATGAGAGAATGCACATCTATATTAGTGAAAGTCTGAGGCAGACACTGGCACTTGCTTCTAGACCATAGGCGGCATCTGGCCGTTAGCAGAAAAGCTATTACTTATTCCAGGGAAGACAGATGACGAACTTGAATCTAAAGAGGAGAGAGCAGCTGATGAGGAGGAGGTTCCAGTGACTCGGAGAAAAAGAGAAGGGAGTAGATCTGTGACTGCAGAGGTGTGACTTCCAGGCGAAGCCAAGGCGCAGACGGGAAGGGAACCTAGATGACCTTTGAGTACAGGCTGCATATAATCAGGTGAAGTCAACCCCTTACTATTAGAGTATACAACTTAACCTTTCACTTTCCTTGCAGGTTGTATATATATATAATGTATTCTGCGAATGTGCATGTGGCATTTAAATAAAGTATTTAGCTTGTTGTACGTTAGCATGTGTTGTGTACTTTTGTATAGGAGGATAGTCTATTCTTTTAGTCAGAGTTGCCTTAAAATGAACAGAGGTTAATCCTGGTCAGGTAAGTGGTAACTGGATGAGGGGGAAAACAAGCCCCTCGAACTAGAGAACAGGTTGTGCTCAACTAATAGTCTTTGTGTGATCTGATATATGGTAATCCCGATTCCCCTGTTGTGTACCACAGTAATAATAGGATGAGCTCGTGCTAAGGCTGCCGTTTAGGTAGGAGATTCTGGGTCTGAATGAGGCCGCGAGACTGTGTGTGTCGCTGCCGAATGGGTAGGAGATTCTGGACCTGACTGAGGTCGCGAGACTGTGTGTGTTGCTACCGGATGGGTAGGAGATTCTGGACCTGACTGAGGTCGCGAGACTGTGTGTGTTGCTACCGGATGGGTAGGAGATTCTGGACCTGACTGAGGTCGCGAGACTGTGTGTGTTGCTACCGAATGGGTAGGAGATTCTGGACCTGACTGAGGTCGCGAGACTGTGTGTGTTGCTACCGGATGGGTAGGAGATTCTGGACCTGACTGAGGTCGCGAGACTGTGTGTGTTGTTGCTACCGGATGGGTAGGAGATTCTGGACCTGACTGAGGTCGCGAGACTGTGTGTGTTGCTACCGGATGGGTAGGAGATTCTGGACCTGACTGAGGTCGCGAGACTGTGTGTGTTGCTACCGGATGGGTAGGAGATTCTGGACCTGACTGAGGTCGCGAGACTGTGTGTGTTGCTACCGAATGGGTAGGAGATTCTGGACCTGACTGAGGTCGCGAGACTGTGTGTGTTGCTACCGGATGGGTAGGAGATTCTGGACCTGACTGAGGTCGCGAGACTGTGTGTGTTGCTACCGAATGGGTAGGAGATTCTGGACCTGACTGAGGTCGCGAGACTGTGTGTGTTGCTACCGGATGGGTAGGAGATTCTGGACCTGACTGAGGTCGCGAGACTGTGTGTGTTGTTGCTACCGGATGGGTAGGAGATTCTGGACCTGACTGAGGTCGCGAGACTGTGTGTGTTGCTACCGGATGGGTAGGAGATTCTGGACCTGACTGAGGTCGCGAGACTGTGTGTGTTGCTACCGGATGGGTAGGAGATTCTGGACCTGACTGAGGTCGCGAGACTGTGTGTGTTGCTACCGAATGGGTAGGAGATTCTGGACCTGACTGAGGTCGCGAGACTGTGTGTGTTGCTACCGGATGGGTAGGAGATTCTGGACCTGACTGAGGTCGCGAGACTGTGGTTGAAGTCTTGATATAGATATATAATAGGAATTCCCTGTCCTTAGGTGGTACATATATATGTGCTTATTTAGGTGTAAAAAGGCCCTAGGGAGGGGGTAACGTTCTGGTTTGGGTTAAAAAGGCTCTGTGGAGCAGGTTCTATCTGGAGGAAAAACCAAAGCAGAACAACTACCTGGGGGTGCACGTATATCATGACGCCTCGGCCTTGCTGGAGGGCAACATAGGGCATTGCATCCGTGCCCTGCAAGGGTGCATGTCTTTCTGGGCCACCCTGCCACTGTCGGTAACGGGCCGCATATCCCTACTGAAGATGATCGCCTTGCCCCGATTATTATATTTCTTCAGGACACTCCCAGTGTGGGTGCCTGGAGCGATCTTTAAGCACCTCAAGTCCTTGATAACATCCTTCCTGTGGGGATCGGGCAGACGCAGAATAGCGCTAACGACGTTGACCCGTCCAAAAGACGAAGGGGGTCTGGCGGTCCCGAACTTCGAGCTCTATTATTTGGCTGCACAACTGCAGTCCTTCACGCAGGAAATTACGAGAGTATACCGTGGCCCGGAGAGAGAGAGGGACACTGGCACTCCCCGCCATGTATTAGCTTACATCACCCTCCAACAGAGGTTGGCACTTGGGGACCTAACCCAGGAGGAGCGTACGTTCCGCCTCTGCTGGAACAGCTCGCAGAGACGGGCAGGAGTCAGACACCCATATGCGCCCGAGATCCCACTGGGCATGGTGACAGCACTCCCTCATGGGGGCGATTGGTCGAGGCTGCAGTTGTGGGAGGAGGCGGGTCTGCAGGTGTTGGGGGACCTGACACCACTTGGGCGCAGTTGGTGCGTAGAGCCAGAAAAAGCACGAGAAATGCGCGATTCCAATTGATTCATTTTTATGTGCTCCACAGAGCATACCTTACCCCAGACAAAATTAGGAAATACTTTGGAGCTGCAGAAGCTGCGTGCCCTAGATGTAACAGGGTGGGAGCAGACCTGGTCCACATGCTGAGGGCCTGCCCAAATCTGCAGGAGTACTGGGGGGGGGGGGGGGTCGGCGGCACGTTGAATGATGTGGCAGATAGAGACCTACAATACGACGCGGCCGTTTGTATACTCCACTGGTTCCCGCACACGCCCAAGAATAAAATGTCCAGCAAGTTTATAGACATGGGCCTTATCCTAGCAAAGAGAGAGGTGACGAAAGGGTGGAAGTCGAAGACGGGTCCTACACATCGGAGATGGCTGAATGAATTCCTCAAATGGGCGGCTAGCGAGAGCACACTCAGATACCAGCTAGCTCACCGAAAACCGGATGACCGGGCTCAGGCGGCGGCAATGGAATGGGAGGTGTTGGTGCAGGCCCTGCGGGATAGCCTAACCAGTGGGGAGGAAGATGAGAACTCTGACGATGCAGCAGACGAAGTCGCGCCATTAGCTCCCCTGCCAAACACACACGATTAGGGAATAATGGATCTTTCCTGCTACCCACCACACATGCTGTTTGTTCCTGACTAGGCGCAATGGGGGGGGCACTAGGGAGGAGGGGGCTGAGGGTGAGCTCACAAGTTTGAGGTTTTCTGGAAGTAGACTGTAAGTTCAGTGCGTACCTGGGGGAGCAAGGGGACAGCGATCAAAAGCGGGCAGCGGGTTTCCCCACCGGAAGTTAATTCCTGATAGTATTGTATCAATGTGCCATACGACTAAGTGATGCCACCCGGCCTCCGGGATGTGGGCAATACGGCTGTGTATGCTGCACGGATTAACGGTTCAGGGGAGGACGGGATACCTGCATTACTGACATGCACCCTGGTTACTATACGATATACTTGGTCCTGCAATAAAAATGGTTTGACAAAAAAGACAGGTGGGAAACATTAGCCAGCCCAGAAGGTGTGCTGACCTCTGCCAACCCCACCCCTTAGGTGGGGGAGGCGTGGTGAAGCCCACTCTTCAGTGCCTGCCATCTTGCAGATGGCAGGCACTCCCCAATCAGGATTAGGGATTGTGCTCATTCCCCCACGCAGGGAGAGCACACCAAGGGTGTAGTCACCTTAAGGTCAGTGGCCTATTGGCTACTGACCTCGAGACCCCTAAAATGCTCCCTAAATACAGTATTTAGGGGACAGCCCTGAACCTACAAGGCAGATTCCCGCAACCCAAGAAGAACAAGCATTGGCATAGCCAATAGGTCTCGAATTTGGGTCGTTATAAGTGTGTAGCTAGAGTTCTTGGCTTATCTAACATGTTTAAGCTATGTTGTAGAGCAGTGTGGTTGCTGGCAATTATGTCAGCCTGTTTTGAAATGAGAGAGAAAGAGTAAGGGATTGTGTGTGTGTGTGTGTGTGTGTGTGTTGATAGCGAGATGGAAGTTGCCATCACTGAAGTAAGCAAGAAAGAGGGAATACATAGTGTGTGTTATATTGAGAATAAATGTTGGGGATATGAATTGAAATAGAGGACGAGTGTTGGTAAATGTGAGATACAGAAAGAGAGACGGTAGAAGAGTAGAGACTGAGAGAAAAAAAGAGTAGTATACCAGAAAAGCAAAAGAGTAGGTGGGAATGGTGAAAGAATTATTGGAAAGAGACCAAGGAGAGAAAGTGGAGGAAGAGAAAGGGTGATGGAGGAAGTGCGAAAGGGATAGAAATTAATATTAAGGATATTGTGAATTGTAGAAAAATATATGAAAATTAGGGAGAAAAGGAAAGTAGTGGAGGGGAGAAATTGAAAAGTTGTGAAACAAATTGCGAACCTGCGATCAAAATGAAATAGAGAATCTGTGAGAACTAAAAGTTTTGGTAATGTCGGAAATAAAAAGCTGAGCTACTTGCGAAGAAAGATGGTAGTTATGAAAGAGTTAAAGTTAAGTTGGGTGAATAAAGGAGCTTAGCGGATGTACACTAATAAAAATGCGTTTTCATAAGTTTGTTTTCTCTATTAAGGAAAACCGCACACATGATGTACGTGCAGTCAAAAAATTTGTATAAATATAACCAGATCAAGTCACACACTTGTCATTAAATAATAAAGCTTGCTCCCTAAAACAAAGGCTGCTCTGATTGGGCAGTGATAACTGAGCATGGGTGGGGTTTGACACACGTGTATTTGTGAGAAAAAAACGTTAATGCCGTGTGCGTTTCAGAGAAAATAATGCCGTCAGTGTAGCACGGCAATGAAAGTAACCAACTAACGAGTGTAACTAATTCATGGGATTTGAAAGCTTTATTCGCTTGGCAGGGTGTTGTTTGATTCTTGTTCTTGTTTTATTTAGCTGTCAATTGATAAAGTTCACATTTGTGAAGGGAAAAAAAGCTGTAGGCAGAGAGGGAAGAAGCTGTAGTATGGGGTGGGCTGGGAAGGGTTGAACAGCTTCAGCATTGCTTCCTCATAACGATCGGAACCACAGCAGTAATATGCACCAGACTGCACGTAGGGACTGGGTGCGCATCGCTGCTCGTACTCACGGCAATACTTCATGCGAGTGAACTTCTCAGGAAAGGTGGGACATGCACCTACCATTAGCTATTTGCAGGCTACGATTTTTAAAGACGTACACAAAAAACAATCCAAAGTGTGGGAGGAGTCAGACCCCACAAAGTACAGACAACAGATAACCTAACAGCGCAAGTGCTGTATAGGCTTGACCTAAAAAGGCAGCAAGCGTGGTGCTGTTCCTTAGCAGACAGCTCAGCATTGCTTGAGGAATGAGGATAGTGCTAGTGCTGTGCAGAGGCTGCTCTAAAACACTGTAAACAAGGAGATCATGACTTGGCATACAGTGCAGTAAAGAGATGAGAACGGGGAAAGCAACAGAACATGGTAGGAGTATGAGGGGACGGAGCTACAACAACAACATGGGAGGATGGCAGGCAGGACCCCGAACTGCATGTCAGATTTGGTCGTGTTCAGAAACACATGGGCTCTTAACCAGCTGATGCACTGAACTTGTATTTGGGACACAGCAAAGGGCTACACTGTGTTCTAGTGTTTTTAGTCCTGTTAAGTGCATCGCACAAACAAATCACAATGTCAGCTTGCAGTTGACCACCATTGAACTCGCTGAAAACCTGCCAGATCTCTATCAGGAAGTAAGGCCTGGACGGCAATCCATGGTGCTCGCCTGCAGCACTGCAGTGAATGTTTACTTAAGGTGTTTTAGAAAAATGAAGGACAGCTTCATTTAGTTATCTAAGAGCAAGGGTTTTATAATACATTTAAAAAAAGGAAAGGTGTAGAATTTGTGTGTATTTTTACTGGCCCCACTGTTTCTTGAAAAACAGATGTAGCTGAGCAGAGGTTTAGCACTCGGACGCTAAAGTTCAAATAGCTATCATGTTGCATTTATTGCACCTCATCTTATTTTATAATGTACAGATGTTACACCACTGTAGTGTTGCACCAGGCGAATGCAAACAACAAAACACAGGCAGTATATTCATACCAGCCGAGAACAGTGTGACAACAGTACTGCCAGAGTATTTTGCACAGAAACAAAGTGACATGACCATAACCACCAGCATTAGACACAGAAAAACGGGTGACATGTTGTTCTGCTCGATTTTCCCGGCCTTCTTGTGAGGAACAATAATGGAATGTGACTTCAGTCTCTTATCATTCAAGTCTAAAGGGTTAGAGTAGTGACTGGAGCCTATTTACTAGGCACTTCGACATGATTCTGTGCTCTTCCCCATAGATCAGGGCTTGCACACATAGCCTAGGGGATAGATTCGTTAGTATTAGGGATAACCTGTCCTGTAGTGAGGGTATTTCATGGAGCTGTGCTGAATTCAGGCCTGGTAGGCCTCAAACGGGAGAGACTCCATCTTTCTTTCTGCTCCGGCAGCTTGGGATGCTTCTAGGTCAAATGTAATGTTTTAGTTATGAGGTGTTATTCGCTTGGAGAGAACCGGTTCAGGCCGGCCCTTATCGAAGGATTGTATTTTTCTTCATGCCGAAGACACTACATCAGGCCGGCCGGCTGGGAACGTGTCCTTGGTACGGGGAGGTACAAGAATTTGGTGGGCGGCAGGTTACGGGCCGGAATTTTCCATGAGGAAACGCACCTCTATATTAGTGAAAGTCTGAGGCAGTTACATGTTCAGTCCGCAGGCGGCATCTAGCCGTTAGCAGTAAAGCTACTACTTATTCCAGGGAAGACAGACGCCATCTTGAAGGCGGAGAAGAACCGAGAGACAGATGCTCTCCTAGCAGAATAGCCAGAGAGGAGAGAGTAGCCGATAAGGAAGAGGTCCCAGTGACTCGGAGAAGGGTGATTCCAGGCGAGCCGAGGCACAGACGAGAAGGGAACCTAGATGACCACTGAGTGCAGGCTACATACTACTAAGGTGATGTCGACCCTTTCTTATTAGAGTGTACAACTTAATCTTTCACTTTTCTTTGCAGGTTATGTGTTATATTGTAATGTTATGTGATTGCGTATGTAATGAGTAATAAAGTACCCAGTTTGTAGTGAACCAACATGTGCTGCGTGTTCTTGTATGAGAGGGTAGCCTATTCTTCTAGTCAGCTGCGGCTACATGAACAGATGTTAACCCTGATCAGGTAAGTGGTAACTGAATAAGGGAAAGAGGAGCCCCTCGAACCTGAGAACAGGCTATGCTCGAACTGGCAATCCTTGTGTGATCTGATGAATAGTGAGACTGATTCCCTTTTTGTATGTTATGGTGATCATAGGATGAACTGTCGTATGAGACTGCCGTCTAGGTAGAGAGGTCTGGATTCGTATAGGATCGCGAGGCCGCCACTTGTGATACTGTCGTATGGGCAGAGAGGTCTGGATTCGTAGGGGATCGCGAGGCCGCCACTTGTGCTGAGACTGCCGTCTGGGTAGAGAGGTCTGGATTCGTAGGGGATCGCGAGGCCGCCACTTGTGATACTGTCATATGGGCAGAGAGGTCTGGATTCGTAGGGGATCGCGAGGCCGCCACTTGTGCTGAGACTGCCGTCTGGGTAGAGAGGTCTGGATTCGTAGGGGATCGCGAGGCCGCCACTTGTGATACTGTCGTATGGGCAGAGAGGTCTGGATTCGTAGGGGATCGCGAGGCCGCCACTTGTGCTGAGACTGCCGTCTGGGTAGAGAGGTCTGGATTCGTAGGGGATCGCGAGGCCGCCACTTGTGATACTGTCGTATGGGCAGAGAGGTCTGGATCCGTATGGGATCGCGAGGCCGCCGATTGTGCTGAGACTGCCGTCTGGGTAGAGAGGTCTGGATCCGTATGGGATCGCGAGGCCGCCACTTGTGCTGAGACTGCCGTCTGGGTAGAGAGGTCTGGATTCGTATGGGATCGCGAGGCCGCCACTTGTGATACTGTCGTATGGGCAGAGAGGTCTGGATTCGTAGGGGATCGCGAGGCCGCCGATTGTGCTGAGACTGCCGTCTGGGTAGAGAGGTCTGGATCCATATGGGATCGCGAGGCCGCCGATTGTGCTGAGACTGCCGTCTGGGTAGAGAGGTCTGGATCCGTATGGGATCGCGAGGCCGCCACTTGTGATACTGTCGTATGGGCAGAGAGGTCTGGATCCATATGGGATCGCGAGGCCGCCACTTGTGCTGAGACTGCCGTCTGGGTAGAGAGGTCTGGATTCGTGTGGGATCGCGAGGCCGCCACTTGTGATACTGTCGTATGGGCAGAGAGGTCTGGATCCGTATGGGATCGCGAGGCCGCCGATTATAAGAGGTCTTGGTATGTATAGTAGGAATTCCCTGTCCTTAGGTGGTAGATATATGTGGTTGCACTATTGTAAATAGGCCCTAGGGAGGGGGTAACGTTCTGTCTGGGTTAGTGAGGCTCTGATGAGCGGGTTCTATCTGATCCGAAAACCCAAGCAGAACATTTGGCGTCACGAACCGTTTACGAAACCTGTGTGCGTTTTGGTTGTATCGTGTTTGCTTTCGGCGCGTGCGTGGTTTCGTTTGTATATTATTTCTATATAATTGTGAGTGTAGTTTTTGCTCTTTCTTCTTTCTTCTTTCTCTTTTTCTCTTTTTCTTTCTTTTCCGACATGTTTTCTAGAAAGTCGAAATCTACTTTTAAGTTGCCCGTTGATATTCCCGGCTGGGATTCAACGCCTTATGAAGCCTTAGCCCGTGAGTGGGCTGATTCTACTGGTTTGAGTGAGAATTGGAATTCTTTTTTGGAGCTGGCGGAGCCGGCTAATGTGATTACTTGTTTACAGAAGGCGCCGGTATCTAAGGGTGATGAGCTTCCCGTTTTGGGGCGCAGAGGTTGTATTGTTCTGTCTGCGTACAGGATTCTGCATGAGAGGTTGTTGAAGTTGCAGAAATCGCATAAGGATGTGGAAGTGAACTTTGTTGAGATTCAGAATGCTCATACTTTGTTGCGGTGTCAAAATAAGTTGCTTGCTGACAAACTTGAGACGTACCAAACTATTGCCGAGAGGGCGGCTGTGCGAATTGCTCGTTATAAATACAAAAATCGGCGTGGTCGGGTTTCAAAGCGAAAGGTGCGTCTGGTCGTGGCGAAAGCCGGACTGGATTGGAATCCTGATGAATGGGATGGTAATATCTGGAACTCGAGCGATTCTCCTTCCTCGGGTGAGGAGTCTGCCAAGCGCGAGTCCTCTCGCTCCGGCCGTGATTGTAAGTCTGCTTCTTGCGCCTCTGATGGTGCACCCCATGATTGCGCTCGTCCTTCGAGTGGGGTCGATGCTTCTTACACTGATTGTTCCTCTACGTGTACTGGTCGAGCTCCTTGTGATGCTCGTCCCGCGGTCTCGGTGCATCCAGTTTTTCGGCGGAAGTTGCAGCAGGCTCCCGGTGCTCCGAATGGTATTGCTTTAGACTCTTTGGAGGATTTTACTCAACAAGAAATTAGTGACATTTTGCAGCGGTTTCGGCAGCGAGCTGGTGAGACCTTACTCACATGGATGGTGCGCCTTTATGAACTGGGCGCTGCTGGCATTATGTTGGATGCTGGCGATTGTTTGAAGTTTTGTTCCTTGAGTTCGGATTCTACTGTACAGGATCATTTTCGTAACTTTAATGTTGGTGGTCAAATTTCTTTGCTTCAATTGGCGACTGAGGGTTGTAATCAAAAATATCCTACTGAGTCTGACTGGCCTGTGAATGACAAACCGTGGTATACTTTGCGCGATGCTGCGCAACGTCTCAAAGAGGAGGTGATGAAAACGGCAATTTTTCTAAATACTGCTGACAGGTTGCTTGATGGTTTCTTGACATCTTCTGTGCGGAATCGTATTATTCGTTCTTCCCCTGTTGCTTATAAACAGGTCATGATGACTTTATTGATTAATCAGACTGGTAACATGTTATCTGGGGTGCTGGAATCGGTACGCCAACTCGGTGAGTTGGGTGAGTGGTTTAAACCTGAACGGCAATCCCGGCCTGACACTCGTACTCCTGGTGACAATAAACTTACTAGGCGTGATATGTTTTTTGGTCTTATGGCCGATGGTGTGCGGAAGGAGGACATTGACGGTGAGACTACTTCTCGTTTTTGGGAAATGTTTCGCAAACGTGGCTTGGATCGAAAGGAGGGTGCCCGGCGTGTTCGGACAACTGAGTGTGATCGTGGTTTTTCTGACGGTAGCGGTGATGACGACCGCCGTGGGCGCTCTGATCGTCGTGATGATCGACGTTATGTACGTGATTTGTCCCCCCGTCATGAGAGAGACAGGGAGAGAGAGGGGGAAAGAGAGAGGGGGAGAGATGATTATGTTAACAGCAGACGTAGAGATGATAGGGATCAATCCCCTGAGTTGAGAAGGAGAGAGGATCGACACAGATTGGCCGATCGAAACCCGCAGTACAATGCAGAGAACAGGAATCCATTTCGTAATGGAGATGGATATGAACAGGAGGTATCGATACCTGGGAAACGTGAGAGTCTTTATCCTGATTTATCCTGGTACACAGAACGCAGTAAAGATGACTAGGAAATAGGTCAAGCTCCAGTACACAGATGGGCTCACAGAGATAATAGACCCTATGTAGATATTGATATTTATTGGAGACATCGTTATGTCCAAAGGGCCCGAGCATTGGTAGATACTGGAGCGGAGGCCACTCTTATTCATGGGAAATCAAAGAAGTTTAAAGGTCAGCCTTTTACAATTACCGGATTAGGTGGAAAGGAAACTCCCGCAGTTCAAACTTTACTTGAAATGAGAATAGGTAGAATTCCTAGAAAAGAATACTCTGTATTAGTGGTACCACTCTTAGAATTCATAATTGGAATTGATATTTTGAAAGGAATGACTTTGCACTTAGATGATGGATGTTACCAATTTGGAACTAAACATTATATATCGTCCAGGCCTGTACGGGTTGGTCGTTTAAGAATGCCCCCCATAAAAGTTCCCCAGGCGACAAAAGTGGTTCGTCAGAAGCAGTATCGTATTCCAGGTGGTCATGAAGAGATTAGTACCACTATTTAGGAGTTGGTGGATGCAGGAGTTATAACCCCAGTTACTTCTGCTTGGAATAATCCTGTTTGGCCTGTACGTAAGAGTGATAATTCTTGGCGCATGACTGTTGATTATCGAGAATTGAATAGACACACACCCCCTTTGACTGTTGCAGTACCGGATGTTATTACCCTAATTGAAAGAATCCAAAAACATCCAGGTACATGGTATGCGTCCATTGATATTGCTAATGCTTTCTTTTCGATTCCGATTGCCCCTGAGTGTCAGGAACAATTCAGTTTTACGTGGAACGGGCGTCAGATGACGTTTAGAAGTCTTCCCCAGGGCTATGTGCATAGTCCTACGATATGTCACCGGCTGGTGGCAGAGCATTTGGCTGAGGTACCGGTTCATCCGCGAATTCAGATATGTCACTATATTGATGATATTTTGATCCAAGGTGAAACACAAGAGGAAGTTCAGACCCAATTGGACAGAGTCATTGAGTGCCTGCGTGAGAAAGGTTGGGAAATCAACCCAGATAAATTACAAGGTCCGTCCCAGGCTGTGAAATTTTTGGGTATTAATTGGCATGAGGGGCACCGAGAAGTGATCCCTCAGGTTAAACAGAAAATTCTTGATTTTGCAGTTCCGAGGAACAGGAAAGAAGCCCAAAGCTTCATTGGTTTGTTTGGTTTTTGGCGCCAGCATATTCCTCATTTGAGTCAAATATTGGCCCCTTTGTACCGTGTCACTCGTAAAAAGAATGCATTTGAATGGGATAAACCACAGCAAGATGCGTTCAGTCTGGCAAAAGAAGCAATTCAGCATGCTCTGGATTTATGGCCTGTATGTGATGGTGATGTGGATTTGAATGTGTCTGTACAAGGCCTTTATGCGAATTGGAGTTTGTGGCAGAAACAAGGCAAGAGTAGAGTACCGTTAGGTTTCTGGACCAAAAAGTTACCTGATGCTGGTGAGCGTTATACACCTTTTGAGAAACAGTTACTTGCATGTTATTGGGCTCTTGTGGATACCGAGCAATTGACTTTGGGACATGATATAGTTTTGCGACCTGAAATTCCTATCATGCAGTGGGTTATGAGTTCACCGAAAACTCACCGAATTGGACACGCTCAAGAGGCGAGTGTGATTAAATGGAAATGGTATATACAAGACAGGGCACGTGTGGGACAAAAAGGAGTTGCATCTTTGCATGAGCAGGTGGCACGGGCGCCATCGACTGAGACTGAGAGTGAATGTTCCGTACCTTTAGTACAGGAGTCTCCTGTTCAGTGGGGTAGACCTTTTGATGATTTGTCCGCAGAGGACAGAAACCATGTCTGGTTTACGGATGGTTCAGCAAGGTTCATAGGGACGAAACGGCATTGGAAGGCGGTGTCCTATAATCCGATCACACAAAAATTGCTGAGTACAACTGGTGAGGGTAAGAGCAGTCAATTTGCTGAACTCTATGCTGTTTATCAAGTTCTGAAACAAGAGTTACCTGGCACATGTCATATTTTCACCGATTCTTGGTCTACTGCCAATGGACTGGCAGTTTGGTTACCGACTTGGCATTCCCATAGTTGGAAAATCCATTCAAAAGAACTGTGGGGAAAAGAATTATGGCAGGAGATTTGGGAAATGCTCCCATCGAGTACTGTTACAATCTTCCATGTGGATGCTCATACCCGATAGACTCTCTTGACAAATTCTTTCATAATATTGCAGATGAGAAATCTAAAATTGCTGAGGCAGTGGTGGACAGGCAAGATTCTGATATTGCGGGATTGGCGAAATGGGCCCACCAGAAAGCAGGACACTTTGGAGAGAAAGCCACTAGCAGGTGGGCTGCTGATCGAGGAATTTATATTCCCCTAGATTTAATTAAAAAATTTATTCTACATTGTCCCATTTGTCAGCATATCAGGCAGCGCAAAGTGCCCCAAATTGTTAAAGGTCATTTACATCGCGGGAAATTACCCGCTCAAATTTGGCAGATTGATTACATTGGTCCACTTCCTATGAGTAGGAATTGTCAATATGTTTGCACTATTGTTGATACATACAGTGGCCTGTTGGTGGCCCTTCCCTGTAAGCAAGCTACCCAATTGAATACTATTAAAACAGTGGAATTGATTATGATGTATTATGGTGTGCCATTCCAAATTCAATCTGATAATGCATCCCATTTTCGTGGAAGATTGGTACAGGAATTCTGTGTGGAAAACAATATTGAATGGGTGTTTCATATACCATATTATCCACAGGCCTCGGGTCTTGTGGAGAGGTTGAATGGCCTGCTGAAGAGTCAGTTACGTAAATTAACAGATGACAAGTATAAGAATTGGCGAGACTTTTTGCCTCAAGCGCTATTGATTTTGAATAACCGTCCTTTTCTAAATGCTGAATCCCCACTTATGCGTTTGTTTCCTCCGAATGTTGATGCTAAGCCCAATGAAATCAGAGAGACTGTGATGTACTGGGAAATTACTCCCGGAGCTTTGGCTCCATGTAGAGCGACCCCAGGGTCGGCAGGTTTAGACTTGCATGCCATGGATGACACCGTTATAAAAAGTAAGGATCGAGTCATCATTGAAACTGGTGTTGGTGTTCATATACCAACTGGAAATTTCGGATTAATCGCCCCTAGATCGGGGCTGGCTGTAAAAGGCATTCAGGTGCTTGGAGGAATCATTGATAGTGATTATCAGGGAGAGATTAAGGTGCTCCTGCTGAATAGCAGTGAGGTTGACTTACTGATACATCAAACTGACCGAGTGGCTCAATTGCTAATAATGCCTGTTTTCAGTGGTGAGATCACAAAAGGCACTGCCCCAACGTTGCTAACTGTACGAGGCCAGAAAGGTTTTGGCTCCACAGATAATCCTGGGGCCAGAGTTTGGGTGCAGTCGCCTAAGAATCCCCCTGAGCAAGCAGAAGTCATTGCAACCGGTCAAGACAACACCATTTTAGTTATGAGACCAGGGAAAGATAGCTGGGAAGCAGTCCCGGCTGACAAATGTTACTTACGAGAATGAATAATGCTTGTATTTGATTCTCTTTCAGATCATTCTTTGGACTGTTGCTGCAGGATGTGTCGGCGTTGGACTCCTTTTGGGCTGGTACGACGAGAGAGGAGGGATCCCATCAACCCGGGCTGAATTGAGGACCCGAGTGTCGCGTTCCTTCGCTGCGTGGGATTCGTCGTCGAACTTTTGGATTACATTGGCCAAACAAGTGACTAAAGCCCCTCATTTCTGCTTGACACCGATGAGATCGGTGACGGACATTCTAGCGACTTGTTTAGTGGCTGTCCCTGCTTCATTGGAGACTTTGACTCATATTTTTAATATATCAAATGCTCGCCCCAATGTTCTTCTGGGCGATTTTGCTGCCCATGAGTATTGCCCCTTGTGTACTGTACTGTCAGACCCGATACCCCCCATCCAGTCCCAAATAGTTACTTATAACATCACACAAGGTGATTTGTGTTTTTTCCTTACTTGTGATCCTAGTGCGATTTCTGAATGTATGCGTTTAAAATTGAAAGGTGCCACTTCATTCACCGCTCATGAACGAACTTTGTGCCTTCAAAGGACACCGAAAACATGTACTTCTGTTCAGAATAACATGACTTGCAAGAGTTTGGTGGTTACCCCCAGTCATTATCGCACGATGTTACTACCTGCCGGATGGCTTTTCTCATGTGGTAATACTTCCTGGCCATATATTCCCGCAAATATTTCTGGAGGCCCTTGTGCCATTACTAGACTGAGCTTGTTAATGTTTTCGTCACATCCGAATGCCAACTCTCGTGTGATTCGAGATACAGTGAGGTTACAGGAGGATTGTGACTCATCTTTGCATTTATATTCCAAGTCTGAATACCTTAGCCTGGCTATTTCAATTGTTGGTGTTCCTGCTTTGGCAGTTTATAATGCCAAATCTATTGGGAAAATGGCCTGCTGGATGGTAAAATCCATCAATCATACTTCTACAGTCCTGTCTGACATGCTATTAGACGCCCAGGGTGAACGTAGGGCTATCTTGCAAAATCGAGCGGCCATTGATTATCTTTTGCTTAAACATGGACACGATTGTTCTGATTTTGAGGGTCTTTGTTGTTTTAACTTGTCGGATCATACAAAATCCATTCAAGCTCACATTGATAAACTACATGACTTGACAGAAGAAGTTAGAAAACACATTGACCAGGGCTGGTTTGACTGGCTCTTTAATTGGTTACCTGATTTGCATATGTTACGTCAGATATTAGGAGGTATTCTGATTACTATCGGCATTTTGATTTCTATCTGTTGCTTTATTCAGTGTATTCCTTCACTACTTCAATTCTGCACACCTGGTGCTAGACATAGATCAGTTAGTCTTGTTTCATATTATTCTTCCACAGATATTAGTTCTGTTTAATGAATGTATAATAGACTGAAGTCAAGGGTGAAATGTTCTGCTCGATTTTCCCGGCCTTCTTGTGAGGAACAATAATGGAATGTGACTTCAGTCTCTTATCATTCAAGTCTAAAGGGTTAGAGTAGTGACTGGAGCCTATTTACTAGGCACTTCGACATGATTCTGTGCTCTTCCCCATAGATCAGGGCTTGCACACATAGCCTAGGGGATAGATTCGTTAGTATTAGGGATAACCTGTCCTGTAGTGAGGGTATTTCATGGAGCTGTGCTGAATTCAGGCCTGGTAGGCCTCAAACGGGAGAGACTCCATCTTTCTTTCTGCTCCGGCAGCTTGGGATGCTTCTAGGTCAAATGTAATGTTTTAGTTATGAGGTGTTATTCGCTTGGAGAGAACCGGTTCAGGCCGGCCCTTATCAAAGGATTGTATTTTTCTTCATGCCGAAGACACTACATCAGGCCGGCCGGCTGGGAACGTGTCCTTGGTACGGGGAGGTACAAGAATTTGGTGGGCGGCAGGTTACGGGCCGGAATTTTCCATGAGGAAACGCACCTCTATATTAGTGAAAGTCTGAGGCAGTTACATGTTCAGTCCGCAGGCGGCATCTAGCCGTTAGCAGTAAAGCTACTACTTATTCCAGGGAAGACAGACGCCATCTTGAAGGCGGAGAAGAACCGAGAGACAGATGCTCTCCTAGCAGAATAGCCAGAGAAGAGAGAGTAGCCGATAAGGAAGAGGTCCCAGTGACTCGGAGAAGGGTGATTCCAGGCGAGCCGAGGCACAGACGAGAAGGGAACCTAGATGACCACTGAGTGCAGGCTACATACTACTAAGGTGATGTCGACCCTTTCTTATTAGAGTGTACAACTTAATCTTTCACTTTTCTTTGCAGGTTATGTGTTATATTGTAATGTTATGTGATTGCGTATGTAATGAGTAATAAAGTACCCAGTTTGTAGTGAACCAACATGTGCTGCGTGTTCTTGTATGAGAGGGTAGCCTATTCTTCTAGTCAGCTGCGGCTACATGAACAGATGTTAACCCTGATCAGGTAAGTGGTAACTGAATAAGGGAAAGAGGAGCCCCTCGAACCTGAGAACAGGCTATGCTCGAACTGGCAATCCTTGTGTGATCTGATGAATAGTGAGACTGATTCCCTTTTTGTATGTTATGGTGATCATAGGATGAACTGTCGTATGAGACTGCCGTCTAGGTAGAGAGGTCTGGATTCGTATAGGATCGCGAGGCCGCCACTTGTGATACTGTCGTATGGGCAGAGAGGTCTGGATTCGTAGGGGATCGCGAGGCCGCCACTTGTGCTGAGACTGCCGTCTGGGTAGAGAGGTCTGGATTCGTAGGGGATCGCGAGGCCGCCACTTGTGATACTGTCGTATGGGCAGAGAGGTCTGGATTCGTAGGGGATCGCGAGGCCGCCACTTGTGCTGAGACTGCCGTCTGGGTAGAGAGGTCTGGATTCGTAGGGGATCGCGAGGCCGCCACTTGTGATACTGTCGTATGGGCAGAGAGGTCTGGATTCGTAGGGGATCGCGAGGCCGCCACTTGTGCTGAGACTGCCGTCTGGGTAGAGAGGTCTGGATTCGTAGGAGATCGCGAGGCCGCCACTTGTGATACTGTCGTATGGGCAGAGAGGTCTGGATCCGTATGGGATCGCGAGGCCGCCGATTGTGCTGAGACTGCCGTCTGGGTAGAGAGGTCTGGATCCGTATGGGATCGCGAGGCCGCCACTTGTGCTGAGACTGCCGTCTGGGTAGAGAGGTCTGGATTCGTATGGGATCGCGAGGCCGCCACTTGTGATACTGTCGTATGGGCAGAGAGGTCTGGATTCGTAGGGGATCGCGAGGCCGCCGATTGTGCTGAGACTGCCGTCTGGGTAGAGAGGTCTGGATCCGTATGGGATCGCGAGGCCGCCGATTGTGCTGAGACTGCCGTCTGGGTAGAGAGGTCTGGATCCGTATGGGATCGCGAGGCCGCCACTTGTGATACTGTCGTATGGGCAGAGAGGTCTGGATCCGTATGGGATCGCGAGGCCGCCACTTGTGCTGAGACTGCCGTCTGGGTAGATAGGTAAATAGGCCCTAGGGAGGGGGTAACGTTCTGTCTGGGTTAGTGAGGCTCTGATGAGCGGGTTCTATCTGATCCGAAAACCCAAGCAGAACACATGTGCAGTGTTCCCTGCAGCAACAGTGTGGCAGTGCCATTATTAACTTTATCTAGCATGCAGAGCACTGCTGCTATAGCAGTGTTACCTGTGCCCCATGTGCAGAACAGTGCAGCAACGGCAACACTACGAGCACAAAGCAGCATAAGTAATGTAATACAAACCAGAAGAAACAACATAATCTACCCTATGGATTTAGAGACCCGTCCCAGCATGCTACATTTTAGGAACTACATGGGATGCACTTTTTTTAAAGGACACTTTATCAGGATGAAGTAGTCACTTCCATGCTCTGAGCTCAGCTACCCTCCCATTCTCTTGCTGACGGCATCTCTGCCTTTGCCCCTGTACCGCGCTCCAGTACCTTTTGTCTTGGTTGTCCATGACGGGTATGTTTGCCTTACTAGTAAAGTCCCTAGTAAAGTGCACTATGTGCCAGGGCAGGTAATGCAAATGCTACTAGTGGGCCTGCAGCACTATTTGTGCCAACCACACAAGTAGCCTTAAAAAGGAAACTTCGGCCTGCCAGGTACAAATCACATATACACATAGAGCCACCAGACAAAGAGGATAGTGCTCCCCACCAGTAGAACATTTGACTGAGTGAATTGAACAGCTTACTAGTGTTTGCAGTAAATAACAAGTCACTCGTTAACATGCTTATATTTACAGCACATCAAACATGTGCATTACAGGTTACCCGCAACAAGAGCAGCTCTTGACAAGAAAAGTTAAAGGGACCAAGGATTTCATAGGGGGCAGGGACTTGTTTGAAGGTGTGACCCAGTGGTATAGTAAATAAAATACTGCAACCTTAAGTTGAAAAGTATTAGAAGTTGCCTCAGAGCTCTATGCCCTAAGAAGGGAAACAATTATTTGAAGACTTGCTACATCTTTATAATGTACGGCATAGGTTACATCTTCTCACATAGTATGACATATCACAGGGCAGACTTAAAATCTTGTTGGTCCTGTATCCATCACAGGACAAGCACTGGCTCTAACGCTATTTAATTTAGCAACCTTAGAATAATACATGGCTGAGCCGGCCCTGCAGGAATACGAACTTCGCCAAAGACAAGGTGTTCAGTGGCCACGTATGCGCGGCCTCTTCACTTACACCTCGCTTTTTCCCAATATATGCTGCATCGTGGAACTTCTGACACTGTAAACATGGCCTCGGGAACCCAGCATGTGTAATGATGTTGAATAAATTGTCACCAATGCCTGGAAATACCAGATGACATGGAGCCAAGGAGCTCTGGAGATGGTCCCAGGCGGGTCACTATTGCAGAATCATTATCCCACTGAGCCACAATAATAGTCTATAGTAATAGACTATAGGACCTACATTCATGCAAGTATTCCTATCTCGCACATGGATAGTTAAATCTGATACACCAACTGCTATTGAGGAATTCTTTACCAACCTGATTTTGCACACCGGGACTTCTAAACCTATACTTCTAGTAGGGAAACACGAACTACAACTCCCAAAATGCAAACTCATTACCATTACACTGTACACAGTGAGCACTTGCACTTTCACACTGTTTTAGCAGAGGTAAAGTGTCCAAAGCATCTAAGTTGGCAGCACATGTCAGAAAAAAGGTCTAAGGAAAAAGAAAAAAGTTTAGGGAATTTTAGCCAAAAAGGGCCAAGTCCCACACACTTGCTATAAGTAAAGATGTACGGTGTGGTCGCTGTGTTTCTAGGGCCTCTGTGGCCTAGGACCGGCCAAATTTTGAGACTTTGAAACTAGGAAACAGGTTTAAAACCCGGGATCGACTTCGCATCCTGTGATTCTGGGAAAATCACTGAATATCCTTTTGCCTACGTGTAGTGTCTGGTTCTATTATAAAGTGCTTTAATGCATGTGTCAGATTCATGCAATTAAATAAATAAATAATAAAAACTACCACAGTCCTATAGGCAGGCGCATGACAGGCTCTTTACGTTTTAACAATTTAATTTTTATCAAAGAATGTTCTATATGGGGATATCGGCGTCTTTGTTGTACTAAAATGCTAATATTGGTTACACATACTTCACAAACCTACAATAAACACGTAAACAATCTTATGGGAGGTTTAATATTGTGTTCTTTCATTAGCTCCCTTTTATAGATCAACATAAAAACTGAAGTAAAATCTAACGGGGAGAGGTTGTGGCCTTACGGTCAGAGCTGGTGACTTTGAAGCTGGGGAACTTGGTTGGACCCTCAGCATCAGCTCAACATCCTGTGATTCTAGGCAAACCCCCTAACCTCCCTGTGCCTACCAAACATGATTGTGTGTCCTTATGTAACATAACTGGTGCTCATGTAAAGCGCTCTAATCCTCATAGGTCGAGTTTGCGCTATATAAAACGTCAACAAAAAAGAACTGACAAATGTCTGTAATCGTATTTTAAGGTTACATTTCTAACAATTCCCAGCTGATCAGTTATTTTGAGGGCCACTGGAACTATGCAGTTATAATTGAGTGCCAAAAGGAACATGCACTAGAATCTGTTTTTTTAGCTCCTAATGCCGTGGCCATTCGGTTTTAGAAAACGGCCTCAATGTTCCCCCACTTGGAAATAACGACAGAGATTGTCATATCTCAACAGTTGTTTTTATTAAACACAGAAGTTGAGTCCAATTCCATTACTTTAATGTATAAAATCATGTAGGCAAGTGGTGGAGTAATTACTACTATAACTCAATAGCTTTGTTGTGAGGGAAGTGCTCATTTAAAAGGAAGCCTGGTGGCTGTGAGCAGGGTGGACTTCCTGAGCAGAGGCGGGCAAGTATCAAATTAAACAAAAGAAAGGCTTGCGATGCTGCGCTAAATTATGCCCCAAAAAACAAAAACACTTAAGGGAAATGCCCACTAAGCCCGCGACGGGCTTAAAGCATTAATGAAGAAAGAAAAAGTTCTCCCAAATAGGATATAAAGACAGGAAGCGTAACTACACTGTAATTTACTGGTGCTCCTCAGCGTGGAAAAGAAGTGAGGTATCTGCTGCCCACCGAGACAGAAGGCTACAAAGAGGAGTGACGCTGGAATGCACCAACAGTAAGCAGAAAGTGGGATAAGAGTGGTTTTATTGTTGACAGCAGGTCTTGCAGACAGCGCATGCGCTGACATGCTTGACCTAAAAAGGATGAAATAAGATGCCCTGCAGAGAAGACTGCAGAGAACAACTGACTTGGCCCCAGCCCTACCGGCCCATCTGCAGTTTCCAGAGATCCTGCACCAAAAGTCGCCTTGTCCTGCAGCCAGCGACCTCCAGAACCCTGGAAGGACTGACTGCCTTCAACAAAGACCGTATCTCCTGTGAACAGCAGCTCTGTTCAAAGGAAAACTCCCAAGACAGACTCTGAGCCTGCTGAGGACAAAGAAACCCGACGCCTGCAACCACCACTGCACCCTTCGCCTACGGCCCGATTTTGAGTGGCCCATTGGTCACAGCGAGGTCCCCCAATGCTCCAGAATCTGAGTCCACCGTAGGTTAACCCCTCCAGGACTCCCCAACGTCACCTGCAGCCTCTGCACAGAGACACCCCCCACCCCAGAGTGGCCCAGTAAGGTGAAATCCAACCTCAAAAGACACCCCTGCATCCAGCCGCCCTGCGCCCTTGAGAAAAGTACCCGAGATGCTCCTACGTCCCAGAGCCCTCCAACTTATCTGCCCAGCTGTTGGTTCCTTCCGGAAGTCTTCCTGGACCGAGCCTGCAACTAAAAACCAAAACCGAAAATCGCCATTGAAAACAACAGGGCACCTGACGCCAAAACAGCACCCTGCACCCAGCCGCCCCAGCGCCGCTGTGGGTGCACTTTGTGTGCTAAACTGGATCCCCCGTTGCCCTGAGCTAAACCCCAGGAGCTTTGCTCACACAACCTTGTGGCCTGCTCGTAAGCAGTCACCAACCGGAGGCCACCTATCCCCCATTGGATAACAATTGGCCTCAGCACTCCCCACCTGGCCGCCCTAGTGCTGCTGAGGGTGTAACAAGAGTGCATCCTTGACCCTGGAGGAACCCTTGTTCTTACCCCAGAAACTCAACCCCAAAGACCAAGTACTTACCTGGTAACTGATAACTTCATTTCTCTCCATAGGGATACATTGACTGTTTTTCTCTGAAAAATGTTCCTAGTATGGAGTTGATTTGTATGGAAACCTGAAAAACTACAACTGTGCAAAACTGATTTTACTTACCTTTTCTCTAGGAAATGTCTCAGTGTGATATCTAGGCATATCACATTGAGTAGAAAAGGTAATCTAAAAAGTAACTGAAAAGTAATCTGTACAGTAATTTCGAATCCTTGACTTACCTGAATTTCTAAAAACTGCATGTGAACCTACATTCAATTGTAAACTGCATAATATTTCGAAAAGCATTTATTTCACTTAACTGTGCAAGGTTTGGCTTGGTTCTAGAAATAAAGTAACTTAATAATATTTTTTATACAAACAAAAATGGTCTGAGTTCAGTCTTTGAGTGTATGACATCATTTGCTGATTGAGTGTGTACAACAAATGCTTAACACTACCCTCTGATAAAGCCTTACTGCTCGCCCACATTACCACAAATAGAGAGTAAGGTGCTATCTACCTTTACCTCTGCCTACCTTTGGGGTTCCACTGGACTCTGCGCACACTATACCTCACTTTGGTATAGTATATACAGAGCCGGCTTCCTACAGCAGGAGGCTGTGACCTTCAGCAAACAGGCATGGTCATCGAGTACCCATAAAAGATACGCATCTGCATGGCGACGTTAGTGTAGTTTGTGCCGTGAACGAGGTGCATATCCCATTGCAGCAGACTACTGTTTAGTCATGACATTTTTATCTTTGGCGTCTGCTGGTATGGCCAATTGGTCAGTTAACAATTTCTGCTGGTCACCTCCCTTTGGATGGTAAGCCCAATGGTGAACATCCGATTGTGTGCAAGCTTTTACGGGGTATCCGAATGTCCAAGACTCCTCAACCAAAATATTCGGTTTAGGGGACGTCAATATTGTACTACAGTTTTTAGAGGATTAGTTGGACAACAAGTATCTCTCACGCAAACAACTGTCAGCAAAATTGACAATACGGTTTTTAGAGGATTGGCTGGACAACCAGTATCTCTCACGCAAGCAACTGTCAGCAAAATTGACAATGCTATTATGCTTGATTTCTTGGAAGCGACTGTCTGATGTTAGAGCTCTCGATCTTTCTGCCAGAGTATTCTCTCCCGAAGATTATACTAGCATTTGCTGTAAGAATTTCAATTCTGTTAAGGACACGGAGGTCGAGGATTATCCCACCGAAGGCTCAGTTATGTATTTCTCATGATTGCATTTGATGTTTATTCTTGTACTTACTGCCCACCCTGTTATTTGTATTTGGTTGTGGACTTATCTCAGGGTTGACCAGTGGTTACGGCTTCCATGTTTCTTTCCGTACAGGAAACAATATTAACTGATTACTTCTTGGATCGAATTGTTGCAGTTTTGGAGGTTCTCTATGACTGTGGTTACTCAATCAAAAATTCTTTATTTCGCTATTTCATAGATAGCATAAAAAGCAATTTAACCACAGTTAAATACAAGGAGGTAAATATGACACATTATGATGAAAGAATACATTGCTATATACAATTCATGAAACTTGTGGTTAAAATTTAAGGCAGGTAGACTGATTTATCTAAATATTAAACCTGCCCTATTCTGTGTTGAGTAAGTACACTTTGACCCCCTGGCTCTTTAACCTTCATTCTTACCAGGTTACAGGTGCCGTCGCCTACTTTAATTTTTATAGCAGACTATAAAAAAAAAGCTAAGCAATGACATGTAAAATGGTTGCTAGACCTGGCTGTTTCAGCTGGTTTATCCTCAGACTTTTCGCTTTTTGGCCTCCTGTTTTTGTTGGTTTTATGACTCTGGGCACTTTACCACTGCTGATCAGTGCTAAAGTTCATATGCTCTCCCTGTAAAGTGTGATTATGGATTGGTGTTTCCATGATTGGCTTATTTGATTTACTGCTAAGTCCCTAGTAGAGCGTAATGTGTGTGCCCAGGGCCTGTAAATCAAATGCTGCTAGTAGGGCTGCAGCACTGATTGTGCCGCCTACGCAAGCAGCCTTTTAATAGGGTCTCAGACCTGCCACTGCAGTGTCTGTGCGCAGTCTCTAATTCCATGTCGACCTGGCAAGTGCACCCACTTGCCAAGCCCTAACCTTCCCTTCTATTACATGTGTCCCCCCTAAGATAGGCCCAAGGTACCCCTGTCGGCAGGGTGCAGTGTCTGTGAAAGGTAGGACATGTTGTGATGTGTGTTATATGTCCTGATAGTTTTTCACTATTGAAAGGCTATCTGTCCCATGGGATAGAATGGGGGTTTGTTTATAACAGCTTATAAATATAACTTTCCATTGGGACGAGGCAGAAAGATTAAGTTTAGTATGCCTAAACTCGAAATATAAAAATGCGTCTTTTAGTAAAGATGATTTTTATATTGTGTGTTTGAAAATACCACTGATTATCATTAATCTTGAGGCTGAAACATGTAGACCCTTCCTTTTTGGACTTGAGCAGTTATTTTTCCAAACTGCTTCTGCACTGGTTTTTAATCTTGTCACCCAGACAGTATCTATTAAAATGTCATTTTTGTCCCGGTAGATGATTTTAATAATTGTACTTTTCTTCACTTGCACTGCTTCCATCACCACCAATTATACACTAGATAGCTATATCATTAGGATTCATGGTATGAAATAAATACTTGAGCATAGACCCCATCTAAGAAAGATAAGGGAGGTTTGTTGCTCATTGAGTATGCAGCCCTGATTTGTTGGAGGGCTTTGCAACTGTTAATGAATCCCAAATGATGATGATTGCTACTTTGGTGGCTGATGGGATTTACTCTAAATGTTGAAATTCATACTTGCTTTATTCTTTCTCGTAGTGCTTGCATTGTTTAGACCCTAGGTTTCTGTGTTGTTATTTCGCAGTGGATATTAAGGGATTTGAAACCTGTGGGTCTCTAAATATGTTTCCCTTGGACCCTCAATTTCTAAAAATGTGGTTGTTTACATTCTCTCAAACAGCCACTCGGGGGATTGAGGTGTGTCCTGCCTTCCAAGGTGAGTCAGGGCTGGGCTGAATAGACCTTGGCTGCATTCAGAGTAGGGGGAGGAGATTTCTTTCACACCTGAATGGGCCTGGTCTGCCTTGGACAATGCTGTCTCCACCTCCTGCCAAGAAGCTGCACCAGAGAGGACATAACTGGTTTGGGCTGGGCAAAGAGCTTCTCTACCACTACCACCAGAGAACAAAGGATTTTGTGCTATAAAAAGTGGGGCCCAGACCCCAGACTTTTAGATTACTTCTGGGATTCAAGGGATGCCAAGGAGAAGGGCTGCATAAACTGAGGAGAAGTACTGCCCCTTTGCTGTGTGCTGTATGGTGTTGGCCTGCAGTGGCTGTTTCTGCCAAGGAAAGGATAAGGGCTTTGCTGTGTTCCCTGCTTGAGGAAGATCTCAAAGGACTTGAAGTAGAGCTTTCCTCCTGTTTTGAAGTCTCATGGATACAACAACTTCACCCCCAGCTCCCCTAAACTTCCTTGCTGGGAGTTCTGACCTGCCAAGAGGTGCCTGTTGCTGTTCTGGGCCTCTGGAGGTTGTTCCTGCTGTTGGGACCTGGAAAAATAAAACGCAACAACAAGAATCGCAACGCATCTGCACCTCTTTCCGATGCATCGCCGAAGAAACCGAAGCAGTGCCTGCCTGCGGTGGGAGAAATCGCCACATGCTGCATCGAGTGGACGGTCTACGAAGTCCGAGATCACCGCACCGATTCCAACGCAGGGCCTGCTGTGCAGCTGCAAGAACCAACGCATCGTGGGACCACGACTGGAGTAAACAAAGCAGCGCCATTGCCACCGCTGCATCGAGAACTGGCGCATCTCGGATCCTAACACATCGCACATAGGCGCCAAGTCTCCATCAACGCTGGGGCCGCAGTAAGAAACCGACGCATCACTTCCCCGCACAGTAAGAAACCGACACATCACCTCCCCTTCAGTGAGGGATCGACGCATCACCTCCCCTGCGTGGCAGTAAGGAACCAATGCATCACCTCCTCTGGAATAGGAAACCGATGCATCACCTTCCCTGCGCATAGAGAACTGACGCCTCACCTTCCCCGCGGCTGTTTTTGTTTATGATTTTAACGCATCCAAGGTACTTTGTGTTGAAAGTGTCGCATCTATAGTTTGCTATGGACAGAACTGTTTCTAGTTTTTAAAAGTCATATTTTTTATTGTATTGTGGATTTTTTTTGTCATTTTGGTCTTGTTTGGTTTAGATAAATATTACTTATTTTTCTAAACTGGTGTGGTGTCCATTTGTAGTGTTTTCACTGTCTTACTGTGTGTGTGCTCAAATGCTTTACACACTGCCTCTGAGATAAGCCTGTCTGCTCGTGCCAAGCTACCAAGGGGGTGATCAGGGGTTATTTTAGAAGTGCATCTCCCTTACCCTGACTAGGAAGAAGGGTCCCTACTTGGACAACAATGGTCAGTTAGCATTTGTATAAGCGGTATAATTAATCTTTCTCTTTTCTCAATATACAGTTTGCAAAAGAATATAAAGAACAAATCAGTTTGGTGGGATTGTTCATCACATGGACATCGAAATAAGGAGAGGGGAGAGAAGGATATGGCTAGGTTCGTCCTCCTAGGTACTAATAACGCAAAGAAAGATCCGACATAAAAAGGGGGTTTAACAAAAGGGAGGAATTAGGTAATAATGTGCTAATAGTCCCTAATATTGAAAGCCAACATGTTTCGAGGTTATCCCCTAAACCTCTTCTTCAGGACCGCTTTTTTATCCTTTACCAACTAGGAGCAAGAATAAACTCATTTACGCTCACTAGCTAGGTAACTTTTAATTAACCCGCACCACTCCCCTCTCACTGCACTACACATAGTCTTCACTAAATAGTGCTCCTACGTAACTGTTGCAAGTTGCAGCACGCCCCAAGCAGTAGATGCTTGGGATGGCCCCAATGATGAAGCATGTCACTTGGGGGAAACCTTTGGTGAGTGAGGGGACTCAAGAAAAGTATTTTCTTTTCTCTATTTGAGGTGCATCTTACTCACTAAGTAGACTCCTCCTTTCCCATCTAACTAGGTTCTCTGATCCCTGATGTCGGATCTTTTTTTGCATCACATGGACAGACAAGAAGGGGTCTCTACAGAGTGCGTATCAGTGGGATAACCTAACATAAGCCGGATGTAATTCAGTCGAAATCTTACTAGTATGAATCTATGTAGGAGACAAGAGACAAAAGTTAGTTAGGAAGGTGTATCAATGGCTTTTCTGGGGGCTGTCTGATATTGTCTATCCATAGCCTTGTTGTAATTAAGCTCCCACCAGTCTCTTCCCATCTTGGCTAGGAGTAATCCCTTTAATTTGCCCATCGAGATAGTCAAGCAACTAGGTGCGTTCTCAAATAGCTTTTGGTGGCCAATAGACTTCAAAATGCAATTGATATAGTGCAACCAGATAATCTTATGTACTTGATCAAGCTTTAAGCAATCTCTCAGAATATCCTGGGTAAACTTTACCTTTTCCCTTTTCCACAATGACTGCCACAGCAAAATCGGTGCTATGTGGACATAGTCCTTGTAAGGTACGTTCAGCTCAATGAAGCACTTATAGTTAGTACAACTTTGAGGAACAGCTACCAGTCTTTTGAGGGAACCGTCCTCTGTTTGTTGCAGGGTTGCTATGTCTACCGTCCCCATACAGCTGCCTCATACGTAACAACAGAAATAGCTTTTGCTGCATACACCTTTTTTTAATGTCTCCAGTGGTTTGTAGCCTCACTTTTTTATTAATCTAAATGTAGCCCTGATGCTCTTTTCCATTTGGAGCACTCTGTTGACTACCATATTTGTCTATGTATTCTTGCTGTCGAATAAAGCCCAGTTGGACTGGTTGATGGTGAATTAGAACCAGCTAAAACACAATTAAAGCCTAGGAAACATTTGATATTTTCTGTAATTAATTAACGAACCACAAACTCATTTCTTATTATTTCAATTGTTGTTTATCCACTAATAATACATTTATTTACGTTTGCATTTATTGACTACAGCTTATAATCTCAAATTTTAGAGAAATCAAACATTTGGTAAAAAGACATGAATTTAGAAAATGCAGTTAATTAATTAGTAAGCGACGATGGCTTCTGATCAGACAGAGAGTTATCCGCATTCTCAGGTACAACTCCCCGGACAGGCTGTCTGACCCACAGCAAAGGATCAAACCGTCAGACGAAAATATAGGATGCACAGCAAACTTTTCTCCCAAAAGCCAAATAAACCCAAGGCAAACCAGCACATCACCACCAGCTCAATGCAACCCAACGCCATGGACGATCAAAACCCATTGACGACACCCAATGGCGGAAGAGGGCCTCTTATACCCTTTTTCCCTCTTACTTCATGCTAACACGGTTACATTTAGGGGCAAAGAAAATGTTCTGATTGGACAGTTTGGGGTTATCTGTAGGTTATTGAAAGATTCCCAGCGCAAAACCGGTTCTTCATGATGACTTGGCATAGGAAGGCGCAAATTGTTAAGTTTCGTTTTGGCTCCCAGGCGAGAGCAGCGAATGTGACACTTCAAGGAAAAGAAGTCCTCTTTTCACAGGTTCTGTATTGTCCTTTCCGCTGTTCCCACATAGTCATCTTTTGGCTTGCAGTCAATTTCAATTCCTGTCCTTGGTAGGGAACACAGTATTAGATGTTCAGGTTACTTGGTGATCTCCAGAGCCATCCGGGAATGCTCAGAAATCATCGCGCTCACATGGTGGCATCTGCTTCAGAGAACGCCATCTTGGGTACTGCGGCCTAGTAGGCCCGAATGCCAACTAAGCAAAAATAGACGTAACAATAATTAAAATATAGAAATGAAGAGGCTAATGTTTAAACCCACACTAATCCCATTATATTTTAGTATTTTCCTAGCTGTGGCAACATTTAAAGCAATCATACTTACCATTTGATGATTTTAAAGCACAGACAATCACAAAGCAACATAAATCATGCAATTTTCTATTTCACCACAATCTAAGATTAGTTTGCGTATCATAGTTAATTAATTGTTCTGCCATGCAATTAGCAATTTAGTCCCACGTGTATCTTGTGTTTATCAAGGTGCAAAAGTTGATTAATAATTTTTCACTGCAAACATGTTACTTAAATTAATTTTAGAATGAATATGTAATTAATTACATGCAAATTAGAGGAGGTATACAAAAATGTTGTTTTATCTGCTCCATCAATCCCCCCTTTGGTGATTTTAAACATCACCACTACTCACTAATTTTCACTAAATTTATCTACGGAAAGGGTTTTATTCAGTTCCACTTGCGTTTGTTAGTTTAAATCATTGTGTTCTCCATATTGTTTTCTTTTGTTTTCTTGTACACATTATCTTGCAACTCTTCTAATTTTATTTCTTCCATCTCTCTTTCTCTTATTTCCTTCTCTTTCTTTTTCTTGTTTTCTCTTTTTATCTTATTTTGTAACTTTCTTCTTTTCGTGCACACACATCCTAATCTTAATACTAACACTAAAATAATCACAAAAGTCACAGGTATCACTATTTTTCCCACAAAGGAGCTACCTAGTTTTGTTAATAGATTCTTAATAGTGGAAACCCCTTACCAAGTTTCTCCCATACACCTTCAACCTCCATTGGAACAATTTCTTCATGCAATTCAGTTATATTCTTAATATATTTCTTTAAGTTCTGACTTTCGTCAGGAATATAAGTACAGCACTGTTGTAGTTTCAGCATTCCACAGACTCCTCCCTCTTTTGCTAATATAATATCAAGGGCAAGTCGATTTTGCATTATCCTCGCTCTCATGGCAACCATTTAGGTATTTACCATTAAGAACCCTCCAGCTGTGCTTGTTGATAAACGATCCACAACTGTAGACAATTTTCTAATTTTATGTGCATTCAGAGATATTCCAACTGCTGGTATCAGTGCTCCAAAGAAATCACCTATAATTTGTGACCAACTCTCCCTCCTTCTATGTGTTAGATGTCTACCTATTTCGTGCAATCCGTCATCTCCCCTTTCCACATGAAATATTTTTGGAAAGACCAGGCCTAAGTAACATGTCCCGTACCAATGGTCCAACCTATAATAAGCTCTGTTCCCACAGATGTAATATATTCCAGGGAATACTGGCTCTTTTCCTCCTTTAAATCCCCATCCTCCCATGATTTTGTATAAATCATGGCATTCAATTGCACCTGCAAAATAATTATCATATACAGTATTGTCTCTACTTATGCATAACTTCCCTTTCTGGGGCCAATCTAAAGCCATTGCTGGGTTTGTCTCTCCCTTTAAATGATTTTCCTTCTCAACTTCCCAAAATGTTGTTTCCATCTTTCCCAGACACCTTCTTTTGCATTTTAACTCTCCTCTCCTCTACCATGTTCAAGAAAGTTTTCTCTTCTTTTCTTAAACTACAAGTAAGGTTATTCTTAAACCTTCTTCTAGAGTTAATTCTCTTGTTTCCAGGAAAAATGCACCTAGTGTTTTACCAGGAATCACCTTGTTTAGCTCAGGAACTACAGGAATCTGTGAGAAAATATTATCTATATCAGTGTAATAGTATTCTAAATGTCCTCTTTTATAAAACAAACTAGCTAAGACACTACAAGTTATCCCATATGTCAAAGGAAGGTGATGATAAGTGACACCTTCTGATACAGATGCAGGTAACTGCATGCATACATAGCAATCTCTAACCTCCATGGTTTTTACATATTCAAACAACAACCTTGAAAAAACATTGTTAGAAAAATCGTTTATGGACTTATCTTTGTGAAGTTCTGTTCTATCTACCAGTTTTGTGACATGACTTTCATCAGTCTTTTCATCATTAGTTCCGTTTACTGTGTGTCCATCTATACTTTCAAATGTTACTCTAAATGAAATTGTTATTGCTAATATTATCCAGACAAGCATTAGTAATCCTGTACAACAGAAACACATTTTACACCATCTCCGAAGAAATCCACATGTTGGATTTCTATTTTCATTGTTTGCCATTTTGGTAATGAGCAGCCTCTTTTCTTTAACAATTTACCTTTGCCTAAACCTAAGGCTTCAGTTGCCTACTTGGTTCTTTTCTGGTCATGTGTCTTGTCCGGGTTTTAATTCCTTTCGATTTCATTTTTTGTCACTCAATCCATGTATGCATCGTCCTTGTCCTTAGGTTCATAGTCTTTGTTCAGATTTTCCTGATCATCCGTTTCTTCTCTAGTGTCAGACAAGATGACTCTCAGGATTTCCAAATCTTCTTCTCCTTTATCCACCTCTTGCACAGTCACTTTTAGACTTTCTTGGCTATCAAATTCCTCTTGTATATCAAGAAGTGCCACATATGTCCATTCCGGTGACTTGTACTTTGGGTTTGGTTTCTTTATCCTCTTTGTGCTTTGCAAGTGCTTCTGATCCGTGTCCTTTTGTTTCTCTTGACTAGACACTTTGTTCACTTGTTCAGCATTATCGGACTTTATTCTTGTTAGTCGGTATCTCAAGCTCTTGATTTTGTTGGGCCAAATATCTTCTTTCAAAGGCCTTTTTAATTTAGATCCTGTCCCTTCTCGCTCTGTTTTCCTCAAAGTTCTTCCACCTTTATTTTCTGCTTCACTTTCTTCTGATTCTGTCTCTGTCTGGATTTCACCTTCTTTGGATTTTATCCTCAAGATTTCAGGTTCACTGTCTGTATCTATCCCTCCTCGTGTTTCTTCAACGCAATCTTCCTGCTGACTATCTGTCCCTTTTTCTACCTGTGTGTTTTGTGTCCCTACACTTCCTCGGGGTTCTTCCGCAATTACTTCACCCTCACTCTCTGTATCTAATTCCTCACCTTCTATCTCTGTGATTTCGGGGGGAATTTCTCTGGTGCTTGTACTCGGGATGTCTTTTCCAAAGATTACTTGTTCAGTTTTTCCAGTATCATGATTTATTCTTTCTTGTATTTCTACTGGTTCTGTCTCGGATTCAGAGCTTGTATCAGAAATTTCAAGTTGTCTTCTTAGTGGTATATTTTCTTGTCCAATAATTTGACTTAGACCCACTTCTCCTGCTTCTGGGTTTTGTCCTGTTCTTGTTTCTTCTGATTCTGATTCAGAACTGGTATCTGATACTTCTTGTTGTTCCTCTTCAGATTGATCTTCCGGATTTGGGACTCGAAGAGTGTTACTGGCATGAATCCAGTTCTTTACCCCTGCACATTTCACAGCAGTTGTTGTTGTTGTCAGAATCACTTGTCGTGGTCTTCCCCAGCGTGGAACCAGACAATTTCTTCTTCTGTGTACTTTTGTGCAGATCCAATCTCCAGGACTCAAGTCATGAGCTGGTTTCTTTTCAAGAGTGGTCGCATCTGGTCCAACCTGATGAAACACAGCATGTACCATATCAGCCAATCCTTTGCAGTAATCCAAGACAAAGTCATCAGATATAGGCAGCAGTTTGTTGACAGGAATGAAAACATGTCTCATTGCTCTACCCATGATAATTTTATGGGGGCTCAGACCAGTTTTTCTATCAGGAATTGATCTAATGCTCAGCACCAGAGGCAAGACATCTGGCCATTTTAGGCCTGTGGCCAAACACATTTTTCCCAATCTGTTTTTAATGGTGCCATTCATTTGTTCACCACTCCAGAAGCCTCTGGTCGGTAGGCACAATGCAGTTTTTGTTGTACATTCAATGCTCCACAAATCAATTTTATAACCTCATTCTGGAAATGTGTTCCTCTATCTGTTTCAATCGTAACTGGGAAACCAAACCTAGGAATGGACTCTCTCAGTAGGAGTTTTGCTACAGTAACTCTGTGTTAGACCTGGCATCTTTGGCGTGGTTTCCCCTGACTTTTTGCCTCTACCTCCTGTATTTTTGACGCTGTGCTGGATTTCGTTTTTGCTGGTTTAGATGCTTTGGGCACTTTGCCACTGCTGATCAGTGTCAAAGTGCAAGTGCTCCCTAGGTAAATTGTTATATTGATTGGTTATCTCTGATTGGGATATTTGTTTCACCTGTCAGCCCCTAGTAAAGTGCACTGAGTGTGCCAGGGCTGGTGACTCAAATGCTACTAGTGGGCCTGCAGCACTGATTGTGCCACCCACAGGAGCAGCCCTAAAATGGTGTCTAAGGCCTGCCACCGCAGTGCCTGGGTGCAGTTGCTAACTGCCATGCTGACCTGACCAAGTGTCCACACTGGCCAGGCCTAACCCTTCCCTTTCTGTACACATTGGACAACCCTATGGAAGGCCCTAGGTACCCCCCTGGGCAGGGTGCAGTGTATGTGAAAGGTAGAGCATGTATTGGTGTCGGTGACATGCTCTGGTAGTGAATTACAGCCATTTTTGTTTTTCACTATTGAAAGGCTATCTTGCCCATAGGCTATAATGGGGAATGCGGAGTATAATGTTTACCTGCATATCTTCCCATAGGTGCAAGATAGAGAGCTAAAGTCTGGTATCCCTGAATTCAGAATTTAATAACACATATTTTAGGAAGGATGGTTTTTAAATCCTGTGTGTGAAAACAGCACTTTTAGAAGGTGGCTGCTTTCCTTTTCTGCCCTTTCTGTGTGCCTTGGCCTGTTTGTGAATTGACTGTCTGGTTTGTGAGTGACAGGGACAGGGGTGGCTCCCAGAGGCTGGATGAGTCAGCCCAGGGCTGAATAGGGAAATTCCCCTGTAGATGGGTGGGAGGAGTAGCACCTGGGCCTGAAAAGGGCTGTGCCTACTACCTTCCACAATGCTGGCTCCACCCCCTGCTGGGCGGCTGACGACCCTGCCCCTCTCTCTCAAAGGAAAGAAGAAACCAAGTAAACAGAGTGCTCCGGGACTGGCCAGAACTGGTTCTGACTAGGCCAAGGCCCCTCTGCCTACAGAGGACAAAGGATTTTGGAGTATATGTATTGGGACCCAGACTACAGAAAATTAGATCATCCTGGAATAAAGAAGGAACCTCTGCCAAGGAGAAAGCTGGAAGACTGAAGAGGAATGACTGTCCTGCTGTGTGTTTGTGGGCTGACCTGCAGTTGCTTTGCTGCCAATGAGAGGGGAAGGACTTTGCTGTTGCTGTGTCCCCTTGCTTGAAGAGATCTCCAAGGGCCTGAGAAGAGCTGGCCTCCTGTTAAGAAGTCCCAGGAACAAAAGGACTTCACCCCCAGCTTCCCCCTGAACTCTGCTGAATGAGTTCTGCCCTTCCTAGAGTGCTTGAGCCAATTGTGGGGCCTTTGGAAGTTGTGCCTGCTGTTGGGAAGCTGACCAAGAAGAAAGAAGCAAAGGATCTACACTTTTTCACACACAGCCGGCTTAGCGAGAAAATTTCCGTCGCTCCGCTTGTTAGTGGGCAGAATTTTATCGCTGCGAACATCGTCGCAGAGCCTGCTGCCGCTAAGCCGGATCATCGCTGGTGAAATCGTCACCCTGCTCGTTAGCGGGCTGAATTTTGTCGCTGCGAACATCGTCGCAGAGCCAGTCCAGATCCCCGCTCCGCTCGTTAGCGGGCAGAATTTTATCGCTGCGAACTCCGTCGCAGAGCCTGCCGCCGCTGGGTGAGATCGTCGCAGAGCCAACCAAGATCATCGCACCGCTCGTTAGCGTGCCAAATTTTATCGCTGCGAACATCGTCGCAGAGCCAGCCAAAATCATCGCACCGCTCGTTAGCGAGCAGAATTTTATCGCTGCAAATATCGTCGCAGAGCCAACCCAGATCATCGCTGGTGAAATTGTTGGCCCGCTCGTTAGCGGGCCGAATTTTGTCGCATTGTGCCATAGCGAGTAAATTTCTACCGGAAAAGCTACGCCTTGGAATCCGTACTAGTATCGCCTCACACCCCATACAGACCGGATTCATGGCCCACGTCCGCTGCGTGCAGCGGGGTTGCCGCCTTGCCTCCCTAGGGTCTCAGGACTGATGCTGTTGCTTGTTTTTCGACGCCTGAGCGCCGCTAAGAACTTTTATCGCATCACCAGGTACTGTTGGCTAAAATTGACACTAAGGTGAATGATTTTGTCGCTAAGCTAAGAACTCTTTTTGAAACCATATTCTTGAACTGTGTATGTTGGATTTTTGTCGTTTTGGTCTTGTGTAGTTTTTATAAAAGTACTTTATCTACACTGGTGTGGAGTCCATTTGTGGTGTTTTCACTGTGTTACTGTGAGTGTTGGTACAAATACTTTACACATTGCCTTTGATAAGCCTGTCTGCTCGTGCCAAGCTACCAAGGGGGTGAGCAGGGGTTATCTAAAGAGTGTATCCCCCTTACCCTGACTAGAAGTAAGGGTCCCTATTTGGACAGTGGTACCTACCTCTGCCAACTAGAGACCCCCAGATCTAACACTGGTGGTCAGCGGTGAGGATTAGAACTTGTATTTGTACTTGACCCACAGTAATTGGTGTACATCACTAGTTTAAGTGTAGACCACTATGCAACCAAATACTGTATTTTTGGTTCTATTTTTGAATAACTCTTCAAGAGCATCATGTCTCAGAAGGCAACAAGTGAGAGGCAGAATTGGAGTTTTCCATTGAGGATCTGTATTCATACAAAGCTGAAGAGCTCAAGCAATTCTGCAAAGACCTTGGTTGCCCTGTGAAAAGCGGATCTAGAAAGGATGTGCTACAGAAAGCCTTATAGGCCTGGTGGGAGGCCCAAGATGGAAATAATGCAAATAGGGGGGATGGTTTTGAACCCCACGATTTGCCTGTGAGCAACCCAGGCTCAAGACCTGGCAGCGCCCATTCCAGTAGGGGTCTCACTCCAGAGGAGTTAGAGGAGAATCAAAGAATGAGAAACAATGAATTGGAAATAATGAGAATGAAAATTAAGCAATTCGAAGTAGAGAAGGAAAAGGCAGTGGAGGAGAAGAAATTGCTTCTGGCTCATGAGTTGAGCATGAGAGAACTGGATATCAAGGCCAAGCAGGCGGAGTCCGGTTCCAATGGTGGCAGCGCACAGCCAGTGCAGGGGGGTAAAGTATATATCCCCAAGGATTTGGTACAGAATTATAATAGGGGTGAGGATATCTATGCCTGGTTTACCTCGTATGAGATTGCGTTGAGAATGAATGGTGTGCCTGAACAGCATTGGGGGGCGGGCCTGTGGAAACATTTTGAGGCTTCTGAGAGGAGTACTCTAGAGCCCTTAGAATTAGCAGGTACCATGACCTATCCCAATATGAAGGAGGCCCTATGTCTCAGGTATGGACTTACTCCAGAACAGTATAGACTGCAGTTTAGGAACTCCAAGAAGAAAGAGTCTGAGACTTGGATGGAGTGTGTGAATCTGTACTCACGTGCACTGGAAGGTTGGATGAAGGGTAGCAAAGTAACTGATTTTTTTTTTTTTGAAAATTTTATTGAACAATAAATCAATTACAAGCATGGGCCTACAACCACCGGGGCCGGCCGCTAGATTCGGGAAGGATCATACAGAGGTTAAGGCAGTAGTCGACTCCCGGGGTCCAGCCCCGTACATGGCTCCGGATAGTCCTAGGGAAGCAGGATACATAGGTTTAACATAAATAACAAATAAAAACAAAAGGCGAGGCGTAAAGGCAAAAAATGTGGGTCAGGCTACATCCGGGGGACTCTACTTCTGACCTTCAAATAGCTACTAAAAGGCAGGAGTAATGATAGGTCGGGGGGGGGGGGTCACGGGAGAGGAACGTCTATATTCGATTATCCCAAAAGTCGCAGGGAACCATCAAGGGTCAGGGGGACAAGGCAATATCGGTGTCCACTAGGGGGGGAACACAGATACCCCCACGATACGCGTTCCATTGCCCCCAGATTCTACCCCATGCCCCCGGTTTGCCACGAGCCACATACACAGTCTTCTCCCTGAACATGCACCAGTCCATGTTCTCCTTCCATACGGACACGGTGGGAGGCCGCTGGGAACCCCAAAGCTGCGCTATATCTCTCTTGGCAATCATGTTCCCCAGGGCCGCCCACCGAGTCTGAGCCGCGTTATAATCATTGGGCTCCCACACATTCAGGACACAGCGACGCACCTCCGGCAGCAGCACCACCCCGGTGACTTGTCCCATGACCACATGAATCCGACGCCAGTATTCCGCCACCTCGCGACACTCCCAAAGGATATGGAGAAAGGTGGCTCTGAGTCCACATCCCCGCTTACAGAGCCCGTCTTCAGAAAATCCCATCGAGACCAGACGGGGACCCGTCACATACACCCGGTGGAGAATCTTAAGTTGGACCAGGCGGAGACGGGCTGGAATGGCCACTTCCTTGGGGGACGACAGTGCGGACTGCCAGTCCTCGTCGTCCAGCTCCACCCCATCCCCCGTCCATGCCTCCCGGAGGCGCACCAAGAGGTCAGCCCGATTATTGATAAGTTTTTTATAAATTAATGAAATAGTACTGTCGGGGACATGACCATCGAGTATGCGGTCCTCGAGGGGCGAAGAAGCCGGGATATTGGTCCCCTCCCCAAAAACAGAGAGCAGGGCATGCCGAATCTGGGCGTAGCGGAAGAACTCCCTTTCCGTAAGTTCGTATTCGCTCTGGAGCGCCGCGAATGTTTTAACAGCACCCTTAATCCATAAGTCTCCCACTCTACTAATACCAATCGTGTCCCAACGTTCAAACCCCTTCGTTGTCCAGAGGCTTCCCAGGCGGTCGGATGCAAACAGAGGAGTAGCACATGTTAATCGCTCACTCCAGCCCAGGGCTACATTGGCCGCCTTCCAGATCCGTACCGCAATCTTAGTAGGGCCCGGTAACTGATTATAAGGGGTTGTTGCATTTAATTAGTTGGGAGCACTTGAGTAGTCTATGTGTTCCAGAGCTATGCCAGCATCTTTTAGACAGCAAGCTGAAGGACCCCATTGGGCTTGCTAAGGAGGCGGACCGCTGGACCAGTACCAGGGTCCACAGAGGAATTGTGGGTACCATAGCCAAAGGTGGGCAGGGTCCCCAGAAAAAGAGTGGGGGGACAAGGGTAACCAAAAGGAGTTCTCTCAAGGGCCCCAAAACAGTTCGCAGGGAACGGAGTCCCAACCCCCCAAGCCCAAACCGACCTGGCCCCCTAGGGGCAGGCGGGACCCCAGGGGCCCACCGACTTCACGGTGCCCGAGCCGTGCCAGGGCGCGGGGATTGAAAACCACCTGCTTCTGCGGCAGCTCTGGACGAGGCGTGGATGATGAAAAGCAGCGCGCAGGCTTCCAGGAAGAGAAAAGGAGGTCTGGAGATAAACACGCCCCTGCGCTGACCTCTCATATCTGGAAGACGGTGATGGTCCTACACCAGGGCACAAGGCGAGGGTAGACGGCGTCTACCCGGCAAGAGACGGGCCCCACAGGTGTATGCTTAACTTGTCCCGGTGTAACCTTAGACTCAGAGACACACGCAGCAGCATCTTCTCTATAAACACGCCCCTGCTGACCTGTCATATCTCGAAGACGGTGACGGTTGAAATAACTCGTTTAGGGGCATAAACAAGTTTAGTCTCCTTACCTCGTGGAGCCTCTCCCCATCAGAAGTTCCTGCACCTGCTTGGGTCTCCCTCCCGCCGCCGCCTGTGTTGCTCTCGCGGCTGCCGTGTGGAGGGGGACCACAAGTCCCAGACTCCTCTAGCACCAACCCTGGAAGCTGTCATTCAGGCAGTTGCGCCTAGAGGCGCTATAAAGACATCTACTTTCCCGGTGGAGCTGGCGGTTGCAATAACTCGTTTAGGGGCATAAACAAGTTTAGTCTCCTTACCTCGTGGAGCCTCTCCCCATCAGAAGTTCCTGCACCTGCTGGCACCAACACCGGAAGCTGTCATTCAGGCAGTTGCGCCTGGAGGCGCTATAAAGACATCTACTTACCCCGCGTCGCGGGACCGCGCGCGGGCTAAGCCCGGGCAAAGGGCGGGCCGTCTGTGGCCATCAGGGGCCGAGGGAGGCCGGGCTGGGCCGTACCTCTTGGCTTTCAATACTATTCCTTTTGCAGCTGTGTATTGTACTGACAGTGGGACATCCGAGATAACGCGAGGGAGGGTGCTCCCGGTATACCGATTGATCTGCCCGCAGAGCCCTCTCAAAAGGTACTCCAGGACTAATTACGGGCCTTGTTAAGGTGTATTGTTATTCTTGTTACGTTTGTTATGTTGGGTTTGTAGCGCTGGTTAGTGTTTCGTGTCAAAGTTCAGCGTGCCTGCCCTAACTGTCATCTTTAGTTAAATAGGGTTAAGGAAGACGTCACACATCATTATATCACTTTGATCCTTAAGCCCAAATATGGGTAAAACTAAAAAAATTCCAACTAAGACAGGGGGTGGAATTAAGGGAACTTTGGATGCTTTTATTACGAGAGCCGAGTCCTTGCTAACGCACGAAATACAGTTAACAGAACGAAGGCTGTCTCTTGATTCCCTTCTGGCACATAAACGCTCGTCGCTGGGGAAAATATCTAAGTGTGCAACGCCAGGAACAACTATCCCAGTAGACCAGGGTTCCCCTGCTCATACCGCATCCCAGCGAGTCATTACAGCAGAAGTTCATGCTAACATGCCTCTGTCTGGGGAACTGGAGCAAATGAATTCCGTGGGGCCTGAAAATACCATGCACCAGCCCGAACATTCCCCTTTGAGTTCAGAGGAAGTATTGTTGGCAGACATGTCTGGGATTGGGGCGAGGGGAGACCGGGAGCGGGGGAGCGTTGTGTTGGGAGTGGAGAGTGAGCCTAATGCACTAATGAGAAGGGACAGGGAGGTGGTCACCCGTTCAAAAAAATCGTTACTTGTTTCAGTTTCTCCCACAGAGGTAGGCGCTCTAGAGGCTACAAGGATCATGGGTATCCCACACAATAATGGGGTGTGTAAAAAAAGAACAGATACCAAACCCAAAAGAGGAAGGGCGAGAAAAGCACCCATAGTTGTAGAGGATGGGGCCAACAGGTCAGCGTGTCAACACTGCAAAAATAGCTCTTTCACAAACGGGGTGGAATGGTCCCGGGAGATAATGAAATCATTAGAGGCCAACTTGGAAGCACTAATTTCTAAACATCTGGGTCCCTTAGTGGAACAAATTAAGAGAGTGGAGGAGAAAGTTAGTAGGCTTCTAGAACAGAATAGAGGAGGACTCCCAGTGCCTCCACCTGGCTCGAGAGGCGAAGGGATAGGGACTGTACCTCGCCCTGTTAGTCCTTGTGTAAATAACAGTAGGATGGAAGGAAACATAAGGGGAGCTGATCCCATCACTAGCAAGGACAAAGGTACTCTTACTGCTCCTGTCTCCCACAGGCCACAACAGGAAGGTAGTAAAAAAGCGGCTGGAGTCCCCAACAGTACTATAAATGAGCAGGTGCACTGCACGCCGGGGCTGCAGACGTTGGACTTACCCCCTGCTTCTTGTCCCTACACGATAGTTCTAGTGGGGGTTCCAGCATTCACCCAAGATAGAGAAGAGACAACAAGCTCCCTGATAAACAAGGTTAAATATTGGATGCTTAATAACGTGAAGGTGCCTAATTCGCAGAGTAGCCACATCCTCATGGCAAGGAGGGTAGCCTGGGTTGGAGCCTCTGAGAAAAAGTTCGCAGGAGACTGCGTTATTGTTAATTTTAGGTACCCTGAGTTGGTAAAAGACCTGCTTATTTCCCGCTACGGTGTTTTTGATAGGGGAACGAGCATAAAGATGCTCCCCCTGAACTTTTTTTATAGGGATAATTCAAAAGTGACAGGCCACGTGGCATACAGGAGAGGGGAAATTACCCACGGAGGGGCTAACAGACTGGGTTTAGCATCAAATAGGTTCACCCCGTTGTCTGAGGCGGCAGTAATGGATGAACTGGACTGACTGGCCCAAGGTGTGAACTCGAAGATTGTCTCTGTTCCTGTTAGCTCAGTGTCAAGGGACACTGCTGGTTCTGTGGGAAATTCACTTTTACCTGTTATCCCCCTTAATGAGGTTTTGCAAAACTCTCGAGGAAAGTGCATTGTATTAACAACGAGTAGTCTAGCCGGATTTTCGCCGCAAAGGCAGGCTAACCCAGCGAGGAGAGTGATAAAACAAGCGGCCGAAGAACTCAGGGTGGTTTCGTGGAATATTGCAGGGATTTCAACCAAAATAAAAAATAAGGAATGGTTAGATTTTAGTCGACAGTTCCACATTATCTGCTTGCAGGAAACGTGGGAAACGGATAGTAGTGCCCCACACCTGGAGGGATATAAAATGTTTTTTGTCCCTGCCCAAAATTCTGTAATGGGCCGAGCAAAGGGGGGTTTAATAACGTATGTGTCTCTGTCCCTACAAGGGTCTTGGGAGGTCCTGGGCTGGAGCTCGGACAACATCCAAGGTATTAGTTATTGCAAGAAGGGCCTAAAATTCGTTTTGATAAATTTTTACAATGCGGGCCAATCAATGCAGAGGTTGAACGAGCTCAATGAAAGACTGGCAGGCCTGCATGATAGGGAAGACAGTCACCCCAATTTGATTTTATTGGGTGACTTTAATTGTCACCAATGTCCATATTTGAAATGGGGAGGGGGAAAATGGGATTCCTGTCCATCTACAACGGACTGGCACTTAGAGCATACAAGGGAAGGTGGCGAGTTAAGTAAGATCCTGGGTACGTACGATTTAGCCCCCACGATGGACTTAATCAGGACCAGGAACTCTAACATTATTAACCCCTCCTTTAAAGGCAGGGGCAGGGATACAATTATTGATTTTATTTTTGTTTCACATGTTTTTAAATGCAGGATCATAGATTTTAGTATAGAAATTAGTATTTTTAGCGATCATAACCCTTTGGTATTGTCCTTGAGGGATAGAGATTTATCTACCCAGCCAAGGAATTTGATGACGAGGGGAACATTGGAAGCAGTAGATCAGGGCAGGCGCATAAGATGGACTAACATAGATGGGGAAGCATTCTACAAAAAGCTTATTACTTCCCCGGAAAGTGGGATATGGAAGTGCTTAAATCAGTAAGTCAGGGGTAGAGAATTGATAAGTGCTTTTGAAAGCACGGCAAGGGACATTGATAGGTTATTGAGGGCAAAATCAGTGCCCACGTCTAAACTCGTACCAAAATGGTTCGACAAAGCCTGTTCTAGAGCTCAAAAAGAACTGAACTTGGCACTCAAAATGGTTCCTAAGGATAGGAGTAGGATAGTGGAGTGTAGGGCTCAATATAAATCGGCCATAAAAAAGAGAAAACATACCATCCAATGTGAGGCCTGGGAGAACGTGAGGGAGGCAGCCGATAAGAGAGACATGACGAGATTTTGGAAGGTGATCAATGACCCCAGTTTCCAGGCACCGAATAATGAGAAGGTGGCTTGTCATGTCTTGCCTGAAGCATGGGTATCTCATTTTAAGAATTTGTACAATCATGGCAGCCCTACTGCTCGACAAATTGCAGATGTTGGCATTTTACCGAGTTCATGGTCACAGTTTGTGGTGGGCGAGATTAAAGAAGGAATATACGCCCTGACACGCAACAAGGCTCCAGGCCCGGATGGGATTCTCCCCGATTTATTTTTGTCCCAGGTCGATCTATGGGCGCCTATTCTCACGCGAGTTTTTAATACGGCAGTGGAAATGGGAATGCCCAGGTCATGGTCAACGGCTAGCATTGTACCCCTATTTAAAAAGGGCAATAAGTGTGACCCCCAATGTTATCGTCCGATCTCACTAATAGATGTGACCGCAAAGGTACTAGGGAAGGTTATTCTAAACCGTCTGACGGACTGGGCAGAGGAAACTGAAATCATTACTGACACTCAGTACGGTTTTAGAATTGGCCGTTCTACTACGGACCAGTGCCTTAACCTGTATAACTTGGTGGCAAAGTACACCGTGGCAGGTGAGGGGACGGTCTTTCTGGCCTTTATGGATCTGACAGCAGCTTTTGACCGGGTGAATCGCGAGAAGTTGTGGGAGATTCTAGAGCTGCTTGGGGTCGATTCAGGTCTGATATACATCCTAAAAACATTACACCTGAATACAACAGCTCAGGTCAGATACAGCAATGAGGGGAACCTTACCGAACATTTCTCATGTACCAGGGGCGTGAGACAAGGTTGCATTTTGGCGCCCTTTTTATTTACGTTATACATAAATGGTTTGGACAAAGCACTTGTTGAGTTGGGGGTAGACTGTCCAAGAGTTGGCAAGAGAAGTATACCCGTCCTTTTATATGCGGACGATGCAGTCCTTTTAGCCCGCACAGGGAGGGGACTTCAGTCTCTCATCGACGGCTTTAGTGGGTTTATGGCAAATTTAGATTTATCTCCTAATCTCACAAAATCATACATAATGGAAGCAGGAAAAAGACCAACGAAGAACTTTATCTTTAAAATTGGGGGTCACAAATTAGAGAAGGTCGAGGTCTTTAATTATTTAGGGATAATATTCGACAAACACCTCAATTTTAATACACTAATCTCAGAGAAATGTAAGCAACAAACGAGCACAATGGGTTCAATTATGAATCGAGCCACGAGATTAGGCCGTTGGTCACCGAATTAAATATTGCATTTATATAATTCGATTTGTTGCTCTAAAACCATGTATGGGAGTAAGGTATGGGGATTCAGAAATACTTCCATGATACAACTGGAGGAAAATAAGTTCCTTAGAAGGATTCTGCAAGTTCCTCAAAGTACACCTGCCTACATTGTCCATGAGGAGCTAGGGCTTCCTTACATTAGTGACAGGCTAAGTACCAAACCAATAATGTGTTGGATTAAAATCTGGACCAACCCTGAGGCTAGTCTAAGTAGACAAATAATTAGGGACTGCATTAACAGGGATAAAGGACTCCGGATACCCTGGCTTAAACATGTGAAGGACACTCTGAAGTGGCTGGGATTTGCAAACTATTTTGATGAGCCCACGACTCTGATGCCCCAGGCAAAAGCTGCCATAAAAGCTGAACACCTTAGGCGCCTAGCTTGTGCACGAGAAGACAATGAAATACTGAAAGGTTCAGTGAGAGCCCATATATTAACGAAATCTGTAGCAGGCTTAGAACCTTACCTGGCGTATATATATAACAAAAATGATAGATTTTTAATGACCAGATTTAGATTAGATCTTTTACACCATATTTTAGCCGTTCCCGCAGGGTACACAAGAGATGTTGTGTCAAAGGGTCCATGCGGCTGCGATCTGGGATCTCCGCAGGATACCCTTCACTTTGTATTTTTTTGTCTGTTGTATGAGTACCCACGGGCAGTTTTTTTAAAAACTATTTTAAGAAAGAATAAATTTACCCAGGTAAGGGTGGCACTCTTATACCTGAAACTTTCTTCGGACCCCCTTACGTTGTTCTGTACCGTGAACTTTTTAAGACTAGCCGCAAAATTAAGGAAGACCAGATATGAGGTGTAAACAACTTTGTTTTTAGGGTAGAGAGGGTTGGGTATTATGATTAAAGTTGTTTTCCTAAAGTTTTTATGTATATTTTGGTCCCTATCGTAGACTTAGCTAAAGTCCTAACCTAATTATGAAATGAGCGGTTTATTGTATTTGGGAAGCGTTATGATGTTTTGAAATGATATAGTTTATATTATAACTTACTATCTTAATTTGGTTATGATCATGCATTTTTAAAATCTCATGTCGTTGGTATTCCCTGCACTGAATCTGTTAAAATTCTGCACTTTATAATACTCTGTTCTTGCTGCTTTCTCAGAGGTATTTTGCTATTAAGGCCCTGGATAAACCCTGATGAATTGACATATTTTAAATATTTTAAGGATATTTTGTTATATTAATGTATTGTTGAAATTTGTAAATGTTATGTTCTTTCTTGGATGTTTTAATATCCGAATAAAGATTAATAAAAAAAAAAGCAAGAGGCAAACCTGTTTTTCTGGGGATAAAACACATGTGGAGACTACAATGCTCCTGAGAATTAAGCCCAGAGTTTCACAAGATAACCTATTACTATTCCACTCACACACAATCACACAGAGATTTTCCCTAACATAACACAATTCTGTTATTACGATTCTTGAAACCAGACCATGTTCAATTCCATGTGACTTCTCTTTCCACATAAATCCACTCACTACTTCCCGGAAGCTTCAAATTTTCCGACTACACTTAACGTACACAATACTCAACATAAAGTGTTAAACATAAATCGATAATCACCAAACCAATACAATAATAACCATCAATCTGCTACCAAGAAATCTGATGCAGCGCGGAGGACAAGATTTACATATTCTCCCTATGTCACAGATTCTTAATCACAACAACTCATTCAAACACTCATTCATTGGTGGGGCCCATAACACCAACACACACACCATTCAATAAATCTCACTCGAATCTGTGCAGAGGAAGAGAAAGGCGCTGGACATGTGGGTACCTCATTACTGACCAGGATTAATCTGCTTTACATTATATACATATTATACATGTACATCTTCAGAATCCTGACCTTAACATCAAGGCACTCCACCACTTGGTCGATGGACCAATCCGTTGGACTGGTTGATGGTGAATTAGAACCAGCTAAAACACAATTAAAGCCTAGGAAACATTTGATATTTTCTGTAATTAATTAACGAACCACAAACTCATTTCTTAGTATTTCAATTGTTGTTTATCTACTAATAATACATTTCTTTACGTTTGCATTTATTGACTACAGCTTATAATCTCAAATTTTAGTTTTATTAAAGAAAAATCAAACATTTGGTAAAAAGACATGAATTTAGAAAACGCAGGCAATTAATTACCAATTAGCAAGCGAAAATGGCTTCTGATCAGACAGAGAGTTATCCGCATTCTGAGGTACAACTCCCCGGACAGGCTGTCTGACCCACAGCAAAGGATTAAACCGTCAGACGAAAATATAGGATGCACAGCAAACTTTTCTCCCAAAAGCCAAATAAACCCAAGGCAAACCAACAAATCACCACCAGCTCAATGCAACCCAACGCCATGGACGATCAAAACCCATTGACGACACCCAATGGCGGATGAGGTCCTCTTATACCCTTTTTCCCCTCTTACTTCATGCTAACACGGTAACATTTAGGGGCAAATAAAATGTCTGATTGGACAGTTCGGGGTTAACTGTAGGTTATTGAAAGTTTTCCAGCGCCAAACCGGTTCTTCATGATGACTTGGCATAGGAAGGCACAAATTGTTACATTTCATTTTGGCTCCCAGGCGAGAGCAGTGATTGTAACACTTCAAGGAAAATAAGTCATCTTTTCACAGGTTCTGTATTGTCCTTTCCGCTGTTCCCACATAGTCATCTATTGGCTTGCAGTCAATTTCAATTCCTGTCCTTGGTAGGGAACACGGTGCCAGAAGTTCAGGTTACTTGGTGATCTCCAGAGCCATCCGGGCATGCTCAAAAATCATTGCGCTCACATGGTGGCATCTGCTTCAGAAAACGCCATCTTGGGTACTGCGGCCTAGTAGGCCCGAATGCCAACTTAAGCAAAAATAGACATAACAATAATTAAAATATAGAAATGAAGATGCTAATGCTTAAACCCACACTAATCCCATTATATTTTAGTATTTTCCTAGCTGTGGCAACATTTAAAGCAATAATACTTACCATTTGATGATTTTAAAGCACAGACAATCACAAAGCAACATAAATCATGCAATTTCCTATTTCACCACAATCTAAGATTAGTTTGCGTACCATAGTTAATTAATTGTTTTGCCATGCAATTAGCAATTTAGTCCCACATGTATCTTGTGTTTATCAAGGTGCAAAAGTTGATTCATAATTTTTCACTGCAAACATTTTACTTAAATTAATTTTAGAATGATTACGTAATTAATTACATGCAAATTAGAGGAGGTATACAAAAATGTGGTTTTACCTGCTCCATCAAAGGCGTCCACCACCTCCAACTTTCTCCCATCTATGTACAGTATATAGGTTTCTTCAGTCTCGCTCCTGCCACGAATGCGACAGATTTCGACTTGTTGTTCTTAAGATCCAAATTGTTCATGAATTTCGTATACTACCACAGGAAACACTATTAAATGATTACTTCTTGGATCTAAGTGTTGCAGTTTTGGAGGTTCTCCTCTCTGATTTTCAACCTCCATGACTGTTTCGTCTTCATTGGGGGTCATCGATGTCCTGGATCAAGGGTCTTCTAGTGGGTCACCTGTTGAGCCCTGGTTTGTTTCTTCAAAGTGCGTGCGGATTCTTCGCTGTGGGATTCCAGAGTGATAAATAATTATTTCCCACATCTGGGCAATGAAAGAGGACACAAGATGGTATTTTAGGAGTTATATAGGGCTGTGGGCTATATGATTGGTGCATGTGGCTGTGGCTACTACTGAGAAATGTAGTTTTTTAAATTTCAACTTTTGATTGGCTGCTGAAAAAAAATAAAACATAGCAAGAGAAGCATAGTCCTCGCTTCCATGTCCTTAATAGAATTAAATTCTCATTGCGAATGCTAGAATTTGTTTTTAACCAGCACTTAAGTTGTAAAAGTAATATTGATGCTGGGAACTTAATTGGTCTGCAGCCACGCCCTCTGTGCCTTAGAAAATTTGGAGTATTGTGGGAATCAAATGAAGTTTATGATGTAGCAATGGGAATGAAAGAAAGACTGCGGGCCAAGGGTATGTTTTGGAAGACATAATAAATCCCTGCGGCAGATATAGAACAAGGTATCAGAGTTTGGAGAGCGTCAGATTGTGGATAAGAGCATCTAGAGGGCAGCGATAAAGGTGCAATGGACAATAAACTTGGGGCCGGGAAACGTTATAGGACGAGAAGGAGAATTGGACGAGGTAAGCTGCTAAAGTGTTTAAATAACAGTTATCGTAGCAAACAAATGGATTGGTACGTTTGGCTTAACGTTACATTCAGAAACTTCAGTTTCTGTCCCACTGCGATTATGAGAGCTCTGTTAACATCAGCTAAGGTACATGACTCAGTTTGGGATGCTCACCGTGCTCTTTGAGCCTGTTCAAAAAGAGTTTCAATATACACGCACTTGCGGTCTGGTTTTGTATTTCAATTGGAACGTTAATCATCTAGAACAGAGTTTGCCACATACAGCGGCGGCTGAGTTTGATTGGACAAGACTCGTTCCCGTTCCAAGATGGCTGCCGTGTTTATGACTTGTTACACATGCTTTTCGCTGACGGTTCGCGTGCGCGCTGCAGGAATTGGTTGCTGGTCCGGGTGTTGCAGTCATCATCACTGTCATGGTGTCTTCCTGCGGGAGGCTGTCCGCGCGGGGCCTTCTGGGAGCTGCGGCCCGGCTCTTGGGTGGTAGGTCTGACCGTGAGAGCGGGATGGGGGGCGTGACTTGTCAATTTCAGGGATGCGTGGGGTTAGTATACATTACCAAACAGTTATAGGGAGACCTGTTTGCCCTTAGCACAGAATACTCACTTCGAGATCTGACACGACAGTCCACTCGTAGCGGGTAAATGAACGGATTGCCAATGGGGGACATTTTTGTTTTTAAGGCGTGCTTACGAGTGACGTTTCAGGACCTAACCGTGACGTTTTAACATAAGCGTATCAAATTAGTTAATGTAGCATTGTCCTCCGTCATTTAAGGACCATAAGAGGCAGTATCGTTTATAGTTTTAGTTCAGCCTTTCGGCCTGAAACCGTACGTATCAGTCTTTTGCAAACTCCCAACTACTTCTCCCATCTGACCTTCCACAATTACAGATGCAGCCATAAACACAGTGGCACACAATACTGACGTGCCACTCACACTACCAGTGAAATCCTCAATATATTAAGGTAGCATTTAGAAGACTTTTCCATTGCAGTGATAAACTTTCACCCACTTCATCAGCCCTTTTTTCCTCACATTTTCCTCTTTGTATATCCTCACTTACCTCACCGGACTTCATGTACTACATTGTGATCTGCACAGCTGTTGCCACACCTCTCCTTCACAGTACTTAAATCCTCTACAGCTTCCTTAATCCTTACACCTGTAAACTTATCACTTTTTGCATTTAACCATTCATTCATCATCTTTTTCTCCTTCATTTCCCTCCTTGCACAACGCAAGCATACTCAAAAGCCATACCTTTCTGTCAGACAACCATACCGAATTATGGATGTGCTCCGGCCTATTTTCAGTATCTCGCAATTATCTACTGGAACCCACTCTGGTCAATTGGAACTTTTTACTTGCCTAATAGCATGGAGGGAAAATTACCGTTATCACAATTACAGTCTGCAATTTGCCATAATCAAGGACTCGAAACTTAATCTCTTGGCTCTCTGGTTTTTATTATCAACATAAAGATTTGGAGATACAAAGTCCTCAACACGAGGCACAACAAGTACATAGGCACTAAAACAAATGCTACTCTACGAAGAATCCGCATACGGCTAAAAATAACTAACAGCACAATCTCTAAAAGCATGAGGTAGAACACTACCAAGCAAATGTCGATACTAGGGACACTGAACCATACCATCTCTGTCCCTACTCTGCACTAGGTGACATCCCTACATAGCAATCCCTTGAGACCCTCATCAGATAAAAGGTGTCAGAGCGAAACTTCCTAAGAAGTCTTCACTTAGAGAGCTTGGTCTAAGTTGCCCCCTCTACCCTTCGCCTAGCCGTCCTCTGCTTTGGGCTGCCCAGCTCTGCTCTGCCTCCCCCCTCGGGGCGCTGTCCCTAATACAGAACCCCAAGTCTCAGAACACGCCCTTTGCGCCTCCTCTTCTTCCGGGGTCGTCTTCCAGTACTTTTCCACAGAGCGCTGTCCAGTTCCATCGTCCATCGCTTGGCCTTGAGTCCCAGACGCCATCCGCACTAGGAGTTACGATTGGCACATTCCAATACACTCCCATGTCTGGCTTTTACTACATAATTCAAATTGCGAACAAAGAGCTTCTCTACTAACGAGCAACTGTCCTTGCACCTGGGGTGAGATCATGCAAAACAGACATTCTTCACATCTTTTAAGTTGCAATTTACTACAGCCTGAAAACCTCTACTGAGATAAATCCCTTTTGGCCTATTGCCCTGGCCAACATAAGAAAATACCAGGCCTTTCGCCTCAACGATATATGCGAGTTCTGGCCACTACTTCGGTTACACAAGCATGGTTAAATCACAGTATTGACATTTACGTCTTTCTTTCATGTGTGGTCAAACTAAACAAACTACAGACACGAAGTCTAGGGTACACATTTCTAACACCACATTGCATTTCCCGTAGCTAAACACTATACATTTCTCTAATACGTTTACCATGTGCTTGTACATAGCTAGCACTTCTACTTAAAATCGATATAGGTTATACAGTTGTAATACATTGCACACGAAATCCCTGAGTACACATTTGGTTATATGCGGGTGCCGACTAAAAGTGAATATAACGCACCCCTACAATTTTCAAACTTTTAAACGCTACATCAGTTCCCCCCTTTGATGACATCCGTCATCACACCATTACATTTCCTTCTTCAGAACTGATTTAAACCGCGCTAGTCATAACATTTCCATGTCGGACTCCCTCCAGTTTCTTAAGACTCTCATATTGCTGCTCCTGGAGCTTCGCCATCCTCCTCTCGTTTGCCTTTAGAGCTCTTTCAACCTTGCCTCCTTGATACCACTTCCATGCCTTCACGCATCCCCACAAACAGATCACACAAACCACGGCAATAATAATTGGCTTCAACACTGAACCCAGAAATCCCCTTCCCAGATTCGCAAACCAAGTTCCCACTCTTCCAAATCCTAATCCAATCTTCTCCCACACATTCACCTCCGTCAGATCCATAATCTCCTTGTGAATAGTCGTGATGTTGTCTATGTACTTCCCTATCTCCTTCGAGTTGTCTGGAATATATGTGCAGCATTCCTGAACCTTCAATAATTTGCAGACTCCGCCTTCTTTGGCTAATAGCACATCCAAAGCAAGGCGATTCTGCAAAACCATATTCCGGATCGACAACATCTCTCCAGCCACCAACAACAAAGATCTCGCTGTGTTCATAGACAACTCATCAACTACAGTCGCCAACCTTCGGATCTTCACGTCATTCAACACCACACCCATACTAGGTATCATTGCTCCGTATATGTCCCCAATCACTGCACCGGCATTTGTAGCCCTACGTCTCCTAGGCGGTCGCTTCGTCTCTAACAACTCCAAGTCCTCTGTATGATAAATCTTCGGGAATATGATAGCCAAATAGCATACTCCATACCAATTGTCGGGTAGTCTGACATAAGCATTCGTCCCACAAACATAATACACTGTCGGAATTACTTCTACTGGACCTTGCATAAAATTCTTAGCATAAGCTTCCATTGTAAAAGTCTGAGAACAGATGCTATGTCCTACTGCGACCTTCTCCGTCTTGGATTGAGGCCGTGCAATACACAAATTCCCTCTCTGTGCCTCATCTAACGCTATTGGTCCATAACTTCCCTTAGATCTGTGAGCTCTCTCCTCGTCCGTCCAATCTACTGGGCTATCTCCGGTGTGTCGTGTCTCGGTCAACTTTCTATACCTGTCCTCTACTTGGTCTATGAATTTCTTCTCTATCTCCGATAACGCACATGTCAGGTTATTCCTGTGAGCATGCGCCGTATCCAGTTTCACAGTCGGTTTAAAATATTTCAGGAGTCTGTCCTCTTTCTTATCCAGATCATATCTATTCAAATGCTTGATTGCTGGTACCTCGGGAAGTACCGTGTCAAAATTTGAGAAAAAATACTCGAACTGTCTCCTGTCATAAAATAAACTGAGCAATATGCTACAAGAAATCCCATAAGTCAATGGGAGATGATGATACTTGATACCTTCATCCACTGAAGCAGGCAACTGCATGCACACATAACAATCCTTCACATCCATTGCGTCAACATACTCATACAGCAGCCTTGCATACGCGTTAAGCTTAAAATCACCCTTTGACAAATCCATGTGGAATCTGCGAACATCGCTCAACTCCGATAATTCCTGTTCTCTAATACTGACACCACTCTGCCCTGGGGTAATAGGTGTGGGTGCTCCCTGAACCTTCCCCTCTTGCCTGTGAGCCACCATGTATGAACTGATCACTACCGCAAATATGGTGACTACTACAACTCCTATCAATGTGCCTATTATCAGCTTAGCCCTACGATGTGGGTTTACAGGATCTGCCATCTTCGGAATATGCTCAATGTCCAATACAGTCTCTGAAAGGATAAGTCTCTTTCTCATTAATGTCTCTTTCGTGAACTTAGGCAAACCTCCCTAACTTTTCTTCGTTCTATAACGGAAAAATCCCTAATTTTGTTCTTCTTCCGCTCGGCTCTAGGTAATCTTCTTCTCTGTTTGCAACCTTTCTCAAATCAATCTAACAAAAGCGCTGGTCCCAACAGCTCCAGGACTCCCTGCAATATTTCGAGCTTAAGGATAATCAGTTCTTGTGGATCTGGCAATGCTGTAAACGTCGGGAACTCTAAATTGTCCAAGATCATACCTCGAATGGCACTCAGGAATGGCGGACTTGGGATATGAATCGTCAGAATCCCTTCGATCTCTAATCCCGGAACTTTCAGCAACACTTCCACCCTCTGGAGCGGGACACTGTTGACCAATGTCATCGACCTCAATCTTCCCGTGCTCGGTAACCCTGGCATCAGTCACTTGGTATGCCCACTCTGGTGAAGCGTACTTCCTACTTGGCACTCGAGTTCTCTTGGACCTTCTCACACCACCTTGAGGATTTTCCTCGTCTCCCGATTCTTCTTCTGGTTCTTCCGAAACTGGTGCAAGGTCTGTGTCTGGGGCCAACCTCAGGTTTACCCGGTTCTGCTTTGCGGGCCAAACCTTTTCCGCTTCGGTGGCACCTCCGGTCTTCTCTCCGATACCCTGTGCACTGACTTCCTCTTCTTCAGCAGAACTCGATTCTGTACTACCCACTGCACCTCTTGCTCCTTCGCCGGTTTCTGGGTCAGTACTTTCTTCACGTCCTTTCCCAACTCCATTCAGTGCACCATCAGCCGCTTCAGCAACCCTTACAGCTTGACTGGCCCTCTCAGGCGGCTCTGTCGGCTCACTGGGATCTTGATTCTCGAGAGGGGCTGTATCTTCCAAGGGTGCTGGAACTCTGCGGGTATGAGAAGCATGCACCCAGTTCGGTAAACCTCCGCACTTGACAGCAGTGTTCGTAACAAGGATTACTTGGAAAGGGCCACGCCACCTAGCATCCAAACAACTCTTCCTCACGTGCTTTCGGACTAGGACCCAATCGCCTGGGTCCAAGTCGTGGCACCTGTCACTCGCAGCTGGAACCGTTGCTGTCTGCACCTGCTGAGACACAGAACGGACCACGTCAGCAAGGCCTTTACAATAGTCCAGGATCATATCATCAGTGATATTTATCAGAGCAGTAGCAGGTATTGCAGGCAAACGCATCGCTCTTCCCATGAGGATTTCATGGGGTGACAACCCCGTTCTTCTATCAGGCACACTTCGAAGGCTCATCAGGACCAAAGGTAATGCATCAGGCCATTTCAGAGACGTAGACGAACACACTTTCGCCATCCGAGCCTTCAGAGTTCCATTCACCTGCTCCACTATCCCTGAAGCTTCTGGTCTATAGCTACAGTGTAACTTCTGATCTATATTCAAAGCAGCACAAAGCAATTTCATAACTTCGCTATGGAAATGAGTTCCTCTGTCCGATTCAAAGGACGTCGGGAACCCGTACCTAGGAATGAGTTCTCTCAATAATAGTTTCGCTACGGTGAGTGTGTCGCATCTGCGTGTAGGATATGCCTCCACCCACCTGGAAAAGACACATACTATCACTAATATGTACCTCAACCCATTACACTTCGGCATTTCGACAAAATCCAACTGCATCCTATTGAAAGGTCCCCCTGACCTCCCTATGTGGCTCAATGTCACAGCAGTTCTTTTCCCTACATTCATCTGTTGACAAGTGACACATCTCTGACACACAGTTTCAGCCACGGCACGAAACTTCGGATTGTACCAGGTCTGACGAAACACTCTCATCATGGCATCCCTACCAAGATGTACAGCACCATGTATCAACCTCGCCATGGGATTCAACAAACTTTCCGGCAACACTGCTCGTCCATCATTCGAAACCCATATATCCACATCTCCCTTCTCACATCCTGCTCGTATCCAGCTGTCTCGTTCCTGATCCGAGACCCCTTCCTGAAGCTGCTTCAGTTCCTCCCATGTGTCAGCCATTGCTAACATCTGACCGTACACCACCTCTTCCCCAGTTTCCTCAATGTGGGTCTCAGTAAAGTTGCATCCCTGCTCTGCACAGAATCGAGCTACTTCATCTGCATAATTATTTCCCAGCGAGACAAAGTCGCTTCCCTTCGTGTGTGCTGCACATTTAACAACGGCTATTTCATCAGGACCTTGCAATGCTTTTAACAGTTTCCGCACATGATCACCATTTCTTATGGGAGAACCTGAAGACGTCATAAACCCTCTCTGAGACCATAGTTGTCCGAAATCATGAACCACACCAAACCCATACTGGCTGTCCGTGTAAATAGTTACACGGATCTTTTCCGCTGCCAAACAGGCACGAGTCAGAGCAATGAGCTCAGCCACCTGCGCGGAGTGTACTCCTTCTAAACAAGCGGCTTCAACAACACCCGTGATGGTGCATACAGCAAATGCTGCTCTCAATCGACCGACACTGTCTCTTAAACATGAACCGTCTACAAAGAAAATCTCATCTGACACTGGGAGCGGTTCATCGACAATGTCAGGTCTCGGTTTGGTGCATAGTTCCGTAACGTCGAGACAATCATGGTCCTCACAATCTTCATTATCATCTATAATTGGAACAGGTAACAATGTAGCAGGATTTAAAACAGCACACCTCTTCAATGTCACATTATCGGCTGCAAGAATAACTTGCTCATAACGAGTCAGCCTATTATTCGTGAGGTGCTGTGTTTTAGTCCTGGTCATCAGCAATTCAACAGAATGTGGCACATGTACAGTAAGTGGATGACCCATCACAATGCTCTCACATCTCTCGATGCTGACACCTGTTGCCGCAACGGATCTGAGACATCCGGGCAACGCAGAAGCTACTGGATCTAGAGTAGCTGAGAAATAAGCAACTGGTCTACGGACACCTCCATGATTCTGGGTTAACACTGCTAATGCGCAACCTTCTCTTTCGCAGCAGAACAATGCAAATGCCTTGTTATAATCCGGCATTCCCAACGCAGGAGCGCTACATAAGGCTTCTCTCAGCCTCAGAAATGATTTCAAACAGTCGTCGTCCCATGGTACCGGATCACTTGCATCCTTTCGCGTCAGCCGCTGTAAAGGCTTCGCTTCAAAGGAAAGGTTTGGGATCCACTGGCGGCAATAGCCCACCATTCCCAAAAACATTCTAACTTCCCTCTGCGTCGAGGGAACTGGCATTCTCAGAATCGCATCAATGCGATCTGGAGACACCTTCCTTTTACCCTTCTCAATTCTGTGCCCCAAATACTGGACCTCAGGTAAACAGTATTGCAGCTTGTTTGGAGACACCTTGTGACCGTTCTCTCCCAGGAAATTCAACAACGCAATGGTATCAATCCTGCAAGCGTCTTCTGTCTCTGACGCGACAAGCAGGTCGTCAATGTATTGCACCAAAACAGAGTTTTTCGGCAACACAAGACTTTCAAGATTCTTCTTTAGGAGCTGATTAAAAATCGACGGGCTCTCCGTATACCCCTGTGGGATACGGCACCATGTTAATATACGATTCTCTAGCCTAAATGCAAAAAGAAATCTACTCTCTTCATGTAGAGGAATCGAAAAGAATGCCTGACACAAGTCAATCACTGTGAACCATCCAGCTTCGCATGGAATCTGGAACAGTATCACAGATGGATTCGGTACCACTGGACAACATGGAACAACTATGTCGTTTATTTTCCGCAGGTCTTGCACTATCCTGAACTTCCCACTCGGTTTCTGCAGTCCCATAATGGGTGAATTACATGGACTACCCATGATCTCCACCAGTATTCCCTGCCTAATCATAGACTCGATCACAGGTTTAATCCCAGCAATCGTTTCAGGCGACAGTTTATACTGAGGTGTTCTCGGGAATTCCGCGTTTGGCTTAACCTGTATCTTCACTGGTTCCACTCCCCTGACTAAGCCGATCTCCTCTCCGCTTAGATCCCACACATCGGTCGCTACTGACTCCCTCAAGTCCTGTGGAAGCTCCTCCACTGTCAGAGCCGGGTACACTTCCACGCACACCTGCTGATTTGCAACCTTAAAGGTCGCGTCGTCATCTCTTGTCTGTACCTCTACTCCCCTCGGGGTACAGTAAATTGTGCAATTGAGCTTACACAATAAATCTCTTCCCAACAGACAAACAGGACTAGAATCGCACACCACGAACTGATGTCGATCCCTAAAGTTTCCTATCCTGACGGGAATCGGTTCTGTCAAGGGGCTAACTAGTCTCTTATTCGCCACTCCAACCACTTGTATGCTTTCTCCAGAAAGGGCTACCCCCGGAACTACCGCTGATCTTATGGTTGACCTGGTAGCCCCCGTATCTACCAAAAAGGTAGTAGGGCGTCCATCGAGTTCTGCTTCCACAAAGGGTCCTTTCTGATCTACTTCTAGTATGGCCCTGAGTAGGCAATCATCGTCCTGACCCAAACTTAACTGCGCCAGCAAATCTGCATCCCTCTCCTCTTCCACTTCGAACATGGGCATCTGCAAATAAGTCCGAGCTCCCTGCTGTATGTTCTGCATCCTGGGTGGCTGGGGAACCTGCACCTGCGAGACGCCTGTCCCCCCTTGCATCGTTCTCGGTACAGTCACCGTCTGTACCTGTTCCGCCCCAGGGACCTGACCCATTCCTCCCTCCATCTGCGGCTGATTATAGGGGTTCAAGGGACACTCGCGCCTCCAGTGTCCCACCTGGTGACACTGGTGACAAGCAGTCGTCTTCTTCAAGATCGCTACATCTATGCCTGTCCTAGGGTCTACGGGTCTCGGCCTTCCCTGACCCTGCATATTCTGATTCCCTGTCTGATAATTTCCCTGTCTTCGCCCCACTGGACCCCCATTCGGCGGTCCCTGAGCAGCTTGCATCTGAATGAGCAATAGGTTATCCTTCATCTTCTTGTGCTTTGACTCAATCTCATCCGTGCAGTACCTGGCGTACCGCAAGATCTCGTCTACGGGCTTATTCTGCCAACAGATCAAATGCTGCTGTATCATAAGACTGACCTCGGGCTTCAAACCCAGCACGAACTTAGACACAAACTGTCCCATGTCCTTTGTTTCCAGCTCATCTAAACCACTGTACTGCTTAAAAGCCTTCAAAAGTCTCTCATAAAATTCATGTACTGTCTCCCTTGGCTCCTGCACTGTCCTGTCTATCTTCACCCAATCGATGTCTTGGGGTGAAACCTTCGATTTCAACCAGGTAATTACCTTATCATACAGCCTCATTACCACGGGCGACGGACCATTAGTAACTATGTTCCTATCAGGCTCATAGTCCGGCCAATCAACAGCAATTTTACATGCGTTCCACAGATCTCCCGGAACTACGATATCGAATAAGGTGTTCAGATCTATCCACAACACCTTTGAAATCTTAACGAAACGCTCAACTTGCTTGTACCACTCTGCAGGCTTCTCCCTGAGCCTGGGAAAATCATTCGTAAACGATGCCAAATCCCCCCTGCTCCATGGTACATGCACATATCCTCCATTCGCCACCTCTCTCAAGGGAAGAATCTTTACCTCCTGCAAATCTCCCTCAGAGGTTCCTCCGCTCGCTCCCCTAGAATTCTTTTTCCTAACCCATTTCTCTTGCCATTTGTCAAGCATCAGCCATATTCTCATAGCTACAATCAGTTCCTTAGTATGCGACCTTAGACCAACAACTCTTTTCTCTTCCAATTCCCGCTCGGTACAATGCATCCTATGGTTCCCTTGTAATGCTCTAGTCTTGGATAGATCCACCCCATATTCTTTAGCCAAACCCGCCAGTTTCTCATGTGCCACTCGTGCTTTACGAGTCACATCCTTTGCCACAAAAAGCAATTCATCTGGAGTATATGTCAATACTCTCTCAAGAGGTAGATTCCCATATATTATTTCATCCGCCTCTGCTTTAAGTCTTACTACATCTATCATTCCTGCCTTCAAGGCTCCTTTCAACACCTGACAACTTGCTCCACGTCCCTCATCATACTCGCATTCCGATTCCTGCTCTCTCCTTTCTTCTAGTGGTTCTATGGGAGCAGAATGGCTCGTAAAGGCAACTGGGGTTGTCCCCGCTCGGCCCATATTCCAGCTCATTTGCTTCTTTGGCGGTACCCATGACCTTAAATCTGGTCTCGACTCCATCGGAGTCCTCGGCCTCACCGGTCTCTCGTCCTCTTCGCCCCTAGATGTGTCTGACACCGCTGCTAATGGTGTACTCCATTGTACAGGGCTTGGAGGTCGGGCTGTTGCCCCTTCCAACTCACTTTCCCCACTTTCTCGCCTAGTTCTCTCTGCCTCTCGTTCAGACCTCTCTCTCGCCTCTGATTCCGGGCTGTATATAGACACAATCGGTCCAATGGTGACCGGTACCCTCAATGCATCCGGTAACCTCATCTCTCCTTCAATCCTTCGGCTGGTCCCCGACTGACCCTGTGAACTCGCTGTTTCAAACGAGACCAACCCTTCCACTCGGGTCTCGGGCTGGATCGTTACCCTTCTAGTTTCCTCTCTCTCGCTCCACCTATCATCTGCCTCATCCGGGTTATATGGGGGTGGTCTCTCGTCTAGCAATCTTCGCAATATATCATCATCAGAATCACTATCCTCTTTCTGTGCTTTCCCATTCCTTATTCCCGTCTCCTCCATTATCGCGGGATACAGTTTAGCTTCCTCAATTGTCTGCACTCTCCATCTTTTCTCCGCTGCGTCCCACTTAGCATCCTGAAACGCCCTAATCGACTTCCTCATCCTCTCCTGACTTCTTCCCTTTTCCTTATCATGCGCTGCTCTAATCCACGCGTGTAACGCTTCAAACTGTGCTGGTCTTGGCAAGGGTTTTAAGGACCCCATCACTGTCTTCAGTTGGTACAGCACCGCTAATCTAAATGAGCCGTACCTCGGGAAAGCTAATTCCCCCTTCACCTTGTGTAACCTTGTGCCAATTCTCAATCCAAACTATAGTATGTAACCCCACATTCTGTGCCATGTAATGTGCCGGGGTATCCTCGGGAGGAGCTTCTTCTCCCCCGCGGACAACCACATGCCTATCACCTCTATACAACTCTCGCAAAGCCCTAAAACACTTCATGATGAGCAAATTCGATCTCGTGCTCTATTTACTTCTTATTCTCAAATCCTCCAATAACAGCGCGACTCACACCAACCGGCCTATCACAGCGCGACACCCTCTGACGTCACCTTCCCTCGTTCGCAGCAGTTCCCTTCTCCAAACTCGTTTCACGCTTACTCACGTCCCATTCATACACTGAAATAACCGATTAAGTTATTTCTCTGGCTGTCCGTCCACAGCCTCTGACTGTTCGTCCACAGTCTCTCGACCTTGTTGACCTCGATTGGCGCCCGTCTGCCCCCGTCCGGCCAGACAAAACGCCTCTGATAGGTTACTAACACTCCGATCTGCACACTACAACTCACGACCAGCGTTAAGTTGCCATACACACACGCATTCGCTCCCCCTATCTCGGTCCAGGTGATCGATGGTACCTCACGATCTCCTTTGGGTGGTCAACAAAATCTATCTCAGGTGTCTTCTACACCACAATTCCCGGGCTGCGCGCGCTCACAGCCTGATCTCACAATCACACGACATACACAACAACTCCGCAAGACATCACACAACAAATCAACACCGCAATCTACAACATCTCATTATGTTCATACTCACTCCTGGAACTGCTGCTTTCTGCCGCACCGCTACTCGCCGTCGATGCTCATCTGCTGCCGTCTGCTGCTCGCCATCTGATGATTCAGCATCACTTATCGTCTCTTGGGCCTCAAGGGTCACTTATCCTTATCTAATCTTCCCTCGCTATCAGTAAGAAACCATCCTCGTTTGCTACCAACTGCTCCGGCCTATTTTCAGTATCTCGCAATTATCTACTGGAACCCACTCTGGTCAATTGGAACTTTTTACTTGCCTAATAGCATGGAGGGAAAATTACCGTTATCACAATTACAGTCTGCAATTTGCCATAATCAAGGACTCGAAACTTAATCTCTTGGCTCTCTGGTTTTTATTATCAACATAAAGATTTGGAGATACAAAGTCCTCAACACGAGGCACAACAAGTACATAGGCACTAAAACAAATGCTACTCTACGAAGAATCCGCATACGGCTAAAAATAACTAACAGCACAATCTCTAAAAGCATGAGGTAGAACACTACCAAGCAAATGTCGATACTAGGGACACTGAACCATACCATCTCTGTCCCTACTCTGCACTAGGTGACATCCCTACATAGCAATCCCTTGAGACCCTCATCAGATAAAAGGTGTCAGAGCGAAACTTCCTAAGAAGTCTTCACTTAGAGAGCTTGGTCTAAGTTGCCCCCTCTACCCTTCGCCTAGCCGTCCTCTGCTTTGGGCTGCCCAGCTCTGCTCTGCCTCCCCCCTCGGGGCGCTGTCCCTAATACAGAACCCCAAGTCTCAGAACACGCCCTTTGCGCCTCCTCTTCTTCCGGGGTCGTCTTCCAGTACTTTTCCACAGAGCGCTGTCCAGTTCCATCGTCCATCGCTTGGCCTTGAGTCCCAGACGCCATCCGCACTAGGAGTTACGATTGGCACATTCCAATACACTCCCATGTCTGGCTTTTACTACATAATTCAAATTGCGAACAAAGAGCTTCTCTACTAACGAGCAACTGTCCTTGCACCTGGGGTGAGATCATGCAAAACAGACATTCTTCACATCTTTTAAGTTGCAATTTACTACAGCCTGAAAACCTCTACTGAGATAAATCCCTTTTGGCCTATTGCCCTGGCCAACATAAGAAAATACCAGGCCTTTCGCCTCAACGATATATGCGAGTTCTGGCCACTACTTCGGTTACACAAGCATGGTTAAATCACAGTATTGACATTTACGTCTTTCTTTCATGTGTGGTCAAACTAAACAAACTACAGACACGAAGTCTAGGGTACACATTTCTAACACCACATTGCATTTCCCGTAGCTAAACACTATACATTTCTCTAATACGTTTACCATGTGCTTGTACATAGCTAGCACTTCTACTTAAAATCGATATAGGTTATACAGTTGTAATACATTGCACACGAAATCCCTGAGTACACATTTGGTTATATGCGGGTGCCGACTAAAAGTGAATATAACGCACCCCTACAATTTTCAAACTTTTAAACGCTACATCAGATGATTTAAGTAATGTTGATACTTTGTACACCTAATTACTCTCATACTAATATTTCTTATGCTCTTTTGTGTCATTTGAATCCTCTCGCTTTCTCAAAAGACCATTGTCAGATTTGAGCTTATAACTAGGACAACATTCAGGTTTGATATTCCTCCTTTCACTATCTCAAAAGGCATGCCTCTTGTACCTTTGCAACTTGCAGTCCTATGTGACCATACTGTCTTTTTAATGTGCAGCTCCCAATCAGGATTGTAATTCAGCCCCAAAGAGAACACAGTTAAACATTTCCACCATCCCTTACTACTAGCACTGTATTTGGTAGTGGTTCAATTGAGAACAGCAATCTTACTCTAATACTTCTTCTATTTAAGTGAGGCAAATTGAACACCATGACCTCTTAAAAATATAGATGGCACTCCATTCTTAAAAACAACTTTATCAATGAATACTAAAACCTTGTCAGTATTCACCCTTTGAACTATAGGTGCACCTGACCATCTCCTATTCTTGCTATTGTCACCCGATTCTTTAAAGGCTCTGTTGGACGGTCACTTTAACACACTTGTGGTTTCAATGTTCTTATAGTTTTGTCAGACTCTTGCTTTTCTCTTGATCCTGCTATCTATAGTTGACCACCAATACAAATTCTTCATACTCTTTATTTTTACAATTCGTAAATTACAATTGAATCACTGTTTCATTAGCCTTTCAGGGAAAGATTTCCAACATCTCATCACCAATTTATCATATACAAAGCATTCTCTTCTAACCTCTTAGTAAGGTTTCATATTCATGTCTAAAATCTATGCACTCGTCCAACTATGCATAGATTACTTCTTAATTTAATAGATACTGCCTTTTCCACACTGCTCCAGCTTAATATCTTTTTAAACAAAAAAGCCTTGGGTCCTTGTGCTATTTTGACTGGACCACTATAATATTTTATAACATATGAAATGTCCAGAAAGAATGTTTGTAACGAATTAATGAGAGCAAGATCTTAGACAATCAATTGAAAGGCCCGAGTGTTTTATTTCACTCTTCTTTACAAGTTGTTTAGAACAATATTAAACCATTATTTTCATGTCATCTTGTCGGGCAACACTTTTTTGTATCTTGTAAAGAAAAATGAAATAAAACACTCTGGTCTTTCAATTGATTGTCTTAGGTCTTGTTCTCATTAATTTGTTACAAAGATTCTATCTGAACATTCCAGCTTAATATCGGGCATCCAACTGTCATTTACCAAAGCTATTTGACAGTATTTCCAGTCGTTTACATCGCAGTGTAGAATTTGAGTAGGCATTCTAGATAGAAAGTCAACAACCCACATTCTTCTTCACTGGTATGGAGACAACTTTATAAATAAAGTCTTGTAGATGCACAGCCATCCGGGCTGTTCTCCATGATGCATTTACTATGCCATCTGTGATAAAAATGTCGGTTAATAAAATGTGACCACAGCATATGTTAAATGTTTTCCCCAAACAAATGCTCTAAAAAACTACAGTGCCTATACAAATGGCAGTGCTTCTTGTTCAATGACTGAATACCTTTATTTACTTGAAGAAAGAACACTGTTGGGGTGAGCATGACCCCTGTATGGTCCACAGTTGTGTTCCATGTCCTGCGTGCTTAGACTGCAAGTATCTGTTGTCCTGCAGCATGCCAATCCAGTGTGTGTGCAGATGTCTAAGCCTGCCATTCTCTCCCAAGAGGTTCTAAACTTGTCCTGGACTTTGAGGGGCACACTCAATTAACTCCTCATAGTTACAGATGGACTACTGTCCCTGTCATGGTTTCATACATGTAGCGCAAGATAGGTGAGCAAACCGTGTTTTGTAGCGTTTATAATTTGGCCTGGCTCTTTCACGTCATGTGAGTGGGAGCCTACTGGCCCATTCACACAATATTCTACTGCTCATGGTGAACCCGGAATCCTAGTGCCAAGATCCAGTACACTTTGGCATGTGCATGTTTGCTAGTGGAATGATGTATACATGGATGTAAAAATGAACCAGAGTGCCACAGGGTTGTAGGTTCCATTGTGAAATCTCCTGGCCTGGTACAGTGTACAAGATAGAGGTTAGGTTGCTTTACCAGACAGTGGAAGTGTATTGCTGACATTCGTGAGCCTGAAATGAGAAAGCTCAGACACTGATGAAGAGAAAAACTAAGCAGGCCACCATTTAGAGCTTGTCTGATACAGAGTTTTGCCGATTTGTCTTCCTGAAATGCAATTTGGTGGATGGTAGACGTGAAGGGTGTGATCTCGGTATCTGTTGTCGGGATGTGAAGGGTCCTTAATAGGAGATAACTCTTTTATCTCTTTTTTCCATAGTTTTATATAGCGCAAACTCGACCCGAATCGGGTATCAGAGTGCTTAACATAGCACCAGTTGCATTACATGAGGACTCATTCATTTTTGTTAGGCACGGGGAGGTTAAGTGATTTGCCCAGAATTGCAGGATGTTCAGTGTCAATGCCGAGACTCGAACCCAGTTCCCCAGATTAGGGGTCGACCGTCCTAGCCGTTAGGCCAACTGCTCTCCCCTCTTCTGTCACTGTCAAAGGTGGCTGTTAATAGTCCAGGTACAGACTGCTTACACCTGTTTGTGTGAAACTCCAGCCTGGAGACAACCCTTCTGTGAAGAAGACTCAAGACAAAGGCTGAGTCTGGAGGACAGGTTGTGAAGCATACATGAAAAGGGAAAAAACAAAAACCCAGTTCTGAGAAGGCAGACTGGGAATCCACATACCTTGTCTGCCAACTCTGTATAATTCGGAGCAGTTGATGTTCCAGTTCCAAGTTCTCTTCAACTGAGGAGGGGGCTTACTCTGCAGAGTATAATTAGGGGGACCACTGCTCAACCACAGGCTATCTGCCTGGCAGCCTGGTCCTCCAAGGTAAAGAACCTTCATTTGGAGTTCAGTCTGAAGGAAGAAGTGCTGCTTGTCCTGGGATCCAAGGAGCCCTGCTTAAGCTAGAAGGAAAGAAAAGTGCCAAGCCTGCGAGAGGAGCGGATCATTTGAAGTGGCTGACCCAACTGACTGTGTTGCAGGGGGTCCATCCAATATACACTTGGAATATGGGTGAACCTACCCATGGTATTCCAACATTATTGTAGTGTGTAGTATTTTGCTTGTTGTCTACCAAAGTACTTGTCTTCTATAAAGAGAAACACTGGGCTTGATAATTATCTTATTGCAGTGCTTACGGGTAGTGTTGAATGCTGAGCATGAATAACCCCATACCAACCTCCCTGAAAAGCTTGTGACTGATCACCATTGCTACCACTAAGTCAAGTGCTGAAAAGGTTGTATTTGGTCTAGTTTGCAGAGGCATATTTGGAGAGGCCCAAGGACAGCAGAGGCAAACAACCACAGTCCTCACAGATCTTGCCTAAAAAGCGCTTGCCTGTCCCTAGCCTGCCAAATGGGTCACGTACAACCCTTTAAGGATTGGAGTGGAAGAAAAGTAATAACAGTTTCTCTGTCTTTACCATCACATTACGCCAGAAAAGCTCCTTAACATTTATTACTCACATCTGTGGCAGTGATACTTTCTGCTTCGGAATCAAAACTTGTAAATCAGTTGCATTGGTTATATTGTTTGTGAATTGTTGCAAATTCCTTTAATACTCTTTACTCCATGCAAATTTGCCCTTGTTTTTTTTGTTTCTTGAAGTTTTACTAGGGAAATTTGAAACCACTTTGTGTAAAATTCTGCTAAACTCGAAACATGTAGTTACATGCTGTAGGAAAATAGGATCTGCTTTCATGGTTACCCAAACTTTTTTGCCTTTTGACTGTAGTTTGGTGGGATCCTGTTTATCAGGACCCCAGCATCGGTGCTCTCTCTCCCAAAATGTTTTTGGTGAGTACATTTGTACCTCCCAAATTGGCTACCTGCGTACCTTTGTAAGTCCTTTGTTTATGTTAATAAGGTACCCATGGCATTGGTCCACCAGGGGTCTACAATGGGCTGCAGCATGTATTGTGCCACCCATGGGAGTCTACTTAAACTCAGACTACAGGACTGCCATTGCAGCCTGTGTGAGGTGGGGCTTGCACCTCTCACAACAGATATACGTTTCCTTATATCTGAGCTCACCACACTTACTTAAAACCATCAAGTCACTCTTATGGAAGACCTTTCAGTCCTGAGGGCAGGGTGCTTAGTTATAAGTGTGATGTTGCCCCTGCCTGAATATGCCTCCCCTACAAACCCTGGAGTCGATTCTCCTGGGTTTATAAATGCGGTCTTCCATTTTAAGAGATATAGTAGACTTCAGTCATTACGAGATATCTAACTGTATATTTGCTGCGCCGAACCTGTTCATGTTTGGTATCAAACATTTTGGAATCATACCCCAACACCGATTCCGGGGTCGGTGAACACTCTTTTGACTCTAGGAACTTGAGCAGTATAGTCCCTCCTTACCAGGAAGGTGATGACATCTATGAGTGGATCATTGCTGTACAGTTGGCCTGTAAGGTACAGAAGGTCCCTCAGGGGCAGTGGCCAGCTATCCTGTGGCTCTCCTTTGCAAATAAAGGTAGAGACAAACTCTTAACTATGAGGGAAGAAGATAGAGATAATTACTAAGTCTTGAGGAGTGCTCTCATTGATGGGGCTGGGTTAACCACTAAGCAATACAGAGTTAAGTTTAGAGATACATAGAAGACACACCCAATACTGGGTAGATTTTATTGATAGTGCTATTAAGGCTCTGGAAAGCTGGCTTCCTGGGAATAAGGTACATGATTATGAAGAAATGTACAATTGACTTATGAGGGAACACATCCTTAACTGGCAGACTCAGCAACTACACCAGTACCTGGTGCACTCTGATCTGACCTCTCCCCAATAATTGGGAAAGAAGGCAGACAAATGGGTTTGCACCAAGGTGAAACAAAAGTCTCATGGTGGTAGTGACCAGAAGAAGCAAGATTCTTCTAAGTCCCAAGAGAAAGGTGGGGAGAAATCTAAAGAAAAGAGTATTCAGAAGGTCCCCAAAAATATTCCTTGGGAGGGGGGGGGGTCCCAATCCTCTTCATCCTCTGGTAAGAAACCTTGGTGCTATTTATGTAAGAAAAAAACCCATTGGGTAAAGGATTCCAGTTGCCCTAAGTCTAGCACCACTACTCCTACTAAATCCCAGGTGCCTCTAGCAGTAGCACTGGTAGTAGTACAACCAAGAATATAGCTGGGCTCACCTTGTGTTGGAAGTGGGCTCTGGCTGAGTCTGAGCACCTACTCAGGTTGTCTTAGTCTGTGATGGTGGTATTGAGCATGTCACTCTTGTTGTAAGTCCCACTAATTTAGGCAAATACAGACAACAGCCTCTAAGCAATGGGCAAATACAGACAACAGCCTCTTATCAATGGTCAGGATGCTGAAGCTTACAGGGACACAGGTGCTAGTGTCACTATGGTGGCAGAGAAACGTGTGTCTCCGGAACTGATTCTACTTGGTCAGATTTACCAAGTGACCAATGCTAACAATGTCAGTACATACACAAGAATAGAGAGGCAACTTTCAAAAGAAAAAAAACATTTAACACAGCCCAATGCTGTATTTGCAATATAGAGATGATTCAAGAGGTCATTTTCATGTTTGTTGTAATTCTTTTATTCACTTTCTTCCAAAATGTCAAAGACAGTTCAGCACGGCCAGTGCGTTTCGCCCAACATTTGGGCTTCTTCAGGGCTGTTGTTAGAGCTGGGCTGCTTGGGATGGTCCCAGGTGTTGTGGCTGCAGTGCTTATTAAAGGCAATGTTGTAGAGCTGCTTTTTGTTGTTAAAGCTGTGTGCTGCTTGGAATGGTCGCAGCTGTTGTGGCCGCAGTGCTGAATTGTCTTTGACATTTTGGAAATAAGTGAATGAAAGAATTACAACAAACAAGAAAAAGACCTCTCAAATCATCTCTATGTTGCAAATACAGCATTGGTCTGTGTTAAATGTTCTTTTCTTTTGAAAGTTGCCTCTCTATTCTTGTGTTTATAATTAATTATGAAAGGCTAATATCGGTGGCTAGCCTTTAGAGGTGGGCAATCTTCGGAGAATGACCTGCTAAATAAGTGGTCTAAAATAAGAAACACATGTAGTGGTGCGGCAAACAGTGTCCCCTGCTATCAATGCTTGTTCAGTGTCAGTACAGATCATCCCATCTCAGCTGAGGATGGGTACCTGGCCCTAAAAGACTTGTAGTTTCCCCCAACCTACCTGCAGAATGTCTCCTGGGCAATGATTTGGAAACTTCAGTCTGGTCTGAACTGAAGTCTAGGACCCATGCAGAAATGCTGGGAATTTCATCCAGTGTCTTTGCTGTTACTAGGGCTTAGGCCAAAAAGGAAGACACCGAAGGAGCCCTGGATCCTGGAAAAATGGACCAGCCAGCTCCTAAGAGAAGGAGTAGAATGGGTAAATATGTATCCCCCTCACAGACTTCCAGTGAGAATCAGTCTCCTGAGGGAGATGATCTCAGTACTTGTGAAGGAACTGCCCCAGAGGAGTTTGGGCCTGACATGGCAGAGCTACTGGGAGCAGGGGGACCTTCAAATGAAGAGTTGGGTCTGGAGCAGAAGGCCTGCCCCTCTGTCGAACAACCCATACAGCAAGCTGCTGCTGAGAAAGCAGGGAATGTCATTGTGTCCCATTGAACTTATTAGAAAGATGTGCATCTGTATTCTGAGAGTAGAGCCCCTAGACCTGGTTCCTCCAGGAAGTTGGTCATACCTCAGAAGTTCAGGGGTTAACTATTGACCCTAGCACACAACATTCCCCTTGCAGGACATCTTGGGCAAAGTAAAACTTAGCACAGCCTTGTTCCTCACTTTCACTGGCCCCACTTGTGTGAAGATACCAAGGAGTTTTGTCGCTTCTGTGTAACCTGCCAAGCCAGTGGTAAGTCAAGTGGCACTACAAAGGTCCTCTTAATCCCACTACCTGTGGTTGGGGATTCCCTTTGAGAGTGTAGGGATAGATCATGTAGGTCCCTTAAACCCTCCAAAAGCATCTTGACATAGATTTTAATCTAGTGGTGGTGGACCATGCCACTAGATATCCAGAGGCCATTCCCCCTAAGACCACCACAGCTCATGAAGTGGCTAGGGCCCTTCTGGGAATCTTTTCTAGAGTTGGGTTTCCTAAAGAGGTATTGTCAGACAGATGGACTAACTTCATGTTTGGTTACATCAGAGCTATGTGGAAAGAGTGTGGTGTCAACTACAAATTGACCACACCCGACTATTCACAGGGCAATAGGCTTGTTGAAAGGTTCAACAAGACCCTCAAAGGTATGATCATGGGACTCCCTGAAAAAGTGAGAAGAAAATGGGATGTCTTACTACCTTGCCTTCTCTTTGCCTACAGAGAGGTTATTCAGAATTGGGTGGGCTTCAGCCCATTTCCACTTCTGTTTGGCCATTCAGTCTAATTCAAGAAGGGTGGGAGCAACCTCTCAATCCTCCTAAACAGGACTGAGCAGACTATGTACTGGGCTTGCGTTCTTGCATGGCTCAGTACAAGCAGGACAGCAAAAACCTTGAGGCCAGCCAGGAGCTTCAGAAAGCTTGGCATGACCAAAAGGCTGAACTTACTTTATACCAGCCAGGACAGAAAGTATGGGTTTTGGAGCCTGTGGCCATTGCAGCTCTCCAGGACAAGTGGAGTGGTCCCCACAACATACTTGAAAAGAAAGGTGAGGTCACCTACTTAGGTACTCCAAGAAGTCGCCACAAGGTACTTTATGTGAACTGCCTGAAACCTTTCGTTGACCGAGCTGACGTGAGCTTGCTCATGGCTACTGATGAGTGACCCTCTCCTGGATCTCCTCTCACATAACCCTGTTGATGGATCAGCTGAAGGAGTAGTCTTGGCAGACAACCTCACTGATTGACAACAAGCTGATTGCAGACAGGCTCTCAGTCAGTTCCCTGGTCTATTTTCCTTTACGGCCAGTCAGACCACCAGGTTTTTCCCACAAAGTGGACACAGGTGACAACCTGCCTGTAAAGAGAAAATTTACAGACAGCCTGACCATGTCCGAGATTACATCAGGACAGAGGTCCAAAAGATGCTGTAATTGTGGGTCATTGAACCTTCATATAGCCCTTGGGCTAGACCTGTAGTCCTTGTGCCAAACCATCACACCCAAGATGGTAGGAGAGAGATATGAGGTTTTGTGTTGAATACTGAGGCCTCAATGCAGTCACTAGGACTGATGCCCATCCAATTCCAAGGGCAGATGAATTGATTGATACTTTGGCCTCTGCCAAGTATCTCAGTATATTTGACCTGACGACTGGTTATTGGCAAATCAGACTCTCTGAGGATGCCAAACCAAAAAAATGTCAACCCCCAGTGTGCATTATTAATTTTAATGTGATGCATTTTGGTTTGAAAAATGCATCTGCCACATTTCAGAGGATGGTGAACAAAGTCCTAACAGGTCTGGAAGCTCTTGTTGTAGCATATCTAGATGATATAGCTGTATTTATTTGCACCTGGGAGGATCACTTGGTCCACTTCAAACATGTTCTTGAGGTTGGCGAGCCAAGATGGTGGACGTGCTTTGAGCCGGCTCCCGCCCGCCCGTTACATCTATCCGTCTACTTATCCTGTTTCCCGGAGCTGAGGCGCCCTGATTTGAGGCTGTGGGGCGTGACCGGCAGCGGCGGCAGCCCGAGTGATCCTGGAGGTCTGTGGTCCCCTGTGAGCCGCCAGATAATCGTACAGCGCTTCTGGCCTGGTGCTGCAGTGTGAGCCGCGGCCTCCAGTGAGTGGGGAGGCGGGGCTTGGCCTTCGCGTGTGGAGCAGCGACGGAGACCCACATTGAGCCTAGCAGTCGCCGGACGGGGTGTGAGTGGCTGGCGTCGGAGCGGCGCCCCGAGGCAGAAGAGACAGCCCAGCCTGGAGGGGTCCTGTGGTGGCTTCCTGGAGCACCCTTGCCCGGAGGGGCATACGAGGCGGTGAGGTGCAGTGAGTGACCCGGCCAGGCTGTGGGCCCCACGTCAGCGTTGCTCCCCGGCTCTCTGTGCACCGCTCCCCCCCCCCCCCCCTACACCAGTGATCCGGGGGTTCGGCGGCGGATTCGGGTCGCAGGGGGAGAGGGGACCTGCTGTGGGCTGCCGGGACGGACCGACAGAGATCGGGCCCAGACAGGGCGGGCTGCAGCGTTCTTGACCCCTGAGACGGAGTGACCTGACCCAGTCGAACGGCTGGGCGGGTGCAGACGTCGCGCCCCCCCCGTGGCATTATCCTAGAGGTGGCGCCTGGATCCTGCTGGTGGTGATTGGGCCTAGTCCAGTGAAGGACTGTGGCACACAGGTCGGGCGGCGGCAACCTGGCGCCTGGGGCGGGGAGGTCAATACCCTGATCCCTATAGCTCCCACCAGACGGTTGGCGCTCTTGATTCTTCTCAGGGCCAGCATCCCGGAAGCGGCATCGTAGGTGGCAGAGGAGACTTACCTTCGGGCCCGTCTGGTTTTGCACGGCTGTGGCCTTGGAGCGGGGTCTGAGACGATGACCAAAGACAAACATGGTGGAGGCGCGGCGAAGCAGGGGCCGATAGATAAATTCACGGCCCGGGCCTGGCGGGAGCAGCCGCGGGGGGCTCCTCGGCCGCGACGCCGGATAACCCAGCTCTCCTGGCAGCTATAACGCAATCCTGAGACATGCTGGATGCCAAGATTGGGGCAGTTGGGTCAGATGTGATGCTGCTGCGCCAGGATCTGCCCAATGCGGTTGCCCGCATCACGGAGACTGAAACTAGGGTGTCGGGGGTTGAGGATGAGGTGGCGACGCTGAGGAAGCACGTTGCGGCCTTGGAGTCGACCCAGCGGGGCCTAGCGGGCAGGGTCGAGGACGCAGAAGGGCGGGCCCGCAGAAACAACTTACGCTTTGTGGGTTTTCCGGAAGGCTGTGAGGGGAGCAATATGGAGCGCTTTCTTTCCCAGTGGCTGGAGGGCTGGCTCCCGCCTGAGTCACTGTCCCACTGCTTCGTGGTGGAGCGGGCACGCCGGGCATTTATCCAGAAGCTGCCAGTGGGTGCCCGTCCGCGGCCAGTCATCGCTAGAATCCTTAATTATCATGACAGGAACGTCATTCTCCGCCAAGCCAGAGAGAAGGAGCCTCTTCACTTTGACAACATCCTCGTCTTCCCGGATTACACGCGCATGGTCCAACAGCAGCGCCAATCTTTCCTGGCGGCCAAGGCTCGGCTGCGAGAACTCCATCTCCCCTACGCTCTTCTCTATCCAGCTCGCCTGAGGGTTGTCTATGAGTCCTGTACGTTGTTCTTTGATTCGCCGGAGGAAGTATTCAAATGGACAGATGAGACAGTAAAGATGCGCCCTCATACACCCCCTGGTAGGGAGTCGGACTCGTCCCAGAATGAGGCGTCAGGAAATAATTCGCAGGGATTATCGAAGAGACAATGGCGATCCAGATCCCGCCGTCGCAATAAGTCCGGGGGGGCCCTGCATGGGGTTGGCCCGGTGACTGTACGTCTGCCGTCTGGGTCCTGAGGGCCCGGGAGTTACCTGGGTTCGAGTTATGTTTGCTTTGCCTCATGTGCTAGCCTTCGGCTGCTTCATCTTCCTTTGTGCGTGGGGTTGCCTTGGCCCCGGAGAATGGTGTGAAGGGCAGATACCACCGTAGCAGGTTGCGAGTGGGGATTCTGTGTTTTAGTTGTGGGAGGCAAGTTGGGGGTCCATTGGTTGGGAACTCCTGAGGTCCACGGTTGGGGCCTTGGGATGTCTCTCACCGCAACAGGTACTTCAGTGTTTGTGAGGTATGGGATGGGGGAGGCGGGTGTGGGGGGTGTGTTGGTTAGTCGGGGTTTTAGTTTGGGTGTTGACCGCACTTTTGTACAGAGCTGGGCATGGGCAGCGGCAGACATCGGAGTCTCTTCGTTGCTACCATACTATTGTCATACCTCCCATGGCGGCGGATTCCCGGGGGGCTAGTGGGCGATTAGCCACAATAAAAGTGTTAAGCTGGAATGTCCGGGGTGCCCTCGACAAGATCAAGAGGGGGCTATCCTGCAATATGCAAAGACGGCCGCTGCTGATGTACTGCTCCTACAGGAGACGCACCTTTTGGGGAAGAAAGTCCTGTGCCTCCAGCGCTATGGCTACACACAAGTGTTTCACTCGGGGTTTGTTCAGGGCTCCAGGGGCGTAGGCATATTGGTACACAAACGGGTCCCATTCACGCATCATCGGACTTGGACAGACACACATGGGAGATATATCTTCGCTCAGGGGCAGATAGGGGCGGAACAAGTAGTTTTTGGTAGTGTGTACGCCCCCGCCCCCCCCTGTCCTGGACATTTGCTGAATAAATTATCTCGCTCTGGGCGGACATCCCGGATGTTCTGGGGATTATAGGGGCGACTGGAATGATGTGATGGATCTCTCAAAAGACCGACAGTCCGGGGGCCGGGGGCGAGGGGAGGGTGGGCCTACGAAACTCAATGCACTGGTCGGTGGCCTAGCATGGGTGGATGCCTTGCGGTGCCGCCACAGCAATGCCCGTGAATACGCTTACCTGTCTGCAGTACATGGCTCCTTCTCCCGCCCCGACTACATTTTCCTCTCTGGGGCCGCGGTGTCCCGATTGGAGGAAGCGGAGATACTTCCGCGAGGGCTTTCGGATCATTCCCCAGTGTCTGCTTTCTTCCAGATGGGGGGCGCGGGGCGGCCATTCCGTTGGCGGCTCTCGGTGTGGCACCTGCAACAAAATGACTACAGGGCACATAGGACTACTGCATTAGATCAATACTTGACACTGAATGTGGGATCCGTGTCCGGGGCGGACATGTTGTGGGAGGCGTGGAAACCGACACTACGCGGGGCTGATCTCATACTGCGCAGCGGCCCGCCGCAAGCGCCGAGAGGCGCTGGTTCAAGCGGAGGCCGAAGTCGTGGAATTGGAGCGTAAGGGCCGGGAGGATGGGGGAGAGGTGTCTCACCGGCAGCTACTCTATGCACAGCAGACGTACGGTTCTCTCTTGCTCGACGTCAGGCCCGGTTAGCCACCAGGAGCCGAGTATACCAATGGGGGGATAAATCGGGTGCGATGCTGCACAGGTTGTGCCAGGGCATATATCATACCCAGGATCTCCCAGGGATCGTAGACCCGGAGGGCACACCTCTTGCGGACCCGGGTGCGCTCGCCAATAGTTTCCCTACATACTATGCAGGCCTGTATAGCCCCAGTGAATGTCTCACGGAAACGGACATAGAGCGGTTTTTACGTGATCACCCTATCACGGCTCTATTAGAGACGGCACAGACTCAACTGGATCTCCCGTTTACGGTGGAGGAATTCGGAGAGGCACTGGGTGGCCTCAACCCGGGCAAGGCCCCGGGCCCAAATGGGTTCCCGAGTGAGTTCTTCAAGAAGTATTTCCTCCAATTAGGTCCACATTACAAGGCGGTGGTGGAGGAGGCTCGGGACTGTGAGCTGTTACCTCGGGACTGGAGGCATGTGGAAATTGTGGTGGTCCACAAATCAGGCAGACCCCCGGGGGAACACGCCTCGTATCGTCCAATTTCCCTCCTTAACGTGGAGGCAAAAATTTTGGCGAAAACCCTGGCCAACCGCCTCTTGCCATACATTACCTCTTTGGTTCACCTGGACCAGGCGGGTTTTATGCCATCCCGCGCAACGCGGCATAACATTCGGCGGGCCCACGTTGCGATCGCCGCGGTGCAGCGGTTGGGGGTTCCAGCAGCCCTGTTGTTGGCGGATATGGATCGGGCATTTGACTCCCTTAGCTGGCGATATCTGTTCCTGCTGCTGAAACGCTTGAATTTTGGTCCACGGTTCATATCCTACGTGCGGCTTCTATACATGGAGCTTACGGCCTCGGTTAGGGTAGCGGGGGCAACCTCAATGACTTTCCCCGTACGACGTGGAACACGCCAGGGGTGCCCCCTGTCCCCCTATTTATTTGCCCTGGCCATGGAACCCTTGGCAGCCTGGGTGCGGATAGACGCGCAAATCTCCGGCTTTGAGTGGGAGAATGGACTGTTCGATCGCATAGCTCTCTATGCGGACGACGTCTTATTTTTTCTAACAGATCTTAACCGCACGGGGCCCCGGCTACTCCGTATTATGCAGCTCTTTGGAAAGACTTCGGGTCTTTTCATGAATCCCCAGAAGTCTACCCTGTGGGTATTGGGGGGTCCGACTCAGTTGCAGGGATGGGCCTCCACGGTGCGGATAGCTGCGGGGGGACTTAAGTATTTAGGGGTGTTCTTATCAGCTACCCCGGCGGTTTCCTGGGAGCGTAATGTGGTGCCCGTATGGGATCGTATTTGCCAAGACATCAAATTGTGGGCCCGCATGCCGCTCACCATATTCGGTCGGTCCGCGATCTTTAAGATGGTGGCCCTTCCCCGTCTTCTGTACCAGCTACAGAATCATCCTTATACTATTCCACCGGGCTGGTTCAGTCGGGTGAACTCGACCTTGGGTCAGTTTCTGTGGGAGGGTGGGCCGGTTCGGGTGGCCCTGCGGACGTGCTTCCAATCAACCTACGAGGGGGGGCTGGCCACGTCAGATATGCTTTCCTACTACCAGGCCTCCCACCTGTTGGTCCTGTACGAGTGGTGGTATGGGGATAGGGGGGATCCGGCCTACGCGGTGGAACGGCGACTTATGGCCCCACATACCCTGCTATACTCCGCCCCGTATCGGGCACGGTTGCCACCGGTGACGCAGGTAGTTTTTCAGATTTGGCGCCAGGCGCTGACACGAATTGGGTGGTGGAACAGGCTCACGCGGGAAACCCCCCTGTGGCACAATGGGCGACTGCCACAGATGGCTGCCCTGTCCGGGTTTGAGGGGTGTGATCGGATAGGCATCTCCACCATAGGCGATGTGGTACGGTGGTGCGCCTTGAAGTCCTTTCAAGATCTACAACAAGAATTCAGCATGCCCCGGACACCGTTCTATAGATACCTCCAATTCCGCCATGCACTCTCCCCCAGTCTAGCGGGATTGGATTCCATAGCTGAGTTTAGCCCCGTGGAAGCGAAGCTCTTCATGGGGGACCTCCAAGAGCGGAACATTTCCAAGATATACCGAACGCTCGTCATTCACAGCTCCTCCTCGCTCCAGTATCTAAAGGGGAAATGGGAGGGGGATGTTGGTCCCCTCGATGAGACTGACTGGATGGAGGCGCTGGCCTCGCCCAGGGGGGCAGCCATAGCCATTCGACTACGCCTTATTCAATTTAAATACTTGCACAGGGTTTATTTTACACGTAGGAGGCTGTGGCGGGCGGGGCTGATCGCATCCCCGGAGTGTCTCCGATGTGGTCGGGAGGAAGGTTCCTTCAGTCACACGGTGTGGCTCTGTGTTTCATTATCCAGTTTCTGGAGAGGGGTGCTGTCCTGCCTATCTGAGGTGCTGGGCTGGGATCTTCCCTTCGTCATGGCTGATATTGGAGGAAACCTATATAAGAGGCACCTGCTACTGTTGGGCCTCACGCTGGCCAAGAGGGATGTCGCCTGGGCATGGAAGGCTCCGGTGGCTCCCTCTTTGAATGTGTGGAAGAGGGGTCTGGACTTTAGCATGGGTTTGGAGCTCCCCATATTTGCAGCCAGGGGGTGTCCACGTAAACATTATAAGATATGGAAGCAGATTACAGAGGTATCCCCCTGGAGGCAGTCCCGGAGGAGCAGGAAGAGGGGTCCCTTTAGTTCCCCTGGGGAGGGAGGGCTTAATCTGGGCCCGGGGTCAGAGCTGTCTAGTCTATGCTCATGCAGGATGTTGCTTGTTGGTCATGGTTTGGTGCGGTCGGGGGGGATCTGGGAGTTGGTGGGGGGGGGGGGTTGGGGGTTTGTTTTTCATATGAAGTGCCTCTTCATTTATTTTACTAATGTAAAACGTCAATGATGTTATGTTTGTAATGCTTCGGCAGGTACCTCTGGGATTTCAGGGGCCTGCAATCTATGTGTATATTGACGAATAAAAACTATTTAAAAAAAAAAAAAACATGTTCTTGGGGCCCTGCAAGAGGTAGGCCTCACTATCAATGCCAGTAAGTGCCAGATAGGGCAGAGCAAGGTTGCATACTTGGGCCACCTTGTAGATGGAGGCGAAGTTCAACCACAGCAGAGCAAAATTCAGACCATCATGGACTGGATTGCTGCCACTACCGAGACTCAAATCAGAGCTTTCTTGAGCATGACTGGGTACTACAGAAGATTTGTGACGGGTTATGGATCCATATTGACACCCCCCCTTAATGATCTCCCCGCCAAGAAAATGCCTAAGAAAGTTCAGTGGACAGTTAACTGTCAGAAGGCATTTGATGACCTGAAGCAAGCCACCTGCTCTGCACCAATTCTGCAAAGAATTATTCCAAACTATTCATTGTCCAGGCAGATACTTCTGAGATAGGAGTAGGTGCATTGTTGTCTCAATTTAATGCAGATGACCAGGATCAACCAATAGCTTTTAGCAGGCGAAGGTAGGCCCCCAAGGAGAAGAGTTGGTCAGCTATTGAGAGAGAGGTCTTTGATGTGGTCTGGGCCCTGAAGAAGTTGGGGCCGTACCTGTTTGGCACTAACTTCATTGTTCAGACAAACCATAAGCCCCTCATACGGCTTAAACAGATGAAGGGTGAAAATTCCAAACATTTGAGGTAATCCATTTCCCTACAGGGGATTGACTTTTCAGTAGAACATAGACCTGGGACTAACCATGCCAATGCAGATGGACTTCCCTGATATTTCCACTTGGAAAATGAAGATTCAACTGGGCAAGGTTAGTATCATGTCCTTAAATTTTGAGGGGTGGGGGTGTAGGAAAGTAGGATCTGCTTTCATGGTTACCCCCACTTTTTGCCTGGTGTCAGTGTGTTTTGACTGTAGTTAGCTGGCTTCCTGTTAATCGGGACCCCAGCATCTGTGCTCTCTCTCTCCCAAAATGGCTTTGGTGAGTACTTTTGTACCTTGACAATTGGCTACTGGAGTACCCTTGTAAGTCACTAGTATATGGTACTAAGGTACCTAGGGAATAGGTACACCAGGCACATCCCACGGGCTGCAGCATGTACTGTGGCACCCATGGGAGTCCACGTAAACTCAGACTACAGGCCTGCCATTGCAACCTGCGTGAGGTGGTACTAGCACCTCTCACGACAGATATGTTTCCCTTTTATCTGAGCTCACTTCACTTAAAACCCATAAGTCACCCCATGGAAGGCACTTTAGTCCTGAGGACAGGGTGCTTGGTTAGAAGTGTGAGGGTGCCCGTGCATGAGCAGTCCTCACCTAGAAACCCTGCAGTCTATTCTCCAGGCTTTGTAAGTGTGGTCAGCCATTTTAAGATACATAGTGGACATCAGTAATTACAAGATGTCTAACTATACAATGGTTGCACCAAACCGTTTCATGTTTGATATCAAACATATTGGAATCATACCCCAACACCGATTCGGGGGTCGGAGGTATGACCCCATGTATTTTACAAGGTTGGGGACCTTGGGAGGGGCCTAAAAGGGTAGAGAGGTCCACACCAAAGAGGCAGGAAGGGATACGTCTTCCCTATAAATTAGCCCCAAAACAATTAAGTATCCCTTCTGAAACCAGAGTGGTTCTTTCCTGATAAAACAAAGGGAGAGAGATATAGAGTGGGGGGGTTTAAGATGACACTTTATTAAGAGTTTTAACGCCAGTCTTTTGACACCCCTGTTATCAGTGGGAAGGGAAAGAGACCCGTCTCTCAATATAGCCCTCACTCACTCTTATAGTGACATGCTTCATCATCTGGCTCACCCCAACTCCTTAAGTTCGGGGTGAGCTCAACCATCTTTCAGGGAGCACTTATGAAGATTTTGTGTATGGGGTGTAATGTTTAAAGATAAAATTCCTCCCCCACTCCTAAAGTATCCTTTATTAGTGGAGTGGGAGGGAAGGTAAAAAAAGTTATATAGTAGGGTAAGAGGATGTAATGGTCCTATGACCCTAAACTAGACACCAACATGTTTCAGCCCTTTCTTTTGGCCTAGTGATAGTCCTGGGCTTTCGTCGGGGTCGGATGCGAAGAAGTCACTTCCCCCAAAGACGTGAGTGCAAAGTGGGCATGCAACTTACATGTGTCACACTGCAGGATTTCTTTTTGGATAAGTCTAATACTTGCTGCTGTTTTCTAAGAGGATTTACCTGTAAAAGAAAATAGAGAAAGGAGAAAAAGGACAAAACACATAGAAAAACAATTAGTAATATATGTGTTGTAAAGCCAGAAGGAGGCATGCTGCTGTTGTGTAGCTTCAAAGTGTTGTTCCCCTTAAAAAGTAACTGTGGAGGTTCCTGGAATTGTGTAGGGTACACCAGAAAAGGATAGTGCTCTGATCTGGTGGCCTTAAAAGGATTCATACCAGTAACACTCAAACACGATCGTTCAAAAACCATTTGGACTATAGGATTAACATACATGCATTATTTCATTCACACATGCCATTCGCAATTAGTGTTGCTACACATTGTCACACATACACCAAAAAGTCCTAGTATTACAGACCATCATAGGCGGTTGATGGCACTCACACCCAAATTAACAGGGCACCAGCTCCCAACGGGGGCATGAGGGGGAGGCCTTGTTGTCACACACCGTAGGTTAGGGAAACATAATTCCAAGGAGTTGTAAGAGAAAAGCCATCGGAGTCAGCAAGTAGTGGTCTCATATGAGGTGTATTTGTATGTCAGGCGCCTTGCTGAAAAAGAAATAGGCACTTTCTTCGTCAAAGTTCCATCCCTGTCTGAGCCCTACTGTGTGCTGTGCTCCCCTGCTTGTCCTGTAAGTGAGTGCGGCTGCATAGGTTAAGTACTTTCTCTGCAGGCGCGAAGCGCCACGGAGGCTGATAGCGCCAGCCCACCCATTCTCAGGAGCTGCGCTAGTATGGATATGCGGCGGGGGCTCCGCTTCGTGTCAGAGGAGACGTGACTTGTCTCACACATCCTCTGAGGTTCTGAATGTCTGTCAGAATAATGGATGTGCTAATAAGCACGTAATGTGGGAGGTCAATCACCCGCCTCATAGAGTTGGCTGCGTATAGCGATACATGGCCACGTGCTGGTCTTTTGTGGTAGCAGAAATATCGAGCCTCGTTATTTAGGTGATTCAGCGTACGTGGGGAATTTCACGAGAGTGAGGAATCCCGCCGCAAAGGCTGATGCATATATGGAGAGCAGTGTTATCATGAGAAGGCGGACCCGTCAAGCTATATTTGGGCACTTCTTTACGGGTACACGTTTCGTTGCATTGTTTGGTACCAGGGGATTGGTATGTAAAAAATAAAAAAAATAACCAATTAGATAAGAGAATGAGGCTCAGTTTGAAGGCTCCGAGGGGTCAGGGTATTACAACCCTGATGGAAGTCGTGTCATGGTACATGGTATCTCTGTTTTAACTGTACCCAGCAGATATCCAACACTTTGAAAATATATTCACAGGTGCTAGAGTCTCTCTGGTTCCTTTTACCCAGTAGGTGGTCTCCTCGATGATCCATTCTGTGCTGCAAATTTGTCTCTGGGCTAACGTTGAACATTGATGATTATCTGTTGAGATTATTCATCTGGTTCCAGGGAATGCCATAGTTCAGACCTTTGATATTTGTCTGTAATCGGTACGCCCATCTTTGCTCTTTTAAAAAGAGTGTCTGATGGGCCCCATTCTTTTGGGTTGCTTTCTCTATGATCTTCCACTTTATATCGGAGTCTCCATGATGTGATTCTAGGATATGGGTGGTAAGTTTGGTCGTGGCCCTTTTGCATTGAATCGTGCTTCTGTGTTCACTGATGTGGATTTTTAATTTTCCTAGTGGTCATAAAAACGTATTTCAGGCCACATGGGCAGGTATATATACAAAGTTCATGCTATTCCATTCTGGGTTCAAACTGGAATGGCATGGTGAGCAAAAAAAAATGATGGATTTAGGCCCGGATCTCTGTACTGGGGTGAATGTATGACATTGATCTGCATTATGTTCATCATTTTTCAACTTCCCATTTCTCCAGCCTACCAGGGCAGGAAAACAGCCAGAGACAATTTAAGGAATGGGCAGTTTGGGCAATTACAAATGCCCCCAACTCCGAAGGTCATGCCTGATAAAGGTATCTCAAGCTCTCTTTTTTCTCTATAACAACCTCTCTCTGTCTTCCTCGCTCTTCCTATCCAGGGCTCACCACTTTCTGTTTTTCTGTCTACCCCTCTTTCTCTCATCACCCAGTACTTGCTCTAGTAACTCTCACTATCTGCCACCACCCTTCTTTACTGATCACTCTACTTTTTTGTCTTCCTCCTTCTAACTTACTCTTCACCTTACTTCCTTCTTTTTGTCTTTCCTCTCTCTCTGTACCTCTGTCTTTGTACTTCACCTTTTGCTACCTCCCTTCTTTCTACCATCTTTTTGGGCTTCATTTCGCCCTCCCTCACCAGTCATTAAACCCCTGCCATTTATCCCTCTTTCTGACTACCTGTATGTCATCTCTTTTATTACTCTATACCTCTCTTTCTCTGCCTCACCTATCTTTGTTTCACATCCCTACGCTTACTTGACCTCGACTCTTCTACCTCTTTCCTTTCCGTCGCTCTCCACTGATCACTATACCTCCATGTACCTACCCCTCAATTTCAATTTTTGCCCTTTCCACCACATTTCTCTCTCTCTCTCTCTCTCTCTCTCTCTCTCTCTCTCTCTCTCTCTCTCTCTCTCTCTCTCTGTATCTCTGTATCTCTCTCTCTCTGTATCTCTGTATCTCTGTATCTCTCTCTCTCTCTCTCTCTCTCTCTCTCTCTCTCTGTATCTCTCTGTATCTCTCTGTATCTCTCTCTCTCTCTCTCTCTCTCTCTCTCTCTCTCTCTCTCTCTCAATCTGTATCTCTCAATCTGTATCTCTCTCTCTCAATCTGTATCTCTGTTCTAGCACACTTATTTGGTCTCAATGGGGTGCATTTCAAAATATCACCTAGTACAGAAATCTAAATGTACCCAGCATATTCCTGGCAACAATATCACTTTCATTCATTTTTTTTTTTTGAAACATTTTTTATTGTATTCATAGCATCAACTCAATACAAGCCCCGCTACCTCCCCCTTCAAAAGGAATACTTTACATACATCGTTGCCATCCAGTATCCAGGAGAATAGTCCTCCATCACATGCGGGTCCCCCCTCCTCCCTCCCCACCCCATGTCAGTGTGCCCCCCTCTGCCTTCCCCTCTCCTGATGTGCCCCTCCCCTACAATAAATCATGCACGGGTGCTCAACCTCTTCTAGGGAACCAAGGCTTTCCCTCATGCCTAGCTACGTTCATGCTTCCAGTGCTCGCCACTGCTCCCCTCCTACTCCCCGTTCAACGCCTCCTCCTGCCTGTCAGATGTGTCCCCCGCTCCGCCGGTGTCAGACATCAGCCCCTGAAGTTCCACCACCTGCGCCTCCCACGCTCGGGCCGTCGCCAGCGCCTTCTCGTCATCCCTCCGAAGGGCTAATTGCAACCGGAGCGTACCCTCTGCCCCCGCCCATCGCGCAAACGCCGCCCTCCACCGCAAGAAGCTAGGCCCCACTCGGGACTTCCAGTGCATAGTCAGTTCCCTCTTGGCCATAATCAACCCTAAGTCGTAAAACTTGCTAGTAACCTTCGTCCGGCGGGTGTGAGGAAACCAAAGCAACAAGCAGGCCCCCAGTTCCGGGGCAATAATGCGGTCCGTCACCTGATTCAGGCAATCCATAACCTCTGCCCAATAGTCACCCAACTGGGCGCAGGACCAAAACATGTGACGAAAATCAGCCCCCTCTCCCCCGCACCGCGGGCATTGAGAGTGCACACCCCCAAAATATTGCAATATCTTAACCAGCGTCAGATATGCCCTGTGCAACGTAAAAAACTGAACCAGCTGAAACCGGGCATTGCGCGTTCCCTTCCAGGCCCGCCGCACCAGCGTGGTCCATGTAGTCTCGGGGTATCACTTTCATTCATAACTAGGTGCCAGATATACAACCGTTTTTAGTAGCCACAAACGGAAAATCCGCCTATTTGCGACAGCTGAAAGGGTGATAGTATGTATCAACCCAACTTTGTGAGTCGGTAACCGATTAAGGACTTGCAAAATAGGGTTTGCAAGTCGCTATTAGGAAGGGTTGTCCCAAGGGCGTTCCTTTCTGCAAGTTGCACGTGTATGTACGATTGTTTTGCGACTGCAATTGTGGTTGCAAAACACTTGCAGTTTACCAGCTACTTCAAGTAGGTAGTAAGCCACTCGCAAACAGGAAGGGGTGCGCAGGGGACCCCTTCCCCTTTGTGAATGGATGCAAAAATATTTCGAAAGAGCAGGCAGTGGTTTCACGGACCACTGCCTACTCTTAAAAAATTTTTTTTTTTTAAATGCAGCCCGTTTTCCTTTAAGGAAAACAGGCTTAATTTATTTTTAAAAACCTGCCTTATTTTAAAAATAATCGCAGACATGGTGGTCTGCTGACTCCAGCAGGCCACCATCCCTGTGAGTGCTGGCCATTCCCAATGGGTCGTAAATTGCGACCTGCCTCATGAATAATAATGAGGCCTGTCATTTGCGACCCATTTGGGAAGCACAAACGCTAACAGTGTCTCAGACACTGTTGTGCATTCTATTTTGCGAGTATCAAAATGGAATGGTTGTACATCTGGCCCTAAATCTTTGTGCTTTCTAGTCAAAGGTTCAATACACCATAATATTGCATAGAGGGTGTATGTTCCCGCTCTAAATAACAGCATGCATCATACAGATCACAATTTGTTTTTTATGTAGATAGCTCTGTTGATTACTGATTTTGGTTCAGAGATCTTGTCACAAGTTAAAATCTTTGTCCTATATCTTAGTGAGTTATAGCCCCACATCAAGGGGCTGCATGTAAACTTCAAGGCGTATGTTTAGAACCTTACCATTTTTTCCTCAATCTTTTGTTATTCTAAGGTTGCTAAAAAGACTTACTTTGGGTAGTAACAAACTTATATTAGTAAGTGCTATATAAATAGATATTACTGTTAAAGTAAAAAACCTAACCATGCCCCTTGCCTCACCCTTATCCGCAGCCTAAACTCCACTGCTCATTTTGGAGAGTACCTGCAGCTATTTTTTTCCATTTAAAGCACTAGGTGGGACCAAGAAAAAGTTAACTGAACTTCTAGCTGGATTGATGGAAGATAGAAAGGAAGAGAGTGAGAAGAGAAAAAGATAGGAAACAAATAGAGTGGGGGTAGAGGATTGACAGAGGAAAGACTGTGAAGGAGACACTTGGAAAAAGAAGAGGACTAGGAGAAAGATACAAAGCATGATGGATAAGTGGAAAAAGATTGATTTGAACAGTTGTTGTGTGTCACACTCTGCAGTATTACTGAATATGGCTGGCTATATATAGCTTCCATCATGCGTTATACTCTATTTTGGTGTAAGGCTATTTGTTAGAACCGGGGTCTCTAGTTGGCCGGGGTATGCACTCTAGCCCAAGTAGGGACCACCGCTTCCGACTGGGTAGCTTGGCGCAGAGCAATGTGTAAAGTATTTGTGCAACACACAGTGACAGTAACACAGTAAATCACACAAATAAAAGGACACCACACTGGCTTTATATACAAATAGACGTATCTTTATCTAAAATTGTGCAAGGTCCAAAAATGGCAAGAACATTCCATGCACAGCAAAAGGTTTCCAACAAGTAATGTCTTTAAGGAGGTTGCCACCAATACCAAGTAGTAAATGTCTCTCCGGTGGGCAGTGCTGGGGCGGAAAAGCAGTCCCTGAAGTGCAGGGAATTAGACCCTGTTCACAGGAATTATGAGCACGAGGTTCTTTGGGACGTAGCTAATGGTATCCAGGAAAGGTGTCTTAGGCAGGCGGTGCAAAATGCCCAGCTCGAGTGGACAAGCGGCGTGTCACCCCTTCTGCACCGTTCCTCAATAGGAGCGCGTTCTTAATGACTTGGGGCAAGAGAGGCAGAATTAATTGGCCCCAGCAGGCTGGCTACCGAAGGGAAGTTAACCCCTCCAAGCAGGCCCGCTACTAATGATCACAGTTCCTGGCAGGCCCGCTATGCAATTGAGGCAGTCCCCGGCACTCGCTCATTCAGAGGGCAGTCCCGATCCTTACAACACCGCCCACACGGTCTCCCGCCTCACCCAGCCCAAGGTAGCTCTGCAACCAGCAGCTTAGCGCACAGGCTAAGCGCTTACTTGGGATTGGGGCGAGCAGGCACCGGCGAGGGGCTCCTCCGTCCCCCGGGCACTTAATCCTTGTTGCGCTGCATGGGGAGGGGGCGCGAGGCAGTTAGTCTGGTTCCCAGCGCGGCCCTGCTTCGATGCGGATGTGCTTAATGCAGCTCCTTCCCCCAGAAATTACGTAGCTGAAGGGAATCCCGGTTGCTGGGCAACCCCGCGAGGCCGCCAATCCCAGCGCGGCTCCACCATTGATGTCAGCGCTGACGCGCCCAGGGCTCCCGGGCCGCGGCGGTGATTACAGGGAGGCAGATTTGAATGGGCCTGAACACGGGCAAGCGGCGGTGACTTCGGGGGCTCCTTTGCCACAGCGCTTCCGACCTTGCACAGTACTTCTCAGCGCGTTCCTGTCCGAGGCGGCGGCGGTGACTTCACGGGCACACAGCGCTCCTTTGCCACAGCGCTTTGCATTGCCTTCAGGTCCCGGGTAGCGGCGGTGATTGTGGGGGCGATAAATAGAGCTGCACACACCCAGTGCTTTACAGTCCAGTTAGGATCCCCAGGCAGCGGCGGTGACTTTCAGGCATACAGCACGGCAGGGGCAATTTTACAGACAGGTCGTTGCTGTCCTTTCGGTTTCTTCTTGCAGCAAGGCAGTTCCACAAGCTGCAGGGACAGTCCTTGGAGGTGTGGTGGCTCCCTTTGTTCCTTTTTGCAACAAGGCAGTTAGTACAACGTTGTCCTTAGGAATATTGTGGAGACACTCTGGAGATGTTGCTTCAGTCTCCTATTGGCAGGGTCAGATCAGCAGGCAGTAGGGCAGCTCAGCAACCACAGGGGCAGCAGTTCCTAGGAACAGTCAGCTCCAGCAGAGTGGCAATCCTCCTGGCACAGCAGTCTGTACTCCAGCAGAGTTTCGTCGTGGTCCAGCAGTGTAACAAGAATGTGAGGCCAGGACCCTCCCTTATATACCCAACAGTCTAGTTACTGGGAGGTGGTGGAAGTCTCTGGAAGGGTCTGGGGGCAGGGGTATCTGGAAGAGTCCAGGGAGTTCTGGGATGTTCCCTGCCTTCCCTGACCTGGCTGTCACAGTGACGAGAGACAGGGCCGTTAAGGCTACAGTGGGCAGCCATTCACAGCCCCTTCAAGGGGAGAAGGTGCGAATCACCACTCCCACCTCCCAACCCAGGCAGCTATCAGTGTGTAGATGGGAGGGGGGAGTCTGCTGTGCCCAGACTAAGTGTAGGCAGGAAAATATCCACTTTCTAAAAGTGGGATTGCTAAAGGAGTAGTGCCCAAACCCCATATATCATTGGAGAGGGTTCCCCGCCCGAGTCCAACAAGACCAAACATGACAGACTTATTAGGTCACTGTCAGAAATTATCCCATAAGGGGGGTTCCCAATGTTAGCCTATGCAGGGTTAAGCCTCACTGCAGTAGCAGGGGCTCGTGGCAGATATGCCAGCGTCACAATGTTTTAGGGGAGAGCACCTGCACCTCAGCACTGTTTAGCAGTGGTGAGGCGCCCAGAGTCCTAAGTCCAACAAAAAAGGTACAGTGAAAATGGGAGGCACAAGGGCAAAAATCAAAAATGTAGGGGGAGAGCACCCTAAGGTTGACTGGTCCAACACGTGTCCCCCCCTCCCCCCCCCCCAACTGAAAGTGGGCAGAACTACCCAACCTCTAGGGAGTTCTCATCACTAAGGCGGAAGAACCTAGAGAGACAGTCAGCATTGGCGTGGTCTACTCCGGGTCGGTGTTCCACCCTGAAGTCCATCCCCTGTAGGGAAATGGACCACCTCAATAATTTGGGATTTTCGCCCCTCATTTGCATGAGCCTCCTGATGGGCCGGTGGTCAGTCTGAATCAGGAAGTGGGAGCCAAACAAGTATGGCCTCAGCTTCATCACAGCCCAGACCACCGCAAAAGTTTCTCTCTTTATAGCACTCCACCGCTGTTCCCGGGGGAGTAGCCTCCTGGAGACTGGTTTGTCCAGGCCCTCCTCATTGAGTTGCGAAAGTACTGCCCCTATGCCATGCTCTGAGGCGTCCGTTTGGACAATGAACTCTTTGGAGAAATACGGGGCCTTGAGCACAGGAGCTGTGCACATGGCCTGCTTTAGGGAGTCCAAGGCTTTTTGGCAAGCTTCGGTCCAAATCACTTTTCTAGGGTGTTTCTTAGAGGTTAGCTCAGTCAAGGGGGCCACAATGGTGCTATTACCCTTGACAAATCTGCGGTAATATCCTGTGAGGCCCAGGAAAGTCCTGACCTCAGTTTGTGTCTTGGGGGGCTCCCAGGCCAGGATTGTTTCTATATTGGCCTGTAGGGGCTGCACCTTACCCCTGCCCACCAAGTGTCCTAGGTAGACTACCGACCCCTGCCCTATCTGGCATTTGCTGGCTTTGAGAGTCAGGCCCGCCTGCTGCAGGAACTGAAGCACTTCCTGGAGGTGACACAGATGGTTTTCCCAGCTGCTACTGAAGACAGCTATGTCGCCCAGGTAGGCAGCAGAGAAGGCCTCTAAACCGGAGAGGACCCGGTTCACCAGCCGCTGGAAGGTAGCAGGAGCGTTTTTCAGTCCAAAGGGCATCACTCTAAACTGGTAGTGGCCCTCTGGGGTGGAAAAGGCCGACCTCTCCTTGGCTCCCTCAGTTAGGGCGATCTGCCAGTACCCTGACGTGAGGTCAAAGGTACTCGGGTATCGGGCAGCCCCCAGCCAGTCAATGAGCTCATTCGCCCTAGGGATAGGATGAGCATCAGTCTTGGTCACAGAGTTCAGTCCTCTGTAATCCACACAGAACCTAAGTTCAGGTTTGGTGCCCGGTGGGGCAGCTTTTGATACCAGCACCACCGGACTGGACCAGGGGCTGTTGGAGGGCACTATCAACCCCAACTCCAGCATCTTAGTGACTTCACTCTGGATGCTGGCCCTCACCTTATCTGACAGCCTGTAAGACTTGGACTTGACAGGGAGGCTGTCTCCTGTGTCCACATCATGGGTACACAGGTGGGTGATCCCAGGGATAAGGGAAAACACTGAACTGCTACAGGACCTGGCGGCAGTCCCTCTGTTGCTCAGGAGTCAAGGATGGGGAGAGGACCACTCCCTCTACCGATCCGTCCTTCTCTTTAGAAGCCAAGAGGTCCGGGAGAGGCTCGCTTTCCTCTTCCTCGGCCCTATCCGTCACCATCAGTTAGGTGAGCTCAGACCTCTCATGGTGGGGTTTGAGGCGGTTGGCATGTAGAACTCTGTGGGATTGTCTGGGGGTCTTAAGGTCCACCAGGTAAGTGGCCTTACCCTTCTTCTCCAATATCGCATAAGGTCCTGCCCAGCGGTCCTGGAGGGCACTGAGCTCTCCAGGCTTCATGACCCACTCTTTCTGTCCAGGCTCTAACTCCACAGGGTGAGAATTCTGGTCGTACCATTCCTTCATCACCGCCTGGCTGGCCTCTAAGTTGTCAGAAGCTTGCTTCCACAACTTAGCCATTTGGCTGCGGAAGGCCAGCATGTAGCTCACTACATCTTGGGGAAACCTCCTTGGAGTCTTCTCCCACCCATCCTTCACTAAACTGAGAGGTCCCCTGACAGGGTGACGTACAAAAGCTCGAAGGGGCTGAAACCCACCCCCTTCTGTGGTACCTCCCTGTAGGAAACCAACAAACGGGGCAAGAGGATGTCCCACTTTTTCCTCAGGCCCTCAGGCAGACTCCTGATCATACCCTTTAGGGTCTTGTTAAATCTCTCCACCAGACCGTTGGTCTGTGGGTGGTAAAATTATAAGTAACCCCACACTCCTTTCACATGACTTGCATATACGCAGACATGAAATTAGTGCCCCTGTCAGACACAACTTCCTTGGGGAAACCCACTCTGGTAAAAATCCCCATCAGGGCCCGGGCTACTGCAGGTGCAGTGATGGTTCTCAGAGGAATAGCCTCTGGGTACCGGGTGGCGTGGTCCACCAGAACCAGGATAAACCTGTGCCCAGAAGAAGTCGGCGGATCCATAGGCCCAACAATGTCGTTGCCCACCCGTTCAAAGGGGGAGCTAACGACAGGTAGTGGTTCCAGGGGAGCCTTCAGCTTAGTCCCTGTTTTCCCACTAACTTGGCAGGTCAGACAGGTCCTGCAGAATATATCTGAGGAGATCCTCATCTGTGGCCAATAAAAATGTGGGACAAGCCTAGCAAAGGTCTTGTCTTGGCCCAAGTGTCCTGCCAATGGGATCTCATGAGCCAATCCCAAAAGAAAGGCCCTGTAGCATTGAGGGACCACTAAGGCCCTTGATGACCCATGCACAGGAGCCTTGGGCTCACTGTAAAGGAGGCCGTCCTCCCAGTAAATATGGTACATCCTGGAGGCATTGCCTGCTGCTTGGGCTTCGGCCTGTCGCCTCACGCCCTCAAGGGTGGGGTACTCCTTCTGTGCCTGACAAAACTCTTCCCTGGTCGGCCCACCTTCCACCTGCCACTCTGCAGGGGTAGGTAGGTCCCCCAAGGGAGCAACGTCCCCCCTCCGTGGACTCCGGTGCGACCTCCTCAGGTGCCCCATCCTTCTCACGGGGTGACCGCCCCGGGGCGGGCTTCCCACGCCCTCTGGCTCCTCCCTTTTTAGCAGCTGGCTGGGCCATTGTTCCAGGCTCCAGTCCCCGGTTGACTCCCTTCCCGGGCAGCCATGGACCGTGTGGTAGCACAGATCCACTCTGGTAACCCCAGCATCTCCTCATGCGCTTTGAGCTCTACCTCCTTCCAGGCAGTGTGCTCAAGGTCATTCCCTAACAGACAGTCCACTGGCATGGCAGGTCTCACAGCAACTCTTAAACGGCTTAAAACCCCTCCCCACTCAAATGGAACCTGTGCTACGGGATAGCGACCCTCCCTGTTGTCAGCCATCACAATGGGGTGGAATGCATCAGGAATTATTTGCTCTGGGGACACCAGTTGACTCCTTACCATAGTCATGCTGGCACCTGTGTCCCTCAGGGCCTCCACCCCCGACCATTGAGGGTGACCCACTGCCTATACTTGGTAGTATTTGAGGGCACATGGATCTTAGGAACCATCTCGCTGTCTCCCAGGGATACTAGGACAAGCCCTGCCCCCTCACTCCCATTATCTAGGGACAGCTCCTCCCCAAGCGCTACACTAGCCACCCCGGGGTTTTTGCCTCCAGTGGGAGGTGGTGCTCTCTTGCGACACTTGGGATCCCCCATGTAGTGTCCAATTTCACCACACTCATAGCACCGGACAATTCTGGACTGCTGACCTTTGTCAGGACAAGTGGGCTTTTGGTGGCCAGATTGGGGCTGGGACCCAGACCCTTTCCCATTGTTTTGGGGGCCTTTAGAGAACTCTTTCTTTTGATCTCCCCCTCTTTCTTCTGGTTGGAACCCTGATCACCCCTTTGGGAGTTCCCCCCCCCCCCCCAAGAACCCTTGGTGGACACCCTGGTACTGACCCAGGTGTCTGCCTCCTCCGCAAGCTTCCTAGGATTGGGCAGCTTGCGGTCAACCAGGTGTTGGCGCAGCTCTGGAAAACATTTCTCTAGAAGATGCTCTCTCAAGAACAACTCATACAACCCTTCATAGTCATGCACATTGCTGCCCGCACCCAGCCCTCCAAAACTTTACTAGCGTAGTCCAGGAAATCTACCCAGTTCTGTGTGGGAAGTTTGTGGCTATTCCTAAACCTCTGCCTATACCTCTCATGAGTAAGACCGAACCTTTTGTGCAATGCTGCTTTCATAACAGAATAGTTGGTCTGGTCTTCCTTTTCTAGGTAAAGGAGGGTGTCCCGAACTTCTGGAGGTATGTACTTGTACAAACCACCCCCCCAGTAACTCTCTGGGACCCCATGGGCTCGTAGGGACACCTCATAGGCTGCTAACCACTTGTCAATATTATCCCCCACCTTAAAACTGGCCATCACATCTTTAGGCATAAAGACCTTGGACTCACGTGAAGCTTCGGTAGGTACGCTGCCACCATTCTTGTGGCTGTTGGCCCCTACTTGTAGGGCTCGAATCTACAGCTCCTTTAGGCTGAGCTCATGGGCAAGTCTCCTCTCCTCCATGGCCCACCTTTCTTTCTCGCGCTGTCTTTCCAACTTGGCGAGCTCCAATTTAAACTGTCTCTCCTCTCTCCTGTCCTCCAATTCCTCTGAGGACAGGGTCCTTACTGACACACTATTGCCTGCCCTGGAAGGTACCCTTGTACCTGGTAACAAATTGCCATTTTCCACCAAGGGCAGTAGGTCAAGATCTCCTGTGGCGTCGTGCTCTGATCCCTGCCCGTCCCCTTCCCCTTCTCCTTCTGGGTGGGCCGTTACTCATGCTCTCAAGGCTTTCTGAAGCTCTGCCTTCTTGGAGCTTCGCTTAAAGGGCACCCTTTTCTCCTCGCAGAATTCTTTGAGCTGCGCCACCGTGTAAGCTTTCAGGTTGGCCAGCTCAAATTCCATCTTGCTAGGTAGGACCTCAGACGTTCGTAGAGAAAACCAATGGGAATTGGCAAATAGGACTTTGAAAAAGAGCAGTCAGACAGGGAGAATTTAAAAAAAAATATGCCAATTGGAGAGGGTAGACAAAAACAAGGTTTCAGTGGAGTCAGGCGTAGGGTTGTGGTTTACACTGAGTTACTGCGTGGTGTTACACAAGCACAAGCCCTAATCCCACCGCTCGATCACCAATGTTAGAACCGGGGTATGCACCCTAGTCCATGTAGGGACCACCGCTTCCGACTGGGTAGCTTGGCGCGCCACTTTACAATCACCCTAGTCTGTAACTGATTGCGATGGCCATCTAAATCCGTTTCTGTTTCGGATGCATTTATTGCTAGTTTCAATTGAAGTGAAAGGGGACTGATCATCACTTGCCCCATACATAGTAATTGAAAGAGGACTGCACAGCTGACTCCACAGCAACAGACAGGGGACCAAGCAGAATCCCACCTACAACAACAAAGAGAGGACTAAGGCTGAAGCCTCCCACAATAACAGAGAGAGGACTTCTACAGTAGTCATCTGGACATCGGTTTTTATACTCCAGCCTCCTCAACTTACTGCTCTGGAAACCCACTTGCACCACCCTGTCGCCTGGTCGAGGGACCTGAGGAGACCCACGTACAGGACTCAACTGACGGGACTTTTACACCTCCCCTGCAGGGCGCTGATGGCCCCTTTAACGTGGACTGGATCGCTGCGGAAGGAGGTGCGGCTCGGATGACGACATCGGGAGAGGACCAATCAGACGGTCGCGAGTTCCGTAAAGCGGAAGCTTGGAGACCTGACGGCGCGAAAGCCCGAGGAGGAGATATCGGAGATGCGGAGGAGAGCGAGGAGAAGAGAGGAGAACGAGGTTCGAAGGAGCAGAGAGGAGCGGGGAGAGACGGTGAGCCAGGAGGCCAACGGAACCACTTCTCGCCCCGCCACACCCCAGGAGGAGTGTGGCTGGGAAAGGTACGGGGTCGTATCCTGGGCTTCTTAAATCACCGGGAGGGCGCTAGGGGAGGGAGTTCGCTGTCGGGAGGGCACCCGGGCTGAGGACGTTGTCTTGTGTTTCGAGAATCCCTCACTCACTTACATCCTTATTTTCAAACACGAGTGTTCTTTTGGGTGCTGGAACCCCGGTGACCCCTCACACCCCTTTCCCCCTCAACTTTCGGTCGTGGAGGGTCGTATATTAATCCCTACTTCTTTCCTTCCTTTTCGGACCCCATCGGAGGCATTCCCCTACCCAGGAACGTGCCGAGGAGAAGGAGAACCACGAGGAACCCGACCTATCCCTATCCTGGAGTATAACAAGCCGGCAGACCACCTTTATCCCCATAAAGAACGAGATAACGCTTGTATTACACTGGAATAAAGCCTCAATCCTGTACTTCAGTCTAGTGGCGTTATTGGTCTAAGCAGGGGAAGACAGCGGATAGGCGACACACCCTTAGCTATTAAAAAAATGATCTGGCCACACCTGCCCTGCACTTTGTTTTTGCTACTCATCTAAGGCAGGCCATCTGACGTGGTAGCACCTTCAGCAGCATACCTTGAATGTAGGGCAGACTTGTGAATTCATATCTCCTCGCAAACCGACCACTGGGGCTGAAACTTCTTTTCTCCCGCAGCATGGCTGAGCCGTGCCTGTCTTCCACGGGAGCCAATTATTACACCGTTATCTACCCCCTAATCTCTCCAAATCTGCCTCCAAAACCCTTAAACACTCCATCCTGAAAAGTCATCCTGAAACGCTGATATCTGACCATCGTCTCTGCGTAAACCAGGGCACTGTCATCAACGACCTCATCTTCCACTCCAGGAAAACGGTCCTCTGGCGCAATGCCTTCTCGAGCCTCGTCAAAGTCCAAGAAACAAGGGACATCCCTCACGTAAAAAAACGCACAATCACTCCTGCAAATCTGCGTGCAGACCTTACCATCACCTTATACAATAGCGGCACCATCCTGATTCAAGGGCCTCCCAAAAACCTCATCAAATTTGCGGACCTCTTCACCCTCCTTAAAAATCATATTCACAACCCATCTCAGTCCTCGCTCCGGCCACTCCACCGCGCCAAGTATCTCACCAACCACTCCTGCCAGTGTCCTTGCCTTGGGGCGACCCGGCCCTGCCAATGACCCTGCCTTGGGGCGACCCGGCCCTCCCTCTCTGTCACCCACGCATGCCATCCACTGTGCCCCATTACCACCGCACCTAGACCTCCCAGGAATCCCCTCTCCATCGAACTCCGAAACTCCCCCTAGGGTCCTCCTTTCTCGTCAACCCAGCCCCACCATCACGCGTCCAGCACACACCAGAAGCGTCCCCAAACCCTTAACCTCCTGCCACCGGCCCTCTGTAAACCACGTTAAGGTTCACAATACTGATATGGAAACACCTAATATGGCCCAGAACTCTGATTGAGTTAGCCCCTCCTCTAGGTTGCAATTTCAATCAGCCAAAATCGCTCCCACCCTCTTAGCCACTTGCCCACAAGACCTCCCCTCACATAGGGACACGGATCGACCTAGCCCCCTTCACTCTATCCCAATAGCACGCCAGCTTCCAGCCCTCAGCCTGCCTGAACCCACCTCTAGGCTACCTGAACATACCATCAGAATCGCTCAGTCTTTCCCTATAGCTCGCCTGCTACCAGCCCTCAGCCCGCCTGAACCCACCGCTAGGTTACCTGAACATACCATCAGAACTGCACCACAGCATCGGGCCCCAGGCCTACCAAAACATACCTCTCTTAAAGATATTGCTATTCTCCACCGTAGATCCTCAGAATTAACACGGAGCATCCACAAATCGATTCTGGACCTAAAGCACCTCCTTCACATCACTGAACTCTCCTTCTCTAAACTATGGCTCTCACAGATTGCGACTCACATCCCCGTCACTAAGCCCTCCTTCACCCTCTACCTCTATCCCAGAGACACCTGCGCCCTCACAAGCAACCCTGCCACCTCTCTGAGGAGGAAATTCTTGCTCTCCTCCACACCTACAAACCCTCCGCTGGCATGATTAATCCCTCAGAACTCACGGAGGAAGAAGTAGCTGACCTCCTACGTAGTTAAGACTCTGCCTTGACAGCCCCATGCCCCTTAGACCCGGAAGGAGAACACCCTATCTGCACGGTTGCAACCAACCCTACCAGAGCTGCTACCCGCCGTGTCCGAGGGGTGGTCAATAGCAACCTAGCTAAAGTTCCCACCTCTGCCTCTACTGTCGACACCCACTCCTACCCCTCCCTAGCCGGCCTCCTAATAAACTGCCAGTCAGCTGTAAAGCATGCATCCGATGTCGCCGTCATCATGAATCATAAATCGGACCTAGCGATCTTGACTGAATCTTGGCTCAAGTATTCCTCATCGCCCTACCTTGACCTCTTAGTCCCGCCCAACTATAGCATCGCAAGGTTGGACAGGCACTCAAAGAAAAAAGGGGGTGGCATTGCCTGTATCTACCGTTCCAACCTCCTTGTTACGGAATTGCCGGTGGACCCCGCGGACTCTTGCGAATACCTCGCACTCGCCATCTCCAACACTTCACAGCTGTGCAAACTGCACATCTTTTACCACCCCCCGGCCCGGACCTCCTCATGGAAATCATCACAGCCAAGGTGTCCCCAAACTCTAACGACATTTTTCTTGGTGGCTTTAACTTGCATTGGAACGATCCCAAAGATCCTCAGGTCAATGCCATCAGAGACCTCTTGGCCGATCAAGCCCTTACCCAAGCCTGCTCCCTCCCCACTCACTCGAAAGGTGCCACCCTCGACTGGATCACTGCTAAGGAATCAGCGGTCAAACTTATCTCCATTGATCCTTGTGATTGGTCTGACCACCACGCCATCACTTTCCTCCTGCCCAGCACCCACAAATCATGGGCCCCCCAACTCGTATTTCTCAAACGATGGGTTAGGGACACCAAGAACCTCGACTACAAGAAACTGGCAGCTCGTTGTGAGTATGACCTCCCCCTCCCCCCCCCCCCCCCCCCCCCCCACAGTGCACATCGGTCACAAACCTAGCGGACCACTACTCCTCCACCATATCCGACATTCTGGATGACCTGGCACCGCTAAAACTAAAAAGAACACAGATCAAAGACAGAAATCCCTGGTTCAGTGGATCCCTCAACAAGGAGAGGAGATCTCTTCGACAGTCTGAACGAATCTAGAAAAAACACCTATCTGCAGCATATCTAAAACTCCTTCGACAGGCCAGAAATGCCTACAATAAGAAAATCCTCAACACAAAAAAAGAATTCTTCAGAACTGAACTGGAGAATGCTAAAAATCGGCCTCGCAAGCTGTTCGACTTCGTCAAACACCAATCCAACAAACTAGTGAAAACTGCCAAAGAAACACCGAAACCCTTAATATCAAGCGAGGAATTCTCTTCCTTCTTCTGTGACAAAATCTCTGGCCTAGGAAATGAACTTAAATCCCCAACCCACCACCAAAATCAAAATCAGCCAGCTCCACCTCTTCTCTCCGTGTTGTCCTCCCAAACCTCACCCAAAAACCTAGCGCACTGGTCCAATTTTAAAATCTATGACTATCAATCTATCTCGAGAATTCTTGCCTCCTTAAAACCGAACAATCACTTTAACGATCCTCTCCCCTCTAACTGTCTAGCTGCCGCCTCCAAGGCCATCATCCCTTCCTGGACCTCCATAATCAACGCCTCCCTCCTACAGGGCTCAATTTCTGATTCGCTCAAGGCGGGCCAAGTTGTCCCCATCCTAAAAAAACCTACGCTGGACCCTGCCTCTGCTGAGAACTATAGACCCATATCCAACATCCCACTCCTTGCCAAAGTTCTGGAAAAATGTGTGCAACAGCAGCTAAGCCTACACATCAACAACTTTCACCTGCTAGATGACTTTCAATCAGGTTTCAGACCTGGACACAGCACGGAAACCACCCTCCTCCACATTGTTGATGACGCTCTCCAAGCCCTAGACCTAGGCAAAACCTGTCTCCTAATCCTTCTAGACCTTTCTTCCGCCTTTGATACGGTGAACCACGAAATTCTCCTTGAACGCCTCAAACTCAGGATGCGGTTGGATGGCACCGTCCTTGAATGGTTTAGATCCTTCCTCCAAAACCGCTCACAGAGAGTCCTCATCAACGGTGATCTATCCACCCCCTCTCCAGTTTCAGTTTGAGTCCCCCAAGGATCAACACTCTCCCCAACCCTTTTTCAACCTTTACCTTGAACCTCTCACCGAGGTGCTTCGTGCCGCCAACATCTCCTACCTTATGTACGCCGACGATACACAGGTCTACATAAAAATCTCTTCCCATGAGGACTTTTTCTCCCTAAACGAGGCACTGAAGCTGACAGTCCACTGGCTCACAGCCAACCAGCTTAAACTAAACGCAAACAAAACCGAATTCCTTCTGATCTCCCCACCCAAACCACATCCAGACATCCAGGAATGGATCAAGACCATCACTGCACTAAACTGCCCTCCTACCATTCTTGACTTGGCGAAATCCCTGGGAATAACCCTTGACGGCAGCTTGAATATCCACGGCCATATAAACGCGATGGTCAAAACGGCTAGATTCCACCTGAGCTACCTAAGAAACCTAAAACCCTTCCTCGATGTGTCCGACCTTAAAATGGCAACCCAGGCCCTAGTGATTTACAGACTTGAATATGGATGCCCTACTCTTGCAGGGCTACCCAAGAACTCTCTGGCCCCATTGAAAGCCTGCCTCAACACCGCCGCCAGACTCATAACGGGCTCAAAAAAATTTGACCACATCTCTCCCCACCTCAAAGCTCTGAACTGGCTTCCCCTGGAGGCCAGAATACAATTTAAACTGGCTTGCATAACTCACAAAGGTCTGTACGCGAATTCACCTACATTTCGTGCACAAAAACTCGTGATCTCCGGACAGGTCAGAAACTCCTGATCTGCCAAAAACCTGCTGCTGCAGCCAGCACATTTCCGGAAGAAAAAACCCCACAATCGAGCCTTCTCTGGGGCCGCTCCAAGAATCTGGAACTCTCTCCCACCCTCCATCAGAAAACTTCCGTCCTTGGCACACTTTAAGAAGGAGACCAAAACTTTCTTAATGGGAAAATACCTCATCTAATGAATACTTTACAATCAACTCGTAGACTTGTTTCCACCCGCCACCTCGGCATTATCCACGGCCTCCATAGATGACACATCTTTCTGGACTCCTGGGCATCCCCCCATGAGCTGAGACTGCGCGCCTTCTTGTATATTATAACTACCCGCTGTAATCTTTTATCCCACATGTAGCTTCGACCTCAGCTGCGGTGCACCTCGTGGATTGGAAACCTTTTTGTATTTTTTATCTGCATGCTTAAATTTTTGTCCCTCATGTATCTTGGACTTTAAACTGCGTGCTCCTCCTGTATCCCTATCTCTCCCAATCTGATCCCTCCCATCCTTATGCTTTATTTTCCCCCCTTCAACCCTGTAAAGCTCTCTGATACCCTCACGGGTCTGGTTCGCGCTCTATAAAACTATAAAATAAATAAACTTAAGAGGTAATGTGTAAAGTATTTGTGCAACACACAGTGACAGTGACACAGTAAATCACACACATAAAAGGACACCACACCGGCTTTATATATAAATAAACGTATCTTTATCTAAAATTGTGCAAGGTCCAAAAATGGCAAGAACATTCCATGCACAGCAAAAGGTTTCCAACAAGTAATGTCATTAAGGAGGTTGCCACCAATACCAAGTAGTAAATGTCTCACAGGTGGGCAGTGCTGGGGTGGAAAAGCAGTCCTTGAAGTGCAGGGAATTAGACCATGTTCACAGGAATTATGAGCACGAGGCACTTTGGGACGTAGCTAATGGTATCCAGGAAAGGTGTCTTAGGCAGGCGGTGCAAAATGCCCAGCTCGAGTGGACAAACGGCGTGCCACCCCTTTTGCACCGTTCCTCAATAGGAGCGTGTTCTTAATGACTTGGGGCAAGAGAGGCAGAGTTAGTTTGCCCCAGCAGGCTGGCTACCGAATGAAGTTAACCCCTCCAAGTCGGCCCGCTACTAATGATCACAGTCCCCAGTAGGCCCGCTATGCAATTGAGGCAGTCCCCGGCACTCGCTCATTCAGAGGGCAGTCCCGATCCTTACACCACCGCCCACACGGTCTCCCGCCTCATCAAGCCCAAGGTAGCTCTGCAACCAGCAGCTTAGCGCACAGGCTAAGCGCTTACCTGGGATTGGGGCGAGCAGGCACCAGCGAGGGGCTCCTCCATCCCCCGGGCACTTAATCCTCGCTGCGCTGCACGGGGAGGGGGCACGAGGCAGTTAGTCTGGTTCCCAGCGCGCCCCTGCTTCGACGTGGATGTGCTTATGGCAGCTCCTTCCCCCAGAAATGACGTAGCTGAAGGGAATCCCGGTTGCTGGGCAACCCCGAGAGGCTGCCAATCCCAGCGCGGCTCGACCGTTGATGTCAGCGCTGACGCGCCCAGGGCTACCGAGGCTCCCGGGCCGCGGCGGTGATTACAGGGAGGCAGATTTGAATGGGCCTGAAGTCGGGCAAGTGGCGGTGACTTCGGGGGCAATTACAATTCACCCTCCGACCCGAGGCCCGCAGCGGTGAGTTCAGGGCAAACAGCACTTCCTTCGGCAGCGCACGGGTCATGGCCACACAGCGCTCCATTGCCACAGCGCTTCCGACCTTGCACAGTACTTCTCAGCGCGTTCCTGACCAGGGCGGCGGCGGTGACTTCACGGACACACAGCGCTCCTTTGCCACAGCGCTTTGCAGTGCCTTCAGGTCCCGGGCGGCGGCGGTGACTGTGGGGGCGATAAATAGAGCTGCACAAGCGCTTGACAGTCCAGTCAGGATCACCAGGCAGCGGTGGTGACTTTCAGGCATACAGCGCCGCAGGGGCAATTTTACAGACAGGTCGTTGCTGTCTTTTCGGTTCCTTCTTGCAGCAAGGCAGTTCCACAAGCTGCAGGGACAGTCCTTGAAGGTGTGGTGGTTCCCTTTGTTCCTTTTTGCAGCAAGGCAGTTAGTACAACGTCCTTAGGAATATTGTGGAGACACTCTGGAGATGTTGCTTCAGTCTCCTCTTGGCAGGGTCAGATCAGCAGGCAGTAGGGCAGCTCAGCAACCACAGGGGCAGCAGTTCCTAGGAACAGTCAGCTCCAGCAGAGTGGCAATCCTCCTGGCACAGCAGTCTGTACTCCAGCAGAGTTTCGTCGTGGTCCAGCAGTGTAACAAGAATGTGAGGCCAGGACCCTCCCTTATATACCCTACAGTCTAGTTACTGGGAGGTGGTGGAAGGGTCTGGGGGCAGGGGTTTCTGGAAGAGTCCAGGGAGTTCTGGGATGTTCCCTGCCTTCCCTGACCTGGCTGTCACAGTGACGAGAGACAGGGCCGTTAAGGCTACAGTGGGCAGCCATTCACAGTCCCTTCAAGGGGAGAAGGTGCGAATCACCACTCCCACCTCCCAACCCAGGCAGCTATCAGTGTGTAGATGGGAGGGGGTAGTCTGCTATGCCCAGACTAAGTGTAGGCAGGAAAATATCCACTTTCTAAAAGTGGGATTGCTAAAGGAGTAGTGCCCAAACCCCATATATCATTGGAGAGGGTTCCCCGCCCCGAGTCCAACAAGACCAAACATGACAAACTTATTAGGCCACTGTCAGAAATTATCCCATAAGGGGGGTTCCCAATGTTAGCCTATGGAGGGTTAAGCCTCACTGCAGTAGCAGGGGCTTGTGGCAGATATGCCAGCGTCACAATGTTTTAGAGGAGAGCACCTGCACCTCAGCACTGTTTAGCAGTGGTGAGGCACCCAGAGGCCTAAGTCCAACAAAAAGCGTACGGTGAAAATAGGAGGGACAAGGGCAAAAATATAGGGGGAAACCACCCTAAGGCTGACAGGTCCAACACTATTACATACATGCGGAGATTATAATTCCAAAAGATAAGGTATGCAGACATCTCTGTGGTAGGTCATGCATCAAAACCAACACCTAGAAAAAAGCCCAGGGAAAATGTTAAGGCTCTTGAGAGGTTTGTTTATCCCCTCTCACCCAGTAAACAAGGCTATTGCCAGGTCAACATACTAGCATTTGCAGCTAAAAATATCCAGTATGTAGAATTTTGATGACTTACTGCAAACGCAGTTTCCAAGGTTGTTGATAAATGCTGAGTAGTTCAGGTAAACCTGCTCAGGGTGACATAGTTACAGCCAGATAGATGTATGTAGTAGAATTTCATGATTGTATTGGTGCTAGCAAAGTTGTTTGTCATATGTTTCTCTCTGTATTTTCTGGCGAAGGGTAGCTAAGAGTGGTATGTTTGCTGCCCGTTTCAATACATCAATAGAGAACCTGATTGGCTGAAAGCAGCACTGTTTATGCAGCTGTGCCAGCATAATTCTCCACAATTGATAATTGCTTCTATCCTATCATGTGGAACATTAGCTATTTTGAAATGTCAACCGGATTGCTTTCAGAAAAGTGGAACCCTCCAGGGTATGTGTGCAGATCTGTGAGGTGCTGAATTGGGATAACACCAAAGGTTTGATCTGATGCTGCTGGTTTACGTCTCTGCGAGTGCACTGAGGACTGCTTGCCAGACCTTAGTGCCAGTGTTCTAACCCATTACAAAATATATGTCAAATTGGCTACCCCCAATTGGCATAAGCTGACATACTTATAAGTCCATAGATGCGTGTGGTACCCTTGGTACCATATACTAAGACAGAATTATCCCCCAGGGATGCAGCACTGATTGTGCCACCATGCGCGTGACAAAGTATAAAATGGCTCCAAATCTGCCACTGCAGCCTGGAAGAGCAGTTTTAAAATTGCTAGTTCGTCTTTGACATTTAAACCAATGGGAAGTCCCCACTTCCCATAACAATATATATGTCTCTACTAAGGAAGGCCTATTGAGCTCTAAGACAGGGAGCTGTAGATATTAGATAGGCCATATACTCTCAACAGCAAAACTTCAAAATTGTCGTTGTTTTTAGGTCGAGCCTGGGCAGCGCATGTGCTTCTCTGCAGCATGCTGTATTGAGGTATGGCATATAAGCTCCGCACATTACTCCACCCATCTTTTTAATTGGCTCCTGTTACTGTCCTTGCTAAATGGTTGTATTTCATTTGTGAATAGGCTTGTTAGTCCCTCCTTGGTACCGCCTTGTCTGCATTTGTTACCTCCCATAACGACTGGCCCTTTTACTGGTGTTGATACATTGTCTGCTTTATAATTCGGTGAGCACAATTTTCTTTAATGCTCTTTCCCTATTCCACCCACGACATCGCAGCACCCGACGGCTTTTATTTTAATAGTAATGCATTTATTCAAATTACAGCTCGGTCCGCTTTAACTATAGCGGCTGCGCTTATTCAATCATTTAACATACTGCATGGTCGCTTTTACTTAAGTGGCTGCGCTTATTTAATTACCAGCGTGGGCCTCTTTCACTTTAGCGGCTGCGCTACAGAACCTTTTGAAATTACATTTTTTTTCACTTTAACCTGAATATGCAAGCAGCGCCCCAAAAAAGGGGCGTAGCCACCATTAAAGTGGACTTGCATTTGCGAGAGTTTGAGCGATTAGCATTAAAAATAACAATCCCAATAGCGTAAACACTCGCAAATGCAAGACCTATTACATTGAAAATGCTTTTTTTTTTTGTTTTACCTTCGAGTCTAGTTCTCGCTATATATCGAAGTGCTTTACATGAGCACCAGTTGCGTTACAGACGGATACATTCATTTTTGTGAGGCACGGGGATATTAAGTGATTAGCTCAGAATCACAACATGTTGAGCGTCCCTGCCGAGACTCTAACCCGGTTCCCCATCTTCGAGGTCGACTGCCCCAGCCGTTAGGCCACATCCTTTCTTTGCTGCTGTGGAAAGGTTAGTAGCTCCTTTGGCTAACACAGAGTTACCAACTGACCTCTCAGTTTGGCTAACTTCTGAATGGGACTACTAAAATGGATACTTCAAGGTATCAAATTAATCGTGGCATTAAACTCGACTTGATGCTGAAGCCAAATTTAATGTCACTTTTAAGGAAGGGCGAGTTTTAGAAAGCTGGCACTCTGTTGCCTAGTTTGTCCAGTGGTATGCATGATTGCTGGCCACCAGGCATCCTTCTGCCCTCCTGGGGAGTGGTGTGAAAGACTCCCAAGCTCAGGAATAATAGAGGCCTGCCACCAGTGCTTTAAATGGGCCGGTACTCACCGGTACTGAGTACCTGCACTTTTTCATTTTCTCCCCTTGAGTACCGGCACTTTTCCTAGAACGAAGAGAGTACCGGTACTCATTGGACCTGACTTCAACCCAGGCAGCGCTTCCTTTATCCCTCCACTGATACCTCTGCAGCACCTTTAACAAGCACTGCACGGAATTAATCACGGGAGCTCTTGTCACCAGGAACCAGCGTGAGGTGCTTTGGAAGTTTGGAAGTCATCAGAGGGGGGGGGTCTGAAGAGTGGTTATCTTATCCATTGTTCTTTTCACAGTGGGTTTGAGAGGGGGCTGTAAAATCAAATGGATGGCGGTGGGACGCACTGTTCAGGATTGAATATTCCAACAGCATTTCATTTAAAAGTGGGTTTATGGCTGTGGGAGTGATGTCCACTGAGTGTTATCTAACAGCAGCCCATTAAGCAAACCTGAGGACAGGTGCCAGCTGGCCTGCCCGTCTCGGCCTCCTACCCCTCCCGGGTACAGGCCTCGCTGGCCTGACCTGGGTGTATGTTCCACCGGAGGGCACCGTTCTTCCGCTTTTATTAAGCAAGTGGTTCACTGACTACCATTACAACTTGATCTATATTTCCAGAGTCCCTCTTCATTCTAAAACTCTATCTTGCTGTGAAATTTGTTTGTTCTTGAAAGTATAATAATGCCTCATACGAGTAACAGTAACTCCTTCCAGAATGAGTACACTCACGTAGAGGGACAACGAGGCACGGCTTTCAAAATTACGAAACGTGTTTCTTTATATCGGATAAGTGCCAAGTGTTTGTATACGTGGTTGAGAAAACAAGTAGGTGCGAGGAAGGCACCGAACTCTGGCTGCTGTTTCAGAATGTGTCACAGGAATGAACACCGCTCACTCGGAAGAACACACTCTTCAGATACCTTTCAATTTTACTAACATTTTTTTTTTAAACAAATGTTCATGAAATGCTCGATTTCACTGTTGCACAAATAAAACACACACTCCACAAATAGACTCGCACCGTAAGCAAACACAGTAGTGACGCACACAACACAGTAACGGATACATGCACACAAACCATAATGCACAGACACGGATGAGTACATACTGCACAGATGTACATGCACCAAAGATTCATGCCCAAGCACGCACACGCAAACACTTGCGAAAACCACAAGCACAGACACACTGCACACACATTCCATCGGTAGACACACACACTCAACATGCACACATACAATTAAACACATACCAAACGCATACGAACTCACAAAAGAAACTATGGATCTTCTACTGGTCACCTTACAGTATCTTGCTGCGCCTTTCTTCACAGCATGACATTTGATGACGTCACATTTCCTTTATGGTTATCTTGATAAATAACTACCACGTATAGTGTGTGCTGTACAAACTGAGCAAAAGACACGCACTAGATGGACGGAATGCAGAACAAATCAAAACATTATTGTTTTTGTTGCATAGAGCCTTGTGTTACCTGCTGGTCAAAAGTTAAGATCCTTGTAATATAGCTCAGTGAGTTATGACCCTGCAGCAAGGACCTGCCTGCAAACAAGAAGGCATATATTTAGAACCTCGCTGTTATTTCCTCAGTCTTTTCGTATTTTAAGGATGCCAAAAAAAGGCTACTTTAGGTAGTAATAAACACGTATCTGTAAGTGCCATATATATAGTTATTAGTGACTAATGGACAGATACATCTGACATTCTAACAATGCATGCAGATTTTGTGCATACAAATTTGGCAAAGTCAAAAAGCTAACCCCGCCCACTGCTCCTTTTGGTGAGTATCTGCACTTATTTTTTTCCATTTAAAGCACTGCCTGCCACTGTGGGAGGTGTTACCTCTTGCATGCAGGAAGCCAAACAGGGTGTTGGTACAAAAGGCATGCTTTAAAGGGGATGCTTCCTTTGGTGGCCAAATGGCGATCACACTCGTGTAGGGCCGCCCCTTTGTTCAGGTAGACAGGCAGGAGGCAGGAACAAAGAGAGGAAAACAGTTGCCAAACCGGTTTTCTTGTAGATGTGTAGCCCACAGGTAGCCACACCTTTAGGGTGGGCTATTAAGATCATACCATCCAAGGAAGGGTTCAGATATCTTGGGTGTGGGCAAAATAATGTACTCTGGGATCGCTAGATGCCACAAATAGCCGGAAGTTGTCATAGGACAGGAGGAATGCTGGTAGCCCATTGGCTAGTAACTACATCATCCCTGTGTTTGTGTTCCAAGGTGTGTACAAAAAGCAGAGTACGCGTTTATGACCAGGCATTTTAGGACGCTTAAGGTCCTGCCGTGTTGGCTCTCTCACATTTTTACTGCAAGCTTATAAAGTTTGCTGAGCAAATGTTTGCCTACACTGTTGTAAAGTATTTTCAAATTATGCTTGTTAAGCATGTTATATACCAAATTCTGTCTAGTTAGGAAGGCAAATGTAGTGTTGTAAGAACTAATTCAAATCGGAATCTTTTATTTCTGTTTATCGGTGCACATGTTATCATCACAAGGTATATTTTTGTGCAGTACACCAGAATTTTAATCTATATATCAGTAACGACCCTTGGCAGTCTTTAAAATATGCTATGAATTGAGTGGAAACCAGCATTTTTTCTCAAGGGTAAACTTGGCTTCTCCTTTGAGAAACATATTCCTTTGAATAAGCTGTCCACCACCAGTGTGATGCTTTCAAAGCATGGCGCTCAGGTGAGAAGACAAGTCGTCATTACTACAACCTGGTCACGCTGGGCAGGGCTCTGAGTTGAGCAGGGCTTGGATAGGGTGGTCCGTGGATAGAAACTAAGCAGCATTAGCCTCCCTTGCAGATTCTGGGAGAATAAAGCTGCTATTCCTGCTCAGCCTTCACTGCTGCAAAAAGAAACGTAGTTCTTTTATTGCAGTGCATGACTAGCCTTGCCCTAGGCAACATTGTTTTGTAGGATTTTTATAGCTTTTTCCTTTCTCTTGAGGCTACAAAGGGCTTTCTGGTTGGCTGACTGCTTCAAGTGTTTGGTCAGAAGAGTGTGTTGGTAGCAATGCCACCTATTAGTAGTGAGTTTTGGTGTAAGGCGTGGAGATGTTCCCCAGAATTGATTGGTGCAGCAGTATGTAGTAGCTTTTAAATGTAGAGCGGAAGACTGGAGTGTAATGGTTAGCTTACCAGTGGGCATACACAAACCAGCATGACTTGTAGTCTGAGAGCTAGTTGTGTCTTGCCTTATTGAAACAGCCAGTCATTATTGCTTTGTGGTATCCTAGAGAAGCTATTGATTATCTTTATTCTAGAAAGCATGTTCCTGGGCTTGTAAGTCTGTGTAGCTATGCAATAATGTGGGTTTTGAGGGAGGTCGATGGAGGTGCAAGTGTAACCAAGCGCCTGGAGGCACTGCTAGGAGTGCTAAGTGGAGTCCACCTGTAAGATGGATGCATTGCGTTTCCTTAAAAGGGATTGGCGTAGGAAGCATCCTGGTGTGCAGTCCAGGGCAGCTGATCTTTTAAAGCATACCGAGCTTACAGAATCACACAAACATGGGGAGTAAAAGGTGCGAAAATGTCAGCAGAAAGCCCTTTACTTGGATTGGCGGCGTGGTCTGCTCCCAGCTGAGACCCATATTTTAACCTGCAAAATGACGAAGGACAAACTGCCCGGCGCCACCTCCAAGCAGAGCACTATGGACAAATACACTGGCGCTACAGTCCAAGCGCCCAGTCCAGGAAATATGACGGCACCCATGTCAGATAATGCCGCCATACTAGCAGCTATTATGCAATCCAGAGATGTGCTAGAAGTCAAAATTGGAGCAGTTGGCTCTGATGTCATGCTACTCAGGCAAGATCTCCGCAATGCAGCGCAGCGTATTACTGAAACAGAGACCAGAAACTCCACGGTGGAAGACACAGTAAGTACTCCTCAAAAGAAAGTATCCACATTAGAAACGCTGACGAAGGGCCTGGCAACACTCATGGAAGATGCGGAAGGAAAGGCCCATAGAAACAACCTTCGATTTGTGGGATTTCCTGAGGGTTGTGAAGGTGGCGCTATGGAAGACTTCCATATTAAATGGGTGACGGACTGGCTCCCACCCGGGGTGATGTCCTGTTTCGTGATCGAACGAGCGCATTGGGCCCTCCTGCAGAAACTGCCGCCTGCCCCAGGCCAATCATCGCTAGATTCCTCAATTACAAGGACAGAGATGTTATTCCACAACAGGCCAGACTCAAGGAGGCCCTCACATATTCCTCACACCGCATAATGATCTTTCCAGACTACCCCAGACTGGCCCAACAACGTCGGCAATCCTTTGTGGAGGCCTGGCCCGCTTGCTGAATCTTAAAATACTTAGTCCGGGGGCCACAGCCATAACCGCATCAAAGCTACCGACAAACAGGGCCGTAGATCGCGCTCCACAGTTGTTCCAAGACTCTCCGCAAATCCCATATGCGCTAGGCGGAGGGCCAGGCAGAGCCGACAGCATCCTGATCAATGCTCACAGTGAGAGATGATATCTACAATATGCCGGACGGCAAATATATCTGGGCTACCTTTACACTCACTTTCCATTGACTTTGAAGACGCTATTATGCACTAGGGATGTTTATTTGGGATCCATTGGCGGGGAGTAGTCCCTGGCCCCCGTTGGAGCTGGGACTCTTACCATGCAGCGACAGATGCTTCAAGGTTCATGAGGTATAGGGGTGGGGGGGGCGGAGGGGGGTTAGGGTAAACTTACTGTTTGTTTTCAGTGCCGAATTTCTATATTACATATACAGTTTCACATCAGATCAGGTTTTGCACGTCACCCCACATTTACATACCCTACCACCAAACATGCCACCAACTATGACTGATGCTACTGGGCGGGGACTCCGTATTGTAAGTTGGAAAGTCTGCGGTCTTTTGGTTAAGATTAAGCAAGGGACCATACTGCGCCAAGCTAAGCACTATTAAGCGGATATCCTACTCTACAAAAAACCCACCTGCTGGGCAATAAGGCACTGTGCTTAACACAATTTGGCTATACCCAGGTCTTTCATTCTGGATTCGTTAGAGGATCCCGGGTGTGGCGATCTTAATCTACTGCAGAATTCTCTTCGTACATACTAAGACGTGGACGGATCCCCCGAGGCAGGTACATTATAGCACTGTGTACATTATACGTTAAACAACTCAGTCTGGGTAGTGTGTACCCCCTCCACCACCATTGACATGGAGCCTGGTAGACGGCTTGAAAACACTGTGGATGGAGATTCTCCTGGGCCCTACAATCGATAGGGGTGATTTGAATGATGTTCTATGCCCAAGTAGAGATAGATGGTGCAGCGCTGGGAGGCCAACTGGGTCACAGGAGTCACCAGAGTCACAGTTGGGGTCGCTGACATTGGGACTGGGGTGGGTTGACACGTAGAGGAGACTCCACCCAACTGACCAAGAGTTCACATACTTCTCATGGGTGCACGAGTCGTTCTCACGTCTTGATTATATTTTCATCCCCACAGCTCACGTTCATAGGCTAGAGACAGCAGTAATTCTACCCAGAGGCCTTTCTGACCACTCCCCTGTGACGGTGACATTGCGACTGGGACCCGGACATTCCCCATTCAGATGGCAGCTCTCAACATGGCATCCACACGATGAGCAATACAGACTCCATATGCATAACGCCATTTCAAACTATTTCTCCTACAATACTGGGACGGTGTAGTCCCCTGAAATTCTGTGGGAAGCTATGAAGCCGACTCTCAGGGGCATAGATATTGCATTTTGCACAGAACAGCGTAAACAGTGCAGTGAAAAACTGATTCAGATCGAAGCCCAACTCACAGACTTATAGCCCAAAGTAAAGGTGAAAATGGGAGCTTGGCGCGCCGACAAATACTTCAGACGCAACAATTCTATGCCTGTAAATTATTAGATGAGGCTAAACTGGCGTGGTTGGCGACCCGCATCAAGATATATCAATGAGGGGGACAAGTCCAGTGCCCTGCTCCACTGCCTCTGTCAACAGACACTCAGCCCCCTAATCATTCAGGCTATTCGAAGTCCTACGGGTGCTATACTCACAAACCCTGAGCAATTCGCAGCGAGCTTTGTAGATTATTTCGGAAACCTATATGCCCCTAGAGAGACTCTTCCAGCGGCTACTATATGTCCGTTCATAGACGATCTGCCCCCGCGGACTCGGTCAGAGAGGAGCTGGACATCCCACTGACGGTGGAGGAGCTTCAGAATGCCCAATCAGATATGCGCTCGGGAAAGCACCGGGCCCTAATGGCTTTCCATGCGAATTCTATAAAAAATACCAATCCCTACTGACTGCCCCTATTTGCCTGCACTCAATGCTGCTGTTGACAAGGAGCACCTTCCACAAGACTGGCGGCATGCGGAGATAGTGGTCTTCCTAAAGCCGGGTCGTCCCCCTGAACTCCACGCTTCCTATCACCCAAAATTGCTCCTTAATTTAGAGGCAAAGCTCCTTGCCAAAACCATTGCTAATCGCATTGTACCACATATTACGAGTCTGGTCCATATCGATCAGGCCGGCTTTATGCCGGGCCGTGCTACATGTCACAATATACGTCGCACCCACAATGCCATTGCAATGGTTGGCCGCCTCAAAGGGCTAGTGGCACTCCTCTTGACTGACATCGACAAGGCCTTTGGCTCGCTTAGCTAAACATACTTATTCGCACTTCTGAACCGATTGAATATCTGACCCGTCTCCTTAAATATATTCACCTCCTCTACACTGATATTACTGCTCCCGTCCGAATAGCAGACTCGACCTCGCAGACCTTCTCCATTGGGCGAGGAACCCGTCAAGAATGCTCTTCCTCGCCTTATCTTTTTGCATTAGCCATGGAATCACTAGCAGCTTGGGTGAGGAGTGACGCACAGGTCCATGGCTTCTAGTGTACGCGTGAAGTTTCAGATCGTATAGCACTGTATACGGACGATGTCCTCTTCTTTTTCACTCACCCCAACAGATCGGGTCCGAGACTGCTTAGGATAATGCATATTTTTGGTAAGACCTCAGGGCCATATATGAACACTCGTAAGTCTTTTCCATGGCCATTACTGGTGGAGACCAGCTGGGTGAATGGACGCATGAGGTGACGGTGGTCCCAGACAAATTTAAATACCTGGGGGCGTTTTTATCGGCCTCCAAACATGTTTCTTGGGAAAATAGCCCCACTATGGATGCAGACTAAGGAGCAAGTGCACACCTGGATGCGCTTACCTCTCTCCCTGTTTGGCAGATCTGCCATATTTAAGATGGTGTCCCTGCCCCGCCTTCTGTATCGACTTCAAAATCGCCCATACCCAATTCCGCCTGTTGGAAGGCGTTCCCCGGGGAGGCTGCGGAATGTGTTCCTGACCACCCTGAGGCCCACCTTTCCCAGAGTTAGGCCGAGCAAGAGCAGGGAGGCCCTTCCTGGAAGGGTCTCGCACCTAGGATCGCACACGCTACGCTTCTCTCTTCTGCGCATAGAGGGACACCACACAGTAAATCGTTGTAAGATAATAAGCTTTTATCGGTGGTTATCAGGGATCTTTATGATCCGGCAGGCATGTGCAAGATTAATGCCACAAGCGGCAGCGATCTTATGATGGAGGGAAAAGGGGTAGCGGGACAGTCTTTCAATCAGTGTCTCTGCGAGGTATCCGGCGCCCAGCTCTCAATCCTCGAGCTGAGGGGATGTTGCTTCTCTCGGCGATCTCTGCCGATTCTCTTGGAGGAGCAGGCCGCGAGTCACTCAGCAGGCACCGGAGGGTCTTAGTTCGGGGAGCCGCGACGGCGTCAGCAGGGCTCAGATGGTTCAGAGTTCGAGGAGCCGCGACAGCGTCAGCAGGGCTCAGATGGTTCAGAGTTCGGGGAGCCGCGACAGCGTCAGCAGGGCTCAGATGATTCGGAGTTCGGGGAGCCGCGACAGCGTCAGCAGGGCTCAGATGGTTCAGAGTTCGGGGAGCCGCGACAGTGTCAGCAGGGCTCAGATGGTTCGGAGTTCGGGGAGCCGCGACAGCGTCAGCAGGGCTCAGATGGTTCAGAGTTCGGGTAGCGTTCTTCTGTTCGGGGAGCGATCGAGCCGCGACCAAGTCCGCAGGCTCTCGTCAGTCCAGGTCTTCTCTGCCTCTCGTCCCTTCAGCACCCCTTGTTATACTCCCCCCCTCCTCTTTGAAGTCCGGAGTCCTCGCGGAGAGGGGTCTGGTGCCTGGGGGGCGGTGTGTCGGGGTTTCCTGTCGCTCGGCCCCTTGATCTGTTCAGGTGTGTCCGGGAAGGACTCCAGACGCCCAGCAGGAGAGGCGCCCGCTCACCGGGGGCCTGGTGGTCGATCGAAACCTCCCTCGGGGAAGAGGCCAGAGGTGTGACAGGGTCGGCGCCTCTCGGTCTGGTTTGGGGGGGGGGGTTTCGTTCTCCCACGGCCGGGCATGCGTGTTGGGGATCTGGTCGGCCCTCGGGATGTTGGTCCACGGAAGCCGGGAGGCCGTGCCCACGAGGTTCGGCGTGGTTGTAGTGTAACTTGCTGGTCGGGATGGCCCACGCCACGAGGCCGGTCTCACACATGCCCCCCCCAGCTGAAAGGCGGGGAGAACTACCCATCCACTTGGGAGTTCTCCTCGCTGAAGCGGAAGAATCGGGACAGACCGTCCGCGTTGGCGTGGTCCGTTCCGGGGCGATGTTCCACAGTGAAATCCATCCCCTGGAGAGAGATGGACCAGCGTAGCAGCTTGGGGTTTTCCCCTAAATCTGCATCAACCACCGCAGAGGTCGATGATCTGTTTGCACTCGGAAGTGTGTTCCGAACAGGTAGGGCCGTAGCTTTTTGAGGGCCCAGACTACTGCGTACGTCTCTCGTTCAATTGTGCTCCACCGCTGTTCCCGGGGCAGTAACCTTCGGCTGATGAAGGCTATGGGCTGATCTATGCCTTTGTCGTCGTACTGTGAGAGGACTGCCCCGATGCCGTGTTCCGAGGCGTCCGTCTGGACCACAAACTCCTGGGCGTAGTCGGGTGCTTTGAGCACTGGAGCCGCGCACATTGCGGCCTTTAGGGTGTTGAACGCCTTCTGGCAGGAGGGAGTCCAGTGTATTTTCTTGGGGTGTTTTTTGGAGGTTAGTTCTGTGAGAGGGCCTGCGATGCTGCCACAGTTTTTAATAAACCTTCGGTAGTAGCCGGTGAGGCCCAGGAAGGCCCGGACTTCCGTTTGGGTTGTAGGGGGTTCCCAGGACAAGATGGCGTCGATCTTCGGCTGGAGGGGGGCGACCTGCCCACTCCCCACCTGGTGCCCCAGATAGGTTACGGAGCCGTGCCCAATTTGACATTTGCTAGCTTTGACGGTGAGGCCGGCTCGGCGCAGAGCCAGCAGGACTTGACGGAGGTGCTGGAGGTGCTCGGTCCATTGGGAGCTGAAGACCGCTATGTCGTCGAGGTATGCTGCGCTGAACCCCTCTAGTCCGGACAGGACCCTGTTCACCAGCCGCTGGAAGGTGGCCGGGGCATTTTTCATTCCGAACGGCATCACCCTAAAGCGGTAGTGCCCATCCGGGGTGGAGAAGGCGGAGCGCTCCTTGGCTCCCTCGGTGAGGGCAATCTGCCAGTACCCACTGGTCAGGTCGAAGGTGCTGAGGTAGCGGGCGGCCCCAAGGCGGTCATGAGTTCATCGGCACGGGGGATAGGGTGAGCGTCTGCTCGGGTGACCGCATTGAGGCCTCGGTAGTCCACGCAAAACCTCAGCTCGGGGGCAACACCCGGGGTAGTCTCTTTCGGAACCAGGACTACCGGGCTGGCCCAGGGGCTGTCGGAGGGTTCAATCACCCCGAGGTCTAACATCTTTGCCACCTCGGTCTGGATGCAGGTCCGGACCCGATCAGGGACCCGGTAGGCCCGATGTCTCACTGGCGGGCTGTCTCCGGTGTCCACGTCGTGGACACACCAGCTGGTGACCCCGGGGGTCAGGGAGAAGAGATCCGCGAACTGCCCTAGTAGCTGGCGGCAGTCGTCGGTCTGTTGGGCTGTGAGGGCGGTCGACAGTCTCACTCCCTCCACGGATCCATCGGTTTCCTTCGCCCCCAGGGGGTCTGGAAGGGGCTCGGTGTCTTCTTCGGCCCCATCGTCGGTGGCCAGGAGTAGACTTAATTCGGTCCGTACAAAGTGGGGCTTGAGGCGGTTCACGTGGAGAACCCGGAGGGGGTTCCGCGGGGACTGCACATCGATGAGATATGTGACTTGGCTCTTCCGCTCGACCACCTTGAAGGGCCCAGTCCATTTATCTTGGAGAGCGCAGGGTCTCACCGGGGCCATGACCCAGACTTGTTGGCCCGGCTGAAACTCGACCAGCGTAGCATTCTGGTCATACCAGCGCTTCATTTCTTCTTGACTGGCCTCGAGGTTTGCTTCTGCGAGTTCCCTGAATTTTCGGGTCTGGTTGCGGAGCGCCAAGATGTATCGGAATACGTCCGGAGGGGTCCCCCGGGGGGTTGTTTCCCACCCCTCCTTGACCAGGCTCAGGGGTCCTCGGACGGGGTGTCCATATAATAATTCGAATGGGCTGAACCCCAGGGATCTTTGGGGAACCTCCCGGTAGGCGAGCAGGAGACATGGGAGGAGGTCGTCCCACCTCCGGCGTAGGGGTTCCTTGAGGCCCATGATCATTTCTTTCAGCGTTTTGTTAAAGCGCTCGACTAGTCCGTTTCCTTGGGGGTGGTACGGGGTGGTGAACTTGTACGATACTCCGCACTGCTGCCAGAGGGATTTCATATAACGGGAGATAAAGTTCGTACCCCGGTCACTCACGACTTCGCGGGGGAACCCCATGCGGGAGAAGATCCCCATCAAGGCCCGGCCCACCACGGGGGCCGTCACGGTGCGGAGAGTGATGGCCTCGGGGTAACGGGTGGCATGATCCACTAGGACGAGGATGAACCGGTGGCCCTGGGCGGTCTTGGGGTCCAGCGGTCCCACAATGTTGATTCCTACCCGCTCAAAAGGGGTACTGACGACGGGGAAGGGTTGTAGCGGAGCCTTGCGCTTGCCCCCACTCTTTCCGCTGGCCTGGCACGTGGGGCAGGATTTGCAGTGGGCCTCCACATTTGCTCGCATCTTGGGCCAATAGAAGTGGGTGACGAGCCGTTGATAGGTCTTATCTTGGCCTAAGTGTCCGGCCAGGGGTACATCATGGGCCAGGCCCAGGAGGAGACTTCGGAAGCGTAGGGGTACCACTAGTACCCGGGCCGATCCCAACTCGGCCGACTTCTGTTCGCTGTACAGGAGGCCGTCCTCCCAGTATACCCAGTGGGTGCCAGTCTGGTCGCCTGCTGCTTGGGCCTCGGCCTGTTGTCGGGGTCCGATGAGGGACGGGCAGGTGGATTGTTCTTGGCAGAATTCTTCACGGGAGGGGCCCCCTTCGCAGGGCCACTGGGCCAGTTCTGGCAGGTCCTCGAGGTGAGTCAGGTTTTCGGGGTCGGAAGGCACTGACCCTTCGTCAGGAGCGGTCGGCTCGTCCAGAAGGGGGTCGTTGGCCTCTGGTGGTGTATTCTGGATCTCGGGGGTGGTGGCGGTGTCTAGCGGCATGGGCTCTTCCCCCTCGGAGGGAGGTGCCCGGAGAGTCATTGAGCGCGTGGTGGCGCATACCCACTCGGGGAGGCCCATCATCTCGAGGTGGGCTCTTCGTTCCACTTGTCCCCACTGGGAGTTCTCAAGGTCATTGCCCAGGAGGCAGTCCACGGGCTGGGAGGTTCGGACCGCCACCTTTAACTTGCCGGTGACTCCCCCCCATTCGAAGGGGACTAGGGCCATCCGACAGAGGCTCTCGGAATTGTCTGAGGAGATGACGGGGCAAAAGGCGCCAGGCAGGATCTGATCCTCGGAGATCAGGTGACAATGAACCGCCGTTCACCCATCGGTCAGCCTCGACGGCCAGTTTTCGAGGGTCTGTGAGTTTGCTGTCCAGGAGGTGCTGGCGCAGCTCTACGAAGCAATTCGCGGACAAGTGTTCCCATGCGATTAGGTCGAACAGCTCCTCGAAGGTGGAGACCTTGCTGCCCTTGATCCATCCGTCCGAGGCCCGGCTGTAGAAGTTCACGTACTCCACCCAGGTGGTACCGGGTATCTTTTTGCAGTCTCTAAACCGTTGCCGGTACATTTCAGGGGTGAGCCCATATCTGGCTACTAGAGCCTCTTTCATGTGACTGTAGGAGTTCATCACGGTGGAGGGCAGGTCCAGCAGGGTATCTCTTCCCTCGCTCTGGAACCGGCCCCACAGCCCAGCCCCCCAGTCCTTCTGCGGGACTCGGTGGGAGGTCATGGCGACTTCGTAGGCCTTGAACCATTGCTGAATATCGTCGTTCTTATAGTATTCTTTCACCACATCTTTGGGGATGTGGACCTTTGGTTCCACGGTGGAGGAGATGGGTTGGGTTTCCGAGGGTCGGGCCTCCGCCTTCTTAGCCTTGAGCTCGATTTCTTTTAGGCTACGTTCGTGCTCTAGTTGGAGTTTTTTCTCGTCGTGTTCTCTCTGTCGTTTCTTTTCCTCTAGTTCTCCTTGTAGGCGTAACTGTTCCACCGCCAGTTTTTTCTCAGCCAGCTTTAGCTCTCCTTCGATTTTTAATTTTGCTAGTTCTAGTTCGTGGTTGCGATCTCTTTCTCGGTCCGCTAGTTCCTCTGGGGATAGGCCCCTCTCGGGGGCGCCGTTCCTCCCCGGGTTGCTTCGTGGTTCGTTGGGAGGTTCTCCTTCTGTTTGTTTCCGGGGAGTTTCTGCCTCGACCCAGGTTTTTAATGCCCCCTGGAAGTCCTCTTTCGTGCTTAGTCCGGTGGTAGCGATTCCAAAGTCTTTGCAAAATTGTTTCAGTTCTCGTGTGTATAAGATTCTAACTGGTCTTTTTGGAATGCCGTGCTCGGGTTGGTGCCTGCGGCACCTAGGGAAGTTTCTCCTTCCATCCTTCTTGGTAGTGCGTATGTCGTCTACTGCACGATCTCTAGGTGTTGGCTCAGATCCCACCGCTGCCACCAAATGTTGGAAGGCATTCCCCGGGGAGGCTGCGGAATGTGTTCCTGACCACCCTGAGGCCCACCTTTCCCAGAGTTAGGCCGAGCAAGAGCAGGGAGGCCCTTCCTGGAAGGGTCTCGCACCTAGGATCGCACACGCTACGCTTCTCTCTTCTGCGCATAGAGGGACACCACACAGTAAATCGTTGTAAGATAATAAGCTTTTATCGGTGGTTATCAGGGATCTTTATGATCCGGCAGGCAGGTGCAAGATTAATGCCACAAGCGGCAGCGATCTTATGATGGAGGGAAAAGGGGTAGCGGGACAGTCTTTCAATCAGTGTCTCTGCGAGGTATCCGGCGCCCAGCTCTCAATCCTCGAGCTGAGGGGATGTTGCTTCTCTCGGCGATCTCTGCCGATTCTCTTGGAGGAGCGGGCCGCGAGTCACTCAGCAGGCACCGGAGGGTCTTAGTTCGGGGAGCCGCGACGGCGTCAGCAGGGCTCAGATGGTTCAGAGTTCGGGGAGCCGCGACAGCGTCAGCAGGGCTCAGATGGTTCAGAGTTCGGGGAGCCGCGACAGCGTCAGCAGGGCTCAGATGATTCGGAGTTCGGGGAGCCGCGACAGCGTCAGCAGGGCTCAGATGGTTCAGAGTTCGGGGAGCCACGACAGCGTCAGCAGGGCTCAGATGGTTCGGAGTTCGGGGAGCCGCGACAGCGTCAGCAGGGCTCAGATGGTTCAGAGTTCGGGTAGCGTTCTTCTGTTCGGGGAGCGATCGAGCCGCGACCAAGTCCGCAGGCTCTCGTCAGTCCAGGTCTTCTCTGCCTCTCGTCCCTTCAGCACCCCTTGTTATACTCCCCCTCCTCTTTGAAGTCCGGAGTCCTCGCGGAGAGGGGTCTGGTGCCTGGGGGGCGATGTGTCGGGGTTTCCTGTCGATTGGCCCCTTGATCTGTTCAGGTGTGTCCGGGAGGGACTCCAGACGCCCAGCAGGAGAGGCGCCCGCTCACCGGGGGCCTGGTGGTCGATCGAAACCTCCCTCGGGTAAGAGGCCAGAGGTGTGACAGGGTCGGCGCCTCTCGGTCTGGTTTGGGGGGGGTTTCGTTCTCCCTCGGCCGGGCATGCGTGTTGGGGATCTGGTCGGCCCTCGGGATGTTGGTCCACGGAAGCCGGGAGGCCGTGCCCACGAGGTTCGGCGTGGTTGTAGTGTAACTTGCTGGTCGGGAGGGCCCACGCCACGAGGCCGGTCTCACACCGCCCATCTGGTTTCGACAATTAAATACAACTCTTAGTCATTTCCTCTGGAGTGGGAGCTCGGTTTGGGTAGCCCTGAGATCCTGTTTCCAATCTACATACTGTGGTGGTATGGCCACCCCGGATATCCAAACATATCATTCGGCCTCGCATCTTCTTGTCCTGAATGACTGGTGGTACAGGGACAGGCAGGATCCCGCATACGCAGTCGAGCGCAGGGTGATGGATATTGTGCCCCTACACACGATCTTCTATTCAGGTCAGATGATCCAAATGTTACTGCCGGCAACCAGGATGATGTTTCAGTCTTGGAGGCAGTCGCTGCGCCGGATCGGGTGGTGGGGCAGATTGACGAGAGAGGCCCCCCTTTGGCACAATGGTCTCCTGCCTCAAACATTAACATTACCTGGCTTTGGAGGATGGGAGGCCATCGGTATAGTCACTGGGGGTGATGTTCTTCATGGTCAGACCTTGAAATCCTTTCAGGAGCTACAAAACGAATGTTATGCCCCGCTCGCAGTTTTACAAATACCTCCAGTTTCGACATGGCTTTTCCCCGTACATCACACACCTAGACACTATACCTGAATTTAACCCTATAGAAGCCAAGGTCTTTATGGGGGAACTAGGCGATCATAGGATCACCAAAATGTATAGAACACTAGTGACCAACGCCCCCACAACTATAGACATGACACGTGATGCATGGCAGAAGGACTTAGGCCCCATCGATGACAATGACTGGGCTGAGGCGTTGAAGTCCCTGCGCGTTGGTGCTGTTGAAACACGCCTAAGACTCATGCAATTTAAATATTTTCATAGGGTCTGTTTCACAAGACACAGGCTCTGTAGAGCGAGACTAGTGGACTGTTCTCTCTGCTTGCGCTGTAGGGCTACTGAGGGATCGCGTGCCTTTCATGTGGGATGCAACATCCCGTATTCACCAAGATTGGCCATACTTCATATCACCGATGGTATAGGTTGCAACATTTACAAGCGCCATTTATTGCTTCTTGGCCTTACACTGACGAAGCCTGATATTGCTAGGGTATGGAAAAACATGTCTCCACCACTGGTTGGGGTGTGGAAAAAGGGCCTTGATTTTTGCATGGGGTGGGAGATACCAGTATTCAGGGCAATGAGGTGCCACCAAAAACACTTTAAGATCTGGAAGAGGTGGGTGAAGTATTGGGGATTGTATTTGGATCCTGCTCCTGATATGTCGATAGGTGGGGACCCGATGCAATGATAAGACAATGTTTCATAAACTCGGTAGTACTTATATGGTTGTTAGATTGAGATGGCTGCGAACTGCATGTATTGAGGCTCATATCAGATATATGGCACTGCTGTTTACTGTTGATGTAATGGTTTTGATGTTACGAGTTTTCAAATCCTTCTATTTTAATATTTCAAATGTCGACATCAATTCTGCTATGCTATACACTGTATCATTTGAAACCCTGGCTGTTCCAAGACTGCTACGGCTGTTGACAATAAAATATGTGATGAAAAAAAAGGTCAAGACATTGTTCTCTGTGTGCAGGCTTCGTGATCAGGTTTTGTACAAAATGTTAAGCCTGTAGCCAATATCGTTCCCTTCTCTGTTATCTATTCTTATACTTTGTCAGTTCTTGGCAGAAGTGCCAGATGAAGGAAGATATTGGTCTTGAAAAAAGAATAGATGGGGCCCAGACTCGTTTGTAACACACAGGTTATCCACACTGTTTAAACTGGATAATCAAAATACAAAAAATGGGAATGAATTTCAATTATGGCAGGTCTGGTCCGGGAACAGTCACAGTCGTAGGCGTGGGCACTGGAGGGTGGAGAGGGAGGGGGCTGGGGGATAGGGACTGGGGAGGGGAAGTGATGGGGTGGGGGAGAAGCGGGGAGGAAACTTTAAAGCGGAACGCAGACACCCTACTATGTTCGCGGCAAATGTACAGATGGAAATATGGTTAAGTACAATGATATACTTGCCACCGCTGCCCGGCCTCAGGGATGTGGGCTCACAAGCTGTGTACGACCGCCTAAATGGCCACGTAAGATATGGCACTGGCAATAGCGGTGCAGGAATATTATGAATGTACGCTGCTTATTACATTGTTCTGCAATAAAAACGGTTTTACAAAATGGCAGGTCTGGTGGCTTAGTGGAGGAATGCGTGTGTTCGACCACATGGTCACAGGTTCAAATCCTGGCAGGTCTACTCTGCCTTTCATCCTCTGAGGTCGATAAAATCGAGTTGGGTAACAATAACATCTGTTATTAAGAGCCATGATACCCTTAGGTGAACGTAACAAATACACGTTATGTAGAGTAGAGTACCTTCTTTTTCCATGGCACCCACTCCAGAAATGGCATGTCTCAGAGTTTAGCTTAAAGATACTACCACTCATGTTTTGGGCCTCTAACTCAACGCCTGGTGTTTTGAGGAAAACAGGCATTGATGCTGCGGTTCCCATGCAGATGAATCCTGAAAGTCAGCCAAAAGAGGTCGTTTTTGTGCAGATGCATACAGACAAAGGAGGTACTGTGAAAACCAAGAGGACATGCCATCTGTAGTAACTTAAAAGTTAAGCACTTTCATGAACGATGGACTGAACATGGTTATTGTCTCCACAGAATAAAGTAAGAAATGGGAGGCAATGCGAAGCAACTCACTTATCTGGCTTAGCAAAAGGCAGACCCAGGTGTGATATGGTGCCTGCATGTAAAGATGTTAAAAAGTGTACACACCCGAAAATGGTCAGAAAAATTACTGTGCTGTCACTGCATGTGGAGCAGGTAACTTACCTAAAGCTCTGCATCAGTCTTTGAATCTGGGAAGGTAGAGATCAGACCTCACACTCGTCATCGAGTCATTTCCATGACTCCCATTTCACCTCTGATTGTAACCTACGAGTGATACAAATATCGCCACTTGCTGGCTGCTCTTTGCACACTTGCCTGCTTTGTCTTCCAGTCAGCACTTTGCAGCTGGCATGATAGTTGATTTCTATGCCCATCTTTTTGGCCTTCTCGAAATTCAACACTTTCTGCCAGATGTCCATTGCTTTTATAAAGTTGTATCTGTTTTTTGTTATAATATCCATACTTATTCTATCATTTTATTTTTCTTGCTTTTACCGATGCAAATGATATATATGTATTTTATCGCTGATCACAAAAGGCTCTTGAGGCCGAAGTGTCTCTAATAAACTCTAAACTCATATTTATCTGCGGGGACAACTAGTCGAGGTGCTAATTTAGGGCACAGGGTCCTCTCAGAAATATCAGTGTAACTTCAGTTCTAGGCACAGTGGCATGAGTGATACAGAGGGGTTTAAAGGTTCAGCAACTAACCATAGGTGGACATTGCAGTGCTTCATTACTGGATTCTTGTGCTCCATTTGTTGAAAGTGAAGCAATATACTTGCTCTGGTTCTTTTTAATCCTTTGAAGTTTTTGTAGTATGAGCCCAGCCTCCCAAGATAGAGCCAGTTGGCAGAGTCAAGTCTTTATATTAGAAGAATGGGAAGACAAGGGAGGGATGTGCCTTGGTGTTTGTGTTGCGTAGAAGTTAACATACAGAATAAAGGATGGGTTTGAGTCCATGGTCATTCCAAGATTCCTCTAATCGCGTCACATTTTGAATATGCATACATGTTTGTTATTGCAATAAATCTAGAGTTCATCCTTTCCGAATTAGTTTGTCTGATTATCAGCTGGACATGTAATCACTAGGTAAACGTAGCACACTGGAATCGTAATATATGTGTTGTGGCACTCTGCAGTCCAAAAATATGTTATAAATGCGATGAATATGAAAGCTTTGCAAGGAAGAACTTGGGCAAGCAATTGTTCCTCCAACCTACACTCGTCTGAGCTCCGACATGACCTGGGCTTGCCTTGGTGTGTGATGCATGGCGCTGGTCCCAGACACGGTGGTTGAGGTGCGACAGGCTCCTGCAGATTCAGGAAAACCATCTGGGTGCTGCTGATGGACAGAAACCCTTGTAGTACAAGGTGCTTTTACCTTTCAGGGACTGTAATGGGAAACCGTGTTTAGGTGGACGCCTGTGCCTCTTATCCAATCAAACAGCAGCATGGCAGTGAGCAAGAAATGCTACTCTGGGCTGATTTGAAATGTGATGACTGCACAGGCTGCAAAAAAGGCATCCCATTCGCTATAATTACAAAATGAGGACTTTATAAAGGTATATTTTCTATTCATAAAAATAACAATATGCCGTTTTGGGGACCGCAGCAGCCACGAAAAGGTTAGGAGAGAAAACACAAAAATTGTTTTATTTTTTAACTTTGGGGCAAGTAATAAGAGTATATGTTGAGAGGAGGGAGGATTCTGGTTGTTGGTTTGTGAGATATGGTTACTCCGCCTACAGTTGGGGAAGTGGAGATTTAAAGGAAGAGATGGGTGTCCCTCCCCGAGCGCTCTTACCCTCAGTAAAGGATAAAGGAGACAAAGGAGATGGACAGATGGGCCAAGACTACCCAAGATTAACGTGTATTTATGGGAAAAGTTAAAAAATATGGAGTGTTGCAGGAAGGGGCATACGATAAGAGGGGATTTCACATTTGAAAAGGGAACGTCTAGGCGAAGGATAAAGGAAAAATAAGAGTTCGTATAAACCAAGTGGTCAAGAAAAAAGGGATCATGGTGTTTAAAGGTAATTGTACTGTTAAGGATAGTCATTGCAGTAGAGGTAGGACAACGTAACCAAGCCTATGCAAAGATAGTCTAGTTGTTGGCACTAATTCAGTAATTACTGCCGATGTTGCAGAGGCCGCCCCCGCAGGGGGCTCGAGGGCCGGCGCCATAATGGCCGCCAGAGCCCGACAAGGAACGGGAACTGGTTTTCACCAGCGGGAAGCGCCGCAGGGCGGAATGCCCTGAGGCCCCCGCCCTCTCCCTTCCAAGAACAATAGGAAGGGGAGATATAAGGCGACGCTCCCCCCTGTGGCAGCCCACTTGCATATCATGGGAGCTGGGGGAGCGGCGCCAAAGACTTTCGAATTGGCCGTGGGCTCTTAGGAGCAGCTGCGGCCTACACCGTCATGACCCGGGCGATGAAGGATCCAAGCCCGCAGTAGAGAGCAGGGAACCCTGCTACCACATGAGGTGCCAGATGTCGGAGGACTACATGCCCGAAGCGTCCCCACCCCCGCCGGGGCACGGAAGATCGGGATGGAATGGACCGGGGCCGAGACACCAGGCATGACCCCCAGCTCCCCAGGAGTTCTGATGCTCGCAGCGCCGGAAGCAATGGCAGGGTAAGGGCTCAAAGAGTGGCGGCGTCTCTGCCGGTCACCATTGCCATGTTATAATAATTGCCTGCAGTGCCTTTCTTAGCGCAAGGGTGATGTGCTAGCCATGTAAGCAAGTGTAGCGCCAATCGTTAATATGGGCTGGAGGCGCAGCGGGCCGAGGGCTGTTACTGCGCTCCACAACGCCGCCACCGCAACAGGTGCCCCTTCCGCGCTTTGGCGATGCGTACGATACATTGCTGCTTCGTCGGAGCTGACCAGAGTTGGGGGGAGCCGCAGGAAGACGTAAGCCTCCCTGGCGGCGTGGCGGAAACAACAAGTGTATTGGTATTGTATGGGAGCACACCAACAGGGCGGTGTGTAGAAGGAGGGCCACTCACTTTGGGATGCCGCACGGCAGGGTGAGTGCGCCTGACGAAATCGGGGTAGCAAACGGAGACGGCGCTCGCAGCCCAGCCCCCGCCAGAAGGTGGGGCACAAAAGAGACTAACAAGGTAGCGAGTTGGGGGCCTAACTCCGGGGGAAAAGGCTACCCCCCCACACGCAAAGGGGCGTGGTAAACAACAAAGAACAATCTATGAGCTGTCAGGGTGAGTTACGACCCTAGGAGTTGCAAATGAGCAAAAAGACAAACCAGTGATTTATGGCCAGCCGATGATTTATGGCTGATGATTTATGATGCTCATGCAGAGTGATTTATGACAGCCGAATGATGACAGATTGTGACAGAATGATTTACGGCCTACCGTTGATTTATGACCCATGATTTATGATATGTAGGCAAAATGATAACGAAATTATGATGGCTTGTGACAGAATGATTTATGACCAATGATTTACGACCCATGATGTAGGGCTGCTGATTTATGGGGATCAGGCAGAGTGATTTATGGCAACAAAGTAAGGGCCAATTGTGGCAGAATGATTTATGATGCATAATGATTTATGGCCCATGATTTATGATGTCCAGCTGACAATGCGTGACATCACATTTGTAATAATGTGTGACAACGATTTATGACCCCGGCCTCCAATGGGTGGCAGGGGGAGTTGTGCAAGTGTGATTATGTAATAAAACTGCGGCCAACAATTACCACCACAAACGACGATTGTTGGCTGTTTTTCTAGTAATGCAGATGCACAAATATGGTACGGTTCCTGGAATGGGCGCAGTGCGGCCGTTATGAGCTCTGATATGAGGGGTAGGAAATGAAGGGAGAACCGAGGAATCATCTGGTCCTTTACTCTTAATCTGCCAGACTGAAGATGTATCTGGTAGCTGTTCCCATATATTATTGTATACTGTTTTTCCAAAGTTAGCTGAAGTTTGAGGTTTTGAAAGTCTGTGTCCTCGTTAATACATGTGAACGTTCAAAATAGTCACTGCACTTCCTGTTGGTGTTCAGCTGTTTGGTACTCCTATGTGGTACAGTGAGTGGTGCCCCTCATGACTACAGTGGACGTAGGTGAACCAAGCAAGGCTCGAAACAGTTTTTTGCAAGATGTCTTGTTCTGGCTGGGCCCTTCTCTATTGGGAAGTGGTGAGCCATAATAACACACTAAACCTCTCCAATCCTATTTTTCTTCTCGGCTCATTTTTTATCAAGATAAACTGTGGATGGTATTGATCTTGAACTAAAAGCAGAACATGTGAACTAAGGTCCATAGACAACTGCGCTTTGCACATGGCTCATGCAGACCTGCAATCTGAGAGCACCCTTTGTGGGATCTGCAAAGCCACCTAGTTTTGTTAACCTATTTGATTGCAGTTTTTGAGGTCTCAGCTGCTCCTAAAGTTAAGTTAGAGAATGCCAGTAATGTTATCGTGCTGTAATGTTAACACCCTCACCCTGCCATCCTTTACGAATAGCTCTATATTTTATCTAAAAAGCACTTGTTTGTGTATTTCAGGTTGACTTAACCTGCTTTGTGCTCTGTGTACTAATACTATTCCATGAAATATTTGAGTATTGACCTTTAGCATAAAACTGAAAAGAGAGGGGTGCCACTCTGAAGTGACTGAATTACAGGTGTGTAACCTGGACTCCAATCTCAGATTTCCCCTTGACCAGATTGTGTGATCTAAGCCAAATCGTTGTACTTCACTATCGGTCATTTCTCTCAACCAACCAATTTGAGGGGCCATTAAAGTTATTTCTTCCAAGCTCTGGGCTATATAAAAACCTCAGTTGTATATTCTTAAAGTAAAATAATCTTGCTTCACATTTAGTAATTGTTGGACCTGTCAGCTTTAGGGTGGTCTCTCCCCAAACGTTTTGGCTAACTCATATTTTCTGATCTTGTTATAGTTTCCCTTAGGATTCTGTGCACTTTACCACTGCTAACCAGTGATAAAGTGCGTGTGCTCACTACTTAAAACATGGTAACATTGGTTTATCCCCCAATATTTAATCTACAGATTAAATACCTAGTAAAATAGTACTACATGTTTCCCAGGGACTTTAAATGAAACACTACTAGTGGGCTTCCAGCACCTGTGCCACCCCCTTAAGTAGCCTGGCAACCCTGTCTCAGGCCTGACATTCCAAACTGTGTGTGCAGTCTTAAATTGCCCTTTGAACCTGGCAAAATAAACCTTTAAAATATAAAACAAAGGGGGAGTGGAGAGAGGAAGTGTCCACCTGGACACACAAGTGGATTCGATCTCCCAGGCCTCAATTCTAACAAACAAAAGGAATCCACCTGAATGAGATTGGTATGGTCCCTACAATGGTGGGGAGCACACTGTGTTCTTTAAATACCCCTCACACACCAAAAGGGCCCTTGGTGTGTCATGCTTCATCATGAGTAAGGTGGGGATCTGTGCACCCTGTCCTGAAGAAGAAGCTTTACATGTCGACACACACGAGAGGTATTGTACATTAAATACAAAATACCTCCACCACACCCCTTTTAGCAATACCAGCACAGAGGTTTATTAAAATATTATTAGCCCTCACATGCCAGGTATTTCATACACGCATTAATTCACATCTGACCCCACCACTCACTTACCATCTAAACCCTCACGCACCACACATAGTTATTACATCAGTGCTCCCGCGTAGTCGTTGGTTAGTAGCACGCCGCATTCCGTAGAGGGATGCGAAGACCCCTATGATGAAGCATGACTCCAAGGGCCCTTTTGGTGTTTGAGGGGTATTTAAAGAACACAGTGTGCTCCCCACCATTGTAGGGACCATACCAATCTCATTCAGGTGGATTACTTTTGTTTGTTAAAATAAACCTTTTGCCAGGAAAAACCCTTCCTTTTTAGGTCTTGCCTAGGCAGCGCGCATGCGCTGCCCTAGGAGGGCCTTTAGCCATCGGTCTTCACTTTTCAAGCACTGCATTCGTGCTTGTGGCGACATCCACCTTGCGGGAGCGAACAGCGTCACGCCACAAGCACGAGTGCAGTGCTTAAAAAGTGAAGACTGCGCACGCACGCACGCACCACTCCTGAAAACAGCTGCTGCTTGTTTTAAAGAAATATTGGCGTAGTTGTCTATGCCATCCGCTAGATGGCAGAAGCTGCATGTAGAAGAATCAGTTGCAAACACCAAGCATCAAACATCGGAGTTACTGAATTAATGTTTACCGACCTTAACAGTTTATCACATTATTGTGCTCCCTTGTAGCAGTACCAGGAAAATTGGCTTGTCAAATTCACGTTACATTGCCAATGGCCTGATTTTCTCCCCAGATTGGTTTCAATTCATGGTCACACTGGGCAGTTTCCCATGCCTCCCACCTTCCGAGGAGCCCCCTGGTAAAGTGATCGGGACAGTCCGAAGTCAATAACTGTTTGCATGAGAAACTTTTTTTTCTTAACCCTGCAGGTGGGAATGCTTACCAGAAACTTAGGTTGCATGTTTGAGCGGCCCAACCGCAAGCCTCGCTCTCCCAGACAGTTGGTGGCAATTACATTTAAAAACAATCTGTCATGTCGCTTTCCTTGTTCATTTTTTTGGTTTACACAAGGACAAATTTGTTTTTTCCTCTCTCTGCATCTCTATGTACAACACCTGCAACTGTCTCTACTTCCACTCGCTCTCAACATCCGCTCTTTACCTCACCCTCTCTCTATACCTAACATCTATCTACCACTTTCTCTGCCTTCTAATTCACCACTGTTCCACTCCTCTATCATGCCTCATATCCCTCTGTACCCCACTCCCCGCGCTCACTACCTTATATCCCTCTGTACCCCACTCACTGCCTAAAATCCCTCTGTACCCCACACCTTGCGCTCACTGCCTTATATCCCTCTGTACCCCACACCTCGGGCTCACTGCCACATATCCCTCTGTATCCCACTCCTCACACTCACTGCCTGATCGCTCACTTTACCCTGCCATTCATCTTCTACGTGTTCTCTCCCCTTCCACTCGTTCTACCTGTTCACCCCCTTACTTCTTTTAGTACCTTACTCCTTTCTCAATACCTCTACTTCTTTTCCTCTACAGTAACATCTCTCTGACACATCTCTGCACTTTCTTTATATCAACGCACCCCTCTACCTCACCTGTCTACCTCAGTCTTTATTATTCCCTCTTCCTCAGCTGTCTCTACCTGTCTCTGACACACCTGGCCCTCTCTCCTTCTACGACTGCATTATTCTCCCCTCTCCATCTTCGATTTACCTGTCTCTGCACCTTAATCTTTTTCTTCTACAACTCACTTCTTTGTCTACCCTTCACCCCTTGCTAGCCTTCTGTTTGCCTCACTACGGTCTTTACCCGACCCACCTTTCAGTGCCTCTTCCCATTTCGCCTCCCTCCCTCACAGTGCTCTCATAGCATGCATCTGTTTCTCCCCTCATCACCATGCCTGCCTCTACCCCTCCTTACCTTTTTAACCAGCCTAACTTTCTACCTTCCTGTTATTCCTGGTAGTGAACCTTTCATTTCATGCCGCTGGTTGTATTACCTATGCATTCAAATTGAGTAGGTCGTTGCTGTGCTCCCAACCCGACATCGAGACCCAGTCCCCTAGCCTCTCAATATGCCCAGATATAACAACAAGCATTGGCATAGCCAATAGGTCTCGCCTTTGGGACCTGCAGCATAACTAAATACTTATAAGGTCCCAAAGGCGAGACCTATTTGCTATGCCAATGCTTGTTAATACATATACTTCAATCCTAGGGTAGTCCCCAAACAGCCTACAGTTTAGGGTGCAATATATTTAAAAAGTAGGACATGTATTTTTAGGGTTTACTTGTTCATTTATTGAAAAACTGTTGCAGTCTGTTTTTACTGTTGCAAGCCTACCTCTCCCATAGGATAACAGTGGAGCTACAGTATTACATTTAATAAGGATATCTTCCAAATGGGAACAGGTAAACAGATCATGCTTGGTGTCTTTGTGATTGTAATGAAAAATCCTCTTTTATGGTAAAATCGGATTTTGAATTACAATTTTCAAATTTTCTCTTTGAGAAAGTTGGATTTTTCTGCCTGAGCCATTTAGTGCTTCAAGCTTGTCTTTGGGCCACATGACTAGGTGTAGTTTGCAGTTGGTCTTTGTGTATTCCTCCTAGACAGCCACACACGCTACAGAGCTTAGGTGTGCCTGAATGGGCCATCACTGGCAGTAATAGAAGGTGGAGCTAGGCACACCCCCACGTACATCTGGATATGCTGTGTGCTGCCTCCACGCAAAGGACTGTAGTTAGTCTGGAGCCAGGGCATGGGTAGCAGGAAACCCAAGCACTTTAAATGGAATCCTCTAGAAGTTTCTTCCACTTCAATGAAGGTACCATGTACAAATGTTGGACCTCAGACACCAACTCCTCATTACACCTCTGGACCTGTGGAAGAATCGTCCAAGAAGAAGTATTGTTGTGCTGCTGAAAGGACTGCCACACTGCTGGACGACTGCTGACCTGAAGGACTGCTCCCTTATTGTAATGACCTGCTGCCTTCCTGCCTGGGTGAGAAGAACTGGACCTAGAACCTGTACCCCGGACCACCAGAGTGTCGCCAAGCTAGTCTCTTGTAACCAGCACCTGGACTCTGCAACTGTGAATCCTACCCTGCCAAGTGGTACCTGCCCAATCTTTGACCCTTGGAAGTGGGCCTGAGTGTGCACTGCCAGCTCATCTCTGAGGACCCAGCAGAACTGACACATCTCATCTGCTGCACTGAGGAACGCTGAGCAGAACCGATGCTTAACCTCTACTGCAAGGACTCCGCCAGGGCAAGGACTTTGCATCGTCCTCACAATCTCATTGGAACTGCAGTTGTGCAATGCATCTCCGACGCAGGCTCTCACATTGCAAGCCTATTGTTGACTGCTTCCACGAAGACGACGCAGGACTTCACATTACAAGTCCAGCAGCTTCTTTGGAACCATCCAGTGCGCAACGCATCCTCGACGCAAGACTTTGCATCGCAAGCCCCCTAGTCGATGGCCTCCTCGATGACGCCACAGGAATTGCATCACAGCCTTGCAGCTCCTCAGAACGGACACCCGGACCTCGCATCGCCTCGGTTGTATGACTAATCCTGAAAGCGGGACCTCGTAAATCTTCGCAACCAAGATTTTAGGTACTCTTGTTCAGTGGGCCTATGTGGGCCCCTGTAGCCGACACGCACTCCATCACAGTTGGCCTGAACTTGTGATTTTGTCCTGGACCGGCGCAACAAGGTAACCACAGTTGGCACTTTTTGGCACTACAATCTCTGAAACCTTTAAAGTTGCATATCTCCGGTTCTACTGATAATTGTTTTTTTTCATTTTTGGTCTTGTGTTATTTATTTAAAACTTCTTTATTTTTCGAAATTGATTTGGAATATTTCTTGTGTTGTGTTTTTTTCTCTTTATTGCTCTTTGAAGTGCTGCATAAATACTTTACACATTGCCTCTAAATTAAGCCTGACTGCTCTGTGCCAAGCTGCCAGAGGGTTGAGCACAGGTTAATTTGGAATTTGCTTGTGACTTCACCTTGATTGGGGTTTCTGCTTGAATAGGATTTCATCACCACTCAACCAGTAACCCAATTTCTTACAGTAACAGATTAGGCCACATACAGGGGGAACATGACAAAGTGGCACATCTTGAGTAGCTGGTAGCAATATTGTCATGTTATCGAGATATTATTAAATGTTTAAAAAATATTTCTTTCAATAAATGTCACACAACGTAGCGTAAGTTATAGTCATATGTATTTAATTGGACACTTAGAAATGTTAAATACTTGTCTTCATTTTAAAGAGTCCTTATCCTGTTTTTCTGGACATTTGTTGCATGATGTATATAATGAATATTAAAGATAAAGATTCCTTCCACCTTATCTTATGCCCTCAAGTACATTCCCCTTAGTTACTGGTCACTTGTGAAACCGCACAAAGGTAAGTTTCTTTGGAAGCTATCTTCTCTATGTCAGGCAATTCCTGACAAGGTGTCACAGATGGATTTCACCCTCACCAGTACATACACCATATTGTTGGCAAATATAGTTAGATAGGCTTTCAAGTTATTACATTCTACAGCATGCAGCCTAAGATTTTCTTAAACGAAAAACTATTAATGCAAAAAAACATAATTTCAGTCGCGGCCGGCATGACTCGCGGGGGGTGGGTAGCATGGGGGGGTCATGGGGTGTGTGTGGGGGGGTTTATTACAATAAAAAACGTACCTTCCTGGGTCCCGTGCCGTCTCAGCTCCTGGCTGGTTCCTGCTTTTTCCTGCACTCCTGCTCTCCGGAACAGGAAGCAGGCAGCCTCCCTCCCCTCCACGAAGGCAATCACAACGCTGCAATGGCAGCGTTGTCATTGCTGGGTATGCCAACCAGCCAGGCGTCTATGGGAGGCCATTTTCTCCATGTAGGCTGCATGCTGCCTACATGTAGAAAAGGGAGAGTATGTATGACTGGTTGAGCTGACCAAACAGATGGGGCCTGCAGCATTGGGCTAGCCACTCCTCCCCTGCTCTCGAGCAGACCCGTCCACCCACACGCCCCCAACCAAACCCTTCTGCTCTCTGGCAGTGTGAGAAGCAGAAACATAAAATGGTAAAGCAGTGGGGTGACGCTCCTCCGCCCTAATGGAGGAGCCGCCCCTGCATAACTTCACTTTTAATAATAATCTTAGGGTTAGCTCTACTCAATTGCAATGTACAATGGATCACCTCCTGAGGTGGACTTGAGCACAACTCAATCTGTTTTTTAAAAAAATGCTGTTATTAGACTAAGGTACACCAGCGACATCATCCACTGTTTGACATTAACAACATATAGGACCATTTGTGATAGTATGTCTCCTAAGCAATCCTAAAAATATCTATCGTTCTCTTTGGATCATAACGTGAAACAACTAATAATTAAGGTAAAATTGGGTATTTTATCCCTGGTGACGTTGAAAAATGCTGGGACAGTACAGAAAATCCATCCGAAAATTGTGATTTTTTTTTTGATTTTTTTTTGTAATGGGGTGGTGGTCTAAATCATGCTTTTTTTTCTGTGTCCGCATATGACGTGGTGGAAGCTTTCAATCGATTTATAAAACCCTTGTATTTTAAAAGCAACCTTTTTAAATCTGATTAATTGATTTCTCTGGTAAAGTCTCCACCAAATGAGTTTGTTAGCTATAATCTTTTAAAATGTTTAAATCCTTTTTAAAACTTAATAATTGTGGATGATGATTGTGATTTGTGAGTGATGGTATTTAAGCTTTTTGGTAAACTTTGTCGATCTCTGTCGAGATTTAAGTCAATAAAATTATTGTTGATGTGTAAATATAATGAATACTGATGGTTCGGTTTGTGCTTTGCCTCTTGGAGTCAAGCCAGATACCTGGCACACTCTTTGCATTTGTTGGCTCTGTCACTTCATGTATAACTCAAATTGTGTGGGATGAGCACACCTATTTAACAAGTTTTGCACTAATACAAACAAATTCTTGTGAAGCTTAGTGTGCTGCACCTTCAAATGTTTGCCTGGCACGTAATACAACTCGACTGAAGGCCGAGCTATTAAGTTAGGCTGGGACAAGGCGTGCACAACTATTACAATTATATTTCAAAAGCTCTCAGTTCATACAATAAATTAATCAACAGATGACCAGAGATATTTCAAGTTCATTTATCTTTTGAAGCAATCACTTTTCTATTAAACATAATTTACCATTATTAGCTGGGTCTTCAGTCGACTTCACGTATAACAACATAATTGGCCATATAGTACAAATTGTAAACTTCTATCTATATGTGTTTACTCATGGTAATGTCTTCAATGCATGGAGTAATTCCTTCATGTATTAAAGTGCCTTTTACAATGTATTGTATCCCATAAATGTCACTGGATGCAGTCATGTAATATAATTTATTAAAGGAAAGCATTGGCAAATGTTGATGAAATAAGCTTGTTTGAATTTCAGTGTCTTTTGCCACGATTTTGACACTTGCTGTGTGATTTGTGTGTGAGATCCTTTGGTGCAGTGGCACCAGGACCCAGAGCCAGAGGAGCCAACTCAACCATGATTTTTGCTGTATTTTATAATTCAAACAGCCACTGGGCCCATATTCTCCCCACTGATCTGCACTTCTCTTGGCTCAGAGATTTAAGCCAGGCCAACGGCTGATGCGGCGAAGTTGTTGACTTGCCCACCTCAAGTACACAGGCAGAGTTCAGTGGTGGAAGGGCGCCCCCTGGCCCCTGCGAGGCTGGCGCAGCGCACGCGTTTGACTTTAGGGTGAACTGTCGGTAGGGTGAACAGACGTCCAGATTTCCCCCGAAAGACCCGGTTTTCATACGAATGTCCCCACGCCTTTTCTAATTTTAAATACATGCCCGGTTTTTAGGACAAATGTTAACTTCTACTGAAAGAAAACTTGACGGTAATGCACGGCATTGCGTAATTATTAAATCCATGAACAATGAATAAGTTAAACTCCTTTATTCATATCAGCACGGCAGTACATCCATCCAGCTAAAGAGTGACTCTCAACTGACTCACTCACTGGCAAGATCTCCCTTGTTCCACACTAGAACATGGAACACCATATGAAGCATAATACAGCGCATGCCACAACATAGATACTTAAAGCTATATACACATATATTACAACATATCCCCCTCCTTTAAATCAAAACAAGAAAAGAAACTAAAATAAAATAGATAAAAGACACATAATAAAAGAAAGGTAAACTAAACATAATCATACAACTTCTTAGGAAAGTACTTTACACGGTCAGAAAATCTGGTCCTGGAACAACCAGAAACATTTTCCTTTACACCACCCGATTCACCCGAAGAACCAGCATCACATACATTGATACAATTTGATTCATCATGCACATCAATTGGAGAAATGCCCCTAACATTGAGAGGACACTTTGCAACTCTTCTAATATTCCAACTCTTCTAATATTCCAGACTTTCCCATCTTGAGTGGCAACTGAGTTCCTGAATACTCTCTTGATTTGAATAGCTTTACCAAACCTACTAGCTCCCTTACAGATGATTCCTGGTTTTAGAGTTCTCACCCATTCACCAACTCTAAAACTTGGTATCCGAGTTTTCCACTTCCTATCAAACCACAAACAAGTTTTTATTTGTTTGTTCTTTACCTTCGAAGCAATATCCTCGACACATTCATTACTCATAATTTGCTTCACACACTTATCTCGAAACCACCAAGGACAGATTTTAGAAGCTGGCTCTCTTCCTTTCAGCAATCTGAACGGACTAACTTCAGTTGTAGTGTGAGGAGTTATTCTGTATAACCATAATTTCTCTCTTACTGTATTCAACCAATCCTCCCCCTGCTTCATAGATTCTACTATAAAATCCTTCAATACTCTGTTAAACCTTTCAACCTGACCATTTTCATGCGGTCCATAAAGAGAAGTGAGGATATGTTTAATTCCACACTCCCTAACAAAAAATTTCATTTCTAATGAAGTAAATTGCACTCCATTGTCAGTAACAAGACAAGAAGGACAACCTTCCCGTGCAAAAACTTCTCTTAGAAAATTTAAAACAACATCAGTTGTAACTTTGTTCACAAATTTTACTTCCGGCCACTTAGAATGATAATCTACTAACACTAAAGCAAAATTAAACTTTTCCGGAAGCATGTTGAAAGGACCTGAAATATCAAATGCTAACCTTTGCCAATGCTCCTTTGGCCATTCAACCATCCTTAAAGGAGGAGTTTTAACACTGAGCATCCTTTCACTAGAAACACATTGTCAGGGGTGTGGAAATGTTTAAAAAAGCTACTTGGCCAAGGGACAAAATGTTACAGAAATCTACTTGCCCTCTGTAAATATCTGCTTGCACTACCTACTGTATAAATCACTAAGCTAGGTCTGCACAGAGAGCCTGCACTGCAATCAGTGCAACATATATGCAATACATATTTCAAACGCCAGTTCAATTATGCAGTGAATGGTGATGCATACTTATATGCAAATGTTGAACTGGCTAGTTGTACAGCATGTGTGAAGATGTCATTGTGCACTGCACCCTCGTATCAGCAGGTTTGTCTGTGACAGACTTTCATATGTAAAGAAATGATAATCTAAAGACAGAGTGCAGACTGGTAATTGACTAAATTTCTTGCTGTCTTTGGGGATGACTGTGTCGGAATACGAACCTGTAGGATAGAAGGGGTTTCTCCTTCGTATGGCCAACTCATAGCTCTCCTGCTTCAAAATTATGCAAGAGATGTTCTGATAAATATGTGGATGGGACTAACTGCACTTCTTGGCCAAGCTTATCAACTCTTCATGGAGCAGCAAAATCACGTAGCAGAGTTACTGTGGTTCACTTAGACCGTATCCACGATTCTAGTCAGAGTTTCTATACTTTTAATGGGGAAGTTAAATCAATTTCTCCTTTAACACTCCTGGGCAGGTGTAAGGTGGTTATATTATGGTGTTTGCAAGGCAACATCTGCACATTCTTCTCCCACACAGAAATCATATACAAAACTGGCAGTATCAGTGCAAGGTTCTCTTGCACAGTACCGGTGTTGTAATGGCGGAAGCAGCAGCGGAGGCTTCACTGATATGGAGAGGCAACTCTTCAGTGGATGTGCAAGTTTGTCTAACTCAGAACAAAAGTTATGTAGAACATATGACACACACTCAAACTTACATAGCAGCAAATAAAACTTAATTCCCTTCTCACGGCAAATGGAAGGACAGCTAAGTTAAAGAAACAGTCAATCTAGAAGTGGGGGGGCTAAGGATCATTGTGATGGAGGGATAGCGAGTCACTGGAAAGACTCAGCATTCCATGTCACACCTAGCAAGGACACCTGGGCTCAGTCACAGTAGAGTTGGAAACCCTTTCCTGCCCTGATGGATATTCAAGGCAAATTTGACTAATTAAGATTATTTATGCTTCAGCTGCCAGGGTGTCTAAATCCAATATTAACTGTTCAGCTGAACAAACATCCAGAAGTGCCACAACTTGTTTTTATTTTCTCTGTTATTGTGGTGTCTGACCATCATCTAACCCCTTCTGCAGACTGACTCACATCTAGTATTTCCCTGAAGGACCAAATAAAGCTGTAGGAGGAAGGGAGCAGGGGGTACACCAAAACCATACTTAGGGCACGGACCAAAGCACTGCACAAATGCCAACATGTCACAAGCCCATCTCTCCCTGCTTCCTAGCCCTAGCCATAAGAGGTGTAAAGGTCTTCAAATACACACGAACCATCATGTATAGTGCATTAGATACTTTAGCAATTAAGGAAAATCTACAACTCCTCTCAACCTGAACCTACCCACCACTTCAGACAAAATGGAAACGCACACCTTGCACTGACAACAAATAAAGTTAACACCCCTAATTAATAACTGGAACATAAAGCAATGTATACAGCACCTACTGCTGATGGTTGCAGGCAAAAGACCCTCCAGTAATTGCCCCACCCTTCATTACAGATAATACGTAAATACAATAACACACAAATGTGCTACTGTTTTTTTTCACACAGGGTCTTTAGCCAGAAACGGTTTCGGGGTAGATTGCTAAAATATAGATCTGTAGTAATCTAGGAACCAGTTAGGTCTTAATAAATGACAAACACACTTTGGGATTGAGTCTTTAGCTGGAGTGCTACTGCAACCAGATCACATCCCATATTTCCGGACGAAGGCAGAGAAAGAAGACATTAGGAATGTTGGAGCTCCATGCTAGAGTGCAGGTGAACTAAACAATTACACTTATGGTGGCAGCAAGGTGTGTGAACTCACTGAGCTATTTTTCTTGCTCATGCACCCTGTAATCCCATTCCTGAAGGTGCTCTGTTCTGCATTGTGAAGGATAAGTGATGGGGTGTAAAGGTTCTACGACCTGCACTTAAGAGTGCACAGCACAAGAATTATGCAGTAGGTGCACTCATAGGCAGTGCTATCTTACTGGTGTGTGTTCATCTCGCACACACCATAGACTGGTTCTTACCATCTCACCACTAGCCCAGATCTTAATAAGCTACTACATTTTAAAGTCGAAAGGGCCCAAGTTCAGAGCACAGCGTTTCTTTTCAGTTGAGAGGTAGACCAAGTCGTTGGGAACTGGCCGAAAAATCCTTGCACATGTGTGCATCAACTGCATATTTGTTTTAATTGGTGCAGAAGCTATGGGGTTGACGGGCCAGTACTCTGCTGCAGCACTAGATAAATAGAGTAGCCGTGCATCTGCACTTGCATTTCAGATACCGCCAGTGTCTGATGCACAAGGGTATCGGGGACATGCAGTTTAAGTGAAACTGCAATGCATGCCCTGGCTGCTTCAGAGACCGAGTCAGAGAGACAGCTGGGAAGTGTAGGCCCTGTGAAAACTGAATTTCGTGTTTGAGCACAACATAAAGCTTTTCATATATCCTTTATACCCATTCAGCAATGTAGAGGGTGCGGAGGGGGCCAGATCTCGGAGCACAGGGCCACACAGAGTTAAGGGGACGAGAAGACAAAAAAATGCAGGAACCTACATCCGATTCCTAGAATGAGGACGGTGCCAGAGCAAATTACAAAGGGCAGAGGGCGAAATGACAAGAATGAAAACCCCTCTCCTCCCTCACCCCCTCCCAAGTCTCTTACTACTGAATGCTGAAAGTGCGTTGCATTGAAGCAATGTTTTCCTGCTTTTTCATGTGCAGCTTTTCTGAGGCATTGAGATGCCCTGCATTTCATGACCTTCGGAAATGCGCAGACATTCTTTTTTTTCTTCTGCAGAGTGCCCCTAAGCCCACCCCCAGACTGAGATAACCAATAGTCTTAATTTAATATCATCCCGGACCCCCTCGAATAATAAAAATACACTCTAGACATCACCAATACCTCATACACAGACCCACTCATCTTAAACTATCCCAAAATACATGCACAGTCGCCCACACAACCATAAAGACCACAAAAAACATACTTTTGATACAGGCTTCAGTTTCACTGGCAAGGTACGTAGTCGTGTCAAAATTGTTAACTGCGTTCGAAAAAAACAGTCTAATCCTGAATTTCTCTTCAGGCAATTTGTGATCCTGACGAAACGAGTTGACCTCCCAGTTGACCTGCCAGTGTTTCCTGAAAACCATCGAAAAACAAGCCAAATGAGTCACAGTTCACACACAAAGTGACACACAGTCTCCCACGCTAACAGGTGGCAGGCATACACCTCTGGCAGAACATATCGATGTAACACACTCATGAAGGCTCACAGTAGACACCCACCTGCCTCGGGAGCATGCAACCTCACCATTAACATTGTTACAATCCCGGGCCTCACCGGTATTGGATACTCACTGTCAAGTCTCTTGCACGGCTGCGTCTTGGTGCTCTCGTCAAAGCACAGATTATTAGAAGTGGGGGGGGGGGGGGGGGGGGTGAGACACCCATTTGCAGCAGCTGGTACCTCAGGCCCCTCAGCGGTTAACTCACGTGCTGAAATGCTGAGTTGCTGACAGCGCTCAATTCATGTTTAAAAGACGCAGGGGCACAGATTGTTCCTGTGCCTGGTAACATGATTGCGACGCAGGAGAGGGGAGCGCGATCCGATGCTCATGACTGTCAGAGGCCTCGATAGGTTCTCTGAGTTTCTTTTGTGATTTCTGATTGGCTGTGCGCTCCTGAGTGCCCACAGCTCCGATATTTATTATTTACGCAATTTAATGTCTACTTGTCCGTCGGACAAACTAGACATTAAATCTTCTTGCCCATCATAAACATCAACATGGTTCGGGCGTCGGGCGATATGATTCCCCCACCCCTGATTGTTCACATTCCCTGACTACTCGATCAACTAATTTATCAACACCAGGCCACCAAAAAAAATTCCTAATGAGTCGTTTCATGGATGGAATCCCAGGATGTGTTTTATGAGCGATTTTAAGGATAACCTCTTGCATATCTTTTAGGGGAATGCACTTACAATTCTTAAACATGAAATTCCCTTCAATTTCCAGTTCACCTGCAACCTTGAACCAAGGTAATAACTCGGGTCTGATCAGATGTTTTTTTGGCCACCCTTCCAACACAAATTTTTTTATGTCTAACCAATCCTTGTCCTTATTGACACATTCTTCCCAAAAATTTTCACTAATATCCTGAAACTGTGCAGGCATAATGTCATTAATGTTAAGGACAAAATCAGTCTCTTTTACTACATTAACACCACTTGAAGTACATGGTAATCTTGAGAGAAAATCAGCTGTGACATTCTTTTTCCCTGGAATCATCTAAAAAAAAGAGTTTCCCAGGGACCAGAAAGGACTGGGTGTCAGATATTTATCAAAAAAGATTCCTTTCTGTGTATTACTCTTTTAGTTGGTGACCATGAGGCCTACACATTTAGATCAATAACCTTTGATTTTTGACTGTGACACTGGACAAATATTATTACTCCAGACTAGAATATACTTTTTGTTACTCTCAAAATTTATTTTTCATAGGAAATAAATACTACACAAATACATTTCATATGACAGTGGGACTTTTTAAAGCATATGAAATGTATTTGTGTAGTATTTAATTTGCAATTTTGAAAGTACATGATTTGAACTGTGTGTGATTCTGAGATAGATACCGTAATCCGGAATTGTTAGATAGCATATATAAGAGTGTACCAGAGCACCCAATCAGAGTATATATTGAATGCAATTTTAAAATATGATTTTATTGAATATGTGTTTTCCTATGAAAAATAAATTTTGAGAGTAACAAAAAGTATATTCTAGTCTGGAGTAATAATATTTGTCCAGTGTCACAGTCAAAAATCAAAGGTTATTGATCTAAATGTGTAGGCCTCATGGTCACCAACTAAAAGAGTAATACACAGAAAGGAATCTTTTTTTGATAAATTCTTTTTCCCTGGAACATATTCTGTCTTAAAATTATACTCTTGAAGCCTAGATGTAAGCCTAGCTATTCTAGCAGTTGAATTCCATCCACCTCCAGAAGACAGAATATTGACTAGCGGCTTGTGGTCTGTTCTTAACAAAAATGTTCCTCCCCAAACATACAACTTGTAATGTTCTATTGCCCACACGCACGCCAGTAGTTCTTTCTCAATAACTGCATACTTTCTTTCCGATTCATTGAGAGTTCTTGAAGCAAATGCCACATTCCATTCATCTTTACCGTACCTCTGCGAAAGTACACCTCCGATGCCATACAAACTGGCATCGACCGTGATGATGCACTCTTTTTTTACACAAAACGGCTTCAAAGTGGGTGCACGCACTATTTCCTGCTTGATATTTTCAAACGCCTTTTCCTGGTTACTACCCCAATTGTAATCAGTATTCTTCCTTAGTAATTCTCTCAGAGGTTCCATTTTGCTTGCAAAATTGCTTACAAATTTACTATAATACTCACACATCCCTGCGAAACTCAACAACTGTTCCTTGTTTTTTGGGGATGGAGCATTGATGATGGCATCCACATTGGATTTCTTTGGTACCACCCCATCACCTGAGAGAGTGTGACCTAGATACTCTACTGTTTTCCTGTACAACTTTCACTTGCTTTCCTTAAGCGTAAGCCCATTTTTCTCCAACCTACTGCATACCTCTTCAAGATGAACCTTGTGTTCTTCCTCATTTTTAGAAAATACCAAAATGTTGTCCTGAAAACATTTCACAAAAACATCAATATCTCTGAATATTCTAAACATCGCCCTTTGAAAAACCCGATGCAGCTGAAGCCAAACCAAACGGCATCCTGGTGTAACGATACAGGCCTTGTGGGGTAATAAATGCCGTAAGGTTCTTTGACTCTTCAGACAGACAAATTTGATGATACGCAGACCTTAGATCTAATGTAGAAAATACCTTCGCTCCCTCTAACATTGATACCACTTCATTTATATTCGGAAGAGGATGACAATCAATCACAATGTTTGAATTTAAAGACCTCAAATCAACACACACCCTCAAATTTTTGTCTGCTTTACGTACTAAAACCTTGGGAGAAACCCACTCCGAAGACTCAATTTCCTCAATGATGCCTTCCTCTGTAAGTTGCTTCAACATTTCTCTAAGCTCTTCTCTAACATTGATGGGTACACCTCTCAATCTTTGTACTACAGGACGTGCCTGAGGTTTTAAAACTATTTTGTGTTCAAAATCTTTAAGCTTTCCCAGCTTCTCACTGAAGACATTTTTATACTTGTTTACCAAATTTTTCACTTTCTCATTATTATCCAATACTGCCACTTTTCCGTTCGAGCCTTGATCTCCTAACATGACTGGTTCTGCTGCTCGTGCGTTTAACATTATACCCAGTTTCCACTGGTCACGCCATCCTAGCACATTTACTCCTTTTATAGCAATGTACAATTTGATCACTGCACATCTACCCTTAAACCACAAGTTAACACTGAAATACCCTTCCATATTGATCCTTGTACCATCAAAGCTCTCTGCAATAACATCATTTGCATGTAACTTTTCCCCAACACTTACCTTCTTAAGCTTTTCTTCAAAATATTCTTTAGATATTATTGTCCATGGCGATCCTGAATCAGCCATGAGCAGTAATTCCACACCCCACACCTTGACCTTGCATTTGGGAGACTCCAGAACAATCTCCTTTCCCTCACTTGCACCCTTATTCACAATTGAAACAACAAAACCTCTCTCGCACTCTTTATTGACATCAGTTCCTTCCCTTCCTGTCTTACTGTTAATAACTTAATTGCCACAAATAGTTGAAATTGACCGAGAAGTAGATGTAGGGGCAGGACTCGAAAAATCATAGAAAATGCACTAGACCTGCAGGTCTAGTAACCTACAAAATCTCCTGGACCAAACTGAAATGCACTTGACCTCTAATCTGAAAGCTGAGCAAATGTGACATGTTAACAAGATTTTAAAGCATTTTTATTGCTCATTTACTTTGTGAGCAATAAAGATGCCTTTAAATCTTGCTATCTTGTCACATTTCCCCTGTTTTCAGAGGCAGAGGTCAAGTGTCAGTTTGTATTCCTACTCGCCAGTAAGGGCGAGTAGGACCTAAAAATAGCTCGTCCTGAATTAATCTGACTCGCAAATGCGAGCGGTCGAGTGAATTTTTCGAGCCCTGTGTAGGGGGAATACTCCTTCTAAATTCTCTGCAAACCATACTAAAATGACCCCATCTTCCACATTTCCTGCACTCTCTGTTAATAGCAGGACATCCTTTAAATGATGCTAAATGTGTTTTGCTTCCGCATCTAAAACACATGTTTTGACCACCCTGGTTCACATTGCTCCTGAATGTATTTCCATTGTTGTACCTGTTACTTATATATTTTTTTTGTGCTACCGCCTGCATGTTGTTTTGACCTTGCGCACTACTTCTAGTGCTATTCTTTATGGCACATACTTCTTCCACACTTTCACTCTTTTTAGTATTCTGCCTGACTGTCCGCATCCAACTTTCAGACTGTTCTACTGCTTTTGCATTAGCAATTGCTTCTGTCAAGCTTGGATCACCCATAACCCACAAGTTCTCTTGAAACTTCTTGTTCCTCAGATGTACAATTATCTGATCCCTTATCATCTCATCTGCCATCATACCAAATTTACAATGCACACATAAAGCTCTTAACGCCGTCAAAAAGTGATCGAACGATTCTTCCTCCTTTTGCGCCCTCGTATAAAACTTAAATCTGTTTAGTGCAATGCTTCTAGCAGGTTTGAACCTCTTTTCTAGTCTCTGTAACGCCTCACTGTACACATTAAGATTCTCCTCTCGTACTTGGGTGTCACTTGTGGTAGTGCTCTGAAAATGTCTTGTCCTTCCGACCCTAGACAATGCAGTAGAATGCTTTTTTTTCTTTCCGCACCCATGCACTCTCCATCAATCGCCTTCATATACGTCAAAAACTCTTCTTTCCACCTTGACCATGGTAGAGGTGGGTCTCACTTATTCTGTAAAAACTTTCCCGGGGGATCAAACTGCATCTTTATTTTATTTTTTTTATTTATGTGCTGTCTTTGTTCTGTTCTCCTTAAGTAGGGCTTCTCTTAGTAATATACTACAAATGCGAAAATGTTATGCCAACCATTTATCTCTCTGTCTTTGCTTATCGAAAGTACTCCTTCTCTTAAAAACTATTTTTGCGGGATAAGCTTTTCCACTTTTTACTTCCTTTTTTTTTGCTAAATATATTTCCTTTATAAACAATTCGACCAGCTTCCCTTAAGCAATGAAAAAAAATATGCTTTCCTTAGCATTCACAGAGATACTCCTTGTCTTCCAAACCAGTGTGCTTCAAATTCAAAGAAACAAGAAAAAAAATGTCCCCACCTTCTTTATACAGTCCCAGCTCTTCACTCTCTTTTCCTCTTATTTCCACACTTCTCCCTCAAAACTAAATTCGCCGTTGCTTACTAGTATCAATTATGCTCCCGCACCCTTTGCGCCTCACTTCCGTGTCGCGTACTGACGCGCAACAACACCCTTGTTGGCCTCCGTAGCTTGGCAACACAAATGCGTCATAACGCTCCGCGCATCACCGCGCGTTCTGCGTAATGACGTTCTCCACTCGTCAGCATACCTTCCTCTTTCTCGTTCCAAGGCAGCAGTGCTGGAATACTTAGCTCGTCCTCGTTCCACTGCGGTGCTAGGATACCTAGCTCGTTTCTCGTGGCTGTTCTTCCAAGAAGACGGTAACTTTGTTTACTTTCAAGGTTTTCTTCTCGCACTGTTTGTCTCTTGCTTCCTTTTCAGTAAAAAAAAATAATCACACGCGCCGATCTTCCTTTCTCTTTGACATCGCTCTGCTCGACTTCCTTCAACACAGACTTCTTTTTTTTTTATTTTTATTTCCTCTATCTGCTCGATCCGCTTCCTCTTCTTTTCCCGTGGATTCTCTTACTCTCCGTTCCCGTGCTTCACCTGACTGGAGAGATTTTCAGCTCGTCGCCAATATTAAATCCATGAACAATGAATAAGTTAAACTCCTTTATTCATATCAGCACGGCTGTACATCCATCCAGCTAAAGAGTGACTCTCAACTGACTCACTCACTGGCAAGATCTCCCTTGTTCCACACTAGAACATGGAACACCATATGAAGCATAATACAGCGCATGCCACAACATAGATACTTAAAGCTATATACACATATATTACAACAGTAATTTATCGTTTTGTTTCAGGCAGAACAGAAGGTCACCTACGTGCTCCTGCTCCCAGCAGAGTGGAGTCGGAAGGAGGACAGGGGCCCCAGGGTGGAGGTCCTGCCTTAGCTAATGTTGTTATTGTAAACGTGTTTACATCTGACCTCCTCCTTCGCTATCTGAAAGCAAAAGATACTTTAGTAATTTCAGACAATTCTGCTTTGCAGGAAGATATTTATATTTACAATGTTACGCAAACACCGGGACAGGTCAGCTATACCTTGATCGCTGTCAGACTTTAGTCCTACTTCTATGTCTGGCCTGTCACGTTTTTTACTTCTCAGTATCAGGTCATTCTAAATGTCAATGTTAACGGCTGATAGCGGTGGCCGCTGTCTCGGGGCTCGTGAGCAGCGCCCCTCCCACCGCGGCTTGCCTGTCGTAGACGTTAGGAGAGACTGCCTGTTGGCTCGAGCCGTGCAGCTGACGTGACGTGCTGGCTCGTCACTGCAGAGCAACACGTGTATTTGTTGTGAGCACGCCGACTCCGCCCCTAAAACCTTCACTACAACCAAACTGCCATCTATTGCGCAGCTCGCGCACTCAGCTGCTTCTGGTGCCTGGCCTGTCACTGTTCAGGTTTCACCGCTTGTGCCCTGAGCTCCCCTCCTAGTGATCGGCAGGCTTGGGTGTGTATGCGACAGCTGATTGCCGCCCCTCCCCCTGTACAAACGCGCCCACGTCCTCCCATCAGCTGGGCTGGCAGTGCCCGCACTGAAACGCCCTGTCCGCGGGCTCGGCCGCGTTCCCAGCCCCGGCTCACTCTAATTTTAGGGGTGGGACTGTGCCTGTAACCACCTGCCTTCATTGCCCAAGCTGACGAGGCAAAGCGCCTGTATTTCTGCTAGGGAATCCTAGCGGCCCTCGGTACCTGTGAGAAGATGAGGCTTTGACGTCTGAGTCCATAACTCTGGGACTGGGAAAGATACCACCTGGACGTGCACGTCGGAGAGCACCGGGCCCGTGGGGCCGTGTCAGTTACACCTTCAGCCCGGAGTGTTTACCGCTTGGTACTGTCAAGCTTCAAGTGCCAGTCTTTGGTATTTTTAAGAGCTACCACCGATACTTGTCTTCAGGACTTAAATCGAGGGAGTACAGGCTTTTCCCAGTGAGACTCTGAACACTTTAGGAGCCGCGCCCCCTTTCCTGTATAGGAATGTGATATTGATGAAAAGGATTACGTTAGTGCCCATTACCTAGGTTGGAAACCCTGGGATAAGGTGAGTCCGGGCACTATGTTTTTATTAATAGATCGGGTTTTTCGGTGGCTTCTGTTTTTTCCATACTAATAACTGCTCGTCTTACTTCAACTCGATCTCTTGAGCTAAAGTACCAGGATACAATGTTTGCTAAAATAATAGAAAAAATGAAACATTTTTTCCAAATTCTTTTCATAGAGTTTTCCAAAAATATAGAAATACAAGGTAGTGGTTTTATATCGTCCAAGCAAACGTCCGCAGCCTTTCCGATTAAACAGTCCATTAACACTTTCGAGCTATGTGGCACAAACCTGTGCAAACCGTGTACATTTCCTCTTCCCTTCTATCCAAATCAAACAACTACCGGGCAGTTGCCAAACTAATAGAGGAGGGCGAGCTACGGAAGGCTCGAGCCAGATGCCGGTTCAGCATGAGTTCCTCTTAGAGACACAACCCAAAAGCGAAGAGTTTTCATTTTAGTTATGCTTGCCCTTCCTCCCACTCCCCATGCTATAACTTTATACGCCAAGGATTAAAGAAAAACATTAACCTTTGATGCAAAACGGGAGAGAGAAAGAGATGGACATCTAGTGGCTGAACTGCATTAAGTGAAACCAGAAAACATGGGATAAATCACAGCTTCCACTCGACCATATTTTGTGCTCCTAGGCAAATATTTTCTTTTTCCGAACCTATGCTTCCTGCTTTTTTTATTCTTGCATACAAGTGCACCTTCAAATTCGTGAGTTCAGGATTGTACAAAAATCTCTTGTGTGTGATATAATGGAATATAATGTTGCTCCAGTATAATAATAATCTAGACCTCAAATAGGTTGCACACGGCAAGGGAATTAGCCTCTTAGTTGACTTAATGACATTGTCATCAAGGCAGGGGGAGCATGATTGTTTCTAAGTTCACATTTAAAAACTATTGCTTGATAACGCCTATCAATGGAGCACTATGATCTTATGTACTAAGATGAACAATCCTATATGTTATAGGAAATACACTTTAAAAAAAATGGAACTACTTTACCTTATTTTATATGATGTTTGTTGCACAATTTATATGCCAAACACTGTTATAGCTGAGCTCTGGTTCTGTTCCCCCTGTTAATTTGTTAGCTCGCCCACCCTAGTGACAGGACATCCTTTCTGCATATATGCTTGAAGGTCCTCTTGTTTTATTGACTTGTTTGACAAGCTCCGTGAGGGAACAGTTTGAGTGTGAGATTAATTGATCGGAGCGGTGTCCTCCATTATATTTGGTACCCATTGTGAGAAGCCGGCCTGGTATATGATGTCCACTTATGTAAGTGAGCACCTTGCACCAGTTCAGACAACCCTTATGGTGATTTAAGAGGTCTCAGACAACCTTAGAAAGCTATCCAAGTGGTAGCTGTGGATAGCAGTCTTCAGGCTTAGTCATGAAGGAGTGTAAAGCAGCTTGTTTTACGAGAATGCAATTTTATAGTATAGATTAAATGAAAAAGAACCACACAAAGTATTTATAAAAATATGTATTTATTGTATAACACTATCTAGTATGTTACAGTATCTCCCACACGGAGATAGACTCAAAGCTCACAATACCTTAGCAAAGAAATCACAGTACATAGCACAAATACACAGTGGGCCCCAGGGGGGACCAAACCATATACTAAGTGAAGTATGAGAACCACGACTCTAGTAAAGACAATAACGAGGGGATGTAGAATTGCTGGGGACCCACCAACCACCCAAGGTAAGTAGATAGGGACCCCACGCAGAGCGTGTGCAGTGTGTGAATACAACTGCGTGCTCCGTACAAGTCTATGTGCAAGTCATGGTTGGATTTTTAAAGATTAGGGACCCTTTCCAGTGGACCCTGAAGAAACCCAGTGGAAGAGCCACACCACCAGTGGCTACCATGGTACTCAAGTTACCTATCCCAGGGAAGCTAGGTGCATAGGTGTGCAGTGGCGTCGGAAACCGCAGTCTAACCCAATGGAGGACTTCAGGAAAGTGCCGCTGCTGTTAGAGGAGAAAGTGTCTGGAGTAATCCAAACGTGGATTCTTGAAGAGGAGTACCAGAAAGCAGAGGGGACAGTGTCTGTATCTCTCAGGGGTGACCAGGAGACGTGGAAGATGGATGCCCTCCGATGTCTGGTACTTCATGTAAGATGACGGTGACCGTGACTCTGCAGCTGCGAAGACCAGGCGATGCTGAGGACAACCAGGACCCGGGTACGAGCTGTCCCACGAAGGATGTCGAGTGCCGAGGTGTCGGAGTCCAGCAGGAGCACCAACAAGCCTTGGCAAATGCAACCCGGCAGGAAGTCAAGAAGTTGAACAGTTGGGACCAGCAAAGTCCAGGAGACTCGCCGTAAGCAGGGGAGTCGGGGCAGACCTGCGCAATCGGGAGCCCAAGGAAAACAAAGATGACCCTCAAATGGACCCACAGGCCAGAAGCACAGGAGTTGCGAGAGGACCTCAGGCAGCTCACCGAAAGATGTAGGCCACAATGCACACAATGCAGTGTGGCCGAAGATTCTGGTCACTGGTGGTGCTTGAGGTTGGGGCTACTTGGAGCCCAAAGATATTCTTGCAACAATGTCATCAAGCCTTTGCAACTGCAAAGGGGACTCAATACTCAGGGGTTCCGTAATTGCAACTCCCACGAGGACTACTGGCCTCAAACTTGGTGAGAGGGTAGAACGGCCTCGATAGCTGGGGAAAATCACCACCGGTGTTGCAGAGCCCACGGAGTCCGGAGGAGCTCAGGATCTGCAGACTGATTGACTTAGATGAGGTGCCTGCGAATGCAGGGGAGTGACTCCTTCACTCTAAGGGAGATTACTTCAGTAGTCCTTGATGCTTCACAGGCCTTGGAAGGTTCCTGTATGATGCACAGACGATGCAGCAGACTGGGAGGGAGACGAAGTCTGGCCCAAACGAAGTCCAGAGTGTCCAGACGGTAGAAGTGCAGTGGTTTCAATTCTGAATGTTATCCCACAATGAATCTAGGGACCTACATCCAGGTAAGCCCTGAAGTACCCTAAGGAAAGGGTTGGGACGATTCAGTGGACACTCCCAGGGCAGGGGGTGTTTACTCCCATGTCCTTTGTCCAGTTTCGCGCCAGAGTAGCAGCCATGGCTCCTAGGGCTGGTTTGAACTGGAGTATCCACAGGGACACCAAATGTGCCCCTCATGTAGACTTTCACGCGCTGGCAAGGGCACCCACCCAGCGCTAATATACTAAATCCTGTCTGGGAGGTGGTCACACCTCCCTGTGACAGGATGCCTATTGTTCTACCTTCCCCTGCTCGTGCTTGGCTTAGCAGCAGGAGGGCAGAAATGTGTCTCTGGTCGGCAGCAACCATTGTGTGCTTTCCGTGACTAGAAGGCTGGTACCGGGAACACTGAGAGCCTAATGGAGGGCTTTTCTATTGCTTGGAATCATACCTACCACACCGTTTACGGAGTGGGCGGTATGATTCCAACATGTTTGATCCCAAACATGATAGGATTCGTTGCAGCCGTTTTCAAGATAGTCATCACATGATTACGCAGTGCCCCTCTATATAGTATATGGTTGAACAGCCACAAGTCCTGGAACAATCCGATAGGATCCAAAGAAAGCAGGTACGGACCACTTCGTGGAGATAGTATTCTTTTTATTGATGGTGCAAATTAAAGTGCATAGTGCATTCTCAAGCAAGTGCTCAGCTCAGCCTGACGCGTTTCGACTGCCCACGGCAGTCTTGATCACATAGTATATGGTTGCTGTACAGACAACCCAGAAGAATGGACTCCGTAGGCTGCAGGGGTGTCCTGCTCATACAGGGGCACCCTCTCACTTCGAACAAAGTACCCTGCCTTCAGGATTGTAAAGGCCTGCTATAGTGGTGACTTATATGTTTTAAGTGCAGTGACCTTAGATATAGTAAACCTATATCTTTAGTAAGTGGTGCATGCACCAGCGTACACAGCCTGCAATGGCAGGCCTGTAGTTCCATTTTGAATGGTCGCTCATGGGTGGCATAATACATGCTGCAGCCAATGGGAGACCTTTGGGGTGCCTATGCCCTGGGTACATGGGTACCATATACTAGGGACTTACAAGGGTACCCCAGTATCCAATCTGGG